>NC_064926.1:461641518-462975518 GCF_023897955.1 Schistocerca gregaria | reverse complement strand
GGTGATATTGTGGGTATTAGATTAGGAAATGAGACACTTAAAGTAGTAAAAAAGTTTTGCTATTTGGGGAGCAAAACTAACTTTTGATGATGGTCGACGTAGAGAGGATATAAAATGTAGACTGGCAATGGCAAGGAAAGCGTTTCTGAAGAAGAGAAATTTGTTAACATCGAGTATTGATTTAAGTGTTAGGAAGACATTTCTGAAAGTATTTGTATGGAGTGTAGCCATGTATGGAAGTGAAACATGGACGATAAATAGTTTGGACAAGAAGAGAATAGAAGCTTTCGAAATGTGGTGCTACAGAAGAATGCTGAAGATTAGATGGGTAGATCACATAACATAACTAATGAGGGAGTATTGAATAGGATTGGGGAGAAGTTCGTGGCACAACTTGACCAGAAGAAGGGATCGGTTGGTAGGACATGTTCTGAGGCATCAAGGGATCACCAATTTAGTATTGGAGGGCAGCGTGGAGGGTAAAAATCGTAGAGGGAGATCAAGAGATGACTACACTACGCAGATTCAGAAGGATGTAGGTTGCAGTGGGTACTGGGAGATGAAGAGGCTTGCACAGGATAGAGTAGCATGGAGAGCTGCAGCAAACCAGTCTCAGAACTGAAAACCACAACAACAACAATGGCCCGACTATGAGTCCATCTCTCTCTCTCTCTCTCTCTCTCTCTCTCTCTCTCTCTCTCTGTGTGTGTGTGTGTGTGTGTGTGTGTGTGTGTGTGTGTGTGTGTGTGTGTTCTCCCCTATCCCCCTCCCCCCAACTGAATGCTTACATTCTTGCTGCATTCCCGAGCAGTTTAAAAGTAGTAAAAAGTAGTGGCAACACTTTAGTAACACAAAGGACGTGCAGAAAATGACATGCGCGCTGTCCGTAGCTGTTAGCGGAATGCCAGTTAAAATCATTGTTGCCAATAATTTTTATCCAACCTGTGTGTCATTCCTCTGCCGCTTCTATGTGCTTTAAGTGTGGCTATTCTCTGTACGACAGTGTCGGGTCATGGGAGAAAAAGGCTTTCTTCAGCCTGGAGCTGGTGGGCTAGTCTTTTACTGATCCTCCTAAATGGACAGTGGTCTGGGAATAAGTGGCCTGTTCAAGGTCGGTTGATTTTCCCAGGACGCCTGTTGTTCCCAGCACCCGATGCAGAGAGACATGGAAAATCCTGGAAGGAAGCAACGCTACAAGTGGGAACACTAAATGGCCAATTACAATGTCTGCGTTCTGCCTCTTATTATGATTGGCTGGGATGCCTAAATGTTTAACAATAGCGTGACGCGGTTTGGAGCTTGTGAAATCTTGTAGTCGACCGGTAGCCCTCTTGGGCTCTCTGAAGTAGAGCTGCTTTTTCGACAGTAGTAGTGATTTCTGTATTCACAGACTTAGTAATCCGCGTAGTATTTCTTTCAGCACGCACAGGTGAGAGAACCAGTAAGAGCGCTTCGAGTGTGTGGGTGTGGAGCGATGTGCGGTTTTGTCGTTTTGGTAGGAATGTGTTGCCTTTTAGCAAGTGTGAACGCCCTCATTTGGCAGACCTTGGAAACTAAGTTGCGAAGGCGACGACGTAGCTGGGCGGCGAATGCTTTATTGGACGAAATAGTTTTGCTGAGGCTTTCATTGAAGCACATGAACTATATCTTTTTCTGTGGGTAAGTGAGTGTGGTGGTTTTGAGTCACATTTTCCCTAATGACTACGAATGTTGCTCTTTTTTTGTTGTTGGCGATATAATCGGCGAGAGCTGTTAAAATTCGAGTAGATTTATGAAGTATTGGCGGTGTGCACATTGCGGTCTGTTGGCTGGATTCTATACTCTTTCTGCTATTAGTTGGGTTGCTACAGCGCTTTAATTATTGACTTTTAGTAGTGAGAAGTTTGCAACACACACTCGCGGATCAAAGCGTGGCTGGCGACCCTTATTTGATTTTTACGCGTATAACATTGCAGATAGTGAAATTAATCCGTGCCCGCCAATAAACGTTTCTAATTAAATCCGCTGAACATTACTCTGCGTAATCTCTCTCGCGCGCCGCACAGCGTCAAGAATGCATGAATTCAGGCCACGGCCAAGAGTGTGATTTCTGAAGCTCCGAAGCACGGACGTAATGAACATTACTACGTGTTCTGTAGGAATGACAAAGAGAAGATTAGTCTAATAGTAGATGCATATGTGCATCCATTCGTCTACGGCTCCGTACGGAACCGGAAAGGAACCTTAAATACACTTTCATAATCATCTCATCAATATTGTTGACAATCTTTTGGCATACATTTGGCCATTTGCTTTATCCATGTGTGTTGCTCCTTCGCGTATACTAATGTCATCTACCCACTGTCCGTTCGGCCTACGTCCCGGTCTTTTCTTACCACTTGGAATGCAGAACTTCTTTAGTCCATTTACCATCGATTCAGGCATCTACATGTCCCTCTTACGTGTCCCACTCCCGACTCATTTAATTTCCTAATATGGCGATGACTACCACTACCTCTCCAGTCTGTGTCCTGAAACATTTGTTTGTTTCTCCGCCCGTCCTAATACTTAGTATCAGGCTGAGTGCAGAACGGTGCAAGTGGATAGAACCACCTCCGTCGCGCAACGAAGGAGAAAACTCAAGGTTGGGTAGTCGTCACGATAAACTGCGATGCCGGCAGAGAGGCAAAGTTAGGTGAGTGCGGCCCTGAGTATCCTCCATAAACTGTGTGTGGGAGTTGTTTAGTGGCGGCGCGCGTTGACGACCGCAGGACGCTATCCGCAGCCATCTGCATGCGGCCGACTCGTGCGCGCGGCGTGGCGTGGCGTGCTCGCCGCGGATTTATCGGCTGCGCATGCGCGGCGCGGCAGGGTCCCGTTGTCGTGGTAACGGTGCAGCCATCTGCCGGACAATGCCCGCCCAGCGGCGTGCCAACACCGCCCCCTAAGGACGCGCGGGCTGACACGTTCCAAGGCGGGACGTTGTTCTGCAGCGTAGCCGCTCCACTGGACGGCTCCCGCTCTAATGCTGTTTGTGTTCAGGGTGTAACCAGTAAAGTAGAGATATTTTTATACGTGGTATCTCAACAGTCTTCCCACGTACGCGTCACAAACTTCACGACCTGATGTCTTCTGCATTGTCGTACTGCCCCACTGAGTAGACTACGCCTGTCGCTATTGAATAGCCGTTTAGTTTCCTCTCTCAAACACCTGACCTGCTGCCCAGAGGAAATCAATGACTTGCTCGTGCACATGTACCTGAAGGTACTAACCAACCTAAAAACATAATACTCCTAATACATGTAATTATTAGTTCGCAAATGTAGTAAATACTGATGTAATGTTGTTCAGCACACCGTCCTGTCACCATTGGAAATGTCTACAGTTATTCCCGTTAAACCCTGCATATTTTTCTTAAGGACTATTATTAATTATGTGGCGTGTTTCACTAAATATAAATAACTGTTACTAAGTATTGTGAGTTATTCAGTTTCATTGTGTCCGTTGACGAAACACCCTAATCGTGACGACAAGCCAATTTTCCGTTTGGAGCAGCCATCTTATTTCTCATACAGGCTGCCCTACGTAACATGATTCCTTCAGATGTTTCATAAGCAGCAAGTAAGTAAGAAAGGAAGATTAAGGTCGACGATTAGGTCATTAGAGACGTAGCACAAGCTTGGACTGATAAGGGTTTGGGAAGGAAATCGGCAGTATCCATTTCACGGGAACCGCCTCCAAATTTGCTCGCAGCTGTTTACGTAAACTGAGGAGAACCTTAATCCGGATGATCAGAAAGGGATTTCAACTTAATTCCTCCCGAATGCGGCTGCAATGTCTAGCCGCTCGCTGCACGAACGATGTACTGTCTCATCTTCTTGTACAGTAGTGTGTGACGAAAACGACTGCGAATTTATTTCCGATTGTAAACGTTCATGATATATCGTCTCCAGTGTTAAGGAAAACGTGTCGAAAAACTCGAATGTACTCAGCGACGTAAGTTGGGTAACTGGTGCGGAAGGCAATCTTCGGCCTAGCCTCCACCCCCAGTCCGACAGCTATCGATTTTTTGTTCAGTCTTCATCTCTGCTTAGCCCATATACTCCTTAATAAAGAATAACATGATCTTACAATGAATAAAAAAGTCACCCATTTCAGTAAATATTTTTTGAATGATAGAAATTCGAAGCATAGATAACACAGCGCCCAAAGTCACATTGCTTGCAACAATAAGGCGTTTCTGTTTTGCCGCCCGGTGTGGCCGTGCGGTTCTAGGCGCTTCAGTCTGGAACCGCGTGACCGCTACGGTCGCAGGTTCGAATCCTGCCTCGGGCATGGATGTATGTGATGTCCTTAGGTTAGTTAGGTTTAAGTAGTTCTAAGTTCTAGGGGACTGATGACCACAGATGTTAAGTCCCATAGTGCTCAGAGCCATTTGAAACATTTTTCTGTTTTCGTGGTTCTTTTGACGATTAATGACAGGCAGTAACAAACAAAACAACAAACACTAAATATACTCTTGACACGTTTGCTGCGTTGGGTCATTTGGCGTTACCAGTGCGGTCCCATCTATAGTAACCGAAAACGAGACGCTGACGTATCTGTACCATGGAGACTCAGGCTTTATCGAGCTATTACTAAAATAATTCAATCTCAATCTCTTTGTGATATCCTTTGAGACATGTTCACTCTCTTCCCATTTTGGTAGCCTCCCATTATTCCCATCTTTTTCTGTTTCACCTACTGATTCTTCCTCCCGCTCCTAAATCGCCTGCCTCATCCCCTTTTATTTTGCCTCTCCTCATTTCGTTACGGCTGTACGAAAAACGCACGACCACCAAAAATCCCCAATGACACGCGCCTCACATGTCACGCTCTAGTCCTGCCACTGGCTGTATCAGAACTAGCCACTTTCTGAATAACGCATCCAGGGCTGCAACGGAACTGTTTGTATTCGTATACACTGGAACCTTGTCTCATGGGACTAGGTGGGATCGTAGCTGATCAAGAACAGCGACGAGCCACATTATGTCGAAATTCACAAAACTTGCTCTAGAGTCAACTTCCCAAAGGAAATGAGACTTTCGATTTCCTTTCGAAATTTTTCGTAGGTGCTGTATTCCCCGAAAAGTTAAGTTTCCATCCATCTCTGATAGCTGAAATACTCCGTGAGGATCTGACCCTCTTTTTAACAAAAGCTCCTTGTTTAAACTCAATGCTTTTTGCTGCAATATGGGGGTGTGAAACCGGAACATTGCACGGAACCACATAAAAATGACGCCATATAGGAATTCATTCATAGTTTTTCCGGCTGCCCCGCGACTCTATAAACAGTCCATTCTCGACATTTTAAAACAAAAAGATTTAATTGGTGTTCCGGCACCAGATTCGACACCCATATTTTTCAAAAGTTCTCCTTTATATGCCGTGTGCAGTGCATCATTGTATCCATAGAGACTACTACCTACTTTGCGTTTGATCTCATTTTGTACTGACAACAAATGAGACCATACAGTGCTGTGCAGTACCCACCCAGATACGGGTGCCCGTTAGTGGGTTTCGGAGAGATACACCGGCCCCGGGTCGGTTCCGCCGCTAGATTAACGACGAGGGCCGAAGTACCGACCGGCTTGGATATTGGTTTTAGGCGGTTTTCCACATTCGAGTAGATGAATACTGGTCTGCTACCCACGTTCTGCCTCAGTTATACGGTTCACAACAGTTAAAAAAAAAATTTTACACGATTTTCTCCTTGGGGGAGGGGGGGGGGGGGGTAGGTGATGGTCCACGGGATGGGCATCCGGCCACCCGCTACCACTAACGTTGCCAAATGTAGTGAATAACGTGCCAACCAGATGAAGAGTCGCCATAAGACCGGGAAAAAGACAAGAAGAAGAAGACAGTAACAGTACATCTCAGTGTTATCTTCTTGACGGACATTGTAGTGGAATGGTGTACATCAGGCTAAATTTAAATGTAATGATTGTCATCGCTATTAGTTCTGGAGTATGAAATACTACACACTTATTGTAGAGAGGGGGAGGTACGGAGGGAGGTCTGTATGAACCAGAAATCAGAATAATCTCCCCAGTCCAGAGCGTAAGATCTTATGACTGTAAAGTTTATGTTGGTGGTCAGTCTGTTGTTCTTGGACAAAATAAAACTAAAATACTACATTTAAAAAAAAAAAAGGTGTCGTTCACCAAAAATTTCATAACTGAAATATGTGCATTACTAGGAAAACTCAAGATTAAAACCCTAAAAATTATGAAAACAAAGGCAATGGAATATGAAAGTATAGGTCGTTGCCGAATGTAATCCCATTGCTACATGAAAAAAGAAGTATCAGTGTATTGTTGTGATAAAATTAGCGATTATTTATTAGCTAGTGTTGGGTACAGCATTACAGTGTGTTCTAAACACATTCTGGTCCAAAGTTACTAAATATAAACAGAAATTACCTTTATTTCTCGATGATGTTCAGACATTGCGATAAACAGCTTTTGAAAGCAGATGCTGCAACCTTCTATGAACATGTCAAAACAAAAACACGTGTTGTATCGAAAACACACGGTGCAAAGTGTACGCTGGAGTCAGGCACTGCGAGTTAAGTTTATTTTCTGAGCAGGGAAAAAATCTTGGGTTGGTCCATAGGATCGTAACATTGTTTCCGTAAGTTAAATAAATAAAACAGATACGCATAACAGATACTTCAGTCTTCAAGAATATATTCTCCTTCACCATTTACGACACTCCACTAACGCTGGGGTATCTTTTCGATTCCGGGACTGTACAAATCACTTGGTTTTGAGAAGAACTCGTCGAGCCATGTTCGGAGCGCATTTTCGTAGGAAAAGGAAGTTCCTTGATTGTTTTTCGACAGAGAGCGGAAAATATGAAAATCTGAGGGCCAAGATCAGGTAAAGAAAGTGGACGCGGTATGACTTCCCAACTCAAACCTTGTATATGATTGTTTTGCCATCCTAGCAGAATGCGGATGGTGGTGTTGTGGAATAGCATCACCTCAGGCAGTCTTCCTGGTCGTTGTCCTTGGATTGCGTTTGGAAGACGTCTCAGTGGACAATGAATGTCAGTAGTGACGGCTACAGCTCGGGGAAGCAATTCGTAGTACATACACCACACTGTCGCTGTTCCCCCACTTGCTAATATTGTCTTTTTGTGGGTGGACGGAGGTCTTTATATGGGGAATTTCTGCTTTGTCTAGGTTCATATATTCCTTTCTTCTCCTTATGTTAGCATAAAGACACCGTTTCTACTCAGTAGTGACAGCACGGCATAGGAGTGGTCGGTGTTGTTCACGAGCCAGTTGGTTACAAGCAAGCCGACACACCCGGCTTACCCGTGCGGTACCCTAACATACGGTTTTTGAACATTCCCCCCTGCATACAAACGTCGTACTTAGTACACTGACATGGATTATTGTGGATTAATGAGTTAAAGCTCTCTTCATCAAATCCCGAAGGTCTTCCTCAACGTGGAGAGTCATTAATGTCGAAGCGATCCTCTTTAAAACGTGAAAACCATTTTCTTGCCGTGCTCTGTCCAGTGACATCGTCCTCATACGCGGCGCAAATGTTTCTGGCTGCGTCTGCTGCCGTCACCCCTTTATTGAACGCAGACAAAAGATTGTGTGGGAAGTGTTCCGATTTCTTCACTCGGCACTCCATTTTCTAGCGTGCACAGCTCCACTCACTATATCTCCAAATGACAATATGTAAACTCGACTAGGACCAGTGAACTACAAATAAAATGACAGTCGTTAAATAGACCCAAAGCAACCGTAATACCAACAAGCAAAAAAAAAAAAAAAAAATGCTACGAACTTATGCACCACTCTAATGATATGCGGGTATAGCGTATAAGTTACGTAATGACTGAAGAGGATAATGAGGGCCGGGTAGAAGTAGTTCCTTTGTATCCGAAATTTGGAGGAAATCCGACCAGATTGGAAAATGTCAGTATCGTCGGTCCTAGCTTGATAGCGAATGGAGCAGATGCCTGCCAAATAGTGAGTGAGGGAGGTGCGGCGGCGCCGCTGACTCACCAGCCGGCGGGCCGACGCCTGCCGCAGCCGCAGCCGCGACCGCCGGCCGCCGGCACCACTTGAGCCGCGCCCTGACTCATCCCGATCACCAGAAGAGCTGCGTGGCGGCCGCCCAGTCTTCTGCGAACGCAGCAGCCGCCCCAGCGCACAGACGTGGGCGCAGAAGCGCTCCGTGCTTCAGCACTCACTCTACGCACGCAGGGTGTCCGAACTCGACGGTACCAACAACAGATATGTTTCATTAACCAACTATGTGGCGCATACTCAAGGAATCACTACGCACGCTTAATAGGAGATAAGCGAAAATTACTCTCTTCGAACATCGATACAACAAAGTTGATTCGAGGCGCATAGTATTGTGAAGCGATCTTCGCACTGAGCCAGGAAACAGCATGTAGCACTCCAGTTCCTGTTACAGCTCATAACATGGAGCGCTACACTGGGAAGAACTGCGAGGAACGCACCCCATTAAGCTTCTCCCTTTAGGGCTTCGTGGAAATCTAGCTATATTCTGCCCTCGCGGACTCAGAGGTGGGATTATCTCCTAGAATGTTTGAGGAGTCCGCGTACGTACGGAATACACCACCTGTTTTCCATCGAGCGCTGGACACCCTACTACGGCAAAAACACATCTGCGATAATGTTGCTCATTTTCAACATTTATCGGTTACTCATATGAAGAATACGGAACTGAAACACATTTAACATTGTTTGACTCTCCTGAATATTCCGCACCCATTCAGTCTGCATTTATGACCACAAATATGCAGGGTGTGACAAAAAAGTATGGCCAGTTTTCAAGCAATATTCCTCACACGTAGAGGAAGAAAAAATGTTATACTGACATGGACGCAGAAACGCTTTATTTCAGTGTTAAGAGTTTAGCTTCTGGAACTCTTCAACACATTATTCATCTAATTTCAAACAAAGGCTCATCCGCGAACAACAGATTTCCACTAAGGTCATAGTTGATACTTCGTTGAATGAACCATTCGCAGAAGGGTTCCCGTGCTGGAAAATCATCTGCTGATAGTGCGCATACTTTACATGGTATGGATATAGTATGTTCTGATATATAGCACTCTCTAGACACTCATGTGGTTGATATTACTTGCTGCAACATTACCGTTCCCATCAATGATGCGAAAAAGTTCCTCTTCCATTTCAGATGCCCTCGTCTTTCTGCGGCTCCCCCCGTCGCGAGTAAGTAGGCTTAAACGTCCCACGCTGTGAGACGACCAAACGTCGTCCTGTCGGGGCACACTCGTTCTGAAAATCTCTCGCGATACACGCGCTGAGCAGCTCGGTCACTATCATCCAGTAATCCGTACAACAAATGGGCATACACTTCCATTACACTGTACCAGGAACAGAGTCCCTCATAAACACTATACTGTTGACGCTTCATGCTGTTTGACAAATGAATTTGCTCGCATGTCAGCACAAGCAATGGAGTGACACACATTTCAACATTATCTTCGTTCAGTTCCAACAACAAAACAGTGGCGGTGAATCTAAGAATTACAACTTTCTGTACATTTTAACCGAACGTAGTCAGGAGGGTATGAAAAAAATGTTTCGTGTATTGCTGGTACGTACTGTTTCTCTGTGTTTCCCACGGTTAACGTGATTATGAGATAAGTAGAAGAGGAATGTTTCCGGACCCATGTCCATGTTTTATTCCTCTATGTGTGATGAATGTTCCCTGAATGTATAGCCATACCTTTATATTACACCCTGTACTCTTGTATGTCAGTCAAAGCCTTTAATTTGTATGCTTCCTGGATACTACTCAAACCACTGTACCGTTTTTTCGGAGACTACTTCGTACTCATGGCTGCAGTTATTCCGTATTCGATTCTCCTGTTAGAAAAGGAAAATTCACCGTCTGTACGCCTAAATAAGCCCTCTTATTTCTCTCTTGTCTTACCATGACGATCCCCTACGTGAGATGTGCGATAGCGGTAGTGGAATTGTTGCACTGTCGCCTTCGAACACCGGTTACCTAAATTTATCCAATAGGGTTTCGCGAGGACTATGGCTTCTTTCTTCCAAGGATTCCTATTAAAATTAGCCGCGCATTTATACTACATTTTCGTATCGGCTACATCCAACTTTGTTCTATAAATTTGTTCGCTGTCCATTGCCAAGCCAATTAAACAACTCCGAAATCTGCAGTAAAATCCTAAAACTGGTGGCACTGCGCCGGCCGTGGTGACCGAGCGGTTCTGGGCGCTACAGTCTGGAACCGCGCGACCGCCACGGTCCCAGGTTCGAATCCTGCCTAGTTCATGGATGTGTATGATGTCCTTAGGTTAGTTAGGTTTAAGTAGTTCTAAGTTCTAGGGGACTGGTGACCTCAGATGTTAAGTCCTATAGTGCTGAGAGCCATTTGAACATTTCTGGTGACACTGCGTCGTCTATTCCGTTGCTCCAGAACTCTCGTAAAAATTTGCTTCTTCTATTCGCCTTCCCTGATACTGGTGTATGTGCTGGTCCCATTTTCTGTTGCTTCTGAGTATTACCTCCAAACACACTGTTAATTCTTACTTAAGGCTGAGAGTAACTTTCTCATGGTGTGTCGCTGCGAAATTACATAGCTCAATGAATCTTATACCATACATAGATAGAACTGAGGCAGTATAGCAGGGAAAGCAACTGCTCGAAATACGAAATGAGGAGAACAGAAATACATTTTTATTCAAAGACAATAATTACACCGAAGACACTGCGATGTATGATGGTCCTCTGGACATAACAAAAAGAGGCTCTTGGTTCTTAATAGGTTGTGTGATCACGACGAACGGCATTGCATGTTCTGTGGCGAGCTTCCATACTGGCCACAAAGTTGGCAAGGAGTTCTTGGTTTGGAGTTCAACAATCCTGGTTGACAGCTGCTGGATGGTCGTTTATGCATGTGGGCCGGCCGCTGTGGCAGAGCGGTTCTAGGCGCCAAGTTCTAGGGGACTGATGACCACAGCTGTTAAGTCCCGTAGTGCTGAGAGCCATTTGAACCATTTGATGCATGTGGAACTGCTGCAGTACGTCTCCCTAACGCGTCCCGTGAGTACTCGGTGGAATTTAAGATGGAGAACGGGCAGGCCAATTCATTCGCCGAATATCCTCTCGTTCCAAGAGTTTCTTCACCTGCATTGTTCGATGCGGTTGCACATTGTCGTCTATGAAAATGAAGTGAGGGCGGAATGCACCACTGAAAAAAAACGCACGTGGGGAAGAAGTACGGTGTCACAATAATATGCACCAGATAGGTGTGCAACATTATGCCTACCCACACCATATCACTTGGACCAGCAAAGCCGGCCGAAGTGGCCGTGCGGTTCTAGGCGCTGCAGTCTGGAACCGCGAGACCGCTACGGTCGCAGGTTCGAATCCTGCCTCGGGCATGGATGTGTGTGATGTCCTTAGGTTAGTTAGGTTTAACTAGTTCTAAGTTCTAGGGGACTAATGACCTCAGAAGTTGAGTCCCATAGTGCTCAGAGCCATTTGAACCATTTGGACCAGCAAAACGATGATGTTGTGTTATGTTCCAGGGTATACGTTGAAAAGTGTAAACCTATACATTCTGCGACTCGCCCATTCCGACGAATGTTCAGCACTATCCGGAGCCAGTAGATAGTAATTCCTGTGAAAGTGTGAGGTTACTATGCTACAGTTTGCGAAAAATTCAATGTCAAATCTCATGCAGCAACATTCGTTTTGGACTAGGTGTGACAGTCAGAACCCACGAAATACGAAAGTTTTGTAATACGTCAGGTTCGTAACTTTATTATTTCCGAGAAATCGAAAAAGTAATGCTACCGATCCAATGCATGTATACATGAAGAAAAAACCTTTTGATAACTGGGTCTGCAGGGATATGGTATGACGCCTGCGTTCAGATGATAGAGAACTTCCTTGAACGTGGGTCGGAATTGCACTCTTTCCCAAAAAAATTTTGTGTTCGCTAAGAGAATAAAGCTGTCGCAAAATGTATTTGTGTGTTTGTCTCGAAATCACACAAATACATTTTGTGACAGAGAGCAGGGAGGACACAGACAGGGACTAGCAATACATACATGATATTTAATATCGTTCTTTCATTTTCACATTCCATAAAAAAGGAGAACAGACTATGTTCTGTGAGAAGATACACAATATTATACAGCCTGCGACGAGGATCAAATGCCTGTCGTCAGAGTTCGTTGACGGTACGGTTGTCTTTTTCTTCATTTTCATTGTAAACTTTATCGAATTTAAAATAACAATACATAAATTTCGCAACAGATAATTCCTTTACTAACGTTCAAAAAAATATTGGGCAGTAGCTATTTTCATCCACTCGAACGGTGATCTCGAGGCAGGATTTATACCATTTGGCCCCCGCCTCAGTTAGCAACGGCGTATTTCTTCAAAGGGTGGAAACTTTTTTTTCGATTTCGTATTTAAAGTAAAATCCTTTTTTTTTTAGTGTTCTAAAGGTTATAAGTGGTACTGCGTCATAAAATTTGACCTCCACGTTTTCGATTACGGAAGCGCACAACGTAAACCTTTTCACAGGCGCTACCTCTGAGTGAGTGGTCCCCTGTCGAAGATGGTTGAAATCAGGGAGTCTCCATATGAGAGTAATGAATTGGGGACAGTTAGAGAAATGAGTACCGAAACTTTATTCAGAATTTTGTAGAATGCCCGCTATGCGCACACGAGTTGAAGTGCGCCGCACGCGGCTGGCGCGCCAGCTGGGAGCGCGCTGCGCGGCGCGGCGCGGCGGTGCGGCACCTGCGCGGGCCCCGCGCCTACTGCAGCCGCCGCCAGTGGCAGGAATACTGGCGCGGGCTGGCGGCGCGCCAGGCGCTGTTGCCAAGCGCGCGCACCTTGACCCGCTTGCCGCCCATAGCGCACGCCGGCGGCGGCGGCGGCAGACCGGGCCGCGGTCGATTCCTGCCCGCGCCCGCCGGCCGCTCCACCCCTGCCTGCATTTCGGGAATTCTCCGCCACTTTCCCTCTCACCCGCGCGCGCCACTGGCCGAGCGAATCTCCCTCCGTACTCCGCCGGTACGTGCCGCCGCAGCCGCGACAAATCGCTTACCTGTCTCCGACTTCGACGCACCACAATAGAACCTTAGGTGTAGTAAACAAAACTCTCTGTTGCAGGATTAACAGTGCAACTCTGCAATGGAGTGCCCGCTGTTTTGACGGTCTGAGGTCAGCAGCAGAGTTTCAAAACGGCGCTGAGTCAAGGATTCGTTCAGGAAGCAATCTCCAAGGCTGTGGCTGAGCGGTTTCTCCGCAATATCGTCTCTTGTGGGACTGCTAGTTCCGCAGGGCTACGTTGTAGAGTTTGTGTGAAATTTCGAGATCGGGAAGAAGGTACCGGCAGAAATGAAATCGCGAATATGATTCGTCAGTCGTTCTCGGAAATATCACCCATGAAGAGTATTTGCTGTGAAAGGTAAGGTTCCGTGTTCGAGTGCCGATCCGGTACACACAGAGTTATGAAGCTACCGTAGGCTTTCGTAGAGTATCACAAGTAAGCGTAGAATACGCCAGTTATCCTAATAGCATTGGTCAGTTAAGGTCGTACCCACATTACGTGCACGTAAGGTGTGTTGCATACTTGTGGGGCGTTACCTCACAGCCACCGCTTTCTTTACGTATGCGATTATCATCGTAGGCCTACTAGATTCCCGTAAAAATTGGAAACGATGAACTATCTAAAAAACGAGTGAGGAAATACAATGTACCGGGTAACCTATGGGACATTATATTCTACATAATTATCGTACTGTCTTACTTAAAACTAAAGAGCATTTATAACAAAATTGAAAGTCAATGTTTAATTCAGATTTTATTCGAAAATAGTTGATTTGTAACGTGAAAGAAAGGGATGTTGTAATAAAAATAAAAAAACAATACAGGTACACTATGTAGCGCTATTCCTCAACAAAAAGGTAAAATAAAAATACGCAAAACAAAAATATATTAAACATCGCTTCGATACTTCGTCCAACTTATACGAGACATGTTTGATACTCGTAAACGACTTTCGGATTTATCAATAATAACAGCAAATTCTTGCCTTTGATCACGATACAGAACATTCTATTGAGTACAAAATAAGAATAATAATTTTATATATCAGTATATGTGTGTGTAAACTGTACTAGAATCAGAAGCATCGGTAATTGCACTGGTTGCATAAAAACACAAAAGTTTACGTGATCAACTAATTTTGATTACTTATTAAAGGCAACTTACGTTCTGTAAGGATATAAAATTCAAAATGGACTAACACTGATTGATGTGCGGATCTAATTATGTGCAGAGAGACAGGCAGAGAGAGAGAGAAAGAGAGAGAGAGAGAAGTGGTCGGCTGGCGCACTGAAAGACATGGACTTGCATTCGGAGCACAGTGGGTGAAATCCCCGACCAAACAAAAGATTTAGGTTTTGCTAAATCGTTGAAGGCAATAAAACTGATTCCCTTCTGCACTATTCTCCAATGAGTTTCTAATAATCTCTTTGTCGATAGGACGTTAAAACCTAATCTTCCTTTCTCTCTCCTACGGTCGCAGGTTCGAATCCTGCCTCGGGCATGGATGTGTGTGATGTCCTTAGGTTAGTTAGGTTTAAGTAGTTCTAAGTTTTAGGGGACTAATGACCACAGCAGTTGAGTCCCATAGTGCTCAGAGCCATTTGAACCATTAGAACCTTTCTCTCTTTAGTGGCATCTTAGCCTGATTGCTGTTTCCATCAAACAGTTAATTCCCCGAAATTTCACACTGACGAAGCAAGATCGCCCGAAGCAGTGACCACATTAAATGCCATTGGACGCATCGCAATAAACCAGCATTTCAACCCCGTAACATGTGAAATTGTCACGTCAACAGTATCTGGACGGCTAATGACGGCAGGGTCGCCTCTGCAGAAGAACGTTGTTCGCAGTTCTCCAGTAATAATATTTTACACCGGGATAGTGTGTCTATGTTGTCTATTGCGGAAGAAGACCTTCTGGCCGAAAGCTTACACGTTTAGTATGCTTTCTCTTGCACCTGTCTGCGCTTCAGCATTTCTTCCTTTTTATAATATTGTCATTATTCCATCGTGGATTTTCCATTGTTTGGATTTAAGTGACCTAACTCAAAAGTTTGGGTGTAGCGCAGTGCGTTCTGCTTCTTGGGCCATGTGCAACAGATGGGACGAGGGAGCTGGCAGCCCCTCGTCCCCAAACACACGCTCTGTGTGTTGAAAAGGGATACGGCAATGGTAACTTTCCTCAGCTCCCCTTACGACCGCCCACCACTTGAAGTCCAGAGCAAAGATTTCCAACCGAGAGGCTATTTGGGTACCATCACCCAGTCGACTTCTCGAAGATGCTAATGGGTGGCTCGAGATGGTCCGTATTCTGACGTATGTTGTGAGTGCCTATCTAACGGCTTCCAAGAGCAACAAAAATTAAATAATTAGTGTTTGAAATTACTGTTGATCAAATTCAGAAATTTAAAATGTTGTTATAATCTAGTCATTAAGAGGTAAAATGTTACATTAAAGGTTTCACGCGTTAAAGGTTATATCATGTTGGGGGGCGGGGGGGGGGGGGGGGGTAGTGTAACGCTAGGGTTTCTCATGATGAAGTACCCGATTCGCAACTAAACCATCCTAATTTATAACGATAAACCGTTTCAGTTAGAATCTCCGTTCCGTTCTGATAATTGTGGGGACGACCCGCCGCTCCCTTCTTCCCCTACACCTGAAACGGCAATTTCTCGCCACACGACACCAAGCGGCGCTCCGGCTGCAGCTTTCTCCGAAGCAGTGCGCCGAAACTGAGCAATCACTGCGACGGCAGGCCTGCAGGATGTGCCTCGGCTCGCCTCGTTTCGACATTGTTCGGCCCCGAAGCCGCTCGGCAGCGCAACAGCGCTAGAAAGCCAGCCTAGCCTACTGGGCCGAGGGCCGCCGCCTGCCAGGCAGTCCGCGTCTAGCTGGCGGAGGACGCGGCGGCGGCGAGCGGGCGGCTGACGCCCCGTCCGCTCCCTCACGTTTACGGAAGGGAGCTCGTCTGAGCGGCGGCGCCTGTGCCTCTTGTCACACGTCCACAGCCGCAGTACTGGGAAACAAATGTTACCAACACTGTAAATCAGTGTTCGTCAAACTGCGGCCCCGATCAAGCATTCTCGCGGCCGGTCGTTGTCAAATGTATTCCATCCAGCAACAAGCAGTCGAATCCAAAAACGTCAACTTAAGATTGTTGTTTCCCTACAGGGGAACAAACAAAACCATAGGGTGGGTCAAATAAAAATGGCCCGGAGAACAGTGTTCCCCGTTACAAAGAAACACAGCAGAGGTAAGGAAGTATAGTACTACCCTGACTATAGCACGGTACAACTGCCTCTTTTCGGCCTCGTTCAGCAAGCTGCTGAAGGGGGGTCGAAGCTGCACTGCTGGAGTTGCCGCAGTCTCATTCGAAATGTTCTGCTGACCGAAGATCTCAGCAGTTTGGTCCCTTACGAATTGACACAAATTTGAAATGTTCTGCTGCAGTTCTTGAAGACTATGAGAGCTGTTGCGATACATCTTCGACTTGATAGCTCCCTACACAAAGTAACACACTGACCGATCAGTGACTTGGATGGCCACGATGAGACTGATACCTGATAAAAACTCTGCCAGTCGTGAAGACTGTGTAAATGTGATCCGAGGAATCGGTGTGGATCACGTGGCCGGCGCACAAAACGCGTGCGCGTCGCTGGGTGTGATTATATGCAAGCGTTCACGTCCGGTGGTGTCCACACCTCCGGGCCACTTTTGTTTGCCCCACCCTGTACACACAGGGCAAATAGTGTTTTAAGATGTACTTAATTTTAATTGACGGTGGTCAATTCGGCTGTGAGCTAACTAAAGTTGGCCGCTTCTCAGGTTAGCAAGAGGGGTAAGTGACGCGGCCATTATGCGTTTAGAGAATGAGACAGGGGGGAACTTTTCCTGTTTGTCCTCACACTGCTCACCACTCATTCAGATACGTCTTTACCCATCGCCCAACTGTACTCCTATCAACTGCAGCATCGCCATACACTGCACACAAATGTTTGTGGATGTTCACCACGGTTTCTTTTTCTGCACACAGGAATTCAGTAACAGTACGTTGCTTGTAACGTGAGTCGTATGTAGACGCCATTTTGACGCTGTAATACAGCTCTGCCATTTGCCAGAACTGTTCGAAATTTCATCGGCGCACAGAACAAACATCAGATTTGAAGCACCAACCAGGACGTTTGTCTATGCGTATTAATAGCTCCTTTTTTTTTTAAGTGAGGCCTTACTTATTGAGCAACCCTCGTACAATTGGTCTTATTAACACGTTGACTGCCAGTTCCGTCAGTTGACGGACGTGAAAATTTTGGTAGACAAAAAATGGTTCAAATGGCTCTGAGCACTATGGGATTCAACCTTTCAGGTCATCAGTCCCCTAGAACATAGAATTACTTAAACCTAACTAACCTAAGGATATCACACTCACCCATGGCCGAGGCAGGATTCGAACCTGCGACCGTAGCTGTCGCGCGGTTCCAGACTTTAGCGCCTAGAACCGGCCGGATTTGGTAGACCGCCGATCCCGGCATGTGTTCGGGTATACTTTCTTACGATATTTACGCATGTTAGCTCGATCTATCTTACTTTTACTCTTCCCTTTTAGTTTGATTGCATATGAGAGGGAGTGAGATGGAGTGATTGATTGGTCATTTGAGTGTATGAGTAAACAAGAATTTTAGACGTTTATTCACATTTGTTTGTTTTAATGAGTGTGAGGGCGCTCATAACCCCACAATTGAGCATCCATAATCTCCAAACACACACACACACACACACACACACACACACACACACACACACACACACATACACACACACGCCGTCTTCACTTTGGTGCGAGGCACATGCTGTTCCTGGGACCGCGGGGCGGAGGGGGGGGGGGGGGGGGGAGGGAATCGGCAGCTGTTCGTTCAGTACGCAAAGAAACGAAATAGATGGTTTCACTTTGTCTTACCGACGTCGAAATTTTGCTTGATTTGGAGCAAAAATTTGTTAATAATGACAGCGAGGATGACGATATCGACAATTCAAATGCTGACTTTGTGCAAGAAGAATTGTGTCAAACTTCAAAATGAGTATTTCTCGTTTTGATTTCGTAAATCGTTTGTTAAACGTTGGGTTCCTTTGTGATATTTCTTCATTTTCAGAACCTTGTTATAGGCAAATAGGAAAGATTGCTAGTGAAGACGTATGTACCAGAGCAGCGCGCCCAAAATAGCCATGTGCAAGAATCCCTGTTTCAAAACATGTCGCCGCGTGGTCTGAGGTTCCTAGTCACGGTTCGCGCGGCTTCCCACGTTGGAGGTCAGAGTCCTCCCTCGGGCATGGCTGTGTGTGTTGTCCTTAGCGTTAGTTTAAGTTAGATTAAGTAGTGTGTAAGCCTAGGGGCCGACAACCTCAGGAGTTTGGTCCTATAGGAACTCACCACAAATTTCCAAATTTCAGGACGTATCACACACAAAATGACACTATATGATCCACAATAAGTAGTTTTGAACTTTCATAGAAGGCTACTATCACAGATAAATATTGGCATGTGTTCTTAGTAAAAAAAAAAAAAAAAAAAGTCGAAAAACAATAAAAATGGCCAGCATTCTAAGAAACTGCTCGGTTTACGTGGCCAGCAGTTAGAGGGTTAATCAGTTTCTGATGGGCTGACAATGACAACACAACACTTCCTCATTCAGTTACAATGTCACATGTTTTTCTCGTAATGATTATGTCTTGAGAAGTATGTGAAGGGAAATTGTGTATCGCCCGATTCTACTTGGAATGTACGATCTAGCAGTTTTAATAGCAAACTTACGTGACGTGCAACGTCGCCTCCTTTGTACCGCTTCTCACTAGACTTAAATGAGAATTTCCGTAACGCCATTCTGCTTACTAACTGAAGCCGTGATGAAATGCGCTGCTTATCTTTAGTGTCTATTCGCTCCTTCAATCCTACCTGTTCAGGGCCCCGGACGAGGAGCGGCGAACGGATATCGTCCGAAGAGGATTTTTTAAGGTACCTCCTTCCTCGAAGATTCATGTATTCAGTATCAGTTTGGTTTCTGTCTTTCCTCGTTTTATTAATTTTGTGGTCCTTCAGCTTTGAGCCTCTCCGTACGTTAACTTCCGAATATTTAGTGGAAGTGGCGGTTTTCAGTGATTGTTTGACAATGGCGTAATCAAAGGGTAACGGATGTTTTATTCTGTTTATACGCAGTATTATAAATTTGTCAATGTTGATGGTAAACTGCGGAACGCTGCACAAAGGTTTAGTCCTCTGCCGCTACGCTTTTTTACTGTTGCAACCATCTTCCTGCAGAGGGTGTCCCTTGTAAGAGCTCTCAGGTACTTTTTCTCTGGTATTTCGGCAGATACTTGCAATTTCGTTTTTGCATTGTGCAGCTGGAGTCAGTCCAAACAAATACTGCTCATCTCGTCTTTCACACAGCGGAAAGCGTCGGTTCGTTTTCCGTTACTAGCAAAATGATTTTTAAAGCGCATTTTACCTGCTCATACGAGAGAGCGCTAGAGTAACACACACCAATGTAGATCATGAGTTGGTGGTTGAAAGACATATAAACTGTGAGTTACCTTACAGTTAAGCACCAACGAACGAATAATCACACTAAACGTTTAAATATTGTTAGAGGTCATCGCTCAGATCACTACAGAGGCGTTAACTTTGAGCTGTAGCTCCCAAACGTGCTCCCCCGAAGTTTGCCTAGAAAGCCTTACAGCCCATCATGTGGGCAGGAAAGTGCCGTCACATCTGCGGCGGACAAACATAGTGCAGTGGCCGATGACGTCACGGGAGAGCGCGGCTAACGTAAGAGCCGGCGCTGTCTCGTCGGAAGAGCAGCTCCTATAAAAAACGGCCCCGGCTGACGCTGACGTTGACGCGGCCGGCACGGCGCAGTACTTGGAAGCGTGCCAGCGTGACGCGGTGTGCTGCATGCGTCTGCTGCGTCCGGCCGCGTGCGCAGTGTGCACTGCTCGGCCGCTTGTCGCCGTGCTGGCAGCGGCACACACGTGGACGAAAGCTCCGACTTATGTTAATGGCGAGGTGTCGTTTTAGTTAAAGCTGTATATGAAAAGTAATATTTCCTAAAAATGAAATCGTTGGTGGTAGTTAGGGATGGAGCACTAGCCTTACTGGATAAGAATTGACCAGCGATTATTTTTGTGGTCACTTGTCTCTCTTTCATCCGAGACAGTCGGCGATAAGAACTTGGGTGTAAAAAAAGGTCAGCATTTCAGTAATGCATCCAACTTCCCTCGTCTTACTGTAGCAAACAGTCTTGCGCAAAATATTCTAAAAGAGAGCACACTTAGCTCTTGCTGGTGGCAACGTAAGTGATCAGTTGATATTCCAGCCTCACTATCTAAGGTTTGTAGGAAACGCCCCTGCAGTTGTGAAATTGAGTTGAATGCAGAAAACCTGGAGAACGGGCATTTTTCTCGACGTGTATGTGCTTGCATCATAGCATATTTGGATAATAAATTAAAGTTTCGACCGACGACTGCATATTTTGGAACCGGAAACCCAATTAAAGCGAGCTGTTGGAAGGAAGGAAGATTTGAGACAAGTAATGTAAATATCTATAGCGTTGTTAGCGGGGATATCCCGCGGAGTGGACTCACCCGCCTTTTGGAAAGGGTGTTCTTCCTCCGCGCGCAACGGCCTCCTGCGGATGTGTGAGATGTGTGTCGTATGCTTATTTGTAGATTGTATGTGAGTGTAATGCGCGCGTGAATAGTGTAGTGTAATGTTGCCTAGTATGATTATGATGAGACAAGGGAGTCCGGCTTAACCTTCCCATCGGACAGGCAGTAGCTATTAGTGTCGCGTGCCCTCACTTCATGAGATACTTCGAAGAACGTCGGAATTTAATCCAGGACACTGGAGCAGAGAATGGTGATCAGAAACCTCACGTCATTATCTCTCGTCCCTTTGCCGGTCAGATGCCAACAGTGAAAATTTCATTCACCTGCAGGCTTACTTTCGCGTCAACTGCCACCGCTCAGTCCTCTTTTAGTGACCTAGGATACGGGTCATAGTTCCGTCTACACGAAAGTTTATTAATCAGAATTCGTTTTTGAAGTGGACAACTGAAAATATTGAAGAATCATGTATGTACTATTATTGTAAACAGTTTTCATCCCCTTTCACAACGCCAACCACACTACATGGACAAACGAGTCTCCTACATTGAACAGTTACTCTCAGGCCACGACATGATTTGTGACTAGGCTAGTGGTCACACAGTCATATGAAACTATTTTGCTGTGATAAATTTCTTCTCAAATATTTGGGATCTTGTGACTCTTGAGGCTTTCCCAGTGGATATGCTCAGTATATTGCTCGCGTGTCAGTCGGCGGATCACTTTTTTTGTATACCGTAATGTTTTCTCGAGGATCTGCGCAACCTGGTTAGTAACAAATAGCCGCCGTCTGACTATGTCGAACATTTACCTCGAGGAAATATTGTGCGGGTGATATTCGGCGACAGACCGGAGGGTCGTATGTCTCAGATCTTATTTTTCATTCGTAGAAAACTGATACCTATAATGATACAATGATCCTTGATGTTTGTTTTAGACGGGCTGAGAAAATCAAATAAAAGAAACTTTAGATGACAAATTTCGTCAGTTTTCTTAAATGTATTGTTTTTATAACATGACCATCTTCATTTCCAAACACAGCTTGACCAGAGTTTCAGGGAGAATTTCGTTGCTATGGCAAATCGATTCCAGGGTAAGCCAAAATCCGGAACTTGGAGGTACGCTTGGAAATCAGCATTGGCAGACAATAAAAACCGCTATTTTAAGTCAGTTGGTGAAATTCGTCACGCAACATTTCATGCCACATGTTCTCGTAATACTCTGTAAGTTTGTATACTGCGTCCTCGTCGGAGTAACTTTTGCCACACACGTTGAATTAGAGTGTCATCGCGTGGCTGCACCAACTTTCTCGAGTTTTTTAACATTGTTAGATTTAACTGGCGGATTGAAGTGGTGTCTCTGATGTCCCACTGATCAATGTGCCGCACTGGAAAGACACGGGATTTTTATTCGGGAGTACAGCGGTTCAAATTCCCGTTTAGACATCTATATTTAGGTTTTTCGTGGTTTATCTAAATCGCTTAAGACAAAACAAGACGCCTTTTTTTCATTTTTCTGTAATTTGTCTCTAAGGACCTCGTCAAATTCTAATCTTAATTCCTTCGTTTCTTCTATCGTCATCGATGACGAAGTTAGTTAGCTTTGGAAGGACGGCAGCACGAGACGAAAGGACGTTATTCACATAATGTTTGTGACCCTGCAGCGTCCACAGGCCGTGCATGTCGAGGTGTGGCCGAGAGATACGACGGTTTGCACAACGCGGCGGCCTGCGAGCTGCTGACGTGCGCAGACCGATGAACACATACCACTGCGCCAACGCAGGAGTAGCTTCTCTGCGAAGAGCGGCCATGTCGAACACTTTGTGTGCTTCAGAATGCATACAGTGGCAGTGCTCAAAAATCTTAGGAATGTATTCAGCATGTTTCATCCGTATCAGATTATGAGATACTGTCTTAAAGAGGAAAAATGTTCAAATGTGTGTGAATTCTTAAGGGATCAAACTGCTTAAAGAAGAAGAGAGATCCAAGAAATTGAAAAGAGAGAATTTTAAGCAATAAGGAAAACTTTAGGCTTAAACAACATTAAAAAAGGAGAATACATAATAAGAGCAAATAACGAAAATGTGGCGTCTGTCAGTATTTGTTTGGCAGTGAAATAAAAACGGCAGGATAAAATTCTACGGTCATATGAAAAGAATGGAACCGACTTGATTAACTAGAGAAGTTGTGTAATTGTATGCAATTCGCAGTAATGCTAAAACTGAGAGAATAAAATGGATTGCAGTAGTGAAAGAAGACGTGAAGCGGAGATACCGACACATCGAATATGCGATAGAAAAGTTTTTAGGCAGAAAATTCACACTTGCTAGGTCTGAGGATGGGAGAAATATCATTTCTGAGAGAATGAAATTAATGTGGGCACAAATAAAAGGTTAAAAGAAAATTCTGAAATGCTCTTTATTATACATCTTGTGGCACCGTAGCGTCCAAACGTGTTAAGTAATAGTAAAAATATACGTATGTGGCATAAAACGTCCAGCCATATGAAATGAAAATGTTTACGCCTGAAAAAAGATGAACATACCGTTACATATAGGAGATGTCAGTCAGGCAACGTCTCAGGAGTTCCAGGCAGATTCATGGCGTGATGGCTTTGGTGATTTGCTTATTGGCTACCGTGCGTTTTGTTGCCAAATTACTTCAGAAATACTGCACAGCAGTCCTTATTGGCGTGTAGTATAAGTTTCTTCGTATATATGACATGCGGCGTGTTATCCAGACTGGTTACACGACTCAGACATTGTGGATGTTAAATATAACAGGTTGATAGCGCCGTTTCTACTCTGCCTTTCCCACGTACTAAACAATTGTATATTCAATTAACTCTACTTGTTTTAGCGAAATCGTTGGGCCAATTCCCATTCGACGCAGTTAAACTTTCTCATAGATCGTCTGCGTGGCCTTATGGTAAGCGTCAGTGCCCTGGGATTTAAGATAACCACCAGTATTCCGGTGATCTGAGTGTGGTTGATTCAGCCTTGGTATGCATAGAAAATAATGTTTGCGTAAGAGAGAGAACGAGCAAGAGCAAGGTAGCGCAGTAGTAAGACAATGATTTCGCATTCGGAAAGACAGCGGTTCAGGTCCTCATTCGAACAGTTCTTTCGATGAAATATTGTGGGACTTCACAACGGTACCTGGGAGCGCTGGGGGGGTTACGTGCTATGACTACTTGTTTTACACCTAAGATAACAAAGTGAGACGACTGTGGATTATGGTGCTTCGCCTTGGTGGCCAGCGCAGACGGTGACACAGTTTAGTTTTCACAGGCTGGTCAGGCGCGCGGCTTCCTGTTGTGTCTGCACAGGCAAATACGGGTCTCCAAGGTGAGGCGATGCGATGCGGCGCACAGCACAGCACAGCGCACTCCGCCGCCAGGCTGCCTCACCTGTTGCTCTGGACTCGTTCTGCGCGCCAGCCACCAGGCACTTGCCTCTTCTATGGCAGTCTAACAATTGCCAGTCAACAATGAGAATTGCTGGCAGGTACTAAAATCTCGCCATTCTCCCCTCCAGGTGCCAGCAACGTGCTCGCGGGCAGCTCGTGACCCATTCGGGTCTCAAGCGAATACGCGTCACAGCAACAAAAATCTCCGCTCTGAAGATAGTGGAAACATCGGTACCACTGCTGGGCGTAGTGCCGATCTGTGTAGAGCCTGAGATCCAAAGGTCGCCAGTCGCCATGCGGTGTTTTGCGAGGTTCGGTCTTTGACTATCACGTCGTTTGAGCCCGCTATAAAGGATCCAGTGACAAAATTTCGGTGGTTGTTATGGGATATTCGTTAAGAATTATTATTTCTTATCCCATTTATCCTTATATCTGTATTATAATGTGGGCGGTAAGCGATATATGTCTTGTGTGGAAACAAGACTGTTACACTCACTCACGGTGCGCCTTCAGGCTTGCATTATGTACTGCTCGGTTCTGTTTTGTGTTTGTTTTCCGGTAGTGTCAGTTGTATGTTAAGGGTGGTGCTCAGTAATGTGGATAGATATATTGATGAAGAGCTGGCCAATATGGGTGTACTGAATAGTTAGGAGTTAGTTAGGTACTTATTTGCATGTTCCAAGAATTATTGGAACGATTCTTTTAGCGGAGTTATGAGGAATAAGTCAGTTTACAGGATATGTGTAAATTCTTGGTGTTAACATTAATGAACACGTTATTTTAGTTTTACACATGAAACTACATTTAAAAACATGAGTGATGTTTTTGTATTTTGCTAACTGTTTTGATGGAATGACGTGGAAGAGCTGTCAGTAACAGGAATCGCACATCACAGTACTTACTCTTTGATTCGTGTTATACGTTTTGGTGATCGAACATTACAAGCTTTTCCGCTGTTTTGAAGGTATTTTCACATAAATAAAGCTGATCTGGGTAGCAAGCAAATAAATGTTTTTTACACTGTTATTCTTTAACGAGCTAAAGGAGACCATAGGTGTCCTAGACCAGGAGTAGTAAACTTTTTACCCATTTTCCACTTTCGTATCTCCGTTGCTACTAAAATTTTCTATACGCCCATCGGTTCCACAGTAATGGTGATTTATAGAGTAGATAAGATACTTTACTTTACAGAATTAATAAAACAGAGTTAAAGCAAATTACAAAATACAACAGTTAGTAATTATTGAACAATTTATGCAATTCTTTTAAAAACCTAATGAAAATATTTGTAAAACCCCTGCTGCCTACCGCCCACCATGAAAGCTGGAACACCTACTAATGGGTGGTAGGGATCAGGTTGACTACCACTATCCTAGACCAAAAAACTCGGAAAAATCCATGAGGACGTCAGAAATTTAGTCAGGGATCCTCGCGTTCATTCTGTCTGCGCGAACATTGCAAAAAAATAAAATATCTTGCTAATATCTGTATTTCCGTGCCTTTTTGTCATTACTGCGTTAGTCTCTGTACTTACCTGCAGTCACAGTTCCGAACACAATAACATGGAATCATGTATACAATGGAGACAGTGAAAGATAGTAGGAATTACATCGTGAGGAATATAGAAAATAGTATTGAGTAGTAAGCGAGTGACGAGCATCATATGCAGATCTATGGACTTCATTATTGTTGGTTTACGACATGGTTGCAGTATACTTCACAATAAAAACCAACAGCTCACTTGTTAACTCGAAATACATGAGATGAACAAATACTTTCTACGATCTTCGTTCTTATAAACAATCTCTTTAGAACACCCTATGAAAATATAATAGCTGATAGATCAGTTCTACTGCAGACGCTCAATTTTATTCTTGAGTTTAATTTCCTGTTTAGCTGTCGTCGAATGGCTCTGAGCACTACGGGACTTAACAGCTGAGGTCACCAGTCCCCTAGAACTTAAAACTACTTAAACCTAACTAACCTAAGGACATCACACCCACACACACACGCGCACACACACACACACACACACACACACACACACACACACACACACACACACACACACGCCCGAGGCAGGATTCGAACCTGCGACCGTAGCAGTCGCGCGGTTCCAGACTCAAGCGCCCAGAACCGCTCGGCCACTCGGCCGGCTCAGCTGTCGTCGGTTCAGTTTGAAGAGACATTTTACCGTGGGAAAGCCAAGCTATTGCTGGAGCTTGTTGGTGCCGTAATTTGTATGAGTAGGTGCCTCTTGTCTTGAAATTAAACCGTTGGCCCTGCAATGACTTAAAAAGATTATTGCTGCTAACCTGGTCAATCAACAAGATGGCTGCAAATGTTCTCGTACATAAGCTCAGCCTTCTGAGAAGGAGCGACGAGCAACGTCGCGCCCCTTGCTTAACGCTGCCTGGTAAGTGTCCGGACCGCTGTCAGACGCTGTGGTGCGTTCGCCAGTCAGCGGCTCCTCAAGACCCGGGTTCAGCGGAATAAGCAAGCCGTACGGCTTTTGACCTCTCGTTGCAGCAAAACCCTGCCACTTCGTACAAGTGGCCGACTCTTTGTTTCCTGTGAATCACCTGCTAGAGTCAGACACACTACGTGGCATCACTTGATTGTAACAAATTGGGATTAGATGAACGCCAGGCTTAGAGTGATGCTACCACACAGGTTCAGTGTACTTGTCAGCTACGTCCATACGATAATTGACGAAATTCTCCACGTAGTCAGGAAGTAAATGAATAGCAACGAGCAACTAACGCATATGATTCTTCCTTAAGACTCGCCTAAACATCCCACCTTTGTTAATAGTGAATTGTAACTACTATAGGCGCACACACAGGAGATGAGATGCCTTACGGGGTAACGCAACATGCAACAGTCTTGTGACTGTAAGGAAAGGAGTAAAATATTGAAGTTGCAGTCGACTTATCAGCTACGTCCATACGAACGTTGACCAAGTTCTCAACGTAATCAGGAAGTAAATCAAGAACAACGCACATTATTCCCCCTTAAGGCTCGCCTAAACAGCCCACCATTGTTCACCGTGAATTTCGGCTATAGGCGCTCATTTTCTAGATGACAAGCTGTATGAGGAAAAGTGACGTGTAAGGAAAAGGAGTAAAAGTTGAAAAACGTCGGCAAGCAAATCCACAAAACAGATTTTAAAATGAACTTTGACTATGTACCACACTATATGTCTTACGTTTCTAGAATATAGCAGGATAGTCATAGAAACTATTTGTGGGATAAAAACGGAAGATTTTGCATCGAAACAGCCCCATTAATCCCACATCACTGTTCTCGTTGTTCTCCCATCCGACCGCTGATGGCGAGTGTATCTTGTCACTTTTAGAAAGTCATTTGTTTTTAGGCGAAAAATTCCTAATGTCACTGCCATCTGGTGAGACCGAAGACTGGAGTGCAAAAACCATGGGACGGAGATAGGTTTTATTATGTAGTCGTGTAATTTATTTTCCTGAAATCTTTGATCTTACGTAGGCAACATGGTGACTTTTGTGTGACTTGTAAATGTGGTAAGTGGACTTGAAATTCGAAACTAAAACTATAGTTCAAATGGTTCAAATGGCTCTGAGCACTATGGGACTTAACAGCAATGGCCATCAGTCCCCTAGAACTTAGAACTACTTAAAGCTAACTAACCTAAGGACATCACACATATCCATGCCCGAGGTAGGATTTGAACCTGCAACCGTAGCAGTCGCACGGTTCCGGACTGCGCGCCTAGAACCGCGAGACCACCGTGGCCGGCTACACCTACAGCTCTAAATAGTTGTCGGAGCTGAGAACGCAGATAAACGTAATTTAATCTCCAAAGTTCTTTAGTGATAGTCACACAAATACGTGAAACTGTCTTTGCTGCTTTCCATTACATCTAAGCTCAGTGTGAGCTGTGAATAAGTAGTCACAGGAGAACGTGAGACAAGAAGCACATGCGCGTCATCTTCAAATACAAATTGACATTTTTGGATTCATAAACATTTTATTTTTATCTGTTATTACTTTTATGTTGTAATTTCATGTACTGACGCGTTCCATGACCTTTCAGATTTGCTCCTCAATTTGGTCCTTCGGAACTAAACGTGTAAAATAAAAATAAAAATAGTCGTCGGTTTCCTCCAGAATGCGAATCCACTGTGCCGCTTGGCTCAGTGAAGTAGGGATTTCCACCTCAAGAGTGGTGTAGTCTGACTTCTCAAGCAGTATGCCTGTTTCTCAATGTAAAATAGGACAAACAGTCAACATAGCTGGCCAGTGGGAGCAGCCTTTCTCTTTTCAAGACACATCCAGAGTAGGATGAGTGGTGCCTGACTGCAGCTGACAACTGCGCACGAGCCTTGCAGGGCGCTGGCGAGCTTTGCGTGGGCGTCACCTTGCGTAACTCTGCCGTGCTGTGCTGTGTGGCAGCGTAGCGTCGCGCTGCACGAGGCGAGCCGAGCCGGCCCGAAGCGAACCGATGAGCCTATTAATAGCGACGGCGAGCGTCCTACGGCCGCTGCAGCTGCGGCCAAAACACCGCACCCGCTGACGGTGCGAACGCACAGCACAGCACGGCGCGGCGGGCGCATGCCTCACTCCCTGGCGTACCCCGCTCTAGACAAGTACAAAATACACAACCATCTCTCCCAGCTCCCTATAACAGGCCATAAGACTTCTTTCTCCTACAGATGCTACAGAAAGTCGCAACGTCTGTAACCGATGCAAACTGGAACGATGGCGCTTGACTCGGTGGCTTGAGTATTATTGGTTGAATAAATTTGTGTCGCCAGTTTTCGTCCGGCAAAGAGAGGAAAAATAATGGAATACAGTTTCTGGTTATCAGACTTCTCGTTAGTATTCGATTAAATTCCAAACCTCTCGGCAGTGTACCATAGAGTGAGGGCATGTGATGCTGTTGATAGAGATTCGTCCTTGAAATGTGACGACCTTAGGCTCTGCGGGCATGGTTGTTGCTGTTCGATACGACAAAAAAAGTTTTCCTATGAGCTAGCACTGGGTTTCAGCCGCTCTTCGCTCATCATTGTGCAAGAGAAAATGCGACACTAAACCGTAGATACAATCATATCAGTCACAAACATTCAGTCGATATATGCATAACACCTTGGCAAGGTGCCATTGTACGCGAAGGGAGAAAAATCTTTCCAGTTTGACAGCTGATTCTACCCTTCATGATCTCTCGGGTAATAGTACCATAAAGGTTTGCTTCACCTAAATGAAATTAGTTGGTATGTGACGTTGACACCTGGTTTGCTGTGTTATTGCGCAACGTGTAGCAGGACAAAGAAAATATACTTTCACTAAAATGAACGGCATCTGTATTCTAGTGTGAAAAACTTTCGCCTTGTCGAGTAATGGTAGTGTGGGCCATAGCCACTGAGGAGGTGAAGTGCTTCCTGACTTTGGATACACGCCATTATTTATTATTATATATCTGAAATATGCCCAATTACAGTAAATGTAATTAGCCTTTTCCGCGTTGCTCGCCTGTAAATACGCCTGACACATCAGTTGAGTGCGCCTCCTCCTCCTCCTCCTCCTCCTCCCCCTCTCTGCGCCTTACCCTTCCTCCCTCAGTCTGTCCACCTCATCCTCCCATATGTGCCTTTCCATCTTCTCCTCCCCACTCTCTCTGTCTATTCATCTTATCCTCCCCCTCCCTTTTTCCATTTCCTCCACCCCCTCTTTCTGAATATATCCTCCCCCATTTCTTTTCCTCTCTGTCTGCCCCTTTTTCTTTTCCACTTGGCCACTACACCTGCCTCATGCATCTCCTCCTCCTCCTCGCTGTTTTCTGTCCATTTCCTCCTCCCCTTTGCTCTGTTCATCCCCTCCGCTATCTGCCTCAACCTGTCCTCAAACGTGGTCATCAGCACGTGTAGATCCTGCAGTACAGTTAAATAAACCAGGCCAACACCATTCCCACAACAAGCCTGTCATGCAGGGCAGCCTACATGTTAGGGCGAGGACCACCGTTTCTTGCCCTCACATGTACGCTGCGCATGTACATGGCAGCCCATGTGCCAGGATACTGAAAACAACAGTTTTTTCGCCGTATCCTGACTCATATTGGAGCTAGGAAATTATCAGCTCCACAGTGTCGATACTCCTGAAGTTTGCTTTTTCTGTGGAATACGTTGGAATCGATCCAGGAGTTTGGCAGAAGATCCTGGACTTGTAGATATACACTCTTATATATGTGTATATAAAATGTATATTCCCTATTGCAATGCCTCTTCATAGCCGTATAGACGGCTTCAGGCGAAAATAATAGCAGTTTGCACTTCAAAGGTGAAAGCCATTAGAAGTGCTGCCAGGTATTACGTATTTCTATAAGTTAGCTTACCTGTAGGAGTGTCTTAGTAGTAAAGAATAAATGTATTAAAATTTCATGCATGATTTGCCATTTTTTCACGTATTACAGTGTTATGACTTCGTATCTTCTGTAATGTGATAGGTAGGTGGGTCTTACGTGCACAGCGATTATCGACTGACAGTACGAGATACGTGTACCAAGTCTGATTGAAATCGGTCGAGTTGTTTAGGAGGAGATGTGGAACATACTGTTCAGTCATATAGATATAGTTAGATCCATTTTTATGGTATGTATGGACATCACAGATAGTAGGTGTTTAGGTTTCATTTTTATTCAAGATACATAAGGAACAATTACAATTATAACGAATTGTAATAGTATGGATGAAAATTATGCAGTAAACTACATTTATATTGATAAACCTATGTTCGATCCATATTCGTTTAAGATGGTGATTGGCAATACTGCAGATATATACAGTAATGGCATTATAAGTATTACTGACAAAACAACGTTTTTTTAAAACTTGAAGTAATAGAATTACACATATTCTAGATAAGGTTATTACATTGTAAAATTGTGAAATTAGTGCATAGCTTTACTAAAACTGGTTTTCGGTGGACCAGCTGCATCCATTTTCTGTAATACGCATTTTTAATGCGTCTCTCGCAATATTAAGTGTGCGGAAAACCCACTGAAGGTGATCGTCTCTTCGGTAATCCTGTTTGCATATACCAACAGCACTTTTGGCTGGCCTGAACTGACGATAGTAAGGCGTAGATTTTCCTTGTTCTAATGTTTGTTGACTGTGATAACTGTATGGAAAGACGGTGTAGATTACTCCGAAAACAATCTACTGTGATCGAGCCTTTTGTAGTTCCAGCCCATTGTTTCCCAATTTTCTTACGAAGTGCATCACAGTTTTCTTTTGGTCAACGACGGAGGAATTATGTTGCGTTTTTTCGAACTACTACTTCGGCGAGCTCGTGTACCAGCTCATTTCCAAGAGTTGGTTCACGGGCTTTCGTCCATTCGAAGTTAGTAAGCCATTTTCGCTGACGCAATTTCACGATTTTGTTTGTGATCGTATTCAGTTTTAATGTTTGCCTGACCGAGTAGCGGCTTTGTTTAACGTGACTGAGTCCGGGTCCCGATGGACGGGGCAGGGCCGGGCCGGGCCGGGCCGGGGCCTCGCTTCCGCGCCGGCGGCGCATTCCGTTCGACTAGAGGACTAGAGGCGTAACGCGATCGGCCGCCGCGCCGGGCAGCCTTGGCGAGCACGCGCCCGGCCCCCGCTGGCGCGTGTTCCACTGGTCCTCAGCGACGACACCGAGAGCGAGTTACGGGAGAGAGGAGCGGGGGAATAAGCACAGCTCTGAAGAACTGGAAAACTCTATTGGCCTCGTGGTGCCAACTCAGGAGCTCCTTCAATCAGAAGTCGCGGCTCCAGGGCCTGAAAAGTCCACAACCGCAAGGAGAGCGGTGTGCTCATCCCGTGCCCTTCCGTACTAACTGAGCAAGGCACGGCGGCCCGTCGACATTGCGTGTTCTTCAAGGTCTGATCGCGGTCGCGGAATTTAGTTTGTTTCATTTGTTACTCCCATTTGTGTTTGTATCTGTAACGCACCGAAAATATTTAGACAACAGTACAAAAATCGATGGTATGCGCAGTGTGACTTCTGTGCATGTAAAGACCCTTGTTCACGAGACTGCAGCCGATATCACATGGACTTGGTTGTTTCGTGCAACACACGTCGTGATCACGGTGGTCGACATTGTGAACAATACTGAAAGGGAACAACTCTACGTTTGTTACGTATTAGCACCAGCCAAGGCAGTAAACCAAATAAATCATCATTACATTATTAATTTAAACTAGCCACTGGATACCACGGCTCCCTTAAACCAAAAAACTGAGGCGATACCCATGAACAAACAACGATTTTTTTCCGTTGTTGGTCTTTTCGACCTTTATATTGAAAGTTACTGAGAAATTATAGTTTGTATGAGATTTGTACATGTTGCAGACAGGTGACGTTCTGATACATACGAATACTTTCTACGTTTGAGATTCGTATGTATTGCAGGCAGGCAACGTTCAGATACATGCGAATACTTTCTACAATCACATTTGATGAGTTTTTTAGTTTGGCTACTAGCACTAGAAAAACAGGACAAGTGATAGAAGAATCGCGCTCTGAGGGTTCCGTGCAAACTTGATCATGTATGTAGATACCTCATTGTAGTTTTCGGTCAGTGGCTTCGCGAGTATCAAAATATGTGACATAAATGGCTGTATCTTTTGATTGCACTGACTTGGAAGCTTAAATTTTTTACACCGCCAAGGGACCATGGACGTTAGTATTTAGCACAAATTTCAACTGACTCACAGCCATGGGGACAGTGAAGTCATCCTATAACGAATTTTACTGATTGAGGTACGGAAGCCTTAAAAAAAAGGCGAATTAAAGGGATAACGCTACTGGAAGCTTTGAAGGCACGACACTACTAGAAGATTTTTGAGCCCAGAGCTATCTGGCATTACAAGACGCACAGACAACAGCGCTTACGGCGAACTAATGTTAAGATTTTTCGACGAGTGACTGTGGATGCACTTGGCTGTAGATAACGTACATGAGACGTTTCGGGTTTTTTAAAGTTTTTTGCTGAATTGATAAGCCTGCCTGTGTGGTGGGACAGTACGCATGTCTGCCCTGCGAGGATCATAATTTTCTTTTTCTTACGTTGTCAGAGACAGTGGATACTTCTCTGTGTATGTCCTTGACTAACTTTCTGTTAAATAGCTAATCGTATTAATCGCATTTAACAGACGCCTCAGGTGGTAAATGTAACCAAGGTGTACCAGTCATGCGACTTTTATACGTACCTGAAACGTATTGTTAATAGGTTATCAGAGGCGGTATTAAAGTCCCAGGTTGTCATTTCTCCCTCGGGTTGAAACAGTAAACAAAGGAGCAGTTGAAACAGTAAACAAAGGAGCAAAATAGAGTTGCACGCTGGACTTGACATTCTCTTTGCTACATACGTTGTGGTATCTTCAACAGCTGAGTTGTTGCTTTGCAACAAAGAGGAATTAAAAGCTGATAATCTCCGTAAGGATCGTGTACAGTGAACTGGGGTGCGCTGAGGACACGTGTCGAGACAGTAATGGCTACCTGCATGCCGTGTCAGCAGGCACGGCGCGCTTGCGACAGAGCGGCCGCCGTCTCCTCTTTACGGCTTCGAGGAACGCCGTTTTACGGCGGGTTGTTCACATTTCGTCACAGCGGCCTCGCACCCGTATGTGGGACTGCACACCTCTCAGGTGAGATAACTTCTTGTCCCGCTGGATTTCTCAAATAGACCGACGGACGCAATTGCCTCTCTCAATTCTGAGTCCCATTTCTGTGGCTGCCGTCGTTTCACGAGTGCTACAGTGACTCCTACGCTATGCTAATGCTCTCCGCTAATTCTGTCCAATCTGAACATGTTGCGGTTTATTGTGGAGGGTTTCAGAAGTAGACAGTATATAGAATACAGACTTGCAGTAGCAAAGAAATGTTTCAAATGGCTCTAAGCACTATGGGAATTAACTACTGAGGTCATCAGTCCCCTAGAACTTAGAACTACTTAAACCTAACTAACCTAAGAACATCACACACATCCATGAACTAGGCAGGATTCGAACCTGCGACCGTAGCGGTCGCGCGGTTACAGACTGTAGCACCTAGAACCGCTCGGTCACTCCGGCCGGCTGCAGTAGCAAGAAAGTCTTTTGGAAAGAAGAGATTTTAACGTATAAATTTCGGTTTTAGGGAGGTCTGGCAGTGTTCGAAAGTAACGTTGTACATCGTGGAGGATAGCTGCTACTCAGAAAAGAAAACAAGTTTTCGAAATATTGTGGTACAGAAGAATGCTGAAGAGAACGTGCATAGTTCGGATAATTAATGTAGAAGTAATCAATCGAAATGGGGAGAATAGAGTAGATTGGAAGAAGAGATTGATTGGACCTATCGTGAGACATTAACGAGCTGTGATTTTGGTAGTGGAGATGAGATGACGGAAAGGGGAGGAGTATAGTTGCGGGAGAGAAAGGTTTGATACGAGACGCAGGCTGATGTGTGTGTGATTTGTAGCGTTATGCAGAATTCGACACTAGTCTGTAATTTGCAACAAACCATCCTGCGCACTGCGCAGCGACAGAAACAACAGGGAGAACATGCACGTTGGCGTAGGATAATAAATCCTATTTTCCGTGCTTCATCGATTTGTGGTTGGTTTTTTAGATATTGCGCATTGTGTGACCTACACATCGACTCGTTCCACGATGGAGTAAGGGTTGCAATGGTCCCCAGTGACTTGTACGATGGTGATGGCAAACGTGTAGCGGAGGGCAGACGGACGCAGACGACGCAGCGAGTGACCGCGACGTGGAGCGCCGCAGCGAGCTGGCTCGCCCGGGAGCTCGGGGTGCGGTGTCTGGCCAGAGCGGAGCGCCTGGCCGCGTCTCTTGGCGTCGCGTCGCGTGGCTTGGCGCTGCCGCTGCCGCTGCCACGGCCTTGGGCCACCGTGTAATTACTCGGCCGCCGGGCCGGGCCTCGCCGCGCCGCGCCCGTTTCGCAACACGCGATGCGGTCCCGTCCCTCGCGCCACGCACACGCGCTGCGCTCTCTCCACGTCGCTACCTCAGCTGTTACCCGCAGTACGTCAGCATCATACAGCACTAGACATGTGAAGTCATTATGTCGCGTTCGTTTTGGTCGTAACTTTTTACACTTGCACTATTGCGGAAGTGGGTTGTTCATAATGTAATATTGGCCCCCCAGTGCGACTCTCGGCGCGGGCCGCAGCGATCTTGCGCTCTTATACCACAGAGCGTCGTTTCGTGCTCTGATCCTGCATCTGTTGTCGACTTCAATGAAACTTCGCGGGCTACGTCACTGCGACGTCGTTTTGTGACCTTGACCGACGACATGGGTATGACGTGTTTTATGAAGCTCTCACAGCTAGTTCGATTCTGAAAGCATTACCCACTACTTCTATATTATCAAGATCATCAAAGAAGATTTCTTTTAAAAAGAACGCAAGAAACTTAAGTCCTTCATATTAATTATTGTTATGTGTGGTGATGCTTAGAATCGTTATCTTGGCTGTGTGCACACGACATTCTGGTACGGCGGGAGGACCAACCGGCATGTGAAACTTGCATAAAGCTGAGGGATGATCTCTGTCGTCTGCAGGACCTGCCCGCTATCTTTTCTTTATATAAAAGGAAATGTCCCGCTGACTGATCATCGTCCAACACAAACAACTAACGAGAGAAGTTTGAAACTTGGAGAGGGTGTTGATCTTACACTGTAGGCGTCATTTAAGAAGCAATTTTCCGAAATTTCAGCACTAATTGTGTGAAATGGGGGATGAAATTTTTTTAAAAAAAAGTACGTCGCTATTAAGGCAATCTTGAAGCCACGCTCACGAAAATTGGTACTTGGTTTCTCAGTCAGAAATAAAAAAATAACGTGTTTCACCACTGTTTGGAAATTGAAGCTTTAAGGGGATAAAATAGTGTGTCAAAATTTTGTTGGAAGTAAATAGTCATTAAATAATCACTAAAGCATTTTTAAACTTACGTATATGCAAATTGGTATTTCAATAATTTTGTTTCGAATTTTTTTTAAAAAAAATGCATGTTTCATTGCTTTTGGAAGTCCAGCCCCGTGAGGGAGTGAAATAGAGGATGAATAGTTTTGGGGAATTGTTTCATTATCATAACATTTTCCAAGCTAAATCTATGATCATTTTTATTTGGCTTGTCTTATTAGAAATTAAAAAAAATACGTGTTTTACTGTTCAGCCCCCTAGAGGGTGAAGTATGTCATGAAAATTTTTAAGAAAATATTTCGTTATATTAAAAGAATTTTAAAGGTGACTCTGCGAAAATTTCTAATTTATCTTCTAGGTTAGATATAAATGAATATTTGCCATGGGGTGACAGATTCTATAGAAACTGCACCAAAAGAACGCAAAAGGCATGATTAACAAAAATCGTGAACTCCAGCTACCACAATCGCTTCTTGGTCTGAAGAAAATTCGGAAGAGACCACTCTTCTATGGTCTTAGTTAGCGTGAAAAGCTTAGAAGGTGTTGAAATTTTGTTAACAACCCAAAAATTTTATTACAAAAAACAAAAAAAATCCGTGCAGACCATAAAGACCCCGCGAGCGTTGCAGGGTGCCGCTAAGCTAATTTTAAATAAGTGTGGTACTAATTTTGAGGTAGTGTCCCTTCTCATGCATTCTTCATAGAATACTGCGGGGGAGATATTAAATATCCTACTGAGTGGCTCGGTTACCTTTCTACTGTAAACTCATTGATTTTCAAAGGTTTGGGCCTCTTATTTTATAGCGAATTTTATCGGCAGTTATTCCACATTTTTTAATCTGTCTTTCATGAGCTTATTACGTCGGCATTGTATTTTTAATGCAGTGTACGTTCCATCTTCGTGTTTGCTTCCAGATATTCCTATACTTCTAATCGATCTCAAAGAGTAACAACTGATCCATAAGCGTAGAGCCCTACAAATAATATCGACATTAGCAGTACCATCCGCGGCTGGCGCAGCTCTGATGCCGTACGTCTACGGAGGCCTCAGCATGTGCGTCTGTCCGCAGCAGCAGAAGTTCCTGAAGCGGACGGCGGAGGAGCTGGAGGCGGGCGGCGGCGCGGGCGACGGCGGCGGCTTCGGCGAGCCGGCCGCCAAGGTGCAGTGCACGGCGGGGGCGGGCGCGGGCGCCGGCCCGGGGGCGGCGGCGCAGGGCGCGGGCGCTGGCGCGGGGGCGCACTCGCCGGCCGCGGGCGGCGGGGCCGGGGGCGGCGGGGCCGGCGGCGGCGGCGGCGCGCCCGCTGCCGAGCCGCTCACCAAGTTCTCCGTCGAGATCGTGCAGCAGCTCGAGTTTAGCGCCGGGCCCGGCACCGGCACCGGCAACATCTCCACCAACGTCACCGTCAAGGCGGCCGCCGCCACAGTCAAGAGCACCGGCGCGGGGGCGCCCGGGGGCGGCGGGGGCGGCGGCGGCGCCGGTGGCGGGGGCGGAGGCGCGGCCCCGGGGGCGGACCCTGCGGGTGCCGCCACGACCGCAACGCCGTCGCCCAAGCCAGCAGCGCAGCCACCTCCCGACCTCGGTGCGCTCGTGGAGTGCAAACAGGTAAGCCTCTCTCTCTTTCTCCAACACGCATCTTAAAGGCTTCCTGTAGGTAGCATTGAGACAAGAGGTGTTCACTACGTTACCTCTCTTGATACCATAGTAGAGGCAATGAAGACAACACTGTACATCCCATATTTCTTCTCTAGTAAATATGTTTGGAAATAATGATAGGTGTGAAGTCCTCCGTTTTCTCATAAAAGTGGTACTTCTTTACATTTTTGTGAAATCAAAGAAATTGAGTTCTTGTTATGGGACAGCCGCAACTGCATAAGTCCATTTCGTAAAATGAAGAAACCACACAACAGGTGATTAATCCGCTATCCTTTATTGTGTACACGACCGGTAACGGAACACTTATTAAAGTTCCATCATCAGATGTAAACTATACTAATGAAAATATGGTGCTACACTTTTCCAGTTTTATTAGTTAAGCAATATCACATGTCTGATGGGTCGTTTGCGTCCTCGGTACTCACGGCTAGTATTTACTATTACGTAGTTTCGTGTTTCAGTTCCCAGTCGTGCAGCGCGGAAGAACGGTTTTTATGAAATTAATGTAATTCCAAGCAGTATCTGATTTCTCTCCCCCTCCTCCAACTTTTTTTGTATTTTACATTTTTTTTAAAATTATGGTGGCTTTTGGCGTCCGATGGTAATGTCGGTTTGTTCGGATTTTTTAGGTTCCTTTTGTTATTTTGACACAGAACTTTCGGTTCCATGACAACATTGGGGTCAGCGTGATCTCAGATGGTTAGGTAATTTTGTTTGTAAGTGACATCCTGTTCTCTCTTTTAATTATTGTAATTCGTTTTAGAAATTTTAGCCGCCTAGTTCCATGTGTGGCAGTCCAGATCTGTGGTTCCCCTCCAATTGTCGTGTACAGCATATGATGGAACTTTAAGTGCCCATAAATCGGTCGTGAATACAATAAAAGATTGTGGATCAAGCATCTGTCGTGCGGTTTCTTTATTCTACAAAGAAATATTTGTTTTTTTACGAGACGATTTTCGGTTCATAGGCCATGATCAAGTAACTGCCGACTGTCCACAAAAGACACTAACATGCAAGAGACCAAAAATTGATACTTTTTCTTCACAACATTGAAGAAACGGCACATCAAGTGCGGATCATTTTCCGTGTAAAGTCGTGACAAAGAAATTGTGCAATAGTTACATAGTATGTGTAGTTTTACAGTTACGGTTTCTTGCATGCTTGTTTTTTCACCCTCGAATATGAAATTTTATACCAAGAAGTGACGGAGCAGTGCGTTAACGTTCTTCCATACGTCTTTTCGTAGTAACATTTCGGCACTTTCGTCCCGTTATCAGCAGGGTTTAACGTCGTGGAGCAGTCTTCTATTGTTTTATATTAATCGCAGTCTTCATATGTACATGCATCCCATGAAAGCATAATAACGAACGCTGCCGTGCTATGTTACGGTTTTTAGTCCAGAGACTGGTTTTATGCTGTTCCCCACTCTTTCCATCTTGTGCAGGTCTCTTCATATCTGCATAAATATTACTATCCACATAAATGTCAATCTGCTTATTATATTCAGGTTTTCGTCAGTTACACAATTTTTATTTCCCCATTCTTTCCTGCGCTACCAAGTTAACCGTTCCTCGACGTCTATTCTTTCTTTTCATTAATTTGTTGCGTAAAATTCTTTTCTCCCCAATTTGATTCTGTACATCATACGTTACACAGTATACGTCATCTACATATTCCCTTTCTACTGACATGAAGACAATATTTTCTGTTTAGCCCCACACAACGTATTGGGCAGATCAGCCCATCGCAAAGCGCAGCGACAGTTTTTTCTTGAACCACCCCGGACCACGCTCCTAGTGACTGATGCGCACGTGCGTTTTGTTTTCAGGAGCAGATGGATAGTGAGTTCGTGGACTTGGAGCAGTGCGCCGCCGCGCTGGAGAAGGACGCCAACGGCGGCGTCACCTTCCCCGGCCTGTCCGACCTCATCGGCGACGACACCAGTGACGAGATCATCACCTCCGACGCCTTCAACGACCTCATCTCCGAGATTTCCGACTTCCACTCGGAGTTTATGAAGGAGTTCGATTTCGACGACCGAGGCGGTAGCGGAGGCGGTGGAGGCGGCGGTGGGGGTGGCGGCGGTGCCGGTGGCGGCGATGCGGGGGCGGGTCGCGAGGACGATAAGACGGGCGTGCTGACGGCGCCGCAGGCTCAGCAGCAGGTGAGTCCTCAGCTACGTGCGCTGCGCTCCACCTGCTCTCTGTCTGTCTGTCTGTCTGTCTATCTTGTGTCTTGACAATGACAAGGGTCTTGTGCGTCTATCTGCTGTTGCTCACATCCATTCCGAAAATACCAACCGAGGTTGTGCTCTGGAACCCCATTCGAGAGGGGAGGCGTTCTCATGCTTTCCAACCATGCACGGATTACCAAATCCCGTGACGATAATGTAGGACAGTTTCAATAGAACTATGACTGATCACTTCCCCCATCCTTTTCATACTGAAACATTCGAGAACTCCTCGTCCATAACCAGTCGAATGTTTAGTAAGGTACCTTCTTTCGTCATTTCCATTTATCTTCTCCCATGCTTCTTCCTCCGCCCGCCCATTACATAATTTTGCCATAATTTTACCTAATTCCTCAACTACATCATCTGTCCATAAGTATCCGGACATCCCATTGTAATACGGATATGACCACTAGGTTTCAGGAGAGACGAACCCACCAGTATAGAAGGATATACTTACATGGATATGGTGTCTGTTATTTCGGACATGTCTGAAAGAACAGACACCATATCCATACAAGTATATAGTTCTGGCAATGCCGGCCGTCACCTCCTTCTTCTGTGAGGATGCACGCATTTCCCCGAACTCTTACGGGACTTGGTAAGAATGTCTCCCATGAGTAATGAGTGTGTTTGGATGGGACACTACGAAGGTGAGAATGCACGTCTCGCATAAGGCGTTCGCGAGATAATGCCTGCAGTCGCGCTATTCACTGTGCCCACGGTGGCTCAGATGGATAGAGTGTCTGCCATGTAAGTAGGGGATCCCGGGTTCGAGTCCCGGACCTAGCACACCTTTTCACCTGTTCCCGTTGATATATATCAACGACCGTTAGCAGCTGAAGGTATTACTATAATTCAAAAATTAGTATAGAAGGACATTTGGGGGGGGGGGGGGGGGGGGGGTATTGTGAGGAGACAAGCAGTAACAGCAGAATAGAACGGTCAGCACGGCTCAGTCGCTTCGAACGTGTCAAGGAACATTTCAGCCTTTCTGAATCCGCGCAAGTCGGTTACAGGACCTCATATGCTGACGAACAGGAGCCGTCGAGTAATGCGAAAGGTAGTTTCAAAAAAACGCATAAAATCAACGAAGGAAATGATTCGTGAGTTCTGAAGTGATAGCTGTCCAGCTAACATAACGACTGTCCGTAGGAAGCGAAAAAGGGTGGTCGAGCTGCTCCACATAAGCCACAGATCCCTTTAGTCAGTTCTAGGCGATGGGTATAAAGAGCGTCGCCACTGGTTAGTGGACGGCTGGAAACCAGTGATCTGGAGTGATGATTCACGCTGCACGTTGTCACAATCCGGTGGAAGGGTTTGGGTTTGACGAATGCTTGGAAAACGCTACCTACCATCGTTCAGAGTGCCAACAATGAAGTAGTGTTACGGTGTGGGGGTGCCTTTGTGGTTAGGATGTGGTTTCCTTATTGCGCATAAGAAAATGTTAAATATGGAAGGATATGAACACATTTTAGAGCATTCTGTACTGCGTACAGTAGGGGAACAGTTCGGAGACGCTGATTTTTTTGTATCAGAATGACAGTACACCCTGTCATGAAGCAGAATCCGTGCGACAATGATTTTTGGACAATAACAGCTCTGAAACGGACTGGCCTGCCCCGAGTCCCGATGAACACAGTGGACCAACTTTGAGCTGAGTTAGAACGTCGTTTTCGCTGCAAACCCCAGCGTCCGTCAATATCTACTCTGGTTTCAGCTTCGAGGAAGAATTAACAGACACCTCACTGAGTGTCTTCAGCAGAGGTCGAGACGCCATTAATGTTCACTAATATGTGTCCGTATACTTTTAATCAGATGGTGTGTACTTTCGCCGTGACACATACACCGGATTTATTCATTTGCCCTATAGACCTTGATTCGGGGGTTTCTACATACAAATTCGAAATTCGCATACAAATTGGAAATTCGTCCAATTTGTTCTTCATGCACTGTAATTATTTCTATTTTTTATTATTGAATTTATGAGGCACTTGCGCACGATTACTGCAATTTGACTTAAATTCGCGGAACCGTGATGCAACATTGTGTACATTCACTGAAACGGAATTAAGAACTCATTTCACTAAATTAGTTAAATAATGTTGGTAGTAATGAAACGTGAAGAAAACGCACGGAAACACTTACTGACTCTTAATATAAGAAGTAGACCTCCACATCCTCTCTGATTAATTGTCTCACCAGAACCTCGTATAAGGCACAGAGTACATATAAAAAGATGACGGCTTTCTTTCGTAGCACTTAATGGGACCAGCTGATGAACAAAGTGATCTGTAATGAAGGGCCTCACCATCCGACTAGACCGATGACCTCGCTTTATGGTCCCCTCCCCCAATCAACCAACCAATCCACATATTCCTTTCCTCTCGGATTCTGCGCAAAACCGCCTCATTTATTACCTTATCAGTCCACCTTATCTCTGTGCTTAATAGAACGCGAGATATGACTGACATGAATTTTTCGCGCGGCTTTTTGGAAAAATAAGACAATTTACGTGATGCACGAGGCCCTGCCGTCCCCACCTACAGGGTGTGTGGCTGGATTGGCAATTCCATATTCAAATCGAATATTTCTTCGAATTCTTACCCTGTTTAAAGTCGGCGAAACTTCCATGAGTGGAACAACTGCCAAAATTGGTTTACCGATACACTCTCAGATACCTCGTTACGCTTATCGCCACTTGATAGGATTTGAAGGTCGCATTACAGGCGGAGTTGGATGCTTGTTGCGCCGACTGCTGTACTAGCACAGTTCTCTGAAGGGCCAGTAGCTTGCTTTTCCGTGATGTCCAACCAGTGAGGCAGAGTGTTGTGAAGCAGTTGGAATATTTCGGAACGATGTGACCCGACCCGTAGTTGAGACCGACTATTAAAATAATTATATGAAAGAAAAATGTTTGTGAATCTTTTCGGGGAATAGGCCCTGGGTTCAGATTTTCGGACGACCAGAAGCTAAGAGATTCACCTTTCAGTTGTGGAAGAAATTGCCGCAGTTGTTCGCAAAGGGAGGGAATGCAGCTTGCAGTTCAGCAGGCCGAGCAGCTCTTCCTCTTCCTTTTTCCGACGTTTGTCGAGACAGTAGAATCACAGCGCAACACTGCACAGCACTGAAGAAACGCTCATCTGAGTCACACACGATAAGATACACGCTTGACACTATATCGACAGGTCAGAGAAAGGCAGTGGCGAACCATCTCCACTGTGACCTTGCCTAGGACCGCCGTGCGAAATTGCTGCAGTATTCTCGACGCTAATCGGGAGGCATGGACTTTACCGAAAAAAATTACACCTCTCTCACCCCCACCCCCCCCACCCTTCCCCCCACCCCCCTCACACACACACACACACACACACACACACACACACACACACACACACACACACACACACACACACATACACGTGCGTGTTGCTGAAGCGTTTAACTTACTAACTTTGTTTTTCTTTCTACTCCCTCTCCATAGCCATTCCATCACCCTATCAGCTCTGAAAGTCTTAATATTCAAAAAACCGGGTACTCCTTGTTATTTTAGCGTCCCCTACTTTTCGGCGTTGTTAAGCCTTGGTTCTCAAAGAGAATGGAATAAGTGAGAAGCTCTAACTGATTTCTTTTTATTGTGGTGGCCGACTGAGAACCGCCGGTCGTTTTGAGTCCCATAGTGAGCAGCTTGCCGCTGCGTGGTATTAAAGTGCTTGCGTTGCCTTTGCAGGCGCCGCGCCAGCGTGTGGCGTCAGCTTCCGACAAGGCAGTGCTGATGAGTTAAGTGCTGCGTCCTTGGTGCGCGCCGCGTTATAAACCTCGCGACTCATTATGCTTCCCGAATGAATGAAGCAGCCCATCCCCTCTGAGGAAACCTGCTGCTGCCTTGCAGAATCTTCAGATCCCACCACGTGCCTCGTCTTTCGCAAAACATATTGCATTTTTAAAACTGAGTATTAATCCATACATATTATAAAAGTGGATGTACGTATCTGTCTGTGTATGTGTGTGTGTACGACATCCCGTCTAAACCACTGGACCAATATCAAAAAAACTTGTTACACGTATCATATACAGTCAGAAAACAATCGCTGTAAGATAGGAACCACCTACCTATCAAAGGAATGGGGATGGGGTTGAAAAAGCAGTGTATCCCACGACACACAAGTACCCATACTTTATTAATCCAGTATTTGAGAATGAGAGCACGCAGTGACTTGCAACAAACTTTACACATAATTTCAAATCTTCACGAAACTTTTCCTCGCTGACAGCCCTCACAGAATGATGAAAAGAAAAAAACTGTATCGCGTACTATACTTTCCCTGTTCATGCAGTAAAACTGGCACGTGAAGCATAACGTTTTAATTTGTTACTTCGTTACTACTAACCGTATCAGCGATATATTTGGCGGACAATATTTGCATACACCCCGGAATGGACCAGCAAAATTGTATCGTTGTGGGACATACAACGTAGAAGATCCGACGTCATAAAAATTGAGCTGCGTGGGCAATGAGATCGCAGGGCGAAATTCACTAAATGTACAGGTGAAATATGTGTAAAAATACGTGTGAAATATGTTAAATACATTGATGGAAAAAAATTGCAACACCAAGGAGGAGACGTGCGACGTAAAGCGAAGTTGAAAGGCGTGTTTCTACATGTGAAAGATGGTCTATTCAAATTTCGCGCCACTATGAGGGAGCACATCAGGCTTGCTTTAAATACACGCTGTAACAGTCGTGGGCATTACGTACAATTGAGATTGGAATTGTTGAGTTGACTTTAGTCAAGAGTGCCTTTAAGGCGACAAAGACGCCATTATCGACACCTCATTTATTTTGAGTGAGATCGTGTAATAACGCTACGAGGTCTACTTTCTGCGCTATTGCGGAAATAATTGGCAGAAATGTAGCCACTGTACATGATTGCTGACAGAGGTGGTCACGAGAATGTACGGTCGCAAGGTGATCGGGCTCCGAACAGCCAAGTAACACTACCGAGAGGGAAGACTGTCGTGTTCGGCGTATGGCTCTGGTGCGTCGTACCACATCTCCAGCAGCAGTTTGAGCACCATTTGGCACCACAGTGACCTAACAAACTGTTACAAATCGTTTACTTCAAGGTCAGCTCCGAGCCAGACGTCCCGTAGCGTTCATTCCACTGGCCCCAAACTACCACCATTTACGGCTTCAGTGGTGCCAAGCGAGAATTCATCACAGGACTGGGCGGAGGTCTGTCGTGCTTTCTGATGAAAGCTGGTTCTGCCTCAATGTTGGTTAGGAGGAGGTCAGTTGGTGATCTGCAACCAACCTGTCTGCGTGCTAGACACACTGGACCTAACCTGGACTTGGGGTCTGGCGCGCGATTTCGAATGGCAGCAGCAGCACTCTCGTGATCATCCCACGCACCCTGACTGCAAATCTGTATGTCAGTCTGGTGATTTGACGTGCCGTGCTGCTATTCATGAACAGCATTCCAGGGGGTGCTCTGCAGCAGGATAGCGCGCGCTCACATACTGTTGCTGTAACCCAGCATGATCTACCGAATCTCGACATGCAGCCTTGGCCTGCTCGATCACGAGATCTGTCTCCAACGGAGCACAGCGTCGGACGACAACTGCTGTGTCTTTCACTAAGAGCATTAACGGTCCCTGTATTGACCGACCAGGCGCAACAGGCATGAAACTCCATCCTACAAACTGATGTCCGGCATGTGTTCAACACACTGTATGGACATTTAATCACTTAAATGCGTTAGCTAGATAAATGTATCCCTGAAATTTCGTGTCTCTAAATAATTATTTTTTGGTGTTCCTATTTTTTCCGTCATTGTATACGTGAAAATATTTGACATGTGCATACGCAGGACCGGAATGATAGACAATTGGAATGAATATACGCATATCCGCCTATTATCGGGCATTCAGTTAATCTTTGGTATACTGGATGTCGTTTTCTGCGCATAATTTTATCCGATTTCCCGGACTTCCTCTCAGTTAAGGGTACAAGGGCCAACTCTTGTAAACAATCTCGAAAACAAGCGCTGTCCTGCTAATCAAGTCTGTATTTTAAACAAAACACAGCTTGCATGCCTTAATTATGTCTTGTATCACTTCATAAGCTGTCGCTAGCCGTCCTGCGGTTCTGCATACCATTCATGGGCGCTGCCGCACATGCAGAATCTCCTAAGCCGGCTTTGTACAATACGTCGGTGCTGTCTTTGAAGCAGCAGTGTACAATGAGGCCCATGAAGCGTAACCAGCAGACAGGCGTCTATAGTTCATAGTAGAGGGAGGCTATTCTAGGCCCCTTGTATCCCACTTACTGACGGATATTCGACTCTTTTTTCAAATTCCTCCTGGCCTTCTTTGCTGATAAGTCTGTGGTATCTGAATAAAGTATTTCCTTAGTTAGCAGACTGGCCGCAACAATTTCCTGTCACAATTTTCCACTGTCCGTACGTACGTGTGCCGGTGCCGTGTGCTCGGCTGGTGTGCCGTGATAATCGTATGCGTTTGACAACGTTCCGATCGTCGCAGTCACAGTCGCGCGTGTGTTCGCCGATATGGCAGATATGATACGCGATTTGGGATGGAAGTCATTACAGCAAAGGCATTTTTCGTCGCGGCGAGATCTTTTTACGAAATTTCAGTCACCAACTTTCTCTTCCGAATGCGAAAATATTTTGTTGAGCCCAACCTACATAGGTAGGAATGATCATCAAAATAAAATAAGAGAAATCAGAGCTCGAACAGAATGGTTTAGGTGTTCGTTTTTCCCGCGCACTGTTAGGGAGTGGAATAGTAGAGAGATAGTATGATTGTGGTTCGATGAACCCTCTGCCAAGCACTTAAATGTGAATTGCAGAGTAGTCATGTAGATGTAGAACACGAAACGCCGTGCTTCTGATTACAGTCAGCTCTTCAGGACTAGACTCAGAAGTGGCTGAACCTGTGCAGCCATCGGGATAAAGAACTATTGCAGCTGCTCCAATTTGAGTAACACGCGATAGAACATCAGGATTACTTCGTTCGCCCACACGCCACCAGTAGTGGTGCAAATGATTAAGAGCTGCATATAGAACAGCCGCTTTAGTGCATTAGAATTGTTCGAGTTTCATGTTTTTACCAGATCTTGCAAGGTATAGGAATGTGAACAGCGGCAGATGTTGAATGATCATTCCGAAGAACACGGTCGTGCCACGTACTCGCGTGAGACAGCGTTCTCAGACAGAGCTTTAAAGCGGCCACATTGCAAGTATCGATTTGGCCAGGGGCACGAATTTTGGAGTATGTAGATTGTGGGTGATTCGGGTGTGACAGTGGCCCTATGTTGGACTGCATGGGAACTTGAGGACAGCCACAGGCGTCGTCAAGGTTTAGATCGACCACGTCTTAAAACGAAAGAAATGAATTGCCCTGTTGTGCAGCACTGTTCACATCCTGTGCCTGCCATCCGAGAGCAAAATAATGGACTCCCTGCACATTCTGCGTCGTCGTGTTTCATTTCCAGGAGAGTGACAGTACCGGACTAGGGAAAAATTACCGTCCCATGCATATGCTGCCATTAATACCATAAACAAACGGTTGCATTTGCAGTGGTGCCGTGATGTGGAAGTATGGAATGCTGAAAAATGCGTGGCATTGTGTTCAGCGATGGATCGCGGTTCTACATTGACACGGATGTCCATCGTCTGCGAGTATGGCGGCGACCTGGGGAGAAGTCCCGTTCTTCCAGTGTTTCGTAGAAGCTCAGCGGTGTTACTACTGTCGCCATGATGTGGGTATGACTTTAGGTCACGGCTGGTAGCGATTGAGGGAGCTCGGGGACAGTACAAGGGGACGTCACGGACATCTTGCGTCCTCATGTGTTTCGTTTGACAGCATTGTGGTGTGATTTGTCAACAGGTCAGTGGTCGCCCACAAGACCCGTGTCTGCATTAACTATCTGCGTGATCTTGACGTAATCCCGTGGCCAGCAAGATTCCCACATCCATAACCGATAGAATGCGTACGAGACCAACTCGGACGTTAACTTCTTTCCAGTGCCACGAGGTTTTAATTTATTACTTCTAGTTCTTGCAAAATTCTGTCATTGTACAATTCGTAGTTCAGGAGATACGATGCCATGAGATAGTCTTGACAAAACTGTACCTTCTGGTGAGCAAGATCAGACTTAAAGAAGAATATAATAATTCCAGTTCCAGAGAAAGCGGGTGTTGACAGGTGTGAAAATTACCAGACTATCAGTTTAATAAGTCTCGGCTGCAAAATACTGACACGAATTCCTTACAGACGACATCGGGGAAGATCAATTTGGCTTCTCTAGAAATGTTGAACACGCGAAGCAACACGGACTCTACGACATATCTTAGAAGGTAGATCAAGGAAAGGCAAACCTACGTTTCTAGCATTTGTAGACTTAGAGAAAGCTTTTGACAATGTTGACTGGAATACTCTCTTTGCAATTCTGAAGATGGCAGGGGTCAAATACAGGGAGCGAAGGACTGTTTAGAATTTTTTACAGAAACCAGATGGCAGTTGGGGGACATACGGGCAGAGTCGAGGGATATGAAAGGGAAGCAGTGGTTGGGAAGGGAGAGAGACAGGGTTGTGGCCTCTCCCCGATGTTATTCGATCTGTATATTGAGCAAGCAGTAAAGGAAACAAAAGAAAAATTCGGAGTAGGTATTAAAATCCATGGAGAAGAAATGAAAACTTTCAGGTTCGCCGATGACACTGTAATTGTGTCAGTCACAGCAAAGGACCTGGAAGAGCAGCTGAACGGAATGGACAGTTTCTTGAAAGGAGGATATAAGGTGAACATCAACAAAAGCAAAACGAGGATAATGGAATGTAGTCGAATTAAATGGGGTGATGCTGAGGGTATTAGATTAGGAAATGAGGCGCTTAAAGTAGTTAATGAGTTCTGCTATTTGGGGAGCAAAATAACTGATGATGGTCGAAGTAGAGAGGATATAAAATGTAAACTGGCATGGCAAGGAAAGCGTTTCTGAAGAAAATAAGTGTGTTAATATCGAGTTTAGATTTGTTGTGGTCTTCAGTGCTGAGACTGGTTTGATGCAGCTCTCCATGCAACTCTATCCTGTGCAAGCTTCTTCATCTCCCAGTACCTACTGCAACCTACATCCTTCTGAATATGCTTAGTGTATTCATCTCTTGGTCTCCCTCTACGATTTTTACCCTCCACGCTGCCCTCCAATACTAAATTGGTGATCTCTTGAAGCCTCAAATCATGTCCTACCAACTGAGCCCTTCTTCTAGTCAAATTGTGCCACAAACTTCTCTTCTCCCCAATCCTATTTAATACTTCCTCATTAGTTATATGATCTACCCATCTAATCTTCAGCATTCTTCTGTAGCACCACATTTCGAAAGCTTCTATTATCTTCTTGTCCAAACTATTTATCGTCCATGTTTCACTTCCATACATGGCTACACTCCATACAAACACTTTCAGAAACGACTTCCTGACACTTAAATTTATACTCGATGTCAACAAATTTCTCTCCTTCAGAAATGCTTTCCTTGTCATTGCCAGTTTACATTTTATATCCTCTCTACTTCGACCATCATCATTTATTTTGCTCCCCATATAGCAAAACTCCTTTACTACTTTTGTGTCATTTCCTAATCTAATTCCCTCAGCCTCACCAGACTTAATTCGACTACATTCCATTATCCTCATTTTGCTTTTGTTGTTGATCATCTTATACCCTCCTTTCAAGACACTGTCAATTCCGTTCAACTGCTCTTCCAAGTCCTTTGCTGTTTCTGACAGAATTACAATGTCATCGGCGAACCTCAAAGTTTTTATTTCTTCTCCATGGATTTTAATACCTACTCCGAACTTTTCATTTGTTTCCTTCACTGCTTGCTCAATATACAGATTGAATAACATCGGGGAGAGGCTACAACCCTGTCTCAGTCCTTTCCCAACCACTGCTTTCCTTTCATGTCCCTCGACTCTTATAACTGCCATCTGCTTTCTGTGCAAACTGTAAATAGCCTTTCGCTATTTTACCGATGCCACCTTCAGAATTTGAAAGAGAGTATTGCAGTCAACATTGTCATAAGCTTTCTTTAAGTCTACAAATGCTAGAAACGTAGGTTTTCCTTTCCTTAATCTTTCTTCTAAGATAAGTCGTGGGGTCAGTATTGCCGCAGGTGTTCCCACATTTCTACGGAATCCAAACTGATCTTCCCCGAGATCGGCTTCTACTAGTTTTTCCATTCGTCTGTAAAGAATTCGTGTTGGTATTTTGCAGCTGTTGCTTATTAAACTGATTGTTCGGTAATTTTCATATCTGTCAACACCTGCTTTCTTTGGGATTGGAATTATTATATTCTTCTTGAAGTCTGAGGGTATTTCTCCTGTCTCATGTGTCTTGCTTACCAGATGGTAGGGTTTTTTTCAGGACTGGCTCTCCCAAGGCTGTCAGTAGTTTTAATGGAATTTTGTCTACTCCCGGGGCCTTGTTTCGACTCAGGTCTTTCAGTGCTCTGTCAAACTCTTCACGCAGTATCGTATCTCCCATTTCATCCTCATGTACATCCTCTTCCATTTCCATAGTATTGTCCTCAAGTGCATCACCCTTGTATAGACCCTCTATATACTCTTTCCACCTTTCTGCTTTCCCTTCTTTGCTTAGAACTGGGTTTCCATCTGAGCTCTTGACATTCATACTAGTGGCTATCTTTTCTCCAAAGGTTTCTTTAATTTTGCTGTAGGCAGTATCTTACCCCTAGTGAGATAAGCCTCTATATCCACACATTTGTCCTCTAGCCATCCCTGCTTAGCCATTTTACACTTCCTGTCGATCTCATTTTTGAGACGTTTGTATTCCTTTTTGCCTGCTTCATTCACTGCATTTTTATATTTTCTCCTTTCATCAATTAAATTCAATATTTCTTCTGTTACCCAAGGGTTTCTACTAGCCCTCGTCTTTTTACCTATTTGATCCTCTGCTGTCTTCACTATTTCATCCCTCAAAGCTACCCATTCTTCTTCTACTGTATTTCTTCCCCCATTGTTGTCAATTGTTCCCTTATGCTCTCCCTGAAACTCTGTACAACCTCTGGTTCTTTCAGTGTCAGAAAGTCTTATCTCAAAGTATTTGTATGGAGTGTAGCCATGTATGGATGTGAAACGTGGACTATAAAATGTTTAAACAAGAAGAGAATATAAGTTTTCGAAATGTGGTGCTACAGAAGAATGCTCAATATTAGAGGGGTAGATCGTGTAACTAATGAGGAGGTACTGAACAGAATTGGGGAGGAGAGGAATTTGTAGCACAAGTTGTCTAGAAGAAGGGGTCGGTTGGTAGGACATGCTCTGAGGCATCGCCAATTTAGTATTGGAGGACAGCGTCGCGGGTAAAAATCGCAGAGGAAAACCAAGAGATGCATACAGTAAGCAGAATCAGAAGGATGTAGGTTGCAGTAAGTACTGGGAGATGAAGTAGCTGGCACAGGTTAGAGTAGCATGGAGACCTGCATCAAACCAGTCTCTACCTAACAACAACAACAACAGCAACAAAAACAAACTTTGAAGCGAGTGAGAAACATGCTTTTGCTTCAAAGGGAGCGCGAATTACGCAAATTATACTCATTATTTGTTTGATAATGAGAGCATCTGTCGTGTTCAGCAAACATGAAGACAATTTCAAAACGTTTTCTAGACTTTTTCTCGTGGTTTGTGCTTACTGTTCTTTACTAACGCAGGTGTCGGGGCGGCTGGCGCCGTACACGTTGGACTTCAGCAAGGCGGAGCTGAGCCCGGCGGCGCAGACGCTGAAGCAGATGGCGGAGCAGCACCAGCACAAGGCGCAGCTGGGCTTCGGCCGGCCGGCGCCCGGCGCCGCGCCGCCGCCGCCGCAGCGCTCGCCCTACGACTTCCCCTTCGGATCGCCTGCCGGGTGAGCCACGCTGCCTGCACTCGCTTTCCTAGTAGCTCGGGGAAGCGGCGCCAGGGGGCCTGCATGTTAGGCCACTGCACCCGATAAGCACGGGATAGGGGTTTCACTCCCTGTCTGACACAAATTACGGAAATACCGAACCCACCGATACCACCCGTGTGATCGTCTAGGCGGACGAAAACAAATCATCAAAGTCCAATATGTGTAACATGCGCACGTTAAACATATTTATAGTCTGTTTTACCGTTTTAAGCTTACTGAAATTTGAGTTTTTCAGCAGACCCGTTTCTCCATTTTTGCAGACCACCTGATTGGTTATTCTGGAAATTTCATACACATAATTTCGTTCGTACATTTCGGTATTTGTATATTTAAAACAGTTTTTCTGTATAAATTTTGTGTCGAATTTACTTATTGTTTTTAACCCTTGTTTACATACAATTTAGTATTGGAGGACAGCGTCGCGGTTCACTTCTTTTTCTTTCGTGGTTAGAGGAGGTTGATATCGACAAACAAAGGAAGAAGAGTGGACATCAATAGGTGTGCTTTGTAAAGAAAAACGAAATATTTGTGGTGAAAAATACTCATAAAATTCAGTGAAGGTAAGAAGGGAAAAAATAATAATCATTGATGTAATTACTGTTACCACATTCGTTGGTTTCTCTAACTCTCAACCGAACTGTCACCTTGCAACCTAACCTAGCTCTAGAGTAACGCTACAGACGAGTCTCTCACCAAAGCAGATAATGTCAGTGTTTGGTTCACTTCGTGATCGTGCTCATGTGAAGTCACACTGCACTCTGTCGTTACGCAGCCGTAGTCGTGCTTCCGTCCAGCGACACTCGTTCGATGTAAATGAATGCAAGTCTGTGGTGGCGCGACAGCGGAGACACCGAAGCGGTGCTGTGCCGAGCGGTCGAGTCGCGGTCACTTTGCCGTCTCCGCCGTCGCGCCACCACAGACACGCCACTGGGAAGTGTTGCCTTATGTTACATTAAATGATTCCCGTTGGAAAGGGACACGCCTACCGCCACACTCGCCGCACTTGAAACTCACGTTCAGAGCTAGCTCCAATTCTAGGCGTGTACGCATGGGGCCAACGAAAGCCGACGAACGATAGCCAATGGATTCGGCGCTCGCCCTCTCACCTTACCAAACGGAGGGGTTGGGCTGAGGTGTTCGGCGAGATGGAATCGTAGTTGGCTCTGAGAACTTGTCGAGATTGTTCTTATTTTGTTATTCCTACAAACTAGCGTTTTAGCTGCGATTTCATCGACCGATAATGTGAGGAAAGTCGTCGCATGTGCGCTATTTATTTTACTGCAAGAAGGTAATCGTCAGTAAAAGAAGAAGAAGAAGAAACGACTCTGGCGTACGACCTCTCCTTTAAAACGTAGGGAGCAGTGTGGTGGGACAGAATTAAAACGCTGTTCCATAACAGTCGTGCATCATGTGGTACTCACAGTAAGGAGCGTGGGCTACATAGTGGTGTTGCAACTGTCGTCATAGGAAAGGTGGACAGGAGCAGAAATGATTAGTGAACAAGTTAACACAGTAAGGGGAAGATTTACTTAACTTGTATTCCTCCAAGCGTACGAAGCCTGATTGTAAAAAATGCAGCAAGAGATGATAGTCCAGCTCATACAACAGCTACAAGGACGAGACTCCTGTACTGAGCAGGAACGATGGCGACATAGCGAAGGAGGTCCGAGTGCAGGTCGGGTGAGTGGCTGCCGTCCTATGTCGCGGCGGCAGAGGGCGCTTGTAGTCCAGAGCTGCTGGGCGTGTGGGTTCAGCGGGTCCGCCGACATTTCGCGCAGTCACAGCTGGCGCCGTACGGAACTTGCAATTCCGTTGCCATTTTCGCGACACATGTGGGACAGTACTGATACACGATGCCAGAAGAACAATAATAAAAAATGAGCAACGTCGGCAAGTTATCAGAACGAGTTGGGTTGGGCCGAACTCTCGGTCCCGAGCCGTTGGGTGGTGTAGATGAGAAGCCGGACGCCATGGCATCGGTTGTCAACTTTCGACCGAATCCACTCTCTGTCGTTCGTTGGCCTAGTGTGCACGGACCTTAAGCGTACCTCGGCTAATTAAGTGGTCTGTTGTCGTTGGTTGGCCTGGAGTGTATTCGCCTTTTGTACGTCGCGATTGTGTGGAATGTGACGAACGAGCAGCGCGCTTGTCCACAGAGACTACGGGCCGGCCGGCGCCGGCGGCGCGCAGGTGAAACAGGAGCTGTTCGCGGGCGGGCAGCAGGCGCCGCCGGGGGTGGGCCGCCAGCCGCCCCCGCAGCAGCAGGGACAGCAGCAGCAGCAGCAACAGCAGGGGCAGCAGCAGCCGCAGCAGCAGCAGCAGCAGCAGCAGGCGCCGGCGCCGCAGCAGCTGTCGCCGGGCGGCGGCTACCCCGGGCCGAAGCTGGGCGCGGCGGGCCCGGGCCCGCAGTACTCGCCGCAGTACGGCGCCGTGCCGGCCGGCGCGCAGTACCGCCCCCAGCCGCAGCCGCACCCGCCCCCGCAGCCGCCGCAGCCCGCGCCCGGCGTGCCCAGCGCGCGACAGCCCGCCGCGCCAGGACTATCGCTCAGCCAGGCGCAGCAGCTGTCGCTCCAGCAGCACCACATACAGGTAGGCGGGCGCGCCTCACTGCCTATATTCAAACCTTTCGCTGCTACAGACGTACTCTTTGCATTGCTTGCCGAGCCTGCTTTTGTTATTGCTCTACTGATAGCCAAATGCTGGTGCCTTCGCTGCTAGACGGCATACCGGCTTATATCATTCCGATTTTACGAAAACTATTAAGTTGAAAAATTTTATTCTTGCGCACCTTAAAGTGTTCACTTGATAAAAAACTGATCATAATTTCCTTATCCGTCATACGTAGTGCGCTGCATGAAGATAACTAAAGTATTGCACGAACTTTTACAGTTTACAGAGGTAAAAGTGGATTGCTTAAACTTCGCATATGACTGATTTTAGCTCACTCATTACAGCAAATAGAATGTAGAAAACGTATAGAAATTGTATGTAAAATTGGGAGCAGAAGGATATCTCATTTCGTTCTCGAGTTATTTGGTAGTATACCTGAAGGACGGTCGCGCGCGGCGTCCATTGACGTCCTTGCGCCTTGCGAGTCATGCGATCATAACAGTCGTATCTCATAAACGATTCAAGGTATCGAAACAACGTCTTTTTGAAAATGATAGCACGCAGTGAGGGCACATATGTTGCATGACAAATACACGAGCCTTTTCTGTTCACTGAGATATGGAAGTAATGCAGCAGTGAGAGATCGACAGTTGAGGACGCATTTAGATGGCCATATCGTTGTAGCAAATCCAATCCTGGAAACCAGGATAGCATAGGACGTGTGCACACGCCTGCAGCAGCGAAAGTGTGATAGACCAGTATTCGAGGAAGACTGCGGCAGTTCTGCCACCACCACTTTATATCTCCCGTTGACATCACAATAACAAGTTGAGATTACGCTACGTGCAGATCCATGTACACGAATGGTTTACCCTCGCACAATAAGCGACTAGAGTAGAACACAAAAATGCTTAAGATTGGAAGACAGTACACATCTGCGGTGAAAACAGCGGGGCCACAGACAGACTGGAAAGGGTGTTGGCGTGTTGCAGTGTAGATTATGCTGTGAAACAATTGTTAAGAAAAAAAATCGACTCATTGCGCCGTTTCCGAGTTAATTAGCGTTGAAGCTACACTCCGGCCGCTGCCGCAAATTTAAGCGGCACGCTGGAGACGGTGTCGCCGACCATGTTTTTCGTTTGGTTTCCTAAAACCTAAAATCAGAGCGATACAAAAATGGGACGTGTGATGGTAGTAAGTATCGCACCCGAGTCAAATGCCGAGCGGTCTCAAGAACTGACACGAATTGTTCACGATGTGATCAAAAGTATCCGGACACCCCCAAAAACATACGTTTTTCATGTTAAGTGCATTGTGCTACCACCTACTGCCAGGTACTCCAAATCAGCGACCTCAGTACTCATTAGACATCGTGAGAGAGCAGAATGGGGCGCTCCGCAGAACCCACGCACTTGAACGAGGTCAGGTGATTGGGTGTCCCTTGTTTCATACTCCTGTACGTGAGATTTCCACACTCCTAAATATCCCTAGGTCCACTGTTTCTGATGTGATAGTCAAGTGCAAACGTGAAATGACACGTACGGCACAAAAGCGTACAGGCCGGCCTCGTCTGTTGGCTGACAGAGACCACTGACAGTTGAAGAGGGTCGTAATCTGTAATAGGCAGACATCTATTCAGACCATCACACAGAAATTACAAACTGCATCAGAATCCATTGCAAGTACTATGACAATGAGAAAACATGGATTTGATGTTCGACCGGCTGCTCATAAGCCACACATCATGCCGGCAAATGCCAACCACGCCTCACTTGGTGTAAGGAACGTTAACATTGGACAATTGAACAGTGGAAAAATGTTGTGTGTAGTGACGAATCACGGTACACAATGTGTCGATGCGATAGGCAGGGTGTCGGTATGACGAATGCCCGGTGAACGTCTTCTGTCAGCGTTTGTAGTGCCAACAGTAATATTCGGAGGCGGTGGTGTTACGGTGTGGTCGTGTTTTTCATGGAGGGGCTTGTACTCCTTGTTGTTTTGCGTAGCACTATCACAGCACAGGCCTACATTGATGTTTCAAGCACCTTCTTGCTTCCCAGTGTTGAAGACCGATTCGGAGATGACGATTCCATCTTTGAGCACGATCGAGCACCTCTTCATAATGCACAGCCTATGGCGGAGTGCTTACACGACAATAACATCGCTGTAATGGACTGGCCTGCACAGAGTCCTGACCTGAATCCTATAGAACACCTTGGGGGTGTTTTGGAACGACGACTTCGTGCCAGGCGTGCCTGACCGACATCGATACCTCTCCTCAGTGCAGCATCCGTGAAGAATGGGCTGCCATTCCCCAAGAAAACTTCCAGCACCTGATTGAACGGATGGCTGCGAGAGTGGAAGCTGTCTTCAAGGCTGAGGGTGGGCCAACACGATACTGAATCCCAGCCTTACCGATGGAGGGCGCCACGAACTTGTAAGTCATTTCCAGCTAGTTGTCCGGATACTTTTAATCACGTAGTGTATCTGGCAGGTCGTTTGAGTTTGCGCGCGCAACGGTCTTTTAACTTACTTGTTAATTAACTCGGAAAGGGCGCAAAGTATCGAATTTTTTCCTTACTAATTATTTCTCGCCACAACCTACCCTGCAGCACACTTACGACCTTTTCACACTGTTTCTGACCACCGTGTATATAGATGTAGTGTTGCAGTGGTAACGGCACGTACTAGCCTTTTGATCGATACCAATACGCACAAACATCTGGATTCTGAATAAGCCAATATTGTTTAAGTTCGCTGATGATTCCGACAGAGGCCGGCCGCTGTGGTCTCGCGGTTCTAGGCGCGCAGTCCGGAACCGTGAGACTGCTACGGTCGCAGGTTCGAATCCTGCCTCGGGCATGGATGTGTGTGATGTCCTTAGGTTAGTTAGGTTTAAGTAGTTCTAAGTTCTAGGGGACTAATGACCACAGCAGTTGAGTCCCATAGTGCTCAGAGCCATTTGAACCATTTTTTTGATTCCGACAGATTGATATGAGAGCCAGTTCCTTCCTTAAAAACCACCAAAGAAATTGTGTAGCAGTGACATCTACTAACTTGATCGGAGACTGACAGCTTGTATGGTTTGGGGCATTATCGTCATATAATAGAAGCACAGACTGGAAGAAAAGACTGTTTACAGACGTTGTAGTAACTCAAAAATTTTCATGTTTTCCTTTACAATGGAGAAAACCTTACAGTGTCCTTATCGAAAGAGTACCGGTATACGACTGTCTAATGATCGACAATTGGCCATTTTTCATTATCACTGCGACACAGTCGGCGTCTCACCTCTACTCAAAGTTCTACACACGCAAAGTCCACCTGCTGTTAGAAGCACGGTCGTTTGTTAGGTGGTGGGCAGTCAGTGAGTTGAGCGTTCAACATCTCTCTTTCTGTAATCCTCCGTAACAGTCTATTGGATCCATAACTAGGATAATGGAACTCTACACGCTTAAGGTGTTTTTCATTTGTAATTAATTGTTTGCAACGTATCTGAATGAAAATAGATTACAAAAAAGAAATCTGAGTTACTACACTCGACAAAAATTTTGCTGCATATGGCTCATATGCCCCTTTTATCAGTAGCAGTACATGTGTGGCAAGACGTAGAATACTTTGTAAGGTTAATTTCTGGTGCAGAAGCATTACCTGTTTCCATCGATGGAGAAACTCTACTTCCACAACTGAGCTATTGTCGAGATGGCGCTGATTTGTAGTCTTTAATGAAGCTTTGTTTGGAATCTGACCTTCGGCCACATGCAAACCAGTTTTGTCTCTCTGGCTGCTCTGGAACTACTCTGCGCAACGTAATTAAAGGTTCAATTTTTTCAAACCCCATAATTGTCTCCCATTGTGACGCAGAACTGTGAAGTTCGCCAACAGGTGTGTACGACATTCCCCTGTAAAGATGCAAAAGCCTGGTGCTTGCCAGTTACGCTCGGTCTCGACGATTCCTAAAACAGCAAGCTGCGAGAAAAAGCCCAGAGCTCTTAAGTTCATGAAAAGTTAGTGACGTCACATCGGCACCAAATTTAACCACAATTCTGCCCATCGCCATCGTGGACGTGTCACAGCCCGTCTTACCCACATTTAGCCCCCTCCGTTTGATGCCACTGCGACGGAAGTCAGAACTGCGACGGCCATTTTTAAATGATGCGGTTTTTTTATGAGTGGCAAAAGAAAACATTTCAAGATACCTCCACTCAGAATCGGCACGAAGAGGCCTCGGGAGGTGGCATAAAGGGCGCCATTGAAATCACCCTTTCCCTTTGGGAATTTTTCCACTCATTTCGGCTCGGAAACGACAGTTTGCAGTGCGATGAGCAACAGCACAACTTCATTGAAAACCTTTGATGCCGTTGACAGCCCCAGGACGTTTCAGTCCTTCGCTACAGACAATGACTGTGATTTCACCCTTGCGGAGTGTAACATGGTCAGAATTGATCGGTGATATTCAGAGTGAAACGACTAACGACAGTTCAAAACTAGTCGACGAAACTTCAACGTAATGCGAATAAGGAAAATGTGTTTGTGCTTTTTCATCCCTCCTTTGTGTCTGTCTTGTGGACTGTGCACGGGGAGTTGTGACATGAATGAAATGCCAGAGGGTTGCTTTAAGACCGCCCCCCCCCCCCCCCCCCCCCTCCTGGCTCGGCAAAACCCTTGGTTCCCTTCGAGCACCATTGTTCGGTACTTCGAAATTGTCCCTACAGTGGTACTGATGCAACGATCCCTACCCACAGGCGGGACAGGCAACCCGCTCCACTCTTGCGCCTGCTGCCGCATGCAAAATCAGAGGGGTGTCGAAAGGGTTGCCTATGTCATCGGCGGAGAGGGATCGGTAAATGGCTGTTTATGTAGAGAGACATCTTTAAAATGAACAACAAAAGTGTGCTGGTGGCACCGATGGCGTTATTAAAATGCGGGGGGCCTTAGAGGTATCCATTGCCGTCTTATTCACATACGTTTCAATGTCGCTCCTCCCCCCCCCCCCCCTCTTCCTTCCCCTTCCGTGCAGATGCCACTGGAGGGCATGACAAGGAGGAGTGAAAAAGCAAAATTTTCTTTTTTGTTTCGGATCACTTCAGATTTCGTCGAATGGTTTGTAACAAGCCCCCTAGTGGTTCCACCCTGTATACGTAAGCAAGACTAGGAGTCACGCTACACCCCATACAACTAGGCGCTGTGATTTCACCTTTTTAGACAGAATGGACTATCGCTCACAAACATCCATCCTGACACCCAGCAGCTACATAGAGAACAGTTGGCGTAATTTTAAAAGAAAAACATGAAACAAAATTGCTTTACGTCAACGGTACTCATTGTATTAATGTTCAGAATGTTTTTGGTGCGACACTGTGCGAATAAGTACTACATCCACTACTAGTAATAATAATAATAATAATAATAATAATAATAATTTCTCGTGGCTCAACGACACGATGTAAGTCTTTCATCAGGACGCCACTTGTCGATTGCGTGTCTCTAATCTACCCCAGTAATCCTAACACGGAAGGAGACCTACAATTTAAAACGGATTCCGACCCTCCTGTCGAATATGCATATCATAGAGAGGCAGACTGAAAAATTCTGTGGTCCCACTGACATTGCATCCAGCAGCCTTTCTGTTTCCAGACACGCGCTTTACTATTAGACCACCAGCATATTACGCATATATCGACAGCTGTTTCCGAAATGTGACCAGAGATAACAGCTTTTGGGGCAGCCGTCTTCCAGTGAGTGACGTGTTATTCCTTACTTCAGTTAAACTTAAGCAGTGCAGCAGAAAATTACGTCACAGTTTTAATTATGTTTCTGGTTTGTTTTAGATTAGATTAACTTGGGTTATCCAAGTCAAAGTAATTTCAGTTTCAAGCTCCGAATGATGGAGCCGGCAGAGAAATATAGCGCGTCGATTGCGTGCGGGCGTTATTGCTCGGCGGCGGGGAGGGTATTACGACCGCCGTACGGCTGGCTGGTGTGCGGAGAGTTTTAATATTGGCCGAACGACGCCTTGGGGCGAAAGCAATACCTGCCCAGGCTTTGGGCAAACACCAAAATCTCCCCCACCCCATTCTCTCATAGCCTAATCGACGACTAGCCGATCGAACTGGTGGTGGAACTTCCGAAAATGCCGATGCCTTTGGCGGCGCAAAGTGAACGCGCCTTTCATCTCACGTATAAGTTCACTTACTGCGTGAACATTTCTGAAGGTCCGTTGCTAATGTAGAGCTGACATTCCTCGAGCCTGGTTCTCACAAGACCAGCAATTTAGTTCAGTGGCGAGTGATTTAGTGCGACTATTACAGGAAGAAAACAGGGATAAGTGGAAGACTCGCGCTTTGATAGTTCTGTGCAAATTTAATTATTTGTATAGATCGTTCATCTACTAGTTTTGATGAGTGAATTTTCGAGTATCACAGTATGTGACATTAAAGCCCATGTAATTCCATTGCATATTTGCATTGACTTAGAAGCTTAAATTATTTACACAGGCAAGGGACCGTAGACATTAATATTTGACATAAATTTCAACTTGATATCTTTACCCTTTCCAGAGAAAAACTTTCTTAACACGTGAAGAGACTGACGGACAACAAAGTGACTCTGTTAGGGTTCCGTTTTTATTGACTTAGGTGCGGAACGCTAATAACGGCGAGTGGTGTTGTTGAGCAGGTATTCACTAATGTGGATTGTACAGTGAAATATGAGTGAAGAAAGGAATATTAGGATTTAGCGTAGCATCGGCGACATCATCATTAGAGAGGGAGCACAAGTTCGTATTAGGATGAATGGGGGAGGAAATCGGCCGCAACACTTCAGTGGAACTACCCGGCGTTTGCCTTAAAAGTTTTGTGGACACCACTGATGACCAAGGAGCTGTTCTCCCTAACGCTAGTCCAGGATCTTCACAGCTTGGTGCAGAAGCGAGTCGAGTAACAAATCTTTCAGCAGTTCTTATCCTCCAAGAGGTGGGTGCAGAGATTAAAATTGAAAAGAAAAGAAAAAGAGAAATCAGGTCCTAGAATGCACTACTAAGAGATGTGCGTTCTAGAGGGCTCCCGCCGAAGACCCAAAAGAATACTCTTTCACACGAAAAACGTCGAAAAGTCGCCTCTCTTTTCTGATAGAAAGAAGACAACTTTCAAGGTAACTGACAGAAATAGAGGTTGCGTATCTGCAGAAGAGGACAAAAAATATACGTGGGCTGTGGATACTTGGTACTGTTTATGATCCATTCACCTGTCGCCATTAGGTAAGTCATTTCTGCAAGAGTCAGTTCACATTTTCTGAAAATTCTCCTCTCATGTCCACAGTAACGATTAAGTCAGTCTTATCATAATTCCAATGTACTAAAGCGTTGATGACGAGGAACCCATACGACTAGCGATACAGAGTGGAATGAGGACGCCCACTTTCACAAGTCCAGTGGCGCACTAGTGTTGAGTAGGGAAAAACAACTTCGCTTCTGTAATGCACTTTACTGGATTTAGTGTACTAAATCGTATAACTGAAACATTTGACCAAACAATTAACACGTTTAGTTCCTCGATCACTACCGCTGGACTAAAGTAATTCTTCGCCTTGCAGGGATGTGTCTTCATCGTCATCTGAAGCCATTAGACGAGCTTGATTCTGCGTAAAAGGTAGTGCGTACATTGTTCCACAGAGGATTCATACTGCATGTTCGATGATGTCCGCTGTCCGAGAAAGTCGAATAGCTCAACGGAGATAGTTTCCGCGGAACGCATAGAAACAACTGAACGTACTAGACTGTGTAACTTGGGGACAGTCGCGCTTCGAGATATACAGCACATACACTAGTCGATCAAGAGTATCCGGACACTCCTATGTAGCGCAGAATTGACCAATACAGGTCTCGAGAGGCTAATCCGCCAGCATAAGAGGAGGCGAGGATTTTTGTGTTGTCAGGAGAGACGCAGTAGCAGCAGAATGGGTTGGTCAGCAGAGCTCAGTGACCTCAAACGTGGACTAGTCATTGCGAATCACCTGAGTAACAAAGCCATCGGGGACATTACAACCCTTCTGAAGCTGCCCAGGTCGACTGTTGATATGGTAGTGTATTGGAAACGCGCAGTCCTCGTGTTCTGACGGTCAGGGACCGTCGAGCACTGCCGATGGCGGTTCTAAAAAATGGCACCAACTCTGCGCGGGAGAAATCACTTGTGAGTTCCAAAGTGCGCCGAGTAATCCAGCTAGTACAGTGACTGTGACTAGAGAGTTGAAAACAAGGGGCAATTTGTTCGAGCAGTACCTCATGAGCCACATATTTCAATAGTCATTGTTAAGCGACGCCTGAGACGGTGTAGTGCGATAGTTAAGTGTGGAGGTGTTACGGTATGGGGACGCTTTTCGTGGTTGGGGTAAAGCTGTCATCAGTCCAAAGATTGTTTGGAACGTCATACTGCATTAATAGGTATGGCACTGCTGGAGATGATAAGCTTTACCTTTGAACTCATTCACTCAGCCATTAACCGGAGGACCTGCAGTTTAACGTGTACTACGATCAACGTTGCAGCTCGGCATTTTTCACCTCAACAAACGTTGCCGGAGATGAAATGAAAAATGACATGGAAAAAGTGCTAGATTTGATTGGGAATCGAACCCCAGACCTTTGTATCCGTAAACTGGCTCTTTACCACTGGGCCTCCGAGAACTAATTATTAGTAATGAAGTGCAATACAAAAGTAAGAGCAAGAGATAGTTATGGGTAAATCAGTATGCCATGAATACACACACATTTTCATACGGTAAAGCTGCTTGTAACGAACACATTCACATTTTTGTCCTGTTCAGCAGATTTGACCACAGTTGCAACGCAAGGATTTTTCGCAGTACGAAATCAGTGTGATCTGTGGCCTTTACCTATTGAAATTAAAACTGCAGTTATAAAACTACGCCCTTTACGCGACACGCTGAATGGGGTGGTGACCTTGTTGAACCATTCGCGTTGATCAACTGCTCCAGCATGCATCCGTGTACATTGTACCTTTAATTCTGTTCTATTCATTGAGAAAGCTTTTTCTCAAAATTAGTTAATGGACAATATATTTCTTAGCTGAAGAATTATCGTCATCGTCTTCCAGGGTCATTAAAATATTTTTTGACAAAGACTAAACATTAATTTTATCTATTTTTGTCGCGGTGTCGGCGTTAGTGCTCGGCTCAGTAGCATCTGCTGTTAACTGTCAACAATTCCGTCATTATTTGACATTGTTGAATCGGAAGACAAGTAATCTTTTATGTTAAAATGTGTGGATAAAATATCCTAATTCAAGGTCGCTAATCCTCTCGTATTGATTGATAGTTTCCGATCATTGACGAACAATAAAAACTCGAGTGATAAATGCAAACATATTGATGATAATTAAAATACACTCAGCTTTGGGTAGGGTAGCATAAGTCAGTAAATTAGATGGTTTTTTTGGTAGTTGAAACGATTATAACCCAACATATTTTTTAAAGTTATTGCACCAGATATTGCTACACACATTTCTGGCAACAGTCAACACAGACTACCTGTTTCAGTGTGACTAAAACTGTATTAACTCGGCGGACGCTATCGCTACGGTACAAATAACACACAGCAATCAGCATATTTCATAGTATTATTTAAATGATTGGTATAATAATTAAAAGTTATAAGTCTTTCAAAATTGTAACAAAGGATGCATTACTACAGAATATGGCGACAAGTTTTATATAATCAGAATTTAAGTAAGAATACTTTTTTAGGTCGAAAAGCAATTAAATGCGTCTATAAACAATGAACACTAAAAAAATTAATTTAGATTTTAATTACACAGTAGCTTTTCCTTCTAACATTCTGCCTGTTTCTTACACAGAATATTAACAAATTTACACAGATAAAAGTTTCGTAGAAACTTCGTAATTATTTTTCAGTTAAATTCAAGTTGGTACAATGTACTGGAAAGTAGTTTTACATAGAATAATGATAATTAGAAGTTGAACGGCTTATTATTCAGTACAGTTACAGTTTCTCAGAAGTAATGCATTGAAATTACAGAAGTTCGCGTTATTCCGGCCTGTGTGTCAGGTTCTGTATTAAAGTTGGGGGATCGAACTGTGCTCCTGACGTACGCCACTGACCAGCTCCACGACAGTGGCAGTGGTGGGCTACGACCTGCAGGCGCCGCGGCGGTGCTCCGGCGAGCGGTGAGCGGTCCCGTATGGCCCGGACTGCGCTGCCCGTTATCTGCGTTCCGCGCCGCCGCGCCCAGCCGCGCAAGACACGGAAGCTTATCTCGCGGGCCCACTGCGCTGCCCCGTTATTCTGCTGCGTCGCCGTCCGTCCACACTCCTACCTACCAGTGCAAAGTGTCGGGGGTCCACCCCCCGCCGGCTGCATCATCTCATGGTCCGTCATACGAAGTCTTTCCTCTGCCCATTCGTTCCTAGACCCTGTGCCTCAGAAAACTTTAAGGGGCTCGAATAACATTTTTGCGTGTTAGGCCGCGTCATTGTGAACCACCAAAACAACTACAAGATCAACTTTTCAACAGTAGTTGGTTCCGAGGGAATGAACAATTCATTTTAGAGACGTCGCAACATACGACGTCTATCGAGGCCCACGAAGTATTACTTACGTAATTCTTCTCGCTGCAGGCGTTTCGACGTGAATCCGATGACGTATATGCTTGCGAAATCAGGAGACCGATTAGCAGTCGCGTGTCGGAGCATGAACACTACGTACGACTGCGGCAACACAGCAACAGTTGGTAGAGCACTTGCCCGCGAAAGGCAAAGGTCCCGAGTTCGAGTCTCGGCCCGGCACACAGTTTTAATCTGCCAGAAAGTTTCATATCAGCGCACACTCCGCTGCAGAGTGAAAATCTCATTCTGGAAACATCCCCCAGGCTGTGGCTAAGCCATGTCTCCGCAGTATCCTTTCTTTAAGGAGTGCTAGTTCTGCAAGGTTCGCAGGAGAGCTTCTGTAAAGTTTGGAAGGTAGGAGACGAGGTACTGGCAGAAGTAAAGCTGTGAGGTCGGGGCGTGAGTCGTGCTTGGGTAGCTCATTTCGTAGAGCACTTGCCCGCGAAAGGTAAAGGTCCCGAGTTCAAGTCTCGGCCCGTCACACAGTTTTAATCTGCCAGGAAGTTTCATATCAGCGCACACTCCGCTGCAGAGTGAAAATCTCATTCTGGAAAATCTACACTAGCCGAACATCATCTGCCCTGTGCCAGACCCGTCAGTTTACGAGAGACCCGAGTGCTCGGCTACCGTGTATGCAGCAGCGGGAAATAAGTGAGTTCTGTGACAACTAAACGGGCTGGCTACCAGCGATCGAAGACCAACGCGACAAGTGTGTTCGCCTCTCTGGAACTCGATAAAAATCCGAACTCACCAGCGTTAACATGCACTTACAAGAGAACTGCTGTGGAGCAAGGATGTCTTGCCACAGGGAAACGCTGCCGATTCGTTGTTACCCGCCAGTCACTGCTAGAACAACAAAGGTACCTTTCCAAGAAAACACCACTCCACAGTCACCTCGACTATGGACTAATCGATGACATTCCAGAATGTACACTATCCCGAGAACCCGGCAATCCAGTCTTTCTGAAGAGGAGCGTTGCAAAGACGTTCAAATTCTCTTTTCGAAAGTTGCTTCACTGTTTAATAATGACGCGAGCTGACATCTGAAAAGATTTTATTGAAACCGACATTGGTGGTTGTGCCACACCCAATTAACCCTTAAGGATCTTTAATGAATGCTCTCTCCTTGAGTTCCGCTGGTGATCTTCAGTGAGATCACACGTCTTTCTAGTTCATTTCTTTTTTCATTAGCACAGAATATTGTCCCTAAAACAAGGCCCCCGGAGTAGACAACATTCCATTGGAACTACTGACGGACTTGGGAGAGCCAGTCCTGACAAAACTCTACCATCTGGTGAGCAAGATGTATGAAACAGGCGAAATAACCTCGGACTTCAAGAAGAATATAATAATTCCAATCCCAAAGAAAGCAGGTGTTGACAGATGTGAAAATTACCGAACTATCAGTTTAATAAGTCACAGCTGCAAAATACTAACGCGCATTCTTTACAGACGAGTGGAAAAACTAGTAGAAGCCAACCTTGGGGAAGATCAGTTTGGATTCCGTAGAAATACTGGAACACGTGAGGCAATACTGACCTTACAACTTATCATAGAAATAAGATTAAGGAAAGGCAAACCTGCGTTTCTAGCATTTGTAGACTTAGAGAAAGCTTTTGACAATGTTGATTGGAATACTCTCTTTCAAATGCTAAAGGTGGCAGGGGTAAAATACAGGGAGCCAAAGGCTATTTACAATTTGTACAGAAACCAGATGCCAGTTATATTAATCGAGGGACATGAAAGGGAAGCAGTTGTTGGGAAGGGAGTAAGACAGGGTTGTAGCCTCTCCCCGATGTTATTCAATCTGTATATTGAGCAAGCAGTAAAGGAAACAAAAGAAAAATTCGGAGTAGGTATTAAAATCCATGGAGAAGAAATAAAAACTTTGAGGTTCGCCGATGACATTGTGATTCTGTCAAAGACAGCAAATGACTTGGAAGAGCAGTTGAATGGAATGGATAGCGTCTTGAAAGGAGGATATAAGATGAACATCAACAAAAGCAAAACGAGGATAATGGAATGTAGTCCAATTAATTCGGGTGATGCTGAGGGAATTAGATTAGGAAATGACACATTTAAAGTAGTAAAGGAGTTTTGCTATTTGGGGAGCAAAATAACTAATAATGGCCGAAGTAGAGATGATATAAAATGTAGACTGGCAATTGCAAGGAAAACGTTTCTGAAGAAGAGAAATTTGTTAACATCGAGTATAGATTTAAGTGTCAGGAAGTTGTTTCTGAAAGTATGTGTATGGAGTGTAGCCATATATGGAAGTGAAACATGGACGATAAATAGTTTGGACAAGAAGAGAATAGAAGCTTTCGAAATGTGGTACTACAGAAGAATGTTGAAGATTAGATGGGTAGATCACATAACTAATGAGGAAGTATTGAATAGGATTGGGGAGAAGAGAAGTTTGTGGCTCAACTTGACGAGAAGAAGGAATCGGTTGGTAGGACATGTTCTGAGGCATCAAGGGATCACCAATTTAGTATTGGAGGGCAGCGTGGAGGGTAAAAATCGTAGAGGGAGACCAAAAAATGAATACACTAGGCAGATTCAGAAGGATGTAAGTTGCAATAGGTACTGGGAGACGAAGAAGCTTGCACAGGATAGAGTTGCATGGAGAGCTGCATCAAACCAGTCTCAGGACTGAAGACCACAACAACAACAACAACAACAATTGTCCCTAACTTCCTCACGGTGATCATGAAGTAGGGGACTACAATCCGTTCCGTTCGTCCTCTCACGATGGCGAGGTGCAAGCCAGGTGCATCATTTTCTCGGAAATAGTGGCATTTTCTATTTTCTTTTTCATAAAACGTGGAAACTCCAGGTATATACCGTACGCTGGTAACGTCATACTGGGTGCCACGATCAGAGAAAAGCTACAGCAACATGCTGAATATTGTAGTAATACTCCAGCAGTATAATCTGCACATAAAAGCCCTTAAGACGGAGTACGAAACCGTACAAGAACCTCGTTCTCGCGAACCATAATCATTGCAGCATTGGGTAAAGTTGCAGTAGTTTTGTGGACAGAAAGATTCCATTCCTAAATCAGATATTACTGTACTTCACAGTGCATGGCACAGAGTAGTGACCAATGCTAGAAACCACGGATCAGTTCCTCCATGTCATGGGAATTCGGATGCACTGTCGGGTACCAGGAGTGGCAGGCCGCGTAAGAAACAAGTCATCAGACAGCAAGCCACCCACTAAATGCGTTACGGCTGCTTTCGTTGGCACAGTAGACAGGGCAGTCATAAAGTCTGCTCATCACCTCAATGTGGATAGATAGAGATGGCGAGGAAGCCAAAGAAACAGTGGGCAAATATACGCAATGCAGATACGCTTGTTATAGTCAGACGTCCAGGGCGCGCGTTTTCACAAAGGGTATGCTATGACCCGGGGGAGAACGGAAAAACGTTAGGAATAAGGTATACAACTATATTGAGTAGTAACCCAAACATCCAAGAAGCATATTCTAAAAGGAAGAACTTGAATAAGCACAGAAAAGTAAACCTACATTAACTAAACGCCTGATTCAGCCTAAAAAGTTCATAAAAAACGTCTTCTTTACAAAACCTCAGTAAATGAAAATTACTAGGTGTGTAGAGAACAGCAGAATGACACAATTGGCGAATGACAGAGAAAGCGTTATGTTAAGCAGATGATGTTGTTAATGATGGGCATCTTACATAATCATCTCCTCATTGTTCTAGCCTAACTGTTTTGATACGTAATTTGCGAAGTACAGTAGTTTCGTGTCTGACAATATGAACAATGTGCTGCGACAGTCGTAGCAAATCGATAATTAAGAGTGAAAAAAGGGGGACAATCGACATACTGTTTTTGAAAATTCATTGCCATTTGAGTGGAGGAGTGACAAACGTAACAAATGAAACACTTTTTAATTAAACAACTGGAGAGGTGGAACCATGACAGCGTCCTCTAGAAAAAAGAAGCACCCGCTAGCCTCTTCCTGGGGCGAGGCTGAGGCGTTGGCACGTCGCCGCCTGACGCTGACCGAGCAAGCGGGGAATCACCCACAGCGCCGAGTTTGGCCTGCGTGTTAAGCGATTCCCGTCTTTTAGTCCTCAAATTAAAATGAGAACCTAGTGTGTTAAGATGTCTCACAGAAAATGTCTCCGGTTTCAAGTAAATAAATTATCCATGCGCTTTCAAGGAAGAGGGGTCAAAGTTAAACGTCCTGTCGACGTGGAGAGACGAACGTGCAAAGGAATAGCCTACCGCTTTAGCTGTGGATTGTTCGAAGAAACAATCTGCAAGGTTGAAGAGGGGTTTGGGGACTTCAACGCTAAAATAGCTGTCATGAAAAATGGACGGTTCTTTGCGATCTGACGTTAACATAATCAACTAGATACAGTGTGTTTTTGCGATAACGGCGAGTGCGTGGTGTCTGAGGTGCAAAAAGCATTATGAAGCATTAATTTGTTCTACCACCCCCCCACCCCCACCCCAGTCTCTCCCTCCTCGGTAGAGTCGTGCGTGTTCGTGGGGTGAACAAAGGCCCGATGGCGAGTCTCGCGTCATACTCTGCGTTCCAGTTTCCGCGTTGCGCTCCGCATCCACTGCTCTGTTTCTCCGGCAGCCTGAGCGCAGCAGTTCGCACGCAGGCGAAACTCGAGTGATTCCTCACTTGCTCGGTCAGCGTCAGGCAGCGATGTGCCAACGCCGCAGCGTCGCCCCGAGGAAGAGGCTAGTGGGTGCTTCTTTCTCCTATAGGGCGCTGTCATGGTTCCATCTCGGCTGTTCCTTAACCAATACGTATTCAGTTTATTACCTTATGCACGATTGGCCACTTTCGGTCTTAGACGCCATTATTCTCCACTGTTATAGGTACCAATTACATGTCATATATTACAACGTGTTGTTGGTACCTATAACAGTGGAGAATAATATCCTTTAAGACCAAAAGTGGCCAATCGTGCGAAATGTAATAAATCGAATACTTGTTAACAGCCGAGGTGTTCTTTATAAATTCCTCGCTGTGGTGCCCTACTTGAAGAAAATTATCTTTTTTTTCGTATTTCCCTTGGCTTCTTCCATCATTTGTGCAGGTGATGAAAAAATTGCCCTCATTGTTCGAGACCTATCCACTTCGGTACAAATATTTTTCCCTTAGCGGCTCCGGTAAGGCGTCCGTATATGGATCGTGGTCCCCTGTAAGTGAACTCGCAGCAAGGGTCGGACTGTTCGCACGACTGTGAAGAGGGTGGAGCTGTAGTTTGCAAAGGGCTACGGTTGCAGTGGCTAGTATTGTCATCATATTCATGTAGTACCTGTCTTGATTTAGATGCAGGAATTGGGACAGGCACGACCTAAGGTGGGTGTCTGTTCATTTTCTTTACTGGGAAAGGGTTCATTCTAGTTTTGCAAGGGACCAGAAGCCGGTCGAGGAGAACAATCTGCTCTAAACGGCTGGAGCGATTTGGAAACAAATGCAATTATATTCATAGTGCCTGATTTCGGTGCAAAGTTTTGAGGTAATCACACCTCAATCACGACAGCTGCGCCTGACGGTGGTCGTTCCCCTTGATTCGCGGCGTCTTCGCGAGGATCCTATATCACGACATACAAACCCAATATGTTAAACCAGCGTGTCACGTAGCTTGGCAAACGATTGCAGCTACCTAAGCATAGACAATGTGTGTCCTTTCTTGGGGCAACGGTGTGTCCCTTCTCGCTCATACCCACACCCGACTCAATCCAGTGCCACCTCTGCAAAGCAATTTCCCATATAAGTCTCTTTGGAAACAGTAACAGTGTTACTAACAAAGTGGTTGATGTTGGGGTGTGCAGCGTAAGAGATGACAGGAGCAAGAAGGAAATTCACTATCTGATCAAATGTATCCTCACACGTATTAGTGCACATTAATATGCGTTGCGTCCTACCTTCGCCTTTATGACGGCTTGAAATCGGCTGGTGACCAAGGTGATGATCCTGGACCCGGGGGTCTGAAGCGTAGTCGGAGCTCTCGCTAACCCCAAACGTGTCCCATTGCGTTCAGGTCGGGACTGTACACAAATCAGTCCATTTCAGAAATGTTACTGTCCAAAACAATTGCGTTACGATGCTACTTTATGACAGGGTGCGTGGTCACGCTGTCACAATCAGTCTTCGTCTTCGAGCTATTCCTCTAGTGTACGCAGTACACAGTGCTGCAAAATGTGTTAATATCGTCCCGCATTCAGCGTTTTCTTAAGCGCAGTAAGGGGATCTCACTATAGCCACGAAAAACGCCCCGCACACACTTATCGCCACCTCCTCCGCGCTTCACAATCTAGCACCACCTCTAACGCACTTCACTGTTGGCATTAACCTGATGGCAGGTAAAGTTCTCCGGGCATTCGCCAAAGCCAAAGCATTCCATTGGATTGCTAGAAGGTGTAGAATTACTCATAATTCCAAATCACTCATTTACAGTCCAGCTGTGACCAGTGGTGTCCCACTTTATACCTCCCGAGGCGTCACTTAGAACTGAGTACAGAGACGTGTAGCTCACGAGGAGCTGGTCGACCATTGTAGCCCATTATTTTTAACTTCATAAGTATTGTGTTAGCTGGACGCGTGGTTTCCCTTTGGAATTCACAAGTGATCCCTTCCGTTGATTTTATGCGACTTTTACAACTACTTTCCGCAATTCTCGGCTGTCGCTAAACGTCATTACGTGAGGTCTGCCTGTCTTGCTTTATCTACGATTGTCCTGCGCATCTCCACTTCGCGAGCACGTCGCCACCAACAGTCGACCTGGGCAGCTCTAGAAGTGTTGAAATGTTCCTGATTTGTTTTTTATTGAGGTAACATCGAATGCCTAGTCCACATTGGAAGTCACTGTGCTGTTGTGGCCGACACATTCTGCAACACAATACTCCCTGCATCCTTTTGTAACTGGTATGTCCGTCCCTCGTGCATGTAGTGGTTAATACGTCATTACATACGCAAATCGGGATACTTTTGATCAGAAAGTGTTCACACGTTAAACGAGACCTCCTAAAAATGTTTGGTTTCATTGAACTGACACTTTCTGAGACAAAAGTGAGGATCGAAGTTTAGGGGAAAGCCGCGCGAGTGGCCGAGGCGCCCATTATTGCAACCGCGAATGGCGACACGAGCAGCTGTTGTCGCTGTCCCGCAGACGTAGCGGCAGCGAGGCTGGTGGCGGGCTTGCGACAGTGCGGGGTGCGGCGCGCTTGCCGCTCGCCGGCCCCGACGTCCAGCAGCGCCCTCACAGCGCACCACCGCGGCTGGCCGTAAAAGAGGAAGGAAGGTCAGGGCTTAACGTCCCGTCCACAACGAGGTCATCGGAGACGGAACGCAAGCACGCATTAGGGAGGGATGGGGAAGAAAATCGGCAGCTCGGTTTCAAAGGAAAGGTCTCAGCGATTGTCTTGGGCGATTTAGGGAAGTCACAGAAAATCGAAGTCTAGATAGGTGGACGGGTATTTGAACCGGCGCCCTCGATTCCCGTGTGTAAACCACTTCGGTTGGCCGTATGGGGGTGCTTACGAGGGACCAGACGCCAGCGGTAGTTCAGCGGTTCCGAGCTCTGCAGCTGATTATGCTGTTTTGGATCTTCCTGGCTGGTTAAAACTTGTGCCATACCGGGACTCGAACCCAGAACTTTACCATTCGAGGGCAACGCTCTTACTACAAGATATGAAGGAGAGCGTCTCTCAAGTTCGAAGACATTGATAGAACAGCACGTGCGAGGACGGTTCGTTGCGTAGCTCAGTCCAGTAAGAGAATTGGCGCAAAAAGCAAGGTGTCGGATTCTCCCCTGATAGTTCTAGAATCGGCACTATTTCCTCTTTGCCTTTTGTGTTATCTGCGCACTATTGTTACCCGACTACACGGAATTGCGGGAGCGCGGGAAGGAATCACTCAAAGTGCAGCGGGAAGAGGAGCTGAGCGGCTGGAGAAAGATTCGCCCCCTTCGAGAAAGACAGCCACGGGATAAATCGGACTCGTGCTCTGTGGTCATTGCTGAACATCTACAAATCTAAGAATGACAAGCAGCAACAACAGCTTCAGTTTCAGCGCAATCGTTACTAGCCATTTGGTTACTTTAGAACTGTGTTAAATATTAGTATTAAAAATGTAAATTCAGATGGCACTGTTGAGTGGGACATCCACGTGGGCGGTTCACCAGCCTAGCGCAAGTTGTGTTCTTTCTGCTCAAACGTTCGCCCATTTTCCTTGCGGATGTATGGGAACTGTGACGTAGACCTATGTGCATGTCGGGTGTGGGTGAGTGTAATCGCTGCGTGTGTACCGTTATGTTTGTGTTATATGATGATGATGGAAGGGATAGGGTAAAACTCGTTGCCGGCACCTACCCAACTCCTCTCGAATAGAAAACTAAGGGGGCTGCCGAACATCTACATCTACATCCTTAGTCCGCAAGCCATCGTATGGCGCGTGGCGTAGGGTAGCCTGTGCAACTACAACCACTTAAGTTGACGGATCACCATCAATCAAGCCAGCCAGATGCAGTGAAAATTTCATCCACCGCCAAGATTCGAACTGGCTTGCCTACGAGTCGGCTCGTTCGGCGGCAATAACGACTTTGCGGATCCCTCGCGATGTGACGTTAGCTTGTAATACGTATAAAGCTTTTACTTCAGGGTGGCGAATACTTTTCGATCCTTTACTCGACGCAGAGTCTGAACAATACGTCTTATGTAACTTCTCGCATGCTTTCCGCCTTAGATCGTGTCTAGAAGTTATCTCGTATGCTTTTTTAATGAAACATTACATACTAGTTCAACGATTAACATCGATATGAGATGACAGAAAGTCACAGATAAGGATCAGGTGTACATATCTGACTACAGTCTTATTTTTTCATTCCCGTAGATGTAGTCAAGATATTATTATTGCTATTATTATTATTATCAATTTTTTAGTTCGGTTCCCCCATTAGAGAGAAGCGCAAGCAAATGTTACATAGTCGCCATTGTACCGCACTGCAGCATTAAATTAAGTAATATGTATTAATTAAGACGTGATGAAGTACTGAATGGTTAAAAGATTAGACGTCGCGTAACCAAACGTTATTGTGCTGGTCTTGGAACATAAAATAAAAAAGGATTACAAAGGATTTTATTATTATTTTGACCCTGGTGGTCTAGTGGGTTGAGCATTAGATCCCGGCGCTGGATGTCCTGGGTTCAGTCCCGGGTAAGGGGCGACGAGTGTTCCTCCTTGTAGTCCTTACAGGACGTCCGCCGATCCATTTATCCTGCTGTGAAATGAGTATCGGTGACTCTATCCCGGGGTAAAAGACGACTGGGACTAAGGGCCCGCCACTCCCCCGCCATCCCCGACCTCCCCCCCCCCTCCTCCCAGCCCTCCCCTCTCAGTGACTTCGCGGAAAAAGACTCCACTCTGTCTGCAGTATGTAAGCAGAAGCAGATGTAGATAATGGTCTGACCGACTTGCTCTCCTTGTGCAGTGCTTACCTGCCTTGCCTTGTGACTTCTTGTCTGCAGTTGCAACTAACAATTCAAGAGCCGTAATATGCTAATAGAGAGATCAGAACCATCGATCGAGTTTCATTGGAACAGTCATCATACGTAGCATAAACATAGACTTTTGTCTTTAAAGTGAGAGTAAAACGAAGTCAGTGGTCTAATTCTTCTTCTACTTCTTCCTGAAACATTTCTGCTTAGGCAGTTCGTTCACAGAGCCTCTTTCGGTCTTCTCTTTTGTCCCACAGTCCGTCATTCAGCATCTCCTCCCATTGGAGTCCTGTTCGCATCATCGTTCACCTGGTCTCTCCATCTTATTCACCGTCTTCCAGTTGGTCTTCGTGCACATTTTGTTCATTCCAGGACTGTTCTCAGAAGTCCTTCTGGCTTTGTTTTTTTAATGTGGCCAAACCATTTACGACTATTACTCTCCATAGTATTTTTGTTAGAGGCTTCATCTGCAGGATTTTTGTTTTATTCCATTCGTTGTCCTGTTCCTTTTCGTCTTACCGACGACCCCTCAAGGAAAGCGCATCTCTGTTGCTTGTATCCTGCTGAGATCTTTCTTGGTCCGACATTCTGACCTACGGGTCAAAACTGGAAGATAATATTACATGTAACATGATCTTTGCTGTGGCAAGTATTTTCCATCTTCTAATTATGTCTGCTACACAATAATAAAATGTCAGGTACTAATGACCCCCACCTGCCTCGGGCATGGACGTGTATGATGTCCTTAGGTTGGTTAGGTTTAAGTTGTTCTAAGTTCTAGGGGACTGATGACCTCAGAAGTTAAGTCCCATAGTGCTCAGAGCCATTTGAACTCATGACCCTGTAGTTTGGTGCCGTTCTCTCCAAACCAACCAACCAATAAAATATCGATAAATTTAAAGTTCTCTCGGATATTTCATCCTTGATGCTTCCTTTATTGGTTAATTTACTTCCCAGGCACTTGAAAGCATCAAGTTCTTTAATAATTGTTTTCCGTTGCAAGTTACATCCTTAATTTTTTCATTTTTCATACTGAATTTGGTAACTCTTTTTAGGCGTATTTCTGTTCCTGCTTCTTCAGTTATTCTCTTCCCAAAAACAAAACAAAAAAAAGAGAAGTGATCGCGTGGCATTGCTGACCGGAAGTCCTCATCCGGAGTAGTTCGGCCCCTGGTTGCAAGTCGACGCCACATTGGGCGACTAGGATGTCGGTGATGATGATGATGATGATGATGATGATGATGATGATGATGATGATGATGATGATGATGATGATTAGGAGGAGGAGGCGGAGGACAACACAACACTCAGTCCACAAGCGGATAAAATCTCCAACGCGGCTAGGAATCGAACCCGGTCCCGCTGCACGATAGGGTAGCTACGTTACCACTCAGCTAAGCAGGCGGACAGTTGTTCTTGCCAAATGATCACATCATCTGCGTGTACTAAGATTTTCGTATCATCTTCTATTGACCCTTTGCGAACTTTCCGTATAATGTTGCCCCTGATTGTATTAAAAAGCAATGGTGAGAGCACGTTTCCTAGTCGAACCCTTCTGTTCGTTATAAACCATTCTGAATTTTTGCCGTCTATTATTACACAGTTCAGACATTTTTTTGTACATTTTGCTTTTTCTTCTTTGGGTTCGTTTTGTAAGTTCAGTTATATTCAACCCTTTCCATATTTCTTTCTTTCTAAGAATGTCAAGGCGTTTATTACATCTATGAATGCAACTACAATGTTTTTCCCAAGTTCTCATTTCCTTTATTCAACCTATCTGGCTGTAAATATAGCATTTATAGTAGATCACCCATGTAGAAATCCTTGCTGTTCCTCTGCTAATAGTGATCTAACTGGAATGTATAATTTTCGGTTTATGTCCTGCGTTTCGCCAACGGCGCCTTAAAACAAAGTAGCGTAACTCATTGACCACAGCAGGTCACCTCCCTAGGTTGTTTTCTCCGCGGCAGTGGTGGTGGTGGTGGTGGTGATGTTGTGTGTGTGTGTGTGTGTGTGTGTGTGTGTGTGTGTGTGTGTGTGTGTAGTAGCGAGTCGGAGCTGTTCGCCTAGCTGGAGGTGACAGTATACCCTGCAAGGTCCGAACAGATGCCTGCACGTAAGAGGGCGGCATAGCGTTGCGTCGCGTCGCATTGCATTGCACAGGCCGTGCCCTGCCGCGCTGCGCCGGTGTAACGAAACCGTTGTGACCGCCGCCAGGGAAATTCAAATAGCGGTCATCTTACAGTGTGTGGCGGAGGGTACCTACTGTACCAATATCATTTCCTGCTTTTCCTGTCCAGTTTCTAATGGTTCGCGGGAAGAATGGTTCGTGATAATCCCGCACGTGAGCTCGAATATCTCTAATCTTATCTTCCTGGTCTTTCGCGGCCTCGTATATTGGAGGCAGCAACATATTTGTTGACTCTTGTAGAAACGTACACACTCGGAGCTCTAACAGTAAAGCACACCGTAATGCAATCCGTCTCTCTTGAACTGTCTGCCACTGGAGTTTCCTGAGCATTTCTCTGAAGCTTTCACGCTTGCTAAATGAATTTGCAACGAAATTTGCTGTTCTTCTTTGTATCTTCTCTATTAGCCTCACCCAGTGCGTGTCCCAGACAGACGAGCAACATTCAAGTACAGGTCGAACGAGGGTTTGGTAAGTTACCTCCTCCTTCTGAGGATTCTTCTGATGAATGTCAGTCTGACATTTACTTTTCCTACGATTAGTTTTGTGGTCGTTACATTTTAAAATCGATGGATACCCGACTCCTAGATATTTTACGGATGTTTCTCCTTCCAGTGATTTTTCTCCAATTCATTATTGTACAATAAAGGGCGTTTCTTCGTGTTTACGTGTAATACGTTACGCTTCTGTATGTTGGGTATCAATTGCCACTCCTTGCACCAAACACCGATAGGCTGCAGGTCTCCCTGCATTTCGGTCTAAATTTGCAGACTCGCAAATTCTCTGAATACAGAAGAACCAACCGCAAAAAGCCGCATGGAACTAGCTACGTCATCTAGTGAAAAATGATTATCCTATAACACTCCCTGTGATGCGCCCGAAGTTTTTTATTTGCTTTCGGCCCGAGAACATGGAGCCATCTCAATAGTGTAATGTCATTTATGGCGATGCGAACGTAAGGACAACGCAACACCAAGTCCCCGAGCAGAGAAAATCTCCGACATGGCCGTGAATCGAACCCGGGCCCCTTCGCTTAGCATTGCGCCGCGCTGACCGTCTCAAGACTTCTCTTTGTTCAGAGCGGCGTGTTGTGTTCTATTTGCTAGAAACTCTTCACTCCAATCACACAGGTTATTTGATATTCCGTACGCTCGTATTTTGTTCAGTATGCGACAATGCGGAACTGTATCGAACGTCTGTAGGAAGTCGAGGAACAGAGTAGCACCTTGCGCGTCGTTATCTTCTCTTTTCTGGGTCGCATTGGCGAAGAGAGCGACCTAAGTTCCACACAATCATACTTTTCGGGTCTCATAGTTTTCTATAGAGGAGATTTTCACTCTCCAGCAATGTCATGATGTGGGAGCAAAAAACATTTTTTCAGACTTCTACAACAGACAGACACAGGTTCGTATAATACGCAGGAAAGTGTTTAGAATTGCTCGGAGATCAAATGGGGATCCTTCGAAGAGAGGCAGCCCTGTTCTTTCGCAACCCTGTGAGGTGAATTTATGGAAGCGTTATTCTAGGATGGGTGTATAATCATACGGCTGGCCCCTTCGACTATCTCTCGCCTATGGTGGATTATGGCGCGCGCGCGCGTGCTCACACACACACACACACACACACACACACACACACACACACACACACACACACACACCTATGGACTCTCATTCTTCCTCGCTCAAACACGAAGACAACAGGACAGAAGACAACAGAAGGTGCAAAGAACCCCCGCCCGTCCCAACCAGCGCCGAACGCTGTGCTGCGGTTTGCAGTTTATAGATTTGGATGTGGATGTCGAGAGCGGTGCTCTCCAGTACAGCGACATTTAATTCATCTCTTCCATCAGCACAGCGTATTTTCTTCCCCGTCCGCACACGCACTGTTTATCGAAATATTTTCTCGCTGGACCTGCCATTCGTGGAAGACAGTAATCTTTTCGGTGGAATCTACACTCCCCCACTCAGATATCCGCCGTAGGGATTATCATGGTTTCTATAAACAACGATATTGTGGAAATCAACTTCCTCTGTTCGTCCACAAGATCGAAAAGGCAGCCCCCAAAGTGCATGCCATGTTCTCTGATTTGCGGAAGGCGTCAAATAGTTCTGCAGTGTCGCGAAACGTACAAAATATAAGTGCACGGATTATCACACCAGCTTTGCGATGAAATTCAAGTTCCTGGTAAATAGAACACATTCGGAGCGAAAGCTATAGAGATAAAAGTTGCTTTAGGCGTACCTGAAATGAGTGCTTATGACTACTGTTGTCTATAAAGGTAAGTTCGGATGTTCCATGAGGTTGTTTTCGGGTGATGATATTATGTATGGAAAGGTTTCAAAGCTAGAAAACTGCAGCAAAATGCTGGAAGAGCTATAGATTTGGTGCATGATTGGCAGTTAATCCTCAACATAAACAAACGTAATGTTTTGCGCACATGTACTCGAAAAGAGCCATTATTGTGTGATTACACGATTACCGAACACTCGCTGGCAGTAGTCACATACATTAAATACCGGGAACTACGCGTACAGATTCAGCGGAAGACTCCCCAGTAAGTGTAGTACAGCTACGAATGAGATTGGTTAGAAAATAGTCGTTCCGCTTATACTTGAATACCGCTCCTCATTGTGGGACGCTCACGATGTAGGATTGATGGAGGAAACAGAGAAGGTCCAAAGAACAGTAGAGCAGTTCGTCATCGGTCCGCTTTCAGATATAATTGCAAGAGTTCCTAGGAGAGTCCATTAATATATTCAGTACATATATCTAGTGAAAAGATCAGTTGACAGTTAAAATTGGATAGGCTCAGACTCATTCAGAAGCCCACCCAGCATTTACGATTCTAGAGGCGAAATGACAGTGTTACACGAAGGACACTTCACCACACACCATAAGAAGAATAGTAGCAGGCGTAAAAGCCGAAGTTACGTGGCTCGAGACGACGGCTACAGCAACCACTGCAGCCTATCAGCCGCTGCAAACTTCGTGCAGACGTGCTTCAGAGTCGACGTGATGATACGACCACAAAAAGTAAGTTTGCCGTCCCACGCTAATGCCATTCTGCAACAAGTGTGGCGCATCATCAGAAGGGAGAACGTGTTCCTGGTGTCCCGCTGATATAGTTGTGCTGAGGCACGAGTAACAGTGTGCGAGTGAGATGCCACGGCAACTAGAAACGTAAACCAAAGTTAGAAACACACAAGACTGTTAGGCTCTTGTTGGTAGAACGTCTAAATTGCGCACGGAATGACCGTGAAATCCCAGCGGTGTACTGACATACCGCAATTCGCATCGAGCTGTGGTGAGATGATGCCTACAGTTTAACCAAGGACGCACAGAGACATATGTGGCGCTGATCTACCGTACAGTCCAGATTTTGCACCATGCGATTTCAATATTTCCGGTGAGCTGAAGGGAAATGTGGGAAGAAAGGTGAGAAAGTTCATACAGTAGTTGTCGAATGGCTCCGTGACCAAGGAGCGGATTTCTGTCGTCGAGGAACTGATCGATTGATACAACGTTGCAAGTGTTGTTTACACACAATCGATGACTATGCTGAAAAATAGTGTCACGTGTTTGTGTCACTTTGAAATGTAGTCAGCGTTCAAAAAAGTTACATTATAGCTGTTGGATGAAGAGGTTTTATTTTATTTTCCATGCAGCACTGTAGCTCAGGTGCGGCACTTTTTTCCGCTAGATCCGACGTGACGTTCTCCACTCTTTATGTGTGTGGTATTGCAGACAGACATAAGCATGGTCGACACTTACCGTCTTCCTCCAACCAAGATTGTCTTTACAGCTCAAAATGACAATCGAGGAGAGCAAGGAAGGGTCTGGAGTGTGAAAGGAAAGCGTTCGCGTAGCTTATTTACCCCCATATTCTCTCAATCATCCCGTATGTTGGAGCGACCAAGCCATTATTATGCTCGAATATGTGTTACACTGCTGTAGCTCGACGGGTTGTTTTTATTTGTTTTTTTGGTACTGTAAACAAAGACCATGTTAAACCACATATATTCAACATTTTTCGTTGACACTAAGTAGTTACATACGTAACATCAACGGCAAACATGATAGGAGACATTAGCCACGCCGCGAAAACGGAATTGCCAAGTTTGAATGAGGAACATACAGGGTCCTACATTCTGGGATCCACTGCAACCCCCACTCCCCCTGCGTATCATTCCCATAGCTCGTGGGAACCGCCCAAAATTGATGAGAGCGCGCACCAAGACACTGAAGCGCTCATTGCTTACGCGCACCTTTTTTCCATCATCGCTTTTGTCTCTTTGTAGCAAGGGATTTGGTTGTTCCCTTTGCGCTCCATTTATTTGTACATGAGGAGAAGGCAGAATTTTGAATGTATCGTTAATTCTTTATTATTTTGGTTTTGAGGGGGTAATGTATAATCCTGGCAATGACCTTACAAGTGAGGGAAACCCCCTGTAAAAGCTCATTTGGGGTTATGTCACGGGCAGTACCTTTGTTTATTATTTTCCAGTTTTTCATTTTTGCCTTTCTTCTAAAAGGTGGTTGGCGGCTAGTACTGTTTGGAGTACTACTCCGTTGTATTGTTCATCATTTTCTTTATGCGTTGGGCTGTTGCGTGCGCGCGCTCGCGAAATCCCGTACAGTCACTGTTCGACTAGTCTGGTGTGCCAATAGAATACAGCAAGAGGAAAGCTGAATTTTTATTTCGGGTTTAATAAGTCATTCGCGCAGGAGGATCCTACTCGTATATCATTGTTTGACCGTTGCACAGATTCCCGTATGGAGGACGTAGGACGCCGGCCGCTGTGGCCGAGCGGTTCTATGCGTTTCAGTCCGGAACCGCGCTGCTGCTGGGGTCGCAGTTTCGGATGCTGCTTCGGGCATGGATGTGTGTGATGTCCTTAGGTTAGTTAGGTTTAAGTAGTTCTAAGTTCTAGGGGACTGATGACCACAGATGTTAAGTCCCATAGTGCTCAGAGCCATTTGAACCATCGGGAACGCGTGGTTCATCTGCAAAGGAGACTGCATTATAACACATTGCGACCGGTTATTGAGTCCTGGTTGAGTGTTTCGATCCACATGAGGTCGGATTAAAGGAAGACGTGGAAGCTATATAGAGTCGTGTTGTTAGATTCGATACAGGTAGTTTCGACCAACAAGAGGGGATGATTCGTGGGCACAAATGTGAATGCCTGGAATGAAGACGCCGTTCTTTTGCCGAATCACTATCGAGAAAACTGAGCGAACAGGTATTTGCAGCTAACTACAAAACGATTCTACTGTCACCGTAGTACATTTCGCTTAAGAACCACGAAGACAAGATAAATTAGGGCTCGTAAGGAGGCAAATAGATACTCATTTTTTTCCCTCACTCCATTTGCGAGTGGAATAGGAAAGGAAATGACTAATAATGGTGCAACGTACGCTGCGCTATAACCCATACCGTGGGTTGCGGATTATGTGGTGGTGGTGGTGGTGGTTAGTGTTTAACGTCCCGTCGACAACGAGGTCATTAGAGACGGAGCAGAAGCTCGGGTTAGGGAAGGATTGGGAAGGAAATCGGCCGTGCCCTTTCAAAGGAACCATCCCGACATTTGCCTGAAACGATTTAGGGAAATCACGGAAAACCTAAATCAGGATGGCTGGAGACGGAATTGAACCGTCGTCCTCCCGAATGCGAGTCCAGTGTGCGGAATATGTATGTAGATGCATATGTAGATATAGATACAGGTCCGTCATCAATGTATTGGTACGTTATTAGTTCACACACATATAAAATACCGATTCGAAGAATCGGTATTTTATATGTTTTATATCGGGTGTTTTGTATGTGGCGTTGTTTGGTACATGTGCTGGATCTTGGAACAATTTTTAGGATTCCTCTTTCTGTGCTGAATACCCATGTTGTTTGGTTTTCGTTAACCATACAGATAGGCCCTGCATATTCGACTATTGGTCTGTGAAAATGTTGTATGTGTGAACTAACGTTTTGTACGAAACGCCGCTGAAGCGACGTTTAATCAGCTTTAAAGTTCCAAGTTGGTGTCTTTTGCTGCGTTTTTGTCTATGGGAGTGTTTCGTGAGAATGCGAAGTATTTAGCTTTCATTTTGATATTGTTTCTTGGTCCGTGACTGTGACATTACGTCTTATGGCGTTCAGTTTTTATTTCTTGTACAGTTTTTGTGGTTGAAGATAGTAAGCTGAATTTGTTGATGCTCAGGTTTAATGAGCTACAGGCTGAGTCATTTATCTAGTTCGATGATATATTGAATGTTCATTTGTCGTCCTTTGGTGGCGCCAATGTACGGTGTCATTTGCATATAACGCTAGCCTCCCTTCCATTGAGTCGGGCAGGGTATATCGGTAGTGTTTACGTATATGATATAGGTGAATGGAGCGGGAAGAGTGCCCGATGTGTTGTACAGTGGGAACTAGCTCGCGCCACAGCGGTTTTCCAGAGTGCGTACGTAGTGGTAGGTGGGCGAATGCGCGGCCGGCTGCAAGCGAGAGATGCGCACCGGTCGCAGCACAGCACAGCACGGCATTCCGCCGCCCGGTGTCAGCGCACGCACTGCGCGTGCGTGCTTGCGTGCGTGCGTGGTGCGGCGGCGTTGTGCAAGCGGAGAGCAGGGCCGGCGCTGTTGCCACACCGCGCCGCTGCTCTGCTGTGCTGAGCCCGCCGTGTCGCGTGGCGTGCCGCGACGCGACGCACTCGCCGTATCGACGCCGACGCCGCCCCCGCTGGCAGGGTGTGGGGCGGCCGAAGGACGACGGCCGCCCAGCGCCCCTTGGCGCCGCTGCCACGTTCACTCTCGTCTGTCTGCTCCGTAAGCCGTCCTCACACGGGACGAGCTGGTTAACGTGATTTGCTCTCTCAGCGCTGTCGGTTTCATTTGGCTCGAGAACCACACAGTTGCTTCACGAAAATGGACGTTTGTAAAATAGCTGCGTTAACTTTGTTAGCGATTGTCGGAGGGAGGAGAAAATCGCGAAGAAGATTCTGGACTCGTCGATGGCTCTAACGGCAAATTACTGATAGAGGAACACTATATAATGTTCTACAAACATCTGAGATACATACTAGTAGAGGTTATTCGTTAACTCAATTGAATTTTCATCCCACTTTCGATTTTAAACTGAATATCGTTAAGGTATAGTGTCTAAGGTCGGTCAGCGCATGCGCATCTCGACGTCGCATTGGCTTCCAACACTGAAATAATGTACTTCATCACATAGCTTTCAAGATCGAGATTTGTTTCGTAATTTCATTCGAAAGGAGAGGAGATTCCAGAAATAGGTGTACTCGTACATATTTTGCAGGAAATTTCATAATAGCAAAAACGTTTAGTGTGTAACCCGTGTTAACTTTCAGACATAGACTGGCAGTCACGTTAAAGATTTCTAGCCATTGGGTAAACATTCCAGTCGTTCACCCTGCAAAAGGATTCCAGAAATACATTTTTGTAATAAATAACATCGACTGGAGAGATAATACTTGTGTCAGATTAAGAAGAAATACCCAGAATCTTTAAGGAAAAAAAGGTGAAAAAGATTTGAAAGGATGTGGACACGAAAGTGCTACCTTTCCTACACAATTCTTTAGCCCACGTCGCTACCAACTACGCTACAGGTTCTATATAGCAACTGGGCCTCCTTATATGGCATACACTGTCCAAAAGACTGTCTTTAAATATCGTTGTTTGCTATTGAATATGCAAATTGTTCCGAAAAGACGCGATTTTGATAGATGATGATTGTGCCGTGGCATTGAAACGGTACACTACCGTAATACACTGAAAACATCAACTACAGGAAGCCTTTACCTATCGATTTGTAGTCTCCTGTCATTTTATCATAATAAATCGTAGCTAAAACGGCGGGTTTTCGATATGTCCTCAGTTTGCCGATGCTTTGAAACCGCATGTATTCAAACGACGTACTCTATGAGAAAGAAAATCCACCAAACACGGTGTTTAACGCCATACAATACGGCGGCTCCACTGTTCCACTTGTAATGTAAAACGGTCTCTCGTCTCGTTAGCCACATTCCTCTCCACGTGGCAAAAATCTTCCGTGCCAGATTCTTTATTTCATGCTGCGCATTGTAGTGGAACGTGGAATTCCTCGCATTTTAGTGGAACGTGGAATTGCACACTTTGACGTCACTACCTCCTCGCCCACGTGCGTTTTCATGTCCTGTGAGAGGACGGTCTCGTAAGCACTAGCTCTTCAGGGTCACGAGATCACAGGGATTTGCGAACAGAACGTTACTTTCAAAGTTATAATGCAGTACACAGATTAAACCTAATAACAGAGGAGAAGCTGTAAATATGGATACCTCACTTGTTTTTTACGGAAAGGTACTTTCCCTTGGAAAAGTTCCAAATTTTTTGCGTTCAGTCCTTCATTAACTACTGTATCAGGTTTGCTAAATGATAGGCAGCAAAACGTTATTAATATCAGTTACTTCTATTTCAAAACAAATATTCAAAAAATCTCGCAAACTAGCGCTAAGAATGGGGTGCAAATATTGGTCATCCCCAAAAAGGAAAAACAGTATTTTGACATGTATTAATAAAACTGTATAAAATAATACAGAACGCTAGCGTAGTTAATGAACACCAAATCAAAAATTGCCGGCCTCGGTGGTCTCGCAGTTCAGGCGCTCAGTCCGGAACCGCGCGACTGCTACGGTCGCAGGTTCGAATCCTGCCTCGGGCATGGATGTGTGGGATGTCCTTAGGTTAGTTAGGTTTAAGTAGTTCTAATTTCTAGGGGACTGATGACAACAGAAGTTAAGTCCCATAGTGCTCATAGCCATTTGAACCATTTGAAATCAAAAATTATTTATGGAAATAGCAACTGTAGATGGCTCTTTCAGTCCGGGTGCAATATAAAGTGTGTTCGAAAATTCCCGTTACAAACTTACAGGACTTGTAAAGGGGAATGAGTACATAATATTTTGAATAGAAAACTACGTCTGGAAACTTATCGTTCCCCTTCTGCTTGAGGAACTGAATCAGGCGTGACACAATACAATTATTCGGTAATAATTCAAAAGGAAACAACGAAACATCCAATTATCACTTAAGCACATTCGTTTACGTACAGACGTAAGCTTTACTTTCTGTAAGTACTGTATACTTGGTTCTTTTTTCTTTTGGAACAATGTAAATTCGTAATGTTGAAGTGTTAACACAAACGAATGTGTTTAAGCGTAAGTGGATGTTTCATTATGTTTCCTTTCGAAACGTTACCTAATAATTGTACTGCTTCGCGCCTAAATCAATTCGTCAAGCAGAAATGGTTGAGTTAAACTTCTGAACTGAAACCGTTGTAGGACGGAAACTGTACGATTCCGGGCATGAGTTCCTCACTCCCTTCTGCAAGTCCTATAAGTTTGTAACGGGAATTTCCGAATACCCCGTATATGTGCGCACATTTGGCGCGTAACTACACATTTAAACCCACACTCTTCGCCATTGTGCTGATAGGTTCTTTCATCACAAAAGGTGTGAGTTGCAGCTAGTAACTAGCGGCCGAATCAAAAAACGTCAGTTAAAGTTGAGAGCATCTTAAAATTGTAGTTTTCATGCTCAGTAACAAGCAAACAAAAAATCTTATGAGACAGTAATATTTCAAGATGTGCTTAATTTTAATTGACTTTGGTTAATACCGTCTTCAGCTGAGTGAAGTCGGTCACTTACGTCACGGGCAGAAAGGTAAGTAGCACTGCCACTGCAGGTTTAGAGGAAGTGACAGGGGGAATGGTTTTTTGTTTGTCTTCCACTGGCATGTGCGAACGCACCAATCAGCTGCTACGATATAAATTTTGACACGGAACAACACGGATCCGTGAATGCGATTTATAGAGACGATCATTCTTCAAATGCGATACGTATTGGTAGCAAGCAATATGAAATTAAATTAACACAACGCAGTAAGTAGAAGAAAAAGAGTTTCAAAACATGTAGTAAATATTTGTGATCGTCGCTCTTGTTGCATAGTGCATTTAAACACAGTACGTTTACTGATATTAATCAGTTAATAATCACCTCACCCAGAAAACACCAACTCTACGTCAGGCAACAGTTTCACAACTTTGGGGTCGCTGAGTATGGCAGCAACTGAAACGGAGAACATTCCACACGAAGGTTTCTGAATGGTGCCAACTTGAAACGATCAGTACTGTAGGGCCGGAGGCCAACTCCTCGCTCCATAACTATAACTAATCTACTGCAGGCTCATAACATAGCCTACTAGTTTTGTGAATTACCAGTTAATGAGATCGGTTCATACGCAGCCCAAGATGCCGGCCCACAGTGCAGTTTGGCTCCTGAGCAAAAAGAGTTGACGGGCACTGAACGAAAGTGATGGTATGCTGTACTTGAGTTGGTTGGCACATTACGGTTAATGCTTTCCTTAGTTTAACGTTAACGTACAAACGTCCCTGTTACTACGACGCCACCCGGGGCAGCCAGGGTACCCTCTGGTGCGGGAATCAGAAGGCAGCCTCGAGCAGCAGGTCGTAACGCTTACGCCCATTGTTCAGCTCGCCATTACTGAGTGCGGCGGCAGCTCGTAAAAAGAGCGCCGCTTTGTCCACTGGATTCCGGTGCCACGTGCCGCCGCCTCCTTGTTCCTGCCGCCTGTTACCCGCGACACACTCTTGAGGCGCGTACCAGCTTGGAGGAATGCGCTCCGTAAGTCGCCATTGGGCTTTCTTCCTCTAACCAAAAGTCGACCTTCTTTTGGCTAGGATATTACTACGTCTTTCACGCAAAGATACAGTACCTAAAACGACTGCTGCATCGTTCTAAGGTTTATTGCGTACTTTCTCTTTTGCACGCCTCCAGTTGGATGCTGAAATTTTGTACTTAATGCATAGACTTATTCCTTTCCCTTTCCAAATGTTGTTCACATTGATGTAAATAAATTTATTTGCTGAATTTGTCTTATCCATTCTGGGCGCCGAACAGTATGACTGTGGTTAATACACTGCCTGATTTACTTGGAAAGACCACCAGATTTTGTTTGCATTATTCTATAGATACTGTATAAATTCAGCTATTTTCGTCAGCAGCACGATCTCAGCGACTAGCTGTACCTGGTACAAAATATGAACATCCTTAAATATGTATCATCTAAAGGTGAGCCTGCAGTGACTCAAAACTGTCCAACAGAAAATAAAAGTTTTTAAAATAACATTATAAACCGCCTGGTCGCATTTTTCAATCGCTGATCTATTCTCGTTCATTCCTTTTCAAGTAATGACTTTCACCTTTTCTCCCAGCGCAAATCTTTGCTTTGCATGACTCGTTTTATGTCCGCGTGCTGAAATACTATGGCTATGTACCTTACTACTGTCAGCTGTTCATTTAGTCCTTCGATCTGAGTTTCTCCATTTTCAGACCATCCGGCTGTCAGTTGCCAAGAATACTTCACAACTAGGGGGCGCAGGGAATACCCTAACAGTGAAAAGGTGGTGAAAGACTAATGACAGTTCGTGTAGTCAACTATTACTCTGGTGCTCCTTAATGTGTTTTTATTTGTGTCATACAAGTACCCAATTTTTTTTTTTGCATATGTTTCTGATTTATCTTCATGCCACTTCACAGTGCACCATAAAATAGCTGTAACAACAAGAAAGAACTCATCAAAAGGCTTAAAATTTAGATTTATCCAATGAAAAGTAAATCGTCTTCATCCTAACCCGGGTTTGCATCACTGTGAGCATTGATGATAGCTGAAATTGCCAGGCCATCGATTGCGCAACGCTCTACATTAGGAGGTAAACAATGCTTCCACAACAACGTTGCAGATCTGCCACACTGTTTGCACAGCGATCCTAATATTTGGCGCATTGTTCCAAACGCTCCAGAAGTTTTAAATCCAAGGACTTTACGTGTCGGCCAAGCCGAACGGATATCACGCCTCGCAATCAAAAATTTAACTTTGACAAGAGTCGCCTGGTAACGTGTCCTGCTCTGTTAAGGTGACTCCTCGATGTATACATTCCGGTTCAGGGTACATGTCACCTCAAGCAAGTAACACATTTCCACGTACTAAAACCAGCTACAGTCTCCTACCAGGAGCTTTCTTACGGTCCAAGAAGAAATTTTATCCCCACTGTACAGGATGTTCTTTGCGGTCGACTTAACACGTTATAGGGATATAGTTCCTCTTGGTGTGCGTAAAGTTCGGCGTGGTTGTGGTAACTGGAACTGGTACAGCGAAAAGAAGTATTAACACTCGTTGCGATAACACAGACGCTATATCACTGTAGAAAACATGACTCTGCTGCAGCAGAAAATGTTTATCAGTGGGGAGACCATGAAAACCAGCATTTTAGCCGAAAAACGTAATATCGTACGTGCCTGTATAGAGAAGCAACAAAAACTTATGAACACCTAATAGCACTGATTGACTGTTCTGTCGCGCCTTGGTAGAATATTTTACACATTACGAATGAAACACACACAAATTGGTGTAATCTTCTACAATATTCTTTAAAAAAATGTGGATGCCGACTTTGCACATCGAAGGGAATTCTGACAAATGATTACTTATCGTCGAGAACGGTGTCACATGTCAGAGGCAATTTCATGCATGCTGCGTCAAGTGACGAATTGTGGTGTCCTCTTTACAACTTATAATTCCCATATAAACTGTGTGTCTGCTTGAGTTTTTTCGCAGTTGCCAGTGTCTGTCTCATTTCTGAAAACATGCGTTGTACACTAGAACGAAGCTTTAGTGAATAATTTTTTTGCATCGACCGCGGTCCATCAGCCTGGAAGTTTTGACAGATTTTGTATTTACTGTTGTCTAATGCTCGTCGCGGTGGATTTCTTCCAGAGGCGGGGGGTTTCGCTTTACTTCAGTCGGCGTTCCGTCTCGTCCGTTTGAGGAGAAAAGGCGGGAGCTTCAGATAGATGGATGTAGCTGGGCGCCTTGCTTTTCAGGCAGAAGTTTTCTGCACATGTCTCTACAAACCTCAGAAATTTTCATTATTATGTGTGGTTCACATGGAATAGAAACGAAGAGCTAGACGAAAAAGGTTTGAAATCTATTGCAATCTCTTGATCGCACGGGGATGCGATGCGCAAATAGAAGGAAGTTCTGTAGGGGTCAACTGGACCCATTTTCAGAATGGCGATCACTGATGATCCTCGTCCAGTCATCCAGATTCTAGGATAAATCCTTTGAAAATGACACGTCATCTTTCCTCTCCCACGCACGAGCATCTGCTCCCTATCTTACGAACTCGTTGTCGACGGGTGTTAACCCCTATTCTTCATTCTTTTGAATGTCCAGTTTCACGATAGAGAGTTCTGTGTAAAAAATTTCTTTGTGTTTAAGCCGATTTTTGTCTAAGAGAATGAAACTGCTGGAATGGATTTGTAACGCCTACTTAACTAGCACGAATATAGTTACGTTTCGCATAGAGAGCATGAAAAACTTACTCCAATGATAGATACAACAACAAATTCATTAGAAAGGAAACATATAGTTCGTTGGCTAAAAGAAAATACGATGAGATTTGATAAAGGAAGCTGCACATTATTTTAGCAGGCCACGAACTTCCACCAGTCGTCCACCCTCTCGCTGCTTGGCCACGGAGCCATTAGTGAGCAGCTGCGTGAACATGTGCAACTGCTGCCAATCAGGTCCTCGACTGCCTGGGCAGTGTTGTCCGTGGTCGATGTCGATCGCCTTCCTCCCCATCAGCATCACGCTCGTCTGTTCGGCCTTGGTCAAATTGTCGCCACACTTTCACTTCTGCTGGACGCGACTTCGGCCCTTATACCTACAGAACTTCACGGTGAATGTGTTTGCCAGTTACACATTTGGCGACAACAAACGTATTGCGCCGCGTACTTCAACTTATGAATACGTTTCCATTTGCTACGCCGTTTCGCTCCCACAAAATGTTGCACATATTATCCTTACCGCAGCAGAACTGTCTCTGCAGGAAACCCAGAACATGTAATAGTCTATTCTGTCAATGCGCCAGTTTGTGAAATAGTCTGTTCGTGCGACGACTTGTTTTAGCTTATTTTTTATGATCACTTATTTATTAAAACAATCTAACTGTCATTAGAAACGAAGTAACTCATAAAAACTGTAATTTATGCTCATCAAAAATATAAACCATTTTTTGGGCTTCGTCTTCTAAAAGCAATAGTGTTCTCAGAGAATATGAGTATTCTTTCTGTGAGAACTGCGAAAGTTGCTGGAACATAGTGCAATGAATAAGTAGTGACAACTTAAATATTATTGGTACTGTAACGAAATTTCTTGTAGATAATGCACCGTGATTTAAAAGATTAATAATGTCCGTAATTCAAGTAACAGAAAAACGAGCGGAACTTGATGGCAGATTTCTTGCTAACCCTAAGAAAACCTCTTAGTGGTATATTTTGAGTTGGCGGTGACCCCTTAGCTCGTATGTATTTGAAAAATATCGTACTACATACTTGAGATGTAACCAGCATCAGATTCATAAAAGCTGCTCAGTCGCCTCTGTGTAGCATCAATCTGCCCACAGCGCTAAAGCCTATTACAGTTTTAACACGAATGAGTACATTTCCTAGCAAATTTTTTATAGTCTGACGACGTAATTTGTATTACGATATGGTAACAGTGTATTACTCACGTTTTTATCACCTGATGATAACGATTTTATATTTCACCTAACATGATGCTCTTGAATACTTTTATCAACCTGATGATGGCCAGGCAACTGAAAATGGCTGTATGAAACAAAACAAAAAATTATCAGCAGCTCAAGGCGGTAATACGAAACTTTTCAAATCTCTCTTCGTGTGGTCTGAAACAAGACGCGGAAACATCAGTGACAGCGCAAACTTGAGTTAGTCTTGCGTGATGAGACAGTCTTTGGTGGAAGCGACCGCCTGTGCTTGAGTGTTGTCTTTACACTTACATTATCATTGCAGATACAACGTATCTCAGCGGTTTGCAGCGACATCATTTTATGCCACTGCATCTTCATTGCTTTCATCCACTCGACCCATTAATTTCATTGCCTTTCGTTGACAGACCGCCTCCCCCGTTTTCCATTATCAGCCTCCGAACAGCTCGTCGCTTTCTACAAAAGTACCAGAGGTAACCGGATGGCGCGCACTAGCGGGAAACTCCTGACACAGTCGCCAATTAGCCGGATCCGCGGACCAGCGGTACTGCTGAGGGCCGAGTGGCGCCGTCGTGTGGAGGAGGGCCCGTGCCGCGCGCCCGGCCCGATCAATGGCAGAGGACGGAGGACGCCGCGAGCCTTCACCAGTTGCGCGGAGCAACAAGTGTCAGCAGGGCTGGCCGGCGCGAGCGCAGGTTTCCGGGACTCAGTGCTCAGCTGGCTGCGTCAAAAAAATATATGGGAAGAGCTAACAAAAATATTGGAATAAACCCCCTCGCATTTACGTATGATTTTCTTATACTCTCTGAAAATGTGACATCTGCTGTAATACAAATTAATCTGTTGGAAGAAATAGCCAGTAGCTCCGGATTAAGAATTTCTGCAGAGAAAACCAAAGTTTTAACAACATTAAAAATGCTGTGAAATTTCTGGAAACATATACTGGACAAATAAAGTGCAAAAGTTTCAGTATCTTTGGGAGCTAATCCAAGAAAATGATTTGTTGTTAGAGAGCAAAGGATACATTAAATGGGAAGACGACGCGGTATAATTAAAGACCTTCACAATAAAAAATGTCCGTCTAAAACTGCGAAAACTGGGCATTACAATAGAGAAGTGAAGCCAGAATGTTTACTTGCATGCCAATGTCCAGCATTAAACTAACTTCTAGGTAAACTAGAAATGCGAGTCATTAGGAAAATATTACGTCCACGAAAAACTACAGAAAGTTGGAAATTACAAAGTATGATGAAATTTATGGGAACGTAGGAAACATTTAAGAAGTAATGAGAAAAAAAGAGTAACTTTTTTGGGTATTTCTACCGAATTCAAGACTATAGATTAACCAGAATCAGCATGAAATATCTGTGGAATAAGAAATCAACAAGTAGTTGAAGCCATGATTTAAAAAAAAAGGATTTAGAAAAAATAACACAAAGTCTGAAGAAACAACTGATATGGTAGAGAAGTGTGTGCAGGAGAAGATTGATTGTGAAAGAATTCAAATGTACGTGAGTGAAATAAAAAAAAAGGGTGTGAAATAGTCAGAAGGTAGGAAGAAAGAATATCAATACTACAGTGCTTTACGTCTGCATCTCCGTCTGACTCCGCAATCCACCTTGCGCTGTATGGCGGAGGGTGCTTTATGCACCACTCTCACTTTCCCCCCGCTCCTGTTCCAGGCGCGCGTAGTTAGGGGGAAGAACGACTGCCGCTAAGCCTCCGTGTTGCTCGAACCTCTCTAATCTTATCTTCGTGGTCTTTTCGCGAGAGACACGTAGATGGAGGCAGTACATTTGTTGACTCCTCTAGGAACGTACACTCTCGGAATTTTAACGATAAACGACACGGTGAAGTAGAACGCCTCATTTGTAGCGTCTGCCACTGCAGTCACTTGATCATCTCTGTGTCGCTTTCGTGCTTACTAAATGAACCTGTAACGTAACGCGCCGCTCTTCTGTGGATATTCTCTATTTCCTCTATCACTCCGACGTGGTACGGGTCCCATACTGATAGAAAAATTGAAGTATTAGTCGAACGAGAATTTTGTAAGCTACTTTCTTTATTGGTTGGACTACATTTTCTGAGGATTATTCCAATGAATCTCAGTCTAGCATCTGCCTTATTCGCTATTGATTTACGTTGTTCCATTTCAAATCGCTTCTTATGCATACTTCTAGGTATTTTATGGAAGTAACAGCTTCCAGCGATTGTTGTGCAACTGCCTAATCATGCAGTAAAGGATCTTTCTGTCTGTGTATTCGCAATATTGTGTTTGCTTAAGCTAAGGGTCAGTTAACGCTCACTGCACCAAGCGACGATCCTCTGCAGATCTTCCTGCACTTCTTTACAGTTTTCTACTATGAAGGACGCGGCTCGCGGTCGTACTGTGCAAAGTATACCATAAAGGCACAATAATACTGAGATCTGGTGACTATGGTGCCCAGGGGAGATGCAACAATTCGTCCTCGTCCTCACGAAACCAGTCCTGAAGGTGCGAGCTGTGTGAACAGGGCCCGGTAGTCTTGGAACGCAGCATCACCATTGGGGAACAAACACTGTATGTTGGGATGGACCTGATGAGCCAAAGTGGTCAGATAATCCTTGGAAGTAATATGACCTTGCAGAGTAACCGTGGGGCCCATAGAATAGCACGATGTGGCTGCCCAAATCATCGTCAAACAACCGCCATGTTTCAATCTTGAGACGTAAAGTGCAACAAGTCTCAACCGGCCAAATGACATTTTCCCATTCCTCAGTAGTCCAGGTTTTATGATTTCGGTACCACGCTTTCCAGAACGGGCGTTTGCACCACTGATGAGTGGTCTGCAATTGCTTGCTTATGACGCTCCCATTTTTTGGTGCTGACAGGGTTCACGAGTGCGAGATTCGGTTCAGCAGTGACATTTGCACCTGTCGTCCTCTTATTGCCCTCACAATGCTATTCAATGATCGTCCGTCACGATCACTCAACACACACATTCGTCCGCGTTGTGATTTAAATAGTGATATTTCACCGCTTTCCCTTTATGCGGTATAAATCTTCAGTGCGGTGCTCTTGGAACAACAAACACTTCGGCTCGCATGGTTATGGAAGCAAGCGTCGTACGGGCACTAACAATTTCGACTTGACTTAGCTCCGATATGATGCACTCACGAGTACACAGAACACTGTTCTGACCAAGACTGACACTTGCGACCTATTGAGGACATTTCACTGGTGTCGTTGGTGGTTCAGTACAACAGTGCAACCTGCAGGCTTCATTAGCATCTGGATCATGTTCAGGTACTCATTTATCGCGGTGTTTGTCCAAACCTTGTATTATTTGGGCCGCCCTATCTCTAGACGCAGTAATGTTACGACTGTCACAGCTGCACGATCATTGTTACCAGGGTGGTCTCTTCTCATAAATGTAGATTTCCTTAAACGCTTTTGTTTCGGCCGTTCGTTTCAACGTATCATAGACTTTTCGTAAAAGCGAACGTGTGTGTGTTGCCCATAAAATACGGGGAAGAAGAACCGTCGAAAAGTTGGTCTGTCGTACGTAATCCTCGAGCGACTTCAGGTTATCATTTAAAACATGTTTATTTTATTCGAATCCGTATATCTTTTAAAGTAAAAGAGAAAATTTTATCGCTCTTGCTGGATTCCGGAAATTTAATGTGACAGTTTGTTATGTAATGATGCCTGTAGTCAAATCACTCTCAAAATTATTCTGTGCTGTTTTACAGCATGCGTAGTTCAAAAATTCTGTTTATATTTGTATAATTACTCCCAGTATAATACATCTGGTCCCATATACAATTTTTGAAATTTGTGGTGCAAGCGCCAACAGTAAACGAAATTAGTTGAGTGCGGAGTCTCTGTGAACTTGTAAAACTAAGTTTTAAGTGAATCTCTGTCAGAATGAGCGCATCACCGAAGCTTTCCTATCACGAATATTCGTACCTGATGAGGGGAGATATTGCGGCGAACTTTAAATGGGAAGAAATTCCTGCCCATTGCTTTTTTGTTTAATCTGCATCACGAATACCAGAATTGTTGGAAATGTTTCAGCGTCCTATTAATTTTAGGACTGAGACGGAGTGTTGGGCTGTTTCCATGTAGAAGCGTGCTACTCCAACCGAGAACTGAGATATTTTGTAGGACGCCATCCATGATGAGGCATTGAAGGCCGTGTATGGCTATGTAATCCTTGAGGAAGAATCATTAAGTGTGAACAGTCACCAGGGGCCCGTAGTTGTATGGAAGTCGAGCCTTCTCATTGTTGCAGCTCTATTTGAATCATGGTCCTTTTTTCATTCACTGTTGGATAAATATCTGTACATGGATCCAAGTGTGCCTTGCCTGATTCCTGATGTTGTCCAACCGCATTCAACCAGACTGCGGCCTTACCCCTCTCTTTGGCTGAGCGTATGCGCAGCTTGTATTCTTCAGGGTGGCGATTCAAACCCTCGTCCGCGCGTACAAACGTAGGTTTTCTGTGGGGTATCCCTGAATCGTTTTATATCCAGTGCTTCGTGATTGCTTCTAAAGGGCAAAGCTGATTTTCTTCCCCATCATTTCCCTCTACGAGTTTATGCTGGTCTCGAATGATCTCGGCCGGGCGTGGTGGCCGTGCGGTTCTGGCGCTGCAGTCCGGAACCGCGGGGCTGCTGCGGTAGCAGGTTCGAATCCTGCCTCGGGCATGGGTGTGTGTGATGTCCTTAGGTTAGTTAGGTTTAAGTAGTTCTAAGTTCTAGGGGACTTAAGACCTAAGATGTTGAGTCCCATAGTGCTCAGAGCCATTTTTTTCGAATGATCTCGTTTGTCGGGACGTTAAAGGTTAACCTTCCTTTCTTCCAAGCCTATTTCGATTCCGGGACTTTTCTCCGTCCCCACTGAGTGAGGTGGCCCATTGTTGAAGATAATGTTCCGTTCTGAAGAAATAACCGTGTTCAAATCGTCGTCCGACCATCCTGATTTACTTTTCTTGTGCTTTCCGTAAATTGATTAATACAGATGTCGGACAATTCTCTGAAATACGGTAAAAGTAGATTTCGTTCCGCATTGTTGTCCAAAACAAATTGGTTGTCTTGTCTGATGGCTTCGACGTAGATAAAACAACAAACTTACTTTTTGTACGTTTTATTTGTTTTTGTGAGATTTCTTATTACTCCCAAACTCATCTTTCCAGCGCGCGTTGGGGAAATCTTATACCTTTCGGATGTTTTCGCAAGTACCCTGCGTCTGCAGTAGAACAAAACTGGCAATTTAATGTAAATTTGCGCATTCATCAGGCTACATATACTCATTCCGCAAAGAAGCGTGAGATTCGCTAGACTCATTTGAGACCGCGCTTGTTCCTGGGTGACGATTAAGCGATGTAGCTCTTTCCCTCCTGTCAGCACGTAATTGTCCTGCGTGGCAGAGGTCATCGGACCTGTAATCCCTGTCGGTAGAACAATAGATGCAGGCTTCGGTACACAGAGAACGCCACCCGGACGCCCAAAATTGCTTTGAAGTCAAATATTGACTACAGCGCACTGCTGGAGCGTGTGTGTTCGCGTATAAAAACACGGATCTCTCGCCACGCTTCTGGCCGACGTGCCAGTGTGAACGCGCTGGTAATTGAGACAGCCGTGTATCCGCACTAGGTGTATTTTTGAAGGTGGAGTAATGTAATTGTGTGTGTGTGTGTGTGTGTGTGTGTGTGTGTGTGTGTGTGTGTGTGTGTGAGAGAGAGAGAGAGAGAGAGAGAGAGAGAGGGGGGGGGGGGGGGGGGAATGTGCAGTTTGTCACATTAGTGACTTTTCTGTGGATGTCATTGCGAATATTGTACGCAAAAGAATCACAAACTGGTGGTAGTTATCGAGCGAAGATCCATAAAAGTTTCACCTTTCAAAGAGGCGACAAAACTCGTGGGACGCCTCCCAGTGTTGTGTCGGACATCCTCCTGGCCGGCGTAATGCAGCAGCTTGACGTGGCATGCACTGAATAAGTCGCTGGAAGTCCCAGGAGAAGACTTGAGCCAAGTTGCCTCTGTAGCCGTCCATAATGGCAGGATTTTGTGCGCGAACTCGCCTCTCGATTAGGTGACATAGATGTTCGATGGGATTCATGTCGGGCGATCTAGGTAGCCAAATGATTCACTTGAATTGTCCAGAATGTTCTTCAAACCAGTCGCGAACAGTTGTGGCCCCGTGACGTGTTGTTTTGTCATCCATAAAAATGCCATTCTGTGAATGTCTGCAAATGGTCTCCAAGTAGCCGAACATACACATCTCCAGGGAATGATCGGTTCAGTTGGAGCGGAGGACCCAGTCCATTCCATGTAAGGACAGCCCACAGAGTTATGTAGGCACCACCAACTTGCACAGTGACTTTTTGACCATTTAGGTCCACGACATTGTGGGGTCTGCGCCATACTCGAACCCTACCATTAGCTCTTACCAACTGAACTCGGGATTCATCTGACCAGGCCACGGTTTTCCAGTCATCTGGGGTCCAACTGATATGGACACGAGCCCCGGGAGAGGCGCTGCAGGCGACATCGTGCTATTAGCAGAGCCACTAACGTCGGTTGTCTGCTGCATAAGTCCATTAACACCCAGTTTCGCCGCACTGTCTACACGGATACGTTCGTCTTACGTCCCATATTGATTTCCGCGGTGGTGTCATGCATTGTTGCTTGTCTGTTAGCACTGACAATTCTACGCAAACGCCGCTCCTCTCTCTCGTTAAGTGAAGGCCGTCGGCCACTGCGTTGTGCATGGTGAGAGGCACTGCCTGAAATTTGGTGCTGTAGGCACACTCTCGACACTGATAATTTCTGAATTTTGGTCTCCCTAAAGATATTCGCAGTGGAATGTCCGAAGGGTCTATCTCCAACTTCCATTCTCATTCGAAGTCTGTTACTTTCCGTCGTATGGCCATAATCGCGTCGGAACTTTTTTCACATGAATGACTTACGCACAAATGACAGCTGCACCAATCCATTAGCCTTTTACACGTTGTGTATGCGAGGTATCGCTGTCCCATGAGTTTTGTCACCTCAGTGCACCATATTCCGTATCACGTCTTTTTGGAAATAATGTTTTCTTTGCTCAAAGGCATGCATTATAAATTAAGTGCTGTTTACCATTATCATCTCGTTGCTGCTCGTCATTAAGTGCTTGGCTTTTTAGCTTCAACAACTCACTACGTCTGTAGACTAATGAAGTGTGTTGCAAACAGCGCATCGAAATTGAAAAGGTTAATTAATTCTCTGTAAAATGAAGGCTCGAAGCTGGCCGTTAGGGGACACAGAATTCGCTAGACACTGAACGGGGGCTCAATTTCGTAATAGGATGGTGGGCAGCAAATAATTTAGCAGAACAAAAATTACGGTGGCCGGCTGCGGGTTTGAGACATGTCTCCTCAACAGTACGTCCAATGCTTTAGCTACAACACCTTGCTGTTTTCAGATCGCTTTAGAGTTAAAGTACATTATAGCTCTTCCAACTCATATAGCATAATTTAAACGCATTTCTGTCAAAATCAAACTATTAGCTACCGGACGATGTCAAATCCGCGTCCGGCCGTCCAAAATGAGGTTTTCCGTGATTCCGCTGAATCGTTTAGGAGAGTGCCGGGGTGGTTGCTGTGAAAGGTAACGACCGATTCCTGTCAGTTTCCTTTCTTTCATCCGACCTTGTACCGAATCTTTAATGTTCTCTTCGTCGATGGGATTTTGAGCGCTAATCATCCCTCGCTTCTACTGTCGAAACCGTTGCGAAGAACGAAGCGGCTGCTGAAGATGAGGACAAATGAAGCCAGTAGCTCGGTGGTTTGTGAGGCGCTGTGGACGGGAGAGACGCCGCGGCACGGCAGCTGCGCCGTGATAAGGCCGCGTGGCGCGTGGGCGAGCGGCCGACCGCTCATTAGCCCGTCCTCTGCGTCCGCCCGTCCGACGCCCTGATAAGCGCCGGCCAGCACAACACAGCGCAGCACAGACGGGTTACCGCGGCACTCGCTCGCTCTCTTAACTCCACTCTGGTTTGCGTTCGGTCGCAGCTCGCAAGCTTCCGTTACGTATTTCTTTAGAGGTTTGAGGACCATTAAATGGGATGCAAACAAGACTGCACTCAAGGATACTGTGTAGGTCCCACGTAAAGTTCGCTTAGCTTTGTCATTTATTCTAGAGAAGCTGTACTGTCATCTGGTATCTGTTCTTTCGAGAACAGTTACTATCTTCGTATATTTAGTTCAAGGCTACACAGAAATTGACCTTCGTCTGTGCGAATGCTCACAGCTTGCCCGAACTCTTACGGGAATCGACACCTTAGTGTGCACGAGTAATAAGGGGGTGGGCAAATATCTACTAGGTACATCACGTATGTAGATCGTGGACAATTGGGAATGTGGGTCTCACGGGAAGCGTGCAAGAAATAAGTCCCTGCAGTCGCGCTATTTATCTGTTTCCTCGATGGCTCAGATGGATAGAGCGTGTGCCATGTAAGCAGGAGATCCCGGGTTCGAGTCCCGGTCGGGGCACACATTTTCAGCTGTTCCCCCATCGAGGTATATCAACAACACATTACGGCAACTGAGGGTTTCAATTAATTTATCATTTATCCTGTTTACAGTCATCAACAGCCCAATGTCGTTGTTGACTGGCCCAGGCGAAGCGTAAGGGCCTTCGGCTCCGAAAGCCCGTATCGATGATGTTTCGTTGAATGGTTCGCACGCTGACACTTGTTGATGGCCCAGCACTGAAATCTGCAGTATTTTGCGGAAGGATTCCGCTTGTGTCACGTTGAACGATTCTCTTCAGTCGTCGATGGTCTCGTTCTTACAGGAACTGTTTCCGGCAGCAGCGGTGTCGGAGATTTGATGTTTTGCCGGATTCTTGATATTCATAGTACACTAATGAAATAGCCCTACGGAAAAATCCCCACTTCATCACTACCTCGGAGATGCTGTGTCCCATATCTTGTGCGCCGACTATAACACCCTGTTCAAACTCACTTAAATCTTGATAACCTGTCATTGTAGCAGCAGTATCGGATCTGACAACTGTGCCAGACACTTGTTGTCTTATATGGGTGTTGCCGACAGCAGCGTATTCTGCCTGTTTACGTATGTCTGTGTTTGAATACGCATGCCTATACCAGTTTCATTGGCGCTTCAGTGTATTTTTGTCTCAGTTCTATTACAACGTGACTATTTTAAGCAAGATATCTGCGAAACAGGCCGATAAATTTGAGCGCGTTAACCGCGAATAAGGAACTTCTGGACCGAGCGGCGTTCACCGGACTGTCATCAACTATTCCGACAAGCAGCTTGACGGAGCCACCATCTCAGTTCTCAGTAAAGGGCTGAAGCTCATGCCAGCTCCACAAAAGGTACCAGTGGCCGCGATTATCGGTGGAGTAAAACAAGCGGTTCGGCATCTTCCTAAGGAAGCAGCAGATGAGGTAAGGCTTGCTACTACTCTGACTTTAGCGACAGCCAAGCGCCCTATGTCCAGTATTAGCAGAGCGGAAAAACAAGGACTAAGATTGTTGGAGAAGAATGAAGAGATAGTTGTCTTACCAGCTGCCAAAGGGAATGTTACCATTATCCTCAATACTACGGATTATCAGAAGAAAGTACGTTTATCATGGTACATCCCAAATTCTCAAACGGGATGCCACATCGGCACATTGCAGGACGACAGGGGACCTACTTCAGAATTCTTTCCTCTCTGACGGACTTGTAAAGAATTTGAGGCCATGAGTACCGAGGCTGTATGGTCTGCACTCCCTTATTTATTCCACTTAGTCAACTCATAGCCTCGCGGCTATAGTAATCTGTTCAGTTTTCGTATAATTCCTTTCAGACACACCACCAATAGTCAAACAACCAATATACGCAAGCTACGTTTGGAGCGCTTCTTAAACAATTTCATCTAGACGTAGAAGAATCCATCTGCCAGCTACATGCGCGACGATCTCGAGAGCTAGCTAGCGTTTCAAAGAAGCCGCCACCTACACTCCGGCGTTATCGCTTCGCCGTTTCATAACAGGTAGCGAAGACCGGCGCGAGGCGAGGCCTGGCTGGTCGTTACTCTCCGAATTGCGCCTGCGGGACCGCGCCGGCCACTCAGCTCAACGAAGGCTTGCGCTGCTTCTGCCTGCCGTAGACCAGGTCCAGTGCATCATTCAGACTAGCAGTGCAGCCGACGAGCACCGACACTGTTGTACGACGGTCTGCGTACTCACCTAGGCGCATTCCTACCTGTTACGTTTGCGAATCTATATCAGCAACTCAGATAGATTCAAAATTACGAAAGATTTCTTAAGTAACACCTACAGGTTTTACAAGTCTGTGATGTTATTTTGTTGTAGAGCTTCAAGAAATAAAAATAAACATGGACTACTGGCCTACTTTTGTCGTTAGGAGTAGGCGTCCGCACAGACTTCCTCGAATCCCACTTGTTGCACTGAGAATACCGGTGACTTGGCGAAAAGTATGAATTTCAGACAGAGAAATTTTCGAGGGTAGATCGTCCAAAGAATTTATCCAATAGCCCAAGTCCAAATGTCTGGAATTCTTCACCAGCATACTTCATCAAATGTCGAGTGCAGAACGACTGGATCCCACCCAATTATATTGCTGTCTGTTGTAAATAATATGGTTGTAAGAGCTGTGAAGTTTTCATTATTTTAAGACCATATTTTCTGTAACCGCTTCTGCATGGAGACAGATCATCTGTACGGCTTCACCGTGAGTCAAGACTACCGAAGCTTCTATCTACAATGTATCTACATGACTACTCTGCAATTCACATTTAAGTGCTTGGCAGAGGGTTCATCGAACCACAATCATACTATCTCTCTACTATTCCACTCCCGAACAGCGAGCGGGAAAAACGAACACCTAAACCTTTCTGTTCGAGCTCTGATTTCTCTTATTTTATTTTGATGATCATTCCTACCTATGTAGGTTGGGCTCAACAAAATATTTTCGCATTCGGAAGAGAAAGTTGGTGACTGAAATTTCGTAAAAAGGTCTCGCCGCGACGAAAAACGTCTATGCTGTAATGACTTCCATCCCAACTCGTGTATCATATCTGCCACACTCTCTCCCCTATAACGTGATAATACAAAACGAGCTTGAGTTTGATATTTGCTCTCACACTTTGCATATTACACACGTGCGTTCTCTGGATAAGTCCGTCGTAACTCGCCCTAGCACTTATTTGCGTCATCTCAAGAAATATTTTCTGGTGGAAGTACTGAATTGTTAAAAATATTTTGCTGGATCCCGCTGGCAAATGTAAGAGATTTCGGCTTATTACCTTGTTAAATTTCCTTTAATGCATGTGCAAAATGGTTCAAATGTCTCTGAGCACTATGGGAATTAACTCCTTTGGACATCAGTCCCCTAGAACTTAGAACTACTTAAACCTAACTAACCTAAGGACATCACACACATCCATGCCCGAAGCAGGATTCGAACCTGCGACCGAAGGGGTCGCGCGGTTCCAGACTGTAAATTCATGTGCATGGAAACTTAATATTTTGTATTTTCATGAACAGTTGACTTAGAAGTCCGTAGCTGCAATTGTTCACTGTCACAACCCGTTTATTTGCTAAATAGAAGAGAGACTTGGAAACTGGCGAGTGTTCTCGATGTGGACTTAAAATTTGGATGGTACGGTTTGATGATAACACAGCAGTATTTGCAGAAAGTGGACAGGAAATTAGTTAGGTGCTTAAAGAAATGGAAGTGTGCTAGGTGATAGCTACAATACACACATAAACAAAAAGAAAACTGAGGTAACGGCCTGTGTAACAAGTGAACATGCTGGATGACTAAATGGTAAACTGGGACAAGATACTCTTTATGAGGTGAACGAATTTTCCTACGTAAGAAGTAGAATGAATAAATCAATAAAGATTAAAAAAGAAAGAAACAGAAGCAAGGATTACAAAAGACGAAAGGACTCTATAACAGCTACGAGCATCGAAAAGCAAAACCGCAACACCAGAAAAATATTCATGAAAAGCAATGTTTGGAATCCAGATGTGTATGAGTGCGAAAATGAACAATCAGGAAGACAGAAATGAAACCATATGTGAAGTCTTGACAGGTTGTCAGCCGAATAGCGTCGTTGTCGTCGCCGTCGTCGTCGTCTCGGCTGACAACCCGTGAAGACTTCAGATGTGAAAGTCGCACTCACAAATGAAACCGTTAGGAGTTTACGAAGTGTAGTGTTGCAGGAGTGGGCCTAGGTATACGTGCTGACTTAAAGGTTTCACATATTATAACAGGCCAAATACTTTTACTGTATGCTGCAGTATACTGCAAAGTTACAAAGATAACTGGCACTATTTTCTAGACAGTCACCAAGTTTGTGTAAACAACGGCTCGACGTCCTACGAATCATTCAAATCATCGACGATGGAAATCCGCACCTTGGTCGCGGAGGGTTTCATGAACCGCCCTATTCAGGGTGTAAAGCACTATGTAGCATCACACTTCCTGTAAAAAAAAATTGCTTGTTTAGTGACTTGCGAAGATGAAGAGTTGAAGACTTGTGCAACACTCAGCCATTTGTATAACACTTTTGCGCCCTACACTCGATAACACATTCAGTATTCTTTCCTCTGCCGGCACTATCTGTAAGTGAAACAATTAGCACCACTGCTGATCTCACGTGCACTTTTTGATCAAAAGTATCCGTACACTCATTATTGAACATTAGTATGGGGTGTGAGCACCCTTCGCCTTTATAACTGTTTCAACACTGCTGGGGAGATTTTCAGTGAGGTGTCGGTCTGAATTCTGCCCATTTTTCTTCAAGGTCCCCAACCAGAGAAGGTAGTGGTGTTAAACGCTGCGGTCGGGAGTGAAGTGACGTTCTGACTCATCCCAATAGTGTTCCATTAGGTTCAGGTCGGGACTCTGTGCAGGCCAGTCCATTCCAGGAACGTTGTCCACAAAGCACTACCTCACAGGTGGTGCTTCACGACGTGGTGAATTGTCAGGCTGATACAGTCAGTCACCGTGTGCCAACTGTTCCTCTTTTGTACGCAGTACACAGTGGTATAAAATGAGTTCTCTTCTTCCGCATTTAGCGTCGTATTAAGCGCAATAACCACAAAAAAAACACCTACACGGTAATATCACGTCCGTACTTCACTGTTGGCACTATCCATGATTGCAGGTAGCCTTCTCCAGGCATTCGGCAAACCCAAAGCTTCCAACCGAACTAACACACCACTCCAAATAACTCGTTTCCCGTGGCGTCGCTCTTTACACCAGCTCAAGCGTCGCTTCAGAAATGTGTGTCGTGTGAGGAGTTGCTCGACCATTGTGCCCCGACTCTCTTTACTTCCCTACGTAGAGTCTTTGTGCAAGCCGGACTGCTGGCAGCACTTGGTACTCAAAAGTGATCCCTTCCGATGGTCTCTTGCTACTTTTTACAACCACACTGCGCAATGCCCGACGGTCCCTGTCCGTCAGTACACGAGGTCTACGTGGTCTTGATTAATCTGTGGTTGTTCCTTCGCGTTTGCACTTCAGTCACATCACCGACAGTCGACTTGCGCAGCTTCTGCAGGGCTGTGATGTCCCTGATGGCCTTGTTACTTATGTGACATCCAATGAATAGGCCACCTTCGAAGGCTGTGACCCATTTTGCTGTTATTTTTTCTGTGCTGACAACGCTTTACTGTTACTGCTTTTATACTGGCGGGTCCGCCTCTTGTGACGTATGGTTATCAATTCCACATAACGTAGGGGTGTGCGATACTCTTGGTCAGCTAATGTATATATACATTCTGAACAAAACTCCCAAATGTCGTCACAGAATCGGAACGGTGGGCTAAGAGACGCCCATAATTGAACGATATACAGTACTTTGGCCATAGAGAAACTTCATGTGTAAGGTCGTTAACAAATTTCTTTCGAGTACTTCGAAAAAGATTAAGTGACGATGTGTTAAGCTTGAAAAGGAATGGCGACCACTAGTTTTTGTTGGACCTCAGAATCCAGTATTATGCATTGTGTCAGAAGCAGCTATTCCATGGAGCCAAGAGGTCCAGAAGGTAAATGCTTAAACTGAGTGTAGAAGGATTACGTTGGTCTCTCCATCTACATATTGCAGCACATGTTTTCGACACATCCTATAAATCGCGACACCAATGCCATTAGATTTCGTCTCGCACGGTTGTCAAAATCGAGCACATTCTCTATCCGATGATGTCGCTTCCGAGTAATGTCATATACAAGAGAAATTTCGTCACTTGGATGTATCATTGGTCGTATTCATATACCTGTGTAGGCTATCAGAGAAAGGCCACACAGAAATTTGAATACGAGCCATGTTTCTTCTCTGTTAGGAACTGGAATGAAGTGTACCTACGCGGCAAGCGAGCGCAAATACGGAAGGCCTGCTTTACCGAACAGCGATGACGGCCGTGGCCTTGTTCTTTGTACCGATCTAACGGGATGTGGTTGGCAGCTGTTCCCATGCCCGAATGTGTCATCCCAGTTAGTACGGGATCATCGTTTGTAACAAAAACGCTCGTCTCGTCTCGTTGCAGTGTACGTCAGAGGCATTTAACGTAGTGAAGACCAATAGTGTCTTTGAATCACGGCAAGTTAATGCATATTTCTCTTGGAAATCCAGCTAGTTACTGCTTGCACACCTTCAGTCTTCAATAAGTGGTCACGGACGAATTTGAAACCAATATTAAATGAAAAATCAAACTTTCACATTTTCAACGTCATAGGTCATTCACTAGAACTGCAATTGTTCCTCATCTAGAAACAGCATGTGGAACCTTACTTATAGCTTATTGATGGCTTTACTCATAGATTTCCATAATTCGTGTCGTTTGTTTGACGAACAGCGGTAGAGACTTTAACTAAGTCATTCTCTAAATGATTCTGTTCTTGGAGCTGAAAAGAATGTTGGTGTTTCTTTTTGGTGCGCCTAGAGAGAGGTATGCTGTAACGAGAACTATCCAGTTTCTCGTGTGCCGTGCGGAAACCCTTCGTGTGGAGAGGACGTGATGCCTCTGGCCGTGACGCAGCTCGCAGACCGCGCGCTAAGACGGCTGCTATCGGGGCCGCTCACACTTCGTTACGTCACCACGTGTTGACGTTTGTGGGGCCCAGATAAGAGGGCGCCGGAGAGTTGGCTTCGCTCGCCAGAGTACCTCGCCACTCGCAGAGGACCAAATCAGGCCGTGGCAGCGTCTGGAGTCTGAAGAAGGTGTACGTCGACCAGCATAGGACACGTGGCGAGAAAGAATGCCTGCCAGACCCGTCCAAACGCACCGTACTATTAACAGAGGTTGTTTCGTCGTACGGATAGTTAATGTAGCCTGAAAATGATTAAAATCTCTCATTCTACTCACGTGTCGTGGATATTTATGAAACAAGGGAGGTAAAATAATACTACTACAAAAATCCAGCTGCTAATTGAATTACACAGAATGTCTTAAGTAAAATTTTAGTAGAAAAATAGATAAAATAGCATCCAGTAATCGGGCACCCAGGGAACAAGATGTACTCGTAAATGAGAGAAATGTTCAAGTACCTGAGACTGTGGATAGCATCAAATAGTGCTTAGAAAGATGCGTTCATCACAAGAAAAGGCATATTACTGACTAGAGATGTTCGTAATAACCATCCGCGTGGTAGTAGGAAAAGTCTGTACAAGAAATTAGCAGCTTAGGAAAGAAAGACGTTGAGGAAGAACTTCTGTCCAGGAAGAGACACTGTTGTGCTTAGAAGAGCGGATAACAACGAACTGTACTCAAACAACGAATTTTACTCACATGTGGAAAAATGTTACACATACCACCCGAGAAACCACGGTTGATTTCTGTGGGCGTGTTACAGTAAAACGAATGAGTCCGAACGGATTGACCAAGCGGATTTTTACATACTTTTAATGCCAAAAAGGAAAAGAAACGAAAAAGGGTGGACCTGATGCGCTGAGTTTGAGCGTGATCTTGCAGATGTGAGAATCACACACGAATACTTCAGGGCTCTGGCCCAAGAAACTTGGAAGAGACCAAGATTTCCAAGAAAATCAGAGCTGAAAACTAACAAGACGTGGACGGAAAATGAAAAGGAGCTTATGGAAAAAGAATTAGAGCACTAGATAAAAATTAAAACTGGAATATATACACGGTTGAAATGACGCAGTGCACAGCTGGTCGACACAAATGCAGGAGAAGAAGACATCAGCGGTAGTTAATACCTTATTGTACGTTCGTCTTGTGTACAGTCGCCGGCCGCGGTGGTCTAGCGGTTCTAGGCGCTCAGTCCGGAACCTCACGACTGCTGCGGTCGCAGGTTCGAATCCTGCCTCGGGCATGGATTTGTGTGATGTCATTATGTTAGTTAGGTTTAAGTGGTTCTAAGTTCTAGGGGACTTATGACCACAGATGTTAAGTCCCATAGTGCTCAGAGCCAATTGTGTACAGTCAGTGGTACTAGCCGAATGGCCGACTGTGGGGTTCATTAAATCTCTCTAAAGAGGCTTTCAACAGGCCTCAGTAGATAAGGTCTTAAACAGTTGTAACCGTGCGCTCGGAAACATATGTCTACGATGATGATAGGAGGAATTATCCCACCAGATTGTTTCCAGTATGGGGAGTATAGATGGTGCGTACAGTTCCATATCACTGTACACGGCACCAGTATGCAGGGTCAAAATCCAAAGCTAAACCAAGTTTATGTCGGCGCTGCGTGTTGTTATTTGATATGATTAGTCTATTTGATGAGATCCTCTCACTTTCGTCGATTGTGTAGTCATCGATGATAGTACAGAGTCGCACACTCCACATGTGTCCATTACGGTCATTAACGTAATTAGGAGACTCCATGGCACGTCAGCGTAGCTGTAGAGTGAGGCCGTGGCAAGTAGTATCCAGTAGCCTTCGCAGTCCGTGTTAGGGTATTGTCCCTTTAATTATACGACGCTCTATTATCCAGAACGTCAGCCCAAAGGCGCAGAAGACAGCGGTGAGGCGTTCGTACGACTGTTTCACGTTTGTATTTTGTGGGCAGGTCTGGAACATATGCAGCTTGCCACGCTGGACTCGGTGGGGTTAACAGAGGAGCGGTAGGTGAAAGTTCTGTTGTGAGGCGTATCGGACACTGCCAGAACCGGAGAGTGGTTTTCTCAGTATCTGCGCCTGGTCTATGAGATACTCCGCTGACGATTGGCGTTTCCCCTCAAATACGTCAGGTGCTTTCTGCACGTAAAGTATAAGCAACTCGGGCAACTGACGGCAGTTTTGCATTGTACAGTGTTCTTCATATCTAGCGACATAATTCATTCTAGAGGATGTGCCTAATGTCTCACTACTGAGATATGCAGAGTTAATAAAAAGGTACGTAAGTTATATAAAAGTAGGCGTGCCCCCCTTGCCCTCCCTCCTCCCCCCCCCCCCCCTTTTCCCGAAACACACTAACGCAGACACTATTGCCACATGGCGAGCAGTTTTCGAATGACATTGTCGTCTACGTTAACACTAGGGAAACTGCGCGCAAGCCTGGAGCGCGCGCTGCAGGTAGAACAGACGCGTGGTTCGCCGGAATGGCAAACAGCTGAGGCTGCCTCGCAACCCGATCCGCCGCGCAAGGCCTCCGTGCGGTCTCGCTGGCTGCTCCAGCGAAGAATGTCCCATTCGTGGCCGCCCCTGCCTCGCCTCGCGGCGTCACGTTGTTTTCGACGTGCTGCAGTCGGTTAGGATAATACGCCGTAAGCAGCAAGCTCTTGACTCCTGCCGTTACCGGTACCTTAGATTACAATTGACGAGTCTTGCTGCCAAATATCGTTCCTGCGCTAGGAAGTAGTTATGAATATTGTGATCTGCTCACGAAAAAGTTTTTTTTAAAATTGTGTTTCCAATTTTATGTTTGCTTTTCTGTAGTACCTAGTTACGTGTAACGGTGATAAAGGCTGCAGTCGCATTCAGGAGACAACTCGGAAAATTCTGATCACGTCTTTTGTTTTAAATGAATGCGGGCCAGTATCACAAGGCAATTAATGTAATGTTCCCACTGCACTCTCTCGGCCGCGCGATTAGAGGCGTCATGTCGCAGATTGCGCGGCCCCTCCCGCCGGTGGTTCGGCCCCTCCCTTGGGCGTGTGTGTGTGTATGTGTGTGTGTGTGTGTGTGTGTGTGTGTGTGTTGTTCTTAGCATAAGTTGGTTTAAGTAGTGGGTAAAACTAGGGACCGATGACCTCAGCAGTTTGGTCCCTTAGGAATTCACACACATTTGAACATTTTCGCTCTCTCTCTCACTCTCTCTCTCTCTCTCTCTCTCTCTTTCTCTTTCTCTTTCTTTCTTTCTCTTTGATGTTTGTCCGTAGGAAAGGCAACAGCAGACAGTCGTCATAGAAACGAGTACAGAAAATTTATAAAGACTATGAGCATAACGGTATGTACCACGTAGATATCATTTATGCAGTCTCTGATCAAAAGAATCCGGAGAAGTGCCCGCATCTCGTGGTCGTGCGGTAGCGTTCTCGCTTCCCACGCCAGGGTTCCCGGGTTCGATTCCCGGCGGGGTCAGGGATTTTCTCTGCCTCGTGATGGCTGAGTGTTGTGTGATGTTCTTAGGTTAGTTAGGTTTAAGTAGTTCTAAGTTCTAGGGGACTGATGACCATAGATGTTAAGTCCCATAGTGCTCAGAGCCATTTGAACCAGTCCGGACAACTATTGCTGGACATCAACATGGGGTATTCCATCATTTGCCTTATGACGGCTTGAACTTTGCTGGGGACACTTTGAATGAGGTGGCTGCATGTCTGTGGAGAACTAGCAGTACATATTCCCTCGAGAGCCAAAAAAGTTAATGATCGTGGACGCTGCGGTGTGGACTGTCGTCGACTTTGTAGCTAATCCCAAACGTGTTTCACTGCGTTCAGGTCGGGATTTGGGGCTGCCCAGTCCATTCCAGGAATGTTATTGTCCACAAACCGTTGCCTCACCGATGCTGCTATTTGACATAGTGCTCTGTCATGCCGACCATCAACTGCAGACTTTCTCTACTGTCCGCTGCACACAGTGCTGTAAAGTGTGTTCACATTCTTCTGCATTTTACATTGTCTTAGGAGAAATAAGACGATCACACCTTAACCACGAAAAGCACCCCATATGACAACACTACCTCCGTACTTCGCTGTTGGCACTACAAACAATGGCAAGAAACATTCTACAGGCTTTCGTCTAAATCCAAAACCTTCCATCGGATTGCCACAGTCTACCGTGCCAAATCACTCGTTTGCAGCCATCCACGGTCCAATGGCGTCGCTCCTTAGACCACCTCAAGCGTCACTTAGCGTGGCTTTTGAGGAGCTGCTCGACCATTGTACTCACTCTTTTTAAGCCTTTACGGACACGCGTCAGTTGGATTGCTGGTACCAGTCTGGAAATCACGAGTGATTTCTCCGCCGACTTCGTGCTGCTTTCTACAACTACCCTCCGCAGTGCTTGGCGGTCCTTGCCCCTCAGTACATGCGGTCTGCCTGGTCATGGTTTATATGTGGTTGTTCCTTCGCATTTCCACTTCACTATCACATCACCATCAGTCGACCTGGGCGACTTTACACGTTTTGTAATGCCCTTGATAGATGTATTATCCACGTGGCATCGAATACTAGTCCATTTTCGAAATATCGATATCGCCTCAGCGAGCTGGTCTGCTGTTACTGCTTCTGTAATGACAACAAAATACTGTCTGCCTCCTTTTATATCTGCGTGACCGCCTCTCGGGACATCTAGTGGTTTATTCAGCATCGCACAGGGGTCAAGGTGATTTTGATCACATAGTCTAATAAGCTCTCAGACGTGTGCTAGGTCCGTTGGTACTGTCGTGCAAGAGAAGAAAAGTTAAATGTCCCATCGACATTAAGGTAATTAGACACAACACTAAGGCATTTGGATAAGCATTGCAAGATTTCCGTCATGGCCTTATTCAAGGGGATCATTCTGGCATTTGTCTCAAGAAACCGTAGAAAACAGCGGAAAACCTAAATCGTACTGGATGGAAGGGAATTCGAACGCTTCTTCTGTCCAATACAAGTTAATCGTGTTGGCTACTCTGCCATATCGAGCGCTCAGGAAGAGACGGAGGGTAGATGTGGCGATGGACAGAGCTTGACATCACGTCGACGTTTAAATAATGAGAGGCGCGGAAGATAGGAAAGCAGTTTAGCTTTACATTGTCAGCTATTAGCAGTAAGCCTGGCTGTCTCTGGAAGCGAAACATCGTAGAAAATCCTGTCGGTGAGTAGAGGGTAGCGATACAGAGGGAGTGGACTTTGTGGATGCGCCTGTTGCTGCCTGAAGCTGTGCGGCGGGCCAGTGAACTGCGAAACGGCGGCGGCGGCAGCAGCAGCAGCAGCAGCAGCCGTGGCCTTGGCGGCGCCTTATCGCTATCGCGTGTTTAGTTGGCGGCGCCCCGCGGACGTGCCGCACGTAGGCAGTAGTCGGCAGGCGGGCGGCCTGGGTGTCCGTCTGTGGCTGACTGCTACTCCGCTGTACGTCTCGCCACTGGCCGGACTGGGGAGACGCCAATCAGCGAATGCTCGTAAAATACCAGAGCTGCGACTCCCGAGTACGATCTGTAGTGGCTTCTAAAGTCGGCGTCACACGGGACGTGGCAGCAAACGTTGACGAGGATGCGGACGGGAGATCTGCCACGGGACACAACGCCATCGACACAAGGGACGAGCTGGTTAACGTGATTTTGCGCTCTCAGCGCTCTCCAGCGCAAGTTGATTTTATTTGGCCTACAAACCACACAGTCTGTTTACGAAAAGGGCACGCGGAAAATTCCTACTCTGTTAAGACCAAGGCCGAACGTTGTGACCGAGCGGTTCAAGGCGCCTCAGCCTGGAACCGCGCGACCGCTACAGTCGCAGGTTCTAATTCTGCCTCGGGCATGGATGTGTGTGATATCCTTAGGTTAGTTAGGTTTAAGTAGTTCTAAGTTCTAGGGGACTGATGACCTCGGAAGTTAAGTCCCATAGTGCTCAGAGGCATTTGAACCATTTTTGAGCTCTGTTAGCCCTCTGTCCTTTGCGCGCTTGCGTGATATAGCTCAGGTCTTATCTCCATCCAGTGTATCCTTCTAGCCCGTCACTCTCACAGGCTTGGAGGCATCACCTGCTCCGTCGTACGTACTACCTGATCGTGTTGTTTACGTCCTTCCAGTCCAACTTGTGCGCAGACGGTTAAAACGTTCATTTCCTGCCACGTCAGTATACCAGCATGTTGTTCTGTCTGTAGTGTACACAAATAAAAACTTCAGTTTCCGCGAACATGTAAGAAGACAAAAAGAAAAGATACTCATGCAGTCAATATTCACAGAATCTAAAAAAAAATCATTCCTGTCTGGGAAATTTACGTAACATCGAATATTACAGGAATTATTTCTATTAATTTAGTAAGAAACTGAATTCAGCGGAAGGCGAACTCTCTGTACACTGTTTCGTAATGTCGCGCCCCTGCCAACTGCACTACTCTGGAGTTCTTTAAAGAAAGAGTTTGTATTTTATTTTAGGTCTTGGGAAGCCTTTGTTCGCCAATGTGCTACTAATTGACATTTAATTATAACAAATTTTACCAACAATGACACTATTTGATGAATCTCCAATGTGACGTTGCTGTAAAACGACCTACTTTCGTAACACGCGAGTTATAACACGAAAATAACTGAATAGTGATATTCTTCAACCATCCATATGACGTTTCCCGTTACTTTATTACAACAAATCGTACGAGTACGACTCTGTCTCGAGAGATTCAACGTGCTGGTGCGTAGGAACAGCATATATTAATAAGGTGTAGATTATTATGCAAACCCCACCAAATACGGACGTCAGCTGAACGCGAGAAATACAGTATGACGTCTCGCAAATTCTGCTTGTGACGTAGAGAACGTTCTTCGTTCTCCTTAATTCTACCTTACGTGGCTCGTTGCCGAAATACCGTAGAACTTCTTTTGTGTGTCACGTGACGGAATGACTCCTCAATGTGAAACAGCAGGAAGTGACGTCACAAAACTCGTAGAGCGCCACGTCAGTGTCAGCTAACTCGCCCCATGTGGCGACGGCCTAAATGGCAGAAACATACATGAAGTTTTCCAACACACCGAACAATTCAAAGCCTGTGCAAATGTGTCAGACAGTTTCTCTTCACGCTCTACGGAAAACAAATTAGGTAGCGAAGCACCATGTGCTGGAAGCAGAGCCAGTAAAATTTTCACATTTACACGCGAATCATCACTAAGGGCTGATGGTAGGGTCGATCTAGTGAACTGAAACACGTTATGTACCGGACTAAGCAATCTAGACAACACCCCTATTTATTAACATACAGAATTAGTGTCGTCAAGAATTGAGATAAACTAATGACTGCCTCCAGACTCGTTTTTACTTTAATGCCACATACACGGCACTATAAAGAAATTTTAGTTTGACTTTTGTAGTTAGATAATTAGGACACTGATTCTAGAAATAATAGTGTGGTGCCCTAGGTATCAGACCCGGCCACCACCTCGCCCTACATTTTAAGGGTGGTATATACCAAAGGACTATGATATGAAGTTTAGCATCTCCAAAACGAAAGTAGTGTCATTGGGAAAGACATATAAACGGATTGAGTGCCAAATAGGAGCAACAAAGTTAGAACAGGTGAACGGTTTCGAGTACTTAGGATGCATATTCTCACAGGATGGCAACGTAGTGAAAGAACTGGAAGCGAGGTGTAGCAAAGCTAATGCAGTGAGTGCTCAGCTACCATCTACCCTCTTCTGCAAGAAGGAAGTCAGTACCAAGACTAAGTTATCTGTGCACCGCTCAATCTTTCGACCAACTTTGTTGTATGGGAGCGAAAGCTGGGTGGATTCAGGTTACCTTATAAACAAGGTTGAGGTTACGGATATGAAAGTAGCTAGGATGATTGCAGGTACTAGTAGATGGAACAATGTCAGGAGGGTGTCCACAATGAGGAAATCAAAGAAAAACTGGGAATGAATTCTATAGATGTAGCAGTCAGGGCGAACAGGCTTAGATGGTGGGGTCATGTTACACGCATGGGAGAAGCAAGGTTACCCAAGAGACTCATGGGTTCAGCAGTAGAGGGTAGGAGGAGTCGGGGCAGACCAAGGAGAAGGTACCTGGATTCGGTTAAGAATGATTTTGAAGTAATAGGTTTAACATTAGAAGAGGCACCAATGTTAGCACTGAATAGGGGATCATGGAGGAATTTTATAAGGGGGCTATGCTCCAGACTGAACGCTGAAAGGCATAATCAGTCTTAAATTATGATGATGATGATGATATACCAAAGTAAAATTATGAAGTTAATCAACGTAGAAACCACACTAACAGTATCAGATTTCCGACATGAGTCGGTATTTCTGGTTCATATAGCGTCTCTGTCTTCCTTTCGACACAAACTGCACAACTTTGCAGTCCATCGCCCCAAAAAGGTAGTTGCTCATACGGGGAATCGGATGTTACCCTGACAGTTACTCTAACCGATCACTTGCAGACGCGGACGCAAGCCAGTTGCCTCAATGTGGAACATTTAAAAAGGAACAGAGCGCCCCTCGCTGTGAAACGTGTGTGGAGGACACCCCGGGACGGGGTGCCGCCGCGTGAATAATTCCCCGCGATCAGGTGAGGAGCGGCCGCGCCCATCCGTCATGGCGTGACGCGTCCAGATGCGACGGCGATAGCAGGCGGCGGGCGCCGCTGCTGACCTTAGCAGCCAGTTTCCATAGCTTCATATTCATGTCGGCCGCGCCCATCTGCATACGGCCCGCCAGCGCTGCGCTCCCAGTGGAAAACACCCGCAGCCCGCCACCGCGCCGCGCTTTCATGCCCTGTGCCCTTCACCAACCATGCCGCACCACAGCACATTACATTACATTGCTAACCATGGTGACGTTCGTGTGCGTTGGATGGCTCGTCCGAGGTTACGTATGTAAAAAGGCACCGTCCAGGACAGTCACTGTACGATAGCCTAATACGCCCTGTAGAGTCACCGCGATCTGAGGCACACGTGGCAGTTTAGCAAGCTGCAAGTGACTCAGAAGAGCACAGATGGCGAATATCTGTAGCTGTTCTGTCAATGAGTCTGTTTAAGTTTACGTGGCTGATTCATGCAGCCTAACGCCATAGTCGAGTGTTTACTCATATGTCAACTCCTGTAACTGTCTTTCAAAGGCCGGCCGGAGTGGCCGTGCAGTTCTAGGCGCTACAGTCTGGAGCCGCGTGACTGCTGCGTTCGCAGGTTCGAATCCTGCCTCGGGCATGGATGTGTGTGATGTTCTTAGATTAGTTAGGTTTAAGTAGTTCTAAGTTCTAGGGGACTGATAACCACAGCAGTTGTCCCATAGCGCTCAGAGCCATTTGAACCAGGCTGACACGCTGCCTTTGTTGATACTCGTAGAAGCATGGTGTCATCAAATTTGTGCCTCCTTCTTCTGAAGCTTCGTTTACGCCACAGTGACTATAAGCGAACATTTACTTGTGTCCGCCACCATTCCCTTTTCCTTTGAACACGCAGTCACACTGGACGGAAAGGAAGCGAAGATAGGAGAACGAGCATCGAAGCATTAAACACCGCGACGGCTGCGTTGTCGGTTTTTATTGGCACTAAAATCATTGGCACATGTGTTTCATGCGATATAACGTCACTTCGAGTCACTGTGTGTGGCAATTACGGTATTGATAATGAAGCAAGCAGAACGTATCGGACGCTGTCAGAACCGGAGAGTAATTTTCTCAGTATCTGGGCCTGGTCTAGATACGCCTCGCTGACGATTGGCGTTTTCCCTCAAAATACGCCAGGTGCGTGTCTGGACTTTTAAGCAAAAGTGCAACTGATGCAAGTATTGCACTTACCATTGAATTGCAGCTCTGCCATTTCTTACCTTTCTTCCAAAAGATTAAATGTTTGTCGGTGGAATATTTTCGCTGGCGTCCCTCTGCAGCTGAAGGGAAAATTGCAAAGCAGGGCAGAATTTACCGACAGTCAATATCAACCGAACATACTTACCAACTAAAGATACTTCTCTACTCTTAACTACTTACTTCGGAATTTCACCCATCGAACTTCCGTCCTATTTACTCCATTCATTTCTGAAGGAAGAAAGTGATGAATTTAACTTCTTCCCCATTTACCATGTTAGAACTAGGAGTGCATCGGGAATATTTTTGTATTGCGCTGAGTGCTGTGATTTCTTGAATTTTTTTCGTTAGTGGCTTCACATTGTCTTCTGACTACTTCATTCAAAGAACTCAGACTTAATTACAAGGTAGTTCACGCGGGAGAAATAACAGACTGCGAATGCGAATGCTTCCTCTGCTGTTACTACTGAGGCGAACGGCGAAACAGAGAGCGCACGAACTTTAACTCATAGACGATCAGCTTAACGCGAGCGAACACTTAAAAATGCGGATCGAAGACGACCGAATACTCGAGAGCGCTCGGCTGTCGTTTACAGCCGAGAGAACGTTCGCTCCGGTGTATACCGCGTAGTGTTGGTAATAGGAGAAGAAGGCGGTACAGGTAAGAAGCGCACAGCGAGTCAAGCGTTAGCAACAGGAATGGGCCAAAAGGTTGGAGGGAGAGTGAGAGTGAGGCATCTGAAACGCTAATCGAGGCGACCGCCACCAAGGATACAGTAGGCGGCTGGCCACGTGCGCCAAGGCGGGCACGGGACGGCGAGCATTGAACAGCCGCGGTTCGCTGCGCTTACTAGTGGACGAGTGTTATCACGGGAGAAAGCCGGCAGGTCGCAGCTGCAGATAACGGAGTTGACGTCTGTCATCGATGCTTTCCTTAGAGTTTGATTTCGTGCCCGCGGAATATTTCACTTAGCATTCAGGGACAGTTTGTCTACGATAGCTACATGCGTATGGCCCCGGGCGCAAGGCGTATTGCTTCTTCATACTCGAAGAGCAGCTATAGGCATGTCCCCAGATCATATTCCGGTCAGAAACTAATGGGTGCAACACAAAACTATTTGAAGTTTCCTGGCAGATTAAAACTGTGTGCCATAGTGGAACTCAAACCCGGAAACTTGCATTTGACAGATAATGCTTTTGCTGACTGAGCTGTCCAGACACGGCAACGTTCTGAGTTCGACTCCCGGCCCCCTACGTACTTTGTATGCCAGGAAGTTTCTAAACGGAGCACACTTCTTGGTAGAGGGAGTCACCCATTTTGGGAGCAATCCCGTAGGCTTTTGCTAAGCTAATTCTCCGAATTACCCGAGTTTCTGTGTGAAGTTTGGAACTTAGGAGAGTGATACTTTTTCATATTAATTTTTACATTATAGCTCCTCCTCTATACACAAGATAATCGAAGAAGTGAAGCTGTGAGGGTGGTCAGGGCCTGGATAGCTAAGCGTTAAGAACATTTCCCGGGAAAGGCATGGTTCTGGCTTCGACTTGTAGAACTATACACAGTTTTAATGTGACAGGTAGTTTCAAATCAGATCACACTACACTCAGGCGCAGAATGAAATGTTGATTCGACAATCACTGCAGTTCCTGACAAAGAAAATGAAGCACCCAGAAGAGAGAAGGGAACGAGATGAAACTTAACGGGTTGAAAGGATATGCGGTAGTACATCAGCATCACGCACACAGTTCTCAGAGACATTGTCCTGGTAACAAATGGTACCACGTTACTGTAGCATGAGAGGCAACACATACGGAGACAGGGTACCCGTGACGGACCGTTCTGCCGTCAGACTTCCCTCAGTCACTACCGGCCGCGCCTGAAGTCATACCCAGTGGCAAGGAATAACGCCGCCGTGCCTCTCCAAAACGTTGGAAGAGTTGTACCTCTCCTCAGGTCACCGCCATATCATCGACGGTGGTCATCCGCCTAGTGCGGAAATGGGCTTCATCGCTGAACACAGTGCAACGTCATTCATCAGCAGTCCTTGCTCCCCTTTCACGGGAGCACTGCAAACGCAGCCTCTGTGTTGTGTTGATGGCAGCCTGCGCACGAGACGACCGTTCAGTAGTCTGGCTGCTGCCAGTCTTCGACCAACGGTGCGGGACGTCACAGAATGTACAGGGAGTTCGTTACTGTTTCTCGGATGGCAGGTAAAAGATGTGAGGGGGTTACGATGTGGTAGGCGCACAGCACAGCTATCTTCCATTGTGATGGTCAGACGTGGTAGACCAGAACTTTGACAGCGAGTATGCCTGGCCTCACATTCCCGCGCAGTCCAACGTCGGGCCACAAGTCTGGATATTGCACAGTTCGATCAGCCGATCCACGGAGACCCACACTAAGGCTCCAGTCATGTGTCTGGCGCAGGCAACGCTGCCTCACACGAGTAGGCGGCATCTCCCCTTGGTAGTGATCACTCAACTGTTCACACCCCATATATACTGTTCCAGGCTCGCGAACCACACTAAGCATGAAAAACAGTAATGCAGTGGGTGGCCGTTCTTCATGTCACGGAGAATTTCAGCTTTAATCATCTACGTACACACCAGTGGTATGGTTATTCAAAGGAGTGACATTAATAAGTGACCCACTCCCCCCCCCCCCCCCCCCTACTTTTCGAACCAAGCAATAGATACCCTTGCTTTAAGAAAGCTCGTGAAAGTAATGCAACTTCGTAGGATCTATAGTGATAGGAAGACAAAGATGCGGTGATTTTTGGGTGACAGGCCCCTCTTTTCACTGTCTGTTTGGTCTTGTCAGTTTATATGTTTCAGAAAATAACTTTCACTGGCGTTTCCAGTTTGGTAAATTTCATCAGATCGTAACAACGAATACCTTAATGAAGGATATCCACACAGCAAATTTCAATTCTCACGCGCGGAAGTTAACGCATGTTTCGTATTCTTGTGTGGCTCTTCAGCAATCGACCGCTCCGAGTTTCGTACAAGAGAACTGGTCTCTGGGACAGAAAAGCATTCAGTACTTGAGATTATCCCACGAGCGCGAAACCTCGGTTGGGTGTGTTCAGCGTGCAACAGACGAAGATTTTCCAAGTGTCTCTCTGAGTTGACGAGCGAGCGTCCTCATACGCCGCGCTGGCCAATTCTCTCTTCACTGCACATGTTCTCAGACAACTCTGGCCGAGCGCGTTCTGAGTATGCGGTAATCTAAAGAAATAGTGGATAGCTGATCCAGCCCATTAAATCGACTGCAGCTCAGTTTGCGGCCAAGCTTTTGTGGCTGCCGCGTGCTGTTGCGTTGCCAGTGAAGCCGTTGCTCGAAAGGGCAGACCAGTTACTGCTGTAGAGGAATGTTCCTCACTGAGGCAAATCGCACGCAAGAAGCACTTAAAAGTGGCTCTACGAGTAATCATACGTTGCACTGCACGTACGTCAGAGACTAGCCGAACCTCGAAAAGAGAGAAAATTACAGAAGATTTGCCAGAACCACGTTTACTTGGCAGTATGAAGTGCATCTTTCGCTTTGTAGCCTCTAATTTTACACAACAGAAACATTTCTCCAACTTTCTTGTCTCTTGAACACGGTCATCACTGTGCAGTCAACAATTACATATGCATCTTCAACACAATTCGTGTCCTGTGTTCTCAGGCCATCGTTGTTGCGCTTTTTTTTCTGAAACCACTTCGAAATTCACGCGTACGTGCGCACGTAGAACACGTGCGTGACACAGAAAAACGGGAACATTTCCACAATCCAATAAAACTTGAAGTGACGAAGGAAAGAAGTTGCATTCATAGTAATTGAAACCTTACAACTTTGCCAACAATGTTTCGTAAAAGGCATTTACCATATTAAAAAAAATTTACAGCCTTTAGATGGCGTCCTCCTGTACGAATACATTCGTGAAATCTGCTGTTGAGATTCCTCATTGACCGCTGCAGCATCTCAGGTGGGATACTGTGAATTGCATCCTCAATTCTCTGTTATAACTCGTCCAGGTTTCTTGGTCGAGTCGTCCAGACTCTGCTCTTGAGGCAGCCACACAAGAAAAAATCACAAACGGATAAATCTGGCGATCTATGGGGCCAGGCAATGTTACCGAATCGTGAGATCACACGGGTGCCAAACAATTCTCGCGCATTTGCCATTGATTGCCGTGCAGTGTGTGATGTTGCTCCGTCCTGTTGAAACCAGGCTTCTTGAACATTTGGAAAGTTGTTCAATGCAGGTAAAACGAAATTTCGTAACATCTCCACGTAACGATTGGCATTGACAGTTATTGTGTTTCCCTGTTCATTTGCGAAAAAATACGGTCCGATAATCCCATGTGATGAAACAGTACACCATACTGTCACTTCACTCGCGTGTAAAGGGCGCTCATAAACGTCATTAGGATTTGTGTTTGCCCAGTAACGGTAGTTCTGTTCATTCGCATAACCTGTGAGATGAAAATGTGCCTCATCTGACGCCCACAACTTGTTTAGAAATTCATCGTCATTGTTTGTTTTTGTTATCATTTGTTGACCTAATCCTAATCGTAACCGGTAATCGTCGTCCTTAAATTGTTGCACCATCTCTAGTTTGTACCGATGAAATATTAAATCAAGATGAAGAATTCTGCTAACACTCTCCCGGGACATTCCAACCACTGCTGCTTGCTTACGAATTGAACGCCATGGGCCCCGTAAGACAAGATTCGCGTACAACATCAATGTTCGCACACTTCTTGGTCGTCCTGTTGGTTTCTTCTTAAGGGCAGATCCAGTCTCATCAAAGTTATTAATCCAACATTTTATCGCGTGTTTCGACGGAACGGCATTATGACGTCCTAAATTATAAAAAAAAAACGTGAAACTTCCTCTGCGTCATTGTTTTTATAAAACATTTTTATGGCTAATGCACACTGTTGTTCGTTCCTCTGATTCCAGATTACTGAAATGGCGGACTGTTTTCTCGTTAACTGTCACGAACCCGCAGTGCTGCCACCTACCCAAGGCTGCGACTACTCATTTCAAACATTCCCGTTGTTCTGTGTCATCCTGTACATACGAAATAGAAATGCTTTTTTTTTTCTTTTCTTTTTTTTCTTTTTTTTTCTAAATCGTATTCTTTGCTGTTTCTGTGCGTCATGCCAGAGTGGGGTTTCTTAGCTTCTTATCTGTTCTTCATATCATCAACAAACTGTATATGATCTAGTCTAAACACTAAAATTCGGTTTTATTAGGAATTGAAATTCACGGGAACTGGCACTGACATATACATTTTATTTCGGCGCTGGTGTGAGAGATAAATGTGCACTCATATTAATGAGCACAGCTTCTCTTCCTGTATCTGCCATTCTAGCTTGGCAGCACTGACTCAAAATAAAACCTATCTCTAATTGCTCCTGTTTTCTTCTGTCGTGCAGGGCTCGGAAGAAACAGTATGCAATGGAAAATGTCTTGTTTTATTATTGGAAGAACAAAAAATTTTAAATGCAGAGAAATTAAACCAGTTAGGTGGCTTCGTAGTTATGACGCTGTGTCGTATTAACGAGCAGTGGGTTTCGAATCTCCCCCGCGGCTTCTGGATTTAAGCCTCTTCGGAGACAAGCAAAATTACTTCTGGTGAATGCCAGGAGGATTCTGTGGAAACAAAACTACTGCATTGTTCCTTCATCCGTGTCCAGTAGACCCAGTTTTTTTGTCTCTAAGCATCTCGGACTCGACGGAACGTTAAATCTTTATCATTTCTTCGTTAGTTAAAAGTAGTTGTACTAAAAGTAAATGATTTCCTCTGCTATGCGGTGATTGGAACAAATCTGGAGCCATTCCGTTATTCTTTATTGTATCTTCTGCGGATTTTCTCGAGGAGGTGTGTACCACGTGTGTACTCGTAGTTCTGTGAAACTAATAGCAAACGACCCAGTTGTATGTATGTTGATCATGTGATTAGACAATTATTACGCGATACATCGTTCATTAACAGCGCCTGCTACAAAGATTGTCAAGCTAATAAATATAATATACTGCGCGTAATTAGTCGATATCGTTTGGCTGCGCGATCTGGTTGAATCAGTCACAATGTCACGTATCCTAGAGTGTCTCACAGGAGTGATCCAAAGTGGAATGACCACATTAATGTAACTGCGGCAAGGGCATATGCCGGAATGAGATGTATGGAAGAAGCCTAAAGAACTCTAATGCACGATGGAGGCCAGAGTGTCACAGCGCAATAAATTGGAGTAAAATACGCTACAGGAAAATTACAGGATCGGATTGACGGAGAACCGCTTCAACCTCCTCAAATTAAGAGTCTGCATGATGTTGAGGTACTCCCATCGCCAAAAACATCCCCAAACCTGCCACCTTTAGGAAATGAGAGGGAGAGCTGTGGACGTCAGCTCCATCCCAGTGGCAGTATCGAAGATGTCAAGAACCAGGTACAGCGGACACTTTTCCTGTCGAAAAGCGCCATGTTCAGAGAAGAGCTGCTCGTTTTGTATGATCGCGAAAAAGGGGGGGATGGATATAATTAGCGAGTTGGGGCGGCAGTCATTAAAACAAAAGCGCATTTCTTTGTGGCGAGCTAATTTTACAAAAGTCAGTTACCGACATTGTCCTCCGGATGCGGAAATATTTAGGAACGCCCATCTACATAGGAGGAAAACCCCATCATATTAAAAATAATAGAAATCGGAGCTCTATAGAAAGATTTAGGTGTGTTATTCTAGAGCGGAACCTCCTACATGTCTTGTTTAACGATCATGGCGGTGGGAGAGGAAATAGAGAAATTGGATGGTCGCGGGTGAGGCATAGACCATGATTCTTCCGGTATACGAACCACGGATAGAAAAGGAAAGGCGAGGGAGGCGTTTGAAGGAAGGAAGATGATTGGGATTAATATTCCGCCGACGAAGATCATTAGAGACGAAGCAAAAGCTGTGATTGGGAAAGAAATTCGACGGTGTCCCTTTGAAAGGAACGATCCTAACTTTCTCAACAATCTGTTTAGGGAAAGCCAGGAAAATATTAATGTGGATGGCCGGACTAGAATCCGAGCCGTCGTTGTCCCAGATTGTGAGTCCAGTGTGTCACCATTTGCGCCCTCTATGTTGGGAGGAGGTTGATTCTGGTACATTATGTAATCTGCACAACACACCATACGGTGGCTTCCTGAGTATCGCTGTGTAGATGTAGATGTTCTCAATCCGAACTTGCCTTGACTGCTACCAGAATGAATGTTTCGCTCCGTAGCAGAGTGTGAACAGTTGCGAAACTTGGTGAGAAATTAAAACTGTGTGCCGGACCGGGACTCGAACCTGAACCTAGTTCAGGCAGTGATCTTACCGACCGAGCTATCCACGCACGACTGATGCTCACTTCTGCTTGACTTTTCCGTAACATCCTTTCTTCCTGGAGTGCTCGTCTTGCAAGGCTTTCAGGAAAGATCCTGTAAAGTTTGTAATACTGGAGAGACGTTGTAATAAATGAAGCTATAATCGTAAGTTGTGCCTGGGCAACTCAGTCAAGTGTGTTGCCCGCAGAATATAAGGCTGCGGGTTCGAGTCCCGATCCGGAGTTTAGTGGCTATGTGACAGAAAATTTACTAGGACTGATTCAGAAGCAAGAACTTATGAAGTAACCATTGGTAAAACATGGAAGAACCAATTAGCAATTGAGACCCTTACGGTTTCTTAAGTCGCAAGCACTACAGGGTGAGCATGAAGTCTTCCCCTGATTAGAAAGACTATATTTCTAAGGAAAGTTGTCAGACAAAGCTGTGAAGTTACTTGCAAATGGTAGCTAAACTCATAAATTTGTTTTTGTACATTTCGACATGCGTCCCGTTTGTAGTCAGTAGAATGTGTAGGCGATGCTGTATTTTACCCGACGTCTTTGCCAACATCTCTTACGTCACCGCTCGTACAGCACCTCATATTCGTGGCATAAGAGTTTTCTCATCAGAAAGTGCTGAACCAAAGACTTTATCCACAACATGTCTCTACAAAAAATTGTCAAGAGGCTAGTGGCCACGATGTCGGGCTGTCTCTTCTTATCCATTTGTCCAGAAAGGTTTCATCCAAGAACTGGGGAACAAGAAATCCTGAGTGCGGTGGCCCATCATTTTGTACAAGCACTACCTGGGAATGAGAGAGAGAGAGAGAGAGAGAGAGAGAGAGAGAGAGAGAGAGAGAGAGAGAGAGAGAGAGAGAGAGAGAAGAAACCAGATACCGTCAGAAAACATGTGAAAGCCTATCTTTAAAGTACTTAGAGTTAAGCTACTATTTGCAAGAAACCTCATAGCTGTATCTATCATAGTTCCTTGGAAATGAGATTCTATAATCAGGCAAAGATTTTCTGCTCACCCTGTACATCCTTTAGTAGACCTTACTTTATCTGGCGAAGACCGGAGATCGTGGTCTAGTGATTAGAGTCGCTGCCTCTAGATCCTTGTGTCGGAGGTTTGGTTCCTGGCCGTATCGGAAACTTTCTTCGCTCAGGAACTAATAATTTCACCTTTTTGTGTAGGACTTCGTACTCGACGGTAAGGAGACGTGGGCTACACGGTGATGTGGCAACTGTCTCGTAGGAAAGCTGAACAGAAGAACAAATGATTAGGGAACAAGGTACCAAAGCAAATAGAAGATTTACTTAACTCGAATTCCTCCAAGTGTACGAAGACTGGTTGCAGATAATGCAGCAAGGATTAGAGTAAAGCTCTCAGAGCCAACGAGGATGAGGGTCTCTGAACTAAAGCACGAACGACGGAGTCGGAACCGCGACTAGGCGGCGTGTGCGTATCGTGACGTAGTGAAGAGGCTGGGAGTGCGAGTGGGGCGGTGTGGATGCCGGCGGCGGCAGAGGGCGCCTGTAGTGCAGAGCCTCCAGAGGGGCGGCTCAGAGGGCGCGCACCGTCGGGTTCGCCGGATTCCGCACCACCGCTGTCGGCGTCTCACGGAAACTTGTAGTTCCATTGCCAACTAGGCGCCCACAGTGTGGTGTCGATACTGGATACCACACATTTCGTCTTCGTCGACGCGTCAAATAGAAAGGACTGATCTAAGCGCCAAACTGCCCCTGATGTGAATCTACCGGACAATAAAGTCAGCCGTCATTTCATTTCATTTTCTGTGTTGCGAAGAGTTATACAAGTGTTTGGGTAGCAGTCTCCAAAACGTAGCCCGTTTAGCAAAAAGCGTACGGCGACGGGGGAAACAGCTCAGCGGCTTTTTTGCAGGGAGAGGAGTGGAGGCGGCGGCCGGTGTTTTGTTAACAGCGTGTAGTCGGATAGTGATCGGTGGCAGTGGGAATGGGGAACTGGCTGGCGCTAGCCGAGATGCAGGCCGGCGAGATGGGCGATAAGCGTAAGCCGGGACTGGGGCCGCGGCCGGGGCGGCGCGCAGCCCATCACACCTGCGACACGTGCGCCGCGAACAATGGGCGGCAGGAAGTCGCCGGCGCGGGGCATCTGCAATTCATGAGCGACGCCGCGCCGCGCCGCGCAGCGCAGCGCCGAATCTGCCTGCGACGACGACGACGACGCTCCAGCCCCGCGACCGCGATAACATCGCCAGAGCTGCGTGTGTGTCCCTCCCCTTCACTGGCCTCAGCGCCGAAAACAGCCTCGCACGATAAGGGAGCTCGCAAATTATTGAACGACGCTACATCTTCACCAGCTCTAACGGTAAATATGCGCGCCCTTATCATTATCGCCAAGATGAGGCGTGCCGTTTGCTTAGCGGTCCCAGTGTGATTGGCCAATAGAGATCTGCCCGGACGGTAGTCCAGAATTATAAGATTTTAAATTCGGTCAAAATTTATACTAAACAGCGAAAATCAGACTTTTGTTTTCCCTGGAGGCCGTTGGATAGGAAACATGCAAAAGGGACCGTGAATCGGGGACGGGGGTTAGTAGCATAGAGCTAGCGTCACTTTTTGATTTCCTGTGCTGTGAGCCACATCCTAGCCTCCATCGCTGGGAGCGGAGGGCTGTCAGCGATGTTCTTAACCAGAGAGCACAACAAGCAAAACGGTTGTTCGTCTCGTTTTGGAAGATTCCGTCACGCCTCGCAAAGTCCGCTCGCGATCGCGGCCAGGGTCCACGCACTCCTGGCCGGAGCGCCACACTACTTGCACGGCGTGCTGCACCGCCGATTCAGAAACACACGTGTACAGCAGCCCCACATCAGCTACCGACAAAAATAGTTGCGTAAGGGGCGATCGTAAAGTTTCCGTTCGAAGGCCGTAGGCTCCAGAATGGGTGTGTCAGTCAGGCAGAGTCACCGTGAGCATCAGGCAATCATCCCAGCGACGTAACAGGTTGAAGATAGCCGATTAGTAGGTCACGGTGTCCTGCTGCGTGAAGAAGTCCGTAACTGCGGGCTGCACCTCCTCGTCCGACAGAATCGTCGACCCTTCAAAGCTTTTCTTAAGGCCGAAAGCGTGATACTGGCATGGAGAGGTCAGGGCTATATGGCGGGTACTCGCGTGTCTTCCACTTCAGTTCGTCTGACTTCTGTGCTACCACCTTTGCGATGTGGAGATCTGCTTTGCCGTGAAGCAGCAGCGTCCCTCGTCGATTTTCACAACGGTGGTTTCCGACAGACACTGCCCCGTACACATTCATCACCCGTCGGTGGATGTCTACTGGTGTTTCTCCTTCGGCAGCCAAGGAAAGAATAACAGCACGTAGGGCTGTTTGCACCCATTTTGTAATAACGTCACCATAGTTCATCTTCCCGAATTTACTGCATGCTAGTCAGAAAGAGAGGAACGTCACACTAATCCCTTGCCTACAAGTCGGTGCTTGTATAACAGCATCGGGCAAGTGCAACGTTATATATGCTATACGTTTATACGCTTCAGCATCGCTCTCAAACGGACACTTTTTAATCCCCCCTTATAATAACGGTAGCGAGCCTGTGTTCGATCCTCGAGACAAGGTTAAAATTGTGACTGTTTCGAAAACATTGATAAACGCCCCGTAGTAATAGACCAGCGTTTAGAAACATTCCGAGACCCGACTGCTGGACTAGAAAACGTAAACCACTTCAACTGCCTTCTAATCAAGACTTGCAAGTACCGATGATAAACTGTACAAACACAAAAACAGTATAACTGTTAAAAGCCAAAGGATCAAAAGTCGAAGTGAAATACAACGCCGTGTAACAAATGTCATTTACTAGCTTTAATTAACAAAAAACTGGTTCAAATGGCTCTGAGCACTATGGGACTTAACTTCTGAGGTCATCAGTCCCCTAGAACTTGGAACTACGTTAACCTAACTAACCTAAGCACATCACACACGTCCATGCCCGAGTCAGGATTCGAACCTGCGACCGTAGTGGTCGCACGGCTTTAATTAACCATCGCCTATTCAGTTTCTTCTGTCAAACACCCCTTCCAGATAGCTAATAGTTCCATTGTTTTCTAGAAAATCTCTTCTGTCCAATCACGTGTACACGCACTAATTCGCGACACTCTGTGGAGAATCGGAAAAGATAATCAGAATTCTTTCCCCGGTCACGGGATCGCACTTGAGGATCCTTTTAAATTTTCCGTGCTGCGAGAGTAACTTCATCAATTACTGAATTTCGGCAGACTCCACGGTTTTAGCAATTCCAAGCAACTCCAGAAATTGTTTACCCATTTAGGCTTTATACTGCGAACAGTGTCATTGGTGATTTCCTTCCCCGCTCTTAACATTTCTCTGGAAACTGCTGCCTCTTATCAGGACTGCACACTACGTATGTTGTGTGGTGTGGGATTCGCATCAGATGGACGACATCGAAAAAGTACAAGGAAGGGCAACTCGTTTTGTATTATCGCGAAGTTGGGGAGATAGTGCCACAGATTGGAGCGGCAATCATTAAAACAAAGGCGTTTTTCGTTGCAACGGGATCTTCGCATGAAATTTCAATCGCCAGTTTTCTCCTCCGATTGCGAAAACATTCTGTTGGCACCAAACTACATGGGGAGAAATGATCATCACGATAGAATGAGAGAAATCAGGGCTCGCACAGAAGAATTTAAGTGCTCGTTTTCCCGCGCGTCGTTAGAGAGTGGAACTCTGCCAGGCACTTTATTGTGTATAGCAGAGTAGTAACACGTAGATGTAGATGGTACTCGGATAATACATGAAGTTAACGAAAATTCTGTAACCCTTAAACGCGCCTAGTAAGCTGTGCCCACGGTGTTATGTACGCACTTTGCTCCCTCTCTGTGGCACAGTTTACATGCATTGGGGAAACTCCGCCAGACTTGGCTCCGTCGTCGCTAGCAGCCTCTGTCCTGTTCCCGAGGCGCCGCTGTGTCTTGGTTCAGACTCAAAAGAACGTGAAAGCTTTGTCCCATTTAAAATCCGGACCTGATAACTGTTCCTCCAAACCGTCGTCTCAACAAGCTCGGTAGTGATTTTTTTATAGGAAAAAGATCACTTTTGCGGAATTCCGGTGGGAGCGATGGTGTGTGTCTGCTGAGGCCTCTGTCCTGTATCTGTGTCGGTTTAGGTACTGCCAGGCGTTTTTCCGTCTAGGGGCGCCACACGTCAGCAGATCCTGGTTGATCGGAGTGTGTGGCGTATCGGAATTCTTCTTCTTCACTTGATTGTTATGGTCCTCATCTTCCCATTTTTTTCCATTTTGGCTTGAAATTTTTACTCTCGTTCTATCAATTCTCTGTGGATGTTCATACTATGCCAATTCAGCAACTGGCGAGTAATGAACTGTTGTAAAAATTTTAAACTTCTTCCGCTCCAAAAAGTCGCCTTGTGGCGGAATTAAGAGATGAAAGAAACACGATCAGGTAAGAGTCACTGATTATAAAATTGTTTCTCACCACGCGAGTCCAAGTTGACGCTTCTGTCTTTTGGCAACTATGGCGACACAAACGAGAAGTTTAAAAAGCTGCGCTCGATATTGGCTGCTCCTCCGTCGACCTGCCATGGCAGCCGGGTTGCAGACATCGGCTGCCATCTTGAGCGACCAATTCGCGGGCTTTCCCCTCGGCCTCTCACTCGTGTCACTGAACTGCTATTACATTAGCACCGAGCCCTCATTATTGTCTCGTAGGCGTTCATTTCGCCGGTCGCAGCAAATATTTGCATATAATGCTCGGCGATTATCCTCTTACATAGGGAATTGCGTGATAGCTGACGACAGAGATTCGTTAGGTGCTTCACCCACCTCTGGTCGCAGCTTCGTTGCGTGGACGAACTTGCCTGTACTGACAATACATTCTACGGTTTGTAGGAAAAAGTACAATGATAACTGTTAAGTTCGAGAAATAATTGTTAAGAGATGCGGCTACTTTGTAGATCCAGTTTTTATGACAGACTGTTTTGGAAACATGGTACGCTGATATCACCAATTCCCACTCTTTCCATTACCCTAGCAAATGAAGAACCTTTTCAAAATATTAGGCGTAACTTGTACGATGTAAATTGCCTGTTACTACTACTACTACTACTACTACTACTAGCTTAGCACCGACAGCCTCACTCGCTCGCATAGTCTGTGTGATCTACACAGATATTTTTTTGTTTTTCTTTAATGAAATTATTTGTGAACCTCATAAATTGTAACACCTTCTGAACTTTTCACGCTAATTAATACCATAGAAGCATGATCTTTCCCGAATGTACTTCTGACCAAAAGGTGATTCTGGTAGCTATTGTCCAAAATGTGTTGCTAATCATGCCTTTTGCGTTCTTGTGGTAATATTTCCATAAAAACTTTAAACCATAAAACATATTCCTTTATATATAACCGATTCACCATTACTATTAATTTTTTTAATATAACGGAACATTTTCTTAAAAATTTCCACTTCCTAAGGAATCGAATTTCCAAAAGCAGTGAAACACTTTTTTTTAAATTTCTAACACAGAAGGCAAATACAGATTTCCATACATTTAGCTTTGAAAATGTTTTCATAATGAAATAATTTCATACAATTTTTCATCCCCAATTTCCTTAAGGGGGGGGAGGGGGGTTCCAGCAATATTGAAATTAACATTTTTTAATTTCTTGCCGAGAAGTCAAATATCAATTTTCGTAGATGTAGCTTTAAAATGCTTTAGTAGTTGTTTGATAATGAATTATTTCCAAAAAAGCTTTCACCCACTATTTTACCCTCTTAATGGTTGAGCGGACTGGCGTCTTCGGGGTGTCGTAAGGGACCACTGTTTACTGTTTATAGAAATGTAGGAACATGCGAGGGAATACTGACAATACGACTTACATCGGTAGACGGATTAAAGACGGTTAATGTACCATTTATAGCATTTAGAAAAATCTTTTGACAATATTCACTGAAATTCACTCGTTGCTATTATGAACGTAGTAGGGACGAAAACGGAGAGCGAAAGGTTGTTGACGACATGTACAGGGACCAGACAGCAATTGGGAGAATCAAAGGACATTGAACGAAAACAGTAGTTGAGGAGGGGTTGAGACAGGATTGTAGCCTTTCCACGATCTCATTAAATCTATGCATCGAGCAACTGAAAGGGAAGGAAAGGCGACGTTAGGAAGAGAAATTAGAGTTCAGGGAGAAGAAATAAAACCTTTGACGTTTGCCAGTGACATTGTATCAGCCGCAACAAAGGATTTGGAAGATTAGTTGAACGGAGTTGATAGTTTCTTGAAAAGAGGTTATAGGACAAACAAAAAACAAAAACAAACTAATACAGGGGTAATGCAGTGTAACGGATTTTAAGGCGATACTGAGGGAATTACGTTAAGAAACACTAAAAACTGTAGATGAATTTTGCTATTTATGCAGCAAAATAACTGACGATGGACAAAAATATAGAGGATAACAGACTGATAATAGCAAGTACAGAAATTGTGTAACAGAGGCACTTGTTAACACCGAATATAAATTTTGAAGAGCGAGGACCTCTTTTCTGTACGTTTGTAACTGATGAGTAGTGAAACATGGACGATAAGCAGTGCTGAAAAAGAGGAGAAAAGGAGCTTTAGAAATGTGGTGTCGCAGAATAGTGGTGGAGATTAGATGGGTGGATCGAGTAACTGATGAAGAGATTGTGAATGTAATCGGGGAGAAAAAAGTTTTGTGGCGTAACGCAACTAAAAGAGGGGAGAAAATAGTAGGCGGCATTAAGGAGTAATTAATTCCGCGGTGAAAGGAAATGCGGGTGATATGAATTACGTAATGAAGCCAGGGCCTTGGCTGAAGCAAGCTCAAGACGATGTAGGTTGCAGTAGTATGCAGAAATGGTGAGACACGAACAGGAAAGAATACGGTGGAGAGCAGCATTACAGAATTACTTTCCGTCTACGACAGCAACATCGTTAGACAGTACTGGAATCGACGTGAGATAACGTTTATATAAAGTCCACATTCGCCGCATAGTAACAGATAGCGGGGGATGTAGCAGGAAACGTTAGGGAAGCTCAACCCCGCCTGTGATGGCATCTTTTACTGTGACGCTGGTAGCCTTTAGGACGAGACTGATGGCGGTACGCGTGTGGCGGGAACAGCCTGTCCCGCAATGGAAAAGTGAGCCCCGCGCGACGCCGTGCCTAACTGCCCACTTGCCACTCAGTCTCTCCGAGCGCGACGTGCATCTACAGTACAGTAAGTGCCAGCCAGCCAGCCGGCCAGCGAGCGGTGGCGGCCGCTTCCGAGTGGGCGCGCCTAGCCCAGCTCTGAGAGCAGCGGTCGCTTCCGCCCCAGTGCCAGTGGCAACTTGTTGCGTCTGCCGGCGTTCCTGGTGTCGCTGCCGATCGTTAGCGGCCGAGCGTTTCGTGCCGGAGAGCCAACTTCGGGCAAAGCTATAACTCCTCTGGCTTCCTTGCACCGTGTCCTTGGTCACAGCCTCCGAGACACTAACCGAGGAAAGAAACAGCTATCGCCGAAATTTAAAAGCACGGCCTCCATCATTTTGGAATCAGCTAAATTGTATAGTCTCACTGAAAGGGAAATGAATATAATCAATCATTTTAATACCTAAAGCACTGACCATTTAACCCACCTGCTGGGAACGAATCATGCTACAGAGAATAATACACTATTGAAATCGAAAGTGAATGTGCGCGGTTTCTGGCGACTTTCGGGAACAACGAACATTTATGTTTTGGTAGAGTGGCACTTACACTCGCTAAAAATCTGCAGCCTCCTTTCGGTCGCTTCCGCGTCGGCTGACTGATGTCGGCAATCTGAAACGTTTGCAGCACAACCCCTTTCATTTCTCGAGCGGTTCTAGGCACATGTCGACTTCCTTCTTCATACTAAAGTCGCAGCCTTACGCTGTCACTCAACACTATTCACCGCCACAGTAAGGCACTTCAGTACATTTTGTATATTTTGGTATACCGTGTAAACTCTGCGTTAGTGACTTTAAGTTCGTGCCTGGTGGTCGAGTAGTATAGCGCGTCGCTGGAAACCGAGAAGTCGCGGGATCGAGTGCTGCTTTAACCACGAAAATTTTCAGTCTGCCTTCAATCTAACCTTCACCTCTCAACGATGTGAGGATTCATTAGGAACGACTTGTGCTTCGCATTCCACATTAAGCTGTAGGCCCCCTTTGCCCCGTTGGATAAATGGGATAGGCCCGAGACACGCAAGTTCCCGAAGTGGCGTCCGATTGATAGACCTGCACTCGCCCAACGAGCCACATCCCATTATTATTGGCAACCTTAATCGCGATTCGCCTGCTTCTTGGAACTATCCATCGTTTGCGATGTGTGAAGATAGTGACTGAACGCAGTTATGGAAAAAACCGTCCATCACCCTTACCTGTGTAATGTACTAGAAAACTGTGAGACGAACCCATCAGTGGGAGCCAAATTAGGTCTGTACGTGCGATTTTAAAGCAACTTTAACTTTAAACTTCCCAAGCCTTCTCGAAATTTCGTACCGAGCGAGGTAACGCAGAATGAAATCCCTTTCGGCCAGTCTCATTTAGGTTTCCATAAATGAGTTATGGAAAGTGACAGGGTGCGGCTGATCTGCTTCCACAGAGAGAGAGAGAGAGAGAGAGAAAGAAAGAAAGAGAGTGTTTTGCTGACTTACTCGATTGGGAAAGGCGAGTGTGGCAATCGTGTCCCACGCACTTTTCAGGTACTGAGCGTATGGTCTGGTCAATCTAGGCTTTGCCGCAATGGCATGGTATTCTGTAGACTCTAGCCCTCCGCAAACCGAGATCATCCTTTGCCGAGCCTAGAAGAGCACACGGCTTGTACGCGGCCGGAAGATAACTTTAACATTATGTTTCCTCCGGATTCTGCCTAATTTCGACGAAATATTGTCAAAAAATGGGAGGAACGCCCTGGACTTGAACAGCTCTTCCTCCTCATGTCCTTTTGAGTTATCGCGTTACTTTGTCCTTAAAGTTGCGCTGATCTCAAGTGAAATATACCCATTATCTTTGAACGTAGATACTATGTGTTCCAGGTCCTTAGCAAGGCAGTCTCCATCAGACATAAAGTTTTTAGTGCACTGAAGTGACAAAAGTAACGGGACAGCGGTATTCACATATAGATGGCTGTAGTATCGCGAACGCAAGGCATAAGAGGGTATTGCATTGACGGAGCTGTCGTTTGTACTCAGTTGGTTCAAATGCGAAGGTTTCCGATGTGATTATAGACTGGCAGTGATTATAGACTGGCGGTGATTATAGACTGGCGGTGATTGTAGACTGGTGGTGATTGTAGACTGGTAGTTGGTGCATGGGATATTCCATTTCGGAAACTGTTAGGAATTTCAATATTTCGCGATCCACAGAGTCAAGAGTGTGCCGAGGATAACACATTTCAGGCATTACCTCTCACCACGGACAACGCAGTGGCCGACGGCCGTCACGTAACAACCGAGAGCAGCGGCGATTGCGTAGATTTGTCAGTGATGGCAGAGAAGCAACACTGCGTGAAACAGGCGCAGAAATCAATTTGGAACTTACGACGAACGTATCTATTAGGACAATGCGGCGGAATTTGGTGTTAATTGTTTACGGCAGCAAACGACCGATGCGAAAGCCCGTGCTAAGAGCACGACGTCGCCTGCAGCGCCTCTCCTGGGCTCGTGACCGTATCGGTTGGACCCCAGACGACTGGAACACCTTTCTGTGGTCAGATGAGTCCCGATTTGAGGAACATTCTGGAAAATTCGATCAAATAATTTGGCTACCCAGATCACCCGACATGAATCCCATAGAAGATTCATGGTACGTAATCTAGAGGTGAGTGCGTGCACAAAATCCTGTAGCGGCAGCACTTCCGCAATTATGGAGGTAGCATGGCTCAGTATTTCTGCAGGGGACTTGCGACGGCTTGCTGAGTCTTTGTCACGTTGAGTTGCTGGATTAAACTGGGCAAAAGGGCGTCCGATACGACATTAGGAGCTATCCCATGACTTCCGTCACCTAAGTGTATAAACTTATCGTCTTTGACCAGCAATCTGCAAAGTAAAACGCTCACCTGATGTCGGCTGAATCGCTGTCAGCCGAAATTTGACGGTAAGATGTGGACACGTCTGTTGCTAATCGCTTGTAGAGTCTATAATCTGGGGGTGTCCAGTGATGAAGGTGACATTAAGGGCCGCCGGTAACAGTACCCCGCGGCTGCCCGTGTCGTTCAGGTCCAGGTATTGAGAGCGACAGCGCTGGAGGCTGGGACGGCGGCGACGTGTGTGTGAGAGCTCGCGCCGCCGCGCCGGTGACCTCGGCTGCGAGCTCCGAGCTGCGCGGGCACCAGCCCCTCCCCTGCCGCCTGTCCTTGCTGCCGCCTCTGTCACAGCGCGACGCGGCGTGTCGTCCGGGGACAGACCACAGGCAGCCACATCAGGACCTTCAACTCACTCGACACGGCTTTCTGTCGGCACCCTGGCAACGAGTTCTGTTCTAACGACAATTTATGTAGCCCGTTCTAAAATTAAAGTAGGGATTATGCTGCAACTTTTTGCGCCCATGTCATCCGCCAAGTAGCAGTTCGAAAAAAGTTTCACAGATATTTAGTCATATGTTGATAAGATTTCAAAATCACTCGGAGTGTGACAAAATCGTCAGAAGTGTAAAACTGCACACTTGACAATTGTCAAGAAAGTAGGAAAATGCAGTTAGTCTACAAAGTAGACTGCTTACGGAATAGTCGTGTGAGCCGTCGTAGAATATTGCTCAAGAGAGAGTGTGTGGCCTAGATCAGACAGGAATAAGGGGAGATATTCAGCGTGCGTAAGGAAAGACAGTTCACATGTTCGCGTGACCCGTGGCCGAGCGACAGGCGACAGTAGTACAGTAGCTTCTGGAGGAACGCTCGACATGTAGCTGTGTACACGCGGTGGTCAGAAACAATGTGATAAAGCTTGTAAGGGTGTTGCAGGGTAGACTGTGATGAGAAATAATTGTTAAGAAAAAAATGTCGATATGTTGCGCCGTTTCCGAGTTAGTCAGTATTGAAGTTAGACAATCCGGCCGCTGCGCCCGCAAATTCAACCGGACGGCTAGATATAGTTAGTGTCAGTTGTTCTCATAACGTAGATGGCAGCACACGAACTGCTCAGCCTTTGTTACGAATTCGATCCTTACTACCGTCCCATGTATAATTCGTGTCGCGCTCTTTTTCGATTTTAGGAAACCAAACGAAGAATACATGTGGCGACACCGTCTCTGGCGGTCCACTTCAGTTTCCGCGCGCAACGGCCTGACGGGCTAACTTCAGCACTAATTATCTCGGAAACGCCACAACGTACCGAATTCCTTTCTTAAAATTTTTTTCTCAACACACCCTACACTGCAACACCCGAACGAGCTTTTCACCCGAACGAGCTTTTCAGACTGTTTGTAGCCACTCCGTATACACTAACGAGCCGAGACACTGTGATCACAGTCCACCGCGAGGTTGACTGCCGACTGGTGACGTCGCGGGCATTTGAGCGTTAAGGGAAGTATACAGGCGGAGCAGAGATGAATGGGGAAGCATCTAGCAACGACACGGGCCGTAAGTGAACTCCAAGGACACAAATCGACGTCGGCAAGGGGGCTCCCCGGCTGGGAACCGGCATCTCGGGAACGACGAAACTAGTCGGCTGTTCGCGTAATACTGAAGGGAGCATCTGTGCGTAATAGCAGTTGAACGACGGTGAAACGACGAGTCGGCGAAAAGCTGTTGCACGTCGGCACTTCATGGCAGAACGTGGAGGCAGCAGCCTTGCCCGCTCTGTGCAGCAGGATAAGGGGGGGGGGGGGGGGGGGATCCGTAGCAGATGTGATGACAGCAGAAAGCGGGGACAGGCACAAGTGTTTCGGAGCGCTTTGTTGAATATTCGCTGTGCAGCACATGACGTCGTTAATTACGATTGCAGTGAGCACGGGATCATCGAAATTCGATCGTGGATCGATGGAAACGTGTCAGTTGGCCGAATGAATCACGTTTCTTGTTACACGAGATTGACGGTCGTGTCCGAATATACCGTCATCCAGGAAGTCGAAACATGCAGGGCGACATGAACGCGGGACCACTTTGGTATGGCGGACGCCCAGTTGGACTCTGGCGAGACTTGTGTAGTAGTCGACAGCACCGAGACAGCCGTGGACTGCGCGAACTTCACTGTGAACCACCTCCTCTTTTCATACCCGATGTCTTTCTGACATCGAAGGCCACTTCCAGCAGGGTAACAACTGTGTATGTCACAAAGCCCGCGACATTGGTTTAAGGAGCGCAATAGGTGCTGCCTTGGGCACCAAATTCTTCTACTCTAGTGGCAGACCTGAGACGCTATCGGGTGCCAAACATCCAGATCGTGACTCGTGCGTAGGCATATGGTTCCACATACATCCGCAAACCTGCCAAACACTTTTCTGATCCGCGCCACACAATCGTTGCTGTACTGCATTCGAAATGTGGACCATCACGCTGTTAACCAGGTGGCCTGAATGTTTTGGTTCACGCGAACTTAAGTAATTGTTTACTCTCTCCTTTTGCACACGAAGCAAATTACGCATAGGCAGATGAGAGGGTACCAGCTATTGCGTGCTGCACGGTCGAAAGTGCTGGCCGAGCAGTAAAAGACATCCGAGAGCCCCCAGGCCGAGAGCTTAACGTGCTTCGTACTTACGAAATTCCGCGCATAACACGCAACTGCCAATTTCGTACCGAAAATATACTACCAATGTAGGCAGTGTACGGTGTGTGGGAAGAGCACCACCTACCCAGGAGCCGTGACTTTCTTGTGTAGCAGCATTTGCTCGCCTCTGCCCATACTACTGCCCGTTGTTAAGGTTGTCGCTTCGGTAAGAAACGACGAATAGTGCTGTTGTATGTGGAAGAAATTCTGTGTGGCAAAAGTGCCAATAATAGTTAAATCTCGAGAAAATATCGACTCGACGTCAAGACTGCAAACTGACTCGTAATCTAGAATAATGCTTAGCTGTGTACTACACAAAAAGAAAAATCTTGCTACCTTTGACTAGAGGCTTATTGAGTAATGATTAATACCACACAAATATTTGGGAGTAAGAACGTGTAGAGATACGAAGTGGAACGACCACGTAAGCTCACTTTTCGGCGAAGCAAAAGAGACTGCGTGCAGAGCATTTGTACGACAGTACTCCAGCACCACAGAAGTGTAAGAGGGTCGTGTTAGGTCGGATTAACCGGAGACATCGAGAATATACAAAGTGAGGGCGGCGTGAGTCACCATAGGCTTGTCTCACTGGCAACGGACTGCAACACAGATGTTGAAAACAGCTCAGCTATCAGACACATACTGTGTTTCCCACGGGAACATGCTGAGAAAACTTAGGGAATCATCTTTCAGGCCAAAAATTACTGATTCTCTTCCGTACACAATGGTTGTAACCGATACTTAATATCCTATATACTGGCTCGGGGACGAACTTGACGTCCAAGATAGAACCATACATTTTCTGTAGGGGATTTTCCTGGCCACGAGAGTATCTCAACAATACCGTTTATAAAGACACTTGCCATCTGTGCACGACCACTGTCCTGTTCTAAAATGGCACGAGGATACTTCGCATGAGAGGCAACACGTGAGGAGGCGGAGATTTCCGTGATGTGCCGTTGTGCCGTCAGAGTTCCGTAAGTCATCACCAGCCGTGACCTAAAGGCATACCTGATGGGGTCCACATCATGACGTCAGGAGTAATACCTGTTGCCTCTCCATAACATTGGTAGAATGTCTTACAAGTCTTCGCCATACTCGTCAGCAATGGTTATCCCGGGTAGTGCAGAACCGCGATTCATCGCTGAAGACAATTGGATGCCATGCTTTCCAGTGACGGCACCGCTCCAAACGGAGCCGTTTGTACAGTGGCGTTAAAGGCAGCTTACGCATAGGTCGGGTATTCCGCAGTCCGGCTTCGACCAGTCTCCGGTTCGGGGCAACGCAGAATGTTGCAGAGAGCCCGTTATTGGTTCTCGGACGGCAGGCGCGCATGTGGGGGTGTTACGATGTGCTTGCTGCACAATACGGCGATCTTCCTTTATAGTAGTTCGACGTGTTCGACTCCAACTCTGGCGACGAGCATGCTTGCCCTTGCATCCACGTGCACTCCCACATCGGGCCACTGTCACATTCGAATGCCCCCACAAATGTGGATATATTGCAGCATTCCATCAGCCGGCCAGATGAGGCCCCTTTCAAACTCTGTCTCTCACGAATGGGCGGCATCTCCGCGTCCTTCGCAGTGGCCAGACCTAGTAACTACACTAAAGCACTGTATCTGCATCTACATCTACATGCATACTCTGCAAACACATTTAAGTACCTGGCAGAGGGTTCATCGAACCACCTTCACAATTCTCTATTATTCCAACCTCGTATAGCGCGCGGGAAGAATGAACACCTATATCTTTCCGTACGAGCTCTGATTTCCCTTATTTTATCTTTGTGATCGTTACTCCCTTCGTAAGTCGGTGTCAACAAAATATTTTCCCACTCGGAGGAGAAAGTTGGTGATTGGAATTTCATGAGAAGGTTCCGTCGCAACGAAAAACGCCTTTCTTTCAATGGTGCCCATCCCAAATCTTGTATCATTTCTGTGATACTCTCTCCCACATTTCGCGATAATACAAAACGTGCTGCCTTTCTTAGAACTTTTTCGATGTACTCAGTCAGTCCTATCTGGTAAGGATCCCACACCGCGCAACAGTATTCAAAAAGAGGACGGACAAGCTTAGTGTAGGCAGTCTCCTTAGTAGGTCTGTTACATTTTCTAAGTGTCCTGCCAATGAAACGCAGTCTTTGGTTAGCCTTCCCCACAACATTTTCTGTGTGTTCCTTCCAATTTAAATTGTTCGTAATTGTGATACCTAGGTATTTAGTTGAATTTACAGCTATTAGATTAGACTGATTTACCGTGTAACCGAAGTTTAACGCGTTCCTTTTAGCATACATGTGTATGACCTCATACTTTTCGTTGTTTTAAGGTCAACTGCCACTTTTCGCACCACTCAGATATTTCTTCTAAATCGTTTTGCAGTTTGTTTTGATCTTCTGATGACTTTATTAGTCGATAAACGACAGCGTCATCTGCAAACAACCGAAGACGGCTGCTCAGATTGTCTCCCAAATTATTTAAATAAATAATAAACAGCAAAGAGCCTATAACAGTACCTTGAGGAACGCCGGATATTACTTCTGTTTTACTCGACGACTTTTCGTCAATTACTACGAACTATGACCTCTCTGACAGGAAATCACAAATCCAGTCTGGTGGTCATTTACATATCCGCCGATTTTATGTACTTGTACGAAGTTACATTGTCCTTCGACTGTGTTGTCTGGGTGCTTCAGGTTTTGTCAGCCAGTGTAGATGTAGGTCTACGGATCGACATTTTTAGTCCACAAATCATTTTACTTTGAGTGGCGCATATTCCTGCTGCCAGTAATTTCCCGCTGATTTCCCTAAATGCTCAGATACCTGATTCTTTTCTGGAGAAGTAAAATGAAGAAGAATGTTGAATCGATTATTCTGGTTAGCGACGGGAATACGACCGGAAGTAACCTTCAACTGCGGAAATCTGTTGCTTTCAACGCCATCGTCCGTGGGCGGCTCTAGTAATTCGGAGTCTGCACAGATGAGTGCCTGGTTAATAGCACTACATCCGGGACCAGCATTCAGCCCACATGTCTCTCCTGGGTACAGTGCTCCGTCCAAGATCCACGCGGTCAGTAGTTCCGCCTCGTTGCGCGAAATTCTCTACAGCAGGGATTCCCAGACTTATTGCCTAACACTTTACATTTTTTTTTTAAATTTCAGGGGGGGGGGAGGGGAGATTGCGAAAAGACGACTGCTATGGGGGGGGGGGGGGAATCTTACGGGGATGAATTATTTTTGACATCTTGCTCAGTGCTGACAACACACAATACCGTTTTTGCGTCATGGCAATAAACAATTCTGCATGGTACAAAAGTGGTAATGTAATAAGATTGCACAGAAGCTCTTTTTTACGTGGTCGTTCATGTTCATATGTTTTACTGATTTATAGCAAATAAGATGAAAGTAAATTAAGCCGGTCCTGATACAAATATTCAGTGGGTAAGAGAAAAATGACCAGCTTACCTTCCTCTGTCTTGCGCACAATCCGAAACAAACTTTCTGCCGTAAATCCATTTTCCTTAACATTACACAAATGCTACTTCCATCAACCAGATTTCTCACTATCATTTTATTTTTTAAACAAAGTAACGTAAGACAATAATTTTACTTGTTCATGTGTGTTTCATTTACTTGTATGTGTACCACCTGAAATGTCCTTGCGGGTACCACTTTCTGGGAATCCCTGCTCCAGAGACCCCCCGGTTCAGCTTCCCGAACGCTGCCTACATCCACGAGGAAGCAAATAGCGGCAAATAACAACGACAACCTACTAGTTGGTTCTCGAATAGTTCTCTCAGCGTGCAGCGGTTCATACGATGAAATTGAAGAGGTATTAAAGAGTTAACTTTTTTGTCGTTAATCCTTATTTCAGGCAAGAAATATCTACAGTAATAATGGTATTCTTTGAGAATGAAGTCGACGATAGCTTTGTGCGTGGGCCCTCATAGTTGTAATGCAAGGCATCCGTAAACGTCGGTACGCTTCCTGATACCGCAGTCTAGACGGCAGCGATTCCAACAAAACATTTGTGCAATCCTTCAGCGTGCTGTTTGACTGTGCACATAAGATGCTGATGTCATCGTAGTCGACTGAAGCGAAGCGCTCGGCCAACAACGCGCTGAAACGCGGACGACATAACATTCCGAGCGCGTTATCAAGTAAACATGGGCGCCAGTAAGGCGTCGGATTGGCTGAGTCGGCGTATGCGATTAAGAAGATACTCTGTAAGTTTTCCTGCTTCTCCTCCTAACTACCGTTCGGTAAATAGTGATGTCACGTGCGCTATGTTGGGCAATTACAAAAATGTAATTCAACTTTTCTATGTTTGAGGTGTTCCGAAACACTAGACATTAGTCTCCGACGGAAAGCATAAATAAAGTCCGATTCCAAGACTGCACGTCCTGAAAATCATCAGACGCTACGTAATAAACGTACGGAGGGTATTATTTACAGTAAACACTCCCCCTTCTTTCTAATAGGAATTAGGATTCGTAAAAAGCTGAAGAGTTAGATGTTTGTTGAAACGTTTATCTGTTTATCGCATTCTTCGTCGTGTTGTGGCGATCGTAAAATAACCGGCGAAGTGCACTTGAAAATCTCCAGAACGACAATGTGCTGCATAGTGTGAACAGGGTTCGATTCTGTGATTCCGGATGCATCTGCAGAGAAAGGAACTTCTTTAAATCGTTTAAAACTGGCAGTACGCAGTTTTTTATTTTATTTTTGTAACCACCGACTTGCTAGAAAATTGGATATAAATAAACAACGTATTAAAACAGTGGTTCATAAAGAGATTACCCTTATATCTCGTCTATAATAGGGGGAGAAAGAGAAGACGTACCAGTAATGGCAAGCTGTGTCAGTCTTAAGTCCCCGGAACTGGTAAGATAGGTCAAGAAGGGTCTTCATGGAGAAAATCTTTTCTGTCTTAGGATAAAATATCAGATGTCAGCAGACATTAATTTTGCAATTCAAGTTTTCTCGTCCTCTTTGGCTCCTCATGAGTAAAACGATCAAGTGTCAGGAAAGGTATGGAGGAATCGCAGCAAAGCCAAAAGAGATGTGTTTTGTGGCTTAAATAAGTCAGAGCCCGAATACCATTAGCTAGTCGAGGTGATGAGAAATCTCCAAAGTACATTTTTTTCGATTTACAGGAGTTGTAAATATGTTTTCGCAGCGAGAGCAACGCTACGGCCAACAGCAGCGAGAAGGCTATCGTGGGACAGAGAATATCGACCGCGGGCTATCGACCAAGTCGTGGCGGGGGTCCATTCGTTATCTACTAGGCTGGCAACGTCCGAGGCGCAAATTACGAGGACGGCCGCCGCGCGTGCCATCTGTCGGCGTCGCCTGGAACCCGCGCCTATGTGTCGCGAGGCGGGCGGCGGAGCGCTGCACCGCGCGGCTCGCGCTGCCAGCAGAATCGCGGACGGCGCCCGTCTCCTGAACCCACATCATTCGCTCACTTCGGGCTCGAGTTTCTTCGCTGTATCTGAAACCAGTTTTGAAGATGCCCTTCACGAAGTGGCACCCAGGGCGCACCACGTCTTGCTTGCTACGATAATGGTATTCCATTTTCATTATTTAATTACCGAAAGTTTCAAACAAAATGTAGTCTTTACAGTTCCGTTGCGTTGTATCACTTGTCTGAACGAGAATGTGTCCGCTTAGTAGCTGTGAACATGAAATACGGTCTTTTTACCAGAGGAGGAAGGTCTTGCGAGGAACTTTCGCGCAACACAGTCCGGTAAGAAGTCGCTGGATACTATCCTGATTAGGAACTGTACAATGCCCAGGCAGGATTCGAATCGCCAATATATCGAGTACTTGTTTGCTACCGGTTCGGAAAAGTCAACGTGATGGATCGTAGATAATAGGATAGATGCTAGCTCGTAAACATCAGTTTCTCTAACGAACTGCTTCGAAAGTACAGACCACCATAACCTGAAATGTATGGACGACATACTTCCAGTGGTCATCTGTTCGTAAATAAGACGTTTGGAATGAAAGGCGAGTAACAGGAACTTTGTTGCTCTCCGAGACGAAGGTAGTAGCTTCGTCACGTGTCGTTCAGCCTAGTTCTCGTTTTGCCGAACACGCCTTGTGACACAAGAGCCTCTATCGTATTTCGCCGGTGTGTGTGTGTGTGTGTGTGTGTGTGTGTGTGTGTGTGTGTGTGTGTTGCGACACTGGGACTCGCGTTTTCCAGCAAGTGCACATGATTCAGGTTTCTACGCCGCGAGCCCCGTTATCAGGTTGCCGCGGACAATGCGAATCGGGTTTCCAGCCAGACTTTCGTTTCTCCGCCGCCGCGAAGCGAGCACTCGTACATATTAAGTATCACGAGCGAAGAAGCCCTTGGACTCGTATTTTGCGCCAGTGAGACCCCCCCCCTCCCTCTCCCTCGTCGTTGCGAAATGGGGACAGATGCGGGCAAATGTGGGTGCCAACTGTGTTGCGCCGCACCAGGTGCTGCGGAGAAATTCACGATTCGCTGGGTTGGTAGTCCCGAGGTCGCTAATGGACACAGTGATTTGCCGATAGTTCCATCATATGCCTTCCAGTGACGATCAGTGTACAGACTGAAGAGCAGGTGTGTGGCCGCCTGTTCCTAAGTCTGGACCACGTGGTGTTGCCACCATTCCAACTGCAGCCATTCCGGTTCCAGATTTCTGCCGCTTTCGTGAAGCATTACGATATTTGCCTTCTTTTTTTACATCTTATTTCGTAACATTCTCTGAATAGCCTGGGACCTCGGTGGGTAACGATTTATTTACGCTTGCTTTATGAAGTATGTAAATTTTGTCCTGTCTCATGAGGTAAAACCCAGTTTCACAATCGACATATAATGAACTGTTGCGAAACTTAGCAAGGAAGATGGGGCCTAATTCATATGTTAGGAACAATTCCAAGTTAATATAATGTTGAGTTAAGGATGAGTATTAGGTGGGTGCATAAGGTCGTAGCATTTTCGTCTTGCCTGTTGATATTCCGGTTACTATGGGTTTATTTAGCAATTGTCGTTTTTTATTTGTAGTTCACTGGTACTATTTGAGTTTACATTTTGTCATTTAGAGATAGTGAGTGCAGCTGTGGCTAGACAATGGACTTCCAAGTGGAGAAATCCAAACATTTCCGATACATTCGTCTGTTTGAGTTCATTGGAGCGGTAATAGCAGCAGAGGCGGCCAGAAACATTTGCACGGTGTATGGGGATAATGGTATTGGACAGAGGTTTTCTCGTTTTAAGGAGGATCGGTTTGTCATTAGTGACTCTACTATCCACGTCCAGGAAGACCTTCGGGGTTTCACGAGAATCGTTTAAACCCATTGTCCACAATGATCCAAGTCAGTGTACTCGAGAACTGGTAAATGTGATTAACTCTGGTCATTCCGCCATTGTGCCACATTAACATGCAATGGTGAAGGTTCAGAAATCGTGTGCACGGGCACCGCGTGCTCCTTGCCAAAATCGCAAAAACAGCGGGTTACCATGTTTATATCTCTGCTTGGTCGTCATCAGTTGCCTCGTGAACAGCACCGACTGTTTCTATCCTGTATCGTCACCTAAGATAGTGTTATGCATCTGGTGGAACAGCGACGATGTAGTGTACTACGAATGCTTGCCCGAGATGTGACCATCGGTGCTGGCATTTACTGTCAACAACTGGAATGTTGCAGACGCAATCCAATAGCAACGACCAGGAAGTTTGCGTGAAGTGATGCTACTCGGTGATAACGCCCGTCCGCATTCTGCTAAACTGACAAAACCACCATACCGTACAGCAGTTGGGTTTGGAAGTCATTCCGCACCCACCTTATTCACCTGGACTCGCGACTTCAAGATTTTCACCTTTTCCGCTCTCTGCTGAACAACCTTCAAGGAACTTCTTTTCCGAAAGAAAATGCGGTCTGAACGTAGCTCGACGAGTTCTTCGCCTCAAAACCACGTGATTTGTTCTGTCGCGAAATTGCCAAGTTATCCCAGCATTGGTAGACTGTTGTAAATAGTGAAGGAGAGTGTATTATTGATGACTAAAGTCTATTTTGTATGTATCTGCTCTAAACTTACGGAAGAATGCTACGAACTTTACATCAGCGTAGTAACTTTATTGTAAGATCGAAAGCAAATAATGAAAATATAGCGTGGAAGTTTGTGTTAAAGAACGCTTTCCCCGTTGCAAGTTGCGGTATACAAGGAAGAGATGCCGTGCACCGGCCTGCGAGACAAAAGCACCTGTGCTGTGTTGTTGCTGAGGTGTGGCGGGGGGAGGTGAGGGAGGCACACACATCGCTGGTAGGAGGCTGCGCTTAGCGAGGCTAGAGCTGTGTTGTCTCGTGAATGGGGCGCGCGTCAGCCAGCGTACCAATAATGACAGTTTTGTTTACAGACAGAAAGAATAGTTTCATTGCGCTCCTTATTTTGCACTAATTTACAACAGACTTCGTTGATCTTTGGCATGGCTTTGAAGCCACTCATTTTCCGATGTTTTGAATAATCGTTTTGGCAGTTGCAATTTGAAGTATAGCTTCCAACTAAGCGTCAGAGAAACTTGACCTTGTTTTTGTTTGTTAATATTAATAACTGAAAACATTTGTTCACAAAAGAATGTTGTTCCGATAGTAGCAACATATTTCAGGGCAAGAGCATGAATCCTCGTTAATTCTTGTTGATAAAAACCTTTATAAAAAGGTAATAGCGGTCTGTCAAAATTGAATTGCAATGTAGTTTTAACAGCTTAACTTCCAGACTTAATGGGGCTTCCTGTGGGGCACCGAAAAACGTTTCATAAAAACTTTGAGTGCAGTTTTTTCTCGTTTTATTTCTTCAGACCTATCTTCAAACTCTTTATGCAGTGTCTGTAACGCTTGTGTGTTCTCACTGATGTGTTCATAAGTACCTAAATTCAAGGATTTTAGAGAGGAAAAATTGTCGAAATTTCCTCCTTGAAACTGATTTTTAAAAAGAAAAAGCTGCAATTTGAAACTTTTAATACGGTCACACATAGTATTGGTTAATTTATTTTTACCTTGCAACGAGATATTTGAATCATGTAAATACCTCTCTGTGTTTCATGGCAGCTAGGTCAGTGGTCCATTGCTTGTCATCCAAGTCTGACTGTGGAGAACCTACCATATTAGTGGACAGACCTATCTCTTGTCTCATTCGAAAAAGATTGACAGTACTTTTGAGCAAGTTAAGCATCGTGCGACACAATAAAAATGATTGTCCTTGTGAATTGATTCAAGATCCTCCAAAAATCCTTTAAATTCTCGATTATTCAAGCCTTGCTTTCTACAAAAATTCACGATTTTTTCTACTTTATCCATGATGAACCTAAACTTGTGAAAAATTTTCGCACAAAGGTGTTCTTGATGTAAAAGGCAGTACGTTATCAAAACCGGGGAAGTTCAGCATCGCGTACTTTTTCGTTCATACGCCCTACAAAACTACCCGTTCCGGCAACATTACAGGGGCCCCGTCAGTTGCAATGCTGTACTGGTGCTCTTTTTAACAACTGCATATCGTTCAAAACCGCCTCTACATCCAGGAAAATATCTTCCCCGGTTGTGGTATTTATCAAAGAAATAACATCAACAGTGAAATCTTTTTCGACACCCCTGACGAAAACAACAACTTTAGCCATGCTGCCATTCTCATCGAGGGCAGTCGAGTACTCTACGGAGTTATGTATTGCGCAACTGTTTCATTAATTACGCACCATTTTTTGTAGACTTTTCGAGAAATTGTATGTTCAGACAAGCTTAACGCCTCAAATTTGACTACTACAGACGGGGTATTACTTACGAACACCCTGCAAAACACTCTTTTACAAGTTGGCCGTTCGTAAAAAGGTCTTCCAGATTTTGCAATTCTCAGTGCAACAATGTAGCTTATCGGAACTGCGCTTTCCGATGTGCAGTTCAGCTCAGATGTCTGCGGGACAATAGCAATAATTAACTTCAAAATTTAACCACACAAAACAATATCATTTAGTTTGACAACAATATCTAAAGAGAGATAGCGCAACTTTGTATAAATATGAGTACAATTACAGAAAGGTAGATTTTTGTTTTTATTTTAGAATGAACAGTGTAAACAAGGCTTACCTCTTCAGATTGTGGTAATTCTGATTTTAATCTAGTAATCAGTTCGCCTCCAACAATCCCCTCGTGTGATGAAGCATGTTTATTTTCGTAGGACGGCGCACTGTCTATGCTGTGATATTTACGGTAGAGTGACATATTAAGAACAGTGTTTTCCCATCAGACTTTACAAACAAATACGACTTTTCCCACTGAGCATTAAAAAGTGGCACACCTAAAACCGAATCTTTTCTGCCGACGCTGAACGCTCACAAGACAGATTAACAGTCTCCCATTCGATAAGATTCCGAACGAATACTTCAGCGCACCGAAGACGACGCGAGAGCGTGCGCTGCCTGTCAGGTACAGGCGATGCACGGGAGGAAAAAGGGCAGGGAGCGCGCAAGCGCTGCAGATGGTGTCGCCTGCTATAGTGTAATGCCCTGACAACATCGAAGTCATTAGGGAAAGGGAGAACTAAATGAAGTGACGCAGGTATACGAACGCTGCCTTTTAGAAGGAACTACCATAAGTCGTAAACTCCGCTGGCGGGCCCATAGGTACCGACCGGCTGCCGTGTCATCCACCAGAAGTGGGCGTCACTGGATGCGGCAGGGAGGGGCGTTGGGGTCAGCACACCGCTCTCCCCAGGTTTCGTGACCCCGAGCCGCTACTACTCGGTCGAGTTGGAATCACGAGACTGAGTGCACCCACCAAGGAAAAATCCCTGCCATTACGGGGAATCGAACCCGTATCGTCCGCATAGCAGTCAGCCGCGCGAACACTGAGCTAGGGATGCAGAAGGAATCACCGTGGGCTGGACAGGGATTGATTCGCGCTCGTGCGGAGTAGACGGCCAGTGCACGGCCACTGGCCACTGGCCACTGCGCCACCTCGCCTGTGTGTCACGTGGCAGTGTACCATCAGGAATGAATACTATTTGGCCTCATCTGCCAGTTATAGAAACAGCCATTGTCCGAGGACAGAGGACTAGTCTGTCGTGGACGTCAGGACGGGTGAGCTTAATACGGCTTTCATTTGTGCACGGCTTTGGGCTAGCAAAAGCCCGGTTTGCATTGCACCTGAACTGCAAGTTCTCCATTAACTGGCATGGTGGGCCACTTCTCGAGTCCGATATAGAGCCATGGGTAGCAGTGCAGTATGTCACTCGTGTCAGTCTCCTGTCATTTGATTCTTACTGGCCCATGACAATTCTCACGGCGTCCCTCTATTTCTGACAGATGCTTTCGTGGTGCGCCACAGAGCAGTCATTGATCAGTTGGCGTAGCGACGAGTTTATTATCGCTATACCGGGTCGCAGGGTAAGACTCACGGCAGGGGCTCGTATGTTGCGGTACCCTCAGTCTAAGCTGTCTGTTTGTCGGCCAAGGGCCCGTGTGACTCCGGTATGAGATTTGTGTTCCTAAGAAGGGCAGCTGAACTGGCAAAGCGTATCTGGACAAGAGGGTGGCAAGTTCCGAGGACCCCATCTTTTCCTAAGGGAGACCGACTTGTGAAGCTGGGCGTCTATTTACTCCTCATTAAATAGTTTCAGTAACAGCATGTTCCCAGTTATAGCCGTGCATGGTGTGACCAAATTCGCGGCGGATGATCTTTATCAAGAAACGTATTCAGTAGAGGTAGTAAATGTCATGAGGTACACTGTCTACATTTGTCGTAGAATGAACGGTCGGCGTGCATGACAGCCGCGCACCGGGACTGTGGCTCTACCCAAACTGCTTCTCAGGAGACTTTTTCTTGTGAGGAGGCTCGCGAAGACAGTGATGAGCTGTTTACAGGACAAGTGGCGGTCCCGTTCTCCTAAACTGACATTAATGGCTGGCTGAGAGGTCTGGCAGACACGTGCTCCCCAACTCTGTAGTGTACAGCGGGCGAAACACTTGTTACCACGCGTCCACTCGAGTCTGTGCACGGATTTAGTTTAATTTGTTCGCTCATTGTGTTCCACAGATTCCATCGTGAGAAAGGCCTCTTTGGACAAGTTTTATAGCTGCAAACCGTCCTGCACATTTGGTGCACCTAAGCTGTCGTTCGAGAGTAAATCCGAAACGAAGGTAGCGCGTTATCTCAGGTGGAATGCAAGCGCCGCAGCCGCCCAGATAAGGAGAGAGCTTTGCTCTGACTTCACGTAGAGACACCGGCGAGGGGCGGAATTCCAGGCCGCTTCCCCTTCCAGACTACTACCTGCTCCTGCTGTGTGGACACGGCTCCGTAATTTTCCAGAGACAGCCGCCTCCCTGGTCTGCCGTTAAGAGGTTTCCTAGGTTGTATTTTTTATGAACGCTCACCTTTCAGCAGCGTCTATACTCTATAGGGTCCGCGTTGTTATAGGTCATCTGGAGGCAAGCGAATCTGTTCCTAGGACAGCTTGCAACTCTGCATTGTCCCAGTTAGGGTGCAGAACTATTATGTACTATATCTGTCTGCTACTGTGAATGTCTCGAACTGGTTCGTTAAAACGGTTAACTTAGAGCCCGCATTTTCTGCGACATCCCGATCGAAGAAAAGTTCTGCTCGAATTTAACTCGGACTTCCTCATCGATTTTTCTCCGCGGCGAAAACGAAATATTAGATACTACAGTTATTTTTGTTGCATTCAGCCGGAGGCGAATCGTTGCTGGTGCAGATATTTATGGCCTGTAGTTGACTGTTCAGTAGCAGCAATTTGATACTATTTCTTCTAGGCTTAGGTACAGGAGGGAAAGAGGAGCGAGTGTCACCGGCCGAATCTTAGTACTCTGCCAGGTACGGGGATCTGGGTAGTGTGGGCCACAGCCCACAGCTGCGAGAAACCACGCGAATCAGGACGTTACTGATCACATTCCCATTTCTGCCCCCCTTCCACCCCCCTCTCGCCTACCTCCTCCCACTGCACACACACGCTATGCTTGTCATATTCAAAGTTAGGAAACTGTAGCCAGTTGTTGGCCTGAACATATTTAATTGTTTCACCTCTTCTGTTCACGTGTGGGTGTCTACATTCTCGTACTGTAAACAGTATGTAACAAAAGTTGTCATTGTTTCATTAACCTGTTTATTCATACGATGTAATTTCTACACAATGTGAAGTTCAAAGAGTTGAAACTGGTTCTAGACATCTCCCTAAAGTAGTAACAGTGTGATAGTACGTGTTCCATTCTGAGGTCTGTCTGTCACCGGTTTTGTAACCGTAGGGCGACACCTTTTGTTAACCTGTTCTCAACAGAACCCGCTTAGTAGGGACTAAATAAAACGTGCGATGACTGTGGAATTAATTTTTGAACCCAAACAGTCTTCTCAGTATTTCGAATCCTTAACATTTACAAAAAATGCTCTGGACGTTATTTTGCAGGCAACCTCCGTTGTGTAGAGCGGTTCACTATTAACAGTTCTCGTAACAGGTGACTTCTGATTGTTATTATTTCTTCCTTAAAGTACGGCAAGATAAAGACTTCGACAGATAAATAAGCATAAATAAAACAGTTTTCTCAATCACTGGCTTGAGTATCGAACCACTACGTGTTTCTACGGTTCATACTATCATCTTCAGCTGGAGGAATGCGTCGTTACATTTTTCGATTATTTTCAAATGGAGAGTTACATTGTGGGTTCAGAGCACAGGCGCTTGTACATCGCAACAGGTTACTTTCCATCTATCGCTGTTGATAAACCCGCGATTCTCCATCAGAATATTATAGTATGAACCATTGAAACGCACAGTGGCATAGTAAACAAATGACTGACACAGAAAACTTTATTTATATTTGGTTTCTGCTTCTCACGTCTCAAAAGCAGCAGTCTAAAAGTTGTGGACAGAGACAAGCTTAAATACGTGTTTCATAACGCTACGGACCTACATTTTCGTGGAGACGACCTAACATACGTGCAGTTACGTTCTCAGAGGAGAGAACTGTACGTGTCCTTTTAATCAATCAAAAGTAGCTGTTCTGGCCATGCTTGTATTATAGCGTCCCAAGAAACATTCGGCAGACGTTACAAGGCATTTGCGAAAGTTCACTTTGCCCTCTACATAAGAAATTTGACGTCCCTGTCTCTTCGCCCTGGACTCGTTTCTCTCGATATATGTACGTGACCCGAGTACTTCCTTCACTACAGTTTCGTGGAGGGAGAAAAAACCACGCGAATAAAAAATTAACCGTAAACTAAGTCAAATACTAGTTGTTCCCACCACCGTGTAGGACGAATGTGAACTGACGTTTGGTTGTGGAGCAGGTTTGCTAACCACTTAATGTATAGCGTATTTCACGCGAGTTCATTTACGTGTATGTGAACGAACGTCACCGGCGCTTCTGCACGCTACGGCGCCGTCCTCCACTTCCTCTCGCAGAGTGAAACAGACTAGTCGAGTGGACGCCAGCGGCGCTCAGCGGCGCGCCGCGGAAGCTCTGCCAGCGGGAGGCAGAAAGGGGCGCAACAGGTGGCGCCAGCTCCAATTAGCACGGCGCCGGCTCGTCGCGCCGCGACCCCGTCCCACCCCCCACCCCGCAGCCCGTCTAATCCGAATGACTCTCCCCCCTCCATAACAGTGGCAGCAGCGCGCGATCCAGCACAGAGCGAAGTCCCATCACTTACAATTAACGTAAACAAGTAGCGTCGTTACCCGAAGTAATTCGAGCACCAGGTAAACTCTGCAGCAGTACATAAAAGCTTCGTTTATTTTTTATAGTGCTGTGACGAGATGTTAGAAGATTGTTTCATGTACCATATGGTCCGGGATTGTTAACGAGAGGGTGCTTTCTGTTTCAGTTTGATCTGAGTTAGAAGGAAAGCGGAACTTGCGACCTAAGGAACGTGGAGTGAGGAAAGTGATAGGTGGTAGAGAAAGCAGGTTAACTCCAGCGCAGGCGGCTGGAATTGTCTGTGACTCGTGCAATCAGAGAAAATGCGGAAAAAATAGCTTCCGTTTTACGAGGTAGCGCCACTATAGCGTGCGTTTTGTGTCTTGAGAAGATACCCAATATAGATGACGAAGGGAGTGTGAAGATTCCAATTTAACAATTGTTACGCCAGGAAGCTCGAGTTAGAGTAATACGTAAATGGCCTATACTTTGACTGATAATAAAAGCTACAATAAATGGATGCACATAAGTAGGCCGAAATACTGTCGCAGGTTTGCTTTCGCGCCAGACACATGTTGGCTATAGACTTTATCCTGTTCACTGACATTTCCGACGAAAGAAACATGCAAACGCGATTTTCTTTGTCTGAAGTGGCGTGTTACCTTCTACACTGGTAGTGGGTCAGTAGTTATCGTAGTTGTGCAGTTAGTTGTGTATTTGCTCTGCAGAGAAGGCGCTAAGGAGTTTCTGAAGTTATTTAATTTTTTTTTTTTTTTTTTTTGTCGACTTGTCATTATTCTTGAGTCAATAAATCGGCCCTTGGTGGATCGTAAGAGAGACTAGCCTTTTTGGAAGACGGTCAGATTATTATTGACACGATAGTATTCATATCAGAATTTTTTCTTTTAAAGTAAGTAGTTAGTGTTGAATGGCATGATAATGTAAATCAGTGCCTTCACGTTTGCAAATAGAAGTTTGTTCTCTCACCAAGAATGAAGTTGAAGTCATGTTACTTATTTTATTCGATATAGGCTTACGTTCTGAACAAAACGCGACAAAGGAGCGAACGACCTTGCGATCTAGACTACCTCACCTCTCACGATACTAGGATGTGACTGACCCGTGTTGGCCTGTCATAAATCAAATCATTGATGTGCCGGTCTGTCAAATCATTTTCGCGTATACATATTTCATTATCTCAAATCTTCTCTAGAAAGAAAGAAAGATCACCTGACCTACCCATCTCAAGTCTGTCACATCGGACCTGCTCTAACGCTCATGCAGGATATGGAAGTTGTTCTTCGATGTCGATTCACATTAGAAGTTATGGGACAGAGGCAGCGTCAAACATTTCACAGTGAGTTTCAAATGGGGGAAATGACACAACAGCTAACGGAACGTGACAGTGACGTCACGGTGACGTCGCCTACTAACATCGTAAGTTAACCTGAACGTCACTCCGCTCACTGCTGTTGCAGTAGTGGGTTTTGTACTTTTGGGTCTTCTGAAACTTTATTTTATTGGTTGCTTTCTTTCCGTGATACATTGCAAAGTTTGCGCGAGGACTTGATATTTTCACCACGAATGTCCAAGTACAGGAAACTAAATAGCAGAAAACGAAAAATGATTTAGCTTCTGCAACAGCTTAGCGAACAAAAAGCTTAAATAACGACGGCAAAAAATAAAAATAATTTAAATGAAAATTGTTTCATAACGAAAAAGTCAGCTCTGTTGAGGGAGACGTTATTTAGCAATTAGAAAGAAAACAAGGCGCAAAGAATAAAGAGGCTCTATTGACCAAAAATGGATCAGGTTTTTCGAGAAAATCAGTTACGAATTTTGCTTCTTATATCACTGGCACTGTAGTTCGCTAAAGTTGATATTATATCGCGTCTTTTTGTAACACTGACGTACTGTGCTCGTCCCATATTCACCGTTCAGTACAGGGCTGAGGGACGAAGCGTCTTGTGAGAACACCCCGCCGTTTCATACTGATATTTTATCATAGTCTTTTGACGTGCAGATCGAAGGACGTCATTTCCATCAAGTGCAACGTCGTGGCTGCGTATTTGGGGGTCTACGAACCCTGTACACTGTCGAATCAGTTCGACTTTCTTATTAACACGCGTGACTGACTGCCTGGTGCAAGCTTCCCCACTGACGCCACCTGGGCGGCCCGCGCGTCAGCTGACTGCCGCTGTCCCGTTACAATGGTGTGAGGAGTGCGTGTAGAGTTTAGTGTCGCTGACGACGGTCGGGAAAGGAGAGAGTGGAAGACGTACAGCCGGACAGCTGTCTGCTCTGGGACAGTCGGCACGCACCAGCAGTGGCGGGCGAGTGCACTCGCTACACGACGCTGCACAGAGGAGGGCTCTCCGACTGAGCGTTGGCGCACTTTCCGCCTCCCTCTTGTCGCCCAAATACTGGTGGTACATATTTTGTTATTTACTTCCAGCCTTTAAAAAGGTTCGCTCATATCCGCGTGTGCCAACGCACAAACTTTGCGTTAGCAACATCGGCTACAGAGAACGATTGCCACTACGTTAATAACTTAGGAGCCGCCAAAGGGAAGTATTTAAAGGTGATTAATGAGAAAGCGGTGGCACTGTAATACTGCAACAATATAGAATGGTTCTTTCTCTCACTGTTGATGAGACAATTCCGATATTACCCTGGATTGGTTCATACTAACAGACAGAAGCAAATCTGGTTACATCTCGGGGAAATTTGGTATTGTGTCTATGTTTCAGTGCTGTAAACTGTCGCATTACCACGGTGAGACTTGGAGAAGGTAACTCCCAGGACGACTATTGCTTGCTGGAAAGTATGTCGGTCAGAAAGAACGGAAGCGAGCCGCCTGTGGTGTCGCGCACAAACGTATTCGTGCCGTGGGCAGGGCGGGGTGTGTGCGTGGTGTCTTCTCGCTGTTGAGGTGCCTGTCTGAGATCGTGGACCCTTCCCTTATGCGCTACTGAGTTCTCGCTAAGGCACAAGTAGTCAGTGCTGTAATGTTCTTATCTTTACACGCAGTAATCGCACGTGCATGTAGTTATTCACCATCACTTTGAAGCAAGTCGGAACACGCAATGTGTACTGATTAGAAGCGCATGCACCCAAAGCCAATATCGTTTTTAAAATTCAGCTAGCGATGTTTTTTATGTTACATGGAATTTTTTTAAAAAAACGATAAAACACGAATGTAGAAAGTATTCGACGTAACTGAACGTTACCTCCCAGGCAGCAAAATAAAACAAATCTCAAACAATTTAAACTCTTTCATTACGTACATTGTAGAAAGAGGGTCCGTACTATACATCATTATTAGTATATCTGATGAATAATAAGTTCCGTTCTTTTTCATAATTTTGAGTTTTATTTTGTGAGAGATTGTGCTTCGCGATTTCTCCAACCGCCCTCTGATTACCTGCACTTCCCCTTTCACATATAAATTACTTAAAGGCAAATGCCAGAATGGTTCCTTTGATAAAGGTGCGGCCATTACCGTCCCCAGTATAAGTTTGCGCCCCGTCTCTAATGCTCTAGTCATCGACGGAACGTTTAAGCCCTAATCTCTCTTATTTTGTTCGCTGCGCTACTCACTAGTTATGCCGATTTCATGCACACCCCGCCGTGGTGTATCTACAGCAAACATCCATTCACAGCGTATTGCTTTGCGAAGATTACAGCACGGTGAGTAGCTTCCTCGAGGACGGCGCCACAGTGAAGCGAGCTGAGCTGAGCCGAGCTGTTCAGTTGTCGTGCGAGCAGGCGCGGGCGCGGCGAGGCGAGGCCGGAAGCTGTCGCGGTGCAGCGGGCCGGCTGACCCGGCACACCGGAAGTGGCCGGCGGTCACGTGACCGGCCCCGTATTGACGTCAGCGGCGGGCGCGCTGCCCTCCGCCTGTGCCTGTGCCTGTGCTTCTGCCTCTGGCGCTGACGCCTGCCCACCCACCCACCGGCCGGCGCGGCGTGGCGGTCCCTCGGGCGGCTGCCGCGATGGCAGGCAGTAAAAACCCGGTCACAAGTGACTTCTGCGGAAAATTTGTCGCAAAACAGTCACAGAAACAAGTATTTCGGTGCGTAATGTACCAACACAGTGTGCTCAGGTAGTGACATATTAACAGTGTTTCAAGTAACGTTCACGACCTTCATCACAAAATGTTCAATCACTCAACTGCATGGTTCGTCACTAGATGAAGATGCTGACTTGCCTCGTGCAAATGTGCTGAAAAAAATCTAAGCATCACTTATGAAACAAAACTGAAACAAATTACGTGATTCCATAGTTTCCGCTCGCTTCAGTATAACGCAGAGGGAATGATGTCTGCGCGTGTACGTTGGCATACAATGATCCGTTCTATCATACAGTGCGAACCATCTGTGCGATGCGTTTCACATACCGCCCAGACCAAACGTACGTACGTGCTCTACTCATGTAGGTATGACGGGGTACACGATTGTATGGGGGAGGGGGATCATCTCGATGAATCAGAATTTTCTGGAATTTCATTCAGGTCCATCATGATCCCTAAGTTGTTTGTTAAACAACATAAATTGTGGCCATCGACATGTTGTCCAAAATGTGAAACCATCTGCGTATCTTACGAAATTGAATCAGTATCTCTTAAAAACAGAAACATATCTGAACATTATGTTGTTATAATACAAAAACTCTTACAAGTGGTAAGTGCGTAAATATATGGTATGAGCAAAGGTCGTTTAACCGTGGATTCACACAATAGCGATTTTCTACATTGTTCAAAAATTAACTGTCCCTCTGCTTTTCACACATTTATTTAGCATATGTTAAGTTATTCCAATGAAGTACGTTTTCAGTTACACGCTACGAAAGACGGTAAGCGAGTGCTACAAAAGAAGAGAAGCGAGTGAAATTAGAACGATTTATTTTGTTGCCTTAGAAAATTGTACGACCGCGTGTGATGTGATTCCTGACGTGTTCAATTGTAAAAAAACATTTGTAGTAAGAGGAACTGCTCAACGCTAGCAAAGAGGAGAAATAGTAAAGAAACGTTAGAGTTTAACATCCGTTCGATAACCTGGCCATTACCGACAAAGACTTAAATCGGAAAAGGCGATAATGGGGCAAGAAGCCGGCCTTACATTTCTTGAAAGAGCTTATTGTCTTATAAGAAAACTATATAAAATTTGAAACAACATTAACGACCGAGGCATTGTACTTCATTAGTGAGTGTCGTATCTACTGCGCAGCGAGGGCAACAACAAAATTTCCCGGCTACTTAACGGGTAGTAGGTACAAAAAAATGCTTCAAATGGCTCTAAGCACCATGGGACTTAACAGCTGAGGTCATCAGTCCCCTAGACTTAGAACTAACGAACTAGACTAACTAACCTAAGGACATCACACACATCCATGCCAGAGGCAGGATTCGAACCTGCGACCGTAGCAGCCGCGTGGTTGCGGACTGAAACGCCCAGAACCGATCGATCACAGCGGTCGGCAGCTACAAAAGAAACGATAGTTATGCAGTATGGGTAGTGTCCGTAAGTTCTTCGTCAATGAAGATATTGAATTGAGTGTGATTTTTCAAAATGGAACTTTTAAGTTTTATTCTGCAACATACTGTGAATCTTTTTATTGAAATATGCCTTACGAGTATATGTCCATGACAGACTTAACAATTTTACTAACATATACGGATTGTCTCTCCTATGGGTCTTAAGGAGCACATTTTCCCCAGCGCTTGGGCAGATATTTGCAGTTTCGATTTGCAGCTTGTAGCTGGAGCCAGGCCAAACAAATCCTGCTCATCACGTCTCTCATACGACGCCCACCATTGGTAGAAAGCATCGCTTTGTTTCCCATTACAAACAAAACGATCCTCAATGTGGAATTTTAGATGCCCATGCGACCGAGTGGTCCCAGATTAGTCTAATGCGATATTCCTGTACTAACAGGAACAGTAAAGCACGAGGAATAACCAACCAGTACTCATTCCAGCAGCGGCTGAGTATCGGTTCTGCGCGGTGGTGGCAGTCAGCGCTGCGGGAGTGCTGGTTACTTCTCGTGCTTTACTGGTCCTGTCAGTACGCATCGATAACGGGAATATCGCATAGACTAAATTGGGACCACTCGGTCTCTTGGGCATCTAAAATTTCACATTGAGGATCGTTTTGTTTGTAACGGCAAACAAAGTGAAGCTTTCCATCGACGCTGGGCGTCGCGTGAGAGATCTGTTGAGCAGAATGTGTCTGGGCTGGCTCCCGCTAAACGTTACAAAACAGAAAAAATTTGCAAATATCTGTCAAGTCAAAAACTAGAGAAAATGCGCCTAACGACTCTTAGGAGAGACGCCCTGTATATATCGATCTTTTTTTAAATAAATTGTTTCGACTTCGTGTGTTTTGAAAATCATTTGGTTGAAGAACGGGACGTTTGTTCTACTGACAACCTATCTTCCGCCCATACGAGGCGAGGTGGGGGGGGGGAACAATAATTAAAAAAAAACTAGCATTGCCCACTTTTCGTGCATATGTTTCCATCTTCACTTGTGGAGAATTTTCCCAGGTGCTGCAAACAAAAAGACTTGGGTACTTAAAATACACTATTGGCACGAATGTAACCGGATCCGTGATTTTGAAGGAGGAAAAAGAGAAAAATGTGAGACTTAAACCGATTTAAGAGCATGTTGACAATATGGTCACTCGTAATCACATTTTTTATACTGTCATGTAGGTAAATCACTCAGAAATACCAGCCTTCTAATCACTGATAACTTCACTGCAAATATCATCACTGTCACATGGGCGTCCTCAGAAATTTATTCTGCGGGAAGTGCAGGGGGGGGGGGGGGGGGGGGGGAGGGAGGAGGCCCTAAAAGTTTCAACTTTTGATGTAAATGAGTTCGTAAGTTGAGAGACTTGTCGTGGTATAAGAACAAAATTTTATAGGTGACACAAAAAACCTTTTTATATCCCCGAGAATTGGTGGCTAAACACTCATTAAATAAATAAAAATCTTGCACTCCAGATTCTTGTCGAGAATGCCCCCATTTGCAGTCTCTCCACCCCCCCCCCCCCCCCACCCCCCCGCTCCCACTCTGCTTGTGGATGCCTATTAGTTATTAATATTTTCGTGACTCGTTTCCCAAGAGTAAGCTGCCCTCGTTACCATCCAAGGCGTCTGACATGCACTACCACTTAAACTCTTTGCTGACAGAATCTGCAGATGCTCTACGCCACGAGGAGAGAATCTGCTTAGCACGTTAAGTTGACTGAGGACTTTTTAATCTTCTCAGATTGAATGAGTGCACGATTCCCTTCTAAAGGACAATCGGAATAACGTTTTCGGGGACGGTCTTTAAATAGCTTATTTAGGACGACATCAAGCACTCGCTTTTCTAAAGTTTCTTCGTCAGCTATAACTGCTAAGTCTTTCTTCAATACGGCAACTGTTTTCTCTACTTCAGGTGTGAGGTTTTCGTAAGGCATCCAACATTAGCATACAGCTCTTAACTAAGCAGTGCACCATGGCTGCTATCCCAAACAGTAACTTGCCAGTCCATCAGTAATTTTATTTCTATGGGCAACGACTCCCAGATCCCGCAGACAAATATTCCTTGGGCAAACGTTTACGATTCTGTACAGCATTTGGAGTAGGGGGGAGGGGGAACTCTTCTCACAGTAATTCAGTGTTTTTCGCTTCGAGGTTTTTTTAGTGCGATACTTTGTAGTCCAGTGGCGTATTGGTGGTCATGTCGCAAAAGGCAAGAGTACCGCTGCCGTACTTGAGTCATGTGCCTGTGGAAGTTCACAAGTTTCTCGGTAAAATGTGTCCGTTCTAGTGAAGTACTTGGCCGGATAGACACACAAATTCTATGCATATTCCTGCGGCACCAACTGATCCTTCCACGGAAATCTGTCTGTGGTGTGTTTAAGGTCTTCGCATCCTTCCAAGGCCGGTAACTGTATTATTTGTCGAGAGATGTTTTACTCACAAAGTGAAGACATTTTTATTTTTATTCGTTTATTTAACCTGATCTGGTTAGGGCCATCAGGCCTTCTCTTACATCGGCCCAGGGTTTCACACATACTGTATCTATTCTATAATAGTTACATAAGAAATAACAATATGATAACTAGTATTAAAACGATTTGTGTGTCTGAAGTGGCAGTGTGAGTAAATTATACTATGAACCAAAAAAAGTTAACACTGCCATTACTTGTACTACTGCAGCTGCTGCCACTAACAGTGATAATAATAATAATAGTGATGTTAATAACAATAATGATAGTGGCATGTAAAGACGGGTTTATAGGTCTACAAAAAAGATGTTTTATGACACAGACGATCCTGGGAAAAGCAAATTAAAGGAGATTGCTTCTGCTAAAAATACTGGGAAATGAAGAACATCAAGTTGGAAAGAGGGATGTACAACGCAAAACGAATAACTACGAGTTTGGAATTGACATCATAACTGCGCCGAATTAAGAAGTTTGTTCATGATTTTCTTTCAACTTTGCCAGTCATTGGTGGACACTAAATTTTACTCTTTAGTTAGAGGAAAACTGTCCTGTCTTGTGTAAAATAATGGGACTCTGAACACGATGAGAGTAATTAATGAAATGAAACGTCAACAATCGAAGACAGTACATTTTTACATCATATACACGATTAAGTTTCAGACAGTAACCGTACTGTCGCCACATTTCGAATTAAGGAAGGAGCACAGTACTTGAAGTTTGTGTGGCACGGAAATTTGCCGATGTTTATAGGTTTGTGCGTCTCCACATTTACATATACAGGGTGTATCCGTAAAAGATGTAGCAAGACATAGAGAATGCTCCACTGAACAACTTGAGATAGGGAACCTGGGGTCAGAGAAGCCAGCTTAAGGAGATATGGAAGTAAACTTGTCTACCGCTTTGTCTAGCATTAACGCTTTCCAGCTTATTTAAAACTAACATGCGTACAAGTTTACACGTACTGTGCTGTTTATTTACATGCACATTCTTTATTTCCTGCAAAGAAACCTCATTACCATGAAGTAATGATGCAGGTTTTATTTATTTTACTTGCTCATAAGGTTGCTCCGTTGTATCGTATTTGCATTGTCCTATGACAGAACATGCTATGAATCAACAGCAGACGCATTCATTACTCGGCGCTGTACCGAGACGCACAGTTCAATACGATAGAGCAGTACCGGTGGAGTACTTCCTAGTCGCTGGATTGGTAGGAGAGGTCCTATTCCATGGCCTGCGAGGTCACCTGACCTGAATCCCTTTGATTGTTTCCTATGGGGACATCTAAAGTCACTTGTATATGAGACGCCAGTGGATGCGGAGACAGACTTAATTGCCAGAATTTTTGCTCGCTCTTACGGAAACATCCTGTACATTGTACAAGCCACCATACGATGCATTACATAGGGTACGTTTATCTCTGCTAGGCATTCCCTTTTCTGTTCCACTCGCGAATGACGCCACAGAAAAACGGCTCTCCATAATGTGTCTATCCGCAAGTAAAGTGGTGATCGATCCGAATACTGTTTTGAACGCCACAGGCCTTTACAAGGGACGATGTTGTTGGAGGTAGAGCTGTTGATAAAATATCGATATCCTTTTACAAAAAAATTTCTATATGTAACGGCAATATTTTTTCCACCGATATATCGATATTGAAATGGTAATACCGAATACGGATATTTTTATTTTATATTATATTTTTTTCGCAATTTTATATAAATATTTGAAATTATGGTAGAACATAATTTCACTTTCACTGTGTGGATTCTTCTAATTTTTTAACACATCTAGTGTGCTATTTCTTCACATCGGTATACTTCAAAAACAGTTGCTGAAATTGATGAACAAAAGTCTAAATGACAAGAACGGTGTTTGCGGTGGGCAGACACGTGTGAGGAGTAATGCTGACGCAATCGGCGCTCGGCGTTGCGAACAGAAACCGCAACGTTCAGCTTCACCAAGCAATTTTGACACTACGACTGCTAGTTCTCTGGCGTTTGCAGGAATGAAAAAAACAGGAATTCGACATGAAATATTCCAGACAGATCCGATATGTGACGAAACTGAACGACGGGCCCCTCGAGACCTTTTATTGTGCGACTTACATGCTGTTACCGTGGTTAACAAAGTGGTTATCCTTTCAGTTCTTGCTCTAAGGGAGACAAACAGGCTGCTAGCTTGTTGATGTACGGAATACCTAATAATAAATCAATAATTAATTATACAGTTCTAAAACTGGCAGTATATGTACAATGTGCAGCCAATATATTTTTGGTCGGATCGTCGATATTTTTCCCGATGGTATATCAATAATATTTTCGATATCTCAAGGGTCGATAACGCTATTTTTTTAAATATCTATATATTTGATTCCTGATATTTTTAAAAATATCAACAGTCATAGTTGGTGTTTGCCATTGCCGTCGTCCGACCACTGAACTGACTTACCCAGCCAGCTACAGGGGGACCACATATTTTGTGTATATACAGTACAAGAACAGTGCTATCACATATCTCTAGGCCACACTTAACAATCACTCGTCCCCAGTGAACACTCGCCTTCGAGAATAAAGTAGTGGATTATATTAGTTCGCATAGTATCTGTGAACCTATTTCATATGCTCAGAGCTTCACCAACAGCCTGTAGTCTGGCACCCTAATTTTTCCTGGGGAAAAGTATTATTATAGGAAGATACCAGATGGCGTAGACAAAATTTCCAGTCGATATGATGGATGGCAGCTAGCTCGAAATGTAGAAAAATGTAAGTGAATGCAGCCAAATAAAAGAAACAATCCAGTTAATTTCGCATAGAGCATCAGTAACGTGCTGCTGGACGCTGTCACATCGACTAAATATCTAGGCGTAACTATGCAGAGCGATATGAAATGGAGCGGGCATGTGAGGACTGTATAATGAGGTGTCAAAAGGCAAGGAATGACTATATACACGTATACAGATGGCGGTAGTATCGGGTACAGAAGTAACAAAGGACAGTGCATTGGCGGAGCTGTCACTTGAAAAGGTTTCGGACGTGAATATGGCCGAATGGCGTGAAATAAACAGATTTTGAATGCGGAATGATAGTTGGAGGTAGATGCATGGGACATTCCATTTCGGCAATCGTCAAGCAATTCAATATTCCGAGATATTGTCAAGAGTGTGCCGAGAGTACAAAATTTCAGGCATTCCTCTCACGACGGTCAACACAGTGGCCGATGCCCTTCACTTAACGACCGAGAGCAGCGGTGTTTGGGTAGAGCTGTCAGTGGTAACGACAAGCAACACAGTGTGAAATAACCAGAGAAATTAAAGTGGGTCGTAGTTATGGATTAGGAATTAGGGCAATACGGCGAAGCTTGGCGTTAATGGGTTACGGCAGCAGATGATCGACGCTAGTGCCTTCCTAACAGCACATCACCTGCAGCGTCTATCCTGGGCTCGTGACCGTATCGGCTGAACAGTGCACCACTGGAAAACCGGGGCCTATTCAGACGAGTCCCGATTTCAGTTCGTAACAGCTGATGGTAGGTTCGACTGTGGCGCAGACTCCACGAAGCCATGGACCGAAGTTTTGAAGAGGGCAGTGTGCAAGATGTTGGTGGCCCCATAATGGTGTGAGTTGTGTTTACATGGGATGAACTGTGTACTCCAATTCATGGACTACATTTTCGCGAACAGCAATGGAGTTTTTATGGATGATAATGCGCCATGTGACCAGGCCACAACTGTTCGCGATTGGTTTGAAATGAGAGAGAGAGAGAGAGAGAGAGAGAGAGAAGTCGAATAGTCGACCTGGGTAAGTTGGGATAATTTCAGGAAAGTGTGGTTCATCTGAAAGGACATCGCATATAGTACTAATAAAGTTTATTCGTGAGTGTTGCTCGAGTGTCTGGGATCCGCACATGTCAGATTAGAGGGGGACATCGAAGCAAGTCAGAGGAAGACTGCTAGGCTTGTTACCAGCAGGTTCGAACAACACGCAGGTTTAACGGCAATGCTTCCGGAACTGAAACGGGAAACACTGGGGGGAAAGGCGACGTTCTTTTCGACGAATACTATCGACAAAAGCTGACTGCAGAACGATTCTCTTTTCTACCAAATACATTTCGCATAAGGACGTCGAAAATAAGATAAATTAGGGCTCGTACCGAGGCTTATAGATCACAGTTTTTGCCTCGTTGTATTTGCAAGTGGATTACGTAAGGTAATGAGTAGTGGTTGTACTAGATACCCTCCGCCGTGCACCGTAAAGTGGCTTGCAGAGTGTGTATGTATGTATATGTAGAGTACGGTAGTTGTAGAGAAGCAAAGTGCGGCGTTTAGCAGCGAGCGCGTCCCTCGATGCCGGCAGGTGACGGCGGGCCAGCAGCTGCAGCTGTCGGACCTGAAGGGCTACCTGGGCGAGTACGCGGCGTCGGCGTCGCAGTCGCAGACCATCAACTTCACGCAGCAGAGCCTGCAGCAGCGCGCGGCCGCCTCGCGGGCGCCGCTGCGGCCCGGGCCGCCGCAGGGCGCGCGCCCGCCGCCGCCCGAGTACAAGGCCGTGCCGGCCGCGCTGGCCCAGCAGCCGCCACCGCCGCAGCAGCAGCAGCAGCAGCGCTTCGCCATGCGCCGCCCGCCGCACCAGCCCATGCCGCCGTCCGGTGAGTCCCGCTGCCGTGCCACTCCAGCCTGTTTACTGTATTCCAGCCTTCACTCTTTACCCCCCACACTGGTCTCCACTACCAAACTAACGATCGCTTTTACTCGAGTTGTGCCTCAAATTTATTTTATTGCCCACTGCCGTTTACTACTTCCTCATTACTTTCTGGATTTGCCAGTCTAGTCCTAGTCATTCTTCTGTAGTACCACATTCCATTTCCATCCGATGCTACATTCTGTACAAATACCTCGAAAAAATACTTGCCGACATTTAAGTGTATACTTGACGTTAACAAATTTCTCTTTTTGAGAAACACTTTTCTTGGCATTGCCAGAGTGCACCTTGTCTCCTCTACCTCATGCATTGTCAGTTACTTTGCTGTCCAAATAGCTAAACTCATCTACAACTTTCACTGTCTCATTTCCGAATCTGATTTAATTCGAGTGCATTCCATTACATTGTTGATATTCACCTTATAATCTCTTTCCAACTCACTGTCCCTTCCATTCGACTGCTCTTTCAAGTTCTTTCCTGACTCTTACAGAATTACAATGCCATCAACAAACCTTAAAATTTTTATATCTCTTCCATTAACTTTAAATAACCCCTTTCCAGTTTTCTTCTTCGTTTCCTTTACTTCTAGCACACTGCAAAGATTGAATAACACCGGAGATAGGTTACAACTCTATCTCTACCCCTCCTCAATTACTGCTTCCTTTTCGTGTCCTTCGGCACTTATAATTGCGGCCTCATTTATGTACCAGTTCTAAATAAACGATAGCCCGCCATTTCTTACCCCTACTACCTTTGGAATTTCAGAGTGTGCTTTCCAGCTTTCTTTAAATCTACAAATACTGTAAATGTAGCTTCACCTTCCTTAAACCCGTATTCTTAGATAAGTTGTAGGGTTACTATTGCCTCGTGTGTTCCTACATTTCTCCAGAACGCAGACTGGTTGTCTCTAGATTCAGCTTTTACTAGTTTTCCATTCTTATGTAAATAATTCTTGTCAGCGTTTTTCAACTGTGACTTATTAAACTTTGCCATATTAAAAATACTGAAACATGCCTCTCTAGCCGAAGTCACAGACATGGACTTGTGCTGTAGCACTGTAATCACAGGCACCACTATTTTTAAAGTCTGGACACAATTGTCTGACCTTTCCTAAATACATTATTGTAGGCCCATAAACTAGCCACAGATGTCCATCCTGGTGGTGGGATGAACTGCATCACTAGTATTTGGCCAGCAAGAGAACGAAACGTGTCTTTCACAATTCCCAATCGCTGGGTTTCGAACTAATCTTTCGATTTAAATTCCGAACCCTCCACAGTTTCTCGTTTGAAGGCCTATGGTATGTGTGATCTGTTTTGTCAATTGAGGACACTAAACTCGGTAGTCCCCTCAGTGGATAGATGGACAGCCTGTGGCAGCACCAGAGTTCACTCTTTCCCTTTTGTCATTGTAATACAACACAAACACAGCACTATACTACACTTATATACAGTACAGTCACTTACACTCAATGTGTATACTTACTATAGAGTGCTCACTTCGTTGGAAATTTGCCAATATGCAGAAAGAAGAAAACCTTTCTAATCAGGCTGCTGGAAATTCCACTTTCAGTCTTCCTACAGGCTATGCCAGACAACTTTACTAATATTAAAACTATACATGGAATCTTACTGCTATTGCAAAGTGGTTTTTACATGGCCTACAGACGGACTCGATGTAATGTGACAGATATTCAGGTGGTAACCCACCTTTACTAAACCCTCTCAACATACACTGATGTGCTGTTTTCCATGTTTGTTCTCAGTTGTGATATTACACTGCAGTGCAGTGACGTAAATTTTCTCGTCATTGATATTCCGTGGGAGGAAATTGTACACTATGACATTCAAGAACCTTGGAGTGTGCAAAAGTGTCATATATAGCGAAAAGATGCTCAATTGTCGATTTGATGGTGTTGATTTAGGGACCACCAAATATTTGAACTGAACCAGATAGTGATTTCTTGTTGGAAAACAAACTCCTCTTCCTGCTCCTATGTTTCAAGTTGACACCTTATGTTTCCAGATGCCAGGGTATGTGAGTCCTGTTACAGTTGGGGAAAAAACTACTCATTTTACACATAGCGCAAAACACATTACTTTTGAGCTATCTCATTCAGTCTCTATGACAGCTCATGCCTTTTCAGAATTCTATATCTAGAAATTGTTGCTTCTTGAGCTGTAACTGTAATCTTCATTCAGCAATAGTCATTAACACATAATTGGCATACTGATTGCAGTCTGAATGGAATCTACTGCAATCCAGTCTGCGGAAACCTCCTCACAGGTTTTGTTGACAAATGCAACTTTTAGCTCATCGTATCCAGTGATTTCTGTTGCATCTGTAAGGAACTTCCATATCCCCTCTTGGCCTACCTTCACTTGGACTTCACCTCCTTTCGTGTCCTTTCGTCTACATATTCTATTGCAAAACCGTTAATTTCACCTTTCCAATTGGGTTACAGTAGGAGCACAACATCTAAGTTGCTGTAAACTTGTCTGTCAGACCACTAAATTTCTCTCTCCATGCATATTTGAAAGCACACAATCTGCACTTTTGTGAACTACATAACTTTTGCTGGCGTAACACCTTACTTATTAAATCACAGCTTTTTTGACACTGCATTTATGTGTAACAGCCCATTATTAAAAAGGAGCAAGAATAGTAAGCAGTTGCAGATGCTGCACCTTTCACCAATAAATTTCTTGCACAAAGGTCAGTTTAAACTAGGAACAACAAACTGTTAGAAGAGGAACTAAAAGCAGCTCTGAGCTATGCTGAAGATGCAATAACTTCATGATGTTAGATGACCCTCTTCCTACCAATGATGCTTCCCTGGAGACAACAATTCAGTCTGCTTGACAACAAGAAAAACAACTACTATTTATATATTTTCTTCTAGGCAGCATATTCAATCAAATATTAATATTACAAAGGTTCCTTTGTAAGAAGATGCTTATACCTTATATTTATTTTGGTCAAAATGTAGCTGGCTGGAGTTTTTCTGTAATCTGCTGATTGGATTGTATTGTGAACTTAAAGGTATCGCTGCTTCTACTGTATTTAACTGTGCACTGTATGAAATGGGACATCATAGGAATTACCTGGCATATGATGAAAGAAATGTGACCAAATTGAGAGCTGGCTTTGGAAAATTTACCATAAATCATTTAAAGGGTTACCAAGAAATTAAAAAGAAATCTGAGATACAATACCAAGAATAGTTTTGAAAATAAATAGACAACGTCACATGCTTCTGGATATCCAGGGACTGAATTGAAAAGCAGCTCAGCTACAAGAAACCCCAAATTCCTCTAATGGGTCATATTAAGAGTCAAATCACCTACAAAACTTGTATCTCTCCACTTTGGCTAGATCGAGAACAGTAATATCAAACTTTCATACAGTATCATCACAAATGGTCAGTGTAAACCAAATAACAGTTAATAGTTAACAATTAAGCAGATGGATAGACCTGTACAACACAGTGAATTGGTTAAACAATGTTCTGTCATGCCCCCCCCCCCCCCTCCCGCTGCCCCCCAACCATATGTAAGAGTTATGCTTCAAGTAATCTAAGGAGATACAATGCATGTGTCACGAATGTAAGAAAGAGGTGGGTATAGTCCTCCTTGAAAAACTATCACACCAAATTCCATGAAGAACATTGTAAAGCTGCAGAAAATCTTTCTGACAGTTAACAGATCACAATTTGAACATACCTGTGTTTAGTTAGCGTTACAGGAATGTATTGATGTGTCACATTATACAGTGAAGGCATATGTCTGAGACTGAAGAGAATAAGCAGAAATATTAGACATTATTAAACTAATTAAGAAAGAAAAGTTTACTCAGAGCTTGTTAGTGGTATCCTATAAGGAATGTTATCAGGACGAGCAAGTGTTAAACTTGCTGGCATTGTACAGGTATGTACCAAACTTACACGCCAATTAATGAACTGACACAGTGAAGAGGCAAATACAAACCATGTTGCTAAGCTGCACACAATAATACGTTACTAACAACACTCTCTCTGCTGCATCTCAGGCCCGATGATGCGACCACAGATGGTGGGAGGTGGCTACCTGCAGCAGCAGCAGGCCATGGCAGGCCTCGGTGTCGGGGTGGGGGTGGGAGTGGGTCTGGGCGTGGGGCCGCATCGCTATGGCGGCCCGCAGGCCCAGGGGGCGCCACCGCCACAGCAGCAGCGCCAGCAGCGGCCGCCCAACGTCAGTGTCGGGCCCGACACGGGGCTCGGGGCCCGCCAGGACTGGAGGCACCTCCTTGTCTCACAGCAGCAGAGCGCTGTCTTCAGGAATGGAGCTGGCTCGGCTGCTGCTTTCCAGCAGCAGCAGCAACAGCACCTGCACCAGGGTATGTTTGACTTCTACATTTGCCTAATCGTGACTGTTAATCATTTTTTGTGTGTGTGCGTTACTGATTGTAACCTTAATGATCTGTTTCGAACCTCTTCAGTCTCATTAAAATCCATCAATCTGATCTTCTTCCAGTAATTTGTAAGTTATACAGACAGCTAAAAAACGATATAACACAAAACAACTGAGTTTTCTTTCTTCAATTCATTTGTATTTATTATTACGAAACAGTTCAGATGGTCACCTTTTTATTATTATGATCTAGATTTCACAACAGCGATTAATAAGTTACATATTCTACAAGTGATTTGACAAAGGTTTCATGCAGAACTGACATAGAAGTTGGACTGTGTGACATACATCTTCACTTTTTGAATACCAGGCATTGATGCATATCTATAGATGCGTGTAGTACAGAAATTACAAAAACAGTAAAATAGTTAGCTATTATATTTTGGATTTTAACACAAGAGACTAGGAAAAAAGGAAAGGTATGGAGATACAGTAGGAATGAAATAAATTTATTTATCCAAAATCTGTACAGTTAAAAATGGCAAAATGCTAGGTACTGTTTTATCTGAGGGAAGTTTTAATGTAAAAAGGTATTCCCAAAGAGTACGAAGGATTACCTATATAGTGATGTTTTCTCATTGGTATAATAACAAAGTAACAGGTGATTTCAGTAAATGAATACAATTTTAGAAACAGAAAAATCAGGACTGTAGAATTGTAAACTAGATTTTGGTAAGAATTGCACTAAAGATTGGAATATTCTCGAAAATAAACATTATAAGTATGACTAAATTTGAAAAATCCAGTTTTTGGAGAAAGTATAATGTTTGCTTGAAAGAGGACACTGAATGGTTCAAAATAACCTATGTCAATCTTAAAACAAAAAATTTTTAACAGGGTGGAATTTTGACATGCACTTAGTTTACTGATATCATAAATTATGAATATATCCTTAAATAAAATAATATGAGCCAAAAAAATATGAAGAAAATACCGGGTGATCAAAAAGTCAGTATAAATTTGAAAACCAAATAAATCATGGTATAATGTAGACAGAGAGGTACACATGCTTGGAATGACATGGGGTTTTATTAGAACCAAAAAAATACAAAGTTCAAAAAATGTCCAACAGATGGCGCTTCATCTGATCAGAATAGCAATAATTAGCATAACAAAGTAAGACAAAGCAGAGATGATGTTCCTTACGGAAAATGGTCAATATTTCCACCATCATTCCTCAACAATAGTTGCAGTCAAGGAATAATGTTGTGAACAGCACTGTAAAGCATGTCCGGGGTTATGGTGAGGCATTGGCATCGGATGTTGTCTTTCAGCATCCCTAGACATGTTGGTCAATCAGGATACACTTGCGACTTCAGGTAACCCCAGAGCCAATAATCGCACGGACTGAGGTTTGGGGACCTGGGAGGCCAAGCATGATGAAAGTGATGGCTGAGCACACGATCGTGACCAAACGACGTGCGCAAGAGATCTTTCACGCGTCTAGCAATCCTTCCCCCACCCCCCTCCCCCTCCTTCTCCAATAAAAGCCCATGTCATTCCAAGCATTGGTATATTAGTGTCATCAGTAGTCAGTAAGTTATATTGTGAGTAATAAAGTTCAGCACGATACAATGTGAATAAGAAATTAGGTATTTCAGGTAATTACGGTGTATGCTCTGCTAACAAATCAGAAAAGGGGGAAAATAATATTGGCATCAGGAGTGATACAAGAACAAGTAGAAAAATCACAGCTTACTCTACTGCACAGTCATAGTTGTCTTATAAAATAAGCAGGTTTGGTCACTTTTCTAAACTCCTAGAAAATTTCCCCTCTCTGCAGACTAGATGTCCATAAAACAAAATTTACCCTTAAGAAGTTATTAGGTTTTACTTGTCTTATGGCTGAAATTAAATATCATACCTTATTAGTTGCCGAAGTACATACATAAATACTAAACTAAGACTATAAAATGATTAATTTTTGGGATTGCATCTCTCTTTCTCCATGCTCACTGACTCATTTCTCATTGCTGTTTAGCTCAGTTAGGTTAGATGTTTCTGCCAGGTCTTATAGCTCCCATCCATATCTCCTTGCCTTTGTGAGTCCACTCGAGGCTGATCTTGATAATATTTTAGCATCATTGGGAAATAAAAATTGGAGCTTTTCATTTAATTGTTTTTTCAGTGTTATAGTGAAAGCTAATTGGACCTGTCATGTCACCACTCATTTTAAGTAAGTTTACTTGCTTGCTATACACAACAATGATTTTGCTTATGGCCCCATTTCATGGTAAAAATTAGTAGTACAAGTCAATTTTTGTTAATAATTTGTTGAAAGAATTAAAATTTTACATGACAGATGTAGCTTTCATTTCTGAGATTTGCCACTACCTGTTACTTTGCACTGAATGCCACAACATTTAGACTAAAACTTCCCCACTTACTAAAACAAGTTGACTTCGATCATAATTCTCAAATAACTGATGTGTCACGAACTGGATGTGTAATTTATTTTCATTATAATTCTGCAGGGTCCTTCAGTATGGCTCAGATGCAGCAACAGCAGCAGCAGCAGCTCGTAGCGTCTAGGAACCAGGGCATGCCGACTTTGCAGCAGATGATGTCGCAACAGCAACAGATGGGCATGCCCCCAGGACCAGGCCCTGGTCAGGTGAGTGCTACATTTATGGTACCATACAGTGCTGGCGTTGCTTACTTGTCCTTTTGTCAGATAAGACACCCTGGAGTTTCCAGTACCATATTAATATCTCCTCCTCCCACACTTTAATTTGCCAGTTGTTGCCACTACTTACACTTTCATCCTATGGGAAATGAATTTGTTACAATTATGACATCTGTCCGCTGTGATTTCTATTTCTGTGCCAGTCTTTTCATATCTGAGTAGCACTTGCTCCCTTTATCCTCAATTATCTGAAATATTTCTTCTTCAAATTAATAATATTATGAAAAGGAAAGTTGCTACTCACCATGTAGCGGAGATGCTGATTCGCAAATAGGCACAACAAAAATCGCAAATAGGCACAACAAAAAGACTCTCACAATTAACACACACACACACACACACACGGACAGTGAAGTTCTGCAAGTTAGACAGAGGGCAGGCAAGAGAATGGGAGGGGGTGGGTGGAAGCAGGGGAAAAGGAGAGAGAGAAATAAAAGGACTGGGAGTGATGGCACTATGACGGCTGTGTAGTGCTGGAATGGGAACAGGGAAGGTGCTGGATGGGTGAGGACAAAGAGTAACTTAGGTTGAGGCCAGGAGGGTTACGGGAAATGCAGGGAAGCACAGGTGAGAACTTTCCCTGCAATATGTCCTACGTTTCCGTAACCCTCCTGACCTCAACCATAGTTAATCATTGTCCTCAACCATTCAGCCGCTTCCCGGTGGTGAGTAGAAACTTTCCTTTTCATAATATTGTTACATTCCATCCTGGATTTTCCATTGTTTGGATTCCTCAAATTAAGTTCTTTATTTGATAGTGGTATCAGAAGTGCTTTCTTGGTGACCAGCAAAATTGGCTGGAAGGGTTACAGTTTATTGTTACTCTTTAAGATAAGGCATTAATTGTATGTAGGCGAACAACTGAATATGATGCCACTCTTGAACCAATGTAAATAAAAGCTGAGTGTTATTTGCATTCTGTTTCAGATGTCAATGAACCTGCAGATGTCACAGTCACTATCTGCGAGTGGAGTGCCCCCTCACCATACTTCCCCTCACCTCCCCCCGTACGTCAGCAGCCCAGTGCTACAGCAGCACCCCACCACCACCCCAGTGAGCTCTGCTTCAAACTCACAGCCTCCACCAGACTTCAGTCTCGAGTTCCTCGAACAGTTGCCGTCAGGAGATTCGAGTCAGTTTTCAGCCGCAGAACTTCTTAATTCCCTCGATGCAGGGTCGTCGTTTAATTTTCAAGATATATTATAGGAATGGTTTTAGGTGCTCTGTGCACCGTAATGCGGCAGCATTTTCTAGAGTGTGACTGTGTTGAGTTCTGAGTCCAGGTCCTTCACTTGGTGGACAATCTTAGTGAATCACAGACATACAGCAGTTACCAAATAAATAAGATGCAGTAAGGGTGATCATTAGAAAATAGTTAAAGTGACCTGTCAGACGGAAGATTTAGAAGAGGAATGGTACTGAGCGGTTAGGATCTCGAGAGCTGAACATGACATTAACATTCCAGTATTTGTTCTTTCAAGAGAGTCTAGTTTGGTTTGACTGTTGTACGAGTACTCATCTCGTAAAGTGTAGAATGTAATGAGGGACACATTTAGGAAATACATTGGACAATCGAAGAATTCACTTTTAGTTATGGCTGTGTGTATCTGTAAGAAACAACAGTGTGGTATAGTGGAACACTGATATTTGTGATCTAGACCTGCAAGTCTGTTGTGAGCAGAAATTCAACATTGTGTCCTATTACAGTGCACGTACACTAGCTATCAAATATTGTAATTTTATTTATGTGATTCAAATGCACATTTCTCATATGCGCAGCTGGGGCAAACACAGATAACTGTAACCTCAAATATACAGATACAAACACAACATCCTGAGCTTAAAACCCTGGCTAAACCTCAAATATAAACTTAAGAAACAGTGTTGCTGTTTTTCTGTTTTTATGCTGATTGCACAATGTTGCCCACTTATACATACTTGTGTTCTCTTGCCAGTGCTTTCCATTGTTTTTGTTGTAGTTAAATTCATTTATATTGTATCAAACAACTCAAATAATTTTTAACTCAGTTTAAATTGCCATGAAATCTTTAATGTTTATTGATCAGCAATGCTTTCACGAAACACTGCAACCATGATGTGGTAAATCATTAAATATTTAAGAGATAATTTCAGTGTGTAATTATATCTTTAAAATATGTTAATTCCTGTCTCAGTTGCTTCATTTGCAATATTTTTTTGTTTATGGTGTTTAATATGCACAAGCTGCATCGGGATGTAAAGTGTTTATCAGACAACTTGTGGCAGATGCAAGGAAGTATTCATGTGATGCAGTGCAGCTACCTCAGGCTTGTGAATGCTGTTGAAGTGGAGTTGGGACCACCTCCAACCACCGAAGCTCTCATTCTAGTATGGGATCAACCTTCAATCATAATCTTTACTAACAGATCAATTAAAACTTCATTAAATGTTGACAGACAAAAATGAATCAGTATTTTTGTTAACAATTTTTGCTGTTTATTTTAAGGGCTTGCAAGTAGAAGTTTATAAGACATTGATAGGGATATAAAGAACATATTATATATACTTATAATATCATAATGTATATAATTTAAAATGATCCAGAGAAAAAAAATTGTTGATATTATAATAATTGTTGTTCTTTTTGAAGTTAGTGATACAGAATGAACATAACTGTATGGGAATGGAATCATTCCTGACAAGTTTCAAGCTGAGCCTGAAGTAGAGTAGGTACTGGTTGAGGTACAGTCAAGCCACAACACCAGTAGTTTGCCATGTAATAGGATCACACCTAGAGAATGGGTTCAGAATTGGGTAATATGCTTCTGAAAAAGTGTCAGGTTTCTTACAGCGAGTTATTTTCATTGTAAGTGATGAGGGAGGCTGTGAATGAAACAGTTACTTTTAGGTGGCTCCCTCTTCCCCATAAGGTCATTAGGATCTTCGCAATTTTGAGACTGCAATCTAGAGGATTTCTGTAGCTTTTTTTAGATGTAGCTTTGAGGCAATAGAAAATTATTGTGTGTGTTTGCCATGACACTGTTTATCAGTTTTGTTCAATGTTTTAGTATTGGGCATATATTGCATTGTTATTGTTTTTTGAGGAAAAGTAAATAGAGGAACAATAGTTTTAAAATTACAATCAGGTCAATAAAGAAAGCCCTTTCTAAAGTTAGTGATTAGAATTTCCAGCGCTATGGAAAGTTAATAGTTCATTTTAACATTATCTTTGCTAGAAATTATAATAATAACATTAGTATCATACACACAATGTAAATTTTCATATGAAGCAGAGATTTAAACTTGGGGGTTTCAGTAATAAGGGACTTAGTTTCCAATTTTTTTTGCTTAATCAGAATGCATTTGTGTCAGTTCATTTGATGTCCTGCCCTTTTTCAGTTACTAGATTACAGTTTCTAAGTGCACAGTCATTCCAGTGTGGATGTAGTTGTGGTCATAGTTGTTTCATTTACAGAGGATTATTGTAACTGGGTGTTGCCATTACACATTATTAGCCATATGTTACTAAGTTCAAATATTTTCAGAATGATTTTGACAGAAAAAGTATGGTTATTACTTCAGCTGAAGTTGACAAATGTTTTGGTTTGACTGTACATCAACCACATTTCTGGTATATTGATACTCAATATGTTGATACAGGAAAACACCAAATCTTTTTAACATTTTGATGAGACAAAGAGGAGAAAAAGTGTTCTATGAGGAAACACAGTTTTCACTTCTCAGACTTTATATATGAATGTACAGTTTTATGCAGTGTTGTACTAAGGTGATATCTGCGTGTGAATGTGTGCAGCTGTGCCCTGTAGAAAATTGTATCAATCTGTCAAAAGGGCACCCGCTTCTCTTGCCAAATGTGTCAAGTACTGTATGTATACTTTTATGATTATTTCAAATGTTGTACAAGATAGTGTTTTGTATTTGTTCTGTATTAAGTTTCCATGCAAAATTATACAAACGTTATATTATTATATAATATATATACAAGTTTATCTAAATTGATTATTTTATATTTTTTATTTCATTCTGATCCTAAGAAGTTCTTTCTCATTCCAGTGCACAGTTCAGTATGATCACAGTTAAAAAATAGTGTCAGATGAGGTTGTTACCATGCTCAAATATACATGAATAAATATGGGAATTGTGTGTGGTGGTTACTACAACAATTAACTATCCAAGTATGGTGTATACATCTTGTTTCCAGCAACACATATACCTGCATTATTCTTGCCCTCTATTTTTAAAAGCAAAATAAATTCTGAGATAAGTAACATCTTGTGTTCATGATAAACAAGTGGCATTGGAAGTCAGACTGCCATCCAGTGTATTGTGATTGTCTTACAGATGAACATGATTGGGCAGGTTTGCATTTTTCATTATTTAGTTATTGCATCACCATTCATAATTAACAACAGTAAGAAATATGACACATACACAGAAACATGGAATTTGTGAATGGTTACTGTATTATACAGACTATAAGATGCTATCGACTCTAAGACTCCTTAATTTTTAAGCAATTTTTTAACAAAATGACATTTTTACCATTTTATTACTAGGCTGCAAAGCCAGACTAAAAAAATTCTTAGTTTATAAAACCACACTGACCCTTAAAATCCCTGAAAATCGTCATCTGCACTTTCAACATCTTCTCCTTCCTCTTCGTCATCACCATTGTCCTCTTCACATATAAGATGGTCTTCACTGCCATCGAGAGTGTGTTATTTATGCTGCACTTCTTGAAAGATTTAACAATAATGTCTTCTCCCACTCTAGACCACAACTGTTTTATCCACTGACACACTTGATTGATTGCAGGTCTCTTAAAGCTCCCTTCAACGTGAATCAGTGTCAATTCATGTGGGCTCCATCCATCATTAATTTGTTCCAATCCTCTCTCATAAACACTTTACATGGTTTATTTATTGAGACATCGAGAAGTAGTACTTGTGAAGTAAGTCCTCCCAGAAAAACAGCAACCTTTGAATTTCCCGGTCTCAATTTCTCTTTCACAGAACTTTTTAAATGACTCCTAACATAAGAAGAGAACTCTTCTTCAATAAAGCACCTTTCTTTCTCTTTTTCACTCTGTTGATCCATAGTTTCATACAAGCCTTATCCTCCAACCCCTTGTCATGTATGTAAACAACAACACATGGTGGTATTTTAGATGGTTTTGGCATTGCTTTGTGCTTAAAAATGATCATTGGGTTAAGTTTAGTACCATCAGCACAACATGAAAGGACAACAGCGTGGTGCATTTTCTGAGATATTTTGGTTTTGGTTCGCAAGCGAAGTCAGTGACGCTTTATAAACTTGTAGCACCAACCAACTCCACCCTTAAAGTCTTAAGTTTCACTGCAGCACTGACTTATGAGCATGTATTTGAATCATTTTTGTATTAATTCCAATGCCATTTTGTCGGTGTCCTTGAATCCATTTCAATACACCATCTGCTAGTTTTGGCCAAATTGCATTCAGTCCTCTATTTGCACAATTAGTCTTCTCACTTTTTTGCAGTTCTTCTTTATATCCTTCCAATTGCGAATGGTTTTTTTCAATCGGTGGAGGGCCAAATGCTGCTCAGCTGCACTGTTTCCATGCTCTACAGGATATGCTATTACTTTCAGTTTACAGCCTGCGTCATTTGAATGCCTTTTTTTTTTTTTCCATTGCAAAACTAGCTATTAACAAAAATATTTTACTATTACCTATAACACAACTCACTTTCAATTCAAGTTTACTGGCATTGTAAACCACAATGACACATCACAGGTTAGACAATGTTCTGGGTTTGAGATGGTGGGGCAGGAGGGAGACAGTGTTAGCACACTTGTGGATCTCTGCAACTCATGTTCGTCACATTGGTGCAGTGCTGCTGCCTGTTGAATCCAGTGTTGTCAGACAAAGGTTTCCTGTGGCATCAAATATATGGCCATTTTTGAGACTGGCAGAAATTTTAAATCAAACACTGAACATTTATATATTAATTTTGAGTATCAAACATAACTGAATTTTGGAGGTAATTTTTTGAAGAAAAAAGAGCATCTTATAGTCCATAAAATAAGGTACCTGGTCACACTGGTGAAGCAAGGAGGGCTTAGAAGAGGAAGGTAGATTAGGGTGTAACATGCAATTGACTATGAAGTTATTAGAGACTGAGTAAGAAGAGGGGAAAATTGTTGGGCAAGGTGCGGTAGGGATGAATTGGTAGGCAAGATAGAGAGAGGCAGCTGGTTCTCAACAACTAACCATTAAAACTGCAAATGCATCTCAAGTTTTCATAATTCTCAAAATTTTATATTATACAGGGTGTTACAAAAAGGTACGGCCAAACTTGCAGGAAACATTCTTCACACACAAATAAAGAAAAGATGTTATGTGGACACGTGTCCGGAAACGCTTAATTTCCATGTTAGAGCTCATTTTAGTTTCCTCAGTATGTACTGTACTTCCTCGATTCACTGCCATGATTTCATATGGGATACTCTAACTGTGCTGCTAGAACATGTGCCTTTATAAGTACGACACAACATGTGGTTCATGCACGATGGAGCTCCTGCACATTTCAGTCGAAGTGTTCGTACGCTTCTCAACAACAGATTCGGTGACCGATCGATTGGTAGAGGCGGACCAATTCCATGGCCTCCATGCTCTACTGACCTCTCTTGACTTTCATTTATGGGGGCGTTTGAAAGCTCTTGTCTACGCAACCCCGGTACCAAATGTAGAGACTCTTCGTGTTCGTATTGTGGACGGCTGTGATACAATACGCCGTTCTCCAGGGCTGCATCAGCTCATCAGGGATTCCATGCGACGGAGGGTGGGCGCACGTATCCTCACTAACGGAGGACATTTTGAACATTTCCTGTAACAAAGTGTTTGAAGTCACGCTGGTACGTTCTGTTGCTGTGTGTTTCCATTCCATGATTAATGTGATTTGAAGAGAAGTAATAAAATGAGGTCTAACATGGAAAGTAAGCGTTTCTGGACACATGTCCACATAACATATTTTCTTTCTTTGTGTGTGAGGAATGTTTCCTGAAAGTTTGGCCGTACCTTTTTGTAACACCCTGTATATAAGATAAAGCTGATCTGTCACACTCTTACATCCATCTCAGCATATTTCATATATCAATACAAAATTATTTGGTTACTGGCACTAAAAATTACTACAAGGGCCATAAACAAAATCTTTTATTACAAATGATGACTACACCTAGAAAAATACTGCCTCATGATTGATTAACTGTATGTGCACCAAGAATTCCATTGTAAGAGTCTGTATGACTCTTTCCTCATCAGTTCACCAGTATTATATTTTTTTCGATTTGAGGATGAAATGTACATACCAAGAATGAAAGCACATCAAATAAGATAACTGGTTAAATATGTTATTTTATTCTACACATGGATTTCCTTTCCACATTTCTAATTACCGATATGCATCTAAACCCTAACATTGGACACAACATGGATGGCTCGTTCCTATGCCAACCTTTTCATGGGTCGCTTGGAGGGAGCTTTCCTAGGATCCATTTGTCTTCAACCACTGGTTGGTTTGATGACATTTTACCATATGGATCATGGTGAGACTGGCCTGTTAAAATTCCTGAAATCTCTGAATACCTTATCCCAATTAAATTTCACATGGTCCTATTCTGAATCCCATGCCACATTCCTTGATGTTTATCTCGTGCTCACCAAAGGGCAGTTACACACTTCCGACCACATAAATCCTACCAACAAACATAATTACTTACGTGATTCTTCAAGCTTTCCTGGCGAATATGTTGTAAATAGTCTTCGCAGGTTTAGCTGCCGGATTGTGTGCAAATTCCACAATACTTCCTTGGGGCAACTCTGACATCTTCATGTGGTTCAACCTAGCTGGTGGCTAGGTACGACTGACAGTATCTGCATGTTGATGCCCCGTTTTTAGAACAGGCGCCCAAAGAATGCGCAGGTGCGGAACTCATACATGCGCAATGATTTACAGATAGGTGGTGCCATATACAAACTCACTCGGTCGAAAAGTGCAGAGCGGCTCTCCTGTTTGTGCACTGTACACTGAATTTGCAAACAGTGCAAGCAGACATACTCACCAACAGCCATACTAGACCAATGTTATGATGGGTCTGTTATCGAAGAATCTTGATTTTTTGTGTCGTGATTTAATAGGAGCCAATGCAGGGTTCCAGGCTCCGGTGAAATCCAGCATCCTGTCGGCGAGATTATCGGCTGTACAGATATGTATTGCTTTCTTAATGGTGTAATCCCAGAAAGATGATGCCAGGAATAAACTTCTGTCTTTTCATAAATCATGCAATGTTCCGTATTCAGACAGTGTTCCACAGTTGCCAACTTTTCCTGTTGACGATGTCATGTATGATGCTGATCTTCATTGCAGCATTATTGTACTGTGTGGCATATCTGGCCCATATATGCTTACCCACACTGTCAAGGAATCTTGTACAGAAGACATTTCCTCAGGCCAAGGTTATCCTTAACCGAACCCAACAGGTTTCACAGTTTTGCAGATGGTTGAAAAACACACTTAATTCCATATCTTCTGAGGACTCTTCCGATTCTTGATGACATTTCACCAAACTAAGACAATTCAGGCCCAGGGAGTTCAATCATGGAGCATAATCAAGATACAAAGACACCCATCACTTTGACCTTTTTGCCATATTTTGGTGCCGTGTCATCAAGAATCCGAAGAGTCCTCAGAAGGTATGGAATTAAGTGTGTTTTTCAACCATCTGCAAAACTGAGAAACCTGTTGGGTCTGGTTAAGAATGACCTTGGCCTGAGGAAACGTGGTGTGGACAAGATTCCTTGTCAACGTGGGGCAGTGTATATAGGCGAGACATGCTGCACAGTACAAGAACGCTGTGATGAACATCAGCGTCCTACACACCTTTGTCAACCAGAAAAGTCAGCAATTGCAGAACACTGTCTGAATACAAGACATGGAACAATGGAAGTTTTATCCTTGGCATCATCTTTCTGGGATTACATCATTAAGTATTCAATACATGTCCGTACAGCCAATAATCTCATCAAAAGGGATTTAGGATTTCAACTGAGCACAGCCTGGAATCCTGCGTTGGCTGCTATTAAATCATGACGCGAAAATCAAGATTCTTTGATAACAGACCCATCATAACATTGGTCTAGTATAGCCATTGGTGAGTAATATGTGGCTGTAGTGTTTGCAAATGCAGTGTACAGCACACGCACAGGAGAGCCGTTCTGTGAGGGAGTTTGAATATGACACCATCTATCTGCAAATCATTGCACAATTTCCGCACCTGCGCATTCTTCGCGCGCGACGACATGTAGATACTGTCAGTCGTATCTAGCCACCAGCAAGACTGAACCACCTGAAGATGTCAGACATTTGCTCCGAGGAAATCTTGTGGAATTTGCACAAAGTGATCTGGCGGCAAACCAGTGGAGAATATTTACAACATTACTTACAATCTGACAGTTGCCATCCTTTCCATGTCAAGTGTTCCCTCCCATACAGCCTTAGCAATCGAGACAAATGTATTTGTTTGTACCCAGACTCTTTACAGCAATACACCACCATTCTCACCTTAGCGTGCACTGCACACAATTACCCAACCAGTCTTGTTCAAAAGCAAATTTCACGAGCCATCACATCCAATCCTGGTACTGCTGATTCCTCCAAAAAACAAGTTTGGAGCACACCACTGGTAACACAGTAATATCCTGGTCTGGAATGTATTAATCAGCTACTTCAACAGTGCCATGACTTCCTAAAATCCATTCATACGTCATATACCAGCTGTTATGTAAACACTGTCTGACATTTTACATTGGCATGACTACCACCAAATTATCAGTTAGGATAATTGGGCATAGGAAGAGGGTGTATACTGGCAACATGCAATACCATGTTGCACAATTTTCTCTACAATCTGACAATTCTGACCTCGGTGTCTGTTTCGCCATCTGGATTCTTCCCCCTGACACCAGTTTCTCAGAATTCTGCAGCACTACAACATGTTTTTGATCTCACCACCCACCTGGCCTTAATATACATTAATTTCTTCCATCTCAGCATTTCTTCACACTAACTACTCTTTTCTTCACTCTGTTTTAGTTTTGTATACCTTTCATTGTCTTATTCGTTCATTTTTCACTGCCTCTCTCCCACCACTGTTACATATATGCTCATAGCTTTTCACTCTTATTAACTCATGCATGATGTTTAAGCAGTAATCTCTGTCTTGCATATTACCCTGTCCTCCACCTTTAGGCTCTTGGCTTTCAAATCTTGCCTGATGCAGCCCCAACAATCAGTCTTTCCTTCTCATCCCATGCGGTAAGTCTCCCCTGACCCATGGTTTGTGGGCGACTTTCCCGAAATTTATCCCTTTTCTAGACCTCTCCAGTCCTTTTCCTAATTGCCTAATTACAACCCTCTCTTATATGTGTGTTCTGCTGCCACTTGGTGAGTAGATTTTTTCATCTATCCAGTTAAATTACTTAACATATTTGGTATCAAGTAACACACAACTTTTCCCTCAAACTGAAACAGACACTACCTATCTACCCAATGCTTACCACCACTGTAGTAGGTATAAATTACATTTTCTCCAGCACTTAGTGTTTGAAAAAATGAACAGCACAGGTAGTCCCATTTATCTTGAGTACCTCAAATAACATTTTGCGCAGAAGTGAAATAAATAAGTACCATGAAAATGCTGTTTAGCTACCTTGAGGAAGCCAAGCAGGATAATTGCCTCTCTTGTAACTTCATTTGTTATGAAGATATGAACAGCAGTAGGCCTTGCATCTTTCTTAAATAGCACCCCACGCTTTTTATTCAGTAATCCATCTCCTCTCCTCGCAACCTGTTCAGCTTAATAAGAAACAGATATCGAGATCTTTACTACATATTGTAATACTGTAATCAGTTGTGGACACAAAAAGAAAAAGAAAGTTCTAAGATCCTCAAAGTGCTGGCCATGGACAGTGTACACTGACCCACGTGTTGGATGAAAGAATTCATTTCTGCTTCCAATGTTGCCCACTGATGTGAATTACAAGAAAAGCAAGCACAATACATTCCTGCACATTCTCTGGAGTTGTTGGAATATTGTGACAGACGACATCTTTTATGCTTCCATAAAGAAAAATATTCAGAGTGGCCAAGTTAAGAGACCCAGTACACCAATCCACTGTTCCGAAAACCAATCCATATGTTTGGATACTTTCATTTCAGAATGCAATGGCACACAAGGAGTCAGTGTGTTTGACATCCACTGTATTCATACCATTTAGACATTCTGTTTCTTATCCAGATGACAAGGAAGAATTTGTGTTGGAGGTTGGCATGTGCTCCACTGTTTAGGTCCCATTGATGAAATAAGGGTCAATGATTGCAGTACCAAGAATTCCGTACCAGACATTAACTCTCCATTGATGCTGATTTTTTTCCATTTGGGTAAGCCCCAATAGGTTTTTGCTGGACTGATAATGAATGTTCTTCATATTTGCCTGTACTTTGTTGGAGAAGGAATATTCATTGGTAAAAAGAATATTGGGGAAGTAGTTCTTGTTAGTGAGGATTTTCTGCTATGATCACTGACAGAACGATATACAATTCTGGAAGTCATCTCCATACAATTCTTAGTGTGAGTATAAATGATATTGATGCAAGAGGTTGCATGTTACAAAGTGAAGTACACTGGTTTTAGGAATGCCAACTACTGTTCAAGCTGTCATGTGCTCATGTTGGTCTCATTGTGATAGAAACAAGAACAGTAACTTCAGCAACTTTGTGTGAGTTCTACTATGGTTGTGTTACTTTGGGTTGAAACTTCCCATTCCCTTGAGCATCACAACAAGATGAGAAAACAACCTTCTTCAAGGTGGGTTCTTTTCAGGATATTGCCAGGGCTCTAGTTGGAAAATTATGACTTTTGGTACTCACCTAATCCTTCAAAACTTTCCAGATAGACTTGGACTGATGTTGCTCTGCAGTCATTTTTCTTTTATGACAGGAGACTTCCTCGGCCGATTGCCTCCCAGTTGCCAGCCAGGATTTTACACGTGGCATTTGGTCAAATTCAGAAAGAGGTGATCTAGTTAAATTGACGAAATCAAATCCAACACATGAGCCACATAAAGCATATTTCATAAAGGGATTACAGTTTCATTCATGGAACTAAATGAGAGTTCACGCTCAGCTGTTGATATAGCAGTAGTGTCTGAAGGACAGAGCAGTGGCAGCAGATCACACGGCTCCCTTTCGATGTCTCTGTACTCCTTGCACTTCTTAAAAGCTCTTATATTTTCGTGTTATCTGAGATTCTAAGTTGTTTGCAGAGATGAACTATGCTATCTCCTCCATACATGCAGACAGATATGTTCTGTGTACCAGCAGCTTGTCTGATAGCAAGAGTTGCACTGCAGATGACACTATAAGCTGTGTTGTCGATTCAGAAAGGCTAATTGTAGAAGTAGGAAATTAAAAGAATACATGATTACAAATTGAAACACACACAATGGAGAGAAGTATGCCACAGCGTTGTTCAGAATTGGACTGAATTATCTGAACAAGAAAAGAATATAACAAAGGTATTCCATAGTTAACTAATTTTATTCATTCATTTATACACTCCATAGTTCAGTAATTTTATTCATTCATGTAGATATCATCATTACTGCAATTTAAAATTTGTCATACTGCCAAGGTACTAATTGTTGTCGAGTCACAAAGTCGTTTCGAAAATAATCCCTTATCTGCATACTATACACATCAGTTCTTATTCTTACAGGCTCACAGTGTCGCAGAAGGCATTTGTACAATCGTCCTCTAGTCATAGACCATCATCTCTACTTATGAAATTACGTAGAATATAACGTGCTTTTATGGTTATGTCTGAAAAACTGCCATCCACATCGATAGGCCGTTGAAATATTCTCCATTTTTAGGCAAAACCCCAAAAGCACAATCCACCATGCTATGAGCACTACAGTCTTTAATTATAAACTCTCTGTTTCATCGTCAGGTTTCTCTTAGAATGGGGCCACAGAATTTACCTATATAGTGCAAATGCTCTCTTTTCTCTAAAATTAAAAGTTCTTCTCCCTTGCTGTGAGTTAATTTTTGAGGATATGTGTTTAACCGATTAGCTTTCAACCTTTGATAGAAGTTGGATTTCTTGAATACATTAGAATCACCACTGGTGACATATGAGCCCACTTCTATCACAGTGAAACAGTATTATGTGTTGAAAAAAATTCTTGTAATTATAAAACTTTGGTCTCATGTTTCTGTCCACAGCATCAATACTATTTCTAAAGCCAGTTCTGTCAAAAAAGTATCAGTTCAGTCATCTCGAGTTTTTTCCACAGCTGCTTGCATCTATCCTTCAGAATTTCTCTGCTTCTAGTGGCTCCTTGCAGATATTCAAAGTGTTAAGAGCAAAAGCCATTTCCAGTTGCAAGGTATCCAGAAGAAGCAACCCAGTAGAATTAGTGCCAGCATTAATATTTATTCATAGCAGTATTAGGCTACATACTTACAACAAAGCATACACAGTGTTCATTTCATTCATGAAAGGTAAAGAAATTCAAAAGAAGTGGAAGAATCTAAAGGGCTGTTTTGTAAGAGAACTGGCATCACAGAAAAAGACGAAGCCTGGTGAGGTTGCAAGAATATGGAGAAAATATGTATACTTTGATGCAATGCTATTTCCGTTCCCTCAAATGGAAGACAGACTGACCACCAGCAACATTGAAATTCTGACAAATAGCAGAAGAAACAGGGAAGGATGTTTGCCGACTCCCCCCTCTCCCCCCAAGCTGTCTTCACAAAATAACAACGATACAGCACTACGAAAAGAGAAGCCAAGAAAGTTACTTCTTAAATACATAAAAAGAGAAACAAAATGACAAAAGTAATGAGAACAAAAAGTTTGGCTTTAATGCTTACCCCCATGCTCGCGAAATTAAACAAAGAACAAAACATTATACAAAAGTAGAAATACTAAACCTAATTAGGAATGCCAGACATTATCAGCTTCCACTAACTTTTCCACGGCATACGGGCAGCTGTCATAACCACAGACACACACTACTAGACTGGCAGTACCGTATACAGTGTCATTGATATAATTGAAGCCAGCACTTTAGTATAGGAAAATGGCGGTGAGCACAAACTACGTCCAAACAGCTGTTTATTTACTGACAAAACATTCGTAAGAAGTGGGGATACGCTGATAGAACTACGTTACCATTAGAGTTCTGACAAAATGGTTAATACATACGTCATGTTTGGTTGTAATTTCTTGTACAGTAGGTAGAAGATACAAGGAAAGAAACATGTCACAATGCACAAATAACTAGAAACGTGTTACTTATTTTTGCTTTTGTGTTGTATGTAATCCCAAATAATGACATTACAATTTGTCTTAGCTGAAACACCGGCAGTGATTAAATGCTTTATGTACTTTTTGGTGGTTTCATAGATCTAACATTAACATATGTAGCTAAATGATGTGTTTTATCTAGTTTTGATTAACTTTGGCTCTTCTTTGAATAGTATGCTCATTATGAAAGTGCTCCTGCAAGTAGAACATGCAATTTGTCATTGATAACAAGTGTCTTTATTCATCTGAGTGTTTTTACAGAAACTGTTGTCTCCTTTAAGTGATAATATATGTAACCTGATATTCTTCCCAAAACATGGTTCTACAATGTGTGTGTTAACGTCAACTAGTACCCAAATATTTGCTCAACTGCAAAACTTGATGAGACCACCTCATAAAGGCTGCAACGTCATTTTTTTTAGAAAATGGTAAAACTTGCTGACACAGTTATCTTACCTCACCGAACGTCAGACTTCAGTGCAAGATGCATCTTTGCCAGTCTAGTATCCGCCTCGATAGCTGAGTGGACAGCGTGATGGAATACCATGCTAAGTAACACGGGTTCGATTCCTGGCTGGGTCGGATATTATCTCCTCTCAGGAACTGTGTGTTGTGTTGTCTTCATCTTCATCATCTCATCCCCATCGGCATGCAAGTCGCCGAAGTGGCATCAACTAAAAAGACTTGTACCAGGGGACCTGTCTAACCGAGCCCCATAACATTTCATTGCCAGTTTAGTAATGTATGTCTGTGGTCATAACACCACAACTCCAACCTCCACGAACTGTGTTCCTGTGACCCTCTGCTGACAACCACAACAAAACTTCTATGAACAGCTTGGTTTTGCAGTTTTCATGGAAAGCAAGTTCAGCGATTTCTTTCTGTATCTAATCAATAATGTAAAAGGGCAGTAAAAACTGTTCAACTACATTATGAGTGCTGATAAGTGCTGCTCAGGTGGTACAGATTTCCTGCAGTTCAAATACCATTACTGGGTGCATCCAACTGTAAGCCAAAGACTTGTGAAAGACAAGTTATACAAATTACATGAAGAGTTACAAAATTTAAATTCCTTCAGTACTATCAAATCAATAAGAATAGTTTTGAGATACTGCTTCAAGCAATAGGACCGAGTATAGCAAAACAGGACATGACATGGTAGTCTTCAAAATGGGCGCAGTGAGCCATTTGATGCCAGTGGCGGGTCCATGGTACTCAGTTTCACTTCACACTCAAAAGACAGCAGCCCTATTGTTTGTAACCACTGCCCACTATTTATCATTAGCTGGGGTTGCCATATGTCAAGGTTTCCTCGGATCTGAATTAGTTTTGTGGACTTTTCGGAGCATCTAAGAGAAAAGGATGTTATACATCTGTCCATGGAAAACCCAGACCTTTTTTTGTGTCTGGAGAAGTACGGTTGATTGAAAGTGAACAAATTTTAATAAATCTTGGCTAAACATAGATTATTACAACGCTGTACAATTTGTGATTGCAGTTGCTATCAATTTACCATTACTGCAAATCTGGTATTGTCAATATACAGTGTAGAACATGACAATTTGTACTTATTTTGAATGCAACGTACCACTTGAGATGTTACAATTGTATATATTAGTGTTTAAATTCTGAACTGATTAGAAAAAATATGAAGTAGTAAAATTTATGATAGTGTAGGAGATATCAATGATCAATGTAACATACCCCCCCCCCCCTCTTCCTTTGGTGTTCTAGGGTCACAATTCACCAAATAAAGCCAGGCACGTACGTCGTTTCCTTCATTTCATATTTAAAAAACCAGCGGTAAGAATGCGTAGATACTCTCCTATAGACATCTTCCCTATGTCTTTAGTGAGAACAATGAGGACCACCGGAGTATTAAGGCAGAGAGAGTTCTACGCCACAGGGTGTCCCAAAAGTGCTGTCCTGATGACATCATTCACACTGGTGGCATGTAGACATGGCAACAGTACATGAAATCACCCAAGATGGCGGCCAAGACATCATTCAAGATGGCTAATTTTGGCAGGAAGTTTGAATTTTAGCGGGAAGGTAGGTCAATTGGGCTACCTCCACTAACATAAACACCTCCCCCAGAAAATGGCAGAAGTTCACTTTCTATCAGGATAATGCAACACGCCTCCACTAATGTAAGAAAAATGGCGGGAAAGAAAGGGCAGATGCCCTTCTTCCACTAACCCAAATCTTCCGACTGCTACCTATTCCTAGGGATTGGTGCGAAAGTTTGAATTTTGTCAGTAAAGAAAGGTCACTTGGCTTTCTCTGCTAACCTAAGAAAATCGCGGGAAAGTCACCCGACAGCCACCTCTACCTAGGGATTGGCGAAAAAAGGACTTGCTCAGTGCTGGACACCAGTCTTTATTTAAACAATTAGAGGCAGTAACACCATCCAGTGTGAAACTTCCTGGCAGATAAAAACTGTGTGCCCGACCGAGACTCGAACTCGGGACCTTTGCCTTTTGCGGGCAAGTGCTCTACCATCTGAGCTACCGAAGCACGACTCACGCCCGGTACTCACAGCTTTACGTCTGCCAGTATCCGTCTCCTACCTTCCAGTTTTAATCTGCCAGGAAGTTTCATATCAGCGCACACTCCGCTGCAGAGTGAAAATCTCATTCTGGAAACATCCCCCAGGCTGTGGCTAAGCCATGTCTCCGCAATATCCTTTCTTTCAGGATTGCTAGTTCTGCAAGGTTTGCAGGAGAGCTTCTGTAAAGTTTGGAAGGTAGGAGACGGACACTGGCAGACGTAAAGCTGTGAGTACCGGGCGTGAGTCGTGCTTCGGTAGTTCAGATGGTAGAGCACTTGCCCGCGAAAGGCTAAGGTCCCGAGTTCGAGTCTCGGTCGGGCACACAGTTTTAATCTGCCAGGCAGTTTCATATCAGTGCACACTCCGCTGCAGAGTGGAAATCTCATTCTGGAACCATCCAGTGTGTTTGCCGTGAGGTCCAGACTCCAACTGACCTAGTACACAGCACCACCGCCAGAGGGCGCTCTCATCCGTGACATAATCCAAGATGACATCATGATGTCAGCTGATGACACAAGTACTGTTGTCCAAGATGGCGGGAAAGAGTGATTTGGCCACGAGGTCAGGGTCTAGTACACAGTACCACCTCCAGAGAGCACTTTCGTCAGTTTCGTGACGTAACCCAAGATGGTGGAGGAAAATGCTGGGAAACAGTGTGGTCGCCACGAGATCTGGTCCTAGTACACAGTACTGTCACCAGAGGGCATTGTCATCCACTCTGTGACAAAACCCAAGATGACTGTCTGGAGCGGAAAATGACTCAGCTTGTACAGGGATCCTGGAGAGTGGATGCAAACTACCCCTAAATTTCAGAAATAATTTCAGTACAGACTTGCAAACTACTCCTAAATAATGCAGTACTCTGATGTGCAGACACAAAATCAACTCAAACTGTCCAAATAACGTATAGCAGTATAGCAAAGCCTACAGACCTGCTCACAAAATAATGCAACAGACACGCAAACAACATCCGCATGTACCGCCCACCACCCCCTGTTCATATGACCACACAGGAGGCTACCACACATGCACCCAGAAGACGGGATCCACCGGAACCCCACGCGAAGCAAAGCTCAGGTGCCGGTTTGGGTCACGCAATCATGAGACGGCAACTTCCCTTTCATACTTGGTACCTGAGGAATTCCTCTTAAAATACGTGTTCACCTAGGCACCGTTGCTGACACGACCGGATGGGAGTGAAGGCCTATTTGCAGAGCGCAGATGCTCCAAGGGCGCGAGCCATCACTGGACACAAACCAGCACCAGCCATCACCCTCAAGCCACTACAGACAGCATGTGAAAGTTATTCGAGTGTTATATTGATGTCACATATCTGTCTAAATAACCGCCAAGTCATCCTCTGGGCCACCCTCATGTGTTTTCCCCGCTGCTGGTGTGATCTCTCTCTCTCTCTACCTGCAGTCCAGCTAAAACCTATTTGCAGAACAACTCACCATTGCAAACGCCATAGAAAACTGTTCCACCGCTCGCGATTCCTAACAGAACATGCTAGGCGCATATAGCCATGCTTAACTGTCGAGCGTAATTGACACAGTGCCGCGAAATGCGCTTGCATAGCTACAAACCACCACAAATGCATCTAATAAGGTTCTCAGTCTCATACTGATATCACATTGCTATATACAAATAAGAAACAAGTCGACCTCTCGGAAATTGTATAGTGTCCCAGAAATAGTTAACGCTCGCATTTGTAAGAGCTTTTGTGATGTCTCGGCTTGTATACAAGGAAATTCTTGCCCTAAAAGAACCTGTTTACGAAAATAGCACAGAATAACATCGAATTCATTCTTCCTCGCAGTCCTAATGTGGCACTCCGTCCATCACGTGTTATCCTTCCTGATTTCGACACACGCAAACGTTCTCACCGCTATGTAGAGACTCCTATATCCCAGCACACAGAACGTCTTGTGAAATGAATGGAGCAGTATGATTAGCTCTTATCGAATTTACTCTCTGAATAACTGATGCCGCTCGTGTGGAAGCACTGTCCACCTTTTTATTTCTTTCTGCAGACTAAGACTTTCAGTGGTTATTTTACACAGATCGCCATATTGCACCGGCAATTAAACCTTGCCGGCCGCGGTGGTCTCGCGGTTCTAGGTGCGCAGTCCGGGACCGTGCGACTGCTACGGTCGCAGGTTCGAATCCTGCCTCGGGCATGGATGTGTCTGATGTCCTTAGGTTAGTTAGGTTTAAGTAGTTCTAAGTTCTAGGGGACTGATGACCACAGCAGTTGAGTCCCATAATGCTCAGAGCCATTTGAACCATTTTTTTGGATTAAACCTTACAAACTACCCTACATATCGTCAAATACAGAAAGACTCCTACTCAATTACACTACTCTCTCACCGAGGAAAGGAGCTTGAATATTAGAACGTGAAACCGATCTCCGACCCATCAATATATCACCGTGTACTGTATCGATCATGTAAACGTGCAATTCGTATGTATCCTGTGCCACACATTGTCAGCCAATTTATATAATTCGTACATATACTGCAAAGACAGACAGCACCATGCATATGCTCGCAGCAATAGATATTTACTACGAGGTTGGGCGGGCGTCCACCAACAATGCCTGACCAGAGCGCCCTTAGTGGATCGAAGTCACTCTCAGAACTGTTCTATAAATTTGGCCTCGTTTCCTCTCTTGGCACAAATGCGTTACTGTTTCTGGTCTGGACCTGCTTGCTTGCTCGCTTTTCTGTACCCATATCCAGAGTCTGGGATTACAAGAACATAACTAATTTGGCATGACTTGCTAGAATATCATACCATTTTCGCAGTACTTCTTGATATCAAGCACGCAGCAGTATCCTACTGATCACTCACGCAACATAATTCCGAAGATATAAACTCGAAATTATTTCTAAAACTTTAGCTAGGTGGGGCGTATTGTAAACCACTGACTAACTAGAAACTTGTCACGTCTGCGAAAACATTTATGTGGAAACTAGAAAAAAAAGAGTGAAAACTGATAGTTCCACTTGCGAATAGCAATGTCGTTGATGTAGCAGATTCCAAATCATCCATATAATTTACAAGGTCAGTTAAGGTGTCTCTCATGTGTAGAGAACCGGCAAACGTTTCTTCCAGATGCTAGAAGCACACACCACATGCAGAAGGCTCCCAGGACACAGTCCCCCCTCTGGTGGACCAAACTAGAACACAGAACATGTTTTCATACGTAGCGAGTGATTGGTCCACCTGTGAGCCCTGTCCCAGATGTGACGTGTGGTGGATCCGCCTCCAAATTTCGGTCTGGATATATATTTAGTGTACGGCAGATCCACACTTGACTATCTTGGATTTGGTATATTGTGGATCCGTATCCCAACATGGCTCCAGATATAATGCACAGAGGATCCACACTCGAACGCTAACTCAGGTCTACTACGGGGCCTGGGAGCCATCCGCGACACATGTATATACACGGACAAACAGAAAACAACTACATCTACATCTACATCCACACTCCGCAAGCCACCTGACGGTGTGTGGCGGAGGGTACCCTGAGTACCTCTATCGGTTCTCCCTTCTATTCCAGTCTCGTATTGTAAACAGAGCAAACGCTCTCCAAATGTGGAGGTGACTGGACACAATCAAGTACAGTGCTATACTACACCTCCCGATCAGTGCTTTTGGGCTACGTGTTGGCGCTCTGATACATTTACAAGCAATTTTAGAACACAGAACGCGAGGTTATGTCATGATCGCATGGATGGATGTGACACAAAATCGATCGAATTGCGAAAAATGATGAGGGAATAAGTATAAATTGACCAAATATACACCGAAATGAGTGGAAATTGTGGAAGTACTTGCGTACCTTCAGGTTCGCTTAAAACAATTTGCACACGGTAACAAGTATGTGGCAGCAAGAGGAATCCGAGAAAACATCGACATGGAAGCGAAGGGAAACAGGGTAGCAGTCAATTTTTCTCTGTTGCGGCTGCATTATACTGTATTTCCATTCAGGTACCAGTGATACACGTGAGTTGACTAACGTATTTGATGCTTTTCAGAAAGACAGAGAACCATCCCCCTCTAAACTTACATGCATGTGCATTAAAGGATAACTGAGTGGACGGGGTGATCAATTGAAATGGAGCTGTAACGAGGTACGGTTTAATGGCTGACTGATGATTCATTCTAGAGAGGAAGAAGTTGCTGCAGGTCAATTTTTCCACTGTTCTGTCAGGATGCATCAGTCACGTGACATAGCCAGTGTTCTACTCGTATACAGCCACGTGTTCATTATGTGGTTTAAAGCCCTGTCTACTAGCGAACATTAATGGTAAACCTGTCAGTCGTCAGAGGACTTCCATCTCAATGTGACGAAACGTGACACATTCTTCTAAACGAACTATGATTTATGCGATGTACTCCATCCCCCTATTGCATCTTGAGTGTAAAATCAAGACTTCAATAAGTGCTTGTGAGGCACTGCAATCCCCGTGTATACATTTACCTGACAGATGTGCTGTTTACAGAGTTAGTGGCGGAATGACTTGTAATTTTCACATGTCGGACACTGGTGCTATGCTTTTACCTATTTCCTTGTAAGAGGTGTTCCTCGTTACTAATGATCATTTTATATAGGGCTGAGGCAGGCATAGTATAATTTCTGAACCATGATTGGATGTGAACAGTAGACGCTATACGTCTCTGGAAAGCCATATTGTGCTCCTATCACACAGAACCGATGTTTTAAGGCAGTAGTTTTTTCGTTTTACGGTTTGGTAACATAGTTTATCGTAGAGAAACCTGGAAGAAGGATGTACGTCCTGCACTTGAAATATATTTCTTACATTGGAATATTAGCAGCACTACATTCCATATGACTGATAGGTTGGTAACGCAAGCGATCTAATATTATAGCCCGTTTTAAGTGCAGAATGCTGTAGCCTTAAGAGTGAATGTGTTTGTGTTCTCTCTTACCAGTGCCTTCCGGGTACTGATCCTACACTCTGGGATAATAATTCAAAATTGATAGCTTGGTTGATTCACTTAAAAATGCGTTGAACTCCATTCGCCTGGAGCTCGATCACGCATAAGAATCATCCGTTTCTTATTCTTCTTAACTGTCATCTTTTACATAATGATACCTTTAAATCTGTTGCTATACATCGATAAGGAGTGCTAACCTCCTCGGCATGGACGCACCTCGAGAAATCTTGTGTTGGGTGAGGTGTCGGTAAGATCCATTCATTCACGAGACGTGGAATGTAGTGGTCTACTTCTGGTCGGTTGCAGATTAAATCGGTAAGGGTGCTGCAGACTGGCTTGGTCAATAACAGTGTGAAAGGGGTCTTTCAGTATCTAATCTTACCCTAAGACTGCAGGAATGCTCTCTGACTCCGATCAGCATAGAGATTGATCGTAAATTGAGCACTATGCTCAAGGTGTTAGAAATATGTATAGCACTGTCTGATATGTTTTGATGATGTATGTGTTCGGGAATTAATAATGAATGGATGTACTGCATAGTCATCTATCCACATTCGCAATGATGCTCCCAAAGTGGAGAAGGGGTGGTTTAGCTATGATACTGAAACTGGGAAACACGTTGTCACATCATTGGTCGGTGTTGAAATTAGTGTAAAATTGCTAAAACTGTTCACAGTATCAACTGTGACACTTATTGTTTTGGTACATCAGCGGTGTGTTTTCCATCCCATCCGTCCAATGGCACACTGTTGGTTACGACTTAATTATTGACTGACAGCCCTTGTTTGAGTTGGAGGAAGAGTTTTGTGGAGGGGTGCCACCTTCTGGGGAAGGCTAGCACCAAAACAGGATGGCATACCTGACTGCAATATGGAATCAGTCGAAACGGAATGCAGAGCCATCAGCTATTCGGTTAATGCGACAGATGAGTTGAAATGTAGTTTGGAAACCCACGCCAGCACCGTAAAACTCTACCAATTTCCCTATGTTGTAAATGACTTTTATTTAAAATCATCTAGTGTGCGTGGTGTGTAATGGTAACAGCAGTAAGACTATGATTTACACAGTGCTACATCTAGAGGTAGTCCAATTGACCTATCTTCCCTTCAAAATTCTAACTTCCCAGAACTTTGGCTTGATGTTCTTGTTGTCTGCGAAAGGCAGTGGGTCAGAACATCTTAATGTCAGTTTAGAACCTGACACAGACCTCAAAGTCGTTGCAGAAAAACAAACTGTTTGGCACTGTACAAAGCGTGTTAGAGCAGACAAAAATGTTTCAAACAACGTGACAGGGCCACAGGGGGCGTCTCTTGTGACTTACAATATAGTCCGCAGGATACAATCATTCTCCTAGAGTGCCGACCGCTGTAGCCGAGCGGCTAGGCGCTCCAGTCATGTGCTCCATGCCTGCATGCATGCGGTATTTGTTTTCGATATGTGGGAGGAGGGAGATGCAGTAAAAATCTTATCTAGTTATCTATCGGATGAAGTTAGCTGAGCTTTTACAGTTCGTAATTTTTCTCTGATGGATGGTACAGAATAACAAAGATAGCATGTTGGGGAGAGATGTGAATGGAAGTGGATCTGTAGTACTTGTATGTAGTTTGGAGAAGCACCACAATGCAGCTGCAAAATCTACGCCCTTCCCCCAGGTGCTCTACTGTCTTTTATACTACCTCGTGTTACAGAAGCAGGCTTCATTTCCATCGAATGGTCAAAACACAGTACTGTCACGGTAACTCAGTTTTGCTTGTTTCTACACGGCTTGCAGGAGGTGATAGATATAGTTTACTCTGACCCCTACTCAGTTCCGACTTACATTGGAACGATCACGTGCACAAAACTGTTTGGATGGTAGCATAGAGTCTGAGGGGGCAGTTGCAGGATGCATACGGGCTATCTAAAACAAAGCGGGAATTTTACTGTAGCAGACACGTTCGAGAAAGGTGACTCGTTTCGAGATATGAGAGGGATAGAAATATGATTAACTAGAGATCTGGAAAGCTAGGGTACATTTCTTACGACCTCAATCATCACTACCGTTTGTGATCCTTCTGAATCAACCATTGCCTGTAGGCCAGAGGATATATCACTGACCCTGACATTGCATTGAGACAGAATGCATTACAAATACTGGGGAAATATCTAGCGACGGAGGCATGAGGGGGTTGCAAATACCGGTTTCATACCATGCTGCTTAGCCGAATCACTTTCAAAATTTCAGCGATTTTTATCACGAGGTTGCATCATCTGCGACGTGTTGACCTGATACTATACACTCCGGCAGTCACCGTCTCGGTATTTGTCCAGAAAAATCATATTCATTTGGAGGTAATGCCACAGTTCACTATATAAATCCGGTATAGCTTTTAAAACAGATGCTCGTGAGCACATGTAGAACCAAGACCGCCTGTGGCAGTAACATACTGTAGTTGTTGGGATTAGGTTTTTTAACATCTGGTAGTTTGTAAGACGATTAAACCTCTCTTTTCTAAGACATGGTGGTAGCACTCGCAAGAAAAGCTTATGAGACATGTCCACCCATCACTGATTTTCAGTCAGTATTATTTCACATCGCCAGCGATCGGTTATTGATGAAGTATTATACTTAGTAGCAGGGGGTGCATGTTAGGTTCACCTTGAGCATCAGGCTCATAAAGTATATGTTCGTGTTCCGACATGTGCAAGAGGGAATGACTATGTCCATTCGTAAGGAAGGTATAGATTTGATGTCAAGTACTGTGATAGCAAAGGGAAGAGTATGTCAGGTCATAAATACGGTACTGACATTTCTATTTCCAGAGGCACAGCCGTCAACAGAAATCTATTTCCGATGCTTCGCTTATTGTCGAATGTCATTCAACTGAGACCGCAATCGTAACATTCAGTTGTAAGTACAGGGAGAAAATATATATATGACCGAGTTCTTAGGATGAAAATAGATTCTACCTGTGCGTGCATGGCCTGCAGCTCCAGTGACCTGGGCGTGGGTGATTCAAATTTCCCGTTAACAGTAGGAGCTGTCAGAATGGAGAGGTCTGTTGGAGTACAGCAAAGTAGATGAATTAACTGTGTTGTCCTCTAGATGAATAGCGAACTAATACTTAGTATGTGTTGCATAGCTTTCGTGATCGTGTGGAAATTTGAGAAGATTGAATATGAAGGTGCATTATTTCCTCCCATGTAAATTGTTCGGTTGACTGCTTCTGCTCATTTTACACCTTTATTTAGTTCAGAGAAGATCGATTGTGGTGTGTGCATCTAGCATGTGGAAGACTCGTTTGCCGGTTCTCTACACATGAGAAACACCTTAGTTGACCTTGTAAATTATATGGATGATTTGGTATCTGCTACATCACAGACATCGGTATTCGTGAGTGGATATATCAGTTATATCTATTTTGTTTTTCGAGTTTCTGCGTAAATGTCTTTGCAGACATGACAAGTTTCTAGTTAGTCAGTGGTTTACAGTACACCCCACCTAGCTAAAGTTTTGGGTTTGTAGAGAAATAATCCAGTCTATATCAGCAGAATTATGTTGCGTGAGCGATCCGTATGATACTGCTGCGTGCTTGATATCAAGAAGTACTGCAAAAATGGTATGATATTCTAGCAAGCCATGAGAAATAAGTTTTGCTCTAGTAATCCCAGACTCTGGATATGGGTACAGAAAAGCGAGCAAGCAAGCAGGTCCAGACCAAAAACAGTAGCGCATTTGTGCCAAGAGAGGAAATGAGGCCAAATTTGTAGAACAGTTCTGAGAGTGACTTCGATCCACTAAGGGCGCTCTGGTCAGGCATTGTTGGTGGACGCCCGCCCAACCTCGTGGTAAATATCTAGTGCTGCGAGCATATGCGTGGTGCTGTCTGTCTTTGCAGTATATGTACGAATCATGTGGTGTCACCACCAGACACCACACTTGCTAGGTGGTAGCCTTTAAATCGGCCGCGGTCCGTTACTATACGTCGGACCCGCGTGTCGCCACTATCAGTGATTGCACACTGAGCGCCGCCACACGGCAGGTCTAGAGAGACTTCCTAGCCCTCGTCCCCAGTTGTACAGCCGACTTTGCTAGCGATGGTACACTGACTTCTACGCTCTCATTTGCCGAGACGATAGTTAGCATAGCCTTCAGCTACGTTATTTGCTACGACCTAGCAAGGCGCCAGTATCCGTACTATTGATATTGTGAATCATGTACCATAAAGAGCGACGTTCTCCATTAATGGATTAAAGTTAAGTATTCCACCAGCTACGTCCGTTTTTCTCCATTCTAATTCCCTTGTCATGTTCCAGACCTCACGCCACCCTGCGTGAGCTAAAACGCGTGCATTTCGGCCTCCTTTAGGTATACGGGTTGGCTCTCGTGCCAACCACAACAAATTATATAAATGGGCTGACAATGTGTGGCACAGGATACATACGGATTGCATACAAGATCGATACAGTACACGGTGATATATTGATGGGTCGGAGATCGGTTTCACGTTCTAATATTCAAGCTCTTGTCCTCAGTGAGGGAGCAGTGCAATTGAGTAGGAGTCTTTCTGTAATTTGACGATATGTAGGGTAGTTTGTAAGATTTAATTGCTGGTGCAATATTGCAATCTGTGTAAAATAACCACTGAAAGTCTAGTCTGCAGTAAGGGGAAAAAAAGGTGGACAGTGCTTCCACACGAGCGGCATCAGTAATTCAGAGGGTAAATTCGATAAGAGCTAATCATACTGCTCCATTCATTTCACAAGACGTCCTTTGCGCTGGGATATAGGAGTCTCTACATAGTGGTGAGAACATCTGCGTATGTTACAAGTAGTAAGGCTAACAAGTGATGGACAGGGTGCCACATTAGGACTGAGAGGAAGAATGCATTCGATGTTATTCTGTGCTATTTTCGTAATCAGGTTCTGTTAGGGCAAGAATTTCCTTGTATACAAGCCGAGACATCACAAAAGCTCTTAGGAAAGAGAGCATTAACTATTTCTGGGACACTATACAATTTCCGAGAGTTCGACTTGTTGCCATGTGATATCACTATAAGATTGAGAACCTTGTTAGATGTGCCTGCAGTGGTTTGTAGCTACACGAGTGCATTTGACGGTGCTGTGTCAGTTATGCTTGGCAGTTAAGCACACTTAGACGCATCTCACATCTTCCGTTAGGAATCACGAGCGGTGGAACAGTTTTCTATAGCGTTTGCAAGGGTGAATCTTTCTGCAAATAGGTCTTCGCTGGACCGTAGGTAGAGAGAGAGAGAGAGAGAGAGAGAGAGAGAGAGAGAGAGAGAGAGAGAGAGAGATCACACCAGAAGCACCGAAAACACATGCACGCAGCCCAGAGGATGAGTTGGCGCTTATTTAGATAGACATGTAATGTCAGTATAACACTCCAATAACTTATACATGCCGTCGACAGCAGCGTGAGGGTAGTTTTTCTGAGCGAGCTATGTGTGATGCAAAAGCATACTACAGGGATTTCACCGTATTGTTGAATACTGAAGGCACTGAAGGTATTATTTTCTGTCAGTCGGCTGGTATTCTCTTAGCTCCTTCCTTATCCGAATCTGAGAAATACATTGCAGCTCTATAACTGTCATCTGCTATGTTGATAACGAATCGATCAACGACAGAATCCACGAAGCCACCTAGGCGCAGCATTTTCTCCTCTTCTTACGTGACAAGTGTTGCCAACACGTAATTGTTTTTTCCGTCAAACCGTAACCCAAAAATCCGTCAAAATAAAATATCTCCATATTTTCTTGCGAAAATATTAAAAAATAAAACTCATTTTAAAACTTTACACTCATTACTTTGCCGCCCGTGGTGGCCGAACGGTTCTAGGCGCTTCAGTCCAGAACCGCGCTACTGCTACGCTCGCAGGTTCGAATCTTGCCTCGGGCATGGATGTGTTGATGTCCTTAGGTTAGTTAGGTTTAAGTAGTTCTAAGTCTAGGGCACTGATGAGCTCAGATGTTAAGTCCCATAGTGGTCAGAGAGATTTTTGAACTCATTACTTTGTTGACGCATCGCGCAAACATTTAAAAATCCGTCAAAATGAGATGTCTCCGTATCTGCTTGCAAATAAAAAGACGAAATTAAAATTTAGTTTAAACATCATACTCACACCTAGTTTACGAGACGGACAGACATTTAAATATCCGCCTAACTCTGCCAAAATATAAATTATTATATAACTACATCACATTTTAATAGAATAGTAACAAGCAAATTTAAACACGCTCCATTAAATTTCGGACGTGCAGTTGCACACATTCAGCTTTTACCTCTAGTATTTCGCCTATATAACGTCCAGTCATCTTCAGAATAAACAGACAGGAAGATGGCTGGACACTGTACAGTTGAAATATTAGAAGAAGGAGCCGAAATAATGCGCAGAACGCCCAAAATTTAATGGAGCAGTCATTGCGCCACGAAAACGTGAAGATGCACAAATTCAAAGATATTTACTCACCTATGCTGATTAAAATAATAACAGTTCATCCATATCGTCCTCTGCCTCTTCTTCTGTTGACGTGCTGGGTTGTAGGTCTCCTCGGTATTCTGGTGAGACGTAATTAAGACAGCACCTATTCACACTCCTAAGACCAGCCCGCACAGCGAGAATTGCGTTTACTATATTGGTTTTAAATCTATTCCTGAGGGAGGTTTTCACATTGTTGAGCATCCGAAATGTTCTTTCGACCTCAGCATTTTGCAAAAACATCTTTGCAAAACCTGAGAGTTCCTGAAATGGATTTTGGAAACTATCGTCTTTGTATGATACGATCTCTTGCCGAAGTTCTACTGTATTATCGACATTTTTCCATTGAACAGTAGTTAGTTTTGACCACTGAAAGTCAATTTTTGTTATTTCTGTGTCTGGTAATTGAAATTCCTGAGCTAGTGGGATTAAACTTTCTTTTGGCATCCTCAAACACTGTTCTGGAGCAATTAGGCACACTTTTTGCAAACCCTTGACATTATTTGGCAGTCACCTCTGCAGCTCTTCTGCTAAGAAAGCAGAAAACTTTCGCATCTACTGCGAAAAACTTTTTTTGTTTTCTGCGTTAATTTGTTGTTCTTTCGTTATATTTACGAATGAAACCTCTACTTCATTGCTAAGATAAATTTTGGCGATTTGTATTTTCCAACGTCTACCGTTAGCAAATCCCGCTTATAACATGGGACAACAATCCGCCTCGGAACACCTGCAATAAGAAGAATTAAGCCTTGCAGTAGCTTTGAACGGTCCTGCTGTACTTGACTGGAATGATTTATTGACCTTTAGACATTCTTCTAGAGTTGGTCTAAGAAACAGAAGATAAAGCTTATTGATGCCCTCAGAGCACATACTATATAACAGTTCAGCTGTGTAGCACTTATTCCGATGTGTGGATATTTCAAGATTTGTCTGTAGTTCAAGCCACTGACTTAAAATGCGACTAACAACTTCGATCGATAGCCACCTCGTGTCTGATTGGTGTATAATTTTAAGGGGTTCGGCTGCATCATTTATTGCTTTAAACAACTTGCTATACACGGTTTGTCGAGAAGAAGATTTAGAATACCAAGAATAAGTTACACAAATTAAAAGCTCAAGATTCCTTGCTAACTGCACAGAATGGCAAACACAGGAGATCACTACAAGAATAGGGACTTCACATTTCAGTTTCTGGTAAATCCTATTGTTAATACGCACCAATACTGAGGCATTATCCGTACAATTTCCTCTCATTTGTTCAATGTCTCGACCATAATCTGAAAGTAATGACTTTACTGCAGTAATAATACACTCAGCATTCCCCTGTTCTAGTTCAACAATTCCTAAAAAGGTTGAAATATCTCTGCTTTGTTGTTTTGAAAAATATACAGTACATACAGCCAACAACTGGGTGACAGAAATGTCTGTAGATTCATAAATTCCCGTTACAAACGTCTAGGACTTGTAGAGGGTAGCGAGTACAGAACATTTTGAATAGGAACCCATGTCCGGAAGCGTATTGTTTCCGTTCTACGACAGTTTCAATTTATATGTGTACCTCGTCAACGTCTGCTTAGGGCAACAGAAACGTCTTAAAGTTCCCTGTCCTGGTATGCAACAGGGTAGACACGATGACGTGTACTACGTCAAACGATCCCCAGATGTCACTTACTGTCTGCTTTGCTGTGCGACCGCGTCAATACCTGTGCGTCACCAATAGAGGAAACATGGTGCAGTACACTTTTGCGGAATACACAGACATGCTCCTTGAGTATGGCAAAGCTGGAGGTAACGGAGGAGGTGCTAGTCGGCTGTATCACGGACGTTTCCCACACCGTCACACTCCATCGCATAAATTATTTGCCCAAGTTACACAACGGCTACGAGAAACGGGAGCAGGCAGGACTGTGGGGCTCCACGGCGACGCCGCACTCCAGAATTTGAAGAAGGTGTACTGCGTCGCACTGAAGGTAGCACGCCAACGAGTTCGCGAACAACTGCGCGTGCAATGGCTGTTACTCACAGTGCCGTCTTGGACGTCCTGCTTGGGCAACAATTACATCCGTACCACTTACAGAGGGTACACGCTGTGGATCCAGCAGATTTTCCACATCGCGTCCCCTTCTGCATATGGTTCCTACATCGTTGCATCGACACGCCCCTGTTTCCACGCCGAGTTCTGTTCACAGATGAATGTAGGTTCACAAGGGATTGTCTTCTGAATGCTCGGAATAGCCATGTCTGGGCGGACGGAAACCCTCACGCCACGCATGTTCAGAGATTTCAAGATAGGTTTGGAATTAGCGTGTGGGCAGATATTCTGGACAGTCATGTGCTTGGGACATACCTCCTTCCATCCAAGCTCACGGGTCCCGCAGACTTAGTCTCCCTACGACACGTTATAGACCCGTTATTGGAAGATGTGCCATTGAATGTCCGTCAGAAAATGTGGTTTGAACATGATGGAGCACCAGCTCACTTTTCACTGGCTGTCCGGAGACATCTCAACAGACGGTATGGTGAAAGATGGATAGGCCGTGGTGGTCCAACCGCGTGGCCGCCACGATCGCCGGATTTAACTCCTATGGACTACTACTTGTGGGGTCGTATGAGAACCTAATTTATGAGACACCTGTAGAAACAGGGGAAGATCTGCTGGCACGGGTTCTGTCGGCTGCACAAGAGATTTAAGAGCCACCAGGTGGGATGGAGAGAGTGTAACAGAACATGCTTCGGAGGTACAATGTGTGTAACAACGTTGGTGGTCGCCACATCGAGCCGCTGTTGTAATGCATCGGTACGTTGCGGATGGTGCCATAGATGCTGGTTTCTTGTTGTTGTCGACTAATGTAAACCATAAGGTGTAAGTTGTAATGCAAATGCGTAAGTAATAACGGAACGAGTCAGTATTCTTTTCTAATGGATTGCAAAAATTGTACTGGGTCGCGCCTAAGTACATTCCTCACGTGGGTGTGGATGAGATAATTATACTGCATTGAAACTGTCGTAGAACGGAAACGATACGTTTCTGGACACGGGTTCCTATTCAAAATGTTATGAACTCACTACCCTCAACATGTCCTAGAAGTTTGTAACGGGAATTTCCGACCATCGTGTATAAGAAATATGTCTCTTACCTACATTGTTCTGTAGTTCTGATTTAAAGGGCTGGAAGAGAACGTTCGTGATCAAAACACTGCTCTTCGTACGGTGTAGCCGTAAAAGAGATGCATAGTCAGCACTTTGAAAGATGATCAACCCACCTAATGGCACAGTGATTAACTACAAACAACGTAAGAGCAGCTGCATGTTCGTACGTATGTTTGATAGATTGAAGTAGCAATGATGACTGTCGTGAAGATGAAAAAAAGTTCGGCTGCTTTTAAAAGTTTCTTACTTTTTCCATGCAGAAGTAAATCTGACAAACCCACATTCAGGTCGCATTGGCAATATTTACACCGTGCACTACTAGGTTCCCCTGGCGCCTCTAAGAACCAAATCCTTTGTTAAATCACTTAACCACTGTTTTCTAAAATGTCGTACATATCGCTTGACATTCTTTTCAGACATGTTCAGTCAGTCGTAAATACAAACGAAAAGTGCACTAGACTCTAGTTAGCTCACTACAACACTGTAGTCTGTAACCTGGTACGCAGCCCAGCCCCAAGTTACGATCGCTGGCAATCGGCAGCAGTCGGGAGAATACGTGCCCCTGGTGGTTTGCAGATGCTCATGGAAGCTCAGAACACAGGTTTCTGTTGCCTCCCCTCTTCCCGCAAACCCAGATGCCAAGTTACAATTCGCGAGAAGTACCGTACACTGACGTGTTGCGTTCACTATCCAGCATTCGCGGCGTTAACACATACAGCAAAGCACGTTTTTGTTACTGTGCTGCAGATGCTAGGGGCAGGTATCGGATTTTTAAAGACAGTTCGAATCCTGGTGGTGGATGGTACTTTCGCTGCGAGTATTTCGCCCGCCAGGGGAAGAGAGATGGCAGTTTAAACTTCCTGATCGCCAGTTTTTGGGCCGATGTCCTGCATTAAATTCAAAACCTCTTCACAATCTCTCATGAAGACAGGACATATGACACAGTTGCTGGTGATTCATCCGTCGGATGGGGATAATAACCTCGGCGACCCCAAGACGCTTTTCGGGAGAATCACGCTATGTGCCAGCACCGAGTTTCAACCTCTCCCTTCTCATCCATAAAAACACAAACACGACACTACGCAACATCAATATCTCCTATGAACAAAAACGCGCTCGACACTTCGTCGGACATGGGCAATGGCAAACCACCTCCTCTCGGACCCTTCCCGTGATGGCGTTTCAGGATTCCTGCTTCTGCTCCGTATGGAGGTTGGCGAGTATGGGACACTCACTTACTGTTGTATTTTTGCTTACAACAGAACTTAGACACATTTGCCACCGCATTATGTTTGCTTTGCTGAGTTTGCCAGTCATTAGAGATGTTTGATACTGTTAGATAAAAAATAGTACACTTGACAGCAAAAAAAGTGGGTCACCCCTGGATTCCAACGTGTAGGCTGCACTTGAATGTATGCAACCATCACAGCATATCTGTGTTGCACATAGTCGCAACCCTCCACAGTACAGTAGTTGTAAGATGCGTAATGGGTACCGCTAGAGTACTAGAGAACTCCGGTCTTTATGACAGTCCGTCCAGATGTAAAGTAACACCACAATAGTACAGAAGAGACCAGACAGTCCTTAAAGTTTGTAAACTGAACTTAATTACAATAGGTGACATTTCAAATGTTATGGGACAGCTAGTTTTGTCACATAAATCGTTCAGTAATCCTTAGGCACAATTAAATATTTGAGACAGTATATGGATTTATAAAGTTGTATGGCAATTGGAAACACGTTCTTAGCTGTCTAAAAGGTTTACCCAACACATGGAGAACGTCGTTCAACGTTCAATGGGGAGTGGTTTCGCATCAACTTTATGTAATACTAAGCAGTTATAAGAAAACGTGATTAACGGCGGCAACCACTCTACGGAAATCCCAACATTAACAGCGAATCACAAGTAATATCATTGTTCACATTACTCATATACAGTTACTTGTACACGAAGTTGTACTTTAAATGACACGACCAACGTCTTCGTTCTGGATCCGGATGCAAACTCAGAACATAAAGCCATTGTTAACCAAGCAAAGCTTTGTGCCTTATCGAGACTCGATCACTAGGCAGAAGGAGACGTCAAACATTGACGTTTGCACCAGTATCAGTTCTCAATTCTCAACTTGAACGTAAATGACGATAATGTTTGTACGACAGCAGGAACCCTAACATGACAATTACCTTCTTGGTAATTAACCGCGAAAGACGTTGTATAGTGTTGCATTGTCAAGGAATACAGGATGCGCATGTTTAAATTTGAAATGCCATCATGTAATGCTGGGGACAAGGAAGCGAACACAGCACCTAATCGGATTGTTGAATAAGTACGTAAAATCAGAATGTAGACATCAGTTTGTCACCCACCAGTAGTGGGGTTGAACCTTAAATGACGACTGAAGTTGTATTGCCTGACCAGGATTCGAACCCGGCACCTACCGCCGTCGTTGTCTAACCAGGAACAGACGAGAAATGTCCAATTTTGGTCAACCATCAGCGAGATGTGCACACGCCGTAAAGAGCAATGTTCTGTAGTAGTCGTGTATCATTGAGATGTAAATGAAGTGCCTCAGCAGAAAGTAATTTCCGTCGTGCAGCACGTATTGTTTCAGAGACACTGAGTACATGGTATAAGTGCACAAAACGTGTATTATATACTAAGTATATACTATTATTTGGAGAAGCTGCCGCCAAACCTGTTTACCTTTACATTCCGCTTAGTTGTCGTGGTTGAATACGGGTTTTCTTAAGGCTACATCTAATGCACAGCGCTTACAAGAAAGTATAGTTTCCTGCGTCATGCTATTGCTAGCTAGGTGAAATATTTTGTGGTAGCTATGTTTAAAATGAATGTATTTTTCAAAGTATTGTTCGTCAAATATTTGAATAAATCGTCAATTGTAGGTGTGCCTGCCCATGTTTTGGCATAATAGCTGTAGCTGCTTTAGTTTGTACTACAGACTTGGGTAGGTTAGGTGTAACTTTTGATCCTTCAAGGGGTGATCGTGGCTATGCGGCCCGGGTCTGTACTAGCCGCGGCTCGCGAGCTACGGGCCAGCCAGGCTGGCCGAGGCGAGACGCAAGTGAACGAGCTGGCGGCGGCGTTGTTGGGCCAACAGCCCGGGACGAGCCAGCACGGCTGCGCCGCATGCCCCTGCCTCTGCCGCTCCGTTTGACGTAAATATGTTTAGCTCCTCTCCTGGAATCAGTATCAGAGCGGCAAGCAGAAATACACATCAATTTGTCTGCCGTAATGGCTCACTGGGAGAGGTCTATTCGAGGTTGAGCCAAAAAATGGTTCAAATGGCTCTCAGCACTTTGGCACTTAATATCTAAGGTCATCAGTCCCCTGGAACTTAGAACTACTTAAACCTAACTAACCCAAGGACATCACACACATCCATGCCCGAGGCAGGATTCGAACCTGCGATCGTAACGGTCGCGCGGTTCCAGACTGAAGCGCCTAGAACCGCTCGGCAACTCCGGCCGGCCGAGGTAGAGTCGTCGCTGTCATTGAGGAAGGAGGATGTTCCATCAGAGAAGCTGTCAGACGGTATGGCGTACCACTGCAACGAGTTGGTGGAGGATGTGCCTTGAAAGAGGCACCACCAACAGGGCTCCTGGCTCAGGCAGGAAGAGTGATCTCACAGCAGGAAGACAGGGACCTAATGTGTAGGAGTAGAGAAAATCCCTTTCTGAACGCGAAGCAGTTGAGGCGGGAGATAAACTTCCCCGGTTCCAGTGACACGATTCGCCGAAGGCTGAGGGACGCTGGACAGCATGCACGACGATCCGCCGTGAAACAAGAGCTCAGCGAAGACAACGTTTTATACCGGCTAGCATTTGCGGAGCTCCATCTGAGGGCGTCGTGGGACAACGTCATTTTCACTGATGAGAAGGTGTTTTCCACCAATAACGACGGTCCACGAATCGTTTACAGGCCGCAAGGGACTCGCTACTGACGCGAATATGTAACCACGTCGAGAAGAAGTGGCCGGCTATCTGTTACCTGCTGGGGTTGGAATTCTGCGAGAGGGGCGGGAATTCTTCACAGGATAGAAGGAACTCTGGACAGCGCGCAGTATGCCCACATATTGGAAAATGTGATGCTTTCGTCAGTGCGAATGCTGTACGCAGGAAGGGGACGTCACATTGGAAGAGGACCATTCTTCCGTTCACAAGTCTGCATTTGTTCAGCAGCGGCTCTCCACGATTGGCGTCAACGAACGCAATTCTGCTGCCTGCTGAAGTTAACAATTTAATGGAACTTTGAACATAATTCTCTTCACTTCTCAACCCAAAATAGTCGCATATGGAAAAAAGGCTAATTATGCGACATTTTGTTCTTTTCAAGTTTAATAGACGGCCAGGCAGCAGATGCGCTCGAAGCTTTTGTATTAAGCATGGGGAGAGCGCATCGTGCCAAAATAGTCAGAAAAGTATTTTCTACATTAGCTGTCGTCTGGTAGTGGCATTTTATTCTTCTTCAAACCTTGTTTGACAGCTTTAACTCAGAACAAGTTTTCTACGTGCATGTAAATCAATAAACTGCATGTGCATTGTCAGAATGTTACAGATAACATCAGAGAATTCGCATGTATCGTAGATGATTAATTTCTCTCTCATGTTTAGTATTGTTTTAACAACACTAAAAGAAACCTTACTAAAACTGTGCACCGTATTGTAAGAAATGAAATAAAACTACCCACGATAACCTTGCGACGAAAGTCTGTTTTAACAAAACTGAGTATCTGTACACAAGCGTGCCTCTATCTGCACGAATTAGATTTCGATTTCGATTGGGTCTGTGTTTAATTGGTATGCTGTGTCATGCTCAACAGGTATGGAAATGTGGCACTTCATAAATAAAGTTACGTATTCCTAGAAACCCAAAATTTGCTTGTCAGCAGCGAAAGAGGCGTTACCTGTTGTGCAGCGTTGTAAGTTTTCCACCATTGCACTTTGAGCTGAAATTATTTTCTTGCGATTTGCTAATCTATTTATTTCCTTCATACTTATCACCCTGGCATGAGAGTCCTAAGTGAAGAACATTATTGAATTTCGTATCGTTGACGGTCGATTCGAATTTCTTCAGAGACGCTTGTATTGTATAGCAGCTTGGCAGTCAGAAAGACGAGATCTACGACCATTAACACAAATTACTGAGTCGAGCTGCCAAGAGGATTTGTTGTGTAAAGGTTTTCTTCTGATTTTTCTGGGAATTCGCAGCTCCATGAAATAATACACAAAGAAAGCTTCCACGCGCTGCCCGTGCCACGGTTAGAACTGACGATTCTCTTAACCGTTGGAACTCGAGACACGGGCCGTACCACGGGGCTACGGACGCCACTCTCGTCATGGTGTTGGCCGCTCAGCCTCATAACGCATCGTGAAAGATATTAAAAGTTGCCACTTATGTCAAGAATAGCATTTCTTTAGCCAAAAAATTGAAATTTCTGTCTCAGTGTCTTAGTTTACATGAGGATTATATACCACGAATCATTCAAATGGAAAGGGAATATCAAGTGAATTTAGCGAGTCAGTTCAGTACCATACGCGGAAGTGATTGCACTGTCACAGTGTTGCCAAATGTTTGTGACGACGTTGCCAATTCTCAGCTGTGCTAGGAACAGCTCTGTAGCGTTACAGCAGGAGAATCCTGTGCTCGTGTCATAGGAGGAGACGGAGAGGAGGCGCGGGGTTTGGTTAATAAGCAGCGTTTTCTCCTACCAGCTGTGTCAAACTTTCAGGTGTGTAATCTTCCATCACGATTACAGTTTCCCACAAAATATATTCGAATAAAACACTTACCTTGTTACTTTGTTACAAAAAATTATTTCAGTACAATAAAAAGTCTTTGGAAATCAACTTTGCCAACCTGTCACGAAAAGTAAAGAACAAACACTTTGCACCTCGAGATCGATTGCACCTATGTACAGTCTTGTGATCATACAAGTGGAATTTCATGAATTGCACGATAATGTAGAAAAATGTTGGTGCGAATGGAATCTGTAAGAAACACAGTTACCAAATTATTCTGTACCACGTAATAATCAATTCATTTGATAATTCAGAAGAGAAGAAACTAAAAATTATGCCCATTAAGGCAGAATAGAAAGTGCAGGTGCGGGCACTGTGCAGATCTGCGCTTTTTCATCTTCAGATCTATACAAATAATGTATACTAACCAGCGTATTCATTGCTTTCGTAATGTTTCCCTCTTGTTTAGTCTTCTTATGATGAACTGGATCCACACCCATGAGTCTGATTTTTTCTTTGTATCCTTCCATATACTATCTTTGTGTGTTATTGTTCGGTGTTCAAAAAGCAAAATATTATGCCTGCTCCCACGAGGTATTATATGAGGGCGCAAAAAGGACGAATTATAATCGAAATACAGTGAGACGCCAATTTGTATGTCGTCATGGTGTTAAGTGGACAGAAATAGTTGGGTGTTATTGTCGTCTTTTCTTATTGAGATTTTCATATTACCCTGACACAAGACGCCGAGATAAATGTGTATATTCTCCGGAAAGAAACATCCCACATTCCATTCATCCTGATCCATTCGTTACGTGCATAGGCGGCAATGAGTGATAGGAAAGCTGTTGTGGGGTAACGAATAACAATAACAATGGTATTAATTACAAATCAATAATCAAGGATGTTTACTGCATTACAGACGACTAACAAAATAACCAAGAATGGCTGAGTGTTTAATTGGCGCACTGAGTAGGTGTTCTTACCACTTTATTACTGAATTCTGTTCTAGTTGTTTGCAGAGATAAAAAAAAGAATCCTGTAGCCATACATATCGCTAGTACAACGAGATATTACCTATCAACTATCCTTGCTTTACATCACGAGACGAACATGGCGCCACTGTGCTGATATTTGAAATACATTTCTGTTTTCTCTCTCTCTTTTTATTTTAATTTTAATTTTTTGAGGAAAGCATCGAGAAGCACGATAATAAGCAAGTAGGCATATAACCTGTTTACAGTTATTTTCATCGGGATACATAATGCAAAAATACAACTTTTAAGTGTGTTATTGCGTAATTCCAGTTATTGACAGTCTATTCGTGAGCTTGCTCGCATTCAGTGGGGTGAAACCTATTACAGAAGCAAGCAAAACACAACTATTTCTTGCACCATGCGCAACACAATAACGAAATCTAGCTGCACTGACGTGTTGTCCGATATATTGCACGGAAAACATATGATTCATGTTGCTCAATACAGCTCTATCAGATATCAATTTGGAAGCGTACCAAGTGTATAAAAGTATATCTTGAAATACGCAGAAAGGCCCATAGAGGTATTCGACTGAAACATAGCCATGACCAAGATTGTAACTGGGGTCGACAGCATCGTCGTCTACCACCTTGACAACTCGAACGGTGACAGTGCTCGGCCGGTTACTCACGTTTACTGGTATCAAAGCTACAGCATGAAACCACAAAAATGATAATAACCCGAAGATCATTAGTTTTGGAACCCATAGAAAGTAAAGCAGTCATCAGTCCCAAGAGTGGTTTGAACACCACAGTGCTTTAATAGGCACGGTCTTGTTGGAGGTAGGATGCTGTTGCTTTCATCCGACCTTTGAGTTCACGTACCTAGCCAGTTAATAGGGGAACCTACAGTTTTACGTGGCTTTCGGACCACAGTGCAACTCGGCATTTTTCACATCAACAAACACTGCCCCAGAGGAAATATGAATAAACGGCACATAAAAATCGTGGAACTGGTGAGGGATCGAACCTGAGACCTTCGTATCCATAGTCTTGCTCTTTATCACCTTACCACCATGCAGTCAACAATGTGGTTTCTGCTTGCCATTAAAATTAAGGATCTCCCGTTTGTGCCTGTGCTGGCACTTGCGTGTCCCTTAGGAGACCTTACCTTTGGGATTACTCTAGTACACGCGTGTGTGAACGCTTTCCAATGCCCACTCAAGGAACACTACAAATACGCCTCTGTTTGTGGATGAACGCAGACTTGAGTTCATAATCATTTTGAATATTTATCAGTACTCTACCCATTGGTGTGAAACTCGTTTTCTACCAATGATTCCCACAGCTACAGGAATACTAATTTCATACCTCTTACACAAAATACTTACGCAGTGCTATCAGACGAAAAGATCAACCTGACACAAACTATGGGAAGTTTGTTTTACAATCTTCGTACCTGGATAAATAGATTTTCCTATTTGAGATATCTGTGAACGTTGCTGCATAAGACGATTTAAGAAGAAACTAAACTCCTTCAGCTACGCCAATGTTTAAAGAAATCGTGTTAACGGCACTAAATCGTAGTTTGTAAATCGTTTACCAGCCGTACTCTGCCGTATTTCGCTGGTTCGAAGGCAAAAAGCTTACTGACAAATTTCTCAGAAGGAAAAGGTGAACGAAATGTTTCCCACTCGAAGGTAATGTTGTTATACTTAAATGATTAAAAAATCGAGTAAAATGAACAATGAGGTTGACAGTTGTTGTTGTGGTCTTCAGTCCTGAGACTGGTTTGATGCAGCTCTCCATGGCACTCTATCCTGTGCAAGCATCTTCATCTCCCAGTACCTACTGCAACCTACATCCTTCTGAATATGCTTAGTGTATTCATCTCTTGGTCTCCCTCTAAGATTTTTACCCTCCAAGCTGCCCTCCAGTACTAAATTGGTGATCCCATGATGCCTCAGAACATGTCCTACCAACCGATCCCTTCTTCTCGTCACGTTGTGCCATAAACTTCTCTTCTCCCCAATCCTATTCAATACCTCCTGGTTAGTTATGTGATCTACCCATATAATCTTCAGCATTCTTCTGTAGCACCACATTTCGAAAGCTTCTATTCTCTTCTTGTCCAAACTAGTTATCGTCCATGTTTCACTTCCATACATGGCTACACTGCATACAAATACTTTCAGAAATGACTTCCTGACACTTAAGTCTATACTCGATGTTAACAAATTTCTCTTCTTCAGAAACGCTTTCCTTGCCATTGCCAGTCTACATTTTATATCGTCTCTACTTCGACCATCATCAGTTATTTTGCTCCCCAAATAGCAAAACTCCTTTACTACTTTAAGTGTCTCATTTCCTAATCTAATTCCCTCAGCATCACCCGACTTAATTCGACTACATTCCATTATCCTCGTTTTGCTTTTGTTGATGTTCATCTTATACCCTCCTTTCAAGTCACTGTCCATTCCGTTCAAGTGCTCTTCCAAGTCCTTTGCTGTCTCTGACAGAATTACAATGTCATCGGCGAACCTCAAAGTTTTTATTTCTTCTCCCTGGATTTTAATACCTACTCCGAATTTTTCTTTTGTTTCCTTTACTGCTTGCTCAATATACAGATTGAATAACATCTGGGAGAGGCTACAACCCTGTCTCACTCCCTTCCCTACCACTGCTTCCGTTTCGTGTCCGTCGACTCTTATAACTGCCATCTGGTTTCTGTACAAATTGTAAATAGCCTTTCGCTCCCTGTATTTTATCCCTGCCACCTTTAGAATTTGAAAGAGAGTATTCCAGTCAACATTGTCAAAGGTTTCTCTAAGTCTACAAATGCTAGAAACGTAGGTTTGCCTTTCCTTAATCTTTCTTCTAAGATAAGTCGTAAGGTCAGTATTGCATTTGTCAACACCTGCTTTCTTTGGGATTGGAATTATTATGTTCTTCTTGAAGTCTGAGGGTATTTCGCCTGTTTCATACACCTTGCTCACCAGACGGCAGAGCTTTGTCAGGACTGGCTCTCCCAAGGCCGTCAGTAGTTCCAATGGAATGTTGTCTACTCCGGGGGCCTTGTTTCGACTCAGGTCTTTCAGTGCTCTGTCAAACTCTTCACGCAGTATCGCATCTCCCATCTCATCCTGATCCACATCCTCCTCCATTCCCATAATATTGTCCTCAAGTACATCGCCCTTGTATAGACCTTCTATATACTCCTTCCACCTTTCTGCTTTCACTTCTTTGCTTAGAACTGGGTTTCCATCTGAGCTCTTGATGTTCATACAAGTGGTTCTCTTATCTCCAAAGGTCTCTTTAATTTTCCTGTAGGCAGTATCTATCCTACCCCTAGTGAGATAAGCGTCTACGTCCTTACATTTGTTCTCTAGCCATCCCTGCTTAGTCATTTTGCACTTCCTGTCGATCTCATTTTTGAGACGTTTGTATTCCTTTTTGCCGGTTTCATTTACTGCATTTGTATATTTTCTCCTTTCATCAATTAAATTCAATATTTCTTCTGTTACCCAAGGATTTCTACTAGCCCTCGTCTTTTTACCTACTTGATCCTACGCTGCCTTCACTACTTCATCCCTCAAAGCTACCCATTCTTCTTCTACTGTATTTCTTTCCCCCATTCCTGTCAATTGTTCCTTTATGCTCTCCCTGAAACTCTGTACAACCTCTGGTTCCTCCAGTTTATCCAGGTCCCATCTCCTTTAATTCCCACCTTTTTGCAGTTTCTTCAGTTTTAATCTACAGGTCATAACCAATAGATTGTGGTCACAGTCCACATCTACCCCTGGAAATGTCTTACAATTTAAAACCTGGTTCCTAAATCTCTGTCTTACCATTATATAATCTATCTGATACCTTTTAGTATCTCCAGGGTTCTTCCATGCATACAACCTTCTTTCATGATTCTTATACCAAGTGTTAGCTATGATTAAGTTGTGCTCTGTGCAAAATTCTACCAGGCGGCTTCCTCTTTCATTTCTCTCCCCCAATCCATATTCACCTACTACGTTTCCTTCTCTCCCTTTTCCTACAACCGAATTCCAGTCACCCATGACTATTAAATTTTCGTCACCCTTCACTATCTGAATAATTTCTTTTATTTCATCGTACATTTCTTCAATTTCTTCGTCATCTGCAGAGCTAGTTGGCATATAAACTTGTATTACTGTAGTAGGTGTGGGCTTCGTATCTATCTTGGCCACAATAATGCGTTCACTATGCTGTTTGTAGTAGCTTCCCGCATTCCTATTTTCCTATTTATTGACAGTATAAGCACATTACTGCCCAGGGCTTGTAATGATTAAGGGCCCGTTTAGGTCAGGCATATTGTACACAGAAGTGGAAGAGAGAGTACCACTAAATTCTACAATCCGTATGCATTTCATACACCCAGAAATTACTGTTACAGTGTACTTATGGAGCCCAATGAGTTAACTGCATATTTTCCGGTGAGACAGAGCTCTGCCAAATAGTCTTCGCTACATTAGATTGCTTAAACTGGCGTCACTTTGAGCTGGAATTTATGGCCAGCGACTAAGAGTAAGGACAGTGAGTCGGATACGGGTTTTGCAACTGTAAAATACTTTCCTTACATTATGGAAGCGAATATTAAATTTGAACTAATATTGCGAAAATTTTGGACTTGGATAGCTTAGAATGAAAATCTTTCTGTTTATTGCAAAGGAAAACAATTGATTTTCTAAAACATTCTGTGTCATACACAACTTGAAACAGGTCACGTCGACCAAATCATATGGAAGAACCGAGAGCGACGTATAGTGGAAGGCAGTAAGATCCCTTGGCTTTTGGTTTGGCCGTGTTCGACAGTCATTTATAGGCGCAAATAAATGAAGAAAGGCAGCGCGTTTTCGTTATCAAGTAACGTCTTCATCATTTACTTTAGTTTTAATGTGATCTACGAGTAATTGGTGATGTTTGATATTAACATGAAAAGAATTCCGTAGACAGGGAGAGAACTTCTTCTTGGGCAGCTACTTCTATAAAGACCAAAAGGACTTAAATGATCTTCAAGCACGTGTGTTCCAGCAACAGTATGAAGAAAATGATAGTAATAATGACGGTGATAATCGAATTATCCGGTAACTTCACACTTCACAGTGGATTTTCTCGAACTAAGAAATTTCCTGAATTAGTGAAAATTTCAAAATGGCTTCAAATCGAGGCTATGACGCCTAGAAGAGTCTTTACATCCTGCTGACATGAGAATAGCATATCTCCACGTCAGAAGCTTGCTTCTACTTAACCATTTAATAGACTCGCGTTTTTTTCCACCGTGACTAGTTTAGTAAGCTAAGCACATCATCCATTACAGCACGCTCCTGGGGCTGGTAAATGTGGCCACAATGGTCTGGTGGAACGAACTATCACAAGTGCTATGCGTGGGTTCAGGCATTTACTTTCAAGAGGCACAAACAGATTTACTTTACCTCTGGTAACCTCAAGAGAAAGCTGTTATAATCCAGAATCCGCATTAAATATCACGTTCCTTCATTCCAAGCTGGGCAGAGTCGGTTTACATTGGAAAATGACATAGATGGAGGTCAGGGTAAACAGAAATACTGTCACCAGTAAACTTACTTAGATTTTATTTTATTTGATGAACTGATAGCCGTCTAAAGGAACAGGGCTCTTATTTTACTTGTACTTGATTGAACTACAGACGTTGATAAATTTGGTGCTCGACTGTGATTCGAATTCGTATCACCTCTTTCGAGGATCTGCATCTCTCGGAACAGTATAGTTCAATCATTTCATTCCTTTTCCCAAGACTGCAGTCTTCTCTAGGTCTCCTCCAAAGGTAAATACAGTATGTGGGTGCGAATCCTGATCCAGTACAAAAATATTCATAATTTCATTTCAAGCCCTATCACGTGCACACCGGCCTGCTAGTGAAAATAAACGTGCATTTTTAATGTCTGTTCATGTTGCCAACAATTTCTGGACCAATACGCACACATCTTACTGTTGGTGAGTAAGCAATTGATACTTAAGCAATATTCGTGGACAATAAAGAAGAACGGTAGGAGTGCGGTTCGATTGTCGCTCAGGCACAAAAATTTGTGTCCTTATTTTAGATTAAACACAGGGCAGCTGGCAAGAAAAACAGATACGTAACATTCGATTTCACTTACTTAACAATCCGATTACGTCTTGGGTTCGTATCTCCGTCGCAGAACTTCACATCATGCGCTTCATCTTTAAATTCATACACACTTCGTTACTTCTGAATTGAGGTAAATCAGACATCTTTCATGGTAAGTTGACAGGGATGAAAGGGTCTTGATAGGAGTCCTGGTTTATTACAAAAACTGTCGTCTTTTATTTTGAAGTTTAGGTTTGGTTACTGATATAGGCGAAAATTTCGGTACTTCATGACTCTTCATGAATAGTCAGCAATACGATATGATTAAATTAGATTAAGACTTGTTCCATAGATCATGAATACGACATTTCGTAATGATGTGGAACGAGTCATTTTAATGAAAGATTTCTTTACATACCAGTATTCAATTTCTTTACAACAATTTTTTTACTCTCTCTCTCTCTCTCTCTCTCTCTCTCTCTCTCTCTCTCACACACACACACACACACACACACACACACATTCTCTTTTTATTTTTATTTGTTTGTTGTGCTCGACTATCGGCGAGGCACGAAAACGTCCGTGAATGAGTTTCCTAGTTTTGAGTAAAGTTACGAAAGAAATATAAAAACAACTATGAGAGCTACTATTTTATGATGCTTAGTAGCAGTAAGTTCTGAGTATTATTAGTAACTAAGCTCCAGTCCCTAAACCTAGCTACAGAAATGCGAATCAGACGCATTACGTATTCCAGGCCGTAGCAGCCACGTGTTTGAGGCGCCAGCTATGGTCACTTCCCAGCCCGCTGTAGGATCACATCGGTTCGTCTTCTTCCTGCTGGTAATGTAACTGAGATTCGGCAACAACGCAAGGTATGTTTGGCAACTCTGTGATCGACGAGTTATTTCTTGGTGTGCACGGAATTAAGCCTCGAAGTTAACTTGATTTCTCGTGTCATTTCCATTTAATAACCTGAGTTATCGCTTGAGGTGTAACAGAATATCGTAAATTTACGGTTTTCAGCCCAGCAAAGTCATTGGACGTGGCAATCGCAACTAATCTCGTCCTGTAAATAGCGGTTTACGAGTTCTAGACTCGTAAGGGGAGGGCGTAAACCATATCTATCCGCTAGCTCTGTGTTGACGTGCTGACACGTGGAAAGGCGACTGTTATGGGTCGCGGTTCCAGCCTCGCTGAATGTAACGTTTTTATCCCTTCTGTGTAAGAGCTGCAAGCAGTCAGATCAAACATCGATAAGCAAATAGTAAGAAAATACTTTCAGCTCAAAGTGCAATGGTGGAAAACTTACAATGCTGCACAACAGGTAACGCCTCTTTCGCTGCTAACAAGCAAATTTTGGGTTTTTATGAAATGCCACATTTCCATACCTGTTGAGCATGACACAGCATACCATTTAAACACAGACCCAATCGAAATCTAAGTGAGTAGTGTTTTACTAATTCGTGCAGATAGAGGCACGCTTGTGTACAGATACTCAGTTTTGTTAAAACAGACTTTCGTCGTAAGGTTATCGTGGGTAGTTTTATTTCATTTCTTACAATACAGTGCACAGTTTTAGTAAGGTTTCTTTTAGTGTTGTTAAAACAATACTAAACATGAGAGAGAAATTAATCATCTATGATACATGCGAATTCTTTGATGTTATCTGTAACATTCTGACAATGCACATGCAGTTTATTGATTTACATGCACGTAGAAAACTTGTTCTGAGTTAAAGCTGTCAAACAAGGTTTGGAGAAGAATAAAATGCCACTACCAGACGACAGCTAATGTAGAAAATACTTTTCTGACTATTTTGGCACGATGCGCTCTCCCCATGCTCAATACAAAAGCTTCGAGCGCATCTGCTGCCTGGCCGTCTATTAAACTTGAAAAGAACAAAATGTCGCATAATTAGCCTTTTTTCCATATGCGACTATTTTGGGTTGAGAAGTGAAGAGAATTAAGTTCAAAGTTCCATTAAATTGTTAACTTCAGCAGGCAGCAGAATTGCGTTAAAAAAATTTAGTAGCGAATGTAATAGAACACGCGACGTCTTATCAACAGTGCGCGACGCTCACCGTTACGCTACTAGCAGTGACGTAGGTAAGGCACCTCAGGAAGTGAACTACAGTTCCTCCAGAACTTCGGCATTCCACGGAGCTGTGGGATAATGCATATGGCCGGATATAGACTTTTGAGAGGCAGACAGATACAGCATTTCTTTTGCACTGCACGATGGTTTCAACAAACAGATAGCGCAATAGAGTTGCTCAAATGGAAAGGAACACTTCCTATTTAAATTTCTGCATCCTACACTGTTGCCAGTTCTGTGTAGGTGACAGTTACGTTATTTTATTTCGTTGATTACAAAATAGTCGAATGTATGCACTGGGTAGCCAAGGCAGCTAGTTCATGCCGATTTGGTCAACCAGGTAAATGAATGTACTGAACATCCTGCAAACCAGTACAAGGAGCCTGTGTGTAAGAATTCTTATCTTGTGTGCCCCAACGGCGTTATGATAGAGAAATGAGTCGTAGAGAAGAGGGTTTGGTGGTCTGTTGCACTAATGTTAGGTTCAAATGATGATGGTCTCGGTTCGACTCCAACTTCTGCCGATGTTTTTCGATAGGGAGAAAAAAATGGTTCACATGGCTCTGAGCACTATAGGACTTAACATCTGAGGTCATCAGTCCCCTAGACCTTAGAACTACTTAAATCTAACGAACCTAAGGACATCAGACACACCCATGCCCGAGACAGGATTCGAACCTGCGACCGTAGCAGTCGCACGGTTCCAGACTGAAGCGCCTAGAACCGCATGGCCACACCGGCCGGCTGATAGGGAGAGGCAGATTCTATTCTCTTCTGGCTACGCCAAGTGAAGAAGGTATAATGGCATTGTGGTCTGAAAATCACATTAAACATTATATTCCTTCTCTACCAAGTAGACGCTAGGTGGAACCACAATAAAGTAAAGAGTGGCGAAATGTAGAAACTCTATCACCAGTAACCTTTCTTATATTAGTTATTTATTTCTAGTGACGAAACAGACCCTGTGTATGGTCACAGGACACTTATTCTGTCTTTTATTTGAACTTCTATGTGTCGATAATATTGATTCTGAACTAGGAATGCAACTCAGACAGCCCTTAACGCGGAATTTGATCGCTTCGTGACAATACAGCTCGACTACAACTTCTTGTTTGTTCAAAACTGCAGATTCCTCAACATCTCCACATATTGCGCATGAATGGGATGGAATCCTGGCCCAGCACTAAACTTTTCACTATGTATTATCAAGCTCTAGCAAGAGAACTCCTGTCTGCTGGTGGATAATAATTTTTATTTTTAATGCATTTTCATTCGTTGTCAACACTAACGATATCTGACGTGAGACACAGAACTATTTGCGATATCACTGTAAGCTCAATGATGTTATTCCGAGCTGCTGGTGGAGAAAAATTCGGTAGCTGACATCTCTTTGTGTGCAGTCAACAACGATATGTGTAGGGTTCGATTCCTAGTAAGCACTGAACTCTTTGTCATATTATTTCTAGTTCAAACATGCTCACATGACGCTGCTGGTGTAACAAACCCTTACTTAACGTTCCTTTTCTCTAGAATATAACAGCGATATGTGCCGGGTTGGAGTCCTGGGAAGAAAAAATTGTTTGGTCTCGTCATTTTAGTTAATACATCTAGATACTGCCGAGAAAATCCGACATGTCAAAGTTGATTGTGCTTCGATAACAATCCGATTAGGTTCTGGGTTCGAATCCCTGTCCAACACAAAACTTTACCTCACTGCATTTCAAGTAAGTTACTTGTGAAGAAGCAGTATTTAACATCTCTCGTAGTTCGTTAACAGGGACAAGAGATGCTGGGGAGAAATTCGCGTCCGTTAAAAATATTTGTGTTATGTAATTTAAAGTTGATATTTGCTAACTGTAACTGTCCAAAATCGAGGTATATCACTCTCTGTATGCCTAAACAGGAATGACAGTTAGTTGCGTCAGTCACGAAATCTTTGCTTAGTCTGCCTGACCTGGGTTTGAAACCATATGCAGAACGAGACGGTTCGTCGTGTCATTTGAAGTTCATACATATGTTCAACTAGCTGCTCGTGGATAACTTAAATTTTTAATAGCATTTTGTGTTAAATAATAATTACTGTATGTTACTTTGAAGGGGAAATCATGAATACGACGAACTTACTACGTGCATTACCTATCTGACGTAATAATGAGAGTGTTAACATTTCAGGTATTTATTGCAATAAATGCGAGCTTACAAGCCTTAAAGACAGTCTTATCGTGGTATTACTTTACATCCTGAGTTATTGCGATACAGAGCAGTGTTTTCTAGTGGTGACTTGTTGGAACCATTTCTAATAGTCAAACGACTGTATCAAGGAGCGATTATAGGACCTGCTAGACGGCTGCGTTATGCGGGTTGCATGTGAATCAGGCGAAATGCAATCCAGGTCGTTCGGATACTTTTGAGTATGACTGTACTTCGTTAGCAATTCGATTAGGTGCTGGGTTCGCATCCCTGTCACAAGCTTTATATGATGGCATTTCAGTTTTAAACATGAGCATACCTTGTTCCTTGTGAATGACAACATATTAAACTTCGTTGGGAGTAGTTCCCAGGACGGTAACTGTTATGACAGGATTCCCAGTTCAGTACAAACATTTTTATCATATATTTTCAGGATCTGAATTGATAACTGATGCTGGTGCATACGTCTATACTGCACGTCTCTTTATGCCTAGTGATCCGGTCTCAATTAGGCACAAACAAAGCTTAGCTTAGTTAGCAATGGCTATAGGTGCTGGGTTTCAATCCAGGTCCAGAACGACGACGTTGGTCATGTCATTTAAAGTTCAAATTTGTGTACACGTAGCTGTTGATGTTACGAGAACCATGATATTTCTGGTGATTCGCTGTTAATGTTGAGATTTCCTTAGAGTGCTTGTTGCCATTAATCGCGTTTTTCTACTGGTTCGTCCAATATCCAGTTTCCAGAGCCACTCGCCGTTGAGCAACCTTCAGCACGGACGTGGATGGAAAACCTTTTAGAGAGCGAAAAACTAATTTCCAACTGCCGTACAGCTTTGTAACTTCATATATTGTCTTAAGTATGATATATGTAAAATAATTCGTTTTCTCAGAACTTTTGGACTGTCACTTGTGGTAATTAAGGTTAGTTTATGGGTGTTATGGGGTGTCTCATCGCTAAGAACGTGTTTTCTAATATGTTTTGTATGACGATATTAGCTGACGCTTAGACTGACTGCCATAAAGACCTTTGGTCTCTTAGTAGTCTCTTGCGGTACCCATTGTGTGTAGTAAAACGACTGTACCCCATGGGGTTTTGGTGTTTAGAGGATCTGCAACACAGCTACGTTATGTCGGTTGTATTCGCCAGTGAGCCACTTTTTTTGCTGTCAAGTGTACATTGCTCAATAGGAAGGAAATCTAAGGAGGTAATTTCAGTTCAGTTTTCGGTTATATCCGACAAGTATTTTTTTTGAATGAGTAAATCAGAAATACAGCCCGTTTTTGTAACACACTGAGTGAAACCTGAAGAGTTTTGGTGAAATACATCCATGGCAGTGTCTTGCACGTGCACAAAGATTTGCATTCGTATTAATTTTATAAAAGCATTTTTTAAATTAAATGAAACCAGAAAAATCCGTCAAAAAAGGCACAGTTATAATAGTATCCGTCAAAAAATCCGTCAACCGTCAAATTTGACGGGAAATCCGTCAAGCCGGCAACGCTGTTCGTGACGTTCCGTTCTACTGTATATCCCGCCAGCGTTCGCCAATGACATATGAAACAGCTGCGTGCGTTAGTTCCAGTACGGCTAGCAGCTTAACAGTCGTTATTTCTGGGCGAAGTCCGTTAAGTTGGTCCCAGATCAGTTCTGTTGGGTTCATATTGCAATCGTACAGCAGCAAACGTAAAAATTCAGCAGTTCTATGGTGAGCTGAATACTGTGAAAATCATTGTTTCTCATGTTTCTACGGCACTTACCACTCTGGTTCGTGTGAGACTACATATGCGGTAAAAAACAGTGGACATAGTCCAAATAAAGAGTATTTAGTTTTTCATTTTTGCCCTAAAAAATTAAACTGTTACGTTTTCTTAATGTAAGCACCATTCATCAGATCTTTCAAAAAATATTGTAAGTTAAGAATTTATATTTGAAATGAAAACAGGAATTTCGCGTGAAATATGTTACTAGTAACAACAAGCGCGCATTATTCGTAAGAAATGATGATAACGAGATTTAGGTACTTCAAATTGAGCAAAAAGGCTGACTAAGGTAAGACTTGAACCAGTAATCCATGAATTCCACTTGGTTAATAATCTGCTCGGCTCTCCCCGTCGGAGGTTCGAGTCCTCCTTCGGGGAGTAAGTTAGGTTATGTAGTGTGTAAGGCTAGAGACTGATGACTTCAGTAATTTGGTCCCATAAAAATTACCACAAATTTCCAATAATCTGCTACATTACCAATTCAGCTATACATCCATGTGTACATGATTTTCAACTGTATCAAATACAGTCCATCGGAAAACTTCAAAGCCGTTTTTTCTGTAAATTTATGAAAAACATTAAGAAAGACCCATTTCTCGGCACTTTTTAACCGTTTTCCACTACGGAACAAGAAGCACTCTGTCATTTTCATGCTGCGTATAACAGCGCGACAATCACAGCACAATACTACAGAGACTGTGACAGTACATGATTTTTGAAATAAAACCTACACAGCTAAAGCCTGATTAAGAAAAAGTTGATGCCTGTCAATATGTTAGACTATCTTAGTTTCATTTAACGTGACATACCAAAATTCACATAACATACCAAATTTATAAGTAGGACCTACTTCCAACAACGTAACAACACCATTGTACATGTGTTACGTCTTCTGACCAATCATTGCGTTTGTTTGCTTACATCAGGTTTATGCTTACTAGGAACAGAGTATAATGCCACACTTCTTTAAATATTTAACAATAATGTGCTCTCTCACTCTAGACCATTACTGTTTTTCCCACTGATATACTTCTTTCATTGTAGGTCGTTTTAAAGCTCCGTTCGGCCTGAATTCATGTTGGTTTCATCCATCATCCATTTGTTCCATTCCTCTCTCTCAAGTAAACTTCAAACGGTTTATTTATCGAGACATCAAGAAGTTGCAATTGTGAAGTAACACAAGCTTGTTCCTGTCTCAGTTTCTCTTTCAGAGAATTCTTCAGATGACTACCAAACTGATCTAGCACAAGAAGAGAACTCTTCTTCAATAAAGCACCTTACCTTCTCTCCCACACTCTGTTAATCCATAATTTCATACCAGCCTCGTCCATAAAACCCTTTTCATGTACGTGAAGAACACCACCTGGTGTCATTTCAGAAGGTTTCGGCATTGTTTGCTTGAAAATGATCATTGGCTTAAGTTTAGTACCATTAGCACAACACGAAAGGACACCCAAACTTTTGACACCTTGCGGATTTCCTGGTTATTTTTCTTTGAATGTTGTTAAGTGTAATAAAGATGCAGTAATCTGAAATATATGGCACTTTAAATTTACCCTCTACACTAGGTTAAACTTGGGATCAGGAGCGCGAGCTCATGGTCAGTTGTGCACGTTTTAAGGCGCTTCTGCACAAGCGTGATTGGCCTGACTTAATTGCCTTATGGGTCAAATACATGTGGATCAGAGAATCAATGTGCACAGATTGTGACGTTACGACTCAACTAGAAGTCTATGCCAATGCTACTAGATTGTAGCACACTCCATTCGCTTGGCAGCTCGCGTAAATCCCATTAGGTGGTAGTCTACCGTATCTTCCTTCGTCGTCTTCGGCGGCGGCGGCGTTGTCGTTGTTGCCGTGAGGCACCGTTATACCAAGAGGAAAGGCGCGTCGATCTTAGAGCACGAGATATGATAACCTTAAGCCATTGACAACACACTACGGTCACGGTAGCACCTGATTCCAGGATAGCTGCAGTAGTTAGAATCTACGAACTACCCCCCCCCCCCCCCCCCCCCCCCCTTGACCAGGTCCCCAAAACTTAACTCGTAACGAGATCCCTTCAAAGCAAATTGTCATAACGATCGTCTATAAAGGCTTCGTACAACGAGAAGAAATATTACAGTTTATGGAATAATAACAGATACGCCCAAACTGTCTTGTTTCTTCTGTTTTATTTAACATAACTTTGTTCACAGTTTTATTTCGCATTCACCGAAACCCTTTTGTAGGGAAGCAGCATACTCACGCCTTATAAAATTCACATCAGTCTTTCCATTGTGTGCCAGCCTAGTCCACTGTAACTAGCTTTGACGTCATAAATATTGCGCAATACTTTAAAATCAAGTAAATAACCTGAAACGTTTCTAGCATATAAGGAGTAATACTAAATCAATATGTGTTGAATATCAGTTCAATAACTTTAACCATTTTCGAAATTTGGATGTTTTTCTGTAAAAATAATTGGCGCAACAGAAAAGAGCTAGAAACTTAAAAATTTATATTTAGATTCCTTTTGCATAATAATTTAGTAGAAACAATATTCTGGATCTCACAAATTAAAATTTTAGTTGAAATTCATGATTTTCTGGTTTTTTGTCTCCGAAATTAAGGAAGCAAGATAGATTAAGTAGGCGAATAAATAAAGCTAGGATGTTTAAATTTTAGTAGAAGGGAGATCCGCTATAATCATAAAGATGTGAGAAGTTTCAACAGAATAACTATAAAACTATAGCTATAGCGTATCTCCAAAGAGGAAGTTCAGAGCTCGTCTACTGCGTGTAGTGTAATTAAATTAATTCTCTCGCCCATAATATTTGACTTAGCCACGTCAGAATTTTATTATGATTACTTACTTGTGTGTTGATTGCACAATTAAATTGAAAGCTTCATCGGCCATCAGCAAAGGAAGCAAGTGGTGCATTACTATCCCAGCGGCTAGTCGGGAGAACAGATTTGATCAGGCGTTCCCTTAGCCGTCCGCACCGCGACTTTATATGTAAGAACGCTGCGCGAGAAAAAAGATGGGTAACGCACTGCTGAAGAAGCTGCCGCCGGAAGCAGTGCGTGTCGTCACAGCGATATTCAACGCCATCCTTCGCACTGGCGTCTACCCTGCTGCGTGGAAACACGCAGAGGTGGTCGCCATCCCGAAGGCTGGCAAAGATCCTAGGCTGGCGCAAAGCTATCGCCCAATAAGCCTCCTGCCTTCCCTCTCGAAAACCTTCGAGAGGATTTACTCGATCCGACTGCAGCGCCACGTCAGTGAAGAAGGCCTGCTTCCTGACGAGCAGTTCGGATTCCGCCGCGGTCATGCTACGCAGCATCAGCTACTACGACTGGTGGAGCAGGCAATGGGGGCCCTGGAACATCGCGAGTACCTCGGGGCGGTTTTCCTTGATGTTTCTAGGGCCTTCGATAGCGTGTGGCACGACGGCCTCCTGTACAAGCTGCTGGTACAGGGGGTTCCTGTGTCGCACGTCCGCCTTCTCCAGTCGTACCTGCGCGGGCGCACCTTCCATGTGCGCGCTGACGGTGGCGTGTCAACGGCGCGCCACATCCGAGCAGGAGTACCGCAGGGGTCCGTGCTTGGCCCACTGCTGTACTCTCTGTACACCGCCGACGTGCCAAAGACGACGCCGAGGGTGCACCTGGCGCTCTACGTGGACGACACCGCCATCTACACTCGCAGCAAGGACGCGCAGCTAATGCGCCGCCGGCTGCAGCTCTCCTGCAACGAGATTGGAGCCTGGGCCACCAAATGGCGGCTCAAGTTCAACGCCGGGAAAAGCCAGGCGGTGATATTCACGCGCCGCCGCATTCCCGACGCGCTGCTGCAAGTGCGGATCATGGGAGGCCCCATCCCGTGGTCGCGCACAGGAAAATACCTCGGCGTCACCCTCGATCGACGCCTGACGTGGGGTCCACACATCCGGGAGCTGAGGGGCCGAGCGCTCGGCAGGTTGCGCCTGCTGTACCCGCTCCTCAACCCAACGACGACACTGCCCCCCCACTGCGGCCTCTCGCTGTACCTAGCACTCATCAGGCCAGTGCTAGAGTACGCGGCCGTGGTGTGGGGAAACGCGGCAGAAATGCACATCCAGACACTGCAGCGTGTGCAGAATAAAGCCCTTCGGCTGGCTCTACACCTGCCGAGGGACTACGGCACACGCAGGCTGCACGACGCCGCTGGAGTCCAGATGTTGGAGCGCCGCTTCCGCGCGCTCGCTACACCATTTTATGAGTTGACGAGGACCTCCGAAAACCCGCTGGTCAGGGGGCTGGGAAACCAACCCCACTGGCGCCCAGCGACCAGATGGCCAGACCTGCTGCTGGAGTAATCCAAGCAGCAAGAGAAGAAAAATTACGAAGCGTGAAGACGTGAAGACGAACAAAACGTGAGGACCACAACGACAAATTGCGATCTCTGACGCAGGAACAGCAGGCCCTGCTTAACCTGCCCAAAACGTGCAGTGAATGCACGAGATGTCACGCACGACGACGACGAGAAAAAAGAAGGCCCCAGTTCTCTCCAGACGCTGATTAACGCACCACCTGTGCCGGGAGTCGCGTCGTGTAGCGTCGGTATCATTGCTATAAACAGCCTCTTTTGGATGCCGTAATAAGTTACTCGGGATACGCGTAACCATGAAATCGTTTTCGAGTGAAGTGTTAATTCTGGGATGACATTAATGATCTATCTTCAGTTTGCGTATGTCGTATTTTCACGTGCCGCCGCGGGACAGACATTCTATCATTATTTAGCGTGGCGTTTGATGAACATTATCATCAAATTATGGCCAACATTCACTTAAACATTTAATTTGAACAGATATAGTGGCATCAGCGCATTAGACTCTGAACTGCACTGGTAGTTGGATTGTGTGAATTCTTTTTGGTTTGTGACTTTCAGAATATAGTGAACATTTTGGAGAGAATGGTTTTTGGTTATGAATCCCAAACAATCTCCTAATTCCTCAGAGCTATGAGCTGTAGCTATAAATGTATTTCTCATATGAAGTGGACACTAGGAATTGTACTTACAGGCTTCACGTTTTGCTAATCACTTTCTGGTTGCCAATATTGTAGTTAGAGAGCCAGTGTTGAGAACGGCAAACAGCATAAATACAAAACATTCATTCTATTATTCCATCCGCCGCCCCATACTTTGATCTCGCGGTTCTAGGCGCGCAGTCCGGAACCGTGCGACTGCTATGGTCGCAGGTTCGAATCCTGCCTCGGACTTGGATGTGTGTGATGTCCTTAGGTTAGTTAGGTTTAAGTAGTTCTAAGTTCTAGGGGACTAATGACCACAGAAGTTGAGTCCCATAGTGCTCAGAGCCATTTGAACCATTTTAGCCATACTTTGATGAGCAGTTTTGGTTGTTTGACACCAACAGTCAATGATAATGATACACTTTTTCTCCTTTTCATAAATTGAAGCCCGCTCTCCGCAATATAATTATAAAAAAAGGGTCTCACTACCGCGTCCCTCGTGAGATGCGTATAGATTTATCCCGGAATTGACCGCCCTGTAGGTGTACTCAATTTAATGACCACACTTCTCTATCCGCAATTTCGTGTAACTAAATGTCCATTTGTTAGTCCGATTGTATACCGTAGTTATTTAAAACTCGCCTCTATTTTTTCACTACGTACAATTAGCACTTCTTTACTTGTTTATTTCTAAGAGTAAACGAAAAAAAAATGACTGTATCATCGGCTTCGTCGATAAAAAGCAAAACACTTTAATATACCCAATTTTACCTCTTCTTACAGGATCGGCTACCTTACTCATTAATTTACTACAAATTATTTCCAATAACACTATACAGGTATCGCCGTTATATTTTAATTGTATTCAAAAGCATGTTATTATTATTATGAGCGACCAAATCGTAACAAATCGAGTGGCGTGCGTTTTTAACGATAGATTTACACTCGTCCAGCCTTTATTCGGGCAATATTATATATAAATATACAGACAGGACCGAAAGATCGATCTCTCTACCGTAACCAATAGAGGCAAATACGCTATTCAAGTTCCGTTACATCTATCTTGACTCGTATTGTTATAGTAGCACACCCATTAGATATGCTGATTTATTCGACATTTAAATCGGACATCAGTATACGGTATAGCTATACTACAGAAACATCTATTTTGTGGGCTTCTGAAAGAGTTATAGTGTATAAAGTTTTGGATTTTATCATACAGTAATCTCCTAACAGGAGATTGCACCTGTTTAGTTGCTTTCATTTGCCTGTATCCAAGTGACTATGTTAGTATACATCATGGTGTTACTACCTGAATTGAATTATTTTCATAAACAGCAGTTTGTGTTGTAGTTGGTTGGGTACTGTGTTGGTGACAATACGGACAGGAAACAGTGAATCGACTTTCGTGTGCAGTGTGACGATATACTCTGTTGCATTGATTTTAAGAGCTAACAGAAAACTAAATTCCCTCCCTCCCCCCTCCTCCCCCGCGCCAGACCAGATTTGTTGGCTGAGAATGTTATAGAATCAAATAAGCGTGACTACAAGCGAACATTTGACAAAGAAGTGTACAATAAGCGTAAGTGTTCGTGTGAGTACAGCGTAAGACAGGCGTTGTATTATTTCCCATGTCTGATTTTCAGCCCAGAAATTAAACACACATGAAGGGATCTTGTACATTCGTCTGAAAAAATAAAACACGCACGAAAATTCCCACTTACACAACAACGCGAACATTGAACTCTCAGTGCTTGGAAAAGTGAACATCAGTACTGAGCTTGACGTCGTATGCAGAGTCTGTCAGGAAACATAACGAGCAAGTGGACAGGAATAGATATATCCTCTCCAGGATAATATATTGCACAAAACTTTGCGGGGCGTTAGAGTTAGCTTTACGTGGTCACGATGAAAGGGAAGATTCAGAAAACCCAGGAGTGTTTCGTGGGCTTATAAATTTAGTAAGTGCTATTGACGGCTCAATGAAGAACACTTAGAAACTGCAACTGGGTTTGAAGGTACATCCAAAACAGTTCAAAATGAGCTTCTGGATTGTCTGCTAAGCGTATGCAGAGAAATAATAACGCAATAACTTTTAAGTGACCATTATTTGGCTATAATGGCGGACGAAACAACAGATGTCTACCATACAACAATTGGTGTTTGTGTAAAGGTACGAACTTCATGGCTCGGTTGTGGAGACGTTTCAGAGTTTCATTAACTCTGACGCACACGATGCCGTGACATTATTTAGGGCGATAAATTATGACTCGAAAAAGCATGCAGGTGGAAAGAAGGAAAAGGTGGTCGCACAATACCATGATGAAGCTGCTGTTGTGAGTGGAGGTATTAACGGTGTTCAGGCAAGTATTACGCACGTAATTCCAACGGCTTATACATTCACTGCTATGCCGTCATCAATTTAATCTGGCCCTGCAAAAAAGCTGCATCTATAAACAAATCTGTTGGAATAATTTTTCTAATCTCTCCGTCTTGCCAGCTTTTCTCCGGTCGTCACACAGAACATGTGTGCTAGGCAGTGTCGTGTAGACTAGACTACCACGGTTAGCAGCTACAAGGTGGGTGTTTAACATTCGGACAGCCAACACAGTTAAAGTGGGCAAGGAAAGTCGGACGGAGTGTTTAGAAGAAATTACCTTCTCTGATCGCGCACATGACAAAACCAGACGAAAAAGTTACGGCCTCCTCTCCAATTTGAAAGATCCTGAGTTCTTATATCGGCTAAAATTTTTTCGTAGGATCATGCCACATGTAAACATACTCTCTACGAAGCTACAACATTGGCAACTTGAAGCTATGACCGCTAGACAATATTTATTGGGGTTTAAAGATTTAATTGCAGGACTAGGAAATACTACCATTGAAGAAATTTCGTCATCTTGTGAAGAACAAATTCAGAAGAAAAGAAAATCAGAAATAAAGTAGCAGATGCGAAGGAAGTTTGTGACGCCATAATAAGTCATATGAACGCAAGATTTTCGTTGGCGAATCACTTCGTGGCATCAAACTTGTTAGACGTGAGCTCATTTACTCTATTTTCGACAAATTTTCCTGGGAAAGAACTTGACGTTACTGTTGAAACGTACCCACGGACAAGGCGCAACTGAGAACAGAGTTATAAGAACTCTACAACAGAAAGACTTCCAACGCGCAGGTGGCGCTTGCAATGCTGCAGCTTCTACTAGACAACGATTAGGATCCAGACACATTTCATTTCAGCAGTTACGTGAACTGATGAGGATAATTATAACAGCTGCTCTAACAATAGTTGAAGCTGAACGTTGTTACTCAATAATGAAAAGGATACAAACCTTTCTTCGAAACACAGTGACAGAGAACAGGCTTTAGGCATTGGCAATGCTTGTAATTGAGAAAAAAAATTGTGAATCATACTAAAGATTACAGTCATGGATTGGTCGAGACATTTGCGCGATTGGAAAACAGACGCATGGATTTTATTTATAAATAGAAACTGAGACTTGATGAGTAATAAAACTTCAGTAATATTAATATGTAGCTGAGGAATCGGAAAGTAATGAAAGCTTATACATTATTTTGTTTTTGCTCTAAACTCTACTTAATTATGTACAAAACAACAAAATTTCACAGAAGCGAGTCTTTCGTCAGACAAGTTATGCGTATTATTATTATTATTATTATTATTATTATTATTATTAACAGTGTCTGCAGTTGTATTTGTTCATAATAATAATTGTTATACACCAGATGCTCATACATTCAGGCTGATCTGATTCTAAAAATTCAAAATGTACACTCACGAACCGTGTTCCTCGGCGCATCAAATGTCAGAGGAGTTTCGTCCATATTTGGCTTAGTTACACACTGGTTTTCTTTCGGTGAATAATAAATCGATGGAAAGAATATTCTCTTCATACTCTTGTGGCATTTTCTGAGGTACAGTATTTTGGTTTTGGTTCGCAAGCTAGGTTCATGACGCCGCTTCATAAACCTATAGCAACAACCAACTCCACCCTTAAAGACTGTTAAGTTCCGCTGTAGCACTAGCTTACGAGCGTGTAAATATTTGAATCATTTTTGTATTAATTCCAATGGTATTTTTGGCGGAGTCCTTGAAGCAAATGGTTGAAATGGCTCTGAGCACTATGGGACAATTTCTGAGGTCATCAGTCCCCTAGAACTACTTAAACCTGATTAACCTAAGTACATCACAAACATCCATGCCCGAGGCACGATTCGAACCTGCGATCATAGCGGTCTCGCGGTTCCATACCGTAGCGCCTAGAACCGCTAGGCCACTCCGGCCCTCGTCCTTAAATCCATTACAATATGTTACTTTCTAGTTTTAGCCATTTTGCATTCTAATCCTCTATTTGCACATTTAGTCTTCATTTTTTTTATGTCTTCATAATCGCGAATGGTTTTTTCTTGATGGAGTGCCGAAATGCTGCTCGGCTACTCTGTTTCTATGTTCTTCTGCACATGCTATTAGTTTAAATTGATGGTGCGCATCGTATGAATACCTTTTATTTTTTTCCATTACGAAACTCGCTGCTAACGAAATTCGTACTGTTACCAATAACACAAATCACTTTCAGTTCAAGTTCAGTGGCACCGTAGGTTGCAATGGCACATCATAGGCTAGACAGTGTTCTGGGTTTTTGATGGCGGGGCTGGAGGAGGACAGTGATAACTTGGAAATACCCACAACTCATGTTCGTCGCATCGGTACGATGCTGCTGTCTGTTGAATCCAATGTTGCCAGATAGGTGTAGGTTTCCCGCAGCATCAACTGAGTGGCCAGTTTAAACACTGGCGAGAATGTTGAATCAAACACTGGACTTTTTATATTAATTTCGAATATAAGACACACTTGAATTTTGGAAGCAATTTGAAGAAAAAATGCGTTTTCTAGTCCGTAAAACATGGTATATTGGCTGAAAATTATCTCGTCATGATTGTATTTGTATACCCGTGCTAGAAATCTCGCTGGTGTTGTCCGCACTGAAAGAAAAACGAGAAGGCACCTCCCCTCTGACGTTCTCGCTCCCCGCGGGACACTGTGGCCATCATCGTTAGACTGCGTGCTTCCAGGAAAGTAATCCCGATTTGACCCAAATGTTTGTTGTTTTCGACCCAAATGTTTGGTGTTTTCGACATCTTGTTCGAGGTAGGCAGTTCCAGTGATGGGAAGGCTATGTAAAGACAAGAGTTTTCTATGCGTGTCTTGATGATGGAGAAGTGACCGTGGCGGCTTATCGGTACAGCATATGCAACGAGCCCCGCGCTGTCAGGGACAAGCAGCCACATTGGCCAATTCTCGAGCAGAACGATGGTTACTAGTTTTGGATTGAAAATAGTTGTGCTGTGATAACATTGTGAGTGCATCCCAGTACAGTATTTTTAAAGCACTGGAAATAATAGATCATGGATATAAATTTGCGTATTTTTTTGCGAATGTTTGTGGAATACATTCGTTATAATTCCACTTAGTAATTCAGATTTTACGAATTACAAAATGTCACACGAGTCTTCTTCACACATTCTGTTCCACTCGGGCCTGTTTTGTGTTATTTCCATGTATTAACGAACGTGTGCTACAGAGAGAAATTGATTGCTTTACATTGTTACCAAACCTCCCATAAAAATCTTTTTTTAAAATATACGCTCGCATCAAGACGATGTAGGTTACTAAAACAAAGAGTAGGAAAACCTGAACGCTCTCAACGCAAGGCAGCCATTCGTTTGAGTCATCAGCTATTAGCTTGATTCAGTAAAGGGTGCTCCAAAATTCATGAAAGTAGTAGTTTCGTTAGAAAACACAGGTTTATCATTAAAAATTGTATTTTTTATTGATTTATAAAGCATACAGTATAGGGTTACGTACCGAATAGACATTGGGTAAATGGCCTCCAACAGCGGGCACCGTTAACTGTTACCGTCTTACCTGCTGAGTATTCAATGAAGAATGGTCCAATGATGACTCCAGCCGAAAATCCGCACTAACGTGTGACACGTTAGGGGTGCATCGGTTTCAACAATCACTCGAGGATTTTCTGAATCACAAATGCGACAATTTTGTTGATAAACAAAGTCATCAGGATGAAAGTGAGCGCCATTGCTGAAGGTGAATTTGTCCGAAAAATCTGCATCCACTTGTTTCACACTTCACTCAAAAAGCTCGATTCGCTGTGTATGCTCAGTACACTTGAGTTTCGAGTCAACCGACCCTGGTATGCAAGAAGACGCAAATCTTTTTTGAGAACAGCTGTAGCTAATCGAAATTCCAATTCTTTACTACGGTACCGGATTGATATCTCTCAACTCTCACAATCACTAGCACCCTCCCGAATTATTTCGATGTTTTATGTTGAACGGTCTGTTGAAGTACGGCCTGAGTGTTTAACGTCATTAACTGATCCATTCACCCCATTTTTTAAAAAAAAAATTTCTCGCTTCCCATGAAGCTGAATCACTGTTCCGACCATATTTTATACAAAAATTGCGAACTGTGGCTGCACAACCTTCATTATTTTTAAAATATTGCTCAACAATGAAAACTCGTCGTTCTTTCGTGTATTGCTCAATTTTTAATAACCCTGAACTGTCAGCTTTTCTTTTTGTTGGCAAGACTTTACCGCACAAACGGGAAAAAAATAGAAATCTTGCTAGAATTTTGGGCCACCCTTCATTTGTGATTCGTCGATCCCTCTATTTTTACGTATGGCTCCTTTTGCTAATGTTGAATTCGGGCACAGTATGCCTTTACAGTGTGCTTACCTATCATGTTTCAAAAATATTCATAAATTTTCCATGTATAGTGTATGTTTCATCCACTCAGATACTCGCAATATTGGGTTTCCAACTTCCACCAATAAGCACAACATAAATCGGGCTGACCTACGTCCGTCGCGAATCTACGCTGTATAGCATGATCGTATGGAACGTCTTGCAAAATTTTGTTCCATCCACAGGTATAAACTTTCAAATACGAAGAGTTACACTTCTTAGCGTGAGCTGGATTAATTACCAGACAGTCTATTCAAGTCAGCGCTTTAAGTGCTGTTAGTTCTGCTTTCCCAGTAATTCCAGTAACGGAAGAAACTAGATTACAGTTTCTCCTCAGAGAAAAGAATAGCAACACACGACTTCAGTGGGAAGTCAAACTGTGGCCCAAATCAAGGGTTCGTACGGCCCGAGGCTCTCAGCCTATTTTTTAATATTCATCGAGCAATTAAAAGCCGAATCCATGAACGGCAACTAAGGTTAAGAGCTTAGCCCGCCCGGTTAGCCGTGCAGTCTATCGCACGGCTTTCCGGAGTGGGAAGGAGCGCCTGGTCCCCGGCACGAACGCGACCGGCTGTCTTGTGTCGAGGTCCAGTGAACCGGTCAGTCTGTGGATGGTTTTTAGGCGGTTTTCCATCTGTCTCGGCGAATGCGAGCTGGTTCCCCTCAACTACGCTACGTCGGCGATTGCTGCGCAAACAAGTTCTCCACGTACGAGTTCACCTACATTACTCTACCAAGCAAACGTAGGGGTTACACTCGTCTGGTGTGAAGATGCATCCACGCTAGCGCGCTGCGCGGCTCGTGCGCATTTCATTCGTCATACACTACTGGCCATTAAAATTGCTACACCACGAAGATGACGTGCTACAGACGCGAAATTTAACCGATAGGAAGAAGATGCTGTGATATGCAAATGATTAGCTTTTCAGGGCACTCACTCAAGGTTGGCGCCGGTGGCGACACCTACAGTGTGCTGACATGAGGTAAGTTTCCGACCGATTTCTCATACACAAACAGCAGTTGACCGGCGTTGCCTGGTGAAACGTCGTTGTGATGTCTCGTGTAAGGAGGAGAAATGCGTACCATCACGTTTCCGACTTTGATAAAGGTCTTATTGTAGCCTATCGCGATTGCGGTTTATCGTATCGCGACATTGCTGCTCGCGTTGGTCGAGGTCCAATGACTGTTAGCAGAATATGGAATAGGTGGGTTCAGGAGGGTAATAAGGAACGCCGTGCTGGATTACAACGGCCTCGTATCAGTAGCAGTCGAGATGACAGACTTCTTATCCGCATGGCTGTAACGGATCGTGCAGCCACGTCTCGATCACCGAGTCAACAGATGGGGACGTTTCGTTTGCAAGACAACAACCATCTGCACGAACAGTTCGACGACATTTGCAGCAGCATGGACTATCAGCTCGGAGACCATGGCTACGGTTACCCTTGACGCTGCATCACAGACAGGAGCGCCTGTGATGGTGTACTCAGCGACGAACCTGGGTGCACGAATGGCAAAACATTTTTTTCGGATGAATCCAGGTTCTGTTTACAGCATTATGATGGTCGCATCCGTGTATGGCGACATCGTGGTGAACGTACATTGGAAGCGTGTATTCGTCATCGCCATACTGGCGTATCACCCGGCGTGATAGTATGGGGTGCCATTGGTTACACGTCTCGGTCACCTCTTGTTCGCATTGACGGCACTTTGAACAGTGGACGTTACATTTCAGATGTGTTACGACCTGTGGCTCTACCCTTCATTCGATCCCTTCAAAACACTACATTTCAGCAGGATAATGCACGACCGCATGATGCACGTCCTGTACGGGCCTTTCTGGATACAGAAAATGCTCGACTGCTGCCCTGGCCAGCACATTCTCCAGATCTTTCACCAATTGAAAACGCCTGGTCAGTGTTGGCCGATCAACTGGCTCGTCACAATACGCCAGTCACTACTCTTGATGAACTGTTGTATCGTGTTGAAGCTACCTGTACATACATCCAAGCTCTGTTTGACTCAATGTCCAGGCGTATCAAGGCCGTTATTACGGCCAGAGGTGGTTGTTCTGGGTACTGATTTCTCATGATCTATGTACCCAAATTGCATGAAAATGTAATCACATGTCAGTTCTGGTATGATACATTTGTCCAATGAATACCCGTTCATCATCAGCATTTCTTCTTGGTGTAGCAATTTTAATGGCCAGTAGTGTATTTGGACTGAGGGCGCGGTGCGCTTGCCCGACGCAGCGCGATCCATCTCTTGTCCGTTTTTCCAATGAATACTTTGAATGTTCGCAGTTCAGATTTGGAAGGGAGCACGAAAGGTTTGTCGTTTATAGCGCACATGTGAGTACTGTTTTGCAAGATATTAATGAGAAAACAGGGATTTTTAAGTTGAACTAAAATATTTAAAAAATGGCTCTGAGCACTATGGGACTTAACTGCTTAGGTCATCAGTCCCCTAGAACTTAGAACTGCTTAAACCTAACTAACCTAAGGACATCACACACATCCATGCCCGAGGCAGGATTCGAACCTGCGACCGTAGTGGTCGCGCGGTTCCTGACTGTAGCGCCTAGAACCGCTCGGCCACTCCGGCCGGCAACTAAAATATTACATTTTAATTAATATCGTTAGATTGTTGTCAGGCTTCAATAAAGGGATTTTGAGATTGGTTTTCCAGCGATTAAATATGGAGTGGTCAGAAGTGACTTTAATTAAACTAAAAAAAAAAAAAAGGTTCAAATGGCTCATGGGACTTAACTGCTTAGGTCATCAGTCCCCTATAACTTAGAACTACGTAAACCTAACTAACCCAAGGACATCACACACATCCATGCCCGAGGCAGGATTAGAACCTGCGGCCGTAGCGGTCGTGCAGTTCTAGATTGAAGCGCCTAGTACTGCTCGGCCACATCGGCCGGCAGGCATCTTCAGGTGCCAAAAGCATTGGTTTTCTTAGAGCCCGGAACACTGAGCTTAATACATCGAAGGCGTTCTCGACTATCCGTCGGGCCCTACTCAAGCGATAATTAAAAATTCTGTAAGGAGTTCCTTTGGCAAAGTCATGAGGTTTTCACTTAGATCAAATGCACTATCACCTGCAAAGAAATAAGGTATTTGCGTAGAACGCCCTGGCAGCAGTTCCGCTACAAAAATGAGCTCCCGCTCATCATACTATGTAACTTGGTCCCTTGAAAAATTCCTCCATCCGAAATTCTTCCTTTGCATCCCATGTCAGCAAACATAAAGTTACAATTCCCGTCCACTAATTCAAAAAGTACAATACTGAAGCTGGATTTACAATTGAAGTACTCTTGCAAAACAAAATTGGAGCTTGCAAAACCTGTTTCCCGTCCAGAGCACCAACAGAGTGAGGCAGGTTCCAACGTGTTACAAGCTGCAGGTTCAAATGTTCAAATGTGTGTGAATCTTATGTGACTTAACTGTTAAGGTCATGAGTCCCTAAGCTTACACACTACTTAACCTAAATTAACCTAAGGACAAACATACACACACCCATGCCCGAGGTAGGACTCGAACCTCCGCCGGGACCAGCCGCACAGTCGATGACTGCAGCGCCTAAGACCGCTCGGCTAATCCCGAGCGGCAAGCTGCAGGTGTCGCAGGTAGCTGAAACGGAAGTCATACTTAAACTTACTTTAACCACTGGGGGCGGGGGTTGAGTACGTATATTATATTTGTAAAACAGGACTGATAATTGTTTTATTGACTGGAAAACTACTACGTTATTGGTCTAAGGCGAACGACACGACTTAATATTTTTTTAATAGGCTCCTGTTTTTATGTTAGTCACGTAATACCAGTAATACATAATTAATATTGGTTACTATTGATTATTACTTGTAATTTACAGGAGACGAATGAGATTATTAGAATTTAACATGACATCGAGTCAGGGCACAACATTTCTAAAGACAGCGAACAAGAGCCAACAGGGTTAACATCTACTGCCAGACCTACTACGCGTAAGCGAACTGATGCTTACGACTCAATGATAAGAAGTGTGTTTGACATTTCGCAAATTGTTGTAGAGAAATTGGAGAAAGAAACGTATAATAATCTGAGGAAATCGATGCCTTTTTTGCGTACGTCGCTGCAAAAGTGAAGAAATATTCGCCTGGAACGCAGAAATCGTTACAGCATGCCGTGTTCGACCTTCTTGTGAAAGCCGATAAAAGGTTTTTTTGATTGGGCTGCTGCAGGTGCTCAGCATTCCAACAACTGGCAGATCCCTCCAGAAAGTGTACATCACCCCACACTTTCTCATCCATACGTTTTGCACACTTTGCAACCAGTAGCTGCTCCCGTACAATCGCCGCCATCTGATTCCTTGACACCTATCTCTTCTCAACCATCTCCTGCTGCATCAGTAACTTCAGAACAGTTTTCGGATTTTGTGTAACATAACTTTAGTTTAATGGATTTTGATGATTTTGTGTAAAATTAGTTTAATTTTGTAGTTATAAAAAAAAATAAAACAACTTTCAAAATTAAAAGAGTTGAACAGCGGTGTTAATGTTACCTTGATATATCCATGTAATTCATGGAAGATTGCTGCGCAGACTTGCAATAGATTATTTAGAAATCCTGAAAGTATACTGCAGGATAGTAAATGAATCTCCTGTGGCAAGAAATCAGTGTTACTGCTAACCTGGAAGAATTAATCATATTTATTTTATTTGCCTTTATTTTATGAAAAAGATAAAGATCAGTCAACTTTTTCTATCCACGCCCGCCATTGCTTATTTGGTCAGGATCTTATGATAAATATACAGCGAATTATAAACAAGAAGTAAACAGATTATGTACAACAAATATTAACGCTCACATGTCTTGAGCGGAAATTAGTGTCGCCTTTCGAAATACGAGGGCTATCCACAAAGTACATTACGTTTTGGAATTAAAAATAAATAAAGTATTGGAATTTTTTAAAATTATATACATATGAAAGCCACACTTCAATACTACTTTTCTACATAGTTGCCATTTAAATTAAGGCACTTATCGTAGCGATGGACGAGCTTGGAAATTCCTTCGTGGTAAAATTCGGCCGCCTGCGCCTTCAACCACGTGGTTACCTCTTCTTGAAGCTCTGCGTCGTCATCAAAACGCTGCATAGCGAGCCACTTCTTCATTGCTGGGAATAAGTGGAAGTCGCTCGATGCCAGGTCGGGACTGTACGGCGGATGAGGAAACAACTCCCACTTAAAAGATTCGAGAACTTCACGAGTGGCATTTGCCGTGTGGTCCCGGGCGTTGTCGTGAATCAGCAAGATCTTTGAGCCCAACTTTCCCCTGCGCTTGTTTTGTATTGCTCTTCTGAGGTTGTGCAGAGTTTGGCAATACCTTTGAGAGTTTATTGTAGTGCCTCTTTCCAGGAAATCCACAAAAATCACACCTTTTCTGTCCCAAAAGAAGAGGTAACCACGTTGTTGAAGGCGTAGGCGGCCGAATTTTACCACGAAGGAAGTTCCAAGCTCGTCCATCGCTACGATAAGTGCCTTAATTTAAATGGCAACTATGTAGAAAAGTAGTATTGAAGTGTGGCTTTCATCTGTATATAATAAAAAAATTTCCAATACTTAATTTATTTTTAATTCCAAAACGTAATGTACTTTGTGGATAGCCCTCGTATGCGGTCCTATCTTGTGCAGCAGATTTTCAAGGTCAGATGGTGACATTCGACAGAAATTTTTATATTGACCACTTATTTGTTGTGACTTCAGATCCATCGTAAGTTCTGAATTTTTTTTTATAAAGTTCATTGTGCCACCAACGCGACGTTTCGTTTCGTTTTTCGACAAACTTGTCATTAATAATGCCGCACCACTCATCACCATAATCCCGAGATTTTCCCGTCGCGTAGACATGTTTACAGCTTGACTGCAAACTGAATACTTAATATATTCGTGGGTTTCCTGTGGATCGTTGCAACCCACAACTCCAACGAACAAAGGTGAGCGACGCGCGTGCGGCTCGGGGTTCGTGGCGCGCAAGTGTGGACGCGGCCTGAGAGGTTCCCTGGGCCGAACCGAACCGCACAATAACCCTGAAAGAGTAGTTCTGTGTGGGGCGGCGGAGGGGTGAAGTGGACTGCGGTAGTCGTCGTGGGGGTTTGGACCACTGCAGCTGTGGCGGGGCGTGCGTAATTATAACTGACGTTGGTCACTTCAGCCGCTTACTTCAGGGTCAGAGTGATATGCAGCGCGCCACTGCAGAGTTAATAGAAGTGAGAACGGGAATATTTTAGTGTTTATTTTCCAACCACGGACAACTCACGAACGAGCGCAACTAGCACTGATCAACTTTGTAGTATAAATATCAAACGCAAGTAACATATATTCTTATATTCGTGAATGCACATTATAGTCAGTCATCCTCAAATGTGGCGCATGCTTGTAGCATGTATTGAACAGTGTAATTAACGGTATTGTAATACAGTGCAATCAGTTAAAGAAAAAACGCAGTAAATATCTGTGACCGCATCTCGTTTGCGATTACTGTTGCTAATTAATGTAACATACAGCTGTACGGAGATTGTAAGTTAATAGTAAGAGCGGTAGGGGAAGGTTTGGTAAAGGGACCAGGACGGGAAAAGTGGCGAACGCTCATTCTCTTTTTGCCCTGAACCGCACTGCTGCCTGCTGAGAAGTGTTCAGAACAGCTGTAATATACACAGACATCGTTGTCAGTGAGATTGACAGAGGAAGCTCGTTCTGTTATTTTTTTAGTAAAAACGTTTTTGCCTTTGGTCGTCAGATGTAAGATAAGTCATTTTTATTATACTTGTTCGCTCACTCGTATGGATAGTAATAATTTTTTACCATGTCATTTGTTTTTACTTATTTAATTTATTTTCGTGTTCTGTAGATACTCAATACGAGTGTATTGCTAGGATGTAGAATGTCTCAGATTATTACAGTAATAACTATATCTGAATGGGCATCAGTCATGTATAAACAGATACATGAGGTTCAAGGGTTTAAACAACAACACAGATTATAGCAGTAATAATGATTACTTAAACAAACTGCAAGTCTTACGTTCTAATACATATATAAAGCATTCTGTCATCAATTAATATGCCACTGCCACATACGTCACTCCTTACAGGAATTCTTAAAAATTACACACGTTGTACTAATTGTTATACATTGTCCAAAAATTCCTGTAAAGAACAGAAAGAACTAATCAAAAGATAAAGTTTCAGTTGTTTTTTGAATTTAGTCATACCCCCAATGACTGATTTAAGATGAAAGGGAAGTTTATTGTATACTTTTATGCTTCAAAAATGGTTCAAATGGCTCTGAGCACTATGGGACTTAACATCTGTCATCAGTCCCCTAGAACTTAGAACTGCTTAAACCTAACTAACCTAAGGACATCACACACATCTATGCTCGAGGCAGGATTCGAACCTGCGACCTTTCTGTACCATGCTGAGATTTTTGTTACCTTTGTGAAGATCATGTTTTGTACTCCTTGTATCATGATCATGATATTCACTGTTTGTTTTGTAAGTTATGTGATTATTGTTCACAAAGCACATTAGTGAAAAAATGTACAGAAATGGCACAGTGAGGATCCCGAGCTGTTTGAATAAGTTTCAATAATACTTTGTCACAACATTTTATTTCAATATTTTCCTGTTTTTTATTTGCTAATTGAAACTGAATGAATTGAGTCTTGTGAACTCTGAGTGACAGACAATTAGAAGTGGACGAGTCTAAAGTTTCTTTGAATACAGTGGTCGCAGTGTTCTTTAGACTGCAGTTGGGTTTTGTGTCAATCATAATGATTGCATCACCAGCAGACATGGTGAAGTGTGATTTTTGTGTCATACAGCAAGGCAGATCATTGACAAAGATGAGGAAACGTAAGGGACCAAGTACCAAGCCCTGTGGCACTCCCAACATTTGACTGTGCCCCAGTCAGAGCAGGCAGGTGCCATTGCAGAATTGTTCAATGCTGCATTCTGTCATCTAGATATCTAAAACTAACTTCTTAACACTTTTATATTCAAAGCTATCGTCCGCCTTTGTACTCCTTAGTGACAATTTTGAAATAATTAAGTTACGTTATTTAAATCCGTCACTGTCCTATTTGGTCCAATACAAAAGTCCAGTTGAAAACAGTTTTCTGCAGCCGCTTGGTATTCTCTCAGATTCTAGGGTGTGAAGATGCATAGAAAAAGCGTCTGGAAATCAGATGAACAAACATGGGATCCTCTTCCGATGGCTGTGGCCACAGTAACCAACGGTACTAACCGGCTGCCGTGTCATTCTAACTAAGCACACGCGTGTCACAGGATGCGAATATGGAAGGGCATGCGGTCAGCACATAGCTCTCCGGGCCGTATGTCAGTTTAGGAGACCCAGCAGCATAGGTGCGGAAAATTGCAAGCCTCCTGAAAAAAATGCCAGTAGATCCAATATATCATTTTCTTTTTCATTTGAATATATTAGTTGTGATACCATATGATATGTAGATTGAAGATGCGTAAGTGGTAAGCTTGTAACAATAACCATGGTTTGGTGAAAGAGGTTTTTTCGTCAAGTTCGAATGGAACTAATAAAAATCAGCTGCGACAGAAGGTAAACGGTGTTTGATCTTTTATGAACTGTGCGTAATAAAAAAAAATTGTCAGACTGCAACTTTTATTAATAAGAGACCTAAAATTGTGGTAGTCCAGAAACGCAGATCAAGAAAATATAGTAGACTCTTTCGTTTCCTAATAACGAAGTTGCACCTACATGTTTTCCATTAAAGAATATACGCTGCCAATTCAAGTAACTTCACGATCTTCTACAGACTCAAAAAGGCTGTAGCTTCTCTTCTTTTTTCATGGTGCCGTTACCTTCGAGGCATACATCTCAAAATTCTATGAAACTGTACCTACTATCTAAATCCCACTTACTGCATTTCACAGCAAGTTAAGAGTGATCGCGATGTTCTACACTTATACTATTGTGGCGTTTTAACAATGTGGTATATCAACACTGAATTGCAAAACAAGTGTCACTCTGCATAAAAATGTTATACGAAGTACACATGTAAACATATGAATGTTGTGCTAATTATATCTATAAAAATACGACATAAAAAAATGGTACGAACGCTATTGATTTATGTTCTCTACATACTCATCAGCCGAAATAGCTCAGTTGGGAGAGCGTTAGACTGAAGATCTAAAGGTCCCTGGTTCGATCCCGGGTTTCGGCAATAACTTTTTTTTCCCATCCATCCTACGCCGTGTTAAGCATACTTTAAACACTTCGTAATATTTTGGCGCTCGGTCTATTCTCTATTACCATAATTTTAACCATTCAATAAACTAAAAGAGAAATAATAATAAAAAGTATTTTGATTCAGTTTCTGTGAAGTATGTTTTGCAAGGCCGTTCCTCAGAATTACACATCCGTGCGTGTAACGATATTTTACAGTTCTTCACTTTGGAGCAACACGATGCAGTAATCCAATCAGAAGTACAATGATAAACATATTTGCACCACGTTTACCGTATTGTGATTACGTAAGACAGCGGAATTTCCGCATTCATAAACAATAATCTACGTTACAACCTAAAATAGTTATTAATTATAAACAATTCGAGTCGGAAATAGTCTCAATCGAGCTTTTGCCATACACTTTCGTCGGGGGGCGTAGCTCAGATGGTAGAGCGCTCGCTTAGCATGCGAGAGGTACCGGGATCGATACCCGGCGCCTCCACAATTTTTTCCCATTCCCTCGTATTATTTACGTTTTTGCGAAAGTTCCAATAGAACTGCAACTGCGTACACGACTTCACAATATCTTACAAACATCCAAATATGTTTTGCGTAACAGTTGCTGTATCCAGTGAAAGTATATTATGAATAACCTCTTCCCAACTGAACAGGAATTTGTAAAGTAACGTATTTGAGTGAGCATGAGCCCTTCTGAAGGACTTACCATATCCTTCAGAAGGACTTTATATTTGCTTCTGTTAAACGTTTTACTGAATATTTATTTAAAAGCTACAGAAGAGTGCCTACCGAGTGAAACAAGGACAGTGATGGAAAAGGGAGAGCGTGTGACATGGCTGACGAAGGGTTTGCTTGTATCCTGCACAAAACTAATATCTCTTTATATTAGTAACAGAGATCCACACAGACGGTCATTTTGGTGAGTTATAAAGTTTAAAAATGTTACAATAAGACACTGCAAGCTCCCAAAAAATTTTGTGGGGAACATGATTGCTCAGCCACCAGTGTCAGGAGCACATGGGACGTAATTTACAAAGAAACAGGATACTTGTCAGGTAATAAAAGCCTATGGCTCAAAGTAAACAATAGAATAATAGAACACCCTGTAGCTGTTAGTGGCACTTTCAACACATGTTTTACCAACATATGCAAAAGTCTCACAGAAAATAACAAAAGTGATCCTCTACAAGCCCAACAGTTTCTTAAAAATAAGCAAGACACCACCATTAACTCATGTTATTTCTGTTCTACTTCAGCACAATGGATAGTAAAAGTGATAATAAAACCTTCAATAATACAAATGGGCTTTTAAATAAAGTTTTAAAGTTAAAGGCAAATGAAATGGCCAAACCATTCATATACCTAGTTAATTCATGTCTTATGGAATAGACAGATAAAATGAAGTAGACACAATTTTACCACAATACGAAAATGGAGATGCATTGTGCTCTGAAACTACAGTCCAATTAACCTATCTTCATAAGAAGTGGATATGAATGTGGTTCAGAACACATGTCGATGAAAGGGCACGAATGTATCATATTACAGGGAAACAGCTCCTTGACAGCTGTACTGTGGGATGGAGACAACTGTCAGCAGCTCCATTATGCTCTGGAGAACATTCACATGGCATCCATGGCCCTAGTGGAGCTTGTGCAAGGCACCATGATGGCCAAGGATTATCGTACATTGGTTGCAGACTACATACACCCTTCATGATTATCGTGTTTCGCAATGGTAGTGGTGTTTCTCCACAAAATAATGCACCATGTCACAAGACCAGGAGTTCGAGGAATACAGTGGCGAATTCCAATTGATATACTGGCCCCCCAACTCACCAGACCTGAACCTGATTGAACACATCTGGGATGTGATCGAATGTGGCATCAAAGCTATTTGCTCGCCTCCCCAAAATTTATGGGATTATTTCAGTTTTGTGTGCAGATGTGGTGTCAACTCCCTCCAGCAAGCTACCAAGGGCTCACTGCTTCCATGTCACAATGCACTCCCACTATAGGTCATAATGTTCTTTTTCATCAATGTGTGTGTGTGTGTGTGTGTGTGTGTGTGTGTGTGTGTGTGTGTGCGTGCGCGTGTGCGCGCTCGAGAGTTGTGTTCCACGACATGACACAATTAAACCAGAAAGAAGTAACTGCTTATACAACAGTAAAACTGTACAACTGTTTACCACTTCATATTTCAAACTGTAGCTTGAAAGAGAAGTTTAAGCAAACAACAAAACTATTGCTTATACAAAGTCCTTTCTATTCAGTCAATGAATACATACTGAATGCAAAAAATTGGAAACACAGTGTAATGGATTTAGAATGTGCATAGATAGATATATAATAAATTCAGTGTATAATCTTATGTATGGTAGAACAGAAATAAAATGTGTGCAGGTCTTCCGGCAACAGACTGGCTGTTCAGTTTAAACTAATTGAACCACTTTTATTTATATCTAATCATGCTTTTACTGCAATGACCCCTCCCTTTTTCTAGATTACATTATGATTAGCTTGAACTTACTTAGCACAACACTTGAGTTCCAGACATTCAGTTGTAAGGCATTCCACAGAACTTGAGAAAAAAAAAAGTGACAACTGTCAAGCATCGCCACTCATGGATGCATGCACAGACTCTCACCCACATACTCTGCTGGCCAGCAGACGGCTTTTTAGACACAGGACCAGCCAGCTCTAACTAATTTACATATCTACCTCTGCATATGTGTTATTGAGCTGTTGTTTTCAGCCACTCTGTGGTTAGTGTGCCCTCTATAATAAGTTGTTTTCTAGACTTAGTAAAATTTGTTTGGCAGTCATTGTGTGGTGTTCTCTTGAGGGATTACAACACAATGGCGATGAGTAGGGTCATATCTTCACATGTTCTTCATTGTGAAATTGCTTTTTGCATTTTGTTGCATTTGGTGAGTCAAATGTTGGTGCAGTAACAGAAGGATCCCATCACAGTCACAGTACAGGCTTTTCCGGCGTGGCACTCCAAAAATTCATCTCTGGCTCCATTTCCTCCTCAGTTCTTGCCATTCAGTGAGCCATCAGAAGATTGTGAGGTTACTGACACCGCCTGTGGCAGCATTTTCACATGTTCCATGTTATGTCTCGGAGGTACATCACGCACTGTTGTTATCATGGTTTTCTCCCACCTTGTGGCAGTTGGCCCCCTTGCAAGAACCTTCCTTGCTGTCATCATTGACACCTTACGTTCATTATAATCTTCCTATTATTGCCACCTGACATATCATGGATGCAAGGGTTGAATTTTACCAATGCAAGAAGCAGCCCCATTAGTTTCATTGTGCCTCAATCATGACCATACAGGGCCTTAGTCGCAAGTGCCATTTTGTCAACATACAAGTTAAAAGGGGGCAATATGCAGATTGTCATGGTATGCGATGTTATCATTCCCTCTGCCCTGGATAAGTAACTCAGACAATAGGCACTCCAGTTAGAGAACCCCTTCCTCAAAGACATTTTCTCAAGTGCCTAGTTATATGAGATGTGAGAAGCTGCTTATCAGCAGTTGAAAACCTGGTAGAATATCACAGTGGTAGAGGATGACCTGGCTGCATCTACTCATCCGGGGAGGATGACATTGCAGTGGTGTAATATAGCTGACCCAATGGCTCCCATACATCACTTATACAGCATTCCAGCTGCACCTCCATATTGCCATTATGTTACTCCAAATATGAAAAATCAGAGTGACCCCAGCAATGGGCTGCCTGTCATTTCAGATAAAAGGCAACATTGTGGTAGTCTGCCATTTAACTGCACAGAATGCAGCATCAGAGACCACGGATAGGGATATTCAGGAAGTGGCCTTCAACATACTGAAGGAACACCTCCAGTCGGCACTGTATCTAGCTATCTCCGATCCCAACAAACCACTGGTTTTGGCTATGGACACCTCACACATGGTGTGGGGATGATCCTTGCCATCAGAATGCAGGTGTTTTGGAGCAGGCAATACTTTCAGTGCAATACTTTCAGCACAGCACTGTTCCTGCACTCTCAAGTTGAGAACGAGGCTCTAGCCACCCTAATAAGGTGGCCTACAGGTCGCAGCAGTAGGCCTTGTTCCTCTCCAAATATAACATTCATCTGCACCCCAAGGGGCACCATCCAAAACTAATAGACTCCTTATCCTGGCTGCCTGTGGGCCCAAACCCAGAGTTCAATCAGGAGGAGCTTGTTTGTTTTCATTTTTATGCCTCCTCCTGCCAAGTGGTAGATGGGTTTCCACTCATTAGGGCCCGGTTGCCAAAACAACAGCATCTGACCCCATCCTCAGGCAGGTAGTCTGCCTCATCCAGCAGGGTTGTCTTTTCGTCCTCCAGGCCACTCGTCGGTTGTGCTTCACAACTACTTTGTTTTGCACCATTGCCACCTCATCTTCATGGATGAAGCAGCTCCATGGGTGGTCATTTCCTGAAGTTTGAGGCGGGAGGTTTTACGGTGTTACATAAGTGGCACCAAAGCCTTGGCTGACAGACATGTTTATTGGCCTGGCATTGACCGATAACTGGAACACTTGGTTGTTGCAAGTCCCCAGTGTACCAGTTTACATGCAGTTCCCAGGTCATCATTCTCACCACAGCCTCCAGCAACCCAGCCCTTGGAATGCATCCATGTTGATTTTGTGTGTTCGTTTCTGAATGTGGTCTGGCTCATTGTCATTGATGCACTGATGCATTCATGATGTTAGCTCCCTTCCCTTTTACCCAAAATCATATAGGAGGCTAAACGCATAGGTTGCACTTTTAAGATCCAGACAAAAAAATATGTGCAAGTCTTCCCCACCAAAGAGGCGTTAATTTTTTTTCTGACAGCCTACCAAACAACTCCTATTGGTTCCTGTAACCTAGTGAAGGTTGCTAACCAAGGACACCACTCCATCTCCTCTCTCCCAGATCTTGCCCACCATTGTGTTCCAGAGGTGAATACCCTCCCCTCTGTCCTGGCCACAACTCTACGTTCACCAGTACCCTGATTGTTGTGCACTGCCTACCTGCAAAGATTCCAGTCTGCCTCTGCCTAAAGAGCCTACACCTTTGCAGCCTCTGGCAGCAGTTCCACTGGCACTCCAGCCACAGTGCATATCTCTCACAAACTCATTGTCACAGGACCAGACTCCACCTGTAGTAGTGTCAACTCCACCTTGCACACCACCTCCAGGCATCGCCATGGATCCCAATTCGGACTGCCTGTCACCAGGACTGTTGTCTTGTGCTCTGACGGAGGGGTTGTTGGATCTCTCCTCGCACTGGCCACTTTCACTCACATCCCCAGGTCTCCAGCAACCAGGGGTTGATTGCTCCTCTTGCCTCCATGGATGTGGGTGCCATATCCATATCACAGCTGTCCACAACTTGCCCTGGGGATCAACAATGCTCTCCCAATGTGGGAGAGGTGTAGTGACCTGCACTGATCACAACTGAGATCCAGGTGCATAGCCATAAGGAGCACCACAGAAATCAGCAGACACAGCTAGAAATTCAACAACCATCAGAGGTCATCACTTATGGATGCACGTGCAGCCTCTCGCTTGTGCAGTCTACCAGCTGCCTTACAGCTTTTACAGAAGAGGTCTGTCTAGCTCTAACTATGTTTACCTCTGCATAGGTATTATTGGATATTTAATCCATGTGACTGTGTCAAGCAGCACACTGCTAATACTGTATTCGAACATTACAGGTTTGGTTTTCCTATTCAGCTGCATTAACTTACATGTAGAGCAAGCTGCTAGTCATCACACCAAATAAAATTCTGTCTAAGTCATCCTGTCATTTGGCAAGTGAATGAACATTTTTAGGATAGTATTATCTATCTCTTTCTGAGGAAAAGGAACTTTAATAAAGAGGAACAACAGTTTCACTTGGAACTAGTACTAAAATAATAAGTGTACTGCATCTTTTAAATGGATTATTTCTTTCCCTTTCTTTTCTGTTAGGCACTCTAATTGCCTTTTTCATTCTTAATCTCTCTCATGGGTACCGAAGACAGAGCCAATCAGCTATGACGACTGCACAGAACAATGAAATTATACTGAAATTTGTGAAAACTGCAGTACAAAGCAGGATATATGTGGCTGACATGAACTTAATACAATAAATTAGACACATAACAATAAACAAATTACTAGGACTACAGGCTGTACAAAATTCCTGCTTTAAGAATACAGGATAATAAAGAGTTTAGACAAGAATAGAAGCTTTTAAAATGTGGTGCTACAGAAGAATGCTGAAGTTTAGACTGGTAGACCAAATAACTACTGAAGAGGTACAGAATCACACTGGGGAAAAAAGAAGTGTACAGCACAACCTGACAAAAGGAAGGGTTTGATTGACAGGACACGTCCTGAGGTATCAATGAAACTTATATTTGGTACAGGTGGGGAGTGGGAAAAGGGTTACAAATTATAGAAGAGACCAAGGACTTTAATATAATAAGCAAGTTCCAATGCAAGTAGCTTCCAATTATCCATCAACATGACTACAACAGCATCACAACAACAACACAGAGTTAACCCCTATATGTTCCTACCACAGCATCTAAATACAGTGGTGTGGAGTTGAAGAAGGCCTGAATGTGTTGCTAGAGAATATCCCTCCACTCACTCTGTATACAAGTTCAATAAGTGTAAACAGTTGTAGCCAAAGGACTAAGACATCTTGCTTACTAAACATAACCTACTCTATGTATGATGGATAACATCTTAGGCAAGAATGTAACCAAAAGAAGCTTGAGGTACCAATTGTTCTTTCTTGCCATATGTGGCTGTGCATTGTTTTACTAAAATATGATTTGGACTTGCCTTATGGAGGGAAATACATTAGATTCTAAAGCTCCCTGATGTAGAGTTACTTTTCATATCAACCTTAATCTACACGAGCCATTCAATATTGTATGCAATGGTATCTGAAGAAACTGCTAAGGCACTGCTGAATATAATCTTGTGACCCCCACAGTAGTTTCTTAAATGTATTTGGCTATTACTGTATGACAGGTTGAACTGGAAAGCATCAGAAAACAAATAAAGAACAGTCATTTAGGATGCCAGTTATGGTGTTCAAACACTCATTGTGTCTGACATTTGAGCTTTCTCTAATGGAATGGCGTGTATGCCAAAAGTCCAGCCCACATTAGACAGCATTGGCTATTAATGCAATTAGGTCCAGTCCCATTGCTGTGCTCCATTATCAAGTCAGTTCTACATAGTAAATTTTAAGAAGCAGTATTAAGCAAGGAATCTCAGAATATATTATAGTGCTCTATGTATCACACCTGTTGGGACTGCAAACACAATATTAAACTATTTACAGTGCACACAGAGGCTTTTCAGCAATCATTCTTCCCACACAGTATATCCCAAATGAGACGGGAAGAAAGGAGTACAATGAGAAGTACCCTCTGTCATGCACTTCCCAGTAGTTTGCGGAGCAGTCATTTATATGTAGATGTAATGGATACAAGTTGGCAGGGGAAAAAATATTAAGAAGCATTTGTGTGGTATGTCATAGCCTATTGCTTTCAAAATTAGAGTGTATAAGTATTGGGATGTTGTCACTTGACTATTTGGAGTTATACATAGAAAAAAGAAATCCACTACTAGAAATAATCCTTCAAAAACAAAATGGTATACTATTCTCAACTAAAGAATACATAGTTAGACAACTACATACAGTGTACCTGAATGTTCCATTCTGGTTTCAGTCTAAATTCTCGAGGTTTGTAAATGGCTTCCAGCCCTTCCCAGAAATATATTGACTTTGAAAATGATACAAACACTTTTGTCAAAAGAAAACTGCAGCTATGTTAAAAAAATTATACACTGACTGTGTTCTGTAACTTTGGGAATGTACAATGTGCGAAGGTATACTTTAACAAGACAGAAGCGAACACTAAAATTTAATCTCTATAGTATTTCAACAATAAATTACCACTACACTTCTTAGTACTATTTGTGTTTACACCAACTAAATGTTACTTAGCTTGTCGGCAGAAAAGCTTTAACTATGAAAAAAACTGATACTTCTTCAGGTATATGAAATAGCTGTTCCTACTGGCAGATAAATATATGCATGAATATACCAACGTTTTCTAAAGAAAATCATTACCTATTGCTGTAATAAAAGAGGCCTGTTTGCAACGTAGCACTGCTTGCCATGCTTTATAGATCCACTGTCCTGCCCTGATAAGTTGGAAAGAACACTGGAAGGCATGGATCTGTACTACGGTCACTAGAAGGCACTGCTATAATCTGCAGGCACTGCTTTCACTGTTCAGCACTGTCTATGGAGCCCATTCTGCTGACCTATCAGCACCCGCAGTTGTGGTTTAAAGCCAGCAACACAGTTTCTCAGTCAGTTGGTCATGATATCACTGTGCTGTTGTGCTGATCTCACTACATGTTGTCATTTTGGCTCTGGCTTTACTATGTTTTGGTTTCTGATTTTCGTTTACTCGTTGGACTTGTTATTCCAGTAAGCCATCTTCATTGAATGTCTTTCTCTTATTGTTATCCACCTGTTCACTCTTGGACGGCTCTCTGTTGAAGCTATTGGCCAGTTGGGGAGTCTCGCATCATTCCTGGTCTTGTTTGATTCTGGTCAATGTAATAATGAAACTGTAATTTGCCGTGTACGTAACAGGACTAATCAATCCTTGAAACAAGAGCTACACTGAAATTACACTTACCAAGAAAGAATAAGCATAAAACTTAAAACAGTATTTCTACCAAGGAATAAAACTGTACAAGAAATTGTCCATGGAGATTACTATAACAAACATATTTGAAAGGGTATTTGAAAAGTGCTTATTAAGCAACACATTCTGTACGATGAAGAATCACTTAAATAGCAGAGTGTAGGAGTTTGGTTAAAAACTGTAACACAAATAAATAATAACAACAATAATAAAACATTTACTATTTTGCATAAGACTTCCACACTATGTTTTTTCCTTCTTTCTTTGGAAAAGCTTACTCTCAGGGTGATGCAACGCACAATACTAATACCTTATCATCTCTCTGAGCTCAACACCTCACTCATCATAGAGGAACGCTGACACAGTTTTTGAGGCTAGCAAATGAGAAGTTGTTTAATGCAAAATGGAAACCAAACTTGTAGTTATGGTCTTAGCGTCAGCTGATGGTGTGTGTAGTGTTACATTATAAAACAATATGTGTATATGTGTGCAGTGACTGGGAGTGAGAAATGGATGAAGAGTGTAACACTCTGTGTTGTACATTAGTAACTTCCTTGGAAAATAATAGTGTACAGTAGGGATAAACCAAACATGGCAGCACAATTTTAAAGAGGCTGACCTTGTATTCAGGAGGGTGGAGTCTCCAATCTACATTTGACCACCCTAATTTACTTTGGGCAAATGACACAGCTAACTACCTGTCCTATCCTAGTCAAATTAAACCTGTAATTATGTAAATGCCTCTTTAAGAAATAGATTTTTTCCCTTCAAAATTGTAATACAAAGACATGGCCAACATCGTGTATTCATGTGTAACACAACTAAGCACTGTTATATACAGTGTTTGTGCGTTTTTATTTTTCAGAAGTATAATGTAACAAAGTATCATGTTCTAATTATGTAAGTACTTATCTTTCTTTTGCATATAGTAATATCTTTGTAGAATAACTATATGTGGTTCTCTTTCCTAATCAAGTATTGGGTCAGGTGGTTAAGACAGTGAATGCACTGGACTCGCATTTGGGAAGAACAGAGTTTGTGCCTTGTCTGGCCATCCTGACTTTGGTTTACCCAAGTTGCTAAGGCAAATGGTGGGATAGTTCCATTGATTAGATTCTGGCCGACTTCCTGCCCTACCATTGCCTAATCCTGTCTGTTATATTCACCAGGTAGTTGATTCCTCTGAACACCAGCCAGGCCTTGAGGGCAGCAATCTCGCCATGAGGATGTGCATAAATGGCTCTATGAACACTGAGATATTTTTCTTGTATGACATGGAGTTACACATCCCCCCCCCCCCCCCCCCACCTGCACAGCACCTGGAGGGCACCAGCATCCCCAACAGGCAGCAGGCAGCATGGCTGTCAGAGCAGAGAGTGCTGTCAGCTGGGCACTATTTTGCTCCCCACATCACGTCCCCTCATAGGCCAACGATCCATCTGTGCTCTACTATTTAGACCATGAGTGGACCGTGCTAAGTGTGTTATGACCTATGCCTCAAGTTGGCAGTGATGGCAGTTCCAACTGACTGTATCAGCAGTTCAGTTCTAGCACTACAAATTGGTAGTACCAGCAGTTTCATCCCATCACCCCATGCCAGCAGACCTGACCCAATTTGTCATGGTCTTCACCACCTGCCTGGCAGTCATCACAGCAGCAGCACTGGCCCAGTAATGTCCCATATCTTCACACCACTGCCTACTATGACTGAGGTTTATCGTGTAAGATTGTCATAGACAATATCATGCGAGAGACATTTCTATTGTAAGTAGTTGTGTGTATAGTCATCCAAGGACATTAAAATAGACTTTTGTTTTGTTAATAGAGAGATATTGTTTTAATGTGCCTCCGATGACTCCTTAGTATGAGGATACTTCACTTTCCTACTTCACTTCTGTTTTATTTACGCATTTATTATTTCCGTTTGTATGTGAAACATCCTGTACTGTTATACTGTATGGCCCAAGGATGAATAAATAAATCAAATAATAAATATAATCTTTGTAAAATGCTATATGGATCAATAAAACTACTATTGCTAGTATCACTATATTAATCCAATACCCTTGTGTTTATTATAAACAATAATTTATACAAATGATAGATGCAAAACACATCACAGTAAAAAAACTAAGAAATAGTGCTTGCTGGTCATTTTAATGTGGATTTATTGAAAAGCTGTCAGTAAACAATTATAGCAATCAGTAACATTGTCATCTAATTTAATTCTTACTGTGCATTTTGCTACTAGGACATGTAAATGCTCTGAGAATCCTATTGATAACATCTTTGTACACAAATCTAGGGGAAAAAAAGTCATGTCACAAAACCAGTAGTAAATGGGCTATCTGATCATGACATGCAGTGTCTTGTGTTAAATGTTGAAACTTGTCAGGATAAAAAATCTGTTAAATCTGAGTACAGGAGGGTATTAAATCAGTCAAAAATTGAGATGATTAGGAGACTGTCCAAAGACACGAACTGGATGTATGTTCTGACTCAAATGGAAAATGCAAAGCATTCATTAATAAAGTTATTTTCTCTTTTGAAAATTGTCTTCCCCTAAAGATAAGTCAAACAGAAATCTAAAAATAAATCATTGGTTACACAAGGAATAAAGATATTGTGTGAGGCGAAAAGGAGACTGTATCTACTATCTAGAAACAGCTCTGATGTCAGCATTGTAATGTATTACAAAGAAAACTGCAAAATACAGGAACAAGTAATCCAGAAATTTAAGCAGCTTTGTTATAAGAAAAAGATAATTCAATTAGGCAACAAAATAAAAACTATTAGGGATACAGTGAAGACAGAACAGGTGGGGCCAAAAAGGAAGACGAAAAGTTACCTCTAAAAATAAACGAGACATTGGTAACAAGTGCACGTAGTGTTGCAAACCTCTTAAACAAGTATTTTGTTTCTGTTACTGACAGCTTGGGATTATCAGATTCAGTAAACAGGGCACTGCAGTACCTGAGACCAGTCTTGTTACAGTACATGACATAGCTCCATGCAGTATAATAAATCAGACTTTCAAAGCAGTGCGTTCAATTAACAATATAAATATTGCAAACTTTAGGGAAAGTCTACAGCAGCTAGACTGGGATGAAGTGTATAAGGAACCCGATGCAAACTTGAAATATAACTTATTTCACAATACATTTTTAAGGGTATTTGAAAATTGTTTTCCCAAGAAAATAGTTAAACATAATTCCAAGAAAACATATAAAAAACCTTGGCTAACTAAAGGAATAAGAATATCTTGCAACCGTAAAAGAGAACTGTATCTAACAGCAAGAGGGAGTACTGACCCCGAAATTGTTCAATATTATAAAAACTATTGTGCAGTACTAAGAAAAGTTATTAAAAAGTCCAGAAGCATGTGTATCATGTCTGAGATCAGTAACTCTGATAATAAAATTAAAGCAATTTGGAATATTATTGAAAGGGAAACAGGGCAACCAAGAGCACAGGAAGACTTTAGTGCAATAAAACTGAATGACAAGTGCACTAACAAACAATCAGAAATTGAAAATATTTTGAATAATCATTTTTTAAATGTTGTGGAGAAAATAGGATCTAGATCTTCACTAGAAGAGGCAAGGCTATTAATAGAAGAGGCCATACCTGCGCAGTTTGAAACAACTGTAATTCCACCAACCTCTCCCTCTGAAATCAGTAAAATAATAAACTCACTGAAAAGTAAAAGCTCTTACGGAATTGTTCCCCACAGATAAGTAGGATTCTCAGCCACGTATGTAATAGCTCTTTGGAGCAGGGAGTTTTCCCTGATAGACTGAAATATGCCATTGTAAAACCATTGCATAAAAAGGGGGATACGTCGGATGTCAACAACTACCGCCCAATCTCTCTTCTGACAGCTCTATCAAAAATTTTTGAGAAAGTAATGTATTCAAGAGTAGCCTCCCATATTTGTAAAAATAAAGTACCAACAAAATGTCAGTTTGGTTTTCAGAAAGGCTTTTCAACAGAAAATGCTATATATGCTTTCACTGATCAAATATTAAATGCTCTGAATAACCGGACATCACCCATTGGTATTTTTTGTGATCTCTCAAAGGCCTTTGATTGTGTAAATCATGGAATTCTTTTAGATAAGCTAAATCATTATGGTTTGAGTGGGGCAGTGCACAAATGGTTTAATTCATACTTAACTGGAAGAATGCAGAAAGTTGAAATAAGTGGTTCGTGTAATGTTAAAACAACAGCTGATTCCTCAAACTGGGGTGCTATCAAGCACGGGGTCCCACAGGGTTCGGTCTTAGGTCCTTTACTGTTCTTGATATACATTAATGACTTACCATTCCACATTGATGAAGATGCAAAGTTAGTTCTTTTTGCTGATGATACAAGTATAGTAATAACATCCAAAAACCAAGAACTAAGTGATGTAATTGTAAATGATGTTTTTCACAAAATTATTAAGTGGTTCTCAGCAAACGGACTCTCTTTAAATTTTGATAAAACACAGTATATACAGTTCCGTACAGTAAATGGCACAACTCCAGTAATAAATATAGAATTTGAACAGAAGTCTGTAGCTAAGGTAGAATTTTCAAAATTTTTAGGTGTGTCCATTGATGAGAGGTTAAACTGGAAGCAACACATTGATGGTCTGCTGAAACGTCTGAGTTCAGCTACGTATGCTATTAGGGTTATTGCAAATTTTGGTGATAAGAATCTCAGTAAATTAGCTTACTATGCCTACTTTCATTCACTGCTTTCGTATGGCATCATATTCTGGGGTAATTCATCGTTGAGTAGAAAAGTATTCATTGCACAAAAACGTGTAATCAGAATAATTGCTGGAGCCCACCCACGGTCATCCTGCAGACATCTATTTAAGGATCTAGGGATCCTCACAGTAACCTCACAGTATATATATTCCCTTATGAAATTTGTTGATAATAATCCAACCCAATTCAAAAGTAATAGCAGTGTGCATACCTATAACACCAGGAGAAAGGATGATCTTCACTATGCAGGGTTAAATCTGACTTTGGCACAGAAAGGGGTAAATTATGCTGCCACAAAAGTCTTTGGGCATCTACCAAACAGCATCAAAAGCCTGACAGATAGCCAACTAACATTTAAAAATAAATTAAAAGAATTTCTAGATGACAACTCCTTCTACTCATTGGCTGAATTTTTAGATATAAACTAAGTAAAAAAAAAAACCTTCATCATTAGTGTCATGCAATATTTTGTGTAATGTAATTTCTTGTACAGACATCTTTTATTAACCTGACACGTTCCACATCATTACGAAGTGTCGTATTCATGATCTATGGAACAAGTATTAATCTAATCTAATCTTTACAAATAACTTCAGTAAAATAGAAATGACACTCATGTAGCCCAAACAAGTAGTATCCATCATTAAATCCTTAAATCTAAGTATTCTGGAGGTTATGACAATATATCAACAAAGCTAATCAAAGAGTAATCATGCAAGTTGAGTTCTATCTTAATCTATTTGAGTAATCAATCTCCTATCAGCAGAATATATCCAGGCTGGCTAAAATATGCGAAGTTAAGCTTCTTTACAAGAAGAGGGATAAAGAGACACTATCAATGAATTTCACTTTCGCTGGCTTTTTCAAATATATTTGAAAAGGTTATGTAAGCATCCCCTTAAGCATTTGACTGCACGTAATATATTGTCCAAGTCACAATTTGGATTTCTTCAGGGTTCTGATATAAAGAAAGCCATTTACACAACAGTGAGAATGTACTTAATTGACTACGCAACAAATTAGAGGCTACTGGCATCTCCTGTGGCCTGTCAAAAGCCTTTGTGTGAATCACAGCATTCTCGTAAGTAAATTAGAATATTATGGTGTCACCAGTAGTGCTGTGAAATGGTTTGAGTCTTATGTAACTAATAGGATATCAGGGTGTTGATGTGAAATATCTGTGCAGTAAGCAGTCAGTCTTCGTCTGTCTGGGAATTAATTACATGTGGTGTTCCTCACAGTTCCACCTTGGATCCATCGCTTTTTCTTGTGAAATTAATATTACATTACCAGATACTAAGTTTGTTTTGTTTGCAGATGGTACAAATATTTCAATAAGTAGCAAGTCCAGTACAGATTTAGAAAAGTCTGGTAATCAAATTTTCAGTGACATTAATAAACGGTATAAAGCTAATTCACTGTCATTAAACTTTGAAATGACCCACTATATGCAGTTCAGAACCTGTAAGATATTTTCTGCAAGCATGTATATACCACATGAAGACATGCAGATCGAATTGAATGACAATGTTAAATTTCTGGGACTACAACTTCATAATAAATTCAATTGAACATACCACAGAATTGCTGAAGCACCCAAACAAGTCTGTATTTGCAGTGAGAATGATGTCAGACGGATGAGACACAAATATAAAAAGTTTGCACATTTTGCTTACTTTCATTCTATAACGTCACTTGGGTTCATATTCTGGGGCAACTTGCAAAACTGAGCAAAAGTTTTTAGTGTGCAAAAGTGGATGATAAGATTCATTCGTGGTGCAAATTCAAGAACATCATGTAGAAACCTGTTCAAGGAACTCTATATTCTAACCACACTTCTCAGTATGTTTATTCCTTAATGAAATTTGTTGCAAGTAATACATATCTATTTCCAATGAATAGCTCAATTTAACTATATTATGAAAAAGAAAGTTGCTACTCACTATATACCGGAGATGCTGAGTCACAGATAGGCACAACAAAAAGACTGTCACAAATAAATAAAGCTTTCAGCCCTTACCAATACACACACACACACACACACACACACACATACACACACACACACACACACACACGACTGCAGTCTTAGGCAACTGCGAGAAGCAGCACCAGTGCATGGTGGGAGTGATGACAGGGTGGTGGTAAGGGGGAGGCTGGGTTGGGGAGGAGGAGGCATGGTATTGTGGGAGTGGTGGACAGTGAAGTACTACAGGTTAGATGGAGGGCAACAGAAAGGTGGGGAGTAGTGGAAAAGAAGTGTGATGGTGGGATGATGGCTGTGTAGTGCTGGTAGGGCGTATTGCAGAGAGAGTTCCCACCTGCGCAATTCAGGAAAGCTGATGTTGGTGGGAAGGATCCATATGGCACAGGCTGTGAAGCAATCATTGAAATGAAGGACGTCATGTTTGGCAGCGTATTCAGCAACAGGGTGGTCCACTTGTTTTTTGGCCACAGTTTGTTGGTGGCCACTCATGCTAACAGACAGCTTGTTGATTGCAGCCTACCTTGTAGATCACATGACTGGTTTCACAGGTAGCTCTGCCTTTGCTGGGATAGGTGATTTTTGTGACCAGACTGGAGTAGGTGATGGTGGGAGGATATGGGACAGGTCTTGCATCTATGTCTATTACAGGGGTATGGACTGTTAGGTAAGGGATTGGGAGCAGGGATTGTGTAACGATGGACGAGTATATTGTGTAGATTCGGTGGATGGCATATAACACTGCAACAGCCTTTACATAGCTTGTGTAATCAAATACCAAATTTGGTTTATTACATACTATGCACCAACAGAACAACTAGTCCTGTCACGGAAAAGCCACGTATAAAACCCTTGCTAGTACTATAACATAACCTTAAAGCTGGAAGAAGGTTGTGAAATAAAACAATCTTATTAAAGCAATTATGGTATAATGCAACAGAACAGTGTTGCCCTCTGAGAGGAAATTTGCTAGGTTGACCGCGTTGTACCTAACAGAAATGGCTTATCGGAAATGAAAGTCAGAATTACGTAAATATTCAAACAGTAACAAACAATAGTTTTGCCTAGCTATACTGTTTAAAGAATAAGGAAAATGGTCGCCAGCCTAATTAGGCAAGAGAAAGATTAACATTCTTGTTTAAGAAAGTAGGTATGAGTAACTTTAACAGATAAACACAACCTATACTTGGCCACACGCGAGTGCAATGAACTCTGACACATACATATGTTTACGGTAAGATTGAAGCTAACAGCTAGAGCAACACAAACTACTGGCAAAAATAACAGATACCGAGACACTCTATTACTTTCAGGACTTGTTGAAACTGAGTGGTCTTTATAAAATTACTATTTACATTTACTGCAGGATCATAAATTGGGCATAGGTTAAGTGTCTCTCAGTTAAATACTTTGCTATTTGAAATGGAAGTTAATTGGAATCCACTAACAGGGAATCCACTAACAGGTTGCTTCTCACTATCTTTTGAATAAAGAAATTATGGTTTTCATAAATAGTGGTCTTCCCGTTACTTGTTACCTAGCATTAGTACAACAGACAAACTGTGGATCCTGTTATACTATTAATATGCACTTCCAATACACAAGAGAGACAAACACTTAGCAATCATAAACATATAATTTTCTACTATTCCAGTTTTCCACTTTTATACAGTGAAACACAATGTTGACAAAATTGCAAGAAACTGACTCAACTTTTAGAATTTACTACAGGGAGCAATGTAATCATTTACTAAGTAAAACTTTATAAGCGTCAATTTTAAGAAATTTTAATTTTGAAGTTGGCAACAACACTTTAATAAGCAGTTTTAATAGGAAAATTATTTTCAGTAAGCATCATTTACTTTAACTCACTCTCTTGCCACATTAACTTTCTTTTTACTATGTTAGCAAAACATTGGTCTTTAATGTTCTTTCAGTAGCGACACTCGGTAATCACTTTAGTTCAAACGGAGAGGAACCTGAGAGGTGTTACGATACAGGAAAAATTAAGGTAGGTACATGAATTCAGTTATAAGTTACCTTATATTTGTGCACACTAAATCGCCCAATAAGCTGATCCTTCACTGTACATTATTATAGTATTCCGTTACAGTGATTGTGCAATGTGGTGGCAACTGCATGTTGGTAGGTGGATTCACAGGCGGAATTTCTGGACTCTATCCCTTCTTGATGGCGATGATGAATACCAATTCCAGAATCGTTCCAGCTATTTATCCATCCATCTTAGGCATTAGAAAGTAGCAGAAAAAGCCTCTCTCAGAACCAGCACAAAATGCAACATTTACATGGCAGTACACAGTTTGGTAGCTCGTCCCTGACTGACTCTTGTTCCACCTTTCCTACCTAGGCCAACCACAATTTGCGCATGCTACATAGTTCCGTTCCTGAGAGGAACCACAACACCTTTCACATACAGGATGACTAAGAACCCTAAGTGAGGATCAGCAGTTTACAGAACAGCAAACAATCATTTTAAACAAAACATATCATTTGCACATATAGGTAGTTCTAAACAAAATTATTTAAACAAATGTCAAATACTTACAGTAAGTTTTGTCTCCCTCCAATTGAGACACAGAATTTAAATGACAGATACACTACATTGCATAGAATCAAACCACGACATCAAAGTTTTTACAAAAGAAATGAGTATACCATTTTCGGTTATCGATTCAATCAAACAACATTTACAGAAGCTCAATGATGTAACATCAAATAAAACAAAAACAAAATAAATCATACAGCATTAGAGCTATTGTGTTACAGGCAGAATAACACTCTGTGGGAGGGGTGGGAAGGATAGTGGGAGGACATTTCTCATTTCAGGATACAACAAAAGCTAATCTAAACCCTGGCAGAGAATGTAATTTAGTTGCTCCAATCCTGGGTTTGTACTGAGTTATGAGGGGAAAGCTCAGACGGTAGGACTTTGGGAGGTGGTGGGAGACTAGAAAGATAAGACATGGGAGTTTGTTTATGTACATGTTTGGGAGGATAATTATGGTCTGTGAAGGCTTCAGTGAGCTCTTCGGTATATTTCAAGAGGGACTGCTTATCACTGCTTATGCGACGACCACAGGTGGCTAGGCTGTACGGAAGGGACTTCTTGGTATGGAACGGGGCTGTAGATGTCGAAGTGGAGGTAATGCTGGTAGTTAGTGGGTTTGATATGGATGGAGATACTGATGTAGCCACTTTTGAGGTGGAGATCAACATCTAGCAAAGGTGGCTTGTTGGGTTGAGTAGGATCAGATGAAACAAATGGGGGAGAAGTTGTTGAGGTTCTGGAGAAATGCAGATAGGGTGTCCACACCATCAATTCAGATCGCAAAGATGCCATCAATGAATCTGTACCAGGTGAGGGGTTTAGGATTCTGGGTTTTTAGGAAGGACTCCTCTAGATGTCCCTTGAATAGGATGGCATAGGACGGTGCCATGCAGATACCCACAGCTGTGCCCCAAATTTGTTTGTAGGTAATTGTGGGTGAGGATATAGTTGGTCATGGCAACTAGGAAGGAGGTTCTTGGTTTGGTATTCAATGGGTGTTGGGAAAGGTAGTGTTCAACAACGGTATGGCCACGGGCATTAGGAATCTTTGTATGAAGGGAGGTGGCATCAATAGTGACGAGCAGGGCACCGTAGGAGGGTAGGTTCTGCGTAATAGGTTGAAGGCGTTGGTCTATGAGAGCTGAGAGTCTCACAGTGGGGGCACAAGTATTTGACAGCTGGCAGAGTCCTCCTGTCAGGTAATCCTTGTGGTTCAAAACAACAGTGGTTGAGCCTGGAACACATATTTTCAATAAACTGCCAGGAACCACAAAGTTTGGGTTCAGATAAAGCACAGTTTATACAGAATTTGGAAGACTTTTTGATAGGCAACTCCTTATAATCTATAGATGAATATCTTCAGAGGGACAGTTAGAACAGCTTAAGTAAAAAAGTCTGTTAGATTTCAGTTTTGACTGCACTTGGTCACAACAGGCAAGATTAAGTATTTTGTGTATGATAAATTTATTAAAAGTGCATAAGTATGTTTCATTCTGACAGAGTACTAATTCTGTAAATATTAGCAGTTCCAGTTTAATGTATTCACGTATTGTGTCAGTCTCCTGACAAATGACCAGTGTGTGAGGTGTTTTACGTTTTACTTTCTGACTTGTTCCACACCCATGAGAATCATCTCATTTTTGGGTCTATGGAATGAAAACCGAATCTAATCTAATCTACAGGGCATGTACATGCAAACCATGTCGAACTGAGCTTCTACATTTGTTTATCTGTATGTTGACATAATTTTAATGTGTGTTGTCTGCCAAAGATATTTATGTCCAGTGTTCAGTTAATGTAGAACCTTTCAATGTCTTCTTCTGGTACTGGGAGATAACTTTTCTTTGTTTGAAGTAGCATAGTATGAATATTTTTGAGAAAAAGACTTACAATGTTTGTTATGAACCATGAATATAGGACTTCATTTGTGAGATCTTGTTTGGCTTTCCCTGTGGATATGTTGTAATATTTTTGTGGACTAACTATATGTGGTTCTCTTTCCTAATCATATAGCAAGTGAGATAATTAAGCCAGTGAATGTATTGGATTCAGATTTGGGAGGAGCAGAGTCCGTGCTTGAAGCCAAATGAAAGCCACACTGAAAGGCAGTTAACAGCTCATGCAAAGAAAAATGAATCAGTATTCCCTCAAAATCTTTTGAAAATGAGTTAAATGGGTCTGAATGTAGAGGTAGTTGGCTTATCTCCATTTAATAGATGGGCATTAGTACAGCACATTTAAGTCTGTCAGAAAATATGCAGTCAGTGATTGATTACAAAATATCTCATGAATAATTAACAACTTAGCAAAAGATTTTAATACTCTGCTGGGGACACCATAACAGCCAAAATAAATGCCACATTTTAGTGACCTAATGAATTTATGAATTGTTAATTGTATTTTTGAAAGCAATTGTACTTGGTGGTTAATGACTTAGATGTTTTAGTTGTTTTTCTTCTTGAATAATACAACAATAGTTGCTAAGGCATCAGTTTTCACCTGCATTTATATACTGCCCACTAACTTTATTACATTTTGAAATGAGCTTACTGTATTTCATTTTACCCTCAAGTGGGTGTACCCCTATGTATAAAGTGTGCTAACCACAGATAACACTGTATTGCACTGTTCCATTGTTCTTTTACAATTTCAAGTCCATACCTGTGCCTTCATTGTTGCTTCAGCTAATACAGCGATAAGTCATGTTGTCATACGTCCAAGTGAACAGCTGCATTATAAAATAAACTGTGAGGTAGGTGAGAAAAAATTTACAATTCATGCAAGAAAATGACTCAGATGATGAGCTAGCAGCAGAATCTGACAATGAGGCAGTTGTCTACAAGATAATGAGTAATTGAATAAGTGGTTGGCTCAGATCTGATGCAACCACGCTGTTTAATGCTAGGATTGGATGATTATTATGGGGTAACACTTGTAAGTGGCAACAGAGTGATATTATGAAAGTTTATTTTATTGTTGTTTAATCAAACAGTGCTTCAGCTTGTATAAGTTTATTTTATCATTGTTTAATTATAATAAGATTTAACTGTGACTTTGTTCATACATGTTTATCTTGTTAACATAAAGACAGCTCTTCTTCATGTGTACAAAGAATGCCGCATGTTGTCTTGTGTCATGAAAAACAGTGCACCCACTAGACGGTCAAATACTCTATTAAAGATATAACAACTTTTTTCTAGCAGATATTATTTAGAAGTTTTCCCAAAGCAACACAGCTCACATATTTCTTTGATCTCATTTGGTAAGTTATTGCAGTTTTATTCCTCGGTACTGTGGAATGTTTTAAGAACTTACTTTATGTTTTCTTTCTATGTGCAAGCAATCCCTGGGTTTTGAGTGGCATTCATGTATGGAGATGCTTGTGGTATCATACTGTAACACTTGGAACATATATTCACAGCAAAATATTATTATTCTGAGATATTTTTTCTGGAGCATTACATTTGTTCTGTATCCTGTAAGGTTGGATTCCATTGAATTAGCATCAAACTGAGTGTATGCATGCATAATACCATTCTTTGATAGATATACTACAATTCACTGATTTAAAGTTTCTTGTCTTGTGCTATAGTGTGCTGATGAAAATCTTTTTCCTATGACTTTAATACAGTCTTTTGATCTAACTTGACAGTTCATTCAGATTACTAAGACCTTCATATTACTTACTCAGATTACCAAATTCTCAAATAATTTTAATTTGATATTGTTTTTATTCCTGGTTATATGAACATTCAAACTGCTGCCCATCTTTTTGTTCATGTTTACTTTATTTTCCCCAGACAAAGAGATGTGGCACATTGGCGAGACACTGGACTTTGATTCAGGAGGACAGTAGTTCAAATTTCCTGCTGACAACCCAGATTTGGGTTTGCTGCGATTTCTCTGAGCTGCTTAAGACTAATGCCGTGATGGTTTATTCCCAAACCTGAGCTTGTGCTCCTTGTTTGACTTCATCATCGATTGCATGTAAAACCCTAAAACCTCTCTTTTCCTTATATCTCTTGTAGTGTGTCATTACCTTCATGTAATAGTAGCTCTGGTCTCTTATCAATAGTTTTTATCTTGCTGGCACCAGCAAACAGTATTTTTCTCCAGATGGCAGTTTTAGGACATCATTATGTTGAACCAGAAACAGTAATATGTTTCCCTGTGATTAATGAGTTACATTTGGCTAATAAAAAAGGTGAAGCACCCAGAAGACATGGTTGGACTTTAATGTAACTTCATACATGCACATGATTAGAGTTGCAATTCACTGTGAGAGGTAGAACCGTCACCAAAGTGCATTAGCGCTGTTCGTGTTTAATGTAGTTACCAAGCTTGGTAGGATGTATAATTGGTGTGAACTGTATCAGATGTTGATTGATCATTGTGAAGGACACAGAGATTCCACACACTTGTCTGAGGTGGCATTATCAGCACCCTGACAAAATTTGAGGGGCGGCTCACTATATGACCCTTTTGGCTGAGTGGTTAAATCATGCAATATCCAGATTTGTGGGGGATTTGGATGTGACAGTGGACTGATGTAAAACTGCATGAAAATATGAGGGCAGGCATACTTGTCACTAAGGTCCAGTCAACCATGTCTGACCGCCACAAGCAAAGATCATCCTACGGTGCACCAAGCATATTGTAATAGCTTCATATCTGTGCCTGCCATCCAAGAACAAGCAATGGACTTCCTTCATCTTTTTATTTATTTTACATGTCGAGATCTGCAGGACCAAACTGAGGAGCCAATCTGCAAGGTCATGGAACGTGTCAGCACATGAAATTACAATAGAAAAATAATAACAGATAAAATAAAATGTTTATGAATCCAAAAAAATGACAAGCCACAAGTTTATGTAAAAGCAATCAGCTTAATTTTTCAAGTAGCTTCTTGGCAGAATAGAAGGAGTGACCCCTGAGGAAGCTCTTCAGTTTGGATTTGGAAGCATGTGGATTACTGCCAAGTTTTTAGAATTCTTTAGGTATCTTATTGAAAATGTATGCAGCAGTGTATTGCACACCTCTCTGCACATGAGTCAAGGAAGTGCGATCTAAATACAGATTTATATTTCTGCCTAATATTAACTGACAAAGCTGCTAGCACTTGCCAATAAGCTGATACTGTTAAAAGGAAACAGCAGGGAAGAATAAATAAATAAATATATATACTGAGAAGCCAATGTCAGAATACCCAGACTAATGAACAGGGGTTGATAAGACATTAGTGAACTTATACCTTTTATTGCCCAAACTGCCCACTTCTGACTAAAAAATACACTCTGAGAATGAGAAATACCACATGGCTTAAGAGAATGAAAATTAGCAAAGTAGGCTACTTTTCATGTTGAACAATCACTTCAAATACCGTTTTAACACTAAAAATGGCAGCATTCAGTCTTTGCACAAGATCTTGAACAACAGTTTAGTGTCTATTTCAACACCTACAAATTTGAACTGTTCAGTTTCACTAATTACATGCCCATTCTGTGAAATTAAAATGTCTGGTTTGGTTGAATTGTGTTTTAGAAACTGTAAAAACTGAATCTGTGATTTAGCATTAATTTATTTTCTACAAGCCATGAACTTATGTCTTGAACTGCACTATTTGCAACAGTTCCGAAGTTGCACACAACATCCTTTACATCCAAGTTAGTGCCATCAGCAAACAGAAATATTTTAGAATCACTTATAATATTAGTGGGCATATCATTTTCATAAATAAGGAACAGGACTGGCCCCAGCATTGATCCCGGGCACCTCTCATTTAACTGCCCCATTCGGACCCCACATCATAGCAGTTCTCAGCACTGCAGAAATGATCTTTTGCTGTCTTATTAAAGTAAGAGGTGAACTAATTGTGAGCTACTCCATGTATTCCATAATGGCCCAACTTGTGGAGTCATATTTTGTGATCAACACAACCAAATACCTTAGTTCAATCAGAAAAGATACCTAGTAGTCGAAACCTTTTGTTTAATCCATCCAGTACCTCACAGATAAAAAGAGAATATAGGTCTTTCAATTTTAAACCACTTCTAAAACTAAACTGTACATTTGATAGCAAACTATGTGAAATAAATGATTAATTATCCATACAAACAAAACCTTTTAAATAACTTTTGCAAACAAACATAGAAATAGGTCTAAATTGTCTACATTATCCCTTTCTCTCTTTTCATACAGTGGCTTTACTACTGATAACTTTATTCGTTCAGGAAACTGACCATTTCTAAAGGAAAAATTACAAATATGGCTATTATGTGCAACACAATACTTTAACATACTGCTAGATATTCCATCATATCCATGAGATCCTTAGTACTCAGTGATTTAATTATTGACTCCATCTTCCCCTTGTCCTTATCACAGAGGAGCATTTCAAATATCAGTGTTGAAAAGCCATTTTCCGAGAGAGTTGTGCGATTCCCTGTAGAAACTATTTTTTTATTTAATTCACCAGCAATGTTAAGAAAGTGATTGTAAACTACTGTACATATATCTGACTTATCAGTAACAGAAATATTTTTACTACACATTGACTATATCATTGACCTTGTGGTGCTGACCAGACACTTCCTTCATGACTGACCATATAGTTTTAATTTTATCCAGTGTATTAGCTATTCTATTTGCATATCACATACTCTTTGCCTTCCCAATAACATTTTTAATCACCTTACAGTACAGTTTGTAATGGGCTATTGTAGAGTGATTGTGACTACTAACATTTTGATATAATTCTTACTTTGTTGTACATAATATGCTTATCCCACTAGTCAGCCACCCAAGCTGCCTTTTACTGCTAGTACCCTGTCTAGAACATTCTAATGGAAAGCAACTTTCAATGAGCATGACAAATGTATTAAGGAAAGCATTATACTTATTATCTATGTTATCAACCCTGTAAAACTCCACCACTCCTGTTCCTTAATTAGGTTTAAAAAGTTTTCTATTGCTGTTAGATTATTTTTTCTGCGTAGTTTGTAAAGATATACAACAGTTGTTTGAGTACAAAAACCCTTTAGTGTTAAAATTTGTGCATCATGGTCTGAAAAGCCATTCGCCCTTTTACTAACAGAATGCCCATCTAGTAATGAAGAATGAATAAAAATATTGTCTACAGCTGTGTTGTTGTTCCCCTGCACCCTGGGTGGACACAATAGTCTGCATCAGATCATATGAACTTAGGAGATCTTCCAACATCTTTTTTCTTACACAACACAAAATTAATATTGAAGTCACCCACATACACCAATTTTTTGGTGCTTTCCATAAAGAGAACTAAGAACCCTCTCTACCTTGAGCAGAAATGCTTTGAAGTCAGAGTTGCAGGACCTACAAATAACAACAATTAGAAACTTAGCTCTACTAAATTCAACTGCCCCAGCTCAACATTGAAATACCTTCTTATTTTTTTTTTTTTTTTGTTACATGGCCACTCCCCCACCCCACAAAGAAATCCATGAAAAACAGCCAGCTAATCTGTATCCCGTTAAAGGGGCCTTTGAATTATCAAATTATTTAAGTGGTGCTCTAATATACCAATAATGTCAGAGGCAACATCTATAAGCAGTTTACTAACTTTATCCCTAATACCTCTCATATTCTACATCACCCTGCACCACTGGTCAGAGACCAGTTGCAGTTGGATTAGAGAATCACTATCCCACACATAGTTCATGGTCATCACAACAACACTAATGGCTGCAACTGATGTGCTGCCATGATGGGGAAGCACAGACTGTTGACAAATGTCATCAGATTGTGTTCAACGACAAATCAGGATTCTACATCATTCCAAATGCCCATTGCTGGTGAGTATGGCAGCAACTTCGGGACAGGTCCAATTTTTCCAATGTTTTGGAGAGGCAGAGTGGTGGCATCATAATACAGAAAGTCATCGAGTATGACATCTGGTCATGGCTTATAATGATTGCGGCTGTGCTGATGGTAATGACTAAGGCAACACTGACAGCACAATGGTATGTCATGGAGATCCTGTGTCATTAGGCTTTACCTATTATGCGACACTATAGTGGTGACCTTTTTCAACAGGACAATGCTCATCCACATATGGCACTTATCTCTATGAATTGTCTGCATGATGTTGAAGTACCTTTGTGGCAAGCAAGATCCCCAGATCAGTCCCCAATAGAAAGACTAAGGGACTAGCTCGGATGTCAACGCCATCCATGTTTCAGTATCCATGATATCGAGGACCAATTGTAACAATAGATAGACAATTTACCTCAAGAGAAAATACAACAGCTTTAAGACACCATTCCCAACCAAATCAGTGCATGCATCCTGGTCAGACGGGCTGCAGTGTCACACTGTTAAGTGAGGTCACACTGACAAAGTCTTCGTAAATTTGATTCAGTGTTGTAATCACTGAAATGATATCGCTTATCCTCTCAAGTTTTATTTCATTTTCTCCTCCCCTCCTGGGTGCCCCCAACCTATTTTTTTCCAAGTAGTGTATTTGCAGCTGATGCCATTTCTCACTCCTCAATCTTCTTCCTTGACACCTGCACCCATCTTCTAGGCAATTGACCCATTTCCTTTTTCACTCCATGGCATCTAATTAAGTACTTTATATGGCCATCTTTTATCATTTGTTAGTTCTAAATGGCTACGCCACAGTAGTTTTTTCTTTAAATATCTTTAAATATTATCCCTTCCCTTCCCATCATTTTTGTGATTTATTCATTTCATTTCTTATGTGGACTATTATTGAGTCTCTAGTGATCCACTTCCACGGCTAGAGGTAGAGCTTATGTAAATTTAAACTGGAATAGACACTCACATAAACTAAAGCAGTAAGAAAGTAAGTACAATATGTTACTGCATAATCACTCTAGTAGTATATGCAATGAAGGAAATATTAATAAATATACATAAGCTTATTCATTGTATGCAGGTGTTGAGTTTCTGTTCAAGTTGAAAGTATGATTTTTATGCACAGGTAATGAGTATATAATGAGACAACTGCTTGCAGCACTTGGTCAGTCATCACGATAGATCAAGAACAAAAATGGAATTGCCAACTTGGATGGAACCAGAAAACATACTATAAATCAGTTATGGAGAAAAATACACATAGTAAATAATCATTATTATGATAAAAGATTTTTTTTTTGGCATATCATATCTACTTGCAGAAATCGCTTCACAGCCCAAAATAAAATCGAAAAGTAATGGAAAACACAACAGCCTAAGAGTCATGCAAATTCCTTTTCAAAAATCACTTGCAATACTATGTTTGCTAATAACAGATAACTAATTACCAGCACATCATTATTCGCAATACTTGAAGGTTACTTTGTCAGTCAAATTTTGGAGAAAGTTCCACATACTATTACTACATGCTTGTTTATTCTAGACCTGCATGTATACACAAAGAAAATTACAGATGTAGGAAATAGTATGGCACACAAAAATTGTGCTCTCCATTTATGTAACACCACACAAAAGCTGTATCTTCAATTTTTTAATGTACGATGAAAAATATTACATACGATAAAATATGGAATGACCTTTGCATACAAGTTTGTCCTTTTCTAGAGACTGATAAAGGAGAGAAGTGGGAGAGAGAGAATTATGTTTTATACAGATATATCTAATTTAACATTACCTAACAGTAAACGATAAAGGTATATAAGTGAATGAAATTTTCACTCTTCAATTATAAAGCTGTTAGTACACCTTTAATGTGTAGGTATGTCTTTATGCTATCAGCCTCACATCCAATAACATACATCACTTTTTATTGTTTTTCCCTTTAGTGTTATTTCAGTTCCCGAGGAGGCGAGAGCTGGCAATGAATAGAAGTGCTTTTCAGCCATAGATTACATAAATTTAAATGACAACGGCTTAAAATACATAAAACAGATGACAATAAGTCATGATTTTTCTTAAAAACACATCGGTGGACAAAATTTATGATAGTTACAGAAAAATGGATGACTGACTGAAGATTTTACAAAATACACTGAGGGACAATATTCATTTTTTTAAAAAACTTTGTGGATGCATTTGTATTACAATTGAATCAAATCACTCAATATGTGAATGATGCTATGGCGACAATGATGACATATGAAAGTGATCATGCTTATGGCAAAGGTAGAATGATGAGTATGACTATGGGGCCCAGTAGAGCCACAGGGCGTGACTAAGATCAGCAAGGTGGAGGAAGTGGGGTGGAGGAAAATGGAAGGGTGGTGTGAGGTGGCATGTTGTGAATCGGGTTGTATATGGGATGGACTTCATCACTGGGGAGTTCTTGGTTGAAAATCTGGTAACAGATAATGGATAAGGCATGAAGATGCATGGATGGCGGAATATGTTTGTAGTGGCATAGCACGGTACCTGGATTGACGATTAGTGGGTGGAAAATTGCGTTTGAGAACTATGTTTTGACATTAATGTATCAGATCTGTGGGAGCCCTAGGAAGAGAAGGTGTGGGAAGTGTACGAGTTGCTTCAGAATTTGAGTCGGGGAAGGCAGGCAGATGCGGAAGGTGACATGGTGCAGACGTTTTCCCAGGATTTAAAGGGACTTGTAGAATTTAGGGGAGGCAGAGATCCAGCTAACGGTGGCGTAGGTGTGGATGGGGCGGATGAAGGATTTATAATATGGTTGAAGGATGTACACTCCACGTGTGTCAGTTTCTTATATTTCTTATTATACTGAAATCCAGGCAACATTGGTGTAGTTGAGGATGGGGCAGGTGGGGGATTTTTAGGTGAGGATAAGGTAATGGGATCCCCAGGTACCTCGGTTCACTATGTTTCTCATTATATTGTGCTATACTGGAAATTTACTCGTATCACAATTATTACAAGTCTCTGAATCGCAACAACCCATTGCAATTATGTGACACCATTTATGGGGGGTTCCTGATTTAATGTAAATGCTAGTGGAAAATGTTTCGCCAGAACGGTATCCAAACATGAAGTACAATGTCAATTTGGTCACATATTTTCTGTTTTCTGACTGATCGAATTGTCGAACGTGACACAAAATTGAAGACGAGACGGTATTCGTTTCCACGCGACTCCTCTAGAATTTATCGAATAACTATTTTCGAATCATTACTTCTCACCTCTCTGTCTGGCATAACTTTTAGTAAAAGTGTATCGGTTCTGGTGACTACATTCTCATCTCATTATGGAGTGAAACCTAACGAACAAATGGAAATTCGTTTGGGGGTAGAGGAAACAGTAGCGCTACAAAAAAAAAAAAAAAAAAAAAAAAAAAAAAAAAAAAAAAAAAAAAAAAGTTCGATTTAGAAATATTAAGAAGTCATTAGACAAACGCTGCTTATTAACTTATTCAGTACTTACATAAACTTCTGACGAATAGCGGTGTATTGTCCAAACTATCACTTTAAATAGTTGACTTGTCGAATATCGATCTTAGGTCGAAAACATTTCAGGTGTTGCAGACTATATGTATGTTTTATCACATCTATTTCTGACTTAATCATTTTCTAGAATGCTTTAGCTTACACATTATTATTTACAGTTCGTAGTGTTTATAACTTCGGTGTAAACAGCGCGCGAAAACTTATGTTCCGCTGATTCGAGCAGACTATAGCCTTTGCGGGACGACTTCCCAGGCCGTGGACGAGTCTGGAGTATTTCTTACTTCATAGTGTTTGTTACATAAGATATTATGCTACAACTAAAGATAAATATCCACTGGGTTTGGCATAACATGAGTATAATAACAACAATTGTCCAGAAAAGAGTCACAGTATCGCCAAAACTTCAACAATGTTGCAAATAAAGAGGATGTTCCTTACCTCTCGCATAACTAAGTACGTTTGATAGTGAAGATACTGACTGCATAGTTGCCAGTCGTAGGGCATATCCCTACATGAAGGGACTTCTGGCTGTTTTTCCCAAAATGAAGGGACAGATTTTCGATCCCAGGGGAAAACGAGTGACTTCTTGTCCAAGACAGAAAAATTACATAATAAGAAATTAAACAAGAAAAAGTTGCCAAACTGTAAAATTTTAGGCATTACATATGTCTGTCACCACTGTGTACGGAAAGTTGGCCAGTAAGGACCTACCCCAGGGACGAAATGAAGTGAAGAAGGGAAGTATTTTAGCCACTGTCTGAAGAGGGTGGGTGACAGAGGAAATGCTGACTTATTTGTTGCTGAGCACTCCTCGTGCCGATGAGCTTCTGCCTCCTAAAGAACAAATTTCGCACAGAAGTAACAGCCGGGAATGAGCATTACGAGACAATCATTTTTCGAATGCGCTAATTATTTGCAGCGAAGAACGTAAATTAATGTTGTTATAATACAAAGCAATATTAGAAGCAAAATGGACACTGTTGAGGAAACCCTAAAGCTAATAACAATTGTGAACAGAAGACAACCGACACGAAGGCTCCGAATCGGGCCGACACGCGACAACCTAAACCAGGGGTCCATCAGGCAAATTTTAACGCTTCCACTGTAATTGTGCACCATTGTTACTTCCACAGTTACATTCTTAACTTCCGCGATGGCGACTGTTTCTTTGTTGTGCGTCCACTTGTTGAAAAATAATGGATAAACAGCTCGCGTAGATCAGATCATTTACTTCAGCCTTAACGTAAGCTTCTAACGTTTCATTTTTTTGGGTGTGTAACTCTAGTACTAGTATTTTTTATTTTGGTTTCAGCATCGAAAAAGAAAGGAGTTAAAAAACCGAAAACAGAAATCTAGGGAAGTGTGGCAAGAGGAAGAACAGTTTAAAAGGCGGTTAACTGCAGAACCCAAAGTCAATTATCTTGTTCGTCGCAGGACGTGTGATATTAGTTTGTGTGCTGGAAGAAGTGAACTTCTGAGCCTCGAAAATCGCGATTCACACAAAAGTATAGTGTCACAATTTAATATGCAACCACCGTAAGTCTTAAGCACAGAGGACACCATAGCTGCTGGAATAAGATTAGTGACAGCGTTTGCTGAGTGCTCCCTATCCTTGTCAACAATAGGTCATGTAAGTGAGCTCATAAAACACATTTTCGTCGGTTCTAAGACTGCTCAAAACACTAACAGCAGCGAGTTCCCAAATAACATTGTGAATATTTTGTTTGAAAACGGTGGCAGTTCAGTGTACAAAACTGTTAAAAAAGGGGAAGCTTTATTGCCCAAATACGTGGCTGTCTCTTTTTTTGTCGTCAGTGTAGATTTTTTGTATGTGTAGACTTTCAAGGTGAACGTAGGGATTTTTTCACATGTAGTGTAGAGGAATGGTCGAAAATGAGTTGGCAACACTCCCTAATGGCGGACACGACGACTTGCTCTGCAAGGTAGATTTCTGTAGATTAAGATCTAGTGCTGAGACGTGAATTTCCTAAAGTTAGTTTTATGCTCCATGGATGATTTTGCACGGTAAACCATTATGACGTGGAACGAGTCATATATTGATGATATGACAATGAAATCCTCGTAACTGAATTTTGTTAAATTTTACAGGAGAAGCGAAAACGGTTTCGTAAAAATGATGTTAAGTGAAACAGATAAAGTTTTTACAGTGTAATTATATAGGAGAAATGGGTTCACTGGTTATTAAAAGTAAGAGGTTGTCACAGAGATATGGAGTTACGAGGTTTCCATCGCCTGCCATCGACATAAATGTTCAGCGTGTAACCGTATTTGCAAATTAATTTGCGACGTAAATGTAAAATGGCTCGTTCCACATCATTATGTTCTATCGCCCAGAATGCTCCACGGAATATAATCGTTAGAAATTCTTACAAAAAACGTATAAGTGTGTGTGGAAAACGTGTGTTTCCAGATATCACGGGGACTCGCTCGGCTTGTCGAGCAACGCCATTACGCGCGAATACAGACATCACTTGGCGCTTCACAGGAGAATATATATCACTTATATTATTACGATTTTATTGTAATTACAAAGTTTTATAAAGTTCAGGTTCCTCTAACACCCTGAGACAAGTCTTAACGGACAGTCTGGCTGACTTATTTACAAAATCAAATTACCCTTAATATAATTGCAGTGGTAATCATGTTCCCGGTGCCACAGATAAGTTGACTTACCTTCTGACTGCTATCGTTGCTCCGTATACTTATTGAATTTAGCGATTTTCTTGAGATTTTTCTAACTGGAAACGGGCACATGTTGCTCTCCAGTCGCTTCGTCTCAAACTGTTGCTAGGCAATGGCGTAGAGACCTCTGTATTGTTGAAAACTACAAAACGTCGCGATATGTTGTTTCCTGTAATAAAAGAGAGTACGTGGGAAACCACTGCAGCATAATTAAGGAAACTACCTAACTGTAACAACTGGGACGTAACTAAGCTGGACGATAAGTAACTAATGACAAGAAAAAAACAGACGGGAAATTAGAATAAGAAGGAATCATAGTTTCAGGCGGTTCTGCGACTGAGCAGGTTACAGATTCCTTGACTTGCGCAAAAGGATGGAGAGGTGTCGGAAAGCATGTAATAGATCAGGAGGCTATTAAACACAGGAGGCTGCTACACGGGTACTGGGCCTGTGTGAAGTGGACTGGGCGGTCCCTTAGGTTTGAGGATTTCGGAAAAGTTCATATGGTTCAGTATCAAAGGGTGCAGATCAAATGGAGGGCGAAGGTAGACTAGAAAATATTGGAATTTGAGTTCTAAATTGTCGTAGCTTTCTCGGGAAAAAAATCGTACCAAGCCCTCGTAGAAAACACTGAAGCAGAAATCTTAATGGGTACTGATAAGTTACGTTGAAGTTTTTGCCGAGGATATATTGTGAAGGCAGGATACATTAAATACAGTTGGTGGCTGCGTGTTTTTGCCCTACTGAAACTGAAGTAGATGATGTGAACAGAGGCTATACTCGACAACTGTAATAAATTAACATTGCTTTTGAGGACCGCACTCCCCCCCTCCCCCTCTCCACTCCCGTCTCAGAAGATGTAGTTGCTGAAGGGTTCAAGGAAAATTTGAGTCATTTCGAATAGATATCCGACTCATAGAATTATAGTTGGTGGTGAATTCCTTCTACCGTAGGTGTTGGTGCAATAGGGCACAGTGAAAAGCAATGCCTCCGAATTTTTTGAGGTATTATATGTCACGCAAATTACTCGCTCTACATTTCTGCTTCGCTGACGCAAGTTGCAATCGTGTGCAGCTAAAGTGCTCCAAATTGTAGCGTGTAACATGGCGATGTGTGAGAAACGGTGCGTTGTAATCGAGTTTCTAATCATCCACGTATGGGGCACCTTCTCCTTCATCACGACAATGCCAGACCACACGCGAGCGCTTCGCCACGTGCAGCTTTCCGACGCCATGAATTCACTGGTATCGATCATCCTGCATACAGTCCCGACTTGGGCCCATCCAATTTTCAACATCTGTCGCTAAAACTTAAAGAACACCTTCGATGACTTTACTTTGATAGGGATGAAGTGGTGCAAGCAAAGGTGAGATTGTGGCTCCGTCGACAAAGCCATACATTCTGCAATGACAATTTCAACAAAGTGGTCTCTCTTATGGAGAAATGTGTTCGTCGTCAGGGTGACGATTTTTGGAAATAAAATGTAAATATGAATAATAAATATGCAAAAGGTCAATAATTTTTTTTTAAAAGCTTGAAGAGTTTTCTCGTTAAAAATGCGGAGGCATTACTTTTCTTCATGCTCTCGTACACCTTTAAATCCATCAATATGCTCTCGTACATGTTTAAATCCAGTGTTAAGTATAAAAAGTTGTCTGAAGTGTTCTAAGGCAAAATTACTTTGAACAATTTGTTCAGGAACCTACACAAAATGTAAATTATTGTGGTAACATATTAGCCCTCCTAGTCACAAACAATCCAGAGCGAATAAAGTGCGTCGTGATGGATACAGGGATTAGACCACAAGGTCGTTGTAGGGAGTAACATTCGGATTCACCAACAATAAACGCTAATTACATCTCTTTAAAAAAAGATAAACATTTGCTTCACGCCTTCCTAAGGCACAGTCTCTACTCTCCAGTCCTTCCAAACTAACTGTGTAAGCACAGATTAGATGTGGATTAAATTCGAAGACATAGCATTGAGAACAATTAAGAGCTTCATACCAAGTAAATTAATAGGAGACGGAACAGATCCCCCATGGTACAAAAAGCAGGTCAGGACACTGTTGCAGAAGCAAGGGAGAAAAGCCTACCAGATTTAAAAGAACGCAGCATCTCGATAATTTCCGATGTTTTGTATGAGCAGTCAGTTTCAGTCGTAGATCTTGGTAGTAGGGCAGCAGCTTCCGTATCGTCAGCAGCACAGCGTTTCGTTTGTGAGTTGTGACGAGCTTCCAGCTACTACAGAGTGTTCTAGGAGATTTTGGGACTGCAGACGGTCGCCTTAAACTTTATTCCACGATATTTCAACTGGACACCAGCCACTCATCTTCAGGTGAGCCATCGAAGGCAGTATTCGTCAGTCTTCGATGGCTCGCCTGAAGATGAGTGGCAGGTGTCCAGTTGAAATATCGTAGAATGAAGTTTATGACGATCGGCTGCAGTCCCGAAATCTCTTCGAACATTTAATTCGCCCGGAAAATTTTATATTTCACAACTACTGAGTGGGACAACTAAAAGTGGTCCGGAAAACAGAGTTCCAAGGTACAAAGAAACACAGCAGAGGCAAAGAAATACAGTACTAACCTGACTATACCAGATGTTGGATGTGACACCATTCATCTCTTAGCACTTTTGGGCAAGTTGCTGAAGGGGGATCGAAGCTGGACTGCTGGAATTGCTGCAGTCTCATCCGAAATGTTCTGCTGCAGTTCTTGAAGACTATGAGGGTTGTTGCGATACACCATAGATCTGAGAGCTCCTCACACAAAGTAGTCGCACACTGACACATGAGGTGACCTGGGTGGCCAGCTAGGGCTGTGACCAGACTGACCTCTGCTAACAGCTTTGTCAAGTGTGAACATTGTGTAAATGTACTCCGAGGTTCGGCGGGTTGTATGGGCAGTTGCTCCTTCCTGTTGAAGTAACTCCATGTCTTTTCCTCCTCCGTAAATGCTGCCACAAAAGGATTCAAGGCACGCTCTTTCCTCAACTTATTTTATGTTTAATCAAGAATATTTTGAACAGACTGATGGTGTCGCTATGGGCAGCCCCCTGTCTCCTTGGTGGCCAACCTTTTATGGAGGATTTTGAGGAGAGAGCGCTTGAATCAGCTGCCCTGAAACCAACAGTTTTTTGGAGGTATGTGGATGACACTTTCATAGTGTGGCCTCATGGAGAAGATTAATTAATGGAGTTTCTACATCACCTCAACTCCATTCATAGCAACATCTGGTTCACCATGGAAATGGAGAAAGATGGTTGTTTGCCTTTCTTGGATGTCCTGGTTCGAAGGAAGAATGATGGTTCTCTAGGGCATTCAGTTTACCGGAAACCCACTCATACTGATTTGTACCTGCAAGCATCGAGTTGCCATCACTCATCGCAAACCATGAGTTTGCTTAAGAAACTTGTTCATAGAGCTCATACTGTCTCAGATCTAGATAGCTTACCTCAAGGAATCGCCCATCTAAAGACAGTATTAAGTGAAAATGGGTATTGCATCCGGTACATTAACAGGGCACTAACAGTTAAAACTAAGAAGCAGGAAGTTAATAAAGAGGAGAACGTGCCGGAACAATCTTTAGCTTTTCTTCCTTTCGTTGGCAACACTTCGTTTCAAATAGCAAGAATCCTCCGAAAATTTCAGGTAAAATTGGTTTCCCGCCCACCATCGAAGATTGCGGACCTAGTGGGACCAGTTAAGGACAATCTGTTACTACGAAAGGCCGGAATTTACAAGATACCGTGCCAATGTGGTATGGCTTACATAGGTCAAACCACACGCACCGTGAAAGAACGCTGCACTGAACATCAACGTTACACCCGCCTTTTGCAGCCAAGTAAGTCCGCTATTGCTGAACATTGCATTTCTACTGGACATTCAATGGAGTATGAGAAAAAATGCTTTTGTCCCCAGCAACATCTTTCTTAGACTTAATAAAGAGCCCGTAGAAATACGACTGGCAGAAAATCTGTTAAACCGTGACAGCGGCTACCAGCGGGACAGTGCGTGGAATCCCATCATCTCCACGATTTGCTCTAATCGAAGACGACACAGTGCGTCGACGGCCGCGGCAAACAGCAACGCAGAGGGCGACTGAGTTTGCTATTCCACCAGCGAATGCGCTGACGGCGGGCAGTGTGGCTCATCTGTCAAGTTTTCGACGCATGCTCACAATTGTTACAGTATGCTGCAGATTGCGGGACGGAGGACGATTTCGCCAGTCTGCGACGGCTCACCTGAAGATGACTGGCAGGTGCCCAGTTGAAATATCGTGCCAAGTATTGAACGACGACCGGCTGCAAGCCCGAAATGTGTTTGAACTTCAACTCTGGCGACCGCATTTGCATTAACCATAGAAGATTCCGGGGCAGGATCTTGATGTGGTAGGTGTTTCCTTCTTCTGCCCACATTTGCCATGGGGCAGTGTCTTCCAGTATATGTAACAGATGTGGCTTCACACAACCACAGCCTCACAGAGCACGCTACTTACGCGGCCAACCACTTCCATCGCTCAATTCTCAGTGAATATCTCTTACCTCGCTCGCTTTCCCACTGACCATAAACTATGCTTTCTACCTAGCTGTTACTCTCTTATCATTGGCGATCATCCAGTAGCCTTGCAATGTTTGACATTAATAATTCTACATTAGATAACAACATTTAACGTGTTTACATTACAAGAAGTAGAAAATTATTACAGTTTTACATAATGTCGATTACACAGTGTATAAAATTGTCGAGAAAGTTAGGTGGCACTCTGCATTATAGGCGTCACATGACCACCTGTGGTCGAGTTGGAGGTTATTTCAAGGTGTGGCAGGCAGCAGAAGGCTCGAGGGGCCGATGGGAGGGCCTACCCAGTTCCTCTGACGAAAAGGTTTCGTTCGTTAACTGTGACGGACATCGTGAACCAGATACAGTCGCTCGTCGTGTTCCGGAGGAAGCCTCTCGGCCCGCAAGATCTGGGCATTCATAGAGGGAGGGATTACTGGTAGTTGCGAGCTCCAATGTCAGGTGCGTAACGGGGCCCGTTGGGACTATGGATGCCAAGAAAGGGAAGAAATACAGAGAGCAATCTGTGTGCACTTCTGGAGGAGTCACTCCCGATTTGTAACGATGTCATGAGGAGCACAGGGTACAGCCAGCTGCAGCTGGTACCTTATGTAGGTACTAACGATGCGTGTTGCTTTGGATCAGAAGAGATTCTCTCTGCTTCCGGACGGCTAGCTGAAGTGGTAAAGACGGCCAGTCTTGCTTACGAGATGAAGGCTGAGCTCATCATACGTAGCACTGACGACAGGACCGATTGCGGTCCTTTGGTAAGCACCCGAGTGGAGGGTGTGAATTAGAGAGTCAGGCGCTTCTATGGCCGTGTGGGTTATAGATATTTCGACTTGTGCTATAGGGTGGCGGGGTTTATGGGTTCCGCTTAATAGTTCAGGCGTCCACTACACGCAGAGGGCGGCTACACGGATGGAGGGCTGTCTGGTATGGACTGGGCGGTTTTTTAGATTAGAGAGTTTCGGGGAAGAGGACCTAACGGTGTTCAGAATGGATAGATTAAATACAGTTGGTGGCGACGGGTTTGTTGGCCTTAGAAGTAGTTTATCATGTAGCGAATCTGAAGTACCTGTGACCTAGTATGGGTAGAGGCTATATTTTGCAACCAGAATAAAATAATACTTGGTTCATTTTACTGACCAGCCGTCTCAGATGATTCAGTTGCAGAACAGTTCAAAGAAAACTCGAGTATCGTATCAAATAGATACCCAACTCATACGACTATAATTGGCGGTGACTTCAATGTATCCTCGATATGCTGCCGAAAATACATATTCATAGCGGGTGACAGATATAAAACACCGGTAGAAATTGTATTGAATGCTTTAACCGAAAGTTATTTTGAGTAATTAGTTCAGGAGCTCACTCTAAGTATAATGGTTCCGAAAACATACTTAACGTGTTAGCGACAAATAATCCCGAGAAAATCGGGAGCATCCTGACGGATACAGGGATTGGTGACCACAAGGTCGTTGTAGCGAGACTGACCACCGCAACATCTAAATCCTCCAAAAGTAAATGTAAAATATAACTATTTAAAAAAAACAGATAAAAATTCGCTTTACGCCTTCCTAAGAGATAGTCTCCACTCCTTCCAAACTAACTATGTAAGTGTAGACCAGATGTCGCTTAAATTCAGAGGAATAGTATCTGAGGTGATTCAGAGATTTACACGGAATAAATTAACTAAAGATGGTACTGATTCCCCATAGTACAAAAAACAAGTCACAACACTGTTTCAGAAGCGACGAGAAAAGCATGCCAAATTTAAAAGAACACAAAATCTCCAAGATTGGCGATGTTTTACTGAAGCTAGAAAATTAGCGCGGATTTCAGTATAAGATGCTTTTAATACCTCGCACAACGATACTCGTTTTCGAACTCTGACAGAAAGTCCAAAGAGGGCCTGGTCTATATAAAGTACACCAGTGACAAGATATAATCAATAGCTTCAACGTGCGATACTGATGGTAATATTACAGAGGGCAGCACCACAAAAGCGGAGTTATTAATCACAGTTTCCCGAAATTCCTTCAGCAAAGGAGACGAAGTAAATATTCCAGAATTCGGATCAAGAACAACTGCCGTCATGAGTAACTTAGAAGTAAGATATCCTTGGTGTAGCGAAGCAGCTTAAAGCATTTAATAAAGGCAAGTCTTCTGGTTCAGATTAGGTTCCTTTGACGTCGGTCTGGAGTAGGATTTTGGAACATAAGCTGCGTTCGAACATTATGAATTAACGCGAACGTAACGGTCTAATGGCACGTAACAGGAATTCAGAAAATGTCGCTCTTGTGAAACAAAACTAACTCTTTATTCGCACGAAGTAATCAGTGCCACAGAAAAGGGATGTCAAGTTGATTTCGTATTTCAAGATTTGTAGAGGGTGTTTGACACAGTTCCATACAAGCGTCTTCTAATCAAACTGCCTACCTATGGAGTATCATCTCAACTGTGCAACAGAATTCGTGATTTCCTGTCAGAAAGGTCACATTTGTAGTAACTGTGCGAAAGTCATCGAGTAAAACAGAAGTAATATCTGGCGTTCCTCAAGGAAGTATTTATTATAGGACCTCTCCTTTTCCTACTCTGTATAAACGATTTAGGACAGAATCTGAACAGTCATCTTAGATTGTTTTCAGATGATGGTTCGTGTACCTTCTAGTGAAGTCATCAGAAGATCGAAGTAAATTGCAAAATGATTTATTCAAGATTTGTGTATGAGGCGAAAAGTAGCATTTGACCCTGAACAATAAACGTTGAGAGGTCCTCCACACGAATACTAAAAATATTTCGTTAAATTTCGATCATGCGATAAATAATACAAATTTAAAGGTTTTGATTCAAGTAAATATCTAGGGATTGCAATTACAAACAACTCAGATTGGAACCATCACATAGAAAATGCTGTACGGAAGGCGAACCAAAGACTGCGCTTTATTGGCAGAACACAGAAGATGCAACAAATCTATTAAAATGAGTACCTGCACTACGGTTGTCCGTCTACTTCGTAGTATTGCTGCGCTTAATGAGCTTACCAAATAGAATTGGCGAAGGACTTCGAAAAAACTCAGTAGAGGGCATTTCGTTATGTTGGTGGTAAGTACCGTCAGAACAAAGGCGTCTTTCTTTGCGGGAGATCTTTACAGGAAATTTCAGCCAGCAAATTTCTTCTGTGAGTTCGAAAATATTTTTATTGACTCCCAGCTGTACATAGGGAGAAATAACAATCGTGATATAATAATAAGAGAAACGAGATCTCGCACGGAAAGATATAGGTATTCATTTTCACCACACGCTATTCGGGATAGGAACATTCGAGAAATAGCCGGGAAGTCTTACTGCTGATGTTTGTTTTACGAGCGTTAGGCCGTGGTGTAACGCTAACGCATAATTCTATGCCTAACGTTTGGTCTTTCAATGCTCGAGACATTATCAGAAGCTTTAACGACTCAGAAAGCAGTTACAGTGCCAAACAAGCTTAACAAATTAAGCTCAGCAATGGAAGACGATAGATTAGGCCTTGGGCCACGATCTGATGGTTACGAAACAAATGCCGGCAATATCGCGAACACCGGGCGTGAAAAAAATGGCTCGGAGCACTATGGGACTTAACATCTGAGGTTATCAGTCCCCTAGAACTTAGAACTACTTAAACCTAACTAACCTAAGGACATCACACACGTCCATGCCAGGGGCAGGATTCGAACCTGCGACCGTAGCTGTCGCGCGGTTCCAGACTGAAGCGCCTAGAACCGCACGGCCACTTCGGTCGGCCCGGGCGTGAAAGCCTGCATTTTGTGATTAGTCCGAAAGTGAGTCTACGATCCATGTCCTAAGTACTTAACTATGAACTGGTGAACTACGGAATAGTCATGTAGATATAAATGTGGAAAAACGCAATAGCTTACGGCAGTGGGGTGCTACTGAGCGCTGGCTGGGTCGGCTGCCTCGTTATCGCCGCTGCTTCCTACTGCGCACGCACCCCATCGGGTGTTATAGTAACAGAAGTTGGTACTATTTTGGTTTATTTCGTAATAAGGCCTACAGCGTGCGTGGTGTCAAGCTTTCGAAAGTCAAACACTTGAACAGAAAAGAAGTACTGAAATGAGATAAAAGTGGGCGTTGGTATAAATAAAGAAAACAGTTTTCCTAGAAAGAAAAATCATTCGAAAAATACTTGGACCATTAAAACATACAGAGGTATGGAAATTAAGAAGCAATGAAGAACTTTATCGCAACATATAAAAAAAAATGAAACACTACGAAGGAGGTGACTGCTATTTTTTGGACACTCATACAGAATGAACAGCAGCAGGTTAACCAAACAGATTTTTAAATATCTTTGGGAGAAGAAGCCAACAATAGGCTGGATTCAAGAAGTTAGGAAAGATTTGGAAAGAAAGAACATAAGTGAAAAAGATGCAACAGAAAGAGAGATTTTCAAGAGGAAAGTGTGAAAAATGGAAGGATTCCAAGGCAGGAGGGAGAAGAAGACAGGGTCAAAATGGTCCGAGGAGAGAAAAAGGATACATAGTGAAAAGATGAAAGAATACTGGAGGAAAATGAAAGAACAACAAAGAAGAAAGCAATGAAATTGGTGCGTGGTCCTTAGATGACCCAAACTAAGAAAAAAAGAAGAAGAAAGAAAACAGCACAAACTCTTCTCCATTACCCGCTCCATAATATACGTGCTCGTGAGAGAAGGACAGGAAAGATTAGGGAGGGTACAGAGACATATACACTGCTTGACAGTTGCTAAGAAACAACTGACACTTGCTAAGGAACAACTGCCAATTGCTGCAGAACAACAGACCAATGACGTGATAGGAAATGTGTTAACTGCAGCAAAACATTTGCACAAACACTCTTTATTCATGCAGTATTGTGCTTGACGAAGGCTGTTGTGGAACCATTTAGTGCGATATTCCGTGTGATACGGCAACACGTCTTCAACACATTATTTTGGTGCTTACGATAGTGGACTAGCAGTTGAACGGTTCGAAGCTGGTCAACGTGGGTACAGTAATGGGTGTGTCCAAAAGTGTAACTTCGCGATTAAAAAAATACCGCTGAAGGTGGAAATGCTATGCGAAAACATCACGACGGTTGCAGACGGACCACCACACCGCAACAGGACAGAAACGTAGCCCTAGTAGCGAAAAGGAAGACAGCTCAGCCCTAGGCAGGTCGCTGCAGTAGACGTGTCCCTGCGCGGCGATTACCAGGTGCACCGGTATGAAATGAGCGTTAAGATACAAATGTGTCGATAGGTAACATTTGTTGTCAACGAGCCTTAATTTTTTTTGTTTGGTTGGTATGACATCTGTCAAAGAGATTTAGTATACATCAAGTCATGGAACAAACAACATCGTATGTTTTCATCGTGTTAACAATGTCGAATTTTTTACCAGAAAGTGATGATTTGCGGAAAGCATTAAATTTTTTTTTCATTTGAAAAAAGTGTTGCAGAGTAGCATCGAATGCTTGTCGAGGCATATGGTGATCATGCTCTATCAGAAGCAACATGCAAAAGATGGCTTCAACGGTTCAGAAATAATGATTTTGATGTAATAAATGAAGAACGTGGAAGACCACCAAAAAAGCTTGAAGACGCCGAATTGAAAGCATTATTGGATGAAGATGATACTTTGAGTCAGAAGCAAACGGCAGCAATGCTAAATATTGCACAACAAACAATTTCTGACCGTTTGAAAGCTATGGGAAAGTTCCAAAAGTGTGGAAAATGGGTGCCTCATGAATTGAATGAAAGACAGATGGAAGACCGAAAAACCATTTGTCAAATTTTGCTTCAAAGACATGAATGAAAATCAGTTTTGCATCGAATTGTTACTGGCGATGAAAAATGGATTTATTTTAAGAATCCTGAACGGGAAAAATCATGGGTTAATCCGGGACAACCATCAACATCGACTGCAAAACCAGATCGATTCGGCAGGAAGACAATGCTCTGTGTCTGGTGGAATAAGAAAGGTGTGGAGTATCATGAGCTTCTAAAATCCGGTGAAACTGTGTATACTAATCGCTACAGACAACAAATGATCAATTTGAACTATGCATTCATCGAAAAAAGACCAGAATGGGCCAAAAGACATGGCAAAGTAATTTTTTTACACGACAATGCACCTGCACACAAAGCAAAACTTTTTCAGGATACAATCAAAACACTTGGGTGGGAGCTGCTACCCCACCCGCCGTATTCACCAGACTTGGCGCTTCCGACTACCATTTGTTTTCATCAATGGGACACGCATTGGCTGAGGAACACTTCGATTCCTACGAAGAAGTCGAAAATTGGGTATCTGACTGATTTGCATCAAAAGACGGACATACATTTCTATTGGCGTGGTGTCCACAAATTGCCAGAAAGGTGGTCAAAATGTATAGAAAGCAATGGTCAGTACTTTCAATAAAATGTTTTTACTTTTCAGTTCAAAATTAGTGTTTCATTTTCACAAAAAAAACTCATTTCATACCGGTACGCCTGGTAAATCGGGCTGGTTTGTATGCCCAGAAGAATGTTAAATGCATCCACTGCAACCGCGCTATCGTCGAGGGAGAGTTCGTTGCTGTAGGGAACATGTCAGTTAAGGTGAGCAACAATGGTCCACAGCGATGGTCCCCGATGGATTCCGCTTTTTTGTGACAAGTGATTCTGCCAACCAGTTAGAATGGAGGGAGAGAGAGAGAGAGGGAGGGAGGGAGAGAGAGAGAGAGAGAGAGAGAAACACAGGAGCGCATTACACACCACTGACCGTTCATGAACCTCGTCAGAATGGCCTAAGCGTTATGGTGTGGGCAGGCATTATGCTCAATGAGCGAATACCGATGCACAGCTTTACTCGCGGTACTGATTACAGGGAGATTGTTTTGGATCATGTTTTTCCGTTTAGGGGTGCGGTAGGTCCCGATTTTCTGTTTGTGGACGACACGTCCACCCACGCAGGACGGCTGAGGTGTTGTACTCACTGGAAAGTGAAGATATTGAACGTATGGAATGTCCTGCATACTCCCCGGGCATACAGCGTATAGAGCATGTCTGGGATTCTTTTGGCTGACATGTTTCTCAGCGAACAGCCCCTCCCCGAACTTAGCAACAACTGCATACCGCCTTGAGATAGGACTGGAACAATATCCCTCAAGGACTCATCAACAGTTTCGTAGCCAACATGATAAACAGGAGATAAATGTGAATTAGTACCCGAGGAAGGCATATTCGTTACTGAGAGTCCGACATGTACCTTTATGATGGGTTTCTGACCTGTGGCAGACAAGAACATTATTTACTTCTTTTATCGTGCTTTCCAATATGGTGAAATCTGCGCCATTTTTCCTCATAAATTAACCATTTCCCCTCTATTATGTATCTATTGTGTTTCATTTCGTCCATCATTGTCCGTGATTATTCCTGTCCAACAATGTGTAAATGTAATTGAAGCGATGAAGAGACTTGCTGCACTGCGTCACTCTTTAGATACCTCTAATGCCAACTTTGTACTGCGTTTCCCTTTAGATACCACTAACTCGTAGGAGATGTACAGTGTGAACAGGCTAACAACAGTGCAATTCGTAGGTGAAAAGCAACGTCGGACAGCGCAGCTAATTCTCATAATACAACAATAAGTTGTCCTTACAAGACCTTGACTATGTTGTAATCTGGCTGACTTGAAATAATGGTCTGTACTAACACAATGACGTCACGTTAAGATTCGACATTCAGCTTCTCACGCTATAAATTACACTAAAGCTCGCTACATCACTACGTTCGAAAGGATGAACACAATAATACTTTTCGTGGTATAATGGGGTCATCTGGTTACTAATTACAGCAACGCATCTGACTGTCAGGGTTCACTAGGTTCGAAAGATAAACTACCACCAAAGCTAGTATCGATTACCAGAAAAATAGTAAATGCGAGAGTCTACGGGGAGTAGGAATGAGGTATTTACTTTACCAATGACAGCATCCTAAACTGAAGCTTACTCTGTGTACTTTGACAGCACAACTACGTAGGTACCAGAAACGATAGCTTTCGTATACAATTGGCTCTTGTAGTTGCTCCTCTTTTAAAGCTTCAACGAATAATCGTATGTACATTCAATCGGTGTGAACTTTTTAATTTTTTACGTAAATCGATGAATGTGTTCACAAGGCAAAGATATAATTTTATATTATTTAGGTCTCGTTGTCCATCAATGATAACCTCTATAAGTAGCGCCTTGCTACAACAACATCCTTGATTCTATTGAAATTTTATCATAATTAATTTTTTCGTTATTCTCAACCTTTCAGATCTCAGTGGGACAACTTTTCATTTACAATTTATCACTTTTCAATAACATACAAACTTGCTTTCCCTGTCTAAAGATTAATTTTCTTTCTTTTCATTCCAAGTTGTTCGCTGAAAAATATCATTCCTTCACTTTAATTTCTTTAAGTTTTCTTTTACCGATATTCTACTCTTTTTCTTCATTGGTCTTTGGATTCACTTTGTTACGAAAAGATATATTCAAGGTATTAGTCTACGTTCAAATAAGCCTTTGATTGTTTTTCTTCTAATAGTTTGAGTATAAAGGATAAGTCGGGTACTGACTTTTTTAGTTTAAAATTGTTTTCTCTATTTCCTGAATTAAATAGGTACAAGTCAGCGTTTTATTTTAGGAGTGCTGATTCTCTATTCAAAACCCCTCTAAGCGGAAATGTAATTAAAAAAATAAAACAAGGAACGTGAGTGTCAGCGCCACTTTTCAGCTAAATGAACTTCAAATAATGACGAAGCTCAGCCAGTTCAGGCGTTGACTTCCGTGACCCACTGATATTTAAAATTCAAATCACAGCAGTCGATAATCTCTTTCAGAGAGAATTAGCGATCTCTGTAATAAATGGTTCTTGATTTGTCGTTTAGGAACAAGGGGGAAAAGGTATCAAATTCTCAATAAACTACCGGCTGTTTCTCAATAAATAACTATTATGTAGGACGACCGTTCTCTTTAATGTAGACTACACATTCAGTCCATCCAACGAGATTTCCGGAATTTACTATTCTACGACGCTCACGCTGAAGTCACACAATAAATCCCAACCGAATATCGCTAAGTTACTGTTTCTCAGCGCTTGCGTATACCTGTACATAATACAGTGCAACGCAACTATCCCTTAGAGCGGGCCTTAATCCCCAACCACAAAATAACTAAACGACTTCGCGTGAACGCGTCTCTTCACATACAACATCCAACGGAAAATTTTACAAAAATATTGAAACGCTGTTCGCCTACCATCGCGAGGCTATTAAGCACCACAACGCACCATTAATCACAACCAGGAGAAACTAATCTCAGACTTCAATAAATCGCAGCTTTTCCTATGCCTGGTGAAGCTACACTCTACCTAAATTGCCGAAATAATCATTTTCTTCATAAGCGGATAATCTTCCCAAAATATCTTTCTAAACGACTTAAAACTACTTTGAACGCATTTAGGTTCTGTCCCCACTGCATACTGTTCCACTATCGCACGTGCGAGCCGATCTAATCACCCTCTTGAGATAATCTCTCTCGAGGCTCGCTACTCGAACAATACTCGGATACTACCGCTGAAGTTCTAAAAGGACGAGCTAAGAACCATTCTTTGCGAAGAAACTTATCACGCTCATTCTCTCTTTAACAATAAGTGTTTCTTCATTGAAGTCGCCGGCGAACGTTCGCAGCTGCATCGCAGTTGTTATCTTTGCCGCACGCCGCGGTTCAGCAGTCGGCGGAGCGTTGCAAACTCGCTGACTGGACAGGACACAGCTTTTCTCGACCATCAGGTGTCACACATGTACAACATTTTAACACAAAAACGTAAGAAAACTATATAAACAACTTAATCTCTTCATTCTTTTAGCACATAAAAATCGATAATGAGCTGACGCGATTCAAACAAGTGATGCGCTGTTTATGGACTGAAGACTGTTCGGCGCATTACATTGCACAGAATAGACTGCATGGAGAGCTACATCGAAGAAGTCTTCGGAATGAAAACCTCAACAGCAGCAAACAACCATGCTGGTAGTTTAGTGGAAACAGCCGGCCGCAGTGGCCGAGCGGTTCTAGGCGCTTCAGTCCGGAACCGCGCTGCTGCGACGGTCGCAAGTTCGAATCCTGCCTCGGTCATGGATGTATGTGATGTCCTTAGGTTAGTTAGGTTTAAGTAGTTCTAAGTCTAGGGGACTGATGACCTCAGATGTTAAGTCCCTTAGTGCTTAGAGCCATTTGAACCATTTTAGTGCAAACTTCTCACTCTAAGGCCCCGGCTGTGGCGCCCCCTAAAGATGGAGCCAAAACGGTCATGTTGGTGAGCCGAGCAGGAAGATGGCGTGGGCGCTGCTATATGCAGACGTGCGCCGGCGCCGGCATCCGGCCAACGACAGCTGCGCGCAGTCCGTCTCGCCGCGGCGCCCTCTCCGTGTCGCCGCCTGCTCCGCGGGCCGCCACACCTTGGTTCGCGCCGTACAGCCAGCCGACACACCCAGGTATTCACTTCCATTAATCCTGAGCGATTATGATAATGAGTTCCGCTCACTGCAAATTCAGCGTTCTTCAGTCCTCCTGATTTTCCACCATCCTTCTTGTAGAATTGCACGATGCAGTTATCGTCGTGTCGTCAATTAAATATCTTCTTCTTCCTTTAGTCCTCTTTCCACTCAACATCTCATGGAATGTATTGTTTATTTTTCTCTTTCTTCTCCTCCAATGTCCTGAACGATGTCCTTTCCTGCTATTAATTATTTCCAGTATTTGTCTTTCCTCATTCACCTTGTGTAACAATCTCATTATTATTAGGTCGGTGCATAAGTTCGTAGCATTTCTGTTTTGCAAGTTGAGATTCCGTTTGTTTGGCTTTAGTTATCGATTGTAATTTTTTATTTGTAATTCACTGTTGCTGTCTCAGCTAACATATTGTCATTTGGAGGTAAAGAGAGAAGCTGTGGACTCTAGAAAATGGAGTACAATAAATCGGAACATTTCGGATATATTCTTCTGTTTGAATTCAATAGAGGGATAATAGCAGAGTGGGCAGCCAGAAACATTAGCGCCGTGTGTGGGGATATTGCTACTGAACAGAGAACGGCAAGAAAATATTTTCTCATTTTAAGGCGGATCGTTTTGACATTAGCGACTTTCCACGTTCGCGAAAACCTTCGGGGTTTGATGAAGATCGTTCAAACGCATTAACCCACAATGATCCACGTCAGTGTGCCTGAGAACTAACAAATGTGTTGAACTGAGATCATTCCACCATCGTGCGACATTTGCATGCAGTTGGGAAGGATCAAAACTGATGTGTGGGTACCGCATGCTCTGTGCCAAAGTCACACAAATCAGTAGGTCGCCATATTTGCATCTGTGCTTGCTCGTCATCAATTGGCTCGTGAACGACACCTACCATTCCTGTCCTGTATCGTTACTGGTGGGGAGAAGTGGTGTCTTTATGCTGACGTAAGGAAAAGAAAGGAATGTTTGAGCCCAAAAAGAAGCAGCAGCTGCTTGTACAAAGACCTGGCACATTCACAAACGATAATGTTATGCATCTGGTGGAAAAGTGACAGTGTTGTGTATTACGAATTGCTTGCCCGAGTTGTGACCATCTCTGCTGACATTTATTGTGGCCGGCCGCTGTGGCTGAGCGGTTCTAGCCGCTTCAGTCCGGAACCGCGCTGCTGCTACGGTCGCAGATTCGAATCCTGCCTCGGGCATAGATGAGTGTGATGTCCTTAGGTTAGTTAGGTTTAAGTAATTCTAAGTCTGGGGGACTGATGACCTCAGATTTTAAGTCCCATAGTGCTTAGAGCCATTTGAACCATTTGTTGTCAACAACTGAGACGTGTTGCAGAAACAGTCCAAGAACAACTACCAGAAACACTGCATGAAGTGATGAATCTCCACAACAACGCCTTCTACTAGACTGACGAAAAGCACTATACGTGAGTTGGACTGAGAAATCATTCTGCACCCATCTTATTCACCTGACCCTGCACCCTCAGATTTTAACTTTTTACTCATTCTATCAAACAACCTTCAAGGGACTTCCTTTTCAGATGAAATTACGCTTCCGAAAATGGCTCTATGAGTTCTTCGCATCAAAACCACGTGATTTCACTACATTCGCGGAACCGAAAGCTTCCCCCTCCGTTGAAAGACTGTTGTAAATACTGAAGGAGAATATGTTATTGATCACTGGACTCACTGTTACGTGTATCTGTTGTGTTTATCACACTTACGGAAAATCGCCGCGAACTTGTGCACCAACCCAATATTTTTTCTCTCTATTTCTCACATTCCATTTTGCTCCAAATCCACACCTCAAAAATTTCTAAGCATTTCTCCTCTCGCCGCTGGAGTGTCTATGTTTTGGAACAGTACAGGGTAACCCTTCATGCAAAACACTTCACCAATCTTTTCCGTAATTGCTTATTTAATGAACCACAGATAAGAACCCTGTAAAACATATCTTTTGCAGTAGCTATCAGTGTTTTTATATCTTGATTACATGTCATGTTACTAGTTATTATGCGTCCTAGGTACCTCAGGTTATCAATTTGTTCCACTAAATCATCACAGATATTAACTTTTCTCTTACTTGATTCCTCTGTAAAAACCATTACCTTAGTCCTCTCCACATTTACCTTCATTCCATATTTTTCACAGTTGGAGTTCTGTTCTAGTAACACAATGTTAATCGCCTTTTCATTTTCACGTATTAACAGCATGTCATCAGCAAATCTTATTATACAATTCATTATTCTTCCTCCTTCTGTCATAGCACTTTTTCGCTGGAGACACATATTGACTAAATTATCTACACAGATATTAAACATTGTAAATGGAAGACAACAGGCTTGTCTAACCTCTCTCCTATCTGTCATCGCATGTCCTATTCTTATTTCTATCCATTGTTTTATGTATAAATTCCTTATTAATCTATCCTCTCAGTTAATTCCGATCTTCTTCAGGACATCTAATAGTCTACTGAACGCTATCAAGGGCTCGTTGAAAGACGAAAAAAAAAAAAACAAAAAAAAACTGCCAGAAGCCTCCCTGCCTTTCTGTAGGTATCTTTCCGCTACTATTTGTAACAGTCCAGTTGACTCATTTGTATCTTTCTCCCTTCTGAAATGGAACTACTCATCACCCGGTTCTTTCTCAATTTTAAATTGCAATCTTCAGTTCATTATTATTAATATATAGTGTGATTCAGGAGAAATGTCATAATTTGTGGGGTGACTCTACATGTGAAAATAAACCGAAGAAGTCCAATAAACATGTGCCCGATTTTCGATCGTTACGAACTAGAGCGGGTTGAATACAAACATCCATGAATAATTGTGAAGAATGATGTGAATATTACTTACCGAAATGCTGTGTAGGCACTGTGGAGGACGAGTGTGGTGGGACAAAGATAGATCCATACTACAAGAGGTGTTCAAAAAGTTCCCCACACATCTGAGTGCACTTGTCAGCGCGTGTGAATGTGTGTACACGTTGCACATCGATCATCATTCTTCACGTGCATCCACCTTCGTTGCGTGCACAGCCCCCTTTAACCGGCCCCATAAACAGAAGTGTAATGGGGTTGGGAGGGGTGATCTGGCAGGCCAGTTAATGGTTCGGCCAAGGGCATTTCACTGTTGAAGAAATGTGTTATTCAGATTCTGGGATTCTTGGCTGGTACAGCGAACCAGTGGCCCATTATCATTATGCTGCAGGCACATTTCCCGTCGTTGCTCCAATATCAGATCTTCCAGAAGTTATCAGTAAATGCGCATATTCTGCGGCTGTCACGCAGTTTTGCAGGAACACAGGCCCTTTCACCAGGTCATCAATCATACCACACCAGACGCTCACTGAGAACCTAACTTTGAAACTTGTTTCCCTAGTCTGTGGGTTCTCCATCGCACATGTATGAGAAGTGTGGGTGTTCATCATAACATTGCGTGTAAATGTAGCCTTATCTGTAAATAAAGTGTGTTGCGTGACGTCTCTGTGTTTAGCCAACCATTCACAAAATTGTTGTCTGGTTACTGAGTCACCTGGATGCAGAGATCGCACGCGTTGCACATGGAAGTGTAAGGTATACAATTCTCGCGCTTGTGGAATATCGAGCTGACGGCTACTGCGTTCAGTTATCTCGCGCTAATTTTCCAGTTAGGCGTCAATACGTGTTGTTCGTACAACCCGTTTCCCGCGATCTCCCGAGAATAGTAGTGTAGCGATTTGGCAAAAATTCTCTGTCAAAATTTTACTTTCTTGGATACACCTATAAGATAAAATGTAATCTTTCTTACCTGTTATTCCTGTTAGCCATTTATTTCCACTCTGGTCATTTGTATCAATGGATTTCGTTAATGATTATAACAATGCTTATCATTGGCACACCCAATCGAAAACATAAAAAACGGTGATTGGTATTCACCCGTTCGGGTTTATTCGGCTCATCTCGTATAGCCCCGTCCCCTTTTGTCTGCGGGAAAGCCTTTTATTTCTTGATGCGACGGCATCCCCTGGCAGAGACATGACGTACGCTACACTATGCACGCATAAGAAATCAACTTAAGATTCGTTCAGAAGCCAATCAGAATGTGTTAAAAATGTTCAAAAACCAAAAGGGATGCGTTTCAAAATCGTATGAATAATCCATAGGTCGACATGCGCTAGATGCTAGGTGCTTTGTGAAACAAGGTCTTTTTCTTCAAGAATACGAATTTGACGCCCCCTGAAATCGCCGTCCGGGACAGATAGCCCAGTTGTTTGCCCCCCCCCCCCCCCCCCCCCCCCCAGATCCGGGCCTGGTAACGGCGCACAGCCTCTCTTCTCGGCAGCCACGTTATGGCTTGTCAAATGACAGTGTGAATGTTACACTGTCGTTCAAACAGAGTACGACATTAGATTTACTCCTGATGCCTACAATTGGAACTAATGTTTTTACAGTGTAAATCGGTTCCGCATTAACGCATCGGCATGTCTACCAAGCTACTCTGCCATACGGTAACTACAGCCACACTGGACCTCCGTAAGTAGCTGCACTTTAATTGTAGCTAACCAACACTATAGTTGGAGTCACGAACGATGGCGATAGAGTTCAAGCTTGTTCTGCGCATCTACGTCACGCATTCCCCGACAGCCAATGAGCGTTCAGAAGTTTTTGAGCACTCTGCCACGAATGCCGTCGCTAAAGGAAGCATTAAACGTGATCGTAGCGAGTTGTTTAGTGAATTTCTATTCCATTTGTGCGAGTTATCATTTCTGATGTTTGTCGTAAGTGCTAAATTCTGCATAAGCAAGCGAGGGACGTAATTTGCTGGATATTCGCTTTCTTCGAGCGGAAAGCACGCGCATGCGCGCGCCACAACTATGGCTTGGAATGGCCAACAATGGAGTCCCCGTCGATCCCTCGACATGCGCGGATCGACACCGTTCGTGGATCGGACTACAGTACAAAAAAAAGTGTGTTAACTGTAAGACGGACAAGGCACGCCTACCAGCTTCAGTGCTGGCACTACAAATTGGGTGTTATGCTTACACGAAAGCGGGCGAAAGACTTGGAAGTAAAACTCGCTTTAAATGTTGTTCGTAAACGAAACTGAAATCATCATGTACATTAAAATCTATATATATAAAAATGAATGTATGTATGTTTCTCTACTATGCGCTCCCAAACCATTCATCCGATTGCAATGAAACTTTGGTGAGTTGTTCTCCAAACACCCAAAACCAGTAATACAGAATGTTTCCACACTCATGTTATTGTAGCATACGTAGCGCAATTGGCGTTAGGTGCCCTCTGTAATAAAAAACAACTGTGTGCATAGATCAACAAGGAACTTAAAAGGGTGTCTTGCGACGTCCGCCCTGAGCAGATAAAACGAACAAACACGAACAAAATGAGAGAAAACTGTTTGAATCTCCAATGCTACGCATGCTTTGTCCTGTGTATGTAGCAGCTCTCAATGAAGGTTTGTAAATGGGGTAAAGCAATTTTTTTCTGATCCCTTTCCCTTTCGCAGCATTCAGTCACACGCAATATAATTTTGCGAGCATCGCTACGTAATACTGGTTTCCTTCTAACCGTAGGCTTACCGGTAGGGGTGTTGGCAACTCCCGAGATGGGCCAGGAGCTGCCTGTTCACTCATTTTGATAATGTTTAGCTTAACTGCACAATAAAAACACGCAGAACAGTACAGCAGAAAACAATAACGAAGCAGACGACAATGGCTACTTTGTACAACACAGTCAGCTACGTAATGTTGGCAGCAGTCGTAAGTGCGTGCCTGCCGAAGCCTCCCGACGTTTACCGACTTCTACCGATTCAGGACTAGGGAGAGGTCTGCCATCTAAAAGTTTACACACTGTACAGCAGCGTGTGCGGGTGTGTTTGTGTTGCAGCGGCGACGATGCGGTGGGGGCTGGTGGTGGCGCTGGTGGCGTGGTTGGCGGCGGCGGCGTGCCGGGCGCAGGCGTCGTTCCGCGACTACCGCGCGCTCAGCAGCAACTTCACGCGCCTGCTCGACACGCTGCTCGACAAGGAGCGCTACGACAAGCGGCTGCGGCCGGACCTCGGAGGTCAGTGTCTCTGTGCTCGTGCCATAGCCCAGTAGTGGCGAAAAAAAGTCAGATGGCTCTGAGCGCTATGGGACTTAACTTCCGAGGTCATCAGTCCCCTAGAACTTACAACTACTCAAACCTAACTAACCTAACGACATCACACTCATCCATGTCCGAGGCAGGATTCCAACCTGCGATCGTAGCGGTCGCGCGGTTCCAGACTATTGCGCCTAGAACCGCACTGCCATCGGAAACCCGGCCGAACGGGGAAAAAAAAATAAAAAAATAAAACAGCTCACCCCCGTAAGACGTCACGCTAACACTGTGGAACACTATCTCCAACTTAGATAATGCCTTCAGTTTGGTGAGGAAGACAGTTCCATAAGTTCTTCAGGTATGCCTTATCTGCAGGGTGGCGCACGAAATGTGTTACCAATTGTTTCTTTCACAATTTACGACACACATTAGATATCCCGCTGGGGTACAGCAGTACCAGCAAAGCTTGGAAAAATAAATAAGTTACGAAATGACGTGTAATTCACGACACTGCCGCTAGGAGACTAGTAAGCAGCAATGGCTGACAATGGAAGACTGACGACACAGCAACTATCGGCAATTGTGTTACTTTTCATGAAACGAAAAGCCTTGTTTGTGACTCAGAGGCGTTTTCGACACCGTTTAACACACGTTGCGTCCTTTGCAAGAAGACCATCCACAGGTTGCACGACAAATTTGTACAGGAAGGAACAGTATTGGAAGCCAAGCGACCTCGGCCTAAGCCTGTTTGTTCGCCTGACAATATTGAAGTGGTACGAGTTGCTGTACAGAGAAGTCCCGGGAAATCGTGTAGAAAGGGAGCAGTGCAACTGGGAATATCCAGACGCTCCGTTCAACGCATTCTTAAAAGTGACCTCCATATGTACCCACACAAGCTGACCTGTGCACAGAAGCTCACTGAAGAATACAAGCAGCAGAGACTATTGTTTGCTCAGTGGGCGGAGGATAGGGAAGAAACTCTCAACAACATTTGATTTTCAGACGAGGCGCATTTTCATTTAGACGGTGTGGTTAACAAACAAAATGTACGCTTTTGGGCCACTGAAAACCCACAAGTGCTTCATGAACGACAACATTATGCTCCGAGGATTACAGCCTGGGCAGCAATTTCCAGTCACGGACTTATTGGACCCAGTTTGTTTGAAGAAACTGCGAACAGCGAGCGTTATTTGAGCATGCTTCGCAATAGCTTCATTCCATAGCTTCTTGATACTGTCTTGCCCTTCAACACACAGTGGTTCACGCAAGATGAAGCAAGGCCACATACTGCAAACACTGTGTTGGAGTTTTTACACAAGCATTTAGACATGTAGATCATTTCACTCAGCTGTCCAGATCGCTTCAATGACGGACAAAATTGTCCCCCCAATAGTCCAGACGTCAATCCATGTGACTTTTTTCTTTCGGGGTACGTAAAGGAAAAAATTTTCCCGAAACGTCCACGTGATTTAATGGAGTTCAGAAGACTTATTCTTCAAGCTTGCAGTGAAATTACGAAAGACATGTGCCGTAGGGTAATCACCAACTTCAGTGTTCGTTTGAAAGAAGTTAGGAAACGAAATGGTGGACATATTGAGCATGTGCTGAGTTAGAATAAATCTCCAGGGACGGCTCTTCACTGTAGTATACGTTCCTTTCTGATTGTATTGACAATAAAGTTTATATTAAAACACGAAATGGTAACACATTACGTGCGCCACCCTGTAGCTGCATCCACTCATGTACGTTTAGATCCCATAGAGAAAAACTGCAGGGGTGCTAGCTGGCACCTCTTACCCACTATTCCAAATAGTCCCAGGCATTCCGTATGGCAATATAGTTTGGTATTTGAGTGTGTAACACCGAAATTGCAGGATGCATGGCACCTGCTACCGACATATAACTTTTTTTGAATAGTATGTAAATATTTGTAATTTTAATGCTTTCTTTTAATAAGTAAGGATATTGCTTCACTGTGTGTGTACATTTCGGTAGAAGTCTTTTGACGTTTCATTGTATTTATCTGTTATCTGTTTTTTTTTCTGTGAACTTATAAGCTGTGGGGAAAAAGCCAAAGGAATTGTTATTTGCATCGACTAGCAACGATAATATCAGTACTTTGTGTTGTATAATCTTTGGGTAGGGAGTTGTTACGCAGAGCGCGCGGAGAGAGCTGGAGACGGGTTCCAGCGCTTGTAGTGTGCGGAAGTGTGGTGTTAAGGCTCTCGCAGTAGAGTACCACTTTCGGCAGCATCACGTACGCGCGCCGGCCAGATGTCTAGTAGCAGGAGTAAGGACAGTGGACGGGCGGAAGAGGCTGTATTAATTACGATTGCCCGTTCCTGTAATTAGCCGTGGCTCCACAATATGCTACTGTCTTCAACAACAACAGCAATTCTAGCAACACAGTTTCGTCACCGGCTCCGAGTTTCGTCGTTTGCACAACACTTAAGTAAGACTGTTCATTGATAGAAAGACAACGGCTAACCCAGCAGCACAGCTGAATATGATTTGATTGATAAGATTTATTTAAATAATAATCAGTTAAATTCAGGGCGATTGTGTCATTGCCCCAGACATTGTTACCAAGCAGTATCCTTGTTCCTTTTTTTTCCCTAATATGCTAACTGCGTGTCATAAGAAACAAATTGAATAGTTACAGCCAGTTTATTAATGAATAATTTCTCTTTTAAGAATTTTAGCCTCAGTGTACTGTCAAATAACTGTTGTACAACAGAGGATTCAGTATATGATTAAAGTAAAGCAATTTCATTTTCCAAGCTTGAGAATCAATCACTGGAAAAAATCCAAATCTAAAGAAATGCACAAATTAAGAGTGCGGAAGTTTTATTTATTGTACATATAGCTTGAAGCACACAGCTGTTTGGTTCGGTACGTATTCTAGTGTTTTAATTCTGTTCAAGTCAGTGAAAAAAGGCTCAGTTGTTCAGACAATAATATGAAATCCAATTTACAAAATAAGTAAAGGCAAAGTAAAAAAAAATGCTAATTTTTTTCTAAATTTCTTTGATGAAATTATGCTGAGGTCACTGAAAATAATTGTTCACATAACGAAGTTCAGTACTAAGATACAGTTTAATTGCATATTTTCAAATCATTACTCGATTGGCTTTTTCAAAATATAATGCCAAACATAAAGTCAGAGTGACTTATCAGTTTTCTTTATCATTACATACTCACTTAAAATTAATGTAAAAAAAAAGTAGCAACCTTCAGTTACCACGTCAGTGTTTAATAATACATATTTTTCTTTTCCATCGTCTTGTACAGGATTTTGGATGTAAATTGCCCTAGTGGGCTGGCGACCGTTAATTACTTCCTTTTCGTTAATTAGTGTAACTTTTGGATTCATGATCAGTGGTACCCATTTCTGTCCAGTGTTGTTCGTGAGTGAATGCACAAAATAACTTTCATTTTCCAAATTATAGCCCTGTTCCGTTTAATTACTTTCATTTTTAGTAGACTTTCCATCGGAAGGGTCGGTTGTACACTTTCCTCCTTCTTATCGGTATCATTTCTTCGGGAAGGATAGCCTTATACAATTAGAAAACATCCATTAGGCATACAAGCCATCCACGGTCAAATTTTATATCGCAAGCAGGATAGGCCATTAGTAATAGGGTGCCTTACAAGGAACCCTCTGAGATCGCAAAAGGCCAATAAAGTTTAAGGCATTCGACGCCCCACGTATTGTGTCCAACGCAACTACAATGTTGGCTGCTAAAGGCAACAGGTGGCGGGACTGGAGGTATCCAGTGGTGAGCAGAGCGTAAGTCTACGGAGCGTCGTTGAAATACTTAGGTGAGAAATAACTCACATCGGCGCTACAGTGCTAGTGGTGTTGATACAAAGCTGAGAAATGCCGACGATAAACAAAGGAAACATTGCGTTATATCTACAACAACAGTAGCCGAAGTCGACATTTTGTCAGAAAGGAACCAAAAGAATTTCGCAGAGTGAGAAGAAGTGGTAGATGAAATATTATCGTTTGTGCAAGATGAGTCAGTGGAATGTGTTGTGTCGTACACACTCGGCTGTGCGGACAACGTGCACGAGGAATACAAAGATGACGAGACGTGCTTAACAAGTGAAAGCGATATTGGAACAGGTCATGTAGTTCATCATTCTTGTCGACAGTGAGCCAAAAATACCGTCTCCAGTGGAACGTAGTAAAGGACAATCGTTGCCCAGTCAGCGGGTACTAAACATAATTACGTCCATGGAAGACCATCTGTAGCACAGTAAAAAGAAATTTCCGTGGACCTCATAATGCATAAGATAAACTATGGATATTCAGGGGAGCAAAAGGCGCACTTGTTACAAAACCTGGTGTTTGCGCGTTTCGAGGATATCATGATAGTGACCTACGTTATGCACATCAAACTGGGCGCGACATAGATTAAAGGGATTGCAAAGGAAAGCAGTTTATGGTTGAATAATTTCAAAGTGCTACAGAATTGGAAGACATGAGTACCGAAATTTCAAATAAAGGGTCAACTTGACGATGAACACAACAAACTGCGGAATCTGCCCAAAAAGGTATAAGTGAGATAAATTTATCCCATCGTTCAGTAAGGAATTTGTTTTCAACTCCGATCAATCGGGATTTGAAGACAAAATGCATATGTAAGGAACCCTGGAAATGCCTTAACGCATTTGTATACAATTATGCCAACTGTTAATTTGAAAGGTAAATTGCCGGGAAAGTTATTTATTGTGCTGTGAGAAATTGGAAGTGCTCTGCCCCCTCTCCGCCCCCCACCCCCCCCCCCGCCCATCGATTCTTTTTCGTTTGCGTGATCTTGCAAGGATGGGCATAAGATAACTACCACTATCGTATCACCACTGCTTTTGGACAACAACTGGTCAAAATAACTTGCTTTTGCATGATTCCTGGTCTGCGTATAAAAATCATAGTTCTTTAGAGCAAACTATCCTTCCTGAAAAGTGTGTGACATTACAGTTCAAACCATCTGGAACCACTGGACAAATTCAATACATAAGTCCCATAGAAGGTTGATCTCTGCATCTCCCAGGCCTTCGTTTTCTGTTGCCCTTCTGAGGCGCATGGTGAGTCATTAGCAGCTAACATTTTTCCTGTCATAGTTGTTAACACAAGATTTTCCAACGAGCCGTACTGAGTACTGAGGTCGCGACATAGCACTCAAGGGGTTCCTTCTTACACTGGGCTCATTCGTGAGGACGGCGGTTCAAACCCGCGTCCAGCCATTCGGATTGAGGTTTTCCGTTATTTCCATGGATCGCTTGAGGCAAACGACGGGATGTTTCATTTGAAAGAGCACGGCCGATTTCCTTTCCCATCCTTCCCTAATCCGAGCGTTTGCTCTGTCTGTAAATGATCTCTTTGTCGACGGGCAGTTAAACACTACAATCGTCAAGTTCAATTATTCTTTTCTCCTTTTTTACCACATATAATACACTCCTGGAAATGGAAAAAAGAACACATTGACACCGGTGTGTCAGACCCACCATACTTGCTCCGGACACTGCGAGAGGGCTGTACAAGCAACGATCACACGCACGGCACAGCGGACACACCAGGAACCGCGGTGTTGGCCGTCGAATGGCGCTAGCTGCGCAGCATTTGTGCACCGCCGCCGTCATTGTCAGCCAGTTTGCCGTGGCATACGGAGCTCCATCGCAGTCTTTTACACTGGTAGCATGCCGCGACAGCGTGGACGTGAACCGTATGTGCAGTTGACGGACTTTGAGCGAGGGCGTATAGTGGGCATGCGGGAGGCCGGGTGGACGTACCGCCGAATTGCTCAACACGAGGGGCGTGAGGTCTCCACAGTACATTGATGTTGTCGCCAGCGGTCGGCGGAAGGTGCACGTGCCCGTCGACCTGGGACCGGACCGCAGCGACGCACGGATGCACGCCAAGACCGTATGATCCTACGCAGTGCCGTAGGGGACCGCACCGCCACTTCCCAGCAAATTAGGGACACTGTTGCTCCTGGTGTATCGGCGAGGACCATTCGCAACCGTCTCCATGAAGCTGGGCTACGGTCCCGCACACCGTTAGGCCGTCTTCCGCTCACGCCCCAACATCGTGCAGCCCGCCTCCAGTGGTGTCGCGAAAGACGTGAATGGAGGGACGAATGGAGACGTGTCGTCTTCAGCGATGAGAGTCGCTTCTGCCTTGGTGCCAATGATGGTCGTATGCGTGTTTGGCGCCGTGCAGGTGAGCGCTACAATCAGGACTGCATACGACCGAGGCACACAGGGCCAACACCCGGCATCATGGTGTGGGCAGCGATCTCCTACACTGGCCGTACACCTCTGGTGATCGTCGAGGGGACACTGAATAGTGCACGGTACATCCAAACCGTCATCGAACCCATCGTTCTACCATTCCTAGACCGGCAAGGGAACTTGCTGTTCCAACAGGACAATGCACGTCCGCATGTATCCCGTGCCACCCAACGTGCTCTAGAAGGTGTAAGTCAACTACCCTGGCCAGCAAGATCTCCGGATCTTTCCCCCGTTGAGCATGTTTGGGACTGGATGAAGCGTCGTCTCACGCGGTCTGCACGTCCAGCACGAACGCTGGTCCAACTGAGGCGTCAGGTGGAAATGGCATGGCAAGCCGTTCCACAGGACTACATCCAGCATCTCTACGATCGTCTCCATGGGAGAATAGCAGCCTGCATTGCTGCGAAAGGTGGATATACACTGTACTAGTGCCGACATTGTGCATGCTCTGTTGCCTGTGTCTATGTGCCTGTGGTTCTGTCAGTGCGATAATGTGATGTGTCTGACCCCAGGAATGTATCAATAAAGTTACCCCTTCCTGGGACAATGAATTCACGGTGTTCTTATTTCAATTTCCAGGAGTGTATGTGTTTTGCCAAATCATGGCGTGTATACCACCCCAGAAACTTCACAGAATCACCTCCGGCCTGAACGACATTCTCCACACACTGCCGTTTAAACGTCTCACTGGATGGTCCATTTACTCGACGTCTTGTATCATTCGAAAGGAGGCAAAATCACGACGCGTTAAACCGCGCTATACACTTGTCAGCTACCGCCCAGTTTCTGTGTTGTTTGGGCCATTGAAGACTAAGTTTTATTTGCCGCTGTGAACAATAGCCTTCAGCGAGGTACCCGACTCCAAACGACCATTGCGTGTTATTCCCTTCGTAAAGCTGACTCGGAAACTGTTTGATATAGACCTGCATTCATTGAAAGCATCGTTTTCCGTCGAGTTTGAAGCCGGTTGTTGTTGACAAGGCGAGACATCGACTTACACTGGGTCACATGGCTCCAAGTGGCGCATCATTCCTTGTACACACGTTGGCCAGTCCACCATGATATACCAATCAACTGAACAACTGCTTACAGCATGTGGTCACGGACAGGTCCAAAGACGTCCCCTTTTTCCATTCTTTCAAGTTTCCAGGTCGATGCTGCGCACTGCGATGATTCCATGCAGTCAAATGCCGCGCATGCACACCACTCCATAGCAATAACTTTCGTCAGTTACAAACCGACCACTGTGCTATTTTATGGGGATTACTAATTTTTTCAACCGGTGAGCTCACTTGGTGCCTGCAGACCTTCGAAAAACAGAACAGGCTTGGGATAGGTCTCGGTGGGCTCTTAAACTTTGCTTTACGAAGTATACCGTAGCTTTCTTGTTTTTTTCAAGTCCTGTAAGTGGGAAAATAGGATCTGTTAGATCACGATCTTTAAGAAAGGTAGTGACGGCAGAGAGGCAGTTACGGAGACGAAACTCAGGATAAGAAAGATACCGTTATAGGTATAATGGTGTAGAACGTTCGAAATTCTAAGATAATATAAAATATGGACAAGAACCATGGGGGGCAATAACAGTGCAAGGTCAAGAGAGAAGTGCTCGGATGCAGCCCATCTCATCTACTGTTAAGACTCCATATGCAAGACACAATGAAGGAAGTCCAAGAGTGAGATTAAAATTCTGGGTGAAAGGATTTCAATACTGATGACGCTGCTATCTCGTGTGAAAGTGGCGAAAAATTACATGACCTGTTGAGTGGTATGAACAGTCGACTGAACACAAAATACGCATGGATAGGAGACTAAACAAAGACGGAAGTGTCAAAAGAGCAGCAGAAAAGAAATTAACGGCCCTCTAAACATCAGTATAGGGGACAATGTGGCAGACAAACTGAAAGAATTCTGCCATCTTTGAAGCAAAATAGTGCATTATAGACGAAGCAAGGAGAACATAAGAAGCACACTTACATATGCAAACAAAGCAATTTTGTCAAAAGAAGTTTAGCAATAACGAATGTAAGCCTTAACGTGAGAAAGAAAACTATGACATTGTATGCCCGGAGCACAACACTGTATGGAAATGAGTTATGGACCGTGGAAAAAATGGAGAAGACGAAAATCGAACCGTTTCAGGTATAATGTTATACAAGGGCGATGAAAGTTACGTGCACTAAGAAGAAGTCGCACAGTTAAGAAGGAAAGAAATGAATGGAAAACGCTAAGAAGTGCTACCGTGATTGGACGACACGACATAATTATGTTGTCAGCCCAAACGTGACAGACTATCATGGAGAGCTCCTACAAACCAGGCTTCAGACTGATGACTCCGAACCCCCTCCCCCCCCCCCCCCCCCCCACCTCTTTGTCCTACCACGGAAACGAGGAATGGGAGTATCTTACGGAATAGGGGTGGCTAGGACACAAGCGTCCTTGTGTGAATGGCACTAAGCACAAAAAATGAAATTTGCTTCATTGACAAAATCTTACTTCGGCACTGCGCACATTTATTAAGAAAAAAAGCATACAGTTGTCATTAACCACATTACATAATAGGACGTTCCAGTTTTCAGTTTAATTCAAGAAGACCTGACCGATCAGGGTTCTTAAGTTTAGACCGGCTCAAGCCGCCTTTAAAAGAAATGGCACAAGCCAACAAATAATCCAAATTGAACTGGACTTCCATTACTAAATAATTACTAGACAAAAAGGTCTTAAAATTTCCCACGTTCTCAACAGTGTCACCTAAAATGATCATTTATGATTCTTACTTCCTATTGTCACTAGCCTTTTATGAGGGTAACCACATAAGCCATACTGAACACTCAAAATACTAGAATTTTTATTGGCGTGCAGCCGCCTTAAAACAGTTGATTCCACTTTCCTTCTTGAACCGGCATCAGACATTTAAATTGTCAACTACATACAATATAAAGTAAGTTAAATTTACCATCGATCTCAACACTGCACAAACGGCACTAGCCGTTTAAATTTTTAAACTACACCAGCAATTTACACAAAGATATTACATTTCAAGTTTAAGTCGGCGCTTAGGCGTCTTTAAAGACTCCAACGAATTTACCAATTCGTATCGACACTAGCCGTTTTAACATCAGGAATACACAAAAATCTTTTTTTAAGTCCTGCACTTGGTCCCACTTAGACCCAAAATTTTTTTCAAAACAACTTCACCATTCTAGCTGCCACTAAACTAAACAGGTTAACAATTTTTCTGAGAAAAGACAGTTGCTTAAGAGTTTCAATTTATAGCACTAATGACGCTAATTGCCTAACAGGACATCCTCGGACATAGGCCTCGATCGACAAAATATGCGAAAACAATATTTCCATTACCTGGGCCTTCAGCTCTGATGGCACACCCCGTTACACATAAGTCCTGCTAGTGACATGAAGTGATATGGGCATCATCTGCTCGATAGTTAATCAGACATAACGTTACGACTTGTCAATGAATAAGCCCTCAAATCTGGCAACATAACAGGTGGAAGGTTTTAAAGGCATTCAACGATGATAATTGAAACATAGAGCTGCGATTGAAGGCTAGACATAAACCATTTTACTACTAAATTACTTTTAAACCAGAACATATTAAAGATGGCTGTAATAATAATAACAGAGAATATTTCAAGTAGGTGGCTCTAGCCACTCACAAATCAACCAGTAACTCATATGCAAAATTTCCTTTGCTAAAATAGTTTACCAGCCTGTGTCGGTTCCAAACGTTTAACTTGAAAATTATCAGAATAAACAATGCTGGGCTACCACTATAGCCACACAACAGACCGTTTCACGGGCCTTTAACGACTCTGCGTTTTAGATGCTTTTAAACACACAATAAGCTTAAGCACATAGGAAGTGGTTACTCGGCACAAAACAGTATTAGCCCAGATGTTGAACCCCAACTAATTTTAGACACAATGCTTCATATTTGCCCACTAACATGCAGCTCTCGAGCATACGCCAAGACTACATTTCTAGCCTAATCTGCGCAAAGTTCTGCACAACTTGAGCGTTTCATGCTTTTTTTTAAAAAAAAAGAAAAAAAAAAGATGCGCACTACCAAACCTTCTGGATGCCAGCCGCAGTGGCTTGTTTCGTCCTCTCCAAACAACTCCAATGCCCTCGACGCTGGTTCACCTGCGCCCTCCAGGAGTCCACTGCCCGCCTCCGTTGCGGCGTGTCACGCGCTGTGTCCTGACTCGTGTGCAGCTCGCTGTGCTTCCTCCTCTCTCTGTCGTGCGTCTCTCTCCTCCTTAAAATCCCGTCCTCATGACATCGTGTCGCACACCATGCACTCCGCCTCGCCTTACGCATCCACCTTCTGTCCTCCACGCGCATCCTCTGCTACCTTATCCCCTTCCCCCACCTTCTCCTTTTCCTTGAACACATCCACACCCTGTATATTGTCTGCCGCCTCGATCCCTCTCACCCCCTGGTGTCTTCCTTCCTTTCCATCCCCAGTCTGCTCCCGCGCCTTTACCGTTGTGTCCCACCCTCTCTCCATCTCCACACCCTCTGCCTCCTTTCCCAACGCAAATTTCAGCGCCTACCCCTCCCGGATGATGAGCTTTGCCCTGACGTCTATCCTTCCTACCAACTCTAACCCCACCTTCTTCCTGCCTCCTCCTCAGGGCTCCCTTCTCCTGAGCAGCTTTCCCCCTCCTACACCCCCTCCCTCTCCTGTGCTCCGTGTCTCTGCACTCCCTCCTGCCTTGTCTTCCCTCTTCCTCTCCTGCCCCACCAATTTTCTCCCTCTTGGCGCACCTGCTGACGCCCCCTACTCTTTTCATTCTGCCCCTTCCCCTGCTGCACCTTGCTCCCCCTCCTTTTCCATCCTCTGAGGCCTCTCCCTCAGCAGGTCCCTCCTGGCACTTTTATTCTTCGTTGTGTGTGCTTCATCTCTTCAAGTGGTTTTAAAGTGTCTTGTTCTGGAGTTTTTTAATGCTGTGGCCAACTTTTAACCTGTGCATGTGACTTCAGTGCCATTTTTGTGCTCTATGAATCGCCAACTGTGATTTTTTTCAACCTTATGCTGACTTTTTAAATTATCTCCATGTCAGTGTATTTTTACCTCCATTATCTCCCTTTACTCTGTTTTTATGTCCCCCTTTATGTGTATAATTTTCTTCTTGTATTAGCTGTCATGTCACTTGGCTGAAGAGCGGCGGATTGTGCCACTGACTGCCCTCCTCTGCCCATATGGGGCAGGGGAATGAAATCACAATAAAGAAAAAAAATCGGCAGCACGCATCAATTACAACACTAACATTATTGACATCTCAGATTCTTCATTGCATACGTTTTCCTTCAGAATGTAGGCAGTATTTTCTTCATAAACATGTGTCATAGTGATTCCTATACTGTCCTGCTGTTGTTGCCTGTACAGCACAGCGATAATTCTCTGTTTCAGGACCTCCACTGAGCGTCACAGTCAACATCCTCATCAAAAGCATGAGTGAAGTCTCTGAGGGAGATCAGGTAAGAACGATGATCACTTTTCAGCAATTGTGTGTGTTTATTGTTTGAGTCCCAAATACGCCAGGTGTATTTTTGTTAAATCAAGGTGAATTTCTCCTGTGTGATGGATGAAAATTTCGGAAAATTGATAAAGTTGTGAAGTTATTATTGATCCCCACTTTACAAAGGAATCATCCCGCCATTCACCGTAGGAAATTCAGGGAAACGATGGAAAAATTACCTCTGCTTTTCCAGACGATGTTTTGAACTCCACTATTCTCGAATGCACCACCAAAACATTAAGCATTGCGTAATCTCACTATTTTGGAGTTGCAGTACATATGCTAAAGACGTCTAACAAATTAAATGAAAAAAGGAAATTGCAGATCTTGTGTGAAGTATGTTTAAGAAACTACAAATTGCACCATTTTTTCACTATTATTTATAATATAACCACTGGTTAAAATAATTTAGCTGTGATTTTTGTATCTTCTAAATGCAGGAAGAAATAACGCTTTACATATGCCAGTTTAGTTTCTCTTCTATACTTTTTGAGCGTTCCTGGATTCGAGCCCTAAGACTTGCTTTCCGCAGGCGATGTTCTTACTGACTGAGCATGATATTTTAATTTTTTATTTGTTCCTAAAAATGCTAGGTCTCCTAAGGAATAAACTGAAGTTGTTAAATTCTTCATTTGTGTCACCATAGCAATCTAAGTCCCTTTACAATTGCAGAGACAGATCAGGAAGTTGATCCTTTTTATTTGATAAAGACAAAAACAAACATGAAATGAAGAATGCCTGTAAACCAAAATATATTCTGATTTTTAAAAAAACGTATTTCCTCTTTGCATTTAGAAATTTTCTGTTTGGTGGCGATAAAGTGTTTATAAAATGGGGTACACTGTTAGGATTTTAATTTTTCTATCTTTGCGTATGATGTATTCATTCTTTGGGTCAATCATACCATGATGTCTTACTGCATTAAATATGACACAAATGTTACAAAAAATTACTTAAAAGTTCTGCAGTACATGAAAGTTCTAATCCTCTACTAACTATAGTTGATGATGGGAGAGACAACATTGCGGTTACAGGTCAACTGCGAAAACAGTTATAGATGTTTGACTCTGATATATCGTGTATACAGATGGTGTTAACCCTCTCAGCATCAGCTAAGGTCTGAAGATGATGCACTGAAGCACCAAAACTGGTAGCCATGCAATAATTGACACCATAAAGACAGCTATTGGTGTTTCATTTTCTTACACAGAAATACTGGTCACCAGCCGCAGGAGGGGATCATTACCTCCGCTGTGCGACAACAATAGCGATGTCACTGATGATAGTACCACTAAAGCAGAATTACTAAAAGCGGTTACCCGAAACTCCTTCACCACAGAAGACTAAGTAGATATTCCAGAATTCTAATCTAGAACAACTGCCAACACGGGTAAACCGCTGATTCAAATGCTCTTTCCTCAAAATCCTACATAAAACTTAGCCACCCACATTGATTTCTACTTGCTCTCCTCGAGTTGCCATCACCCATCCCAAACCATGAGCATGTTTAAAACCCTTGTGCACAAGCCCATACAGTGTCAGATGCAGATAGTTTACCTAAAGTGCTTGCACATTTAAGGACGGTGGTCAGAGACAATGGACACTCGATTCTGCAAACTAACAGAACAATCTCAGCTAAAACCAAGAACCGAGAACTGGATAAACAGGTGAACGCACCCACAAAGTCCCTAGCTTTTCTTCCCTTCGTTGGAAATATTTCCCTCAAAATAGAAATAATCCTTAATAATTTTCAGGTGAAAGTGATTTTCCGACCACTATCTAACATTTCAGACCTGCTGGGACCAATGAAGGATAATTTGTTATTGCAAAAGGTGGGAATTTACAAAATACCTTGCCAGTGTGGTATGACCTACAGGACAAACAACACACACAGTGGAAGAACTTTGCACAGAACATAAACGTTGCATTCGCCTCCTGCAACCCAGAAAGGCTGCAACTGTGGAACATTGTATCTCCAACGGACTTTCAATTGACTGTGACAAAACATTAATTTTGGCCACAGCAACGTCTTTTTGGGACTATGTTATGAAAGAATACGTTGAAATACGCATCGCAGAAAATCTAATGAACCACGACAGCGGCTACCATCTGGATAATGCGTGGAATTCCGCCACCTCTGAAATTTGCTCCAGACGAAGACGCCAGAATACTCCGATAACTGCTACCAGCGACAACTCCGAAGACAGCTGATCCTTGCAGTTCCACCAGCAATGGCGCTGCAGCCGAGCGGTGTGGTCCTCCTGCCATCATGACTCTCACGCAAGCGTGCAAATACTAACAGGGCACATATAAGGTGGAGTGGAGAACGTTTTCGTCCCTCTGTAATGCCACCATTACCTGGATCTCCGCACCCACTTGCTTTTACAAGGCCCTCCAAATCCTCGGACTCCACATGTTCCGCCTTGCCTTCATATCTGGCTTCCTTCCCCTACACACCTCATTCCCTTCCCCCACCTACTCCTTTTACTCCAACATCTTCTCATTCTTTACGCTGCCTGGAGGCTTCATGACCCCCCCCCCCCCCTGGTTTCCTCCTTCCTCTCCACCCCCCACCATTGTGGCGCCTCTCTCTCTCCGCCTCCACACCCTTCATCTCCTTCATTAGGGCAATTTCCAGCACCTCCCCCTCCTGGATGTTGGACTTCACCGTGACGTATACCCCTCCTTCCAACTGTAACCTGGCGTTGCTCCCTCCCCTCCCCAGGGCCCCCCTTTTCCTCTCCCCTCCTTCTCCCGCAGCGGATTTTCCTCCTTTTCCCCCCTGAGTCCCTGCATCCCTCCTCGACTGTGTTCCTCCCACCTCCTCTCGTCCCCAGTCCTCTTCGACGCGCCCTTACCTGTCGTCCCCCCTCTCCCCCTCCCTCCCTTCTCCCTCATCTCCACGTCCCTGGCAGATCCTGTGTTTTGCTCACCGTCATCAGAGTGCTCCATCAGTGTTGTGTTTGGTGCTGTTCTCCTGCGTGTCAAGGGCTGTGATTTTAATTGTGTGCTGAACTTTTACATAGTGTTACTGCCAGTGATTGTTATGTGCAACGCCGTGCGTCGATACTTTTGTGCTCCAATCGTACTTCGCCATGTGTTCTTTTAATTGTCCCAGTGTGTGGTTTTTTGTGTGTGCTACTTTTTACGGTTTTTATCTCCCTTTTACAGTCGCCCCTTTTTGTCTATTGTCTTCCATAATGTTCCCCCTTTTTTTATATCCATGTACACCATGTTTTCTCCTTAAACTTATTTTTAACTGTCTTCTATTGTATGTTTTATGTCTTTAGGCTGAAGAGCAGTGCATATGCTGCTGCCAGCCCGGCCCGGTGGGGAACTGAAATACGATAAAAGAAAAAAAAAAAAACGGCTTCTTCAGTCTTCGACAGGTCACCTGAAGATGACTGGCAGGTGTCAAATTGAAATATCGTGGAATGAAGTTTACGACGACCGGCTGCAGTCCCGAAATCTCTTCGAACAAAGATCTCTGTGTAGTTCGAATCTGTGAGCATGTGTGTTTGAACCTAGCATGAAGAGAAGCAGAGGTTTTCTTGTGTGTTCTGCGCTGCATAGTTTCGTTAGCGAAAGTTTTTACCAGAGGAATCTAGCAAGGTTGTTTCTCTGTCAATCGGAGCACTTCCCGCTTTTTCGCAATGGGCGTTTTGAGATATCCCTCTCCTCTCCCATTGATAAAACTGTCTCTGGAGCCTACTGCCTACTCGCCATTTTAAAACAGACATCGGATTCCACATGCAACCTTGGAAGACGTGATGTTCCTTTGGAACATAGCTTTAGATGATTTCATTTCAGTCAGTGTACTTACGTTATTCATGAAGTATGAGGAAATCGTTTCATTCGATTTTTAGCACACTGAGCAGTGCTTTTTGTTTCGTTTTAGTGAATTTCCTTACTTAATTTTCGTGAAGAATAAGTGCACAGGCGCTTTGACTTTGTTCATGCCAAAAGCGCCCATGTGCGTTCAGTAATGGTCTCTCTTTTGATTAACTATGTTTCGTGCTTTGCATGATAATGGTCTACTACATTAAATTTGCCAAAGCTTCGTTTCAGTCTGAATAAATTTCCAGGTTTTCATCAGTTTTAAGTTTGTCTGTGTGATGAGCCACATGTGAAGTGTATTATTCAGATTGCAACTATCCACACGAGTTTACTGCATTCAGAAATCATTTGTATTCGGATAACATTGTTATGTGAATCATCTCGCTAAACTTCAGAGTTTACCTTGCAGTTTCAGGAATAACCTTGTGTGCATTATCACAGCCACTTTGAATGAAATAATGGATTACACGTGTAGGCTGGTCCACTGTGCAAAACATTTAACGCGTTGTAGAACAAAACCCACTTCGAGTAGTTTTTCTTGGTTAGTCTGATGAATATGAAATTAACCATTCTTAGTGGAGAAGCTCTGGTTCCGATTTTACGGCCTCCACAGATGACCAATATAGTTCCAGTAGTGAAGCAATGTAATGTTTTATTCATTTATTGATTCATGTGTGGATCAGATAAATAATTTAATGCAGGATTATCTTTCTTTCCACGTGATTGCCCTTTTCTCGTTCCCATCTTAAAGATCATACGCTCAAGTCTCAATTGTAAGTTGTAGTTCCTTATGCATTAAATATACTATCGGGCTGTAATTGCATTTGAGTTCAGTATAACTGTGTGTATTTAATGTTCTACATAATAAATTGTTAGTGTCATTGAAATCCGTTTTACAATCCCATCTCACATCACGTCTTCCAGCTGGTGGATCCACCTTCAGAAACAGAACACATCCCCGGTGAACACGTGGTGGATCCACCTTCGAACCCTATCGTTGACGTAGCATATTGTGGATCCGCCTCTGAACATCGCTCCAGATATAACTCGTGGCGGATCTACCTTCAAGCCCTATTCCGGATGTGGCTTATTGTCGATCCACATACAAATATGGCTCTGGGTATAATGCGTGAGGAATCCACACTCGCACACTAACTCACATCTACTTTGGGTCATGGGATATATCCGCAACACACGCGCAGACGCAGACAAACAGAAAACAGAGCAAATACACTGCAGCTGTTGAATATGTGGTTGGAAGTGACTGGATGCATTCAAATACAGTGCTGTACTATACTGTCTGACCAGAAAAATAGTGTATTTGCGCTAGGTGTTGACAACTGTACTACATTTACAAGCAATTTTGGAATACATGGCGAGCAGTGATGTTATGATTGCAAGGGCAGAAGTGTCATACAATCTATAAAATTGCGAGAATTGACGGAAAATAAGTGTAAACTGAGGGAAAATACGCCAAAATGTGAGGTAGATTTAAGGGAATGAGGGAGTGCTTGAATGTCTTCTGCTTGGCGCAGGAAAATTCTTGTAATTTGGTATGAGTATGTGACAGCAAGAGGAATACGAGAAGAAGCTGACATGGAAGTGCCAGGAACCAGGGAAACAGTAATTTTTGGTCGACAGCAATGAGACGGTTGGAATAGAACTTTTAATGTAGATAACCACAAAACGTAGAGCAATAAATTTGTCTATGGCAGATCACAAACCTAGACATGACCCAAAGTTATCAGCAACTACCTTACCGTTTTTTGTGAAGTGTCCTTAGCTAAAGAGCGTTGTATTACTAGTCGGGGAGGGGGTGGGGTGGGGTGGGAGGAGACCGCAATATACAACTACGTTTCCAGAATGAGATTTTCACTCTGCAGCGGAGTGTGCGCTGATATGAAACTTCCTGGCAGATTAAAACTGTGTGTCCGACCGAGACTCGAACTCGGGACCTTTGGCAAAGATCCCGAGTTCGAGTCTCGGTCGGGCACACAGTTTTAATCTGCCAGGAAGTTTCATACAACTACGTGTTTGACCCTGTGCAAGACTGTTTAGGTGTTTTAAACCCTAACAAACAGTATTTACAATATTGTTCCTCTGTACTCTCCACCAATCACAACCATGCGGTATCAGCTAACACATACCTTACAGAACAGTTGCTGCATGGTTTTTTAACAACATACTAACGTTTGTCTATTGAGGTAATAGTGATACATGCAACTTGACTGTTGTCTTTGATGCTTTCTTGGAAAAAGAGAACCACCTGCCTCTAAACTGACATGGATCTGCATTAACGGATGATAGAAAGTAGACGAAGTGATCGATTTTAAGGGTCTGTAACGAGGTGTGATCTAATGATAGACTAATAACGCAGTCTAGAGTGAGTGAGCATTCAGGCATTTAACCAGTGTTTTTCCTTTGTTCTCTCGGGGTACATCAGTTGTGTGATCTAACCTGGGATCAACTAGTATACAATTGCATGTTCTATGTGTGACTTTGTGCGATATCTACGTGTAATAGTTAACAGAAAATGTCTCCAGACCATGATCAGCAGAGGACTTCCAACACATGGATTATCAGTCGTGTCCACCGACGGAAAACCTATTTCAACACATCTCCTCTAGACAAACGAAAATGCATGTGAAGTACTACATTTCCCTGTTCATCTTGGACATACATCGAGTCTTCATTTTCTTAACTGCAGTAATTCTTGGTTAGTGACAGCTGTTTGTGAGGTTCTGCAGAACCTATGTGTACCTTTGCTTGACAGCTGTCCTCTTTACAGAGTCAATGCAGCACGCCACTGCTATGCGTTTGTTTGTTTCCTTGTAAAAGGCATTTTCCGTTGCTCATGATCATTTATATCACTGATATGAGTATAGTGTGATTTCTGAACCGTAATCGAATGTGAACAGTGGGCTTCATACATCTCCAGAAAACTATATTGTGTATGTATTACAAAGGACCTATGTTTTTCTTTGGTGTAGAAGGAAGTAATTTTATCATCTTAAAGTTTGTCACCATAGTGAGTGGGATAGAAAACTAGCAGGAGGTATGTATGTCATATATTGGACATACACTCATGCTCATAAATTAAGGGTAATTGCAGAATGTGGTGCCACACAACGTAGCACTACACAAAACTGGCGCTAATAGCATAGGCACATAGGGAACACACACGACACAGATCGCAAGTCCACGGTATTGGTGATAAGTTGAGAAAACCGTCCCGAAACACATGTGCTACAAAACGCCACTGTTTCCTGCGCATGTACCCAGACATCAATATGGATATGATCTCCACGCACACGTACACAGGCCACACAACGGGTTGGCATACTCTGGATCAGGTGGTCGAGCAGCTGCTGGGGTGTAGCCTCCCATTCTTGCATCAGTGCCTGTCGGAGCTCCTGAAGTGTACTAGGGGTTTCAAGACGTGCAGTGATATGTCGACCAAGAGCATCCCAGACGTGCTCGATGGGGTTTAGGTCTGGAGAACAGGCACTCCATTCGCCTGATATCTTCTGTTTCAAGGTACTCCTCCACGATGACAGCTCGGTGCGGCCATGCATTATCATCCCCCTGAAAAGGCAGACATACTGGTGCGAAATGACGTCCCGATACACCTGACCTGTTACAGTTCCTCTGCCAAAGACATGCAGGGGTGTACATGCACCAATCATTATCCCACCCCACACCATCAAACCACGACCTCCATACAGGTCCCTTTCAAGGACATTAAGGGGTTGGTATCTGGTTCCTGGTTCACACCAGATGAAAACCCGGCGAGAATCACTGTTCAGACTATACCTGGACTCGTCCGTGAACATAACCTGGGACCACTGTTCCAGTGACCATGTACTGTGTTCTTGACACCAGACTTTACGGGCTCTCCTGTGACCAGTGGTCAGTGGAATGCACGTTGCAGGTCTCCAGGCGAATAAACCGTGTCTGTCCAGTAGTCTGTAGACTGTGTGTCTGGAGACAACTGTTCCACTGGCTGCAGTAAGGTCCCAAGGAAGGCTACCTGCAGTACTCTGTGGCCATCTGCGGGCAATGATGGTGGGATGTCGTTCTTCTTGTGGTGTTGTACACTGTGGACGTGCCGTACTGTAGCGCCTGGACAGGTTTCCTGTCTGCTGGAATCGTTGCCATAATCTTGAGATCATACTTTGCGGCACACGGAGGTTCCGTGCTATGACCTGCTGTATTTGACCAGCCTCCAGTCGCGCTAGTATTCTACCCCTCACGACGTCATCAATATGTGTTCTTTGAGCCATTTTCAACACACAGTCAGCATTAGCACGTCTGAAAACGTCTGCACACCTACTCGCTGCACCGTACTGTGACGTGCACCAACACACCTCTGCGTATGTGGACTGCTGCCAGCGCCACCGTGCGGCGACCGCAGGTCAGATGCACCGCATGGTCATATCCCGAGGTGATTTAAACCAGCAAACCGCCCATCAGAGCGTTGTTTCATCAGGTATCAGCATTATCCTTAATTTATGAGCAAGAGTGTATAATCAAACTTACGATTCTTTGAAAAACTCTCGAGCTTCCAGTCGCGTCAGGTGGTTTAAAATTCGTGGGCATACTGTGCACTGATTTTTACTTGATATCGTTCACCAAATAATCGAGTTCTCCGACCTCCTCGCACCCAAATATGCGTCTAAACTGTCTCTTTATAATTGCGCAGACGTTGTGCCAAAAAAAATCCTTATGTGACAAAACAACAAACAAGTTACAATAAACCCTGAAATAAAACATGGGAAATTACCCCTCCAAACTTGTCACACACGTTGTTCTCTTCATTCCAAATATGTTTAATTATAGTGTGCGCAATCTGTTTGTCCCCCATCAAAAGATTCTTAAACTTTACTTTTCTTTTTTCACCTTCAATTTCAAAATCCAACCACCTTCCCACGCAGTTCAGTGAAGTTTTATATTTACGTACGAAATCTGTTCCCAGCACCAAATCTTTTACAAGTCCATTCACTACAAAACATGCTATACTAAAATGATTCTCCGTGCACTTGTATTCCAAGAGCACTTCCTGCCTTATTGGCTTACTTAAACCAACCACCAGCAGCTGTTTTAATTTTTACACTATTTACAGGTAGTAATACTAATATCTTATTCTTTATCCTATATACAAAACCTTCCAACACTGCCAATTCATTACTTACAGAATCGAGCAGTGCGTCTACTTTCCCGTCATTTAATTTAATTTCAATGATAAGCTGAACATTAATCATTTCTTTTCGCTCTAAACACTGTTCTCTCAATAAATCATTCTTTATGTCTCGTCCCTCCTCTTCCATCTCCAGTGTACACATATCCTGTTCGATCCACCCCTCAATTTTATACTCGTCCCAAAACAATTCATTAAACGCTTCTTTCGCCCCGATTTCATTTTTTCCCTTCTAGGCCTCTCACTATCTTAAACTTCTCTCGAGTCCGCAAATGAGGCAATAACGATCGTAATGTATTACTGTACCATCGGCAATCAGATACAGTAAAATCGCATTCACTTTTTGTATCCCGCCTGGGAGGCGGCGCGTGGGTAGGAACGGGAAAAGGTAATACAAGTCGGCAGTGCAAGAACGTGGTGCACTGGTGCAAAAACAAGGTGATAAACCATTACATAGCTTTGTACATAGGTGCGATGCCGAAGCGAAGTGTCCTGGCTGGCTGCACCTGATCCAATGGACTGAAGCAGCCGCGGAGCTCGTAGACCCCGACAGCACCGGCTAGAGGGCGCTGTCGTCTGTGTCTCTCGTAGTGCCAACTTGAGAAACTGTTCCGTGGCATCGTTGCTATCGATACCACAGAAACAGCCTCCATTCCTTCCATACTAGCTATGAAAGCTCAGGCCAAATGTAGCTTAAATTCAAAAATATAGTACCGACGGCAGTTGAGAGATTTGTACGAAATAAATTAATAATATCGGTACTAAATCCAACCCCCCCCCCCCATGGAACACAAAATAGGTAAACAAGTCAGAACAATGTTGGAGAAGCAAGGAGAAAATCGTACCAAGCTTAAAGGAACACACGAAATTTAACACGAACTTCAATGCGAAATGCTGTTAACAGATTCCGCACCGGAACTCTGTCTCGATATCTGATAGAAAATCCAAGGAGTTCCTGGTTCCTGTTAATTACACCAGTGGCAAGACACAATCAATAGCTTCACTGCGCAGTGGCGATGCTAATGCTACCGTCGACAGAGCCAGTAAAACACTTACTAAATAGGATTTTCCGAAATTTCATCACCGAAGAACACGAAGTAAATATTCCAGAACTCGAATCAAGAACTGCCAACATGAGTAACGTGGAAGTAGATATCCTCTATCTAGCAAAGCAGCTAAAATCACCTAATAAATGGAAGCCCTCCTGTGCAGATTTACATCAGTTAGATTCCTTTCAGAGTATGCTGACATAACAGCTTCGTACGTAACTGTTATGTAGAACCTCTCGCTTGACGGAAGAACCGCGCCTATCGCTGGTAAGTTGGACAGGGAGGCGGGGTGTCGAAACAAAGGCCATACGGACATTCTCTAAACCTAACGTTCCCTTATCCAGTATAACATCCCGACCCTTAAAGATGCTCGATGGGGCTCGAAAAAAAGGTAGAATCAAAGAAGTGGCATCCATATTAAAAGCACTCTGTCTTCAGGTCATAAGTGGCCCATCGGGACCATCCGACCTCCGTGACATCCTCAGTTGAGGATGCGGATAGGAGGGGCGTGTGGTCAGCACACCGCTTTCCCGGTCGTTATGATGATTTTCCTTGACCGGAGCCGCTACTATTCGGTCGAGTTGTTCCTCAATTGGCATCACGAGACTGAGTGCACCCCGAAAAAATGGCAACAGCGCATGGAGGCATAACTATGAATTATTTAAGATAAAATACGTTTTTCAAATTTAATTCTTCGGACATCACACGTTTGTAAACTTGCCTAATGGTTCAAATGGTTCAAATGGCTCTGAGCACTATGGGACTTAACATCTATGGTTATCAGTCCCCTAGAACTTAGAACTACTTAAACCTAACTAACCTAAGAACATCACACACATCCATGCCCGAGGCAGGATTCGAACCTGCGTCCGTAGCGGTCGCCCGGTTCCAGACTGTAGCTCCTACAACCGCTCGGCCACTCCGGCCGGCAACTTGCGTAATGAATCATATTGAAAGAGGGATTTTGTAAATTACCCGTGTTCGGATAATAATTTCTGCTGACGCCAGTGGCCTCACACCTAGCGCCCTATATGTGTTTATGGGCAGTGCGCACATTGCCACAGTAGCACCGCGTGATGCGGTCGGTTTGCACAGGATGTGGCTGGCCTGAGCCTGAGCAGGGCGTGCGCGCGCTGTTGCAGCACTACACGCTGGACTGCTACTTCCGGCAGACGTGGACGGACCGCCGGCTCACGTTCGACTTCCCGGGCCTGGACGAGTTCTCGCTGTCGTGGCTGTTCCTGGACCGCGTCTGGAAGCCGGACACGTTCTTCCTCAACGGCAAGAAGTCGCACCTGCACCGTATCAGCGTGCCCAACAAGTTCCTCCGGCTCCGCCACGACGGCCTCCTCACCTACTCCATGAGGTCAGCCGCTGCACTCGTCGTCTGTGGTACACCCTCTGCTACGGCGGAAGCTGTGCGAATGAATACACTGTCTGATCAAAAGTATCCGCACACCACTGTGTAATGCGAAACTGGCCATCAGATGTTACGAGAGGCGGATCAGCAAGTGTAAAATGAGGAGAAGAATATTGTGTTGTCGGCAGGGAAGCAGTAGCACAAGGAAAGGTTGGTTAGGAGAGCTCAGTAAATTCGTACATTGACTACTCATTGGATGTAACCCGAGAAAATCCACCAGGGAATTTCAGCTTTTCTAAAACGGCCCAGTCGAGTGTTGGAAATATGATTGTGAAGTGAAAACGCGAAGGACCAACCACAGCGAAACCGAAGCTACACAGATCTCATGTACTGTTGGACGGGGACCGTCGAGCATTGTGGACAGTGGTTGTAAAAAAATTACATGAACTCAGTCGAAGGAATCACTCGTGGGTTCCAAAGTACTACCGGCAGTCCAGTTATCACAATGACTGTGAGTGGTAATTTAAAAATGGTTCAAATGGCTCTGAGCACTTATGGGGCTTAACTTCTGAGGTCATCAGTCCCCTAGAACTTAGAACTACTTAAACCTAACTAACCTAAGGACATCACACACATCCATGGCCGAGGCAGGATTAGAACCTGCGACCGTAGCGGCCGCGCAGTTCCAGACTGTGGCGCCTAGAACCGCTCGGCCATAACGGCCGGCGATGATTTAAAAAGAACAGCTACAGTGGTCGAGCAGCTCCTCATAAGTCACAAGTTTCTGTAGTCAGCGCTAAACAACATTTTAAGTGGTGCAAAGAGTGACTGAAAATGAGTGTTTAGAATGACGAATTACTCTATACCCTGTAGCAATCCATTAGAAGGAGATGGATTTGGCGAACTCCTGGAGAACATTACCTGCCATCATGCGTACCGCCTATAGTGAAGTACGGGGAGGAGGTGTTATAACATAGGGTTGTGTTTCGTGGTTAGGCTGTGGTCCCTTTATTAAGGAAACGCTAAATGCAGAAGCCTCTGAAGATTTTTTAGAGCACTGTCTACTGCATATAGTAGTACAGAAGAGGGACACTTTGGAGCTGATGATTGTTTGTATAAGGACGATATTGCACCGTCTCATATAGTTCCGTCTAAAGGCAATAATTTGTCGGCAATAATATTGCAGAAATGGACTGGCCTGTCCAGAATCCCTACTTGAAACGAATGGAACGTCTTTGGTTTGAGTAAGAACGTCAGAGACTCTCGAGACGTCAGCATCCGAGGTCACTGCCTTCACTGACTTCGGCTCTTTGGGAAGAATTGGCTGCCATTCCTCCACAGACATTCAGACATCTCATTGAAAGTGTCCCCAGCAGAGTTTAACCCGGCATAAAAGCGAAGGGGTGGCACACAGCACATTAATGCCCACTAATAGGTGCCCGGATCCTTTTGATCAGATACTGTAATTCTTCAACTTATATGTTCAGAGAGAGCTCTACTCCATGCAGATGTTTTGCATTGTTCATCTTCTTGGATTGGAAACCTCTTTTTCATACTATTTTGGCCACAGAAAATAGGTAGTGGATGTAAAAGTAAACCCACACTCTCGCTGCACTTCAGTATAGCACCCCCTGTTTCCAATCGCAATCTGTGCAATACGGATTGTGTATAGCCTGCACAGGATACAGTGGCCGATGCGCAGTGACTGATTTTCGTCCAAAGCGCTGGGCGAGTTTATTCGTTAGTTTAGAAGGGAAGGCCAACACCACCTGAAACGTTTCGGCCGGTCGGCGATGGCAGAATCGAGGCATACGCCATGCAATCTTTCTCAAACGATTTTACAGAAACTATTTGGTAAAAAAATAATTTTTGCTTTACTTATGGCTTCATACGTCAGCTTCGTGATGGCGTGCCCACCATTTCGTTAATGTTCATAGTTGTTGTGATATTTATGTGGAAGTAAGACACTGCGTGAAATTCGAAAAAGTTTGTAATGAAAAACAGAGGTCGGTATGATTTTGCATGTGGTGCATATTACATAATACGTTGCAGTGTATGAAATTTATGTAATATCACAAATCTCGAGAAAATTGGTCTGACATAGCTCACTCGCTTGTGATCACTGAAGACGTAATGTCTCAGTGAACTGTGACCATCTGCTACGGTAATGAAGAAAGGCACCGTCTGGGTCGGTTGGTATTTTTTATAGGATAACCGGTCCTGACCTGTGATACCGATAGTCCTCAGATCAGAGTGCAATATCCACAACATTTTTCGTATTTCATAAACGGTTTGAGATATCGAGATTTTGGCAAATAATAGCACACAAAGAGAAGAGTGTTTTGCAATATGGTTGTTATGCTAAACTTAATTATCTACCATGTTATTGCACTGACTACAGACTTGTTCGATGCAAGAATGCAATTTTTAAGTACTATCGATAGCTAGTGAAAAGACAATTGCTGTGGATTTAGAAACAACATAACTGAAATTACACGTTTATTTTACATCGAGAATGTGCTTTTTCATAAGCTACTGACCTTACTGTGCCTCAGTTCCTCACTTAATAAACTTAATGGATCACTTTTTCAGAACTGTTTTGCAACTGCATCTGCACAATATGTTAGCAATGTGTGGCTGTGTAAACTCCGCTGTGTTTTAGCAAAAGAAGCAAATTTTAACATGGGAACCAGAGAAATGTGTAGGCTTTACTAAAAATTCACCACTCTGAATGTTACAAATGGTTGAAAAGTCAGGTGAAAACAAATTTTCAGCGAAATTCTTTTTAGATACTAACCAAAGCAGAAGTGACAGTAGATCTTTTTGAATAGCCACCATGCAAATGTGGGTGTGGGCCTCCACATAATATTTACAGAAAATTTTAGAATGGCACTTCCCCTCTAGCGCTCGGCACTTCCCCTACAGCGCCTGCCCATAACGCCTACCACTGCTGCTCTCCCCACACGTGCCCTGTCTGCCATCTAGTGGCCACGGCGTTCTGCACACGGTATACACTGATAAGTCTCTCAACACTGCTCGAAGAGTCGTTTCAAACTTAGATCATATGCTCGTTGTCACTTCACGGCAAGAGTGGTAGTTAGCACGGGAAGTTACTCACAGAATCCTGGTACACAATTGCGAATTCATTCCGACATTCAAATGCTATGGTAAGACACTAAACAATTAAGTGGTCGCCTGTGGTCAGCAGCAGCAGCAGCTGGTGATGGCTGTCTACAAATGACAGTTTGTGGACACCCCAAGGAGGTTGCAGCAGAACTGTGCTTTACCTTTATCGAGGCAACTGGGATAGCTCTGTCGATCTAGACAATGTAACCGTCTCCACACAATAAATTTGGTCTCTAGTTGTCTATCACAAAAAATATTACAAACTCCTCATCACAGTGATGCACCTGTAATGTGAGAAAGCAACACCTGCAATGAAAACCTGGATCAGTTGTATCGGGTTCTCTTCACAGGTTCGCAGATATGTAGGTGGATGAAAATGTTTTTTGAGCCTTTTATAACCCTGATGGCAAGTTTAAACTACTTTAAGAATAAAAGCAAATTTTTGGAAAAATAATAATCTTTTAATAAGTACTTATTACTTTTTTTTACGTCTTTCATACCCTGTGGAACAGTATTTTGGTGTAATCCCTCACATCGGCAAAAAGTATTCGCAGAAAAAAGAAAAGAGTGTAGTTAATGTGTGGGACTAACTGTTTTGGTTGTTGGGGACAGTAGTAATAGCTTCATGGTACTTTCTAAGATGAAATGTTTACACTATCCATTTGAGTTTAAGACTAAAATAGATATTTCCAAGTACATCATTGGATGTAAAAGTAATTTTCACTACCGCATAATTAATTAGACTTTTGTACAGATAGTGGCGAGATGCACAGATACAACTCTCTTTGATCATCTGTCCATCGAAGTAAAATGTTTGACAGACATAGCAGATTTCTGCAAGAATTGCTTCTCATCCAGACCTTCTTCTGCACACTAGTGGAAAGAATAAGGAAAGAAGATTAGGATTTAGCGTCTCGTCGACGACATGGTCATCAGAAGCGCAGCACTGCCTCGTATTAGGGAACTATGGAGAAGAAATTTAGCCACGTCCGCTTCAAAGGAAATATCCCAGCATTTGATTTAAATAATTTCAGGAAATCAGTGAGAAAAAAAATGTGGAGGAGCTATTGTGGTAAGATAATGGACTCATTTTTGGAGGACGGCCGTTATTTTACGGAGGAGCCCTCTATTCCAGATGCTCTTGTTATATCAGTTAACTGAGCCACTAACCTAAAAAGTGCCTCTTCAGAAGTAGCGAACTCTTTTAGGCAGCCGCGACCGTGACAACACGTAGAAAACAAATCTCGAATTTTTAGTGAAAGATATAATTAATCAACTGAAGACGCAATGTCTCAGTGAACTGTGACCATCTGTTACGGTAGTGAAGAAAGCCACCGTCTGGGTCGGTTGGTATGTTTTATAGAATAACCGGTCCTGACCTGTGATACCGATAGTCCTCAGATCAGACAATGTCTTTCTTCATTGCAGATGGCATTAGCTTTCATTTGTGTACCTGTGGAACGAAACTCATGCTTGTTTTTTGTATGTTTGCAGGCTGACAATCCAGGCTCGATGTCCCATGCATCTTCGCAAGTTCCCACTGGACTCGCAAGCTTGCCCGTTGGTCATTGGAAGCTGTGAGTGGTTTTTCCCACTACATTACTATTCAGTGCCGCTCACTTTCACGGACAGCAAAAACTGTCCTGCTGTCTTGCCGTTCTCCACATACATAAAATAATGTCAGTTCTTACTGAAACATTGTTTCAGACAGTCTAAGTTATAATAATGTCTTATATTCATATTCGTCTATGAGCACTTCGTAAAAGTATTGGACATGCTTTAACAAGGGCTTCGGCTACAGAGGTAGGTATTTACCAGTACCATTTACATAGCCGTTTAGCTTAGTAGGCACCCCAGCAATATTTCAAAGGTTCCTAAAGCAATTGCTAAAGTATATACCCATCCGTCAAATTTGTTGGGCTAAAAGCAGTAAAGATGCCCTATTACGCAACCAGTTTCACATTGCCACAGACAATAGGAGTCTGTTGCAAAGTGCAAAAGTGCTCATTTCTTCAGCCTTTGGTAGAATACTTTGGATATATTGGGAAAGAAGGGATGAGGCCAACACAATTATATATACAAGCCTGAACCGGGAAAGCTCAGAGTACTTGACACAAAACTAATAAAACAAACTATTATAGATGTTCCATTCCAAATGCTGCCACAGTAGGCACACTGTTGAACAGTCTCCGGAAAGCTTTAATCAGTTTTCAGTGGTCTTTTGAATGAAAGCGAGCGTTCTGTGGTCTCACGCGCTGTATAACCCAAGTTTCATGTCTCACCAATTTTCCCATGAGTATCCTCTCATCCTGGCAGCAGATGAATTGGAGTTGTGTTGTCACTGACCGATGGGTCTTAACATCCAATAGCATTTTTTTGAAACTTCCCTCAGCAAGAGTGTTGCCGGTGACATGCAAGGGTCTCAGTCCGAGAATGGACCACAGCTTTAATCTCCCAGGAAGTTTCTAATCTAGAAGTAATTCTCATAATAATGAGTAGACTATCACTAGTCATAATCTGTTATTAGTGCAGTTTATAGATGTCGCTCGTCTGTTAGCACTGAGAACTCTATGTAAACACCGATGCTTTCTATCGTTAAGTGAATGCCGTCGGCCACTGCGTTGTCCGTGGTGAGAGATAAAGCCTGAAATGTGGTTTTCTCGGCACACTCTCGACACTGCGGCTCTCGGAATACTGAATTCCCTAACGATTTCCAAATTGGAATGTCCCATGCGTCTAGCTCCAGCTGCCATCCCGCGTTCAAAGTGAGTTAATTCCTGTCGTGCGGCTATAAATACGTTGGAAACTTGTACATGTGAATCAACTGAGTATAACTGACAGCTCCGCCAATTCACTACCCTTTTGTACCTTTTGTACGCGATACTACCGCCATCTCTATGTGCATATAGCTGTCAAATGACTTGTATCACCTCAGTGAAAGTTAAATGATTAAATCAAGACCCTACGCTGTCGACAGGCGTTGATATACATCAATGGGGACAGTTAAAAAGGTGTGCCCCGATCGGGACTCGAACCCGGGACCTCCTGCTTTCATGGCAGACGCTCTATGCATCTGAGCCACCGAAGGCACAGAGGATAGTGCGACTGCAGGGATTGATCCCTTGAACGCTGCCCGTGAGGACCACATTTCCAACTTAATGTCCACACACTACATTCGTAGTGCCCCCGCCCATTACACTCATTACTCGCGGCACAATCGTACCGAGTCTCGTAAGATTGGATTGGATTGTTTGGGGAAGGAGACCAGACAGCGAGGTAATCGGTCTCATCGGATTAGAAAAGGACGGGGAAGGAACCATCCCGGCATTCGTCTGAAATGATTTAGGTGAATTACGGAAAACCTAAATCAGGATGGCCGGAGGCGGGATTGAACCGTCGTCCTCCCGAATGCGAGTCCAGTGTGCTATCCCGCAAGAGTTCGGGCAATGCGTGTGCATCCAGCACAGAAGAAGAAGGTCAATGACCGGTTAGCCTTAACTATATAAAAACGGTATCCGTTCTTTCGGACATGTGCGAAAGAACAGATACCATCTTCATATATCAGTGTACGTGGGTTCTGTAGGGAAATTTGTGTTGATTTCCCAAGTAGTGCCCTAGATCTAATTGTCCGTCTCGGCTTCCTCTACACCACTGTGGTACATTATAAACAGGTACCGATTACACGCAGAAGAGATCTGTGAATTTAAGATTTTTGTACGCAAGGATTTAAAGAGTTTTTCTATTGCTACGGACATAGGAGAGCTGTGGAGTCTGTTGTGAGAACGTCGCAACGTTGTACTTTAATGGTCAGATGCCAACTAATCTATGTTGTACTCTAAATAAGTTTATGTTGGAGGTAAATGTCGTGCTGTCTGATCGGCACGCCGCAGACGCTTGTGCTAGCCCAGGCTGCAGGCCCGGACCTCTCGGTGGGCTGTGACGGTGAGGGCGGGCCGTACGCGTGTTGCAGACGGCTACCGGTCGTCGGACGTGGTGTACCGCTGGCTGGGCGGCAGCTCCAGCGTCGTGGCGGAGGGCGTCGAGCTGGCCCAGTACGACCTGGTGCGCGTCACCACCAAGGAGAACATCAGCGTCTTCTTCGGCGAAGGTGAGATCGCGTCGCGCTCCACACCTTTGTTCTTCTGTACTGCCGACTTCATTTCTGCCGCATGGCATTCCTTTCACGTCTGAAAATGCCTCTTGCCCATGATCATACACTGTTATGCAAAACTTAAGGACGGAAATTGTTGTATCTACGGACCCAACCAACCAACTCGCGCACGCCCGCCCTGACAGTGACATCGCTGGCCACAGTTCCTGCCGCGGCCGTCGGCGTCTCAGGGCGTCACCGCCGACGGGAGAGGTCGCGCCATGGCTGAGCTCGGGTTCGCAGCGCCCTCTGCGTTTTGCATATAAGGAGCGCTGGCCCCGAGGCGGACAGTCTATTGTCGATTGCAATTGCTAGCCTTTCGTGGAGTTTATAGCGGAGCCACATTGCTATTGTATTCGACTAGGCTCAGTACACGGATTACTCTTGGCTATTACTTGGACTTGTATTGCTGGTGCACGTTTCGTCAGAAATAAACATAAGTTATCTCTTCATTCTACCTGGCGCAATTCTTGTCATTAAATATTTTTCGGCCAACAGACGTAGCTACATCCTGGTCACTACCCACGCTTTAAACAGTTTGTGGTGGCTGCCCCAAAAGTACCGCCGAGGACCTTGGGTTTGGGAGCCGTCACAGAAGTGGGTTGGTTGGGTGCGTGGATACAACAGAAATAGCTTTCGTATCATGTGTCTCTGTTAAGAAACACACCTCCAAAAACTGCTTCAATGTAGTACCGAAGGTAACTCAAAGTAATATGCAAAGAGACGAATGTAAATCACACTTTTATTCAAAGACAATAATTACACTGAAGTCACCGCGATTTGTCATGATTCCCTGGACATTAAAAAAGGCAGGACATGGTTTTTAATAGGATGTGTGATCACCACGTTGGTGAGGTGATCTTGTGGTACGGCGTTCCATTTTTCCAACAGTTCCGTTGAGAACTGCTGGATGGTCGTTGCCGCATATGGAAGTGCTGGGGTACGTCTCTCCAACGCATTCCACACATACTCCGTGGTGTTGAAGTCGGGGGAAGGAGCAGGCCAATCCATTCGCCGAATATGCACTTGTTCCAAGAACTCCATGTGCACTGTTCGTTGTGGTCGCGCATCTGTGATCCATCCATTGAGTACACCCCTGACTCGTGTATGAAGTAGCTCTAAATCCTCGATAAATCGATACTTAAATAGCTTAAGGAAAATTGTGCGACCGTTCCTTTGAAAGGGCAAGGACGATTTCCTTTCTTATCCCTAACCTATTCGCGTTTCTGCTCTGTCCCTAATGACCTTGTTGTGGACAGAACTTTAAAACCTTAATCTTCCTTCTTCCTTTTAAATTTGGTATCCTTATCACGTTATATTTATAGAGGAAAATACAGAAGCTTCAAAGAAGAGCGTCGCATTCCGTCAGAGATTCGTTTAGTAATGGTGAACCCATCATGGGGATTCCGATCCAGCTCCAATGCGAGACGCAAGAGAGTTTGGTACGATACTATAAGAGTCAGCTGATATATTGGGTTGCTGCGTAAGTTCTTGCGTTTTATGGTGCTAACAACACTGGTTACCATGCCTTTTTGTTTTCAATAGCAACAGTGTATCATCTTACCCGTTCAGTGTATGCAGCAGTTCTTGGTAGCAGTTGACAATTAATATGATTTTCTGAGGGTGTGTATCATCCTTCGCGTGGTCCGTTGCTTTTCTCGGTGGTCTGAGCCATTCTTTCCTCTTCTTTAAGTTCACATACAGCATTACCAAGGAATGATGTGCGCTTATGACAAGCAAAATCAGCCCGGGACCGCTCTGGTGCTACGGTCACAGGTTCGAATCCTGCCTCGGGCATGGATGTGTGTGATGTCCTTAGGTTAGTTAGGTTTACGTAGTTCTAAATTTAGGGGACTGATGACCTCAGATGTTAAATCCCATAGTGCTTAGAGCCATTTGAACAATTTTTTTACAAGCAAAACAATAATTTTCCAGCAAAGACGAACATATGGTTAACCGCTCATTTTTGCTGGTGTCGCTTAAGTATGGTAACCACTTACCCAATTTTGGCACCTTACCCACGAATACAAGTGGCGTACAATGGCTGTGTGGTTAATTGTGTAATTTGTACCAATTCCTGCGTCGTTTAGCTGGAATTATTGTGAGCCAACTGATTTAGGAACCTTTCATTAAAAAAGAGATCTTGCATAGCGTGGTTCACCACAGAAAACAAAAACGAGAAAATCATTTGTGTGCTGTCCACTTACCAAATTCCTGCCTCCTGTACACACCATAAATTCTTCTCCATGTTTCTGCAGCATTAGGTCCTCTATTACACTAGAGGATGGAACATGGGAAAAGCATGTTTCTCACCACTGACTAACTGTAGCCTGGTTTATTTAAAAAAATTGCATTCAATAATAGTAGCTTTATCGCATTTTTGAAGTCCACATTCCTTAATTAGGTTTGGAGAATGATGCTGCTGAGGTGACATTCTTCTTGCCGGACACAAATTTGTATCTTCTCTTAAAAGTTACACACTGAGGTCATCGCTTGTGCAATGCTTGTTCACGTACACTCTTAACTACAAATGACCCCACAAAAAGAAATCAAAGATCGATAGGATGGATGAGTCTGGGGGCCAGGAAACATTATCATGTCGTGAGGTGATATGGCCTAGGAACATTAGTGGAAACACTTCCATGGATGCTCTCCCCAAGTGATCTGTGGCAGCATCCTGTTGAAACCACATTTGTCTCATGTTCATTCGATGCCTTTCAAGTTCTGGATGAAGAAAGTTGTTTAACATTACTTCGTAGTGCGCTGATGTCATAGTAACTTCGGTTCTTCCCACTTCAAAAAAAGTAAGGTCCAAGAATCCCTGTCTTGGAGGTACCGCACCACACTGTTACTTTTGAGCTGTGTTTTTGGTGTGGTTCATATAGGTTCTCCGACGCCCTGTACCAAAAATTCTGTACATACAAATAACCATCCAGATAAAAATGGGCTTCATCGCTTAAAAATACTGGAGCATCTATATCTTCCATAAGAATAGCATCCATTATGCCACAAAATTCTCTGCACTGCGGAAATCCGTTTCACTTAGCTGCTGGACAATTATTGTTTTGTACAGTTGAACTTTGATATCATCATGTAAGATGCGTTGGAGCGAACGATGTGACATATCCAGCGGTACAGTCTGTAGCTTACCGATCGCTTCCGGCAACAAGAACTACTGGTCTCATTCTCTCTACGTTTTCTGGAGTTAGAACTGAGTGGGGAAGACCGGGTGGTTTCTTTTCCATCACAGACCTTGTACTTCTAAATGTTGCAACCCATCGGAGTATAATGTCTCGATCTGGGACTGCATCTCGACATTCGACATCAAACTTTTGACGGAAAAGAAACGTTGAACTGTGACTACAGAATCATTGTTTCTAAAGAACTGTTCGACCCCGAACACACGGTACTCCGTACTCAAGTGCTCCATAGCGTCTGAAACCTCATTGTCCGAGCTGTCTGCCAAGGATCGCACAAGGTCAACACCCCCACTCGTCTCGGAGTACTGGCAGTTTAAAAATCATGCGTTTCCTCTGCTCCATGCAATAGAAGAGCAACAACTTTCGGAATGGTTATTTTTCTCCACTTTACGCCCCATTCTTATTATCCTTTAAAATGGCTAACACGAGCTCTTAACATGCAAATTACTGTTTGCAACAATCAAATTCCAAACTGACAAAAAACAATCGCATAACGAAAAAAAGGCTTCGCAGTGTAATGGTGCCAAGTCAGTGGAGAAAAGCACGGACTTGCGCATCAACCCCATTTCTCTTCCTTCTGCTTAAACCTCACGAAAAAAACTTGGAGGTAAAATTGGAGAAATGCATTGTCATATGGAAGTGTACTAGCTCAGTCAACGTAGGAAAATTAGGGGAAAAATTCGTTGTAGTTGTAAATTTTTGTACAGCGGTAGGGGAGACTGTAATGAATAACTTACTAAAAATCCTGACCGGTAGGGCGTGGGCGTGTGGGGTGCAGAGGAGAGAGCGAGGGCGGGGGCGGGGCCGGGGGCGGGGGGGGGGGGGGGGGGCGGTGGACAGGCGTATAAGACAAATTTTTTAGGTCCTTCTTGAATATTTCTAAGACAACGGTTTCTAGCGAAAATATCAGTACAAAATTACACAACGTGTATTCTTGTACAAAAAAGTGAAAAGGCAGTATTCATGTTCCTCTAAGGCTAATGGTTTTTGCTTTGCAAGGGATGGAAAAATAGCAGATCATTAAAAATAGTGCAATATTGCAGTACCTGTGTTATTTTGAATTACAGTGCAAAGTTGCTTTAGACCTGCATGAATGTCCAAAGGAACAGGTACTGCGACGACTACAGCCGTTGTGAAATACATTAAACATATTCGCAATAGCGAATGTGGACAACATTCAGCTATAGAATGGAATGACGATAATGAATTAGTAGCTTATCATGAGCTGTCAACTTACCCTTTGGCCATCTGTGTACGTCACACAGCCACTCCCAAACTTATATATGTCATCAAGCATGCATCTATGACCTGTACTCGTACATCTACAGTATTATGTACATTCTTGTACAGATGAGGCTTTTTGTGTCACTTGCCCGTGTCGGCGGATAAATATGATAATGCAGTGCCTGTGTCATTGTGAAATACGATGCAAAGTTTCTTTGGACACCCAAAGGAACTTTGCATCTTAATTCACAATGACACAGGCACAGCATTATCGTATTTATCTGTCGACACCAGGCAAGCAAGTTTCAAATACAAAGTCTCATCTGTACAAGAATGTACATAATAGATGTTCGAGTCCAGGTCCAAAGGAATTCAGAATATCGCAGGCACTGCAGTGTCATATTTATCCACCGACACCGGGCAAGTGACATTCAAATAAAAAGTGCTATCTGTACAAGAATATACATAATAGATGAACCAATACAGGTCGTAGATACGTGCTTGATGACATATGGAAGTTTGGGAGTGGCTGTGAGATGCGCACAGATAGCCAAATGGTTGCTCGCCTCGTACGAGTGTAATGGCTCATATTGATTCCGCTGGAAGGATGGCACTTCTGTTGTGTTTACGATTATACAAATAAAGATATTTTGCTTACTTACCCTGTTCCCAGTAAAAAGAAAGTGCTACAGGGGAGTGGTTCAGGGATGGGAAGGCGGAGGCATCGTGGCCAGACCTCGGGTTTCGACCCCTGCCCACCCTGTCTTCACCAGCTCAGAATTGATCACTGTACTCCTTACCATAAAAAAAGGGGTGGCGCCCATTAAAAAAAAGGTAAGTTGATCTCTCGTTATAAGTGGATAATCCTTGTTCGAGTCCCGATCCAGCAGAAATTTTCACTGTCGTCATTCCGTTCTACAGCTGAGGATTGTCCATATTCGCAACTGCGAATGTGTTTAATGTATTAAATATAGTGTTTTAACAGTATGAAACTGGACACATCTAAGTACAGTAAACCCATCTAAAAGAATAAAATATGTTCTGGGGGTGTACTAGCGTGAAAAGGCGGGGGTGGAGGTAAGAAGTGTGGGGGTGGTAGGATGCTTGATTGTGGTCATGCACTTACCTCATTGGTAAATATGCAAAATGAAGCGCTAGCGGGCAGTTGACCATTGTCTCTATTACACTACGTCACAAAAGCAACTACAGGGCATTTCACAAAGTTACAACGATCCATACGCAGCTCGCCATATGAATCACTGGCGACACAGTGCGAAGACGCCGCTGAGGGAGCCGGCCGCTGTGGCCGAGCGGTTCTAGGCGCTTCTGTCCGGAACCACACTGCTGCTGCGGTCGCAGGTTCGAATCCTGCCTCGGGCATGGATGTGTCTGATGTCCTTAGGTTACATAGGTTTACATAGTTCTAAGTCTAGGGTACTAATGACCTCAGATGTTAATTCCATAGTGCTTACAGTCATTTGAACCCCTGAGTGAGCGAAGGGGAGGGTATTTATTTACTACGAAGTGGGTTAAACTACATTGAACACAGATGTGAGTAACTAATAACACAATGGGAAGAAAAGCATAGTGATAGCATTTACGTAAATCTTTGCCCACAGTTTCGCAATGCTCCAGGGAAGTTGATTCTCAGGCCTCCTGTACGGCAGCTGTAGCGTTCTTCCCAGAGAAGCAACTCTCCCCACCACCAGCGCCGCACACTTTACAGTTTACAGACAGACTACACCTACCTATCATTTCATGTGAGTAGACGAAACAGCTACACTGAACTGGCGTTTATATAGTGTAGTTGTTTTCAGTATATTAATTGAATATTTATTAGCACCCCCGCTCCACACCGCATGAACCATGGACCTTGCCGTTGGTGGGGAGGATAGCGTGCCTCAGCGATACAGATAGCCGTACTGTAGGTGAAAGCAAGGGGAAACTACAGCCGTAATTTTTCCCGAGGGCATGCAGCTTTACTGTATGGTTAAATGATGATGGCGTACTCTTGGGTAAAATATTCCGGAGGTAAAATAGTCCCCCATTCGGATCTCCGGGCGACGACTACTCAAGAGGACGTCGTTATCCGAAGAAAGAAAACTGGCGTTCTACTGATGCGAGCGTTGAATGTCAGATCCCTTAATCGGGCAGGTAGGGTAGAAAATTTAAAAAGGGAAATGAATAGGTTAAAGTTAGATGTAGTGGGAATTAGTGAAGTTCGGTGGCAGGAGGAACAAGACTTCTGGTCAGGTGACTACAGGGTTATAAACACAAAATCAAATAGGGGTAATGCAGGAGTAGGTTTAATAATGAATAGGAAAATAGGAATGCGGGTAAGCTACTACAAACAGCACAGTGAACGCATTATTGTGGCCAAGACAGATACGAAGCCCACACCTACTACAGTAGTACAAGTTTATATGCCAACTAGCTCTGCAGATGACGAAGAAATTGAAGAAATGTATGATCAAATAAAAGAAATTATTCAGATAGTGAAGGGAGACGAAAATTTAATAGTCATGGGTGACTGGAATTCGAGAGTAGGAAAAGGGAGAGAAGGATACATAGTGGGTGAATATGGATTGGGGAGAAGAAATGAAAGAGCAAGCCGCCTGGTGGAATTTTCCACACAGCACAACTTAATCATAGCTAACACTTGGTTCAAGAAACATAAAAGAAGGTTGTATGCATGGAAGAAGCCTGGAGATACTAAAAGGTTTCAGATAGATTATATAATGGTAAGACAGAGATTTGGGAACCAAGTTTTAAATTGTAAGACATTTCCAGGGTATGATGTGGACTCTGACCACAATCTATTGGTTATGAACTGTAGATTAAAACTGAAGAAACTGCAAAATGTGGGAATGTAAGGAGATGGGACCTGGATAAACTGAAAGAACCAGAGGTTGTACAGAGATTCAGGGAGAGCATAAGGGAACAATTGACAGGAATGGGGGAAAGAAATAGAGTAGAAGAAGAATGGGTAGCTCTGAGGGATGAAGTACTGAAGGCAGCAGAGGATCAAGTACGTAAAAAGACGCGGGTTAGTAGAAATCCTTGGGTAACAGAAGAAATATTGAATTTAATTGATGAAAGGAGAAAATATAAAAATGCAGTAAATGAAGCAGGCAAAAGGAATACAAACATCTCAAAAATGAGATCAACAGGAAGTGCAAAATGGCTAAGTAGGGATGGCTAGAGGACAAATGTAAGGATGTAGAGGCTTATCTCACCAGGGGTAAGATAGATACTGCCTACAGGAAAAGAGAATCACTTGTATGAATATCAAGAGCTCAGATGGAAACCCAGTTCTAAGCAAAGAAGGGAAAGCAGAAGGGTGGAAGGATTATATAGAGGGTCTATAGAAGGGCGATGTACTTGAGGGCAATATTATGGAAATGGAAGGGGACGTAGATGAAGATGAAATGGGAGATATGATACTGCGTGAAGAGTTTGAAAGAGCACTGAAAGACCTGAGTCGAAACAAGCCCCCAGGAGTAGACAACATTCCATTAGAAGTACTGACAGCCTTGGGAGAGCCAAATCTGACAAAACTCTACCATCTGGTGAGCAAGATACACGAGACAGGCGAAAGACCCTCAGTCTTCAAGAAGAATATAATAATTCCAATCCCAAAGAAAGGAGGTGTTAAAAGATGCGAAAATTACCGAACTATCAGTCACGGCTGCAAAATACTGACGCGAATTCTTTACAGACGAATGGAAAAACTAGTAGAAGCCGACCTCGGGGAAGATCAGTTTGGATTCCGTAGAAATATGGGAACACGTGAGGCAATACTGACCCTACGACTTATCTTAGAAACTAGATTAAGGAAGGGCAAGCCTACGTTTCTAGTATTTGTAGACTTAGAGAAGGCTTTTGACAATGTTACTGGAATACTCTCTTTCAAATTCTGAAGGTGGCAGGGGTAAAATACAACGAGCTAAAGGCTATTTACAATTTGTACAGAAACCAGATGGCAGTTATAAGAGTCGACGGACACGAAACGGAAGCAGTGGTAGGGAAGGGAGTGAGAGAAGGTTGTAGCCTCTCCCAGATGTTATTCAATCTGTAAATTGAGCAAGCAGTGAAGTAAACAAAAGAAAAAATTCGGAGTAGGTATTAAAGTCCATGGGGAAGAAATAAAAACTTTGAGGTTCGCCGATGACATTGTAATTCTGTCAGAGACAGCAAAGGACTTGGAAGAGCAGTTGAACGGAATGGACAGTGTCTTGAAAGGAGGATATAAGCTAAACATCAACAAAAGCAAAACGAGGATAATGGAATGTAGTCGTATTAAGTCAGGTGATGCTGAGGGAATTAGATTAGGAAATGAGAGGCTTAAAGTAGTAAAGGAGTTTTGCTATTTGGGGAGCAAAATAACTGATGATGGTCGAACTAGAGAGGATATAAAATGTAGACTGGCAATGGGAAGGAAAGCGTTTCTGAAGAATATAAATTTGTTAACATCGAGTATAGATTTAAGTGTCAGGAAGTCGTTTGTGAAAGTATTTGTATGGAGTGTAGCCATGTATGAGAGTGAAACGTGGACGATAAATAGTTTGGACTAGAAGAGAATAAAAGCTTTCGAAATGTGGTGCTACAGAAGAATGCTGAAGATTAGATGGGTAGATCACATAACTAATGAGGAGGTATTGAATAGAATTGGGGAGATGAGGAGTTCGTGACACAACTTGACTAGAAGAAGGGATCGGTTGGTAGGACATGTACTGTGGCATCAAGGGATCACCAATTTAGTATTGGAGGGCAGCGTGGGGGGTTGTAGAGGGAGACCAAGAGATGAATACACTAAGCAGATTTAGAAGGATGTAGGCTGCAGTAGGTACTGGGAGATGAAGAAGCTTGCACAAGATAGAGTATCATGGAGAGCTGCATCAAATCAGTCTCAGGACTGAAGACCACAACAGCAACAACAGCAACATTTATTAGTAGTTGTTAAATGGGCTATTATGGAAAAAGCTCAACAGCAGAGGCAGTCAGCTGTCTACCACACTGAAGAGCCTGCTCCATGTGTAACGTGGTGCCAATATGTTTTCGACAATGTTGATTTAGAACTTCCAGTATGCTGGAATAATTGCAGGGCGCCACTTTGTGTTGATCAGTACAACGTAAAAACAGCCAAAGTTGCAAATTGCAGTTTTATTTACTTCATGACTAGTTTAGGGTCGGGTCCCCCTTTCCAAATCATTCAGGTTGTCAAATGGTAATTTCCAAAATACAAGTATCATGTCATGATAACATACACAAGAATGTAGTGCAGAGATTTACATAGAATCAATCTATATGCATTTCTTGCGTTTGTATTACTCCAACTCATCTCTGTATTCAATGCAATGTTACCACAACTTATTGTTTTTTAAGGACATGCAGGATGGATTTTTATCTCATCTGATGTCGGTTCAGTAACTTATTCTTCTATCCCTTCTTCTCTCTTCGGTTCTTGTGTTTCTACCCGATCTTCATGCTCTGGTACTTTGTTAAGATATCTTCCGATGCGGATTTGTTTCGGTACGGGAGGAAGTGGCAATAGAAGGACTCAGACAGCTTACGGCCGAAATATGGTCAACAGAGGAGATCCCCACGGATAGGAGAAAGGCAATCTTGTGCCCTGTTTTTACAAAAGTGCATAATTATCCAGGGATCTTTCTGCTGGAGATAGGATATAAAGTGGACACCACCCAAATACTAAGTCAACTAAAACCATTGCTCGGAGGAATTGTAGGCACATACCACTGTGGATTTTCCTCTGGACGTTCAACCACCGACCACATCTTCACATCGAGGCAAATGATGGAGAAGTTTTATGAATTCAATAAAGACGTACATTTTATATTCATTGACTTCCGGCGGGCATTCGACAGCATTAATCGAATCGCCCTGTGGAAGTTAATGCAGGATTTCAGCATACCAGTGAAGTGCATTAGGGTGATTGCAGCTTGTTACAGCGGATCAAGTTGCCAAGTACGCTTTGCAAATCAATTGTCGGCATCCTTCATAGTTGAGAATCGGTTGAGACAGGGTGATCCTCTGTCACCAGCTCTGTTCAAGATAGTGCTGCAAAAGGGGAGACGGGCTGTTGGGTGGGGGAGATGGTTGGAAGTGATACAATCCTTGAATCTGCAGATGTGAGCGAAACTATGAATGAGGTGGCAGCAGATACTTCTCGATTTATGCTAGAAGCGAGAAAACTAGGGTTACTCGTCAACGATGAGAAAACAAAATATATGGTAGCCACCTGTGGACAAAATGATATGGACGCCATCAGTATAGACGGTCACAATTTTGAAAGAGCTGAAGAATTAAGTACCTGGGGTCAACATTGTGGAATAAAAGTGAGACAGAGAAGGAAATTCGACGGAGAATAATAAGCGTTACCCGGATGTCGGTGGTGTTGTGTTGTTGTGAGACATGAGCAAGTACACAGACAATGGAAGAGTGCATTCGTGTGTTTGAGAGGAAGATTTCAAGGAACATTTATGGCCTGGTATACGATGCAGAAACTGCAAGATGGGACAGACGCACAACGAAGATCTGTACCGGCGGTTTAAGGAAGCTGATATTGGGAGCATGATTGCAAGAAGATTACAGTGGGCAGGACATGTTCTACTAGCGGAGGGCAGTCTCCGTAACGGAGTATTTCTACAGCAGCCAACTGGTAGATGTCCAAGAGGGGGGAGTCAAGAACTTAGCGACCCTAGAAGAAGCATATCCAACAGCTAGCAATGAAGATGCTCAAGACAGAAGTAAATGGGCAAACATACGTAATAAATTTCTGTGGTGTTACAACTATTTTGTCATGATTCATGGACCTGATAGGTTAATCAGTTATGTTCTTGAATTTTTGTTTTCTGCCATTGGCCTAAATGACCTGTGTATATGCAATAAATGATTACGGTGATGATAACACACCTTGTGGAAAATAACTCCCGCCCCCCCTTTCGAGTGTCTCGCACTGTCTCGCCAGTATAAGGAAGAGTCGGTGTAACTTTGTGAAATACCCTGTAATTAGTTTTTCTGACTTATTGCAGTATAGAGAATGTGGAATTTCCTGCTCGTTTTTTTAATAAACTGCAATTTTTTCCATGTCCTACAACGCCTTAACTATTAGTGCTAGAGAGAATGTGAATTGGATATATTTTGTAGGAAATTTAATGGAGTTTAACTTTGTACTGTAACACATGTTCGTTAGATGCCGCGGTTTCCGGGATATTCAAGAAAAACAAAAATAAAGGTGACCTTCACAGGCCTGCCCTCAACCAGACTCTCATATCGCACCGGTCAGGATTTTTGACGTGTTGTTCATGGCACTCCTTCCTAGAACTGTACAAAAACTTGCGACTGCAAGAATGTTTTGTATAACCGACAGCTGTTGATCTTCGTTGACCGGGCTATACCAGTAATCTTTTTCCTCATGCGCTATTCGCAGCTTCTAGAACAAAGTGTGTGTGTGTGTCTCAGTCTGTCACGTCGATCTATTATCTAGGCGTAACATTTCGAAACGACATGAAATGGAGCGAATACATAAAGGTTTCTTAGGTGTGTCAGTCTACCTACACTGAACTCACAAGTGTAATTATTGAGAGCTTATCGTTGTGGAAGAATTTACATTGCCAGCTCAGAGTGGAAATGGTAATTGCAGTATCACTTTATTGAAAAGTTTCTTTATTATGTTATTCGCCGCGCTGGATTAGCCGAACGGTCTTAGGGCGCTGCAGTCATGGACTGTGCGGCTGGTCCTGGCGGAGGTTCGAGTCCTCCCTCGGGCTTGGTTGTGTGTGTTTGTACTTAGGATAATTTAGGTTAAGCAGTGTGTAAGCTTAGGGACTGATGACCTTAGCAGTTAAGTCCCATAGAATTTCACACGCATTTTTTTTGCTATTCAAATGGACATTTACAGATCGCGACTACCTGTCGGTGGATGAGAGTTGAGGCAGTAATAAGAAACGTGACTGCTTACATCGGTAGTGTGCTGTTGCAGACGAGTACTCGGTGCTGCGGTGCGTGTTCAGCATGAAGCGGCGCACGGGCTACTACATGCTGCAGGTGTTCCTGCCCTGCGGACTCATCGTGTGCTGCTCCTGGGTCGCCTTCTGGATAGACCCGGACGACGTGCCCGGCCGCGTCGCTATGGGTGAGTGCCGGCGCACCACAGCCCGTGTCACAAGGACTAAGATCTGTTGTAAGGCTACTCGATGGTTCGCACAGCGGTTCCCAAGTAGGTGGCGTCGATTGCTAGGTTGTTTAGCCACAATGAGCTTCGCATGTATTCGGGTGATAGCACGTGACCAACCTTCCGCGAGATTTTACTGATTCTTATTTAACAGAGAGAACACAATTGGTACGAAACCTGACCGTGTCGTCTAAAACTAAAGCGTCTCTCTTTCCTTTACGAGTTTTAAAGTCCACAGTTATTAAATTTAAGTGGAAATGTTACTTTGAATGGATAACAGTTCATACCATTTGATTAATTTATTGAGTTCCTAAGCAACACACTTCCTAATAATGACTATATCAAATTACGCTCGTATTAGCAGTTAAATGTACTTCTACTTTCACACTGAAGTTTGCCATTGCTGTATTACTCTTACCAATTAAACTATCACGTTATAAAGTTCTCGCTAGCCTTAACACGTGAATTATTGAGGTAATAATAAAGCCAGCCAACGGATGCTAATCACTAAGGACTTATTTATCCATTCATTTCCTACGTAAATCGCTCACCCTTGGCGAATACACCGATTAATTAGTCACTCATTATTACCATAACATCCTAAGGAAAACTTCCAAACTCGTATTTTATCAAATCTATAAACTCTTCATAATGCATACGGACGCCCCACGCAAAATATGAACAACGACTGCCCTCGCTTAGTATTACCGAGCCCGAATATCTTTTTCGGAAGGTGGAGCTTAAGAATTTCAGGAGATATAGGTAAAATTTCAGAAGCTGCTCTAAGAAAAGAAAGAAAAGGAAAAAAGTCTTAATATGACAAACAGCAACGTTGAGAGAAAGTTATATAACTAATTTCTACTTTCACTCGCCAATCTAGGCTTCCTCTTCCTTCCCCCCCCCCCCCCCCCCCCCCACCCCTCCCCCGTCCTTGTAAATGTCATCGGTCATCAGAAGTAGAAATTCCGTGACAATGGGAATGTCATAACAGGCCACAAATCTCGTATTGCTCTTAGAATGTAAATGTCCGGTTATAATTCTCGTGCTCAGTCTATTTCTTACTTTGGTTTTCATTCTGTTTGTTGCCGAATATCCTTTCCACACTAACTGAGGAATTGAGTAATCACAACAGTGACACCAACGTAACTGATAACTGGGGAACGTTTCAGCTTACGGACAACATTCCAGAATTCAGCCGGATCTGTACTTTTCGTTCCCAACTATCCTCCATTTAGTGTCAGTTTCTTGAATGACATTCTTAATTGATCTTGGAAACTTTGTAGCAAGACTGGCAATAGACGGAATCCTCTTGTGTCCAGCGCGTATTGGGTCAAGTGTCTCTAGATATTGTAGAAACTTATCACTGAAAGGAAACCATTTGAACATCTGTTTAGCTCTTCTACTCAAGTGTCCAGGCACAGAAGTTTAAATTTCTTCAAATGGTCACAAGTCAGATCTGTATTTTTATCAGAGTTCAACGGAACCTTTGCTCCTGAATATAGTTCATCAAGAGATTTAAAAACAGTGGGATTTCGATACTGAGCTTCTTTCAGGGGAGTAGATTCCAGATAATTTTCTTTCGTGTAACATTCTAACACCATTTCGAATGTTGCCACAACGTCACGATGCATAGTGTGGATTTCAGGAGACTCTGATTGTACCCAGGAACGGTTAAGCAAGAGCAAGAAGCACGTAGCGTAAATGAATGGCAAATGCATTTCATCACGAACAGCTCAGGAATATCTTGCTTCACCCATGTGGATAACGAATAACTGGCTCCTAACATACCATTCGCTCCATCCGCTGCGAAATCAATTATATTTTCTTTATAAGGAATACTATTGTGGCACAAGAACTTCACAATCTCCTGATGTAATGCTTCACTAGTAGCATCAGTAAATGGAAGCATTTATAGGAGGGCTTCAGTTATTTCGTTCCCTTCACTCAGAACCCTTACTGCCAAACACAGATGTTTTATGCCCTCTGATCTCCTAATTCATCAACAATGAGGCTTAATTTCCTTCTCTTCAACGTGTCAATTAGCTTCATGAAACTTACCTTAAATGTAACATTATTTATGGCTCTGAGCACTATGGGACTCAACTGCTGTGGTCATCAGTCCCCTAGAACTTAGAACTACTTAAACCTAACTAACCTAAGGACATCACACACATCCATGCCCGAGGCAGGATTCGAACCTGCGACCGTAGCAGTCGCACGGTTCCGGACTGCGCGCCTAGAACCGCGAGACCACCGCGGCCGGCCCATTATTTATGATTCCAGCTTTTTCGGCCACAGTGAATGGATAGGTTGAAGTTACACATAATGGGAATGAGTGAAGTTCGGTGGCAGAAGTAACAAGACTTCTGGTCAGGTGAATACAGGGTTATAAATACAAAATCAAATAGGGGTAATGGAGGAGTAGGTTCAATAATTAATAAAAAAAATAGGAGTGTGGGTAAGCTACTACCAACAGCATAGTGAACGCATTATTGTGGCCAAGATAGACACGAAGCCCATGCCTACTACAGTAGTACAAGTTGATATGCCAACTAGCTCTGCAGATGATGAAGAAATTGAAGAAATGTGTGATGAAATAAAAGAAATTATTCAGATATTGAAGGGAGACGAAAATTTAATAGTCATGGGTGACTGGAATTCGAGAGTAGGAAAAGGGAGAGAAGGATACATAGTGGGTGAATATGGATTGGGGGAGAGAAATGAAAGAGGAAGCCGCCTGGTGGAATTTTCCACACAGCACAACTGAATCATAGCTAACACTTGGTTCAAGAAACATAAAAGAAGGTTGTATACATGGCAGAAGCCTGGAGATACTAAAAGGTTCCAGATAGATTATATAATGGTAAGACAGAGATTTGGGAACCAGGTTTTAAATTGTAAGAAATTTCCAGGGGCTGATGTGGACTCTGACCACAATCTATTGGTTATGAACTGTAGATTGAAACTGAGGAAACTGCAAAAAGGTGGGAATTAAAGGAGGTGGGACCTGGATAAACTGACTAAACCAGAGGTTGTACAGAGTTTCAGGAAGAGCATAAGCGGACAATTGACAGGAATGGGGGAAAGAAATATAGTAGAAGAAGAATGGGTAGCTCTGAAGGATGAAGTAGTGAAGGCAGTAGAGGATCAAGTACGTAAAAAGACGCGGGCTAGTAGATATCCTTGGGTAGCAGAAGAAATATTGAATTTAATTGATGAAAGGAGAAAATATAAAAATGCAGTAACTGAAGCAGGCAAAAGGGAATACAAACATCTCAAAAATGAGATCAACAGGAAGTGCAAAATGGCTAAGTAGGGATGGCTAGAGGACAAATGTAAGGATGTAGAGGCTTATCTCACTACGGGTAAGATAGATACTGCCTACAGGAAAATTAAAGAGACCTTTGGAGAAAAGAGAACTACTTGTATGAATATCAAGAGCTCAGATGGAAACCCAGTTCTAAGCAAAGAAGGGAAAGCAGAAAGGTGGAAGGAGTATATAGAGAGTCTATAGAAGGGCGATGTACTTGAGGACAATATTATGGAAATGGGAGGGGACGTAGATGAAGATGAAATGGGAGATATGATACTGCGTGAAGAGTTTGAAAGAGCACTGAAAGACCTGAGTCGAAACAAGCCCCCAGGAGTAGACAACATTCCATTGGAACTACTGACGGCCTTGGGAGAGCCAGTCCTGACAAAACTCTACCATCTGGTGAGCAAGATGTATGAGACAGGCGAAATGCCCTCAGACTTCAAGAAGAATATAATAATTCCAATCCCAAAGAAAGCAGGTGTTCAAAGATGAGAAAATTACCGAACTATCAGTTTAATAAGTCACAACTGCAAAAAAAACGGTAATTCTTTACAGACGAATGGAAAAACTGGTAGAAGCCGATCTCAGGGAAGATCAGTTTGGATTCCGCAGAAATGTTGGAACACGTGAGGCAATACTGACGCTACGACTTATCTTAGAAAACAGGAAAGGCAAACCTACATTTCTAGCATTTGTAGACTTATAGAAAACTTTTGACAATGTAGGCTGGAATTCTCTCTTTCAAATTCTATAGTTGGCAGGGGTAAAATACTGGGAGCGAAAGGCTATTTTCAATTTGTACAGAAACCAGATGGCAGTTCAAAGAGTCGAGGGGCATGAAAGGGTAGCAGCGGTTGGGAACTGAGTGAGACAGGGTTGTAGCTTGTCCCCGATGTTATTCAATCTGTATATTGAGCAAGCAGTAAAGGTAACAAAAGGAAAATTCGGAGTAGGTATTAAAGTCCATGGAGAAGAAATAAAAACGTTGAGGTTCGCCGATGACATTGTAATTCTGTCAGAAATAGCAAAGGACTTGAAAGAGCAGTTGAACGGAATGGACAGTGTCTTGAAAGGAGGATATAAGATGAACATCAACAAAAGCAAAACGAGGATAATGGAATGTAGTCGAATTAGGTCGGGTGATGCTGAGGGAATTAGATTAGAAAATGAGACACTTCAAGTAGTAAAGGAGTTTTGCTATTTGGGAAGCAAAATAACTGATCATGGTCGAAGTAGAGAGTATATAAAATGTAGACTGGCTCTGGCAAGGAAAGCGTTTCTGCTGAAGAGAAATTTGTTAACATCGAGTATAGATTTAAGTGTCAGGAATTCGTTTCTGGAAGTATTTGTATGGAGTGTAGCCATGTATGGAAGTGAAACATGGACGATAAATAGTTTGGACAAGAAGAGAATAGAAGCTTTCGAAATGTGGTGCTACAGAAGAATACTGAAGATTAGATGGGTAGATCACATAACTAATGAGAAGGTATTGAATAGAACTGGGGAGAAGAGGAGTTGTGGCACAACTTGACGACAAGAAGGGACCGGTTGGTAGGACATGTTCTGTGGCATCAAGGGATCACCAATTTAGTATTGGAGGGCAGCGTGGAGGGTAAAAATCGGAGAGGGAGAACAACAGATGAGTACACTAAGCAGATTCAGAAGGATGTAGGTTGCCGTAAGTACTGGGAGATGAAAAAGCATGCACAGGATAGAGTAGCATGGAGGGGTGCATCAAACCAGTCTCATGACTGAAGACAACAACAACAACAACAACAACAGTGAATATATCGTACAACCTTGTGAATCAAGACACATGAGTTTCGGTAAATGTTCAAAACCCGAAGTGGTAAATTATGCTCTGCAAAGAAACCAGCAACGCGAATTTCACTGGTCTTAGCTGTGTCATGTAATCTCGAGTTGCCACTACCAACTGGTGTCAATATAGGCAAGTTTAGGTTGCCTTTTCTGGGCACCACATGCTTTTTACCACTCGGGTGCTTTACGATATCACTTTTACCAGATTTAATTTTTTGATCACAGTCACATGCACGGCAGTAGGCATTATAAGAACCTTTCTTTGTGCTTCTGTGTAAACCACTAAACGCTGTTTCTTTTTCCAGTTGCGGATTGTATTTTGTACCATATTTTACCTTTTTACCACAGATTCAGAATCCGATTTCGAACTCATAGCTAAACAAACACTACACTCCACCACTTCGCACAAGCTTACGCGGCCACGTGGTGACAGTCACGAACTGCGCAGTGCCGTGCCGTTACTTGTATGCTCCTTTGTTGAATCGGCAGACAGTTGAATACATAATTTGGCCAGTGTTTTTCATGCTTTTACCGGCGCTTGCCTCCTAACAATACTGTAGTATAGTGGCAATGCTTCGTTGTGATCAAATTGATATTTTTTATAAAGCAGCATATACTATCGACGAAGGAAGATTCACACAAAATTTCAGGACGATAAGAAAATTTAGGGGGATTTACACAAAACTTCGCATTTTCTGGAATAATTCAAAAAATCAGAAGATCTTCAGAAATTTCGGAGGACCTGGCAACACTGGCCTCGCCCCGCAAATATCGTGCATATAGAAAATTTATAGTACATACACTAAAATTTTTTAAATTGCAAATGAAAACGATAGCTTAACTAGAAAAATAAGAAGCCTGCTCTAGGGCACCACATCTGATTTCTTCATGCCTTTTTCCAACTTTATGTAGAAGTACCATTGGCGTACACCTGTATCTCATTTCGCATCTTGACACTTCTAGCTCTTACGCTACTCTGAAAACATAAAATCCATACTTGTGTTTTTTAGTTGCACTTCCTGAAGACTCCTAATCGCCGGCCTGTCGTTACCTTGCATTTAACCCGGAAATGCGGTCATACTAGAAACACGCTTAGCTGAAACTACCTCGCAATGCCTTTTGATTGTTATAGGTGGTTGTTCAATGGAGTAACGAAAAAAAATTTTGCTTTAGGCGAAGTACGTGTCGTCGGCCGAGCACACAACGACCATTTTAATTATTATTCAGATAAAACAGGCACAGGTGACGCACAATTTGCTTCACTATTACCTGTTTCACTCGTCAGGAGCATCATCAACTACTCATTGCCCTGGTGGCACGCCGACCGGAGTGGCCGTGCGGTTCTAGGCGCTACGGTCTGGAACCGCGCGACCGCTGCGGTCGCAGGTACGAACCCTTCCTCGGGCATGAGTGTGTGTGATGTGCTTAGGTTAGTTAGGTTTAAGAAGTCTTAAGTTCTAGGGGACTGATGACCTTAGAAGTTAAGTCTCATAGTGCTCAGAGCCATTTGAACCCTGGTGGCAGTACGTCAGAAGTTAAAAGCATCGTTCGGTGTCATAGTCAGACATGATGTTTTTAATTGTTTGTACAGGAAGAGTCCTGTTTGTGTATTATGAAGACTACTTATTTAATATTTTGTTTTTATTGTAATACGTATTCCATAGAGCCACTTTTGCGTAGTAACATTTGTTTCCATCTGGACAATAAACAAAGATTAAGAATACAAATTGAAAATAATAATAAACAACACAATCAGTAAGTTCTAATTACTCTCACAAACAGAGGTTAAGATACAGTTTTCAGATCTTATCTAAACAATTTCATATAGAGTAAAAGTGACCATCTTCTTGACTTACAGATCACCAGTTAATCTATTTAAAGCATTAAGATACGAGGGTCGGTCAAAAAGTGATGCCTCCCATTTTTTTTCTACTTAAAAAAATTAAGTTAAGTGAAAAATTTGAATTTGGCGCCATTCCTCAAACCTTCTTCTGCAATCCAGTGCAGTAGTAACTTTCTGTGTCAACAGGTGGCAGCACAGCAGAAGTTTGTAAGATGGCCGACATCGATGTTCGTTTGAGACAGCGTTGTGTGATTGAATTCTCGAATGCAGAAGGTGAAACGCCCATACGCATTCATGAAAGACTGAAGAAGGTGTATGGTGTTGTGACAGTGGATGTCAGCACTGTTAGACGATGGGTTCGTCGTTGTAAGGAAGCTGAAGGGCAAACACCGTTGACTGACGAAAAGCGGAGCGGCAGGCCAGTGAGTGCAGTGACTCCACACAACATTCAGCAAGTTGATGACATCATTCGTGGTGACCGTCGGGTGACTGCTGATGAAGTGTGTCGCATTATTTCTCTTAGTAAAGGCAGTGTGATCACGATTATTAAACAATTGGGGTACTCAAAAGTTTGTGCACAGTGGGTTCCAAGAATGTTAACCGATCAGAATAAAGAGGCAAGGAAAACAATAGCCTCCCAACACTTGCAGCGCTTCCGTTTGGAGGGAGATGAGTTTCTGAAAAAAATTGTGACCGGGGACGAAACATGGGTGCATTTTTTTGAACCCGAATCAAAGAGGCAGTCAATGGAGTGGCGTCACACAAGCTCGCCGAGGAAGAAAAAATTCAAAACTGTGCGATCGGCAGGGAAAGTTATGGCAACAGTTTTCTGGGATACAGAGGGTGTGATTCTGGTTGATTTTTTGGAGCAGGGATGCACAATAAATTCTGTTCAATACGTCACAACCCTCAAAAAACTTAAAGCACGTCTTCAGCGAGTTCGCCCAACAAAATCAATGGCAGATGTTCTTCTTTTGCATGACAATGCAAGACCACACACCAGTCGTCACACCTTTGACGAGATTGTCAAAATTGGATGGGAAGTTTTGCCTCATCCCCCATTCAGCCCTGACCTGGCACCATCAGACTTCCATTTGTTCGGGCCACTAAAAGAAGCTCATCGTGGGATTCATTTTGAAGATGAGGAGGCCGTCAAAACATCCGTGCGTCAATGGCTTAGGAAGCAGAGCTGTGATTTTTACCGTGCTGGGATACATGCCCTTGTTCAAAGATGGACCAAAACTGTAGAGATGGGCGGAGATTACATTGAAAAATGACAAAATGATCCTCAATGTTGTGGTTTACAACCTATGTAATTGCATTTAAATTTCCTGACAATTAAACATAGAAAAAAAAGGAGGCATTACTTTTTGACTGACCCTCGTATATTGAATCAGGAATACACATTAATACATGGTAAATAATCTTAGTTGTCTCTGCTATAGAATTCTTATAGAGAACAGAAACTTTTCAAGCAAGAACTCATTTAGCTTACTTTTAAATAGTACATTATTACCTCGTAGACACTTAATATTGCTTGGGAGTGCACTGAAGATTTTTGTGCCTACGTATTTTACACCTTTTTGCATCAGAGACAAATTTTTCAGGTCACAGTGCATGTCGCATTTCCTTCTTGTCTTATGATGATGGTAAGTTTCATATTGAGGAGAATTGTGAAGCATGAATGTCATGATTGACAAGAGATATTGTGAAGCAGTAATGATCAGTTTTCCTATTTGCTTAAAAAGTTTGCGACATGTGGTTCTTGGAGGCACTACAAACAAAATTAGGATAGCCTTTTTCTGACTTGTAAAGACTTCTTTCGGCAGTGGTGAATTGCCCCGAAAGATTATTCCATAACACACAAGTGAATGGAAGTAGAGCAGATTTTGAGATATCGATTTCTCCAGTTTTAGCGATTGTCCAGATGGCAAATATTGCTGAACTAAGACTTTTCAGGGTTTGGTGGATGTGGTGTTCCCAGTTAAGTCTGTTATCTATATGTATGCCGAAGAAGTTCAAACAATCTACCTTCTGTACCTGTTGGCTCTCATAAGCGATGTTTATCTCCTGTGGGCTTTTGAGACCCGAAAGGATATGAATTTAATTGGTTTTGCTGAGGTTTAATGTTAGGGAATATACTGTGAACCAATTCAGGATGTCCTCAAGTAAATGGTTGTCATTTAATTCTAGGTCAGGGGATGTCTTGTTGTCTATCACAGTTCTTCTAACCTCTGTAAACATGGTAAAGTTGCTTTGAGGACAAAGGTAGATTATTGATGCATATGAGAAACAGCAACTAACCAAGGAAAGAATTTTGTGGAACTCCATAATTTAATGTTCCCCCATCGGACTCTACGCCTTCTACCTGCGTATTGAAACGATCTATCAGTACTTACGTTGTGTGTGCTGTATATAGGATTAGAGCCAGTTGTCCATTTGTCCGCAGAGTCCATAGTAGGAAGCTTTCTCTATAATTATTATTCTATGATTAACGAAGTCGAAGGCCTTAGACAGAACGAAAAATATTCCAGCAGGCAATGTCTTCTTCTTAAGGCATTCAAAAACATTATTGGTAAATGAAAATATAGCTTCGGTTGTGTTGCTACCTTCTCTGGATCCAAACCGGTTTTTACTAATTACTGCGAAGTTTTCTAGGTGTCTGACTATCCTGACATATATTAATTTTTCGAGTACCTTAGAAAATATCTTCAAAAGAGAGACAGGACCATAGTTGGTAACTTTTGGGGCATCGCCTTTTTTTTTTTTTTTTTTGTAGGGGAGGTTACTATAGCATACCTCATCCTGTCAAGGAAGATACCTTGTTTCTGAGAGGCATTGAATATATGAACTAGGACTTCACTGAACTGTTTGCAGGTTCGAATCCTGCCTCGGGCATGGATGTGTGTGATGTCCTTAGGTTAGTTAGGTTTAAGTAGTTCTAAGTTCCAGGGGCTGATGACCTCAGCAGTTAAGTCCCATAGTGCTCAGAGGCATTTTGAACTGTTTGAAGCAAGCTTTTAGCAGTTTGCTGGAGATGATGTGGACTCCAGTTGAATTTTTGCTTTTTAAAGAAATAGTGGTTTTGAAACTTCCTGGCTGATTAAAACTGTGTGCCCGACCGAGACTCGAACTCGGGACCTTTGCCTTTCGCGGGCAAGTGCTCTACCATCTGAGCTACCGAAGCACGACTCACGCCCGGTACTCACAGCTTTATGTCTGCCAGTATCCGTCTCCTACCTTCCAAACTTTACAGAAGCTCTCCTGCGAAACTTGCAGAACTAGCACTCCTGAAAGAAAGAATATTGCGGAGACATGGCTTAGCCACAGCCTGGGGGATGTTTCCAGAAAGAGATTTTCACTCTGCAGCGGCGTGTGCGCTGATATGAAACTTCCTGGCAGATTAAAACTGGAAGGTAGGAGACGGATACTGGCAGACGTAAAGCTGTGAGTACCGGACGTCAGTCGTGCTTCGGTAGCTCAGATGGTAGAGCACTTGCCCGCGAAAGGCAAAGGTCACGAGTTCGAGTCTCGGTCGGGCACACAGTTTTAATCTGCCAGGAAGTTTCATATCAGTGCACACTCCGCTGCAGAGTGAAAATCTCATTCTGGAATAGTGGTTTTTCTTACTTCCTCTACTGCAGTAGGGGCTATACCTATCTGCACTATGCAATTTTAGAAATGACCCTTCAATATTTTGAAGGCCTCTTCTAACAAGCCATTGTATCCTGTTTTCTCAGCAACACTTAAAAATTGCTCATTAAAAATTTTTGCCACAGCCTCTTGATTTTGGACTTGTCTTCCTTCTTTACTGAGAACGATGTTTTGGGACCTACTGGGGCAATTTGCACCAATATCTCTCCTTATTAATGCCCATACTGTTTTGATTATGTTACTAGATTTATTAATTTTTGAGCACAGATACAAAGTTTTTGACTTCTGAGTTACTTTACTTTGTATTTTACAGTATTTTTATAGTGATTTAGTTGGTTGTGGTTGTCTGTATCTTTTGTGGCCACGTACAGCTCTCGTTTCCTTTTGCATGGAACATTAATACCAGTGGTTATCCAGGGCATTTTGGTATGTTTTGTGGTTTGGATCTTATATATAATATATATATTTGAGAAGGTACTTTCAAATATCAGTGCCACTTCGTTACTGAAAAGACTGTACTTTGGAACTGAATTTTCTAAATTATACGCAGGCCTTCAGTATGTGGCTTGGAGATGTGATTTAAAAGTCTGTATATTTTCATCATTAATTGTCTTAGCTATTTTCCAATTGGGGCCACTGTCATTCTCATAGATACTTGCACTATTTGTAGTGAGTCTTTGTCCATCATGGTCAGAGAGACCATTTAGGACTTGCCTGGCAGTAGTATCACCTATTTTGGTCTTATCTATATATATATATTTTATTGATAGAGTGTTAGTACAAGAAGTTATTTCAGTAGGGAAGCAATGGACAGATGCAAGATTTTCTATGTCTGATCTGTCTTTGGAATTTGATAGAAGGTTTACACTGAAGTCCCCAAGCAGTATCACATTATATTTGAATAAGTATGTTAGGAGAGCATCTAACTTCTTCAAGAAGAGAGTAAATTTCGCTGAAGGTGCTCTGTACATTTCAACTACTGATATATGGGAATTATTCAGAGACAGTTCTATGGCACACATTTCCAAATCTTGTTCTAAACAATAATTCTGCAAATAATTTACAAAATGACTTTCCTAAGCAATGATTATTTATCACAAGTTTTTCTATACCAGAATTAATATGGTGCTCAGTAAATCACAGAACCGAGGCATAATCTACACCTCATGGTTCATTTAACTTACTGCAGAGGCCTCTAGTGTTTCGGTGATAAATTGCCAGTTTTTGTTTAGCAGAAGTAGTTACATTGTTTTCTCTAAAAAAGTAGTTTCAGTTGAAGGTCTGTGCAAGTTATTTCTCACTACTCATTTTTCAAATTTGGTCAGTTTCCACACACTGATAGGTTGGCAAGAAGGACTTTAACCTTGTTTTTTCACCAGCCAGTTGTCCAGTGTAGTCTGCCTATACCCAGTCCTACAATTATGTTGTATAGTGGTACACTCTTTGGTAAAATCTGATTGTCCTGAGTTCACACTGTTCATTGCATTTACAATTATGTCACAAATTATAGTTCCCATGCCAGTTAAGATGAAGGTCATGAGTGGTGCAAAGTTCTCCACCAAATCTGTGTGCTTCAGTCTTATGAATATTCGCAAAACGCTGATGACCTCGACGTTGAGTTCCCATAAGCCCCCCAATATTCCCAAAATTGCTGCAAATTTCTGCGTATTGTCTATTTGTAGTTACTGAGAGGGGAAAAGTTACTATCTCACCTATTTTCATGTATGGAAAATTATTAAAGATTTTATTACAACCTGATGCACCTTGAGTGAGACTCCAGAAAGTGAATGGCCTGGGCAGGCGTTCATAGAAACTGGTAGGGTGCTAAAAGCATGAGGCATTTTTATGATTCTTAGCTCATAGAAACGGCTTGTTGGGAGTTGAAAGCAACTGTCAGCGAGTCCATCCCTTAGTAAATCTTCTTGCCGGACTGGCTCACAACTGTACAGGGCAGACAAGGCAGCCCCTCATCAGCACAGGACTCCAGCAGAGCAATGCCATGATACCTGCCATGGCGACAGCAGAAGCCTGGGCAGGGGTGAGGTCTAAAGGAACGCTTCTACCCAATGGAGTCGTAAACCAGGCATTGTGCGCAGAGCCACGCTTAATAAAAATTCATGAGTTTTCGTGTTTGCCAATATTGCAAATAGGCCAGTAAGCCATTTCCCTCAGCTACCCCTGTTGTATAAGAAAACTCCGGCATCTGATAAACGTTTAAAGATAGAATTTTTATTACACCTCATAGCTAGGATTAACAAGCTCCGAGGCACAAGCGATTTAGATAAAGATCTTTGAGATCTGTTCACTTGTTGCCATGGGAAGGGACATGACTTCAGAGAAAATCATCTCTTCCTTGTCTGTGAAAACTTTAAAAAGCCAGTAATTTCTTTTTCAGAGAAGCAAATTTCTTAATTCTTGCCCTGGTTTGACATGAGTTTGTGCTGTCGTGTGGGAGGGGAGATTTAGCGTCTCTAGAGCCTTGTGACTGGCTCAAGACTGTGTGAAGGCAGCGTCGTTTGTGCACTTTGCGGGAAAACGGAATTTCTTTCTGTGTCGGTGGAATGCACTAGGGCGCAGGACTCTGGTCTGGTAAGGAACTTCTGGTCGAAGCTTTGGCATGTGTGGTTGGTACTTGGGACCTCTCCTTAGTATGACTTCACTTGCAAGTTGTTTGGACTGAGGAGCCTGTGGTGAAGTTCTTACTGTACAGACAGTGTGGCTTAAAACGTCTCGGACTACTCATTTGCCGGAGGCACAATTATTCGTTTTTGGTTTACCAGTCTTGACGTTTGGTATCCATGTGCGCTCTGTCGTATAAGAGAGCGAACTTGGTCCTTGGTACGACCAGCGAACGAGTGTGTCACATACTGAAATCTACCGTGATTTCAGCGCTCTGGTAGAGAGTAAATTGCGATCCGTCTGCCTGATCTCCAGACCGTGAGATGTTTGTATTTCCTTCGTGGGCGCGATCGATTCACAGATGCTGCCTGCACGTCGCAGCTCCTCCGCGCACACATCCCGCCAGATGCGTCACGTCGCCGCACGAAGTAAAAAGGGTAGTAAACAGGATAACATACTGCCGCTCCGGCATTGTCAGGGCGTACAGATCTCAATCGCCACCTGCTCTCAGCTGCACCTATGTAGATAAACTTCAGTAGGTTTGATTACTCAAAGCCTGCTCAGCGTCAGATCAATTCAGCTTACGTTATCCACATTTTTAGGGCCAGAGTACTTGACTCACTGATCACCTAGTTAAACTGTATTTGCCAATCAGGCGCCACCCAGTGGAGTATTTAATCATCTGTTAGTTGTTTAGGGAATTCAGTGTATAGCTTGTTTAGTATAATTCATATCTGGTTTGGTAAAATAAATGTTGTTAGCACACTAAATTTTGCCAACATTCTCAATCAATTAAATAGTCAAAACAAGTTACCTTTCAGTATTATTGCCTTGTTTACGCACGAGGATTATATTAAGTGATGCCTGTGTGGAATATCAACTACAGTATTACGTTAGAATGCTTCAGGTCGTTTAGAGCTGTCCGCAACACATTAGCAGCATGCAAACCTTCGTGTGGGCAACCTCATTTGAACCACCACAGATCACGATGTAGTCTTTCTTGGTAATGTTTTGACAAGTATCTGTTAGTGTTGATAGTACTTGGTCAGTGAGAGCACCTGGTTTAACCTATGGCATTTACCTCTTTGGGGGCAACACCTCGAAGGTGACTATCACCAAGTAAAAACGCTTTTCTTCCGGCTGCATTTTTTGCGTTAGTTACATTTTCCGCTTCTTTAGCGTTGGAAATGTTGTTTTTATTTTCAAGTGCCTAATTCGGCTGGAGTGGACGCAAAGGTTGCGTAATTTTTGCGACTGTTTCCTCTTGGTTTATGATTTGATGGTTTTCTGATAAAGTGTTTTGAAGCAGCACACGAGAAACTTTTAATGTAGATGACGCATTATACACTCCTGGAAATGGAAAAAAGAACACATTGACACCGGTGTGTCAGACCCACCATACTTGCTCCGGACACTGCGAGAGGGCTGTACAAGCAATGATCACACGCACGGCACAGCGGACACACCAGGAACCGCGGTGTTGGCCGTCGAATGGCGCTAGCTGCGCAGCATTTGTGCACCGCTGCCGTCAGTGTCAGCCAGTTTGCCGTGGCATACGGGCTCCATCGCAGTCTTTAACACTGGTAGCATGCCGCGACAGCGTGGACGTGAACCGTATGTGCAGTTGACGGACTTTGAGCGAGGGCGTATAGTGGGCATGCGGGAGGCCGGGTGGACGTACCGCCGAATTGCTCAACACGAGGGGCGTGAGGTCTCCACAGTACATCGATGTAGTCGCCAGTGGTCGGCGGAAGGTGCACGTGCCCGTCGACCTGGGACCGGACCGCAGCGACGCACGGATGCACGCCAAGACCGTAGGATCCTACGCAGCGCCGTAGGGGACCGCACCGCCACTTCCCAGCAAATTAGGGACACTGTTGCTCCTGGGGTATCGGCGAGAACCATTCGCAACCGTCTCCATGAAGCTGGGCAACGGTCCAGCACACCGTTAGGCCGTCTTTCGCTCACGCCCCAACATCGTGCAGCCCGCCTCCAGTGATGTCGCGACAGACGTGAATGGAGAGACGAATGGAGACGTGTCGTCTTCAGCGATGAGAGTCGCTTCTGCCTTGGTGCCAATGATGGTGGTTTGCGTGTTTGGCGCCGTGCAGGTGAGCGCCACAATCTGGACTGCATACGACCGAGGCACACAGGTCCAACAGCCGGCATCATGGTGTGGGGAGCGATCTCCTACACTGGCCGTACACCTCTGGTGATCGTCGAGGGGACACTGAATAGTGCACGGTACATCCAAACCGTCATCGAACCCATCGTTCTACCATTCCTAGACCGGCAAGGGAACTTGCTGTTCCAACAGGACAATGCACGTCCGCATTTATCCCGTGCCACCCAACGTGCTCTAGAAGGTGTAAGTCAACTAACCTGGCCAGCAAGATCTCCGGATCTGTCCCCCATTGAGCATGTTTGACACTGGATGAAGCGTCGTCTCACGCGGTCTGCACGTCCAGCACGAACGCTGGTCCAACTGAGGCGCCAGGTGGAAATGGCATGGCAAGCCGTTCCACAGGACTACATCCAGCATGTCTACGATCGTCTCCATGGGAGAATAGCAGCCTGCATTGCTGCGAAAGGTGGATATAAACTGTACTAGTGCCGACATTGTGCATGCTCTGTTGCCTGTGTCTATGTGCCTGTGGTTCTGTCAGTGTGATCATGTGATGTATCTGACCCCAGGAATGTGTCAATAAAGTTTCCCCTTCCTGGGGCAATGAATTCACGGTGTTCTTATTTCAATTTCCAGGAGTGTATACGCTATGATTTGTGTAGGGAGCAACATTCGTTGGAAAACGGTATTATTAACGTTATCTTCAGCCGCTGTGTACACTTCTCCTTTGTTGCATATAATATGCTGGTGTAGGCAGTATGCTAGATGCCTTGTATGTAGACCCTGCTAGTTCGATGGAATCTCGCGTCTCAGAGCCGGCGAATACTCAAAAGACGCCTAGCATCACTGGGAAGCAACAGCGAACATTTTGTCTCTTAAGAAAAATTCTTTTCCGTGGTTTGGTCTAACACCCCTAGATGTTTGTTAAGCAGAATTTCAAACGGCTGAGATGAACTACTTAAACCTAACTAACCTAAGCACATCACACACATCCAGACCCGAGGCAGGATTCGAACCTGCGCCGTAGCGGTCGCGCGGTTCCAGACTGAAGCGCCTAGAGCCGCTCGGCTACAGCGGCCGGCCACGGAGACTTTGAATGTGTGCATGTGTACCCACTTTCGGCCTGTTTGGCGGTCTTAAGTTCATTACGTTCACTTGCAGTGTTTCTCAGCCTTCAGCTAGCAGTCTGTCCCTCTCGACTGATATACACAAAATGCCTTGCCGTGACTTAATAGTTTCAATGAGTTTGGAAGTTTGGATTTGTCAGGGTGCACATCACACGTTACACACTTACATTTTGTATTGGATGAGATTTCCCTGTGTCTGTGTATGTGCGGATGGATATGTGTGTGTGTGTGTGTGTGCGAGTGTGTACCTGTCCTTTTTTCCCCCTAAGGTAAGGCTTTCCACTCCTGGGATTGGAATGACTCCTTATCCTCCCCCTTAAAACCCACATCCTTTCGTCTTTCCCTCTCCCTCCCTCTTTCCTGGTGAAGCAACCGTTGGTTGCGAAAGCTTGAATTTTGTGTGTATGTCTGTGTTTGTTTGTGTGTCTATCGACCTGCCAGCGCTTTTGTTTGGTAAGTCACATCATCTTTGTTTTTAGATATATTTTTCCCACACCGGCTCTGAGACGCGAGATTCCATCGAACTAGCAGGGTCTACATACCAGGCATCTAGCATACTGCCTACACCAGCAAATTGATAGTCTTTTGCAACAAGAAAAGCGTATGAAGGAGTGTCTACAAGCGGAGAAAGATGTTTTAGAAGGGACTCACGAACTTCAGTTTTGATTCGCCTACTGTCTTTCATGCGGAGCAGCTGACTGGATGATAGGCAACAAACGTTGGACGCATATACTGCAGAGTGGCTACACCAGTGGTACCCAACATTTCTTGCTCCCCTGAGTGCAATGAGGGATTAGCTAGTACCCCCGGCCTGCCACCCCCTGCTACCTGTTGCCTTCTCCCCCCCCCCCCCCCCCAACACATATTATCACTAACTTTAGCACCTAATTGGACTGTAGAATCAAAGACTTTTATTTTTAAAATGATGAACGATGAATGATACTTATTTTATGTATGTGTATTAAAATAAATAGCGAAGGAATTCGTGGTGCATCACAAGTGTTATCCACAATACTTTCTCAGAGTAGGGAACTAACTATCCGCAGTGGGGATACACACTTGTTACAAAACGTGCTTCCCCTGCATCACTCCTCTTCATTGCGGCACTTGCTTGACCTGTACACGGCAACCCCATTTGAAATCAAACAAATTCAGATGTATGCACTATACTTACTGTTCGTAAATCACTTCATTACGCATTCCCTACTTCTGACCTGGATGTTATTTCTTTGTGTTTAACCGCTCTAATAATATGAAATGATAATTAAATCAAGACCCTAAGCTGTCGACAGGCATTGGTATACATCAACGGGGACAGCTGGAAATGTGTGCCCCGACCGAGACTCGATCCCCGGATCGTCTGCTTGTATGACAGACGCTCTATCCATCTGAGCCACCGAGGGCACAGAGGATAACGCGACTGCACGGATCTTTCCCTTGCACTCTCCCCGTGAGACCCACATTCCCAACTTAATGTCCACACACTACATTCGTAATGACCTGCCCATTACACTCATTACTCGCGGCAGACAATCTTACCGAGTCCCGTAAGAGTTCGGGCAATGCATGTGCATCCAGCACAGAAGAAGGTCAATGGCCGGTTAGTCTTAACTATATGAAGATGGCATCTGTTCTGTCGGACATGTCCATCTTTATATACTTTAATAATAGTTATAATAATAATAATAATAAAACTGTGTACAGTATTACAATAGTCTTTATGTAGTTACTGCTGTGCCATGCTGTCAATTAATTCATTTATCTGTATCGAAGCGAGTAATGTAGCAATTTCTAGTTTACTGCAGGTACTATCTATAACTTGGAGAACACAATTTCTTGAGATATTTAGCTTTTGTTACGTATATGTCTCACATTTACCATCAGCGATGAACGGGACAAAGCACAACACATGTGTGTAGTGAGTGGACTATGTCAGGAACCTGTAACCTCCACTGCATTAATGCTGCTAACTGAGAATAAGTAATTGATAACTTATATAATCAGTATTACAGTCTTACAAAATTCTGTTAACAGCAATAGTAGCGATCTTTTGAAAATAATTTAGTTTCGTTACTGAAACTGAATTGAATAGTTTAGTCTTTATCCCTCAGAAAATTTCATCTACCGCTCAGGGGCAATTAGCCTCAGGTTGGGAACCACAGGCCTACATCCTGCCGCTTCTCAGAGGCATGACATGTGTTAAACGACACCTAAAATCGCTGCAAGTGCCAACATATATTTTGTCTCCAACAAAAGTTGTTCCCTATCATTTGATCAATCACGATTAGAGACATTTATCGCAAAGATTTCGAAACACACCTATAAAAATTGAAATGGTATTTAAACGTCTACAGGTTGGCCATTTACAGGTATTTTTATGTAAAAATGACTAATTGTTTCTATTCAAGACCTCCTGGAGGTCATTTTTATTCATGTTGATGTGATAGACTAATAAATTTAACTCCAATTTGACGAGGTAGTCCTGGAAACTGCTCTTAGTAAGTATTGATAAACATTTCTGCTGTTGCTCTGCGTAACGACTCTGTGTGGGGCTGTGTTAGTCTTCATAATGGCACTAGCGAGGATGATGTGTGTTCTTTTATTTGTTCTTTTATTGTTCGACACAATCACGCGGTGTCATTACAGGTTTCGCCTGTGGTCATCTTCGCACTGCAAGCTCAAAATGGCTCAAATGGCTCTGAGCACTATGGGACTTAACATCTGAGGTCATCAGTCCCCTAGAACTTAGAACTACTTAAACCGAACTAACCTAAGGACATCACACACATCCATACCCAAGGCAGGATTCGAACCTGCGACCGTAGCGGTAGCGCGGTTCCAGACTGTAGCGCCTAGAACCGCTCGGCCACTTCGGTCGGCGACTGTAAGCGGTTTCCGTTACGTTGCCCCACGAAAAAAAAGAATAAATAAATAAATAAACAAACAAATAAAATAAAAGAGAAAGATGTCGAAAAAATAAAAGTGCGTAAGTCTATCATTTTATCACGAGGACAGTACAGTACCTTTTTCTTCGTGTGTGGCAGGTGTGATGACGGTGCTGTCGATGGCCAACATGGGTTTCGGAGGTCGCGCGCAGATGCCGCGCGTCTCGTACGCCACGGCGCTGGACTACTTCGTCATCCTGTGCTTCTCCTTCGTCTTCGCCGTCGTCATAGAGTACGCCGCTATCAACTTCATCGACAAGACGCAGCTAGACGCCACTCGCAGCCAGAAGGTGTGCTGTCAACTGAAGCAACTTGCAGACGCTCCCTTCAGCATTTGGGATTTTTATTAAGGCTTCAGAGTACTTACTTGTTTTAACAAAATTCACTGTAATCATGGTTAAAAATAATGAAGTCCTTAATATTATATTCACACAAGTCCTCAACCTTAACGCTGTTGTCTGAACAACACAACTGAAACATTCGTTACCATCAGAGTAAATCCCTTCTGTGCCACTTCATCACTCACAAGCCTTCTCTGTGTAAAAAAATGGTTCAAATGGCTCTGAGCACTATGGGACTCAACTGATGAGGTCATTAGTCCCCTAGAACTTAGAACTAGTTAAACCTAACTTACCTAAGGACATCACACACACCCATGCCCGAGGCAGGATTCGAACCTGCGATCGTAGCGGTCTCGCGGTTCCAGACTGCAGCGCCTAGAACCGCACGGCCACCTCGGCCGGCCTTTTCTGTGTACCAAGACTCTGAAAGGACCTCCTTCACTATATCAGAGAAACAATTAACATCTGCATCTCTAAAAAATACCTAACGACATATGTACTTAAACAGCAATAGTCTCTGCCTTCGTTCTGTACGCATCCCTTATCCCATTAAAGTTACCCTTTCCTCCCACCACACTCTCCTCATTTCCCAAAGCCTCCAGTTGGTGCAGTCTATTTAAATTTCTTTTCCTCAGACCTCTGCATGCCGTGAAAGTACACTGTTTTACACCCATATATACGTTTTGTATGTCTATTGTAAATGTTATTATTATTATTTATTTGCGAACTGACCACTTAGGATCAAGCTATAATTTCATTTCTTCTTTGTCTGAAGTTTCCTCTTTGTCCAGTTCCCCTTCATATTGATGCAGTGCTGTGGCTTCTGTTCATCCGTCCAGGCTCTTCCAGTCTCCTCAGTTCTTTGGACTTGAATCCTTCCAAATTTTCCAAATTTTGAATCATGGTCCGAAATGTAACCCTATTTAATATCTGCACTTCCTGAATGTTGAACCTTTCCACATCTTTACGAGCTTCCTTAATCCATGTCGTTGTTGTCTTCTTTTTCCGCAGGTAGTCGAATATCCTTTTGGGTAGTCTGGTTTTGCCAATTCTGTACGGGTGTCCTGGAAATGATAACCTCCTCTTTTTCATGGTCTCCGAGATTTTCTGTGCCTTTTTGTAGATTTTAATTGTTACTCCGTAGTTTCCAGGCAGTTTCAACCTGGGTTGGACCCATGATTTCCCGTAATATTCTTCTTTCTAGTATCTCCAGCTTTTCCGACTTGCGATTCACCGGCATGCAGACATTTTGTTTGTAGTGCTTTATTTTGGCATTACAAGAGATGCCCTTTTTGTTGTAAATGTTTTTATTTAATCCGTAAGCTCTCTCTCTTATTATTATTATGATTTTTATTATTTTCAGCAGTTTCTACAGTGTTCTTATTTTTAGTCAGTAATATTACTCCAAATGAAATTAGATAAATTAAAAACTTGTTTTAGAAACATTATTAATTTTATTGACGTCATTTTATTATTATGTATCGTGTTATAATTATTGTCAGTCTTTAAGCAACTGAACGAAGAAGATGTGAGTAAAGCCTTGGTCCTATGTAGAAGGTGTCTCAGAAGGCCATAATTTGATCAGATTCAATAAATAAAAAATAAAACAAGTCAGAAGTCAACCCTAAAGGTACAAGTAAATTATAGATGTTTCTTCTTGAGAATTCTTTCCATTCCATGAACTATGACTGAAAGATTTGCAGCATATATAGCGCTAGAGGATGAGAAAGTAACTTTCGCATGATGTGTCACTACCAAGTAGCACAGATAGATGAAACTTGGAGACAACAGAGAAGGAACTGCTTCAGTATTGTACAGAAGGTAATTTGCAGAAATACGCCGTAAGACGAACAGAAATGGCACTTTTGTTCAAAGATAATAATTACACAGAAATCGTAGCGATTTATAAAGGTCCACTGGACATTACAAAATGCAGTGCATGATTCTGAATAGAGTGTGTGATCACCACAGGCACCCATACTGTCCAAAAGGTTGATATAGAGTTCTTGTAGGGCGTTCCGTTCTTCCACAAGCGTGGGTGAAATATGGTGGACGGTTGTTGGCACATGTGGACGTTCTGCAGTACCTTTCCCAACGAGTCACACACGAACCTCCTCGTGTTCCAAGAACTCCTTGTCCTGCACTGTTCGATGCGGTCGCACATTGCCGCCAACAAAACTGATGCCACGACTGAACGCAGCTCTGAAAAGAAGCACAGGAGGAAGAAGTACGGTGTCACTGTAATGTAACTGGCGAGTTTCCGGTTCAAAGATTTGGAGATCAGGGCGCCCATACATCATTATTGCTTTCCACACCATAACACGTGGACCATCAAAACGACCACGTTCGACAGTATTGCTGGGTGTGCTACGTGTTCCCGCCTTACACCATACGAGGGTACGTCCTGCATTGTCAAACGTGATCGCTTTTGTGGTCCAGGTGTTGCATGGGCGTACTGACGTCCGAATCTTTGAACATAGTACGGTCACTGGTCATCGATACTGTGACACTGTACTCTACATATGCATCTACATACGTACTCTGCTAGTCACCGTACGGTGCATGGCGGAGGGTACGTTGTATCTCTACTACTCATTTCCATTCGCAAATAGAGCGAGGGAAAAACGATAGTCTAATGCCTCCGTACGGGCTCTAATTTCTCTTACGTTCGTGGTCCTTACGCGAAATGTTCGTTGGAGGCAGTAGGGTCGTTCTACAGTCAGCTTCAAATACAAGTTCTCTAAATTTTCTCAATTTCGTCTCCATGGAATCCGTCTGAGTTCCAGGAGCATCTCCGAAATACTTGTGTGCTGACTGAACCTACGGGTAACGAATGTAGCAGTACGTCTCAGAATTGCTTAGATGTCTTCCTTTAATCCGACCTGGTAAGGATCTCAAACGCTCAAATAGTTCAAATGGCTCTGAGCACTATGCGACTTAACTTCTGAGGTCATCAGTCGCCTAACTAACCTAAGGACACCACACTCATCCATGCCCGAGGCAGGATTCGAACCTGCGACCGTAGCGGTCGCTCGGCTCCAGACTGTAGCGCCTAGAGCCGCACGGCCACTCCGGCCGGCACTCAAGTAGTACCCAAGACCGAGCCGCACTAGTGTTCTATTTGTGGTCATCTTTGGAGATGAGCCACACTTCTCCAAATTTCTCAAAGTCATCCGAAATCGATCATTCGCTTTCCCTACTACAGTCCTTACGTGCTCGTTCTATTTCATATCGCTTTGCAAACTCACGCCTAGATATTTAATCGACGTGACTTATCAAGCAGCACACTGCTAACGCTGTATTCCAACATAATGGAATTGTCTTTTTCTTCTTATCTGCATTACCTTACATGTTGTTGTTGTTGTTGTTGTTGTGGTCTTCAGTCCTGAGACTGGTTTGATGCAGCTCTCCATGCTACTCTATCCTATGCAAGCTACTTGATCTCCAAGTACTTAGTGCAACCTACACCATTCTGAAACTGCTTAGTGTGTTCATCTCTTTGTCTCCCTCTACGATTTTTACCCTCCACGCTGCTCTCCAATGCTAAATTTGTGATCCCTTGATGCCTCAGAACATGTCCTACCAACCGGTCCCTTTTTCTTGTCTAGTTGTGCTACAAACTCCTCTTCTCCCCGATTCTATTCAATACCTCCTCATTAGTTATGTGATCTACCCATCTAATCTTCAGCACTCTTCTGTAGCACCACATTTCGAAAGCTTCTATTCTCTTCTTGTCCAAACTATTTATCGTCCATGTTTCACTTCCATACATGGCTACACTCCATACAAATACTTTCAGAAACGAATTCCTGACACTTAAATCTATACTCGATGTTAAGAAATTTTTCTTCTGCAGAAACGCTTTCCTTGCCATAGCCAGTCTACATTTTATATCCTCTCTACTTCGACCATCATCAGTTATTTTGCTTCCCAAATAGCAAAACTCCTTTACTACTTTAAGTGTCTAATTTCCTAATCTAATTCCCTCAGCATCACCCGACTTAATTCGACTACATTCCATTATCCTCGTTTTGCTTTTGTTGATTTTCATCTTATATCCTCCTTTCAAGATAGTGCAGGACATATCACAAATTAGAAGCGGCTGCTTGGATGCCAAACTGTGAGGGGCGCCACGGGTGTCCAAATGCGGAATTTTTGTACTGTGTTGCAAAATTGGTAGGGGAAACTGACACGAATGAAAGTGTGCGAGGGAAAAGGCGGGGAGAGGGGGGGGGGGGTGCGAAATGTGTCGAAAAACGGTCTCGAACTTGCTGCTGTGCATGTGCTGACACTAGCGTTTTCACCCGTTCCCCTATCTCTTCATCATACAACACAAACATCACTCAACACTATACACATATGTACTTAAGCTACTTACACTCAACGAAGGCAATTCAGAGGAAGCAATCTTTTCCATCTGGCGGCCGAAACTCCTCCACGGTGTCTCCCACCCAACAGTGCCGAACCTTTCTTTCTCTGTCTTTGTTACACGTAACAATGGAAATGAAAATGTTAAAAGATTTCCAAATTTTTCTTTTTATAATGTATTATTATCTTACTGTTTAGTACTCTGTGGTAACTCTTCACTGAGAATATATATATTCATCACTTAGAAAAATATAATAAGAATAATGCTGTACATATTGTACATCTTTAGATCTCTTGGTTTTCGCCAACGATCAATGGCTGTTAAAGGAACAATAGCAACAATATGTAGACGAAGCTCTGTCTTTGCAAAACTGAGTTCCTATTGTATTTTTGGAAAAGTGAACTAACAGTGTGCTATGTTGTCATATTATAGTACTGGAGACAGCAGAGCAGCTTCACCGAAGCAAAAGGAACGATATATGAAGTATAGCAACACACAGCATAATATTAATCAAGATTATATTAAGCCAAACATTCCCTGTGTTAAAGCTATTTATTACTAAATATTTGTAAAAAAATACGTAAATGAGTTGTGCTCCATGTATGTGTGACTGTGTATTGCTTTATGCCACTAAAGACGCTTATTAATAATTTGAGGAGAAATGCATATGGCCAAACATAGCTTGCGTTTACACAGTTGGTACAGACTTAACATCAGTATCATATCATAATAATACTATTAAGAGAGTATTATACAATGTGTACAGACATATGGTACACCTATTTACTTCTCCGACTTTATTGATGAGTAATGGAAGGAAGTAGATCGAATGAGAAGCCTCACTTTCTCATCTCAGATATCTTTTGACTAGTTAAAGATGTTTCTAATCTTTTTTCAACTGTATGAATAGTGACCAGGGGTCCGTGAAACTTAGATCTACATATATTTGCAACATTTTAAATCGTTCCTTAAAGGTATGAAGTTCTCTTTTAATTGAACTGTGGTATTTTCTTGCTCAAGAACAGCAGATCTCTATGAGGCACGCGCCCTGGTTCCCGGGTTCGATTCCCGGCGGGGTCAGGGATTTTCTCTGCCTCGTGATGACTGGGTGTTGTGTGATGTCCTTAGGTTAATTAGGTTTAAGTAGTTCTAAGTTCTAGGGGACTGATGACCACATATGTTAAGTCCCAAAGTGCTGAGAGCCATTTGAACAATTTTTGAATGTAGGGAGTTTTGTGCTGTTTTAAAGGCACACGGCCAAAAGGTTTACTCCACTCTCCACAGAAAGTAGCTCTGCCGAGGTAAGCATTAAGTGATGTTTACGTCACTCTTGGCAGTAATGGGGCGCACGAGAAATACGAGCCCCACAACGAACTTATGGTGTTCCTAGGCGCCTTGTCCGACATGCTTCACGTGTGGGGTCCATGTGAAATCAGTACATCAATGAAAACAAACTGACTAAAGGTATTAACTTTGTCGTATGCAGTCGAGACCTTGCATTCATTTAACGCCGCCGTTAAATTAAACTCGTCTTAAATAGTTACTCGCTCCTTGACGGAGACGGCTGCTGGCATTTGTAAGACCTGTAGTGTCACGTGCTGCGGCCTGTCTTTCTCCTGGGCCTGAAGACAAATCTGCGTTGCCCAGACATGAGACACTTCATCAGATCTTAAATCAGGACGAATGAATTTCAGCGAAATAACGTCCTCTTTGGTACAGGCAATATTAATTGTTTGTAAAGTCTAACCTCAAGCTTGACTTTGCTACGCATCCTCACAGTGCAAGTTTCCGTGGAGACTGGCGTAGACGCCCCGGCGCTGCGTCATTCAAACGGCTGCCGACAACAGCAGAAAAATTCCCACATCCAGTTTGTTTTAGCTTGTCATTTCTTGTCGGACCTGCAAAAGAGTTATATCAAAGGATTTGTCTCAAACGTATCTGCCGTTCTGGCACAAAATTATGCTGTAGCTCCATCACACCTGCATTTCGGTGATCAGTGAAGTTGCGAAAACGTATTGGCCTTTGTTTCACGAACCGACTGTCACTTATTGCCTAAGTGAAACGAGATTAGAAGTATCTTTAAATAGTCAAAAATCATTTTAGATGAAAAAGTTAGGCGCGACGCCTTTTATAAAACCACAGACATGCAGTTACGTCAAAAAAAGGAAAAATCTTCTATTTAAATGTATTCTTTCTATAAAACTATGGAAATACAGTTATTTGACATCGGAACTGCACTGCAGCGTCATCAGATGCAGTGTGTTATCATCAGATAGATTAATTTCATGTAAACTTCGGAAGACCGTTCAAAATAAAATAGAGGGAAATAAGAAGCCGGTGTCATCTTCTGTGTATTTATGTCTGTTTTGGTGTGTTACAGATGAAGAAGCCCAAGACCACTGCAGCACCTGAAGGACCTCCGCCAGTGCCTGCTCTCGTTGTCGAGTTGGCAAACGAGGGAACACAGGTAATGCAATCGCCGTGACGTGCGCTTACAAACAGTTTGCGTACAGATAATCAGCTTCTAAAGCCCACATTCTCCTGGTGGTGGCCAATCTTGGTATACTGGTACACTATAGTAGATACTCTTAACGCGTATCCATAAAGCGATCATCGCTCTGAACGTCATTCCAGACACGCAGAATCTATGGCCATACATATTATAAAAATGTGTGTTTGTATGTATGTACATAGATGGTGCAAATCACTTACTCATTGGAAAGAATCGCTGTAGAGTTACAACCGCCTAACAATCAAAGGCTGTGGGGGGGGGGGGGAGGGGGGGTGAAAAAGCAGCGTAGCTCAGTACGCACGAACACCTTTACTTTAGTCATCCAGTATTTGAGAATGCGAACAGTTAGTGATTTGCAGCAAACTATATACATAATTTCAAACCTTATGAAACTTTTTTTCGCTGACAACGTACCAAAATGGTGAAAAGAAAAAATACATAGTCGCTGTTCATTGAGTAAAAGTGCCCCATGAAGTACGGCGTTTTAATTTAGTATCCCTTTTGTATTAACTGTATTCGCGACACTTTTTTCTGGCGGTATTCACATATATCGCCTTACATGCTGACAAAGAACAAAAGAAAAATCTGGAGTAGGAATTAAAATCCATGCAGAAGAAATAAAAACTGTGAGGTTCGCCGATGACATTGTAATTCTGTCAAAGACAGCAAAGGACCGGGAAGATCAGCTGAACGGAATGGACAATGTCTTGAAAGGAGGATAGAAGATGAACACTAACAAAAGCAAAACGAGGATAATGGAATGTAGTCGAATTAAATGGGGTATGCTAGGGGAATTAGATTAGGAAATGAGACGCTTAAAGTAGTAAGTGAGTTTTGCTATTTGGGGAGCAAAGTAACTCACGATGGTCGAAGTAGAGAGCATTTAAAATGTAGACTGGCAATGACAAGGAAAGCGTTTCTGAAGAAGAGAAATTTGTTAACATCGAGTATAGATTTAAGTGTGAGGAAGCCGTTTCTGAAAGTATTTCTATGGAGTGTAGCCATATATGGAAGTGAAACGTGGACGATAGATAGTTTAGACAAGAAGAGGATAGAAGCTTTCGAAATGTGGTGCTACAGAAGAATGCTGAAGAATAGATGGGTAGATCACATAACTAATGAGGAGGTATTGAACTGAATTGGGGAGGAGAGAAATTTGTGGCACAACTTGACTAGAACAAAGGATCGGTTGGTAGGACATATTCCGAGGCATCAAGGGATCACCAATTTAGTATTGGAGGGCAGCGTGGAGGGTAAAAATCGTAGAAGGAGACCAAGAGATGAATACACTAAACAGATTCAGAAGGATGTATGTTGCAGTAAGTACTGGGAGATTAAGAATTTTGCACAGGATAGAGCAACATGGAGAGGTGCATCAAACCAGTCTCTGGACAGAAGGCCACAACAACATGCTAGCAAAATTACATCACTGTACGGCACATAGTTCAAGAGATATGACGTCATAAACGTTGAGCAACTTGAAAATCGAACTGCAGGGCGCAATTTGCTAGGGAGACTGGTGAAATGTGTCTACATATACGTACCATATGTGTTAAATATATATGAAATATATTTTATATGCGAGTACGCGGGGAAAGCCACGGGTAAAATGCTCATCCTAAACCGCTAGAACGCTATCAATCAAATTTGGTACACATATTAGTTACGATCTGGAAAGAATACTGTGGGTAGGAACCACAAGCCTCCTGTTGTGGTAACAGTGACAACGTGGAGAGAGAACAGGGGAGGAGAAAGTGGACAGAGGAAGGAATGAGGAGGAGATGGACAGAGACGGGGAAAGGAAGAGACAGGCAGAGAGAAAATTATTAGAGTTGCAATTCTCTGTGGCACGTAGGTCCGCCTCCAGAGTGTATCAGTGTTGTTTGTGTTTAGTGTTATTACCATTGCTGGTAGGGTAGATAAGGGACATGAACAGCGGCACGTTTTAAATGATCACTGTGGAGAACATTGATATTCTTCATACTCATTTCAGACAGCATTGTCAGCACCTTACAGAGTTTGAGATGGGTCTCATTGTGAGTCTCCATTTGGACGGTGAAGTGTTCCCGTAGTTCATGTGATGTAATGTGCTATAATCGTGAATAAATTTGCGGTCGCCGATTGAACTGCAACCTCATTGTAACTGTGTATGTCTCCGGTGATGTATACGTCGTCATATTCTGCAACGACTTCTGTGCTGGAAGCTGAGAAGATCTCTCACAAATCTTAACTTTCCAACGAATAATGTAGAGGCCTTCTTCGGTGTTATCATTATATTGACCGATTTGTTACAATACTGAGACACCTCAAACAGTAACTGGTGACAAACGAGCTCAATACAATTTCATTTGACAGTAATTGACGTTAGTTCTCTCTCGAATGACAACTGACAAATGACGTCTAAGATTCTCTGGGTCTCGGTGAACTCATCGCGATTGTCACCGACGCCCTTCTTCCCTGGAGCGCGCCTAATTTGGATAACATTCGCCTCACAAGACTTCGTGCTAAAGTGACTTCATTTTGACGTCACACGCTGTATCGAAGACAGATGGGCTGTCTATCGACTTTAGTGATCGTGCACTTCGGAACATCTGAGACGAACATAAAGTTCAAAACAATAACACTCACCTAAATTAGAGATAACTGGAAGTCACGCTTTTTCTTTGCTGTAGGATACTTTAACCGCGAAGTCATGTTGTTTATAAATGTGTCAAGTTCTGTATTCATGTAGTCTGGCCCGTGGATAAGGAAGAGATTAAAGTGCTTGCAAGAATTAATGTCGAAACGTACTGAAAAGTTTGTACTAACTATGTTTCCTAACACGTCTTCATAAACCTCGAATGTGATACGATTTGCTGAAATGAAATATCGTGTGGCTAAGGCCTCCCGTCAGGTAGACCTTTCGCCTGGTGCAGGTCTTTCGATTTGACGCCACTTCGGCGACCTGCGCGTCGATGGGGATGAAATGATGATCATTGGGACGACACAACACACAGTCCCTGAGCGGAGAAAATCTCCGACCCAGCCGGGAATCGAACCCAGGACCTTAGGATTGACATTCCGTCACGCTGACCACTCAGCTACCGGGGCCGGACAGACGATTTGCTGATTTGCAGCCAAAAAGAAGTTGAAGCCAACCAGCACTGAACCCGCTCACCGTACAGTGTGTATTCGACATTGCTCATTAATATAATTTGAAGCCATATTGACTATTAATCGGCCCTTACTGTTTCAAAAATATTTAAAAGTTTGAAATACCGCTACCAGTCACAAAATTTGTTTACAGCTAAATTATTTATTTAGCGACATGTTTCGAGATGATATCTCATCATCAGACCCTATTGGCGTTACAAAAACATTTAACACATTTTTAAACGGATATTAAATCTTCTTTACGTGACTGCTGTGATAATCTTTTTTCTTGTGGCGTGGCAATTTTCTTGTGATTTGTTGAAGCATCGCTTTTTCCATGGTTCTTTTGGACTTCATCATTGTTCACAGACTTCACAACAGTGTATTTAAAGCAGGATACACAAAACAAATCGCTGCATAAATAATTTAGTTGTAAACAATTTTGTAACTGATAGTGCTGTTTGAAAACGTTCATATTGTTCATTAAGGTGTCTCAGCAACACAAGCTTATTTTTAGAAACTCTGAAAACTTGTTTCGGGAGTTGGTCTGTACTTAAAAAGGGCGGACTGCCATCCTAGCAGATGAATTGAAGCAGCAGCTCATTTAACATATGTTCTATGGGTAAATGCTGTTTCAAAAGACCAGTACATTGAGGGTCTCTCGAAAACGCGTTGGTGCTAGTTCAATTTGTTGTAATAAAATGACGAAAAACGTCGTATTGCTTGTTAAAGATGTTCTTTAATTGAAGATATTCTTATTTGGCAAAGAATCTGAATTGTACGCAAGCTAGTGTACAGTGTCTGTGTTTGGTGTAGTGCTATGCGTAAGTGGAGGATCCGTGCAAGACCATGTTTGGCTCATCCTAGGATCTATGTTTAGTCTTTGTTTTTGCTGATAGTTTATTCTTTTGCTTTGTTGACTATTTTAATTGAATATAATTTTGTGCTACGGGTTATTTTAAAGGTAAGTGAATTCTGCTAGCCCGCAACAAAGTGTCCTAAAGGAACTAGCTCGTAAATTTTCTTCTATACTTTACTGACGGCAATACTAAGTTACCTTTTAATTATTTTGCAGATGTGTCAGCCTCCTCTTTGCTTTTTATTCCGAGTGGTAGTTTGTTTTAATAAATGGCAAACGTGTTTTGAATCTTTAGTCACATTTGCGTGTTCCATGCTTGATTTGTAAATTATGTACAAGGGCAACTCACTCCTGAAGAGCACTTTTATGTGTAGATAACATCGATTATTACATAACATACTGCATCTTTTAGAAAGGGGAAGAAATTCGGTGGCGGCGAAATGCGAACCAGCAACGGGTGTCTTCCACTTTGCAGTTCCGCGCACATAACCAATGCGCCATGATAACGCTGCGGGATTTTAGACTCGTGCAGCATCTTAGGCCTCATAAAAGCTTTAATCGCCGATAAGTAATTATGTGAGGTTTAATTTTAATAATAAGAATAATAATAAATCGTGCCACGATCGACATGTCTTTATAAATCTTCGATACTACGAGTGACATCAGAATGACGTCATTTTTTCTCGAAGTCCTGGGAGTCGTGCGAAAGAGTTTCGCATCGAACGAAAACGAAAATCGGAAGCAGTTCCTGCGGTTGTCGATATTGGGTATGACATGAAAATGACGTGACGTTTGCAGGGAGTCTTGTGAAATGAGTGTTACCCGCCATATCTCTAAGACAGGAGCCGATGACACGGAATGAACCATAAATACAGCAGATACCGCGAAGTACAGTAAGACTTCTATTGTCGTCCCGGCTCGCACGTCTGCTGCGTCCATCCATCTCCAGATTACATGCACAGAAAGAAAACTTCCGAGCTGCGTCCTATACTAACTCGTTACTTAAGTAACACTGTTATAACGCCCGCCCGGTTAGCGGTGCTCTCTAACGCACGGCTTTCCGACCTGGTAACGAGCGCTTGGTCCCCGGCACGAATCCACCGGGCGGACTTGTGTCGAGGTCCGGTGAGCCGGCCAGTCTGTGGATGATGTTTAGGCGGTTTCCCATCTGCCTCGGTGAATGTAGGTTGGTTCCCCTTATTCCGCCTCAGCTACACCATGTCGGCGATTGCTGCGCCAACAAGTTCTCCACATACGCTTACACCACCATTACTCTACCACGCAAACATAGGGGTTACACTCGTCTGGTGTGAGACGTTCCCTGGGGAGTCCACCGGGGGCCGAACCGCACAATAACCCTGGGTTCGGTGTGGGGCGGCGGAGGGTTGAAGTGGACTGCGGTAGTCGTCGTGGGGTTGTGGACCACTGCGGCTGCGGCGGGAACGGAGCCTCTCCTTCGTTTCTAGGTCCCCGGTTAACTTACAACATACAACACTGTTATGATGGCGATCACCGTTCGTCGGTTCGGTTAACGCTGTTCAAAACATCAAGATTGCTCTGCAACGGCTGGTCAACTCGTGTGATATCCAAGATTTGTGGGTTATTCGCATGTGACAGCGGTCCGATGTTGGACTGAATGTGCGGCCTGGCATACTCGTCGGCTAGCTCCTGATCGGCCACGCATAACCACCACTTGGAGGATCTCCATATTGTGCACCAAACAAGTCGTAACCTTATCACAGTTGCATTTGCCATGCAAGAACAAGTAATGGACCATTCGTCGGAGTCTACCTCCACCAAGACTAGGGAGTTACCGTATTGTGTGTGGGCTGCCGTTAACAGAACACAAACGGCAGCGTCTGCACTGGTGCTTTGACCGGCAGCCGTAGACTGCTGATGCTTGATTGCTGTCGCACAGTTAGCGATGAATCGCTGTTACTCACTGCCCCCGAAGACCATAATCGGCGAGTGTGGTGACGGCCTCGGGAGAGGTCCGATTCTTGCAATGCTTTGCAGAAGCACAGCGTTGTTACTTTTCGTGTTGGGCACGCAATGGGTGCGACCACTACTCACGGCTGGGGAAACTCGGACAAACAGCGGTACGTCAGGGACACGCTGCGTTCTACATGACTACTCTGCAATTCACATTTAAGTGCTTGGCAGAGGGTTCAACGAACCACAATCATACTATCTCTCTACTATTCCACTCCCGAACAGCGAGCGGGAAAAACGAACACCTAAACCTTTCTCTTCGAGCTCTGATTTCTCTTATTTTATTTTGATGATCATTCCTACCTATGTAGGTTGGGCTCAACAAAATATTTTCGCATTCGGAAGAGAAAGTTGGTGACTGAAATTTCGTAAAAAGGTCTCGCCGCGACGAAAAACGTCTATGCTGTAATGACTTCCATCCCAACTCGTGTATCATATCTGCCACACTCTCTCCCCTATAACGCGATAATACAAAACGAGCTGCCCTTTTTTGCACCCTTTCGATGTCTTCCGTCAATCCCACCTGGTAAGGATCCCACACCGCGCAGCAATATTCTAACAGAGGACGAACGAGTGTAGTGTAAGCTGTCTCTTTAGTGGATTTGTTGCATCTTCTAAGTGTCCTGCCAATGAAACGCAACCTTTGGCTCGCCTTCCCGACAATATTATCTATGTGGACCTTCCAACTGAAGTTGTTCGTAATTTTAACACCCGTCTCGCGTGAGACGTGTCATACAACGGTATGGTGGTGCCATGTTTCAACAGGACAGTGCTCGTCAAACATGGCACGTGTTTCTGTAAGCTGCCTGTGTGATGTTGAGGTGCTCCCACAGCCAGAAAGATCCCCATAAAGCATGTGTGGGACCAAATCGGACATCAATTTCCCTCCCCCCTCCCCCCAATGCCATTATTCAGGGAAGCAAGGACCAGTAACAACAGTTATAGACCAGCTTGCCTGAGAAGTGGATACGGTGGCTTATGACACCCTTCCTGCCGTATCACTAGATGCATCTCGAGCAGAGGGAGTACAAAATTATAGTGATAAGTGGGCTCATACTGCCAACTTCTTTCTAAATTTCACTAAATTTTGTAATCACTACAGTAACATCACATTCTCTCTCTACCCCTGTGAGTTTTCAGTTCGTTTCATCCTTCTCTTCTGTGTGCTTTTTTTTTTGTCAAATAGTGTATTTCACGCTGTTTGGATATTAATATCAAAAAAATTGTTGCTTCATGCTCTACCATCTCTAAAATGTTGCCCCTGAAGACTTGAGACACATTTCAAGGCATCCAAGGATTCTCCTCACCTAAGAAAACCTCATATGGCGCACTCGCGACAGAAACCAGTAAACTTCATGAATATACTACACTCTGCTCACAACTAAAGTGCAAACTATTTTCTGTAGCTTCTATGTACCATGTAACCATCAAAAGCAATGATGTTTCATTTAGGGCGCTCCAGAACACGCTCATCACCGCTCTCAATGGATGTCAGCATATAAATTTCGTGGTTTTAACGGTATCGGTTCTCACAACCGAAATAATTGCGACCATTCCCCAGGAACACTGTCTGGTAGGTTTCTTCAGAATTTCGAACGGTATCGACACAAATATATGGTTTGTCACCGATGAAATAAATTAATCGTACCTTGTCATGTCTTGAAATCCTCCAACATTTTGGAAAAACGTCCTTATGAAATTGCGACACTTACAAACTTCAGCTTACTGTTTCCACAATGGGTGGTTAATTAGTGTCTTTGGAATTGAAGAAAACTGTAATGGTCTTTGCTTGAGATGCTTCTCCCTGGAACGAGAATCAGCAAACTAAAAAGTCTAAAACTGCGTTATAGGTGGTGGCTCATCACTTAATAAAAAACAAAGACTTACACATCCACTCAGATTTTGTTGACATCCTTTCTCCAACACTTTTGGTAGGAGATCTAACAATTCACAAAATTTTAAAATGCATTATCCTATGAATGTTGCAGATTTTATTTCTGTGCTTCTTAAGAAAATTGGAGAAGAATTCCGATTTATGCAATATACCTTGGTAGTTTCATTTTCACCCACACATTTTTCAGAACTTCTTTTGCTGTCTTCAGTGGGTATTTTTGTTTATTTTTGTTCTGCAAAATTTTTGTTAATACTATCTTTAAAGAAACTATTGGTAAAAAATTCACATTTGTGAAATGAGCGATTATTGTCAAATATTTTTTTTTTTTACATTGGTGAGCATACAGCACAGAGATGAGACATGTGTCGCTGTGTTGAACCACTCTACGTTGTTCATTTGAAAATATTTCTAAAGGCTCTAGTTATGTAGTACATTTGGAAATAAAGTGAATGTAAGCAGTTGTTTACATACCTCACATGAAGATATGAATGTTTATGCTAGTAGCTGTAGGTCTACAGCTTGTTACCGAAAACAGCAAAACTGTTTTATTTTTATGTTTATTATGCATTTCCGACAGAGAACCACCATGCGCCATGTTAACTAGCGTGTTACTTTACGGTTCCTGATGTTACGGTGTTTTTACTTTGTGTCGAGCTAACATGCTCATTTCTGGTACTTTTGTCGATACACTTGCATTTCTTACGATTTGTTCGCCACGTAAAGAGTTTTCGTCGTCATTACGCGTTATTGTGGCTGTGTAGTGTTCATTTCTTCCGTGACATGTTTGTCTGGGATGCTGAGCTCGGACGTGAAGTTTTGTTGACGTTTGTGGTTTCAATGCGCGCGTGTGTGTGTGTGTTTTTTGTTGTTTCAAGACAGGGAGGGTGAGAGAGATAGAGAGAGACAGAGAGAGAAAGGAGAGTGAAGGGAATTTAATTTTAGAGGCTGATCGTATGCAGTTCTGATGTGGGTGTTATTTATATAGTTTTTCTGTTGTGGAAAAGAGGATAGTATTACACTGTGATGTGTATTCGTTTAGAACTTTTTTTACTTTCAGATATTTACTACACGGTGTGAACAAAACGCTCATGAAGAAACATGATTACACAGAAGAATTGAACACAATAAACCAAATTCTACAAGAGAATGAGCATGAGACAAAGACAGTAGATAAAATAAAGCCCAAAACATACACAACCACAGACACACCATGAAGCAAAGCAAGCGCTGTATCATGTGTGAGGTACAGAGGCGAGTGAGTGTGCCCCACGTCACCTTAATGCGTCTGAGCTTAGCACACAAGTGTTGCACCACAATTCAGTATGAAATTAAAAATCAAAGTTTACTTTGAAAACGTTGTTCAAATATAGTTTAGTATAATAATGTTCCAAATATCAAGTGTTATGTACCTACACTTAACAGTTTACGTAAAATTGCCGTTTTAAGAGAAAAATAAGTGGCACTAAAAAAATAAAGCTAGGACGCTAGAATTTGGTCAGGCTGTGCCTTTAGAACTCATAAATAAGTGGTACAAGTTTCAAAACCATAGAACAAAAATTAACACCGAAATCCACCTTTTTAGGAAACATCAGAGGCGCTAAATATTGGACTTAGAAACGTAACAATTTGGTTTATGCATTATTTCGCCCTAAAAATCATAACTGAGATACCACGTTAAGCTACCTCTTATAGTTTTTGAGTAATTAAGTAAAAACCAATTTTGTAACTAAAATTTACCCATTTGTAGTAGATAAGTACCTTTAATTTTCAGAGTGGGATATTTTGGTTAAAGCAGATGATAAAACCTACCAATTAATACAGCTATACTAAACTGTAGAGTTATAGTATAAATAACAGCCGATATAAGCTCAAGTAAAGGTATGGTTCAGAGATAACGGTCTACCGTTATTTCCAGTATAAAAATTCTAGAATGCCAACTTATCTGAATACATGAAAAAATTAAGAAGATTCTAAATTAATTCATAGCTTTGATATTAAAGATTATGTGTCCGAGAAGGCAGTGTTCCGGAGGCTGCTTCAGTATGCAGAAAGTCGTAGACAACAGATGTTACCTCGGCCGTCCGCTCCGGCACCTATATAGATACAGCCCGGGAGGCAGCAGGAAGGATCACTTCGCACTCAGCCACTGTAAGATCCACGTCTGTTAAACGTCGGATCGCGCTCTGCCTCGAATGACGTCAGAGTCGGACTGTGACGGATTGCGTATTTGCGGTAAAAACGGATAGTGAACTCGCGAGGACAGTACACCGTCCTGGATCACTTAGAATTCGCCACAGTAACTGTTAGTGTGCCGTCCGTGAGAATTATAAATGCGCGTGGAGAGAGGCGATTATTATGACCAATTTTATGGCGAGCATTAATTTTGAACATTTACATTCAGTTGAGTATTATTAGTCAGGGCAGAAGACAATCTGATAGAAACGTATCGTAGATGTCACCTTTGAATTTCTAGTTGTGATGTTAGAATAGAAAGATTTACTTTCAACTGAAAGTTGTGAATTGCCAAGTGTTGTGTGTGAGAAACTTTACTCAAAGTAAGTAACGTAATACTGTAATTTGAAATCATAGTCCTGATCCCGCTAAGTAGAAGGAGAATAGAAACTTTTCTTTCAGTAGGCTGGACCAGAATGTGGCCGTGCACACTGGGAACTAAGGTCTGCATGTTTCCCTTTGCTTTCTGGCTGACCACAAAATTAGTTGTCAGGCTCGCGTGAGAAAGATGGAGAACTGTACAATTAACAGCTTAAACATAAACTTTACCCGCCGCCGCACAACCACAGTTCACAACAAATCAGCAGACAGTAAGCGATAAATGGCACTCAATGACGTACAACAACAAAGTCCCACACAGGGTGGGAAATATACTAAAGAGGCAAGGACTTAACATAGACTACAGAACCAACAACACAATACTGAAGAGATTTGAAAGGAATGCAGCCAAATACAGCCAGTCTGAGGAGTAACAACTAACTTGCAAAACCTGTCTGTCTGTATATGCGGGTCAAACGTGCAGGAATTTTAGAACCAGGTATACAGAACGGAGCACTCAACATTTGCAGATCACCTAATAGCATAGAATCTCCGTAACACGAACACTGAAAAGGACTTAAAAATCCTTAAAACTAATAATGGCCTATTCCAAAAATTAACAATAGAAGAAAACTATCTCATCCAAAAATCAGTAGCCCAAGGTAATATAAAGTACCAAACGAATACATATCACTGTAATAGTATCGTCTTTACCACAACAGAAACATTATTTATATACCATCCACATCAGAACTGCATATTATCAGCCTCTAAAACTAATGTCCCTTTTCTCTACCTCTCGTCTCCCTCTCTGTCTTGGAAACACATGCACCTACCTACACACATACACACACACACCTACCCACCCATACACCTACACATCCAGGCACAAACTAAACACAACAAATGTCAACAACACGTAAAATCTGTGCAACAAATTACATGCCACAAAAAAATGTACTACACAGCGACAGTGACTCGTAATGGCGACAAAAACTTTGTGATTGGCTAACAGATCATAATAAATGTATGTCTATCTACAAAAGCGCAAGAAATAGCCATGTTACCACACAACAGATTAAGGCAATCGTGGGCTACTGAGCGCTGGTTGGGTTCACTCTGACGTCAGCGACGCGGGTTGATACTGCGCATACACCTCGTGATCCAACCGTGTATTCTAGTATCCATATACGTAAGTACGACGAGCAATTCTGTTACACTTTCGTATTGGCTGTACCGACCTATTACGATCCTAGATGGGTATTTCTGAATTCGTTCTGTGTCTGCTGTCGAGCCTACTTAGTAAAGAGTTCAAAAGCTGGAATAATAGTCAAGAACCGGTCGCACTAACGTGTTGTATGTGATTTCCATTACAGGTACGTTGCGTTTTCCAAGAAAATCGTTCCAACGAAGTTTTCTTTTCGCCTTCCATATTACTGATATTAACTACATCATTCAGCATTTCAAATGGTTCAAATGGCTCTGAGCACTATGGGACTTAACTGCTGAGGTCATCAGTCCCCTAGAACTTAGAACTACTTAAGCCTAACTAACCTAAGGACAGCACACACATCCCTGCTCGAGGCAGGGTTCGAACCTGCGACAGTAGTGGTCGCGCGGTTCCAGACTGTAGCACCTAGAACGCTCGGCCACTTCGGCCGGCCGTCCCATTTCAGATCGATCGTTACTATTACCCCTAAATATTTACACGATTTGTTTGTTGCTCTTATTTTTGTGAGAAGAACAGGTATTTGTTTTAGTTTGTCTGTTTTCTCGAGTGAGGTGAGAGCGTGTGTGTTTGCAGAAGGCCGAATCCGCGGGCGAGGACAGCGGCCTGGAGACGGACGAGATGCCCGCACGCATGCAGCGCTCCGCCAGCCTCACACACGCGCCCAGGGACTCCTCCGTTGACGCACCAGGTTCGTGCTGCTCCCTCTGCTGTTCTGTGTCGCAGCGAATTATATCTACTGCTCGTTCTGCTGTTTTGTGTCGCAGCGTTCCGAAACCAACGTAACAAGTTCTGTACAAGAAAGGGAAGTCAAAGAGATACACGATGTTATCTAGACACTGATAAATATTACTTTTTCATCGTATTACCTTAATTATATAAGAATTTGTTTCTCTGGTAGACCAGTATGTCGAAGTTGATACAAAAGGAATCAGGACCGGGCCAGAGGAACTAAGTAACAACAGCGTTTTGAACGTCGGCCACAGTTCTAAAGTGCTTCTTCATAGGTCCAAAAACATGAAAACCGCCGGGTGCGAGATCCGTGCTGTCTGGAGGGTGCTCAGATGCAGTCCAGCAAAACGCCACACCACATCTCATGTAGCTGAGGGCGTATGCGGTCGGGAATTGTCGTGCAACAACACAACATCTTTAGATACTAGTCTCGGCCGTTTCCTCCGAATCGACTTCTGCTATCGCTCCAGTGTGCCACAACAATTACTTGCACTCACGGTTTCTCCACAGCTGAGGAAATCGAACACCAGCTCTCCCAGAAGACTGTGGCCACATTGTTTCCTTAGATGAGAGGGCAGTGGTGGAAGAGAGCTGTCCTTATGAAATTCCTGTGTTCTTCGACTCAGGTGTCACATGACACACTCTTCTTTCGTTCTCTGTGACGAAGTGGTGTGGGAATTGAACACCCTCTCTCTGATTCCACATTAAGTGCTGGGGTGGCAAAGCCATTCACTTGCTTTGTTCTCGCCTGATGTGTCGTTGTGGTCTTCAGCCCTGAGAGTAGTTTGATGCAAATCTCCCTGCTTCTCTATCCTGTGCAAGCTCCTTCATCTCCCAGTACCTACTGCAGCCTACATCCTTCTGAATCTGCTTAGTGTATTCATCTCTTGGCCCCCTCTACGATTTTTACCCTCCACGCTGCCCTCCAATACTAAATTGGTGATCCCTGGATGTCTCAGAACATGTCCTACCAATCGATCCCTTCTTCTAGTCAAGTTGTGCCACAAGCTCCACTTCTCCCCAATTCTATTCAATACCTCCTCATTAGTTATGTGATCTACCCATCTCGTCTGTTAGGCGCCCCGATATTCACCGAAAAACTTCTTTGGGTAACACAATGTGTTGTGCACGATATCCATGACACTGCCAATGGAGACGTTGACTTTGTGTACAATCTGACTCACATGAATCCGAAATTGTCCTGAATTTACACGACACACATTGTCATCTGAGGAGAATGTGCTGTGCCGATCCTACCTTTACTCGTGTCGTATAACTATTCCGCATTTATCAACCTCTCACCAACAGAAAGGAAAATGTTTCATGTTCACACACGACAGTTTGTCTGGTGACGCGTGGGGTGCAGGCTCACTGCTATGACTCGTGCTTCAGTCTTAGTCAAAGTCGTGTATCAGTATGATACAACTGTGCTGTTAATGTTTATGTCTGTTGATTGTTAACTTTATTGTGTATCTGCGCAATGGCTCTGTTTATTATATGATGTAATCCGTCTGCAAAACGAAATGTTGATTGTTTGAGGAAGGAGACCAGACAGCGTGGTCATCGGTCTCATCGGATTAGGGAAGGAAGTCGGCCGTGCCCTTTCAGAGGAACCATCCCGGCATTTGCCTGGAGTGATTTAGGGAAATCACGGAAAACCTAAATCAGGATGCCCGGACGCGGGATTGAACCGTCGTCCTTCCGAATGCGAGTCCAGTGCCTTACCACTGCGCCACCTCGCTCGGTAAAACGAAATGTTAGTGGAAGAGTCGGCAACATGCAATACTCATTGTTGGGCACTGGACTCTACAGTTTTTATATTCAAGGAGTGTCATGATCCGTCTTCTATATTTGACGAAAAGTTTTTCAGAGCCTATGAATAATATGCTCGTTTTACCTGTGACATGGTTGTGAGTCTTGCTTGTGTGGGTAGTTTCTTTCTTGTTGATTATTTGTCGGAAAATGGTTAAGTTAGAGAAAACACACTCATTCGTTTATTGTATTCACCTTGTCGACACCAATTGTTAATACACAAAAGTAGGACTGATTGCACAGCTGTTATTAATCACGTTTGGCACTTTCTCGAACAACACTTGTACCATTATATTACTTGCAATATTCGCGTCTTTCCTGCACCCGTCTTCCGACCTACACTGAGATGGCTATGCCTCCTTCAGATGCATCCATCTGTCTCACACGCTGCAATCATGTAAACAGTGCCCAAGGTTTGACAACAAAAAAGCAAAGAAGAAACGTGCACCATTCTCGTGATCACAAGAAAAGCAAAATACTCTTCTGGAAAAATTCTTTTCCTTATGATACATTTACAATCAAACACTTGCATCAGAGGGGCACTTAATCTGGAGGCTTACTCGTTTGCATAATCACAAAGAATTTTAATGATCTATGAATTAATGAAAATTTCAGGTGACGTCTGAGGTTTCTGACAAAATCATAACTCCGTCTAGTAGAATATGTATATCAAGTATGAAATATAGTAAAGGTGTATCAAGTAGAACATGTATAACAAATTTGACAGTTGTCTATAAAACACATATCCTTTCTTAATGAAACTGTCAGTTGCAAACGATGTGAATAAATCCAAGGACGAGAAATGTAATAAAATTGCTGCCATGGAAAAAAACTTAAATGTTGTTAAACTATATATGTATGTAAAGAGATTTCAGCTCTCCTTTTCTGGGTAAGTGTGTCTACAAATCGTGGTCATTGTTTTCTGTGGTGATTACAGCTGGTCAAATTGAAAAAAAAAAATCGCTGATGACAGGAACAGAAATAACTTCCTGGTCTTGTTACCAACATTGCTTAAAAACGTTCTTTACATTCGTAGTTATGGTAGGACTAGTGACTATGTAATTTCAAGTTTCTTTTTTTTCATATAAAAGCTGATGCATTTATTACAAACTAACTCCAGTAATACATTTGGCGTATTCTTCTTTATATAAAAATGTTTTTATAGCAATTAAACAGGATCAGTTAATAACTAGCTACTGGGTCTGGCACAGAGCAGGAATGTTTGAAGAGCTGCAGCAGAGAGCAGTTAGCTGAAATGCAGAAATCGGAACTTACTATAAAACAGACCTGAAGATATAATTCTCATTTATTGTTCCATCTCAGTTACATATTTTTAATTAGATTTCATGTTTTGATGACACTGGCCCATCTTCAGATTTTTGTGTTTGTTTCAGCAACCCACCTGACACTACTTTGATATGTAAGTAGACAAGATTATTCTGTTAGGTTAGGTCAGGTTAGGTTAGGAAGGCAGGTTGCTGACGCAACTACTTAGATTTGAAGACAATCCAGATTTTTGTGTTTGTTTCAGCGACCCACCTGACAGTACTCTGATATGTAAGTAGACAAGATTATTCTGTTATGTTAGGTCAGGTTAGTTTAGGAAGACAGGTTGCTAACGCAACTACTTAGATTTGAAGACAATCCACAGTGATCGAGTCATGTAATCTAATTAATAACGTACAACTGAGATGGAACAATAAATGAGAATTATCTTAAATAACTACACAATTGCTGAGTCTCCCTGTCGACTGAGGTGTACAAGGCGTGACGAGTTGTTGCTTTTCAGGCGGGTCGCTGAAGGCGCCATCGGCTGCTGGTTTGCGGAGACGCAGTGAGGCGGCGCTGCTGTCGGTGCCCGGTCTGGCGCCAGTGCGCAGGCGCAGTGTGGCGGCGATGGCATCGCTGCGTGGCTCCATCATGGACCTGCGGAGGGCCGCCAGCTCGCTGCGGCGCGAAAAGGGCGACAAGTTCTCGCGCATCGACATGGCCGCGCGGAAGGCCTTCCCTGTCGCCTTCACCTCCCTGCTCGGCCTCTACTGGCTGCTCTACATGTACTACGTCACCGACGAGCTGCCTCTCAAAGCTGCCGCCAGCCTGCTCATGGGAACACCCGTAGCTGCCAACTAATGTCGCCACTCATCACCTGATCAACTACATTCAGCACATCTCGTACTGGCGTCTGCTGGCAGGAGGTGTCTTCCCCGAGTATGTGACCACACGATGTAGTTCTGCAGCGATGAAGTCGACAAATCCCACTCAGAATGTTCGCCACTCGTGTGATGACACTCGTGGAGAATCTGAGTAGAAAAACAGTGCCAGTTTCGGCAGAAAACAAACCGTATCACTCTGCGCTCCCTGGTAGCACCAGAAGACCACTAGTTACTGGTGGCTCCACTCTGTTACCTGACTCCAGTTTTAATTCACTTGTTCTTACACCTGCCTTATTTTTGGGGAAGGAGAAGGGTTGAGTCCCAGAAATTCTGTATTTTCTACTATTTTTGCATATTTATACATTTATGTAAACAAGTGTCCTCTGAAACTTTCTGGCAGATTAAAACTGTGTTCCAGACTGGGTCTCGAAGTTGGTACCTTGGCCGTTTGTGGGCAAGTGCTCTACCGACTGACCTATCGAAACAAAATTCACAAACTTGCCCCCACAGCTTTACTTCTATCGGTAGCTCGTCTCCCACCTTCCAGACTCCACAGAAGTTCTCCTGCACGTCTTGTGGGACTAGCTCTCCTGGAAGAAAGTCTATTGTGGAGATGCAGCATACTCACAGCTTTGAGGTTGTTTCCCACAAGGTATATAGGAGAATTTGTGTAAAGTTTGGAAGGAAGGGGATGAGCCACTGACAGATGCAAAGCTGCGAGGACAGGTTCGTGAGTCATGCTTGGATTGCTTAATTAGTGAGCACTTGCAAAGGTCCCAGCTTCGACTTCTAGTCCGGCATACAGTTTTAATTTGCCATGAAATTTCAAATCAGCACGCACTCTGCTGTAGAGTGAAAATTCATTCTGGAGTGTTTTCTGCTTATGTATCAGTGGCAGTGACAGCAGTTTTTGCCATCTTTGGATTTAACAGTTACCTTTGCCAACTCCATTTTTAATGTTAATGACAGGCTCAAGCTAAAGGGATGAAAATGTCACTATTCTTACATTTTACAATTATTGTGTGCAAATAGCAGTTACTCTCTATAAATAGGTTTGAGTTCTGAGAAAGATATGTTTTACTAAGTTTGCAATTTGTAGTTACTATATGTCAGGCATACAAGTGCCTCGCTCCTCGTGTCCAAGCTAGAGGACCATACATGTTACTTCGTTTCACTTCACACATTTTTATTCCTTGAAAGCCTTCTTTTTTGAAAAAGCGTTTTAGCTGCAGAAATATCACAACAGTGCTTCCAATGTATGGCTTTAAGCTTTAGAGATGTATTTCCTTTTTTCAGTCACTGGCTCTACAACTTCACTAATATATGTAACATTATTCAGTTACCTCAATGATTATACTACACAAGGGTTCTTTCTGTAATACGAATTCAATATAAAAGTTGAATTCCTCACAGTTCTTAAATCTACTAGATATGAAGTGAATATGTTTTGCATAGCTAAAAAAGGAACAGAAATAGTGTAATATATGATTTTATCATTATGTATTAATATATTTTTGTGCAACAACAAATATAGATAACAGAATATATATAGTATCATACTTGGAATATAGGTCTATTTTAATATTTATTTGTAATGTAACAAGTGCTGACATTTTAATTCATATGATATCACTTGTATAATTCCCCCTTTGTTAATATGTGTATATTCAAGACGACTCGTCCATCAAAGAAATGTATGAATTTATCTTCATTTGGAAGGCTGCATTACTCATATATCTTACAGTATCCGTTTTACGTTCCTGTTTTTGCATGTGATCAACAAAGCACAGTGTTGGGTTTTCGCTATCATCAGCAAAGACAAGAATCCCCAATTATTCAAATGCAGCAACATAGTTCGACTGCATAATATTTCACTCTCGTACAATGAAGACAATATGCTCATTTGCAGGAGAAGACCTGTGCATACAAAAGAGAGACTTATGCTTAACATAAGCAGAAAGAAAAAGAAACCTTGCCGTATGAAAATACACCTCTGTTAAAAGGTGCTCTATTCTTATTCAAACATTTGAATGTAATGCTCACCATAGTAAAGGTTTACAAAGAATCACAGGGAAAGAGCTTTATGCTGCCTTTCTATAAGTCTACGCTACCCACTTCAGGATGTGTGCTATCAACAGATGCCTTTCTTTGAAGCCACACTGTCTCATTAAGCTCTCTTTTTTGCTACTCGATTCAGTACTCACTCCTGGCGTAACATTTCAAAATCTTCTCTTTCTGTCTGTAGTGTTCATAATTCACATTTAATTTCCATTTGTGAGATAAATACTCTTGGAAAATACATCCTAATACTTAGATTAAAATTTTGTTTTCTCAGGCAAGCTAGCTGAATTTTATATTTTCTTTACTTGTGCCACCATCAGTTATTTTGCTGCCTATACTGCAAAATTCAGTGTCTAACTTTATAGTACACACCGATGGGAATAGAAATTGTTGGATCATTAAGACCGAATCTGTTGTTCATCAAACGTTGTGGGCATGTTCATCGCGTGAAAGGTATTGAATTATTGCACTTTCATTGTACTAGGAAATGATGTTCGTAGTCAACATCAATATGACGTGCCCCACAGGCACAAATAAACTCTTGTGTTTGTAGTGGAATAGAAGCAGACAGCCTCCATATAAGCAGACAGCCTCCGAATGTCATCTTGGAATTTCTTGCTATACCTGTAATACATGCAGTGTAAGTTCATGACAGTTACTGACTGGATGTTGGTATGAAGCTTTGCGCCATCCCATCGCACCACGAACAAGGTCTGTGAATAACAAATCAAGGGGCTGTACCTTCCTCAAAGACGTTGTGGTGTGAACTGTTGTATGGGTTCTTGCATTATCGTGCTGGAATACGGCATGTGGTACCTTGGTCATGAAGGGTATGACAACGACGTTTATTATTTTTACCACATAATGGCAAGCATTGAGGCGCGCTTCAACAACTGCCAAATCAGTCCTATAGTCATATTCAGTAGCTATCCCCACTATGTCCTGTGTAGGTACAAAGGTACGGGTCTCCATAATCGGCGCTTTGATCTTTCGTCAGGTCGTCTACGGACGCCACAATCGGTAGCGGGACTCATCGCTGAACACCACGCAATGCTACTCAATGTCTTAGTAGGCTCTGGCTCTACAACATGCAAGTCCCATTTTGTGACATTGTGTGAAAGGTGATCGACGCCCGGCAACTCAAGATATCAACCCAGGTTCCAGTGACCTGTTCCCAAGAGCTTGCTCTGACACTCCGCCCAGATTTCAGCGCCAGTCGAACAATCCTTCGCTCCTCCTGTTTTGTAGCCCTCTCCGATGGATCTGAGCCTCTTACTCTTGTCACGCTGTTACCCTGAATCGATATCGTCACCACACGTTGTGCAGGCATTGCAATGCACCCAACAGCCTGTGCGAAGAGTCGGACTGATGCACCCAAGCCTCTCATGCCAGTTCGACCTAACCCGTTCCGCGTCTCAAAAGTTCCCGTAACACTAGACACACACAACAGCCGTCATGTACTCACACCATTTTTCGCCTGCAGTAACGGCTTTTTTCTGTGCTAAAAGTACCGAAAGCAAGCTCGCACGAGGATGGAATTTTAGTCAACATATCTCACAAGTACGTAAATACTGGTGAATCAGTTTGATAGCGTGTAACACTCTCCATTTCCGTCAGTGTAACTTCCGCAGTATCACCTGAATTCATTCGACTACATTCAATTATCAATATTTTACTTCTGTTAACGCTCATCTTGTTACTTCTTTTCAATACAGTATCCCTTCTACTCGAATGCTGTTCCACGTTCTTTGCCATCTCTGACAGAGTTACATAGTCGCTGGCAAACCTTAATGTTTTTATTTCTTCTCTCATAATTCTAGTTCATTATCAGGATTCTGCTTAATTTCTGCTTATCCTATGTAGAAAGTGAATACCAGGGGTAATGATTTACAGCACCGTCTCACTGCCTTCTCAGCTACTGTCTCCCTTTCATATCCATTATCCCTGATAACTGAAGTCTGATGGCCGTATTAGTTGTAAACAGCTTTTTACTCCATGTATTTCGTTGTGTACGAGCTAAGGAGAGAAATAGTACACAATTAACACAATAGAAGGACAAACTCTTTGTTAACTAAGGGACAACTTAGCTTCCATTGATCACCCCAGCAGTGGCAGTCGATCTGTTTGATACTTTGGTGGCCGAATTTTTCAGGTATATAGTGACCAAATAACATATGTCCTGCCACGTCACAGTGGTGTGACAGGTCCACCGCACACAGTAGACAGATGAGATATCTATAAGATTCTGGAAAGATTATGCGAAAGAACTTTCCCCTTCTAGCAGCAGTTTATCGTAAATCGCCAGAGCAACGAAGGGTACCTAGCGACTGGACAAAAGTGCAGGTCATTACCATTTTCAAAAAGGGCCACAGTAAGGATGCATACAATTATAGACCTATGTCATTGACGAAAATCTGTTGTAGAATTATGAAACTTGTTTTATGCTCAAAATTTATGACGTTTTTGCAGAAGGGTAATCTCCTCTACGAAAACCAACCTGGACTAGGCAAATAGAGGTCTTGCGAAACCCAGTTCACAACGCTGCTCAGGTTGAGGTATTCCTTGACGTCAGGAAGGTATTTGACACCGTCTCGCACTGGCCTTTAGTGAAAAAAGTTCGAGCTTATCTAGTATCGGTCCAGATTTCCTTGCAGATAGAACTCATCACGTCGCTCTTAATGAAACAAAATCGGTAGATGTAAAGGTAATTTCCGGAGTACCCCAAGGAAGTGTGACAGGTTCGTTGTGTTTGCAATGCATGTGAATGATCTAGTTGAAGGCATCGGATGCTCTTTAAGATAATTCGGAGATGATTCTGTACTCTGTAACAAAGTAGCAACGCCAGAAGACATTATGGATTTGCAGAATAAGCTGCAGAGGACTGATAAATGGTACAGCGTCCGACATTTGACGCTGAGCGTAAATAAATGTTACATATTGAGCATACACATGAAGAGGAAGCCACTGTTATACAACTACTCTGTCAATGAGAAACTGCTGGAAACAGTATCTAACGTAAAATATCTAGGTGTCATTATCCAGGGCGACAATAAATAGAATCACCAGGTAAAGCAAAAAGCAGGAAAATCAGATGCCAGACTGAGATTCATAGGAAGAATCTTAAGGCAATGTAACTCATCCATGATGGAAGTGGCTTATGGGGCTTGCTCGACCGATTCTTGAGTACTGTGCGTCAATATGGGAACCTTACCAGGTAGGACTGACAGAAGAGATGGAGAAGAACTGACGAAGAACGGCGCGTTTCGTCACGGGATCGTTTAGTCAGTGCGAGAGCTTTACCGCGATGCTCAATAAACTCCACTAACAATGACTGCGTGAGAGGTGTTGTGTATCACGGATGGCGTTTACTATTGAAATTTCGAGAGATCTCATTCCAGGAAGAGTCGGACAACATGTTACTTCCTCCCATATATATCTCGCTCAATGAAATTGGGAAATTAGAGCTAATACAGAGGCTTGTATTGTATGTATTGTATGTTAACCGGGGACCTAGAAACGACGGAGAGGCTCCGTCCCCGCCGCAGCCGCAGTTGTCCACAACCCCACGACGACTACCGCAGTCCACTTCATCCCTCTGCCGCCCCACACCGAACCCAAGATTATTGTGCGGTTCGGCCGGCTGGTGTGGCCGTGCGGTTCTAGGCGCTTCAGTCTGGAATCGCGAGGCCGCTACGGTCGCAGGTTCGAATCCTGCCTCGGGCATGGATGTGTATGATGTCCTTAGGTTGGTTAGGTTTAAGAAGTTCTGAGTTCTAGGGTACTGATGACCTCAGATGTTAAGTCCCATAGTGCTCAGAGCCATTTGATTTATTGTGCGGTTCGGCCCCCGGTGGACCCATCCAGGGAACATCTCACACGAGACGAGTGTAACCCCTATGTTTGCGTGGTAGAGTAATGGTGGTGTAAGCGTACGTGGAGAACTTGTTTGCGCAGCAGTCGCCGAAATAGTGTAGTTGAGGCAGAATAAGGGGAACCAGAACGCATTCACCGAGACAGATAGAAAACCGCCTAAAAACCATCCACAGACTGGCCGCCTCACCGGACCTCGACACAAGTCCGCCGGGCGGATGCGTGCCGGGAACCAGCCCGGAAAGCCGTGCGTTAGACCGAACGGCTAACCGTGCGTGCTATACAGAGGCTTACCGACAATCATTCTTCCCACGCACCATTTGCGAATAGAACAGGGTGGCTGGTGATCAATTACTGATGCCAAAGATACCCTCTGCCACGCACCGTGTCTGCTGCGGCTGTCCTTGTGACAAGGTCGCGCGGCGGTGGCGCCTGCGAACACCGAGGTTCGTGGCCTAAGACCCGCTCGGATTAGCCCCGCCATTGGCCGTGCACTAGCTTACAGCATCTTTGCGGTTGTCGATCTCTTGCTTTGAGTTTCGATTTGCGATGACATGGCATATTTTATATCTAATAGTTTGGGAATTTCAAAGAGGATATTCCAAAAAACACTGTCAAAAGTTTCAGTTGTGAATACAGAATAGCAGCATGATCCAGCATCAGATTTCAGCCTCAGTTACGAGCTTACAATAAAAAGAATAAAGAGGGTGAAATACTGTTTTGTAACACAGCACCAAAGGGCCTATAGCATTTCTCGTGTCGTCTGAGGAATATATCGCCATCATGTATTAGGAATATGGAATTTTACCGAGAAACTGAGTACATAGCGCAGGGATTAGAAACGTAACGCTACCATCCCTGCTCGTACGAGCCAAATGTTAATGAATTTGAAAACCCGGTTTCGAACCTCACGCTTCGCAGCCAAGGGGCTAAACGGGTAGATCGTTTCTGGCAGTAGTGCTCGCGATTGGTCACTGTTGATGCCTGCTGTTTCATATCCTCCTCCTAGTTTTGCAGAGCACTGTAGTTAAATCTCAAGCTTTTGAGCCATCAATACGAGCGGCAGTCGAATACAAACTGGACAGGTGGGGAAACAAAGCCGGATAAGCGCGAGCAGGACTCAGGCTGTCAGGGTTGCGTTCAAACTAAACTGTGTACACACACAGTGTTTTCGTGTGGCTCAACGGCCTGATGCAAGTCTTTCTATTGGACGACACTTCCGTTACTCGCGTTTGCTTAACCTACCCCAGTTATCCAGCAGGGAAGACGTATCTACAGTTTAACGAGGGATCCGTGGCTACTCCTCACATCGTTGAGAGTGAAACGAAGACTGAAAAACCCATGGCCTGATCGAGATTCGATCCCGCGACTTCTAGGTTTCCAGATATAGGCCTTATCGCTAAACCACCAACCAGCCATATATGCAGACAGTTCACCTACACGTTCTGATGAGTGAGTTTTCGAGTATCAAAATATGTGACATATATGACCGCATCTTTTGACTGTTGTAACTTAGAAGCTTAAATTATTTACAGTGACAAGGGACAGAGGCCTCAATATTTTACATAAATTTCAGCTATGTACCTCTACACGTTCCTGGCACGAAAGAGATCTTAACAGATAGACAGACAGACGGACAAAAAAGGGCAATTTTTTTTAAATGTGATGTAAATACAAATTAACAGTTTTCAGATTTTTCCTTTACTTGTACTGTGAAACCTTGGTTCTTGTCAAATTTCATGATTCAGGAGCAACGGGAGGTACCGTGTAGCTTTGATGAGTAAGTTTGTACAGAAATATGTGACATAAATCGTGTATATTGTGACTGTATTGACGTAGAGGCTTAAATTCTTCATTCTGTCAAGGCACCGTGGACCTCAGTACGTGAGATAAATTTCAACTTCAAACTGTATCTGTTCCTGAGAGAAAGAGTGTTAACAGTCGAACGGACAGGCAGACAAACTGATAGATAGACAGATGGACAACAAAGTGACCCTATTTCTCTCCACTGAGTGAGGTACGGAGTCCTAAAAGTAAGTAAACTGTTTATTAGTGCCATAATTGTTAACACATTTATCCCATTGTGAGGTAAGGTGGCCAATGCCTTCATGGAAAAATGTTTGCCTACGGAACCATGAGTGGTTTGTGTTGATTTGGGGAAAAGGCACCAAACAGCGAAATCATCGGTCTCACCAGATTAGGGAAGGATGTGGAAGGAAGACGGCCGTGCCCTGTCAAAGGAACCATCCCGGCACTTGCCTGAAGCGATTTGGGGAAATCACGGAAATCCTAAATCAGTTGGTCGGACGCGGGATTGAACTGTCCTCCTCCCGAGTGCTAACCACTGCGCCACCTGGCTCGGTGAACCATGATTGTACGCAGGAGTGCAATTCCTTCCATCTGAAGGAAATTGACGGCCACGAATGTCTGCCATCAGGGCTCCAAAAATGTAGGAATTGCATTGGGAGTGTTGTGGAATTGGGGGCGTCCACCTTGATGAAAATCTCGGCCGCTGAAAAGGACTAATAAAGATGACCTGGTAGGATGAATGCGAGCGTTCTACTGCACTACACAAGCAATGGAGGTAATCCTGAATAGTGAACAGTAAAATACCACTCATCTTTTTAATGCTGGTTACAGCAATTGTCTACAGTTTCATGAACACAAACGTCACTTTAGAAATAAGAAACAGTTTCAAGGATGAAATTTTCGCTCTGCGGCGCAGTGTGCGCTGATATGAAACTTTACGGCGGATTAAAACTGTGTGATGCACCGCGACTCGAGGTTGGGGCTTTTGCCCTGACCAGCTAAGCTATCGAAGCACGACTCAGGACCTATTCTCACAGCTTTATTACGCCAGTACCTCGTCTCCTACACTGGCCCGAAATGCAAAGGTCCCGAGTTCGAGTCTCAGTCCGGCACACAATTTTAATCTGCCAGGAAGTTTCATGTCAGCGCACATTCCGTTGCAGACTGAAAATTTCATTCTGGAAACATCCCATAGGCTGTGGCAAATTCATGTCTCCATAAATCCTTCCTTCTTGAAGTGCAAATCCCACATGTTTCACAGAACTTCTGTGAAGTTTGGAAGGTAGGAGACGAAGTACTGACGGAACTGAAGCTGTGCAGACGGGTCGTGAGCCGTGCTTGGTTGTCCTAGTTGGAGGATCACTTGCTTGGGAAAGGCAAAAGTTCTGAGTTCGAGTCTCGGTTCGGCACACAGTTTTAATCTGCCAGGTAGTTTCAAGAAACATTGGTTTTCATTTAGCTGCAACTTCACAGATTCTTGCCAGTCTACGTGGCTTCGTTTATTGCACTATGGTCAAATGCAAACTCGGGAAGAAATTGAAGATAGGTTTCGCTTGGATTCACGATGTTTATAGACCAGTATGCCGATGGGAAGACGCTGCCTCCAGTTTCTGATATGCTCTTACAAGTTCCTGCGGACAAACAATATTTAATATTTCATGCCCAACGACATAAAAAGTCAGCGCTGATGATGTGTGATATGCATCATATCGACACGGCACTGAACTCTAAATGAGATGCAGTTGTCTGGTTCATAGGAAGTAGTGCATTACCATAATGCTTAACAGTCTAAATTAGCCAACGAGCTCGGGAAGGTTTGATTTGTATAATGTTCCAGCTGCGCGACTCCCAGAGGCGCCGGCTGGCTCAATGGGCTCCGCAGACACCACTGCCAAGATGGGTGTTTATAAATACACCCCCATTAAGATCCGAAGAGATTAAGGCGGAGAAACATTGGGCAACGTATTCCACGTAGGTATTTTGGTGTTACTAAAGAACGCAAAACTAGTCGTGTAGAAAAGTACTGGCCACTCATAGGCGTATACGTATTGGCATGCGCTTATACCGAGTGAAGTGGCGTGGTGGTAAGGCACTGGACCCGTAGCCAAGAGGACGGCGGTTCAGATCCCCCCTCCCCCCCCCCCTGGGGATTCAGATTTACGTTTTCTATTATCTCCCTAAATCCGTTCGGAATTGATGGCTCTTGATCTTCCACCATAACTGAGCCATCACTATGAGGTAGCAAAGTTAGGGTAGTCAAGGAGGTGGAAACGTGGGTTCTACTATGCCAAGACTGCTTGGTAGCTACATCAGGAAAGCACAATTAATTAGCAAGAGTACAAAATAAGAAAGTATTTGTAACTTAACTTTGTTGTAGTCCAAATCTTGCAGTGTCGAATTAATCTCTCGTCATCTTCAATGTCGAATCCGGTGAATTTCAAGACTAACTTGGCTGTCGACATGACAGAAAGTAGAATTGCTTATAGCTGCCAACTTAGTACTGTTGACTTTACTGTTGTACTATTACGGAACCTTACAACTGGGCTACAAGGACTTGATGACAGCAATGACTGAGCTGCAGACGATGACTGACTGACATCGGCGCCAGCTGACCACTGAGCGCGGCTACGAACTGTAGACTGACACAACTGCACTACTCTCCTGCTACACATGAAGTGGCCTAGCGGCGAGCATAAGTACTGCGATTGGCTGTGTACTGTTTGGCTAGCACAGCCGTTCTTCTGTTCCGCTTATCGAGAGAATCGCATCCGGCAGATCGATCTCTAGGGCGGCGGTTTGGTCGTATGACTGACGACATCACAGGAATGATTGCTTTCAAAGGACACGGCCAATTATCTTCCCCAGGCTTTCCCAGTCTCAGCGTGTACTTGAATTCAAATGACCTCGTCATCGACAGGACGTTAAATCCTTATCTTCCTTTCTCTTCAGCATGCTCCTGCTGCCAGGACTATTCAAATAAATGGCTCTGAGCACTATGGGACTTAACTTCTGAGGTCAGCAGTTCAAAATGGTTCAAATGGCTCTGAGCACTATGGGACTCAACTGCTGTGGTCATTAGTCCCATAGAACTTAGAACTACTTAAACCTAAGTAACCTAAGGACATCACACACATCCATGCCCGAGACAGGATTCAAACCTGCGACCGTAGCAGTCGCACGGTTCCGGACTGCGCGCCTAGAACCGCGAGACCACCGTGGCCGGCGGTCATCAGTCCCCTAGAACTTAGAACTACTTAAACCTAACTAACCTAAGTACATCACCAACATCCATGCCCGAGGCAGGATTCGAACCTGCGACTGTAGCGGTTGCGTGGTTCCTGGGCTATCCAAAACAGTAACAGATTTTACTTATAAAATTACTTGTCTCAAAATGCAGGGTGTCCCAGGAGAAATGGTCAATATGAAGGTATATAACATGGGCGATCACTCGAAGCAAAAAAGCCCAGTAAACATGGGCTCTAAAGCGCATACCATGAGAGGTGTGAGCACTTTTTCATCTTCGCCACTGTAAAACACATCCTCTATGCTCAAGAAGTGTTCACTTCTTGTGTTTTTGACGACCGCTGGTAACTTACGATGTAGGCGCAGCAGAGAAATCTCTCAACATCTGAATATCCTGGCCACGAGTCGGTGCAGTATAGTAAGGGAAAAGACGTCGAATGCCAAGCTTGAAAACAAAAGGAAATCAAAGGCGCTATCGAAGGTATGTCTACAAGGTCCCATCCGTATTGAACATGTTCTGGATTTAGCAACCGAACCTTGACTAGCACTGCTGCGTGTGCAAGAGTTTACAAGTGGAGTTGCCCGACCTACAGAAAATAATCTCGCTGTCGGTGAGCGATATGATTGAAGGTAAACACAATGACTGTCCTGTTACTATCGCGGCAACGATGCATAAATTGCGAACCCGCACTGCTAACATTATTGTCGCTGCCGCAGCGTAGACTGTTCCCTCCTGTGGCAGTGTAACGTAGCTTATCGGGATCAGGCGTTACGTCAGCCAGTTAGCGCAGAGGCGCACATCAGAGCAGCCTGTGCCAGTGGTTGTTACCATGGAGGACGCGCCGGTCGCTGGCTACGAGGTAAACAGCTCTTATCGCGCGCATCAGCCTAGCTGCTCTATTTCTCGTTAACTTAAGCACGATACCCCTTCGTTTTTACTTACACTGTTAAGGTCTTCTTTTCGATAACTCTTCAGTTCACTCCGTGTGTAACGGTAACACCGACCACCTTAAACGGCAATCGATACTGACGTTAAACCTGTGCGAGGAATTTTTGAGAAAGTTGTGACCGTGGGATAACCTAATTGGAACAGAACAAGCAGACTGGGATTCGTTTCCAAAACACTCTTATCAGAGTATAACCAAAAGTAAACAGGCGGGTCAGGTAAAGACGATCTCCCAGCACAAAAGCAAGTTGTAATATTACGTATTAATATCGGTCGCAATTCAGAACCTGTAAGAGGTTTCCACCCAGCATATGCATAAAGTATAAAGAAGAGTAGATAGAAGAGGTTGACAGTCTTAAATTCCTGGGATTACAACTTGATAATAAATTGAGTTGGGAGGAGCACACCACAGAACTGCAGAAACGCCTTAACGAATCTGTATTTGCAATTCGAGTGTTAGCAGACATAGGCGACATAAAAATGAAAAAGCTTGCATACTTTGCCTACTTTCATTCCATAATCTCATATGGTATAATATTTTGGGGTAACTCTTCAAGTCAAACAAAAGTTTTCAGAGTCCAAAAGCGTGTAATACGTATTATTTGTGGAGTAAATTCACGGACGTCCTGTAGAAACCTCTTCAAACAACTGGGTATACTAACTACTGCCTCTCAGTATATTTACTCCTTAATGGAATTTGTCCTAAATAATATATCTCTTTTTCCAATAAACAGCTCAGTTCATACATACAATACCAGGAACAAAAGTGACCTGCACAAGGACTTAAAAGCACTTACTTTAGTTCAAAAAGAGGTCCGCTACTCAGGAACACTCATCTTCAATAATTTGCCAGCAAACATAAAAAATTTAGTTACAAATAAAGATCAGATTAAAAGGAGCCTGAAAGACTTACTAGTGGCCAACTCTTTCTACTTCATTGACGAATTTTTTAATAGAAAGAAATGATGTATTGTATATACTCATACTATTAGTATTGTTATTTCAGCTTAAAAAAATGACATGTTCAACATCCATGAGGATCTCCTCAGCACGGATCAATGGAACGAAAAACTAATCTAATCTAATCTAAAGTCGCCAGCCGAATTAGGCTTTCTTACGTGAAGCAATATAATAAAAAAGAAGGCAGTGCTAAGGCTAACCTAATCTTCCTTGACACACACACTAGACTCTTTCTTTATATCTGTTCCAACCTTTCACATAAATGTACTACTAACTTGGAAGTCAGACAAACAAATGGCCAATGAGATAACAAACAGTAATATATGCCTCTCAACAACATGTACCTTAAATGAACTAGATGCAGCAGTTTATAGAATCAATCAACAACACACATGAAACTAAAATCAATACTGAACAGGGAAGAGCATGAAATGATTCTGACTTAAATCAGGGGGTCTATTAATGATCATACTCTACAATATCATTGCATAGTAAAGGGTCTCTATTCCTGTGATTTAACCAACTTGCAGTAGAATAGGTAACACAGTAAATATTTCTTTTTTAAGCTCAGTTTTGAAGCAACTGAACAGAATACAAATGTAACTACACTGGCACTGAAGGAGCCTTTGCTTTGCTTCATTAACTAACTAGTCTAGCACATGAGGGCTCTTAAACTTTCTTAGTTTCAAGAACCATGCCCATCAACAAAACTACACAAGTATGTATGAGAAATGGTAAGTACTCTCATAAATCGTTATTAAATAAGTAAATCACAACAAACAATAACTCTTTAAATAACACATGTCTTTTAATCTACTCTAAATATAGTTGGCTGAGCAAATTCTAACAAAACACTAAATTCGAGTTCAAACACTTTCTTATGAAATTAACACTGATAAAACTTCCTAATTCTGATCAAATTGTGTAAATGCAACAATTAATAATCTTTTTCACTTCAAATCAATAGTATTGTTCTTTACTATTTTAAGGCAGATTTTCAAGTAAGGAAAATTATTTAAGAGAATAACTTCACATTGATTTAAAAATGCGCAGGAAGTGGAGTATTTCTCAAACTATAAAACTGAACTTTAAACACTGTAACTCCACTCATTAGAAACCAATCACAACTATTTTTACAGCAGCCGAATGAGTCTGTCCAGGTTCGTGATTTGGGATAATCACGGGTGTAAGATACAGTTTTTCGCAACACCACGATTATTATTAAAATCAACCAAATTTCACAAATACCTGGTCCATTTACAGAGTGCCAAATATAAACAATTTAGTGGAAGGGTGGTAGCACCGGTGGCGTTTTTTGCAGTGGCTGTTAACCTGGCTGCGATGCAGTCATGGCAGTACTGTTGGCCTCGTTCTGTTACAGATCTTCTTGGCGTCGGAATTCTATTTTTACAGGGCCATAGTAATAATATCACCAAATGCAGCATCCGAGGCCCATACATACTGCTCTTAAGCTCCTCTGGCCGCAAAACTCTAAGAATATGAGCCACAATAATCCGCTACTGCTAGCGAGATGTTAACCACAGCACTGCACAGCCCAAACTCCTTACCCGTGACAAAGGACGAGTTGCCACTAGCGCACCAACGACACCTTTTCCACGCCGCCAGGCTACTTTCGTAGCTGCGAGGCTTCCCCACGTCTTTCTCATTCAATGCTTCGTTCCCTAACTATGGATCAAGTCATTTACAGTACATTATATAACAACTTTCCAGTATTTATTTAAGTCCACAAGCACAGTTTAAACAATATCGTTCAAAAAGTTCACATAACTGAAATATGTATACATAGTCAAAGAATTTCCATGACAGATACAACACTCTACATAAGCAACACTACAAACTGACTTAGAAAGTCGATATAGATACAAAATAGGTCGAAAATAGGTGTTACACGTGCTTATTTTAATCGCCAGAAAACGCAAAAATACTTGCTCTTCGGATGTTGTAAATCGTATTATTACAATTTTTTGTCATTTCCTTACTATATATTTGTGGGAAACACATATACTCATAGAACACTAAACGAGAAAACAGAAATATACACACATCAACAAAAGTTTGTAGTCACTCCGGTATGTCATCCAGATGTGTTACTAGTGCAACTGTTCGAGTACTACTCAGTCACGATGTTATGGTTCCTGGCCGTTATCGGAAACACGCGATGACATTACAGTAAACAAGTACAGTAGAGACTAAGGAAAACGCATCACACTTTCAATGTTTATACGTTAGTAGTGCAAATAATTTCTCAGCTCGTGCACCTAGGTCAAAGTGATGTGATTTCGGACATGGAATCAGGTAGTGTTGAGAACTTACACCACACAGGCCGTACACGTTCGACAGGTGCACAGGATGATCGATATCTACGACTTTTGAGTCAAAGGAACCGTGTGGTCTGTGTTCCGGCGTAACATCAAGCGCCGGCACGTCGGCCTGGAACGGAACAGCAGAGAAGGCAGTGAAACGACGTCAGCCAACAGTAGGCTGACTAGGACCGCACCACGACAGGAGCGGTCCCTATACGAAGATAATATAAGCGCCGCTCCAGCTGGCCTCGGCCGCACTAGAAGACGAGCCGTCATCCAAAGCCGTGACTTGTCATTTACATTAAGGGCTTACATGGTAATTTTATACATCGAAGGACACTGGTTATCTGCATGTCGCAACTGCTTGCGACACTTCTTTGTAAAAGGCAAAGTTAAGTATTGTCAATTTAATTTGCTGTAATAAACTCCATTAATAAGATCTGCTTCAATTCTTGTCTAGCTATCCGAGAAAACAGCTTCCTAGTCACCCTATATTAGAAGAATGGGCCGGACACGACAGTTTGAGTGCTCAAGAACTGACTTCAACATTCGAAGAGGCTACAGGACGTTAAGTATCACTTCAAACGTTTAGGAGACGAATACACGATGCAAAAATGCATTCCCAACGACGACGGTTAGCACCTCTTAATAAGACGCGTTCTCCGTCACAGATGGGTAAGAAATCGTGCGGAACGGACATCCCAGGATTGGCGTCGCATGTTGTTCACAGACGAAACGCGGGTCTGTTTATAACCTGACAATCGCAGAAACGAGTTTGGTGACAGCTAGGTAATCTAGAATGCCCCCAACGCCGTGTGCCACAGGTGCAACGAGGTGGTGGTGGAGTGATGTTCTGGGGTTACATTACATGTAGCCACCGTACAACTATCTTGAGTCATGAGGACAATCTCACTGCTCTTAGGTACATGGGCGACATCATGCAACCATTAGTGATCATTTTGGTCTCACCTTGATGGATGACAGTCGCGTGCTCATGGCGCTGTTCTCGTGAACATGTCCCTTCAGCATGCTACGATCATCAGAAGGAAGTGGCCGGCCTATTCCCCGAACATGAAACCAATCAAACAAGTGTGATATCCAGAATGAGATTTTCACTCTGCAACGGAGTGTGCGCTGCTATGAAACTTCCTGGCAGATTAGAACTGTGTGCCGGACCGAGACTCGAAGTCGGGACCTTTGCCTTTTACGGGCAAGTGCTCTAGGTTCACAGAAGAGCTTCTGTGAAGTTTGGAAGGTAGGAAACGAGGTACTGGCAGAATTGAAGCTGTGAGGAAGGCTCGTTAGTCGTGCTTGGGTAGCTCAGACGGTAGAGCAGAGAGAACGACCTTGGTTACGTAACGCACTGATAACGGACTTAGACTGTGCAGGCACCAGCAGGCGGGCGTTATCCCGTATGCGTGCTGTAGTCGTCCCTTGGTGCGCCGTGCCAAGTCGGGCGGGTTGCATCACTGACTCGCTTGGCGCTCAGCGGACAGTGCGACACTATGTTTTCACATTTTTTCGAACTGTTGCATCCTTGAGCCCCGGTTCGCGATGTACGCTCCCCGGTTGCTAAAGTCAGGGATCACACATTACTAATAATTATAGTACAAAGTAATATCTCCAGTTACGGTTACATTTTCTGCAAGTACACCAAGTCCTTTCATCCATACATGAATTTTTTCATCGTTACTAACTTTTCTACAGGAGCGTGTATACAATGTAAATGGCATGTTACTATAAACATAGCTAGGTCTACTTTGGGTCTTCGGATCAATACCACAATGCCACGTCTTGTAGGCGATGACATCTCGATCTGCGAAAGATTCAAGTCCAGGAAGGGAGGCGTTTTCACAACGGACGATAGCTATGGTAAACCAACCACTACCAGAATTCCCAGTAGCGACGTCCAGAGTAAAATTAACCCTGCCTTTCATCCATACATGAATTTTTTCATGATTACTAAGCCCGCGAAAGGCAAAGATCTCGAATTCGAGTCTCGGTCCGGCACACAGTTTTGATCTGCCAGGATGTTTCATATCAGCGCACACTCCGCGGCAGAGTGAAAATCTCATTCTGGAAACATCCCCAGGCTGCAGCTAAGCCATGTCTCCGCAATATCCTTTCTTCCAGGAGTGCTAGTTATGCAAGGTTCGCAGAAAAGCTTCTGTGAAGTTTGGAAGGTGGGAGACGAGGTACTGGCAGAACTGAAGCTGTGAGGACGGGTCGTGAGTCGTGGTTGGGTAGCTGAGATGATAGTGCACTTGTCCGTGAAAGGCAAAGGTATCGATTTCGAGTCTCGGTCCGGCACACAGTTTTAATCTGCAAGGAAGTTTCAAGTGTGATATCGTTTGAAACGAGCTGTTTTTGAATGTTGACAATGACCACGTGTTCTGCATGACTTCCCCAGAATCACCATTGATGATGGGACATTTTGGAGCGCGGCTGACTTGATGATCTCATTGATGGTATGACATGACGGATTCAGACCTGCACCCGAGCAAGGGAACGTTGCAACAAGTGTCGACTTTGCTCACGAGTACTGTCCAAAACCCTCATAGGAGCCGGACGGTTTTGTCATGACTTTTTTTTAATTTGGTGATGTCAACACATACATAATAATTATATACGCTTGTCTGAGAGCCAGTTTTTGTTTCCTGTGCCATGAATATCTAAATAAAGGGGTGATGCCAAACTTTTGTTGATGAGCGTCTATCAGAAACAGTTGACTACGTACTGTTGACTGAATGGAAGAAACCATTTTGCAGTTCACTGCAGCAGTGTAGCATATTCCGTGCCATTGCGGGGATATTTCTAAGGTTTAAAAAAGAATGGATAACTTGCTAACAATTACTTGAAACTATATGCCTTTAATGTCTGTCTAAAAAACATCAGGGCCAAATAATATGGAGAAAACCCCACTAAATGACACTGACATAGCACTGAATCTCTGTAGAATGACCACTTGCTGTGTGTGTCACAGTCAATAGTAAGCAAAACTGTTGAATTAGGATAACAGTATAATAATATGATGTTCTGTTATTTACTGATTGGCCTAAGCACTCTGTATCACTGCTTTCATACGTTCAAATACGTCCACTGTATGCTAGAATGACTATCTGCTGTCACTGACCATAACAAACTCGCTTGTTGCAGTGTTTCACTAAAGTAATCCTGTACGAGACTAATGTTTCTGTTAAACCTGCACGTTGCTAGCCTCATTCCTGCCTTTGTCTATGACAGACATGTGATAACATCTACACTTATTTAATAGAGGTACAATAGATTTAGCACGTCTTTTACTGTATGGGACTAGGGTGTACAAAACAAAATGACTTATTAACCTTTGTTAAACAGTCTGTGTGAGATATGAGAAACTGAGTGAAGTTAGCAACATCTTCTGTCTATCGAACTACTGATTGTGTATTAATGCACGTTGTCCTTCTTTAATTAATTCATAAGTGCGTAAACTATTGTAAGTTATTGAGTTACTGAGCCACTATGTGAAAAATTAAAAATCAGAAGGAATCGGTAACATGAACTTTGATTAAATGATGTGGAATCATATACGTCAAAATCTGTTTTTGTTAAATACTTAAGGTCCTGAACTATTGAAAATGTAAGTATTTAGAAAACTGTTTCGTAATTACAATATTATCTACTGTTGAAAAATCACAAAATGTGCTATTTATTACTTCACAGTAAGGCATGCATACTTTTACAGTCAACTTAAGTAACCTACAACAATTTGTGACTGTAAGAGAAGTTAAGTTTGTGTTAAAACTAGAATATAATTACCCTGTTTTCTATTCTTTGGGCAACTGTTTTTAACCTACACTGTCCTTTACATTCGTCTGAGTTTAGTTACTGTTCATATGGAAAGCCTGGTGCAACCTAATCATTTACAGAGCTGTAGGGAACAATAGCTGGCGCCGGAGATGAATCAATGCAATCTTTCCTTAGCTCAGTCTGTGGCGCTGCCACCATAGCTGACAATCGCTGGAGTCGTCACATGGCAGTTTTTCGGTGGTCTATGGGAGGAGCAAGGAAAGATTGGGGTGCTGCCTTGTCATGAATAAATTATTTTAGAAAATTACAAAAAATAGTTGCCGCCATCACTCCGAGGCGCTATGTCGTCGTAGAACTCTTGCTGTCAAAGAGGAAAAAATAGTAAATGCTTGTATAAAGGGTATGATGTCATCAAACGGAAAAAGTGAAGATGAAAGAATGGAATAGGACAGAGCAAGAGGGTCATATGACAACTGAACTTCGGTCCTTTGGAACAACAAAATAACAAAAAGGACCAAGCCGGTGATATATCGTTCAGTTTTTGAAAGCGTCGCTACGTACGGAGAAGAAATATGGACAGTAAAACGAGTAACAGAGAAACAATTGCTTGTCCCAGGTATGGACTTAGGAGGCGACGTTGTGGCATCTCCAAGCTAGACAGGGTACCAAGTACTAACATAGTGTTCTATGTAGTTTAACTATATACAATTTATTTATAAAGAATACACTTTGGTAGGAAAAGTATTGTCTGTGTAAAATTTTGCTAACGAGGAAAAGACAAGCGAAAGAATACAGTTAGTGTGGGGACTCTGTAATGTACTGACTGACGGACGAGGCTGTGTCATTTAATCGTTGAAAAGAGTAGTGATTTCGCGGAAAGAGAAGCATGTTTCTTTGCAGTGAAAGTCAGGAGGTTGTATGCGTAGGAGAGAATTACAGTAGCGAGCCAGAGGAAACAATCTGAATACGTAGAAACGAGTGGTATGTAGATGTTTCCAGAAAACTGTCATAGCAGCATTGCAGTAGTAAAAGAAGAAGTTTGTAGAAGAAATACGACTTTGATATATTCGAAAAATAAAAGTATTCGCAAGAGTGGAAGAGTACACGAAAAGAAGATGCAGATTTAAAGGCCGTACAATTTGGAGGAGAATCGAGGCAGCAGTTCAGAAGATTGTCAAGACATCGAACGTTCAGGAAGAACCAACAGTCTTCGTCACAAAACACGAGACTGTACAACATATTTACAGTTATATAATCATTGAAAAACACCACGATGTTTTGTGTCTGAGATAATATCGGTCATTACACACAAAGGAAAAGTCAGTGCAGCAGCCGAGTTCTCCTGGATTCGATTACTTAGGTTCTATTGTTTCTTGATGCGACTGACAGTTGGTGTGACATTCTCTTCATCAAGCATATCACTGTCATGTTCCGACTTCGTATATGTGTTCTGCTGGACAATTAAGAAGAGAGCTTTATAATAGATATTTGAATACTTTCTCAGTCTGCGCGTGTCAGCCTTCAGAGCAATTATTTCTGCTGATATGGGAATATCGCTATCGTTAAAAATACGGGGTGTTCAAAAAGTCTCTACGCAGTGCCGTATGATTGTTATCCGCGCTTGCCGTATGATTGTTTACCTGCTGGGGACGCTTTCAACATTTAATGTGAAAATTTGTAAGTAAAATTGAATATTCAATAAATTAATAACTTGTATTTCATTGAGTTTCATTTCGGTATATTCACAACGGCATACGGCACGCGCAGCTAACAATCATGCGACACTGCGGAGAGACTTTTTGAACAGCCCGTATTATCGTATTAGCGTCAAACTTATGATGTGTACTGGCGGAGAAGGCAGAATATGAGATTGTGTCTTGTATCTTAACTTCTATCGACAAATATACTACAAATATAAAAGATGTGCGCATGGCAGAGGATGACTTTCCTTGTACCGTGTATTGACGTTTCATTTTCATTCTGTTTGCTAATGGAGGACGAGAACAATTACAACTTAGATGTTTATGTGTTAGATTTTATTAGTGCATTACAAGTTTCACAATACACATGTGTAGGGCTGAGCCTTTCGTGTTTATATAGGCGCGTAAATCATGGACTCTTAGGAAACAGAAAGAAATCGATAGCTACAGATTTTAATATGGAAAACAGTGAGACAAAATATCTTGACTAGAAGGAAATGCCATTGAACAAGGTATTAACAGAAGTTAATAAGAATATTGTCCTGCTCAAGAAAACTAAATGAACAAGTAATTTAACATGACGACATTTTATAAAAACATTTTGAAAAGATAAATTGTTCACAAAAATCTGATAGTACATCCAAAACGTCAATATTCAGAAGTACATAGTCAGTGTGATGATTAGTGGCAAATAAAAAAAAAGAGAGAAATTTCAAGAAACAGAGCATTTTTGTACGTATAAAGAGGCGTCATCTTCAGTGGACAGTGATTTTCTATCACAAAATCACAGCTGTTTCAGGACCTAGATGTGCATAAACTTTATAGTTATTAACCACCCCGCAAATTACTTACCCTTCTGCGTAAGTAGCACATACCAAACTTAATTTTGTACTTTCTCATCTTATCTTCTTTTCTTTTCTGCTGTCTGCCGACAACGTTAATTCGGATATCCTTCCTTTCTTACTCTATTTACACTTGTCCATATGTTTTTGATTCTCATTATTTGCAACCTTCTTTCTCCTTTGTCCATGATGTTTTCGTTCTGGGTCTAATTTTCTTCTGGAAACCTATGGGAGCCTCGAGCTTTCATTTTAAAGTTACAATCTATGTTTCCTGAGTTCCCATTTTTTTCCAGATACATCTAATTTGTCTGTTTCCACAGGTCTAATCTGCCGACGTGTTGGAAGGATACAAGCTTTTTACCTGATGATATTCGATGTTCTTTTTTTCCGTACGTACAGTTTTTGGTTCTTTCGTCTTCTGTAAGAAGCGTCTACTGTTCTTTAAACCCTTAATTCGTCTTCAAAATCTTTCATTTTGTAAGTTAAAGCCCTATAAGTGATCTTGTTCTTGAAAGGTTCAGAGTTTCTGTTGCATACAAGCCTTCACATTCTATCATAGACTAGTACTAACATCTGATTTTCAATACTTCACAGATTCTTTTTGGTCTAGACATACATGATGATTTTGTATGCTGATTCAGTCTTGTTGGTTTGTGCTTCTATTTCTGTAGGACCCGTTTCTATTCATTCTCTAAGATAATACAAATTTCTCCACCATGTGAATCATTGCTCCTCCTAACGTTGTCCAGTTAGAAGCTGCCTCGATATTCGCCAAATGTTTGTCTTCTTGGTTGTAATCCTGCTTTAGCGACCTGACTCTGGACCTGGGTGCTCTGATTAAAGATTTCGACAAGATTACTTTCATCTCTAAATGCAGAGCAGCCGATATATATTCCTTTCCTCTCGCATCCAATTCGTGTTCTACTAAATCCTTTCATTTGTGATCGTCATTCACTAATCTCCTCACCAAGGATAAGTTTAAGAGGGAGAGTCCAGCATCCTTACGGATTATGGTTTTGATCCTGTAGAACTTTGATAAGACTCCTCTTAACTTGATCTTGGACGTCATGTTGTTATTGCCATGCAAGTACATTACTGTATTCGGAAAAAAAGTATGTCATCTGCATCCAGTTTCAAATATGTGTATTTTACGTTATGAGGTTCGGGCTCTGCTAGCATTTGTTCAGGTGTCATTCCTTAATTTAAATAACTTTCGTGCTTCTTGAGTGAATCCAATTCGAAGGAAGGAAGGAATGAATGAAACGAGATCATTAGAGACGGAGCACGAGCTCGGATTATGAAAGGCTGGAGAAGAAAATCAGCTGTGCCATTTTCAAAGGAACCATCCATGCACTTCTCTGGATCGATTAAGAGAAATCACGGGAAACTTATGTGTGAATGGCCAGACGCGAATCTGAACCGTCCGTCCTCTTGAAAGCGACTCCGGTGTGATAACCACTGTTGTAAGTAGGCTGTTTAGGTTTCTTTATTGGTAACGCCGCCGCCACGTAGTGCTCTGTATGAAAATCACTGGCTGTGCCGTGTGCAGTCTGTGGCTGGTTGGCATTGTTGTAATATTCGCCATTGTAGTGCTGGGCAGCGGCAGCTGGATGCTAACAGCGCGTAGCGTTGCGCAGTTGGAGGTGAGCCGCCAGCAGTGGTGGACGTGGGGAGAGAGATGGCGAAGTTTTGAAATTTGTAAGAATTGGTGTCATGAACTGCTATATATATTATGACTAGTGAGGTAAATACATTGTTTGTTCTCTATTAAAATCATTCATTTGCTAACTATGCCTATCAGTAGTTAGTGCCTTCCGTAGTTTGAATCTTTTATTTAGCTGGCAGTAGTGGCGCTCGCTGTATTGCAGTAGCTTGAGTAACGAAGATTTTTTGTGAGGTAAGTGATTTGTGAAACGTATAGGTTAATGATAGTCAGGGCCATTCTTTCGTAGGGATTTTTGGAAGTCAGATTGCGTTGCGCTAAAAACTCTTGTGTGTCAGTTTAAGCACAGTTGTATATAATTGTTCTGAGGGGACGTTTCACTATTCCACCTCGCTCGATGAATCGAGCTTAAAGAAGGGCCTCCTCTCCTCCAAAAAGTATATATATATAAACGGTTTTAGCAATTGTAACTGTAATATCGAATAGTACCAAGCTTAACGTTTAACTTTGCTTATGGAGCACACTTTGGAAAAATCTCACTTCGATATCTTAAACAGAGAGTAGTCCTTCTAATTCACTCTGTAGTGTTTGGCGAAAGGTATCTGTTACCTGAGTAAGTGCTCCTATTATAGTTCCACTACCGAGCCATGTAGCACATTGGTTAAGGTTCGCATTCGGGAGGACGGCAGTTCAGATTTCCTTCCGGGCTTCAAACTTTAGGTTTTTCGTGGATAAAAATCTAAAGCCAAAGCCAAATCGCAGGATGGTTCCTCAGAAAAAGAAAAGAGTAATTTCCTTCCACAATGTTAGCTTATGCTCCATCACTGATGACTTAGTTATCGACCGGAAGCAAAATTCTAATTTTCCTTCCATAGCTACGATTGTTGATGGTGACGAAAATTTTAGATATTTTCTGTAATAGGTCGTCATCATTCAGAAGTGAAATCTTTGTCGGTGAAAATCACGACATAGCCGTTATCATCATATTCTGGGCTTTCATCAAGATTTTCAGTTCAAAAGCTGGAGCAGTAATCAGTTTTCATCCATCTCTTAAAAGTTTATCATTTTCTTATGTAGCTTGTTGCAAGGCTATAAACTGTGTCAAGTCTTCTGCCAAACGGTTTTCGACTGTACAACAGTGAAGGGTTAGGACTGTGTGAAAGTAAAGGAGAGAAAAACTACAAAGATGAGACAAATTACATTACACATAAAAAAAGTGTTACGATTAAACTGAAATTGATACGTATAGAATTATACACTGTTATAAGTTGTGAACAACAGGATAAATGAGTGCGAATGAAAGCCATGCAGCTGCAGAAGTGGTATATGTGTGATAAAGTGTAACTCCTAGCTATTTACCAAATAAAAATACGATAAAATCACAATAAAATAACCGAAAAGAAAATGCTTGTATAATGTAGGAAAGAGAAGTAAGTCTTTTCTATAGTGCTCCTGAAGTGAGAATTGAAAATTTGAACCAGGACAGAACTGTTCTAAATATGAATTTGATAAGCAGATTTTGATTTATATACTTTTACTGGGTAACCCATTCATATGTTATATTGGTGAAATTTAATTCGCATGATCAGTTTCGAACTTATATAATTTCATCTCAATACTAGTTATGGCAGTCCAGTTCAACTGAAACACTGAGGTACACAAAGTGATGTAAAACGTAATCACATCGAATTTCAGTTGCTTTACTTTAAGCACAAATATGCCAGTTGTTATATGTACCAAATATGAAGGCCAAACACACAGTAACATGCCTAGACGGTTATGACACTTTAACTACCGTATGTTTGGCCTTCATATTGGGCGCACTCTCACATTTCGTTCGGACAGTAGCACTACTGATATTCTATGTGGGTACGTTTCGGATCACTTTTTGTACTTCCTCAAAAACCGAAACCAGACAAGATGGTGAAGTTGGACGCTGGGGTCTGGAATGAAGTCAACATTTTAGGTCGTGACTCTGGGCAGGGCAGTCCACTTCAGGAATGATGTTTTCTATATACCCCTGCCACAGAGATGCTTTTTATGACTGGGTGCTATGTACAAACATTGTGCAAACCACCATTGTCTCTGGACTGTTGCTCCACGGTACCCATTACACAATGCTGTCCATGTTCTTTCGCTTTTAATGTTCTCTTAAGCGCAGTAAGGGGGTCATATCCTAACACCTGCATACTGTAGCACCATCTCCTCCGTAATTTATTGTTGGCAATACGTACAGTGACAGGGAACGTTCTCCAAACATTTGCCAATATTTGCCCTTCTGTGGGGTTACCATATCGCCTAGTGTGATCCATCACTCCAAATTACTCGTTTTCAATTATCCACTGTCCACTGTCCACCTAAAGCGTGGCGCCACATGAAGAGATATGTGGCTTACTAGGAGTTGCCCGATTGTTGTGCTGCCATTCTTTGTAGTTGTGCTAACTGCAATGCCGGCAGCACTTCGGAGCTCACGAGTGATTCCTTCCACTAACTTCACGCGATTTTATAGAAACACCCTCTGCAATTATCGGCGGTCCCTGTCGGTCCTTTAGAAATGTTGAAACATCTCTGATGGATTTGTTACTCAGTGACATGCAATGACTAGTCTGCGTTCGAGATTACTGAGCTCTCCTGATCGACCGAGTCAGCTGTTACTGCTTCTTCACGGTGTTTCCGCCTCTCGTCTTATCTAGTGGTCAAATCCGCACTACAGAGGGGTGTCCGGATACTTTCGATCAGACAATGTAGAACTGTCAGAAAGGTCATAGTTGGTAGTAACAGACGGAAAGTCATCAGTAAAACCGAAGTAATATTTGTCGTTTCCCAAAGAATTATAGGCCATCTATTGTTCCTGATCTATATTAATGACACAGGAGACAATCTGAGTATCCCTCTTAAAGTGTTTGCAGATGATGCTGCCATCTTTACATCTTGTAAAGTCGTCACATGACCAAAACAAATTGCAAAATGATTTAGATAAGATATCCGTGCGGTGCGAAAAGTGGCAATTGACGCTAGATAAAGAAAAGCGAGAAGTTATTCATATGAGTACCAAAAGAAGCCCCCTAAATTTCTATTACGCGATAAGTCACACAAATCTGACGGCTGTAAATTCAGCTAAATACTTAGGGATTACAATTACAAATAACCTAAATTGGAACGATCACATAGATGATATTGTGGGTAGAACAAACCAAAGACTGCGATTCATTGGCAGAATACATAGAAGGTGCAACAAGTCTACCAAAGAGACTGCTAACACTACGCTTGTCCGCCCTATTCTGGAATACTGCTGTGCGGTGTGGGATCCGCATCAGGTGGGTCTGACAGATGACATCGAAAAAGTTCAAAGAAGGGCAGGTCGTTTTGTGTTATCGCGAAATAGGGGAGATAGTGCCGCAGACATCATGCGTGAAATGGAGTGGCAATCATTGCGGCGGGGTCTTCTCGTGGAATTTCAATCACAAATTTTCTCCTCCGATTGCGAAAACGTTCTGTTGGCACGCACCTACACAGGGAGAAATGATCATCACGATAAAATAAGATAAATCAGGGTTCGCACAGCAAAATTTAAGTGATCGTTCTTCCCGCGCGCCGTCCCATTGATGAACGATAGAGAGACGGCTTGAAGGTGGTTCTTGAAGCCTCTGCTAGGCACTTTATTGTGAATAGCAGGGTAATCACGTAGATGTAGATGTAGAACTGCTGCTGCCGCTGCTGCTGACGAGGGTGATTCTCGGAAGGTGAGTGGAAGTCGAAACCACAGACTTTTTCGGCTCTGAGACTGGCTCAATTGCAGATATTTCGACATTCAGTGAAAGGTGACGTGTAGGTCTGACGTGGAAATGTCAGGCGTGGATTGTCCAAAGCAATGAAGCACTCCGGCAGAAGACTCCATGCGGAATACAAGTTCTTTTTTTAACCAGGTGAAGCTCAAGAAACGAATTAGTAAACGGATCAGAGATTAAACATGGATTGGAGTACACCAGTACTTAAATCCCGAAGCATTCGCAGAAAAGACTCAAATCTCACCTTTCCGTGACAAAGCAGGAGACTCCACATGAGAACTGGGCGTTGGACTTTTTATCTTTCACTCTGTAAAGGAGTGTGCGCTTCTTGAATCGTCCTGCCAGGTGGAAACTGTGCACCGTGTCGGAATCAACTTAGTGGTAGAATTGAAACCGTGAGGCGGCCCGTGTTGTGTCCGGATGGCACAATGGATTAGAGCATTACTTACGAAGGCAAGTTTCTGTATTCTAATCTCAGTCGGGCGGTCCGGTACACACTTTTCAGCTGTTAGGAAGTTTCATAATGAGAGCCTATTGAAACGTTACACCGTTCTATCATACGGGCCATTTTATTTTTGTTAGATACTCCCTTTTTCCCTTTATTTAAGGGGGGACGTTGATGAAATTGACCAAAACGTCAATTTTTGATTTATTTTTTGTTTGTTAGTACAACGCATGGGCAATAAGTTCCCAAAGTTTCGATGTTGAAATCGCATCCGAAGTGCCTGAAAATTAATTAAAAGTGTGACGCGGCCTCCTTGCCACGCCCACGTGGAGCAGTACTTCAATACCAGCTCAGTGAACAACGATTCTGTGTATTACTTTCAACCAAACGTGTGCGGGATACATCTAGAAGACAGCGATACATACTGTTTGGTTTTATAGATAGTTTTGACTCTGTTCCGTAGCTCATAAACAATAACAAACTAGCTGCATCATTTATGACGAAGCAATTCTTTTTTTGCCTGGTGATACTGACGGAGATTTATACAAGTGTTCGATTCTTACTTCATTCAGTTATGCCACGATCACAAAGAGTGTATAAAAAAACTGGATAAACTGCGTCTGAATTGGGCTTCAAGATAGGAAATTTTACTCAAGACATCCCGAGAAAAATTGATCTGTAGCTGAAAAGTCAGTTGAACACCTGGTAAAGGAAAGGAGACAGACAACAAGAAACTAGAAGAGAAGCCTTGAGGGGAAAGACGACCCAGAGTACAAATGTGGTGCCTTCTGAAGAAGTGACAAAAGGAAAAAGGTTAGGATGAACTTTAAATTGCGTTTCCTGAAAAGTTTGTCTTTTAAAGTTTATGTACCTTTTACTCAGATTCTATGAATGCTAGAATTATGAAATTTTGTACAGATATTTCTGTAAACCTAATAAATGTTGTCTCAAGAGCAAATTTTGACATTCTGCTTGCTAGCTGAGATATGGGCCAAAGTACGTGGAATTTTGCATGAATTTAAAATTGTACTTGTGGAATTATAATTTAAGAAGTACGAAAATTCTCCTATTTGACCTATTCCAAAAAGTTCATGAGAGAAGCTTACGACATATAAAGAGATGAAACAAAGAAATTTTTATAGAAATCTCTTGAATACTTTCTGAGAAAAAGGAACGTACATTATTTTTTTTGAAAATAAAACTTCAAATTTCATTTAAAAAAGTTGAATATATATAATCAAAGGATTTTGTATGTAAATGTTCTACTTTCATGTAAAGCGTGGTACAAAATTTCATTCCCATATCTCCAAAACTGTGGATTTGGTGCATCTTTGAAATAGTGAGTGTTTTTCATCAACGTCCCCCCACCCCCCACCCCCCTCAGTGTTTTGGCCCTAACAGCAAGGCCATAAGAAATAACAAGCTTAAGTAACAAGGAGGGTGACTGCTTTATTAATTTTCTGATACTCGTACAACACTCAAATCATTCAAGAACGGCGTCTGAAGCGATGGCGAGAGACACGCCAGTTTGTAGAGATGAAATAGGTATTGTTAGATTTGGAAGGAGAGTTTAAAAGAACCAACACGCAAAAACTAGAAGACATAGATAATTTTCGTGAACTGAAGCAGAGTGCCGATGACTGCGTTTTACTGTTGCGTTCTTTGAATTGTTATCAGTAAATACATGAATGCCGAGTGGAACGGAAGGTGTCTGGAAATGTCAGAAGCCGCTCGATAAAGACAAGTGAGAGTACTGATTGCTGATAACACCTTGAGAGCGATGCGGGCAAATTTTCTGAAGGACGCTTAATGTGTATCGAACAGACACATTAAATTTCTCCGCAACAGTAGACTCAAGTACAACTCATAATCGACGTTGATAGCAGCGGCTCTTTTCAAACACATCAGTCGTAGCATATATCAGATACAAGATATCTGTGGGGCGCATTTTTAATTTTCCTAGTATTGTTTAAAATATTAAACATACGCTTTTGGCGTTAAAAGCAAATGTTGCTGCAAAATATTACTGAATGCATTATTAGAGAACTGTTAATAACTGATAGTTTGACGGTTCACATGCAAGAGAATTATTTTATACAGATTGAAGAAAGTATAACTTATCCGAAAAATACTGTCAATAAGACTGATGCAGGGCAGACTACTGCTGATGAACATCACAGAAGATACTGAAAACGGCTGTCGTTCACATCCACACAGCGCTGTGCTCGATTTATCAAACTTGAGGCATGCATAGCAGCTCTCCGTGAGGGATAGCAGCAACAACGGCTTCAGTGTGCTGCTGATGCTCTTTCTGTGTGTGTGAATTATTTCACTTCACCTCAACCTTTAATTTGCCCCGCAGGTAAAAATCGTAAGGAGAGATATAATGTAATCGGGGCAGCGAGAGGATTGCATTCCCTTTGGTGATTGCTCTCTCCTCTTTGAGCATTTCATTCATTCGTGATCATGTTGTCAAGGCGCTGTGTGCTGTTTCTCCTCAAGTTGAAAATATTCAGACAGCCATTCAGCTTCTGTGAATTGATTCACATGTAGATTAAACAGCTCCTGGACATACTGATTAGCATTAACAGTTTGGTGAAAGAATCACGTTACGATGCAGACAGCAGACATTACTCAGCAAATCCCAATCTTGACATTATGCAACAGCTCTTCAAAAGCCTGACAGGAATTTTATGATGTATAAAAATGCATGTTTTATGAGTTCACTTACCGTGACAGAGAAAACCAAGTCTTAACTGAAATACGGTGAAGTAATCGGAAATAGGGTAGCTGTGGGCTTAATGGTGCAGTTTGCGTTGTTGACAGCTTTCCCATGACATCATCAATAACGTCACCATGCAACATTACCATATTTACCCCTACTCCCCTCCGCTTTGATATAATAGCTCAGTTGTACTGTGTATCAAATTGTGGGAAATTTAAAAATGTGTAGGAAATTTAAAACAGCCCATTTGCGCTGCAGGGTTTTGCCCCACCACTCTCACACCATAGTTAACTTGTGCTAACAGCCGAGCTGTCCTAAATGTAAACTGGGGGGAAATTAAAAAATCCAAGACAGTCGTATGTCCTGTTCGAGGGAAACCCAAGATGCTGGAAGTAGACCACTTGTGCTAAGACGGCTGACCGAAGGATACTGGTTCAGCCTGCATGGCAGCCAGATTTACCGGGGTTTTCCCCTCCCTCTGACATCAGAATTCAAGGTGGCGCACCCATGGATGCTGGTACAGCTTGTATGGTTGCCAGGTCATTTGTGCTAAGTGTAGAATGCGAGATGCAGGAGCTAGTACTGGTGCAGCCTACGTGGTTGCAAGATTTCATGTGTCGTAAGTTTAGAATCATGTTCTGAGTTTAGAATGGTAGAAATCTCAAAAAAAATCCAGTGTAGCATAGACTGTAAGACTTTCAGTACTGTTGATCATCGGATGGACAGCTCTCGTGGCACTGAGCGCTGCCTGGGGCACATAGTGCACGGTCAGTTACAATAGCGGCATCCTTTCAATAACTTCCACTGGATGGGACACCTTCGTCTTCCAGGTGCCACACCAAGCCCACCTGTGTTTACAAATTCCATTATAATCTTCTTTAAACCATTTCATGACATTGGGCCCTCCTCAGACCTTTCCCACTGTCGCAATGCAGCATTACAATTGCAGCCGTTCACATAAAACACTTTCACTAACAGCACACGGTCTTTCTCCCAGATAGCCGTAACGTTCACTCGCGTTATGACAGCGTGGACGCCATATCCTCATACAAACAGTGTACAGCTTCTTATTTGCACCTGGTAGCCACTGTTGGAAGTAATTTGTTTGTCCGCATTGGTTCCACATTAGCATATTAGCGTATCTACCAAGTTTAGCTGCCATACGATGATTACACCCTGTATTGCACCTTCCTGAGCAGCTTCACTTTCATTATAAACATTCGGTACTTGTTTATTGGTTGCTGTGACTAATCATAGCCACACATCCATGGTGACAAAGCGCAGAAATCAAATGGTTCAAATGGCTCTGAGCACTATGGGACTTAACATATATGGTCATCAGTCCCCCAGAACTTAGAACTACTTAAACCTAACTAACCTAAGGAAATCACACAACACCCAGCCATGGCGAGGCAGAGAAAATCCCTGACCCCGCCGGGAATCGAACCCGGGCCTGGGAAGCGGGAACGCTACCGCACGACCACAAGATGCGGGCTCGCAGAAATCAAATTTTAACGTTGCGGAGGGACACAAGTTGCGAGTTCGTAAAATGCGATTTTAAACTGTGGCAAATGAAAACTAAAAACCTCAGTTACCAATAAGTACATTACCGGCCATTAAAATTGCTACAACAAGAGGAAATGCAGATCATAAACGGGTATTCATCGGACAAATATGTTGTTGTGGTCTTCAGTCCTGGGACTGGTTTGATACAGCTCTCCATACTACTCTGTCCTGTGCAAGCTGCTTCATGTCCCAGTAAGTACTGCAGCCTACATGTTTCTCAATCTGCTTAGTGTGTTCATCTCTTGGTCTCCCTCTACGATTTTTACACTCCACGCTGCCCTCCAATACTAAATTGGTATTCCCTTGATGCCTCAGACTGTGTCCTACCAACCGATCCCTTCTTCTAGTCAGGTTGTGCCAAAAAATCCACTTCTCTCCAATTCTGTTCAATACCTCCTCATTAGTTATGTGATCTACCCATCTAATCTTCAGCGTTCTTCTGTAGCACCACATTTCGAAAGCTTCTATTCTCTTCTTGTCTAAATTACTTATCGTCCATGTTTCACTTCCGTACATGGCTACACTCCATACAAATACTTTCAGAAACGACTTCCCGACACTTAAATCTATACTCGATGTTAAGAAATTTCTCTTCTTCAGAAACGCTTTCCTTGCCATTGAAAGTCTACGTTTTATATCCTCTCTACTTTGACCATCATCAGTTATTTTGATTCCCAAATAGCAAAAGCCCTTTACTACTTTAAGTGTCTCATTTCCTAATCTAATTCCCTCAGCATCACCCGAGTAAACACAACTACATTCCATTATCCCCTTTTTATTTTGTTGATGTTCATCCTATATCCTCCTTTCAAGACACTGTCAATTCCATTCTACTGCTCTTCGAAGTCCTTTGCTCTCTCTGACAGAATTACAGTGTCATGAGCGAATCTTGAAGTTTTTATTTCTTCTCCATGGATTTTAATACGTACTCTGAATTTTTCTTTTGTTTCCTTTACTGCTTGCTCAATATACAGATTGAATAGCATCGGGGAGAGGTTACAACCCTGTCTTACTCCCTTCCTAACCACGCCTACCCTTCATGCCCCTCGACTCTTATAACTGCCATCTGGATTCTGTACAAATTGTAAATAGCCTTTCGCTCCCTGTATTTTACCCCTGCCATCTTTAGAATTTGACAGAGAGTATTCCAGCCAACATTGTCAAAAGCTTTCACTAAGTTTACAAATGTTAAAAACGTAGGTTTGCCTTTCCTTAATCTAGCGATCTTCCCCGAGGTCGGCTTCTACCAGTCTTTCCATTCGTCTGTAAAGAATTCGCGTTAGTATTTTGCAGCCGTGACTTATTAAACTGTTAGTACGGTAATTTTCACATCTGTCAACACCTGCTTTCTTTAGGATTGGAATTATTATATTCTTCTTAAAGTCTGAGGGTATTTCCCCTGTCTCATACATTTTGCTCACCAGATGGTACAGTTTCGTCAGGACTGGCTCTCCCAAAGCTGTCAGTTGTTCTAATGGTATGTTGTCTACTCCCGGGGCCTTGTTTCGACTTAGGTCTTTTAGTGCTCTGTCAAACTCTAGAACTAACATGTGATAACATTTTCACGCAATTTGGGTGCATAGATACTGAGAAATGAATACCCATAATAACCACCTCTGGCCGTAATAACGGCCTAGATACGCCTGGGCATTGAGTCAAACAGAGCTTGGATGCTGTGTACAGGTACAGCTCCCATGCAGCTTCAACACGATACCAAAGTTCATCAAGAGTAGTGACTGACGTATTGTGACGAGCCAGTTGCTCGGCCACCATTTACCAGACCTTTTCAACTGGTGAGAGATCTGGAGAATGTGCTGGCCAGGGGAGCAGTCGGACATGTTCTGTATCCAGAAAGGCCTCTACAGGACCTGCAACTTGCGGTCGTGCATTATCCTGCTGAAATGTAAGCTTTCGCAGGGATCGAATGAAAGGTAGAGCCACGGGTCGTAACACATCTGAAATGTAACGTACACTGTTCAAAGCGCCGTCAATGCGAACAAGAGGTGACCGAGACGTGTAACCAATGGCACCCCATACCATCACTCCGGGTGTTACGCCAGTATGGCGATGACGAATACACGCTTCCAATGTGCGCTCACCGCGATTTCGCCAAACACGAATGCGACCATCATGTGGTGTAAACGGAACCTGGATTCATCCGAAAAAAAAATGACGTTATGCCATTCGTGCACGCAGATTCGTCGTTGAAGAGACCATCGCAGTCGCTCCTGTCTGCGATGCAGCGTCAAGGGTAACCGCAGCCATGGTCTCCGAGCTGATAGTCCATGCTGCTGCATACGTCGTCGAACTGTTCGTGCAGATGGTTCTTGTCTTGCAAACGTCCCCATCTGTTGACTCAGGGATCGAGACGTGGCTGGACGATCCGTTACAGCCATGAGGATAAGATGCCCGTCATCTCGACTGCTAGAGATACGAGGCCGTTGGATTCCAGCACGGCGTTGCGTAGTACCCTCCTGAAGCCACCGATTCTTTATTCTGCTAACATTCATTGGATCTCGACCAACGCGAGCAGCAATGTCACGATACGATAAAACGCAAGCGCGATAGGCTACAATCCGACCTTTATCAAATTCGGAAACGTGATGGTACGCATTTCTTCTCGTCACACGAGGCATTACAATAACGTTTCACCAGAAACGCCGGCCAACTGTTTTTTGTGTATGAGAAATCTTGTGGAAACTTTCCTCATGTCAGCACGTTCTAGGTGTCGCCACCGGCGCCCACCTTGTGTGAATGATCTGAAAAGCTAATCATTTGCATATCACAGCATCTTCTTCCTGTCGGTTAAATTTCGCGTCTGTAGCACGTCATCTTCGTGGTGTAGCAATTTTAATGGGCAGTTGTGTAGTAATCACAGAAATCACTGATACCGGAAAGTCACAGTTTAAACTAAATGCGATTACTGAGATTTATCACCGTTAATTTTACACTGTGATTAGTCACAGGTAGCAACTAACAGGCACAGACAAGTACTGGGTGTTTATAGTTACAGCGCGGCTACTCACGGAGGTACAATATGGGCTGTAATTATCGTATGGCCGAGAACTTAACTATTGATAACTAAGATTGCTTAACGGCTATGTGTAAAGCGTAGTGGATGTCGTGCATTCCCCAGGGTAAGCGCATCGCTGTGGTGGGCGCCGGCGTGGTGGGGGTGACGACGGCGGTGCGTGCGCAGCGGCGGCTGGCGGGGGCGGAGGTGACGCTGCTGTCTGAGCAGCTGACGCCTCACACGACAGGGGACGGGTCGGCGGGCCTCTGGGAGCCCTACCTGCTGGCCGACACGCCGCCCGCGCTGGTGCAGTGAGTAGTAATAGCCGCCAGCTACTGCAGCTGCCTGCGTTGCCCAGGCCGCTTTCTCAACCCACTGCTCTGCACAACTTAAGGACGAGATAGATAAAGTAACGTACATATCAACGAAGTAAAAATGAATGAAAACGTGGGAGTATGTTTTCAGAGGTTTCCCAGTCATGCTCAGAATGGTGGACTAGCCGGTCGGAGTGGCCGAGCGGTTCTAGGCGCTACACTCTGGAACCGTGTGACCGCTACGGTCGCAGGTTCGAATCCAGCCTCGGGCATGGATGTGTGTGATGTCCTTAGGTTAGTTAGGTTTAAGTAGTTCTAAGTTCTAGGGGACTGATGACCTTAGAAGTTGAGTCCCATAGTGCTCAGAGCCATTTGAACCATTTTTGATCTTTTTTTGAGTACTGCTCGAGCGTTTGGGATACCTATCAGGTTGGATTGATGGAGGACTTAGAATCAATTCAGAGGCGGGCTGCTAGATTTGTTACTGGTAGGTTTGATCATCACCCGAGTGTTACGGAAATGCTTCAGGAACTCGGGTGGGAGTCTCTAGAGGAAAGGAGGCGTTCTTTTAGTGAATCGCTACTGAGTAAATTTAGAGAACCAGCATTTGAGGTTGACTGCAGTACAATTTTACTGCCACCAACTTATATTTCGCAGAAAGACCACAAAGATAAGATAAGAGAGATTAGGCGTCGTACAGAGGCATATAGGGAGTCATTTTTCCCTCGTTCTGTTTGGGCGTGGAACAGGGAGAGAAGATGCTAGTTGTGGTACGAGGTACTCTCCTCCACGCACAGTATGGTGGATTGCGGAGTATATATGTAGATGTAGATGTAGATGAAGATGTGTGTCAACCAGCGAGCAGCTGTAGTGCACTGTGATGTTATTTTTCTTCACAACATGGTCCAGAGACAACATGTGAATGGCCTCACAGGGGGAAGAATCGTCGGGAAACTGGAAGAAGGATGAAGTCTGGCGAGTGTAGCCCGAGAAGTTTGGCACTGCTCACAGCGTTGTTTCACGTGCATGTGGAGTGGTATGATCCAGGCCCTGCTGACCGAAGAAGAGGAGGTGTTCGACGACGGTCAACTACAGCAGCATTGTGCTACAGCAAGAGGGACCTACGTTAAACAGCGGGTGGAATTACAACATGACATCGAGGCACGTTCCACAGTGGCATGGCGACTGCATGGGGGTGGCCCCTTTACTCAGTGATAAGTATGTTATCTTCCGTTGATACCTGCATATCGGCAGCACCGAGTGCTATGGTGCCAAGAGCGTAGAGAATGGACCAAGGAGGTTTGGGATCGCATGCTTGTCTCGGATCAGAGCAGATTCGGTCTGAGTAGTGACTCTGGATGTACTCTCATATGTCGTGAGGTGGCAAAACGTAATCCACCCTGCAATATTGTTGGACATGAACGTTTTCGTGGTCCATGCGTTATGGTGTGGAGAGGCAGTGCGTTGCGTGAGTGTAAAGAACTCCAAATCTTTGAACTGGTACACTTATCAGTGGACGACATTCGACATTGTACTCCTTCCCCAGATGAATTTTTTCAGGGGTACATTCGGCCCTGACTTCTTTCTTTCCTTTTGGATGAAAATGTGCGACCACATCGGAAAGAGCAGATGGAGGAGCTCTTGGAACAAGAGGATATTCTGCGAGTGGACTGGCCTATCCGTTCTCCAGACTTAAATGTCGTAGAGTACTTGTGGTATGCATCACATACGGAGATGTATCACATCACGACCACATGCAACAAGGACCATCCAGCAGCTGTCAACCGTGCCCTGTCACAAGAACGACTTACCACCTTATGGCCTCCATGGGCTCACGTTGCACTACTTGCGCTGCCGTCCGTGGTGATCACATTCTCTAATAAGAACCATGTCTCGTATTTTAAAATGTCAGGGGGACCATCATGTGTCGCGAAGTGTGCAGCGTAATTACTGTCTCTGAATAAAAGCGTCTGACTGGGTATTTATTTCGGTTACCTACTGCACTCCATAGTAGCACTTCTTTCTATGTAACTTAAAGTCCACGTTTAATCGACCTAGTATGTTACTTGGAAATGACACATCATGCGAAAGTTTGCATGCTTACTACTTTCTTTTAGAATCTGGACTTAAATAAAAATGGCAAGGCACTGTTAATCAGAATGCAGGGATAAGTTGTGATCTAAATGACAATAGATTTATTCATACTTAACATCACAAGACTAAAAATTTTTTAAAGAACCCTCACACAAACATTTTCATTTCACTAACATGTGGACTATGGTGGACAAAGTGATCAGCTGGGGATCGACACCCGACACTAACCGGAACACTAATCCCTTTATCTGACTTCATACACGTGAATCCTGGTTAAGGCACAAAAACTATGCCACCATCAAGCATCTATAATCTACTATTCAACAAAAAGGGAAACATGGTTCGAAAGAACAGGGTGCAGAGAAACATATATTGGAGCCCTGCGCCATAGCAGCTAATACTTTACCCTACTGCTGGTCAAGGCGGCACACCATGATGCGTTCGGCGACTGCAGTCGTGGACGGCTGCAATCTGTTATTAATGGTGCGCACCCGGAAAACGCAAATATGTGGTCTCACATTCGGTTAATTCGGAATGCATTTGAAAACCTGGAGGATTCCAGTGTGCAGGTAGACCCATTTGCTGATCTGCCAAACCAATTTGACTCCGTGCCACGACTATGCGTGACGGACTATGTCAAATGTTTACACGGCCGACTCAAGACAAATAAGTACACCCACGCATCACTCGTTGTGTGTGTGACGCTAGAAGCAGTACCTCTGACGGTTCAGAAGGTGACTGGCACAGCCTCTAAGTGGCACGCTAGCAAAGGACACAAGTCTCACTGTTTAGGTACAGACCTGCAGTTCTTTGCTAGCGAAGTGCCAGTGCAAAAGTAATCTTCTCTTTCTGTCCGCTTTCCTCCTCAGCTCGGTAGAAAAAGCCCATTTAGATCTTAGACTTCCCCCATTTTAGCACAAGCCAATCACGAGCTGGAGCGTGACATTTGAAGCTGGGAGAGAGCCCTTTGCTCTGCATACAGCGATTTGACAAATCAGAGACTTTAAAGTTAATTTGGAGAACAGGAAAAAAGATTCAGCTTCACGGCCTCTTTCCCACGTATTTATGCGGTGTCTTTTGCTAACAACATGACCAGGATGGAACCATAGCCCTTCATAAAAAGCTTGTTATCTGTCTTGTTGCGTCCTTTTCGAAGTGTCCAAAGAACAGCCATAAACTCGCTAAAGACTCATGCTTTCACAAATATGTTTTGTAACGGAGTCTGGACATCTGAGCACCAGTGACCTGTCTCACGGAAATTCGCAGAATGCACACAGATGCCCGTTGGCTTCCTGCCTAACAAGGCTTCATCCTCTGTTTTAATGCCGATCTACAATGCCCTCGCCATTGCAGCGGCAACTTTTCAGCGCTAGTCAGTCCACCTGGACACGGTGAGAGATTGTAGGGCACTCTCACTTCTGATTCGGTGTAGGGAATACGATCTACGGCGATTTGACTTCATACATTGTGATGAAATGGTGGGCAGCAGTTTGTTTGTTTGCTCTAGGGAAAGAAATACGGTAAGCTTTACCTGCATTCAAAGGAACAGGGTGCCAACTTAAATGACATTTCCAGATGGCCATGTGCAGCGGTCGCATTGTGCAAAACACATTAGCTTTGGCGCCAGGCAGGGGGCAGACTTCCAGGTATACAGCCTAGCGCCGAAATGTCGCCGACAGCGCATTGTAGGCCCTGTTAACGAACAAGCCGCCAAAAGAAATGTAAACGTTCTGCAAATGTCCGTGGGATAGAGAAACTGGCGCCCAGATGTACAGACTCTGTTTCAAAACATATTTTTGTCAATGCACGAAGTTTTTTGCATGTTTATGGCCGTTCTTTGCACATTTTGAAATGAACTCAACAGGGGAGATAACAAGCTGTTTATGGAGGGCTGTGCTTCCACCCTGTATTGTGTTAGCAACAGCCATGGCAAACATGTCGGAAAGAGGCCACGAAGCTGAATTTTTTTCTGTTTTCTGCCAATTAACTTTAAAGTCTCTGATTGGTCAAATCGGTTTGCAGTGCAAAGACCACTCTCCGAGCTTAGAATGCCGGGCTCCAGCTCGTGATTGGCTTGTGTATAAGTGCGGGAAGTCAAAAAAGAGAAATGTGCTTTTGGAACCGATCTGACAAGGAAATGGCGAGAAAGAAAGAGGGCACTGTTGTACAAGTCTCTTGTTCTGGTGCTTCACTAGTAAAGAGCTACAGGTCTCTACCTAAACGGTGAGACTTGTGTCCTTTGCTAGTCACCTGTGCAAGTCACCTTCTGATCCATCAGAGGTACTGCTTATATCATCACGGTCACAAGGAGCGATGCGTGCATATACTTATTTGTCTCGAGTCGGCCATCTAAACATTTGACGTATCCCAACACGCACAGTCGTGGCATGGAGTCAAATTGGTTTGGCAGACCAGCAAACGGGTCCACCTGCACACTGGAATCCATCGGGGTTTCAGATGCTCATAAGGAAGTACCTGCACTCTGAATTAACCGAACGCGAGACTGCGTACTTGCATTTTTCAGGAATGCTCATTTAATAACAGATTGCCACCATCCATGACTTCAGTCGCCAAACGCATCGTGATGGCCCTCCTTGACCAGCAGGACGGTAAAGCATTCGCTGCTGTGACTAAAATGTCTGTTTCTCAGCATCCTGTGCTTTCGAACCATATTTTTCCTTTTTTTTTTTGTATGGTAGAATATAGATGGTTAGTGATGGAGTAGTTTGGTGCCATAACCTGGATACACGTGTATGAAGTGAGATAGAGCGAGTAGTGTTCTGGTTAGTGTCGTGTGTCGATCCCCAGCATATCACTTGTCCACCATAGATCCCATTTTAGTAAGGCTTTAGTTAAATAAATAATTTTTGTGTGATGTTTCTTTAATAATTTTGTTGTCTTGTCATGTTTAAGATCAATAAATCGGTTGTGAATTAGACTACAACTTCTCCCTGAGTTCTGATTAACAGTTCCTTCGCATTTTTATGGGAGTCTAGATCAGAAACATAAGGAGTAGCTTTTTCACTTGGTGTCCACTGCTTGGATCTTTTACGTCATTAACAATAATCTTCTTTCAACGGATGCCAACCGCATGGCGCCAACCAACGTGTCATCAATGAGACTGCAGAACTCGGCTATTCCTTTGAACGCAGGTAAAGCTTAACATTCAAAAAAATGGTTCAAATGGCTCTGAGCACTATGGAACTTGACATCTTAGGTCATCAGTCCCCTAGAACTTAGAACTACTTAAACCTAACTAACCTAAGAAAATCACACACATCCATGCCCGAGGCAGGATTCGAACCTGCGACCGTAGCAGTCCCGCGGTTCCGGACTGCAGCGCTAGAACCGCACGACCACCGCAGCCGGCAAAGCTTACCATTATTCCTTCTCTAGAGCATGCAAGCAAGAGCATGAACTACTGTCCACCATTTCATCATGATGTATGAAGCCAAACTGCAATTAAGATCATAATCCCTAAGAACATGAAGTGGCATAACACCGAATCCGAAGTGAGAGTGCCCTGCAATCTCTCAAGTTACTGTCGTTCTCAAGTTTTGCAGACCAATGTATTATGCACATACTTGGTAGTGGTCATGAGATTGACTTTGGCCAATAGCAGATGGAGGTATTACTTAAAGTTACAGCCTCAGTGAAAACCTGTGTCATTTACCCAGTATCTGATGGCAGTGGACCCATTTATGAAGAAAACAACTCAAAGTTCAAGTAGTGCAAACTTCGACATTATCCTACATTCCTATGTGGTGCATATGCCACTGTACAATCACATTATCTTTTGCTGTAGAAATCTGTAGAGAATAGTTACGATCATAAGGCATGACTACAAGTCATTTGATTTTGACTCCTGAATAATTATAAAGCTATATATTCTTCTCAAATACACCATTCTTACAACAACAACAACACTCAATCTGGATACAGTATAAAGAGGTAACGTTTTTACTTTAACCTCCAGTTACTACAGTTATTACTAGATGGAACGTAGTGTACGTAACTATAATGTGACATTTAGTTTACAATGTTAAGAACTTTGAAATCATTTCACGCCAAAAAATTTCCTTTTTTTGCCTCTTTCAAGTTTCCCTGTGGAAGGGCGATACTACAAATAAAGATTTCTTAAACAAATTTTATATTAAAAGCATTCTGGGATATAAATGAGAAACGAATGTGACCGAGGTATAGCATAATGAAATCATACATAGTCACAACATATCTATTACATATAAACGTCAAAAATGAACATTAGAAGGCTTAAACGTTCCCAAAAGTTCAGTACCGTTAAACTGGAAAGGATTATCTTTCCCTTCTACAAAAAATGGTTTCAAGTCGTAACCAATATCGTCAACATTTAGCGAAGTGACATCATCCTCAGATGAAAATATAAAAATGTCAGATCGTTCTGTAGACTTGAAAGTTTTATATCAATTACCCTACATTGCAGACATTTTAATAAGATTATTATGTAAACTCAACATATGCAGATAATAAAGTATGACAGAAATCATCTGTTTCGTCATGAACGAAAGTAAAGTTGACATTTTGGCTCAGTTACACGCATGTCATACTTTAGCCCTAAAAAAGATGTTTCCACGCTATTTTTTTCATGGTTTCGTTTTCTGTTATTTCGGTAATTTTCTAAACCAATTTAACTGTGACAAATTAATATTATTCCAAGCATTTCGAGTTCTTTGATGATTTACAATGTGCATTTACTACATAAACAGCATCACAGTCTTTCTCGAGCTCAAAAATACTAAATCCCGAAAAAAAGGTTTTAAGTTCCCCTGCTGTTTCAAGTTACCTCATTTTATTGTATGCATTTCTGTCAGTTACAATCTGCTCCCCCTTTATTCCCCTCTCTAGCATCATGAGATTTACGTCATCTCTTTTTTTGCCGAATAATGAATTTTTTCGTATTGTGGTTGCTGTGTGGTATAGAAACTGATAGAAAGCAGCAATGGGCATCTATTTAGCATTTAAATCTCTTCATTTAAACACCATCACTAACAGTTTAAAATTGTAACTAATTTATTACTATTCCGGTTACTTCTTTTCATTCACAAACGGAAATTAGCTTTTTATTTGGTGCGAAAATATAGCTGCAAAATCGAGCCTGCTTACAAAACACGTGTTGTAGTAGAACGAGGATTAACCACACGTAATATTTCTTGCAACTTCCAGGTGTAGTAGAATTCATTCTATTCTTCCAAAATATATAATCATAAACAGTTATCTTCATTTCATCGCTTGACTCTGAAACCAAAACGTTGCCTGCACATCATGTCATGGCTGAAAATACTAATACGAATTATTTTCAGAATAATGGAAAACCTTGTAGAAATCGACGTTGTGGAAGATCATTTTGGCTTCCAGAAAAATGTAGGAAGACGCAAATCAGTACTGATCCTACGTCTAATCTTAGTCGATACATCGAAGAAAGGCAAACCTACATTTATAGCATTTTTAGATTTAGCGAAAGCTGTTGAAGTGTTAACTGGGCTACACTCTTTGAAATTTTGAAGGTAGAAGAAATAACTTATAGGGATCGAAAGGTCATTTATAACTTGTACGGAAAACAGGCTGCAGTTAATCGAAGGACATGGAAGGGGGTGCAGTAATTGAGAAGGGAGTGAAACAGGGTTGTACCCAATGCCACATATTGTTTAGTCTATACACTGAGCATGCAGTAAAAGAAACCAAGGATAAATTTGCAGTAGAAATTAAAGTAAAGGGAGGAAAAATAAAAACTTTCAGTTTTGCTGAGGACATTTTAATTCTGTCAGAGACGTCTAAAGGACTTAGAAGAGCAGCTGAAAGGGGTGCACATTCTCTTGAAAAGTGATTGAAATATGAATTCAACATGGTAATGGGATTTAGGCGAATTAAATCAGGTGGTGATGAGGGACTTAGATTAGGAAATTAGACGCTATTAAATATGAGACACTTTAAATGAGGCACTGTTATAAAACATTTGCAAAACGATATTGTACGGTAGGGATAAACCGAATGAGAGCACTGTTCGAGACAGAGTGGCCTTGTATTTGGAGGATGGAGGCTCCAGTCTTCACAATCTTCATCCAGTATCCTTATTTAGATTTTTCCGTAGTTTCCATAAGCTACTTCAGGCAAATGCCGGGAGGGTTCCAATTATAAGGCCACGGTCGATTTCCTATTCCATCCTCGGCATAATAGACCGGTAAGTAGGTATGTGAATTATTTTATTTTTGTTGTTATTAAACTGTAATACCAAGACATGATCAATATCCATGTAAAAGTGATCTACGTATGCACAAAACTACTACTGTTTGTGGGACCGGAAAGTAACGTCGTTTCTGAGCAGGTCGATATTCATTTGTCATTTATCGACGCATTGTGCAGTTCAAAGTCGTGTCAAAGATATTTTAAGGTTAACGTTACTTTTTTACTCTTAAATAATTAAAACTTATTTTTTTTTAAATTTGTGATGTAATGTCCATATATATATATATATATATATATATATATATATATATATATATATATATATATATAATTTTAAATTTTAAGTCATACACAAAAACTACCACTGCCAACATCTTTGTAGTACGAATCACTCTTACAAAATAATTTACAAAACATTTACTGTGTCAAACCTTGGTCAAACAAATCCTAACTCTGGACATTGTCTAATAAAAACCATTTTGAAATCATCATATATCTTCTTTCATTTACGTGCTAAAGTTTTCTCAGGGTAACTGCACAGCGAGCGTGACTCCTACCTTAAAGCTGTCACGACACTTCTGCTTCCTCCGGGCACCTAGCTGCGACTCCCGAGTTTTTTACTACGTGCGCCCGGCTCTCTTAAGCATCAAAGATCCTCCTACTCAAAAGATATTATACTCATTCTACCTTGCGGTTGGTAACTACCGACTTTATTTTCCGGATCTACCCTGATCAGACCTTAGCACATACATTTCACAGTGAGGTCATCGGTCTCATAGGATTGGGGAAGGAAGTCGGCCGTGCCCTTTCAAAGGAACCATACTGGCATTTGTCTGGAGCGATTTACGGAAATCACGGAAAACCTAAATCAGGTGGCCGGACGCGGGATTGGACCATCGTTCTCCCGAATGCGAGTTTAATGTGCTAACCACTGCGCAACCTCGCTCGGTGGTGAGGGGGTGTAAAACTTGTATCGGGAGACCTAGGCAAGAATACAGGGCCCAGGTTCAGATGAATGTGGACTGCAGTAGCTATTCGGAGATGAAGAGGCTTATACAGAAGGGACGAGCGTTGACTGTGTAAATAGGCTGTTTAGGTTTTTATGTTGGTAACGCCACGTAGCGCTCTGTATGAAAATCACTGATTGTGCTGTGTGCAGTCTGAGGCTGGCCGGCATTGTTGGAATTTGTTATTGTGGTGTTGGGCAGTTGGCTGTTAACAGCGCGTAGCATTGCGCAGTTGGAGGTGAGCCGCCAGCAGTGGTGGATGTGGGGAGAGAGATGGCGGAGTTTTGAGAGCGGATGATATGGGTGTGAGTCCATCAGAGACAGTATATTTGTAAGACTAGATGTCATATATATAATGCCTTTTGAACACTATTAAGGTAAATACATTGTTTGTTCTTTATCAAAATCTTTCATTTGCTAACTATGCCTATCAGTAGTTAGTGCCTTCAGTAGTTGGAATCTTTTATTTAGCAGCAGTAGTGGCGCTCGCTGTATTGCAGTAGTTCGAGTAACGAAGATTTTTGTGGGGTAAGTGATTTATGAAAGGTATAGGTTAATGTTAGTCAGGGCCTTTCTTTTGTAGGGATTATTGAAAATCAGATTGCGTTGCGCTAAAAATATTGTGTGTCAGTTTGGTGTTGATCAGAATAGGTAAAGAGCGAAATGTATGAGTACGTTCAGTTGAGCTCAGCTGTTTGAAAATCAAATAACGTAAGGGGTTTATCAGCACAATGATTAATAAATTTTTCTAAGGGGACGTTTGAACTGGACTGAAGACCACAGCAACAACCTCCACAACGTCACACTGCTCAACTTTGGTAAAGCAAACAAAATGCACCTAGGAGTAACGGCGGGGTGTGTACTGTTCGGGCAGACGCTGGGCCGTGGAGACGTACCGGCACCTGGTGTCGCTGTGGCGGCGGCCGGAGGCTCCGGAGCTGGGAGTGAGCCTGGTGCCCTTGGTGTGCGTCAGCCAGCAGCCCCCTGGGCCGCCGCCGCCCTGGGCGCCGCACGTGCTGGGCTTCACGGCCCTAGACCACCACCAGCTGGGCGCGCTGTCTGCTGAGCACGGCAGGCGCTACACGTGAGTACACCGCGTACCAAGTAAGCTGGCCTGCGTCTGCACAGATTGCCAAATAGGGAAGGCCACATCGGTTGTGGTGGGTTCTCCTGTCTGAATGACCACCACACGCTAGGGGAAGTGCGGTTCGACAGCTGAAGCATGGTCACAGACGTACAGCATATCTCATACAATTTGTAAGCTACTGCTAGAGAGTTTACAAACTACCATATTGACAAGCTTTGCTGGCACGAGCAATAACTGCACAAATACAGGCGCTCATAGAAAGGTGGAACGAGTATATAGAGGGTCTATACAGGGGCGATGTTCTTGAGGACAATATTATGGAAATGGAAGAGGAGGTAGATAAAGATGAAATGAGAGATATGATACTGCGTGAAGAGTTTGAGAGAGCACTGAAAAACCTGAGTCGAAACAAGGCCCCCGCAGTAGACAACATTCCATTAGAACTACTGACAGCCTTGGGAGAGCCAGTCATGACAAAACTTTACCATCTGGTGAGCAAGATGTAAGAGACAGGCGAAATTCCCTCAGACTTCAAGAAGAATATGATAATTCCAATACCAAAGAAATCAGTTGTTGACAGATGTCAAAATTACCGAACTATCAGTTTAATAAGTCATGGCTGCAAAATACTAACACGAATTATTTACAGACGAATGGAAAAACTAGTAGAAGCCGACCTCGGGGAAGATCAGTTCGGATTCCGTAGAAATGTTGGAACACGAGAGGCAATACTGACCCTACGACTTATCTTAGAAGAAAGATTAAGGAAAGGCAAACATACGTTTCTAGCATTTGTAGACTTAGAGATACCTTTTGACAATGTTGACTGGAATACTCTCTTTCAAATTCTGAAGGTGGCAGGGGTAAAATACAGGGAGCGAAAGGCTATTTACAATTTGTACAGAAATCAGATGGCAGTTATAAGAGTCGAGGGACATGAAAGGGAAGCAGTGGTTGGGAAGGGAGTGAGACAGGGTTGTAGTCTCTTCCCAATGTTATTCAATCTGTATATTGAGCAAGCAGTAAAGGAAACGAACGAAAAGCTCGGAGTAGGTATTTAAATCCATGGAGAATAAATAAAAACTTTGAGGTTCACCGATGACATTGTAATACTGTCAGAGACAGCAAAGGACTTGGAACAGCAGTTGAACGGAATGGACTGTGTCTTGAAAGAAGGATATAAGATGAAGATCAACAAAAGCAAAACGAGGATAATGGAATGTAGACGAATTAGGTCGGGTGATGCTGCGGCAATTAGATTAGGAAATGAGACACAGCAGTAAAGGGTTTTTGCTATTTGGGGAGCAAAACAACTGATGATGGTCGAAGTAGAGAGGATATAAAATGTAGACTGGCTATGGCAAGGAAAGCGTTTCTGAAGAAGAGAAATTTGTGAACATCTAGTATAGATTTAAGTGTCAGGAAGTTGTTTCTGAAAGTATTTGTATGGAGTGTAGCCATGTATGGAAGTGAAACATGGTCGATAAATAGTTTGGACAAGAATAGAAGCTTTAGAAATGTGGTGCTACAGAAGAATGTTGAAGATTACATAGGTAGATTACGTAACTAGTCAGGAGGTATTGAATAGAATTGGGGAGAAAATGGGTTTGTGGCACAACTTGACAAGAAGAAGGGATCGGTTGGTAGGACATGTTCTGAGGCATCGAGGAACCACCAATTTAGTATTGGAGGGCAGCGTGGAGGGTAAAAATCGTAGAGGGAGACCAAGAGATGAATACACTAAGCAGACTCAGGATGATGTAGGATGCAGTAGGTACTGTAGAGTCGAGCGCGGGTCACGGAACTGTTGTGTTGTGGGTAGCTCGGCATGTGAGAGACATTGCTAGTACGGAAGTTGAAGTGTTGCTACAAGTGCTATTACAGTAAAGTGATGAAATATAGAAGTGATTCAGAAGAAAGTGTGTCAAGATGTAATTAAAAATGAGCAGTGCCGCCGATAACGTATTTGTGTACGCTCTTGTTGCGTGTCGCACAGTATCAATCATCCGCGCCCTGTTCGGTCTCCCAGAATGAACTGATGTGAATCAGTAGAAATTAGTTACCATAAAATACTACAGTCAGATGTAGACTCTGAAACAGAAAAACGTGCTGATTCTGCCCAACTAGAAAGGAAAGGAAGGCTTAACATGTTTGCTAGATCTGCAGAAAAGCAATATGCATGCACTGCTGTTCCCGGGTCAGCAAACGGTGTTGTGAAAATTTGTAATTTGGGATACTCTGACCCTTCATGTGGTTTCGATTAAGGTTAAAACTTTATATTTTCAGTTCTGTTGATTCCTCGAAAAGAAATGCAAAATGTTTCCAAGTTTTAATTTCCCTATTACCTAATGAAAAACATTTGCTAAAGATAATTAATGTTATTGATTTGTATTTTCGTGATTATTTACGCTGTATTAATGATTGTTTCATATGCAAAAGAGAGAATTTAAAAGGGATACAAATTTGAACATTACACCCAGCCAGAAATGAGAGGTCAGATTGACTGCATCATGTTGTTAGTGTCCCATGTTTGCCACTACGATAGTCAGACATTAAATACACTCCTGGAAATTGAAATAAGAACACCGTGAATCACACGCACGGCACAGCGGACACACCAGGAACCGCGGTGTTGGCCGTCGAATGGCGCTAGCTGCGCAGCATTTGTGCACCGCCGCCGTCAGTGTCAGCCAGTTTGCCGTGGCATACGGAGCTCCATCGCAGTCTTTAACACTGGTAGCATGCCGCGACAGCGTGGACGTGAACCGTATGTGCAGTTAACGGACTTTGAGCGAGGGTGTATAGTGGGCATGCGGGAGACCGGGTGGACGTACCGCCGAATTGCTCAACACGTGGGGCGTGAGGTCTCCACAGTACATCGATATTGTCACCAGTGGTCGGCGGAAGGTGCACGTGCCCGTCGACCTGGGACCGGACCGCAGCGACGCACGGATGCACGCCAAGACCGTAGGATCCTACGCAGTGCCGTAGGGGACCGCACCGCCACTTCCCAGCAAATTAGGGACACTGTTGCTCCTGGGGTATCGGCAAGGACCATTCGCAACCGTCTCCATGAAGCTGGGCTACGGTCCCGCACACCGTTAGGCCGTCTTCCGCTCACGCCCCAACATCGTGCAGCCCGCCTCCAGTGGTGTCGCGACAGGAGTGAATGGAGGGACGAATGGAGACGTGTCGTCTTCAGCGATGAGAGTCGCTTCTACCTTGGTGCCAATGACGGTCGTATGCGTGTTTGGCGCCGTGCAGGTGAGCGCCACAATCAGGACTGCATACGACTGAGGCACACAGGGCCAACATCCGGCATCATGGTGTGGGGAGCGATCTCCTACACTGGCCGTACACCTCTGGTGATCGTCGAGGGGACACTGAATAGTGCACGGTACATCCAAACCGTCATCGAACCCATCGTTCTACCATTCCTAGACCGGCAAGGGAACTTGCTGTTCCAACAGGACAATGCACGTCCGCATGTATCCCGTGCCACCCAACGTGCTCTAGAAGGTGTAAGTCAACTACCCTGGCCAGTAAGATCTCCGGATCTGTCCCCCATTGAGCATGTTTGGGACTGGATGAAGCGTCGTCTCACGCGGTCTGCACGTCCAGCACGAACGCTGGTCCAACTGAGGCGCCAGGTGGAAATGGCATTTCAAGCCGTTCCACATGACTACATCCAGCATCTCTACGATCGTCTCCATGGGAGAATAGCAGCCTGCATTGCTGCGAAAGGTGGATATACACTGTACTAGTGCCGACATTGTGCATGCACTGTTGCCTGTGTCTATGTGCCTGTGGTTCTGTCAGTGTGATCATGTGATGTATCTGACGCCAGGAATGTGTCAATAAAGTTTCTCCTTCCTGGGACAATGAATTCACGGTGTTCTTATTTCAATTTCCAGGAGTGTAGCTATAATCAGCGGTGGAAATATATGTGCGATCACCGACCGTGTGCGGCTGTTTCTTGTTGGATCGTCTGATCAATCGGAAGTTGCATTGCAGAGTAAATGTAGATTCAAAATATAATTATTTTTGGATAGCTCAACATGAATTTCCTAAGGGACCGTAGTTTATCATGCATTCACCAGTAGAATACGGCGCGGAGAAAATATTTCGCCGCATGCAACTTCCGTCCGATTTCGACGAAAGAATTCGTGACTGTGAATTCTCTATTTGGCAGAAACATAAAGAAAATTAAATAACTTCATGAAGGAGTGAGATATAGATTCTATATTAAATAAATAGTCCATACTCCAATTCCATTTAAATCTGGATTTACGGCAATTAATAGATGAACGTACACTGCAATGAAAGATTTAACGTGGATGCCGTTTTGACTGGCACTTCACTTCTCGTAATAAAAATAATTCCTTTGACGTTTTCACATACACGTCGCACAATAAATCTACTGCTGTGCAGTATTGTACTTTTAGTATTGTACTTTTAGTATTGCACTTTTACTTTACACTAAAATATTATTATTTTTAACAATAATAATACGGCGGCAAGACATGCGCGTCCGACACAAGTTAAAAGAGACAAGGGAAGGATGAGTAACTGTTCATCGAGAATATCTCACACATAAAAAAAATGTGTAAAAGTGTTCTTCTTCTGTCCGTTTTTCGCGCCGCGGTTTTCAAAGTCAATAACGCACTGCATCTCTGACGGCGCTTCGACAATAAACAAGTTACGTCACAGGTCGTTCACCTTTTACATTCTTGCAACATTATTTGCTAACTGTAGCTGTTGACGAGCGACTACTCGATTAGTGAATGATTTAAAATGATAAGGTAATCACATAATGTTACAGCGTCCTAAGAAGAATTGGGAAGATTAGTTGAAGTCCACTTGAAATTAGAATAGACAAGGATGCCTTAACCAAAACTGGACACAATGATGCATATAATCACGTGTGTCTGGCCATGAAAAATGTATCGAAGAACTATGGTGCGTGAAGACTGTGGGGCTACGCTGTATAGTAAAGGGATAGCAGCGATAACGTTCGCAGTGTGCAAGGTCACCAGTGACAGACAGACAACTAAGGTGGCTGTTTCTTCAGAACAACGGGATTGACTCACCCAGCGCTCAGGCCACAATGCTTTTCTGTGCTATAGTACTCAAGCTCTACACACAGCGCATACTAACAATACTTCTCACCTCCACCACTGTTCAATGTCGCTTTATTCAAAACATCTATCACTTCCCCAAACACAAAACATCAAACACCGCAAACATTGAAAACACATTCACAACAGCTGGACAAATGCGCTATCTAGATGGTACTAAAATATACCACATACGGCTTACGTTTTCTTTCGCCCTGATCCCTCTCCCCGAAAACGTCGTTTATATAATGGAAGGAAGCAGACTGAACAAAAACTTACTTACCTCCACGAGACATCAGGCTAGTACCATGTAACACTCCCTCCAGGTCTCACTGCAGGAGGAAGAAGGTCTATAATTTTTTTCAGCAGCGATATATCCAGCTGAAGCAACTCGTTCGTGTTAGGTCCCACAGAGCTACCAAATTGCGACAATGTTGAGTGTTGTGTTTCACCTCCTGTTTCATACAGTCCCAGACATTTTCTAAGGGATTAGACCAGCTGATACAATGGGCCGGACGTGGTACGATAGGATGCCCGACGGTTCTTCAAAGAAGGAACGTATGTGTGTTGCCCTGAGAACACGGCTCTTGTCATGCTGGAAGAGAGTAGTGTCCACATAACATTACTCGTGAAGATGTACAAAATAGGCAACACTTGTTATAATATAGCGCATTACAGAGAAAGAAAAAACAGATTGTTAAGTTTTTCAAAGAGTTATTAAGTGGTTCTCTCAAAACGACTCTTCCTAAATTTTGAGGAAACGCTGTCTGAATTTCTGTGCAACCAATATTCATACAACATGTTCATATAGCACATGAACAGGAGTCAGTGAACAAGATAGAATTCTCCAATTCATTGGTTTTACATGCTGATGAAAACTTGAAAGAAGAGTGTTACAGAGCTGCTCATATAATTAAGTTCGGCTACTTCTGCTCTTCGTATAATTGCTAAATTTGGAAACACAGGAATCAACCTGATGACACAGTTTGCATATTTCCACTCAAAAATATATTATGGAACAATTTTATGGGATAACTCAGTACTTAGAAAGAAAGTATCGATTGCACGCAAACAAGCAGTAAGAATAATATGCCTTGTACACGCCCCTCGCTATGTCAGTATCTCTTCAATGAGTTAGGAATTTTCATTGCATCATCACAGTACGTACATTCGTTAATGAAATTCATCATAAATAATGCATCACAATTTCAGAAGAATAGTGATGTCTACACCTATAACACTAGATGAAAAAATTACCTTTGTCATCTGTTATTAAAGCAGTCAGTGGCCCAGAAAGAAGTTCAGTATTCAGCAACAAACATTTTTGATTTATCCGATAATGTGAAGTGTCTGATAAGTGGCAAAGCAAGTTTTAAACCTAACCTGAAGTCAGTTCTCCTTCACATTTTCCTCTATTTCACGGGCGAATTTTTATTCAAAAACTGGTGGCGTGTTAAAAAAAAGAAAGAAAAAGAAAAGAAACCTAGCTAAGTGTAGTAGCATGAGTAGGTTTACGAACCATATGTTCGTTAGTGTTGACTCTAATCGCGTATACATATACTGTAAACTGACTATTACCACATCATTTCGATAAAATAATCGTTCAAACGATCTATGGAACATGTAAATAGCTTGGCAACCCAACATGTTGGAATAAAACTTGCGGGAGCGCCGCACGAATTTGTTAGCGATACTGCGCTAAACTGTGACCATGACGATCGTGCAGTACTCCCGTACGATTCTCGAGCGGCAGCACACCAAACAAAACAGTTATTTACTTGTTCTATTTAAATCGGTAAATGGAGTTCTCGTTAACAAGCTACTTTATTTTCAGGTTCAGTCACACAAATTGCCGCGCTATCATAAGAGAGGTCTATCTAGAGACTTAATGCAAGAGACTGCTTTAGATATACATCCAGCTCGATGTTCTCTTCTACAGCATTGTTCCTCAGGGTTCAAGGAATCTTCTGTCGGGAATATTCCTTGTAGCCACTTTGGCGGTGAGGGCTGTCTGCACTCACACTGATGTCCCAATCTCGGCTGCTGTGCCCCAACGCTGCCCGTAGCCGACCGAATACCTCAAACAGAACGTACACACAACCATAAAGACACACATGCCTACAACACGTAAGTGAAACATGAGTTCATATAACATGACCCAGTATAACGATGTAACTCTACACGTTTATTCATTCACATACGTCATCAAGGCAGCAGAAATTTTAGGGCGATAAATTCGCGCGTTTTTCTGGATTTTGAGTCTCCAAATTTCTGCACCCATTCAACACCTTAATTCATATTCACAGCAACCTGAATGAACGAGGCCGTCACGATACGAAAAATACCAAGCATCACAGAAACGCCTCCAGCCTGAACTTTCCCAGCTACATAGTGCTGGTTAAACTCCTTTTTCGAACGTCTATGCAGTCGACACCCTGTACAAGGGCCGTTCAATAAGTAATGCAACACTGTTTTTTGTCGGTCAGTTTCTGTTGAGAAAACGCGACATTTGTTGTGGAACATCGTAGAACATTCCTGCTTCAGCCACTATAGTTCATGAAGTTCCGTGAAGTGGCGATGCTATACACACACTACTGGCCATTAAAAATGGTACACCACGAAGATGACGTGCTACAGACGCGAAATTTAATCGACAGGAAGAAGATGCTGTGATATGCAAATGATTAACTTTTCAGAGCATTCACACAAGGTTGGTGCCGGTGGCGACATCTTTAACTTGCTGACAAGAGGAAAGTTTCCAACCGATTTCTCATATACAAACAGCAGTTGACCAGCGTTACCTGGTGAAACGTTGTGATGCCTCGTGTGAGGAGAAGAAATTCGTACCATCACGTTTCCGACATTGATAAACGTCGGATTGTAGCGTATCGCGATTGTGGTTTATCGCATCGCGACATTGCTGCTCGCGTTGGTCGAGATCCAATGACTGTTAGCAGAATATGGAATCGGTGGGTTCAGGAGGGTAATACGGAACGCCGTGCTGGATCCCAATGGCCTCGTATCACTAGCAGTCGAAATGATAGGCATCTTATCCGATTGGCTATAACGGATCGTGCAGCCACGACTCGATCCCTGAATCAAAAGATGGGTTTGTTTGCAAGACAATAATCATCTGCACTAACAGTTCGACGACATTTGCAGCAGCATGGCCTATCAGCTCGGAGACCACAGCTGCGGTTACCCTTGACGGTGCATCACAGACAGGAGCGCCTACGATGGTGTAATCAACGACGAACCTGGGTGCATGAATGGCACGTCATTTTTTTCGGATGAATCCAGGTTCTATTTACAGCATCATGAAGGTCGCATCCGTGTTTGGCGACATCGCGGTGATTGCAAATTGTAAGCGTGTATTCCTCATTGCCATACTGGTGTATCACCCGGCGTGATAGTATTGGGTGCCGTTGGTTACGCGTCTCGGTCACCTCTTGTTCGCATTGACGGCACTTTGAACAGTGGACTCTACATTTCAGATGTGATACGACCCGTGGCTCTGCCCTTCATTCGATCCCTACGAAAGCCTACATTTCAGCAGGATAATGCACTACCGAATGTTGCAGGTCCTGTACGGGCCATTTCTGGATACAGAAAATGTTCGACTGCTGCCCTGGCCAGCACATTCTTCAGATCTCTCACCAATTGAAAACGTCTGGTCAATGGTGGCCGAGCAACTGGCTCATCACAATACGCCAGTAACTACTCTTGATTAACTGTGGTATCGTGTCGAAGCTGCATGAGCAGCTGTACCTGTACACGCCATCCAAGCTCTGTTTAACTCAATGCCCAGGCGTATCAAGGCCGTTATTACGGCCAGAGGTGGTTGTTCTGGGTACTGATTTCTCAGGATGTATGTACCCAAATTGCGTGAAAATGTAATCACATGTCAGTTGTAATATAATATATTTGTCCAATGAATACCCGTTTATCATCTGCATTTCTTCTTGGTGTAGCAGTTTTAATGGCCAGTAGTGTAGCTTTCTAAATGGGATCTGTAATGGAGGTGCGTTCCAAGCACAGAGCCGTCATTGAGTTTCTTTTGGCGGAAAACCGGTGCATCGCAGATATTTATAGGTGCTTGTAGAATGTTTACGGTGGTCTGGCAATGAATCAAAGCACGGTAAGTCGTTGGGCGAGACGTTTGTTATCACCGCAATAGGGTCACGCAAAACTGTCCGATTTCCCGCGTGACTGCGGGCCGCGCATAGAAGTTACTCCTGCAAAGTTCCAGTTCAGCGTGTTCGTTGCCAGAAAAATGCAAACGAACTTATTCTCCGTGACAACACAAGGCTTCACACACGTCTGCGCACCCGAGACAAGCTCAGAAAACATCACTGGATGGCGTAAGGCCGACGCATTGTACGGAGATTATGTTGAAAAATAGGGTTCTTTAGCCCAAAGACTGAGGAATAACATGATGTATTGGAATCCTGAATAAACCAACGGGCTATCAGAAAAAAAGTGTTGCATTGCTTACTGAGCGCCAGTTGTATCAAAGAGGCAAAACGGACTCGCTGGACCGCACTATACGCCTCCATTCAGCTGCTGTTCAGTTTCTATGCCGCTGAGCCCATTTAAGACGTGCAGCTTTATGTGCCGCTGTGGACAACGGCCTTTCACGAGGCACGCGACTGAAAATATCCGTTACACCTAGTTCTCTTAGCTATGTGCACCCGGAAACTGTTTGAGATGGACCTGCATTCACTGTAGAAAGCAGTTCCTGTGTAGTTTGAAACCGGTAGTCACTGATGAGAAAAGAAACTCGTTTCTGACCCCTTTCGGCAAAAGATTCTTTTACTACCACTCTTCTTACGCCGTGTTACATGGCTGCAAGTGGTGCACACATCGAACTGCTCACGTTCGCAGATCGGGCAACTTTATTTGCGGTGTGTTCATGCGTACGTCCAAACAAGAGAGCTCCTCTCTATCATTCTGTCACCTCTGCACGTAGACACATCTGACGGCGTCTATTCCGCAGAACCGACTGCTCATGCCCGTCACTTTACTGCCTTCACTTACGGTAACATGGGCACGTGGCGTCGAGGTACCAGTTCTGCGTCATATACTGTGGTACAAAGCGACCAGTGCGCTCTTTTAGAGGTGTGACAAATATTTTGGCCGCTGACACTATTTATACATCATTCAAGTCTTACACCTCATCAGACTGTTAGCACTAATCGAGATATTGTTATTGCTCATTTTTAAAGTCATAATTCTTTCTTATGCTAATCTTTTCATCTACTATGTACCTACTACACCCAACAGCCGCTATAACACATCTCGCGTATTCTAGTCTGCCTCTTCTGTTTCTCCTGTCTATTGCTCCTTCCGGCATTTCTGGATATCGTAGAACATCTCCCACTAACTTATCCCATCTTCTAGTAAGTTTTCTCCACAACTTCTGTTTTATGTTATTCTACTTAGTATGCCTTAACTCCGAAACATTATCTGTCAACTTAATATTAGGATCGGTAAAGAACGCCATATTTCGAACTAGCTTAGCGCCTGCTGCTTCGCTCGTGTAAACTACATAGTCAGCACAGTGTTTTTTTTTTTGTTTTCTGTAATCGAATATTCATGTTTTTCACAAATTGCAACATCTAAACTTTTCACGCTACTTAAAGACATAGAAGCATGTTCTTTTCCAAATGAATCTCTGACTAAAAAGCGGTTCTGATAGCTAGAGTCGGAGTTCGTTGTTAATTCTGCCTTAGGTCTATTTTCTTCAAAAACCTTTCACCCACTATTTCACCTCTATAATGGTGGAATTTCGGAAAATCCAACACACAGCTATTACTGTCAACGAGGCAGAACCGGCTTTCTTCAGAAAACACAACAAACCTCCACCGTGTCCACCAATGAGCTCTCGCTTGACACCACTGAAGTCGCAAATGGCGGTGGTTTGGAGTCAATGCGCGCTGCAAAGCGTCCGAATCATGGCTGTCCTTGAAGTAACCGTGTCAGTGTGACGCCAACACAACTGCTGCGCAAATGCTCCAGATGCAATACGATGCGCCAGAGCTATACGCCGAACACTATGGTCTCCCCTCTCGGTAGTACACTACTGGCCAATAAAATTTCTACACCACGAAGATGTGCTACAGACGAGAAATTTATCCGACAGGAGGAAGATGCTATGCTATGCAAATGATTAGCTTTTCAGAGCATTCACACAAGGTTGGCGCTGGTGGCGACACCTACAACGTGCTGACATGAGGGAAGTTTCCAACCGATTTCTCATACACAAACAGCAGTTGACCGGCATTGCCTGGTGAAACTTTGTTGTGATGCCTCGTGTAAGGAAGAGAAATGCGTACCATCACGTTTCCGACTTTGATAGAGGCCGGATTGTAACCTATCGCGACTGCGGTTTATCGTATCGCGACATTACTGCTCGCGTTGGACGACATCCAATGACTGTTAGCAGAATATGGAATCGGTGGGTTCAGGAGGGCAATACGGAACGCCGTGCTGGATCCCAACGGCCTCGTATCACTAGCAGTCGAGATGACAGGCATCTTATCCGCACGGCTGTAACGGATCGTGCAGCCACGTCCCGATCCTTGAGTCAACAGATGGGGACGTTTGCAAGACGACAACCATCTGCACGAACAGTTCGACGACATTAACAGCAGCATGGACTATCAGCTCGGAGACCACGGCTGCGGTTACCCTTGACGCTGCATCACAGACAGGAACGCTTGCGATGGTGTACTCAACGACGGACCTGGGTGCACAAATGACAAAACGTCATTTTTTCGTATGAATCCAGGTTCTGTTTACAGCATCATGATGGTCGCATCCGTGTTTGGCGACATCGCGGTGAACGCACATTGGAAGTGTGTATTCGTCATCGCCATACTGGCCTATCACCCGGTGTGATGGTATGGGGTGCCATTGGTTACACGTCTCGGTCACCTCTTGTTCGCATTGACGGCACTTTGAACAGTGGACGTTACATTTCAGATGTGTTACGACCCTTCAATCGATCCATTCGAAACCCTACATTTCAGCAGGATAATGCACAACCACATGTTGCAGGTCCTGTACGGCCCTTTCTGGATACAGAAAAGTTCGACTGCTGCCCTGGCCATTACATTCTCCAGATCTCTCACCAATTGAAAACGTCTGTTCAATGGTGACCGAGAAACTGGCTCGTCACAATACGCCAGTCACTACGCTTGATGAACTGTGGTATCGTGTTGAAGCTGCATGGGCAGCTGTACCTGTACACGCCATCCAAGCTCCGTTTGACTCAATGCCCAGGCGTATGGAGGCCGTTACTACGGCCAGAGGTGGTTGTTCTGGGTACTGATTTCTCAGGATCTATGCACCCAAATTTCGTGAAAATGTAATCACATATCAGTTCTAATATAATATGTTTGTCCAATGAATACCCGTTTATCATCTGCATTTCTTCTTGGTGTAGCAATTTCAATGGCCAGTGTATACTAAGGGGCCGTCGCAGCCCGGTCTTATTGCGACCGTGGATCTCGACACCACCGCTGCCAACAATCATGATCAGTGGCTTTTTTCCTGCCAAGTCTTACTGCAGTATCGCAGAAGAAACATCAGCTTGTCGTTTCCTAATTACACGACCTCTTTCAAGCCCAGTGAGGTGTTGATAATGGCGTCTTAAAGGCATTCTTGACTAATGTCAACTCACCACGGCTAATCTCAAAGAACTAAAGTTCACGACCGTCGCGGCGTGTATGTAAAGCAAGCTTCATTTGCATCCTCATAGTGACACTACTAGCCCCACCCTTATGCGACTGGCGTCAAATATGAACAGACATTATTCAGATGTAGAAACGCGCCTACCTACTTTTGTTTATGTCGCACAACTCCTCCTTGGTGCTGCAAATTTCGTCAATGTGTATAGCTGCTTTCAGTTTCTTGTTCTGCTAATTCCCAATGGGTCCCGGCGGAGGTTCGAGTCCTCCCTCGGGCATGGGTGTGTGTGTTTTTCCTTAGAATAATTTAGGTTAAGTAGTGTGGAAGCTTAGGGACTGATGACCTTAGCACTTAAGTCCCATAAGATTTCACACACATTTGAACATTTTTTTACATTCCCAATGCTCCACGTTTCATTTCCATACAGCGTTGTGCTCCAGAACTACAATTTGAGTAACTTGTTTGTCAGATCCGTATCAATATCTGATAACAGTAAAGCTCTCTTACTGAAGAAAGCTGTCATCGCGTATGCGAACCTACTTGTGATATCTCCGTTGCTCCGGCCTTTCTATATAATGCTGATACTGAGATAGTAGAATCCTTTCACTTCTTCCAGTACATTCAGCTGCAAATGTAGGTTCTTTAAATTTTCTCAATAGTGTTTTGCAAAAAGAGAGTCGTCTTCCCTTCAGAGAAACCCCTTTGAGTTCACATAGCATTTCCGTAATATTCACTTATTGACCGAACCTACCGGTAATAAATCTGTGTGCCGCGCTGAATGGCCGCGCGGTTTAGGCGCCATGTGACGGACTTCGCGGCCCCTCCCGGCGGAGGTTCAAGTCCTACCTCGGGCATGGGGGTGTGTGTTGTTCTTAATGTAAGTTGGCTTAAATTAGTTTAAGTAGTGTGTAAGTTTAGGGACCGATGACCTCAGTAGTTTGGTCCCATAGGTATTTACACACATTTGAACATTTAATAAATCTGTGAGCTCTTTTCTGAATGCTTCGCTGCCTTCCTTTAATCCGCTATGGTGGAAGTCGCAAACAGCTGAGCAGTACTGAAGAATAGGTCGCTCTAGGATTCTAGGCGTGGAATGTCAGATGCTTAAACGTGGTAGGGAAACTAGAAAATCTGAAACGGGAAATGGAAAGGCTCAATCTAGATATAGTAGGCGTCAGTGAAGTGAAGTGGAAGGAAGACAAGGATTTCTGGTCAGATGAGTATCGGGTAATATCAACAGCAGCAGAAAATGGTATAACAGGTGTAGGATTCGTCATGAATAGGAAGGTAGGGCAGAGGCTGTGTTACTGTGAACAGTTCAGTGATCGGGATGTTCTAATCACGGTCAAATAAGGCAGAAGGGATAGATAACATTCCATCAGAATTTCTAAAATCATTAGGGGAAGTGGCAACAAAACGACTATTCACGTTGGTGTGTAGAATATATGAGTCTGGCGACATACCATCTGACTTTCGGAAAAGCACCATCCACACAATTCCTAAGACGGCAACGGCTGACAAGTGAGAGAATTATCGCACAATCAGCTTAACAGCTCATGCATCGAAGCTGCTTACAAGAATAATATACAGAAGAATGGAAAAGAAAATTGAGAATGTGCTAGGTGACGATCAGTTTGGCTTTAGGAAAAGTAAAGGCACGAGAGAGGCAATTCTGGCGTTACGGCTAATAATGGAAGCAAGGCTAAAGAAAAATCAAGACACGTTCATAGGATTTGTCGACCTGGAAAAAGCGTTCGACAATATAAAATGGTGCAAGCTGTTCGAGATTCTGAAAAAAGTAGGGGTAAGCTATAGGGAGAGACGGGTCATATACAATATGTACAACAACCAAGAGGGAATAATAAGAGTGGACGATCAAGAACGAAGTGCTCGTATTAAGAAGGGTGTAAGACAAGGCTGTAGCCTTTCGCCCCTACTCTTCAATCTGTACATCGAGGAAGCAATGATGGAAATAAAAGAAAGATTCAGGAGTGGAATTAAAATACAAGGTGAAAGGATATCAATGATACGATTCGCTGATGACATTGCTATCCTGAGTGAAAGTGAAGAAGAATTAAATGATCTGCTGAACGGAATGAACAGTCTAATGAGTACACAGTATGGTTTGAGAGTAAATCGGTGAAAGACGAAGGTAATGAGAAGTAGTAGAAATGAGAACAGCGAGAAACTTAACATCAGGATTGATGGTCACGAAGTCAATGAAGTTAAGGAATTCTGCTACCTAGGCAGTAAAATAACCAATGACGAACGGAGCAAGGAGGACATCAAAAGCAGACTCGCTATGGTAAAAAAGGCATTTCTGGCCAAGAGAAGTCTACTAATATCAAATACCGACCTTAATTTGAGGAAGAAATTTCTGAGGATGTACGTCTGGAGTACAGCATTGTATGGTAGTGAAACATGGACTGTGGGAAAACCGGAACAGAAGAGAATCGAAGCATTTGAGATGTGGTGCTATAGACGAATGTTGAAAATTAGGTGGACTGATAAGGTAAGGAATGAGGAGGTTCTACGCAGAATCGGAGAGGAAAGGAATATGTGGAAAACACTGATAAGGAGAAGGGACAGGATGATAGGACATCTGCTAAGACATGAGGGAATGACTTCCATGGTACTAGAGGGAGCTGTAGAGGGCAAAAACTGTAGAGGAAGACAGAGATTGGAATACGTCAAGCAAATAATTGAGGACGTAGGTTGCAAGTGCTACTCTGAGATGAAGAGGTTAGCACAGGAAAGGAATTCGTGGCGGGCCGCATCAAACCAGTCAGTAGACTGATGACCAAAAAAGAAAAAAAGGGATTCTACCACAGTCTCACCGACAGAAGATGAGCTACACTTTCCTAGGATTCTCCCAATAAACCGAAGTCGATCATGAGCCTTCCCTACTACCGAACTTAGTACTAGTTCTAGGCCACATCGCTTCAAAATGCTATCCCTAGCTTTTTAGTCGACGTGAGTGTGTAAAGCAGCATATCACTAATGCTATATTCAAACATTCGATGCATGTTTATTCTACTCATCTGCTTTAACTGTCCGCCCCCGGTAGCTGAGTGGTCAGCGCGACAGAATGTCAATCCTAAGGGCCCGGGTTCGATTCCCTGCTGGGTCGGAGACTTTCTCCTCTCCGGGACAGGGTGTTGTGTTGTCCTAATCATCATCATTTTCTCCCCACTGACGCGCAAGTCGCCGATGTGGCGTCTACTCGAAAGATTTGCACCCGACGAACAGTCTACCCGACGGGAGGTCCTAGTCACACGAAATTTACTTTATTTGCTTTAACTTAAAGTTTTCCACATTTAGAGCAACTAGAAATTATCTCTAAGTCATCCTTTAATGTCTTACAGCCATTCAACAACTCTTCTTCCCCTCACACCACAACGTCCTCAGCATACAGTCGCAGACTGCTGCTGACTCTATCCGTCTGATCATTTACATATATACACAGAACAATAATCGTCTCCACACACTTCTATGCGGCACTCCTGACGATGCTGTCTGATGGACGCTCACCATCGATAACTTAGTGGGTTCCATTACGTAAAAACTCTTTGAGCCACTCGCGTATCTATTCCGTGTGATCGGACCTCCATTAACAGACTGCAATGCGGCACTGTGTCAAACGCTTTCTGGGACTCTAGGAATATGAACTATGTCTGTTGTTCTTTGTCCATAGTTTGCAGCATACCATACTAGAAACGGGCAGGAAGAGTTTCGCACGAGCGATACTTTCTAAATTCGTGCTGATTTGTGGACAGTAAATTTTCTGTCTCAACGAAATCTTTTAAACTCAAATTCAGAATATGCTCAAGAACTCTGTAGCAAGCCGATGTTAAGGATACTCACCTGTAATTCTGAGGGTCTGCTCTTTTACTCTTCTTATATACGGGGGTCACCTGCGCTGTTTTCCAGACTCTTGGGGCTTTGTACTGTGCGTTTGATTCGCAATAAATGTGAGATAAGTAAGGGCCAATGCCGGATTTGGGATTCCATTGGGACCCGGCGAATTCTTTGTTTTCAACTCTTTTCCTAGCTTCTCAGCGTCGGTGATACCCATTTTTACGTCGTTTATGCGATGGTCAAACAAAGGTACCTTTTTACTTTATGTATCCCACACGCGTTTCGCCTTCTCCTGTCCTAAGCATCATCAGTGGGATATATAGCGATACAGTTTTGTTAGTTTTGGATTATTAAACAGTTCACTTCGTGATTTTTTTGTAAAAAGAAAGTAATTACTTACCAGTTGCTGATCTGCGCTTCCTCTCATCTGGTCTGGAGGTCGCACTACCACTTTTACCACTGCCATATAATCACGTCTTTGTGTTCTTGCCTTCCACACACTGTTCACTATGTTTCTCACTCTTCTTTGTGGTGGACTATTGTTGTTTTGTCACTCGACACAACTATTTCGTCGTACACTGGTTTTCAGAACGTAAATATTGCGACTCCAGTACGTGTTTCATCTTCATTGGTATTTTTACCTATTTGTTGCCAACCTAACGAAGTATATGTTCGAGACTAACTTATATTTGTGATGTTTATACCGTGTGTGTGTATGATTATATGGCTGTGATAAAAATGGTAGTGCGACCTCCAGACCAGATGTGAGGAAACGCAGATCAGCAAATCGTAAGTAATTTTTTTTTTACAAAAAAATCACGAAGTGAACTGTTTAGTAATCTAAAACTAACAAAACTCTATCGTTATAGATCCCACTGATGATGCCTTAGAACAGGAGAAGGTGAAACGCGTATGGGATAAATAAAGTAACTAGCAGCAGGAAAAGGCAGTTTTATTTATAAAACAGGTATTTATATGTCTGCTGCGGAGGATGGCCACACAAACAAACTTGTTAAAGGTACCTTTGTACAGTCATCGTACCTGAACGATTTTTTAAAACTCGAGTTTTAAAACTTCAGCTTTCATTTTGTTTCTATTGTCACACCAGACTGGTCGACGAGTAACTGAATAGAAGCCTTTACCCCGATCAGTGATTTTACGTAGAACCTGAATTTTCAGGGTCCCCCTTAAGGATTTTTCGCTGACACATGACGGTGAAAGGTGGATGCTTCGCGCGTCGATCTTCTCATAGACGCACGAAGTTCTACTAGCTTTCGCTTGTCGATATTTCCACGTTATTTTCTGAACCGAGAGTGGTACAGATTCTGTTTCCTCAGCATTTTCCAAAAATTGTATTAAACTACGGTGAGTCTTTTCCTTCCGTAATCCACCTACTTGGCACGTAATTCTCCAGAGCACTATTTACCATGAGTTTAAACGTTGCCCATAATTTCCCTTCTTCCATCACACTGGAACTAACTGATCTCCATTCATCATCTAAGTAGGATGCTAACAACCGCTTATCTGCTCTTTCGAGGACAAAAACACTCCTAGCCTTCTTGATGAATTTCATTAGCTTTATCTTATCATCGTTTATACTTAAGGAATATTCTGTGGTAAGTAAGCTGTCTGTGATTTTCAACAAACGGTCTTGAATAAGACGAGTACGTGGGCCTCTTCAAAGACGATGCCATGCAGAATGGGCATTCACTCATCTGCTGGTCTTACGGCTTTCGATGACATCCCTGAACTTAAAGGGGATGCAAATAACGCATGCAGCGAAGAGTGAGAAGAATGACAAAGGCACAGATGTCGCGAGTTCTGCAATCTGCAAACTTGCCCTCACAGCAGATCATGGTTCACAGACTGGGCAGTCACCTTCGCAGGATAGGCGCCAGGGACTGCTCAGCGACACAGTACCAACAGTTGCTAAGTCAGTAAAATCTTCTGGTAAGAAACCACTTCGAACACGAACTGATTCCCCGTCGTCTCTGTGGCTGCAACTGAGCTGACTGAGGCACTTTCCTCGTGATAGATTTTGTCGCTTTTCTGTCAACTCCTGTTTCAGACGGTCCTATAATGTAGAGTAGTATGGGTCAGTTCCGGTTCTACCTTTGCTCGAGCAATGTTTTACGGACTGGAAAACGAATAAGAATAGCCATCGCCTTCTCGTCAGACAAAACTGGTTTCCGAATCTTTGACGAACTCTCACCAGCCTTCCTCCACATTGTTGTTGAGATTCAGGAGTGTGATGATGCACTCAAGTTACATTCAAGGTCGCAAACGTTCGCAGACATTCCTGAGGATGTCTGCTAAGTATTAACAGTTTCTGTGCTGAAACGCTCTGCAGTACCTTCAGCTTTTTCAAACAATGTTCCCGTAGCAGAATATCCTAGCGTACTGCCTCGGTTGGATGCCAACAATATCAGCCGCAACGTGGAGACATTTTGTGGTTTGTCCATTATATTATCAAAATTTTGCTCGTGGCTACTACGTGATCGTCTCAAGAGGTTTGTCGGAGCGTGCTTCAATTTCTATACTTGTGCTATGAGAGAAACTCTTAAGTCAGATAAGATGAATAGTAAATACACCGACAAACCAACATATTTTGACCACTGCCCGCCTACGTTATTTAATGCAGCCTGGTAGCGCTGTGGGCATGTGAATCGGTAAGAACAGTACTTAAGCGGAGCTGATATGAATGGAGTATCATTATAGTGACGATACGGGTTGCATATTATGAAATCCTCTGACATAGGCGACTTTGACAAAGGGCTGATACTTATGGCGCGGCACCTGCAAATTGGTATCTCGGAAATGGCGAAGCTGGTCAACTGTTCCCATGCCACTGTCGTGAGCGTCTGCTGAGAACTGTTGAAGGACTGTGAAACAACTAGAAGGCGACAAGGTCTTGGACCTCCACGCGTCATCACAGAATGTGGAAGTCGGCGGCTTGCTCTCTCTGTAACGCATGATGTGTGGCGGTCTTTGGCAGATCTGACAACAGAGTACATTATTGGTTCAGGCACAAGTGTTTCGGGCTACACATAGAGTGCACCTTTTCAACATCGGGTTCCGCAGTAGCGACACTAACGTATCCCCAAGCTAACCCAACGACATCGTCAGTTACGACTGCAGTGGGCACGGAATTATCGAAATTGTACATTGGACCACTGGAAACATCTCGCTTGGTCAGAGGAATGACGTTTCTTGCTACATCAGACCAATGGTCGTTTCCGGATACGCCGTCATCGATGCGAATGGCTGCTTGCATCATTCACCATGCCACGGACTCAGGCCGGTGAGTGCATATTGTAGTAACTGGGACATTCACCTGCACTACAATGGGACCGGTGGCAGTAATAGAACAGCTGTGAACTACATGAACATTATTGCGAGCCACATGCATCATTTCACGCTTGATCTCTTCCCTGATGGCGGTGGCATCTTCGAGTAGGATAACTGTCCGTGACACAAGGCGAGAACCGTGCTATAGTGGTGTGAAGAGAGTGATAATGAAATCACGTTGACTTCTTGGTCACCAAATACCCTGATCTAATCTCGACGGATGACATCTGGGATGCTATGGGGTGCCAGCTCGCCAATAAACCATTTGCCCATAATTTACGAAATTGTATGAATTTACAGAAGAATACAGAAGGTTACAGAGCGAGGTGGCGCAGTGGTTAGACACTGGACTCGCATTCGGGAGGGCGAGGGTTCAATCCCGCGTTCGGCCATCCTGATTTAGGTTTTCCGTGATTTCTCTAAATCACTCCAGGCAAATGCCGGGATGGTTCCTTTCAAAGGGCACGGCCGACTTCCTTCCCCGTCTTTCCCTAATCCGATGAGACCGATGACCTCGCTGTCTGGTCTCTTTCCCCGAAACAACCAACCAACCAGCCACTGAAGGTTAGATGGGTAGATGAGAAGGTACCAAATGGAACTGGGGAAAAATAGATTTCTGGCACAACTTGGCTAGAACAAGGGATCTTTTGATAGGGAGCATCCCGAGACATGAAGCAACTGTCAGTGTGGTAGTGGAGGGGAAGCTGGCGGGAGGGAGTCCAAGAGATGAATACAGTAAGTGGCTTCAAATGAAAGTAGGTTACAGTAATTATTTGGAGATGAACTGGCTTACATAGGATAGAATAGTGTGGAGAGCTACACCAGACCAGTCTTTGGACTGAAGAGTACAACAACAACAGTAACAGAAATTTGTAGGTACTCATGCAATCTACAATTTGCAGTGCTGGGAAACTGAACGAACATATAGAGAAAAATTTCGGAGCAGGCATTGTCCTAACTGGAAGAAATTTATTGTGTAGAAGTTTAAGAGAAATTCGGTTGGCCAAGACGCAGAGAGCTGTCCAAGCTTCTGCCTGACACCTTTCTATTAAGCACGCACGCAATCTTGCTCCGCGCTTGTATGTTGTTTTGGTGCCGAAGTATTGTAGTCTGCCAAGAGCATTTTTCTGGCCGGCCCCCTCTGAATTGCTGGACAGTCTCGGATGGTGTCTCAGGTAGAGAAAAGACTTTGCACTGCGAGAGCGAATCAGAGACCACAGCGCTAAAATTCGAGTTGAAACAACGTATTTGAACAGAAAAGTACTCTTGGGCTAGCCTTTGTGTCGTGTGAACGTTTTCATTGTAGTTTGCAGACGAACACTGCAGAACGGCGGCTCCAGGATGCTGTTTCACTCACTTCGGTGAGGCCGCCTCATGCTTTTGGGTTAATCAATGCATTTCACACAATCACTTTCGCTTCTTGCAGATTATGTGGATTTTGAATTACACTACTGGCCATTAAAATTGCTACACCAAGAAGAAATGCAGATGATAAACGGGTAGTCATTGGACAAATATATCATGCTAGAACTGACATGTGATTACATTGTCACGCAATTTGGGTGCATAGATCCTGAGAAATCAGTACCCAGAACAACCACCTCTGGCCGTAGTAACGGCCTCCATACGCCAGGGCATTGAGTCAAACGGAGCTCGGATGGCGTGTACAGGTACAGCTGCCCATGCAGCTTCACCACGATACCGCAGTTCATCAAGAGTAATGACTGGCGTATTGTGACGAGCCAGTTGCTCGGCCACCACTGACCAGACGTTTTCAATTGGTGAGAGATCTGGAGAATGTGCTGGCCAGGGCAGCAGTCGAATATTTTCTGACGAATACTCGCTTGCAATGTGCGTTCACCCCGATGTCGCCAAACATGGATGCGACCATCATGATGCAGTAAACAGAACCTGGATTCATCGGAAAAAATGACGTTTTGCCATTCGTGCACCCAGGTTCGTCGTTGAGTACACTATCGCAGGCGCTCCTGTCTGTGGTGCAGCGTCAAGAGTAACCGCAGCCATGGTCTCCGAGCTGATAGTCCATTCTGCTGCAAACGTCGTCGAACTATTCGTGCAGATGGTAGTTGTCTTGCAAACGTCCCCATCTGCTGACTCCGGGATCGAGACGTGGCTGCACGATCCGTTACAGCCATGCTGATAAGATGCCTGTCATCTCCACTGCTAGTGATACGAGGCCGTTGGTATCCAGCACGGCGTTCTATATTACCCTCCTGAACCCATCGACTCCATATTCTAACAGTCACTGGATCTCGACCAACGCGAGCAGCATTATCGTGATACTATAAACTGCAGTTTGCGATAGGCTACAATCCGACCTTTATCAAAGCCGGAAACGTGATGGTACGCATTTCTCCTACTTACACGAGGCATCACAACAATGTTTCACCAGCAACGCCAGTCAACTGATGTTTGTGTATGATAAATCGGTTGGTAACTTTCTTCATGTCAGCACGTTGTAGGTGTCGCCACCGGCGCCAAAGTTGTGTCAATGCCCTGAAAAGATAATCATTTGCATATCACCGCACATTCTTCGTGTTTGTTAAATTTCGCGTCTGTAGCACGTCATCATCGTGGTGTAGCAATTTTAATGGACAGTAGAGTATGTTTATACAGAATTAATTCTCCTGATTTGAATTTGCTCAAATGATGACGAAAACCGACTTTTCTTTGTGATGAGAACGGAACCATGTGACCAAGTAGGTGGTGATATCCATTATTGTCTGTCACATCCATTAACATTAGTGGTATATACTCTTTGTCTTTCGCCTAAAAACCTGAGGAACGATTTTCTAGTAATATTTTTGGTTCATGTGACATACAGGAATTATTTAATATTTTTGCGTGATATTTGAAACCAGTTGGCCGGCCGCTGTGGTCGAGCTGTTCTATGCGCTTCAGTCCGGAGCTGCGCTGCAGCGGCGGTCGCAAGTTCGAATCCTGCCTCGGGCATGGATGTGTGTGATGTCCTTAGATTAGTTAGGTTTAAATAGTTCTATGTCTAGGGGACTGATGACCTTAGATGTTAAGTCCCATAGTGCTTAGAGCCATTTGAACCACTTTTTTGTTTGAAACAGTTGTAATGACCCATATGGAGTTTTATATCGTGTGTAGTATTTGTAAACGTTAGACTGTCTTTGTAGCAAAATTTGACGTTTGCCTTTTCATTACAGTAACCGGTTTCCCTTTTCCGAATTTGCAACCATATGGCTTTATAAGCCTTGATGAGTGCTGTGTTTCCTTATTTCTTCGCACTAAGAGACACACCTCCCTCTGTTCGCCACACATTATCCTGGTGCCTTTTGTGGTATTTATAGCCATCAAGTAACTCGTCGAGCCGGGGTTGCTGAGACATGCAGTTGGGAGCAACGACATCGGCAGACAAGTCCCTTCAACGCAGTTCTCGTTGTTGATTCTTAGGGGCCGGAAGTTCTCATTCTGAGTGCTTTATTTCATAACATCCACATGGAAAATGCATTGTCTAGCATTCGCGTAACAGCATTACTGGTCAAACTCTATGAACAGTGATTCCAGAAAATTTCAAATAAATTCTCCGTTTCGATTGCGAAAGTAGTTAACCGGTCGTCAGAATTTATGAGTCAGATTTTGATAACAGTGAACCATGCCTAAAATTTAGCCAAAAGTCAGAGCGAAACTAGTTTCAAAAATTTAATTGAACATTTAGTAGCTTTTTGCAAAATGATGGTTGACTTTCAGGTACAACTGAAGGAGATGATGCTGTATTGCGCGTGAGGAGATCCATCAATAACCGCTAGTAAACTTATCTTATAATGCACTCCTCGAAAAGGACGATGTGGAGACTGCTGATGATACAGTAATTACACTCTTATTACAAACAAAGTGTGCAGTTATTGGGACGAGACGATTTTAAACCCTTGGTTCATTTCTGACAATGGATTATCTGAGATTAGTGGTCCTCATTTTGAACACTTGTTATGAGTTTAAATTGTTCAAAACATTGCTCAAATGGCTCTGAGCACTATGGGACTTAACATCTGAGATCATCAGTCCACTAGGACTTACAACTACTTAAACCTAAGGACATCACACACATCCATGCCTGAGGCAGGATTCGAACCTGCGATCGGAACAGTCGCGCGGTTCCGGACTGAAGAGTTTAGAAATGCTCGGCCACCACGGCCAGCTTTTAAATTGTTGCTATAAGACTGTTTATGTCAGTAAAAAATTAAATAACAATTTCCGAACATTTGTTTTTCATGTCAGAGTAGAATAGGGTACTCTACGTTCTACGATCTTTACAACAGTGATCGTAAGACTTTTTAGGACGAAGACTGTTTGCTGATGATTCTGAAAGCAACATGGTCACTCCAGTTAATGATCTTATCATATATCAGACATTCCTAGTTTGACGCAGTAGCCGTGGCATCTTTTCTTAAATTGAGGGTTAAACTTGGAGGTAGGTAAGCGCTCCTGAAATGTGTGACGCTCTCTAGCCTTCTTCGTTATCACCCAGTCCATCCAAGGTACTTGATCTGCCGTACTAGCTCAAACATCTCTTTGCTCGTCAGGTATCTGCCAGGTATTTTTTATCTGTGCTGTATAATTGAAAGGAAATGGGCGACGGATAGTGCAAACTGTTACTATCCCTCTCTTATACGAGGAATTAAATTAGCAGGAAAGTTAATCGAACGTCTGTGTGTGCTGGCCTGTGGCAGGAGCGGCTTCAGCATGGTGACGCTGACGGCGGAGCCCACGCGGTGGCTGCCCAGCCTGCTGGAGGAGTTCCGGAGCCGAGGAGGGAAGCTGGTGCACCCGTACTCCGTGCGCGACCTCAGACTTCTCGAAGGGGAATACGACGCCGTAGTCAACTGTGCCGGCCTCGGCGCCGCCAAGCTCGTTAAGGATGACGACGACCCCGTCTTCCCCATCCGCGGGCAGGTCGCCAGGGTGGGTGCTCGGATACTTCTCTACTCAGACACCCGGGCTTTAATACGGCCGGTTTCCTTTACTCCTTCCGCGATGTTGTACCTTTCCAATCGCAGTAAGGAATAAGGAGCTTCATAAATTTATTTTTAAATCATGATAGCTTAACATGTTTCGAAGCGTACTCTTCGCCTTCGGGTGACAAACATTAATTTCAAGCAGCCATCGTTGAGATAAGACTTCAATTAAATTCGAAATATGTGTAGAAAACATAATTTTGTTTGTGCTGCCCACTTCCGTGTTAAGTTTGTACTCTTGTCTGTAAGTTAAAGGATCTTCTATGTCAGGGAAACACGGCATATCATAGCGACACTGACAGACTTAGTTGTGGTGTTACAACACTGAAGCACGTAAGGTACACGTCACTAGAGACACCACATGATACATACACAGCCAACGACAACAACAACAGCACAACAAAACACCACACAAACAAGAACACACAGCAACAGAACAACGACATAAAGAATACACCAAAATAATAATTCAAGATAGTACACAGTGACCTAAAAGCACAAACTCACATATAAAATAACAAACATTTTCAAAAGACAAGGCATAAACATAGCATTCAAAAGAGACAGTTCAATCCAAAAGTACATTCCAAAAATAACAAAAGACACAGACATGTATCAGAAAGCAGGAATATACCAACAACAATGCAACACATGTGGTGGAAGATACGTAGGACAAACCAGCAGATCTTTCGATACTAGGTACAAAGAACATGTCAGAGTAAGGAAATATCGGAGAAGCCACTCAAATTTTGCAGGACATTTAAGAGAAAATAATCACAAACCTACTACAAGAGAGAAAGACATGAAAATACAATAAATAATGAAAGAAACCTCATAATCTTACAATAAAATTACCACACTTGCGACACTAAGGCTGAAAGGAAGATACTACTAAATGACCAAGTGAATACGACTAACTACTCACTGTTTACACTGATTGATCGTGTAACAGATAGTAATCCCAATACATGATCACGAATCCCACTTCTCTCTCAAGAATATATGTACGTGAAAAAATAAAAAAAATTAAAGAATAAAATAGTGCACACACAAACAAACAACAACAGAACTTACATGAGCACACATATATTCACTGAAAAAAAAAAAGGTTGAAAGGGAAACATGTGAAAGTTGGCAACACTACAAATATCACAATACACACAAAAAATGGCAATTAAATTGCTATACGTTGAAAACAGTGACCAAAAAGAAAAGCGCATACTTTCAACCAATTTGCCACCTGAGGGGAAGCTGTTTACTTTAAAAATAATGAATTAGACGCTGAGCAGTTTATTATAAAAACCTCAACCAAATGTTTTAAATCTATAACCTGGATGTGCAAAACAATAACCTGTATCTGCGGACGAATAATTCATGTACTGTTTCAGGGCACTCACTGAAGATGTCTTGTAACTAATGCGAAACGCGTCTGGACGCACAAAAAAAAAAAAAAAACTTAATGTGCATCATGCGAAACGCGTTTCTCTTTTGAACTACTGCAATTAAATTCGTAGTCATACCTCGATAATACCAAAACGAAGTTATCCATGCATGTGTGTATTGAACTGGGGACCTAGAAACGACGGAGAGGCTTCCCCCCCTCCCCAAAAAGGCTACAGTAATCCACTCACCCCACCGCCGCCTCACACAGAACACAGAGTTATTGTGCTGTTCGGCCCCAGTACACTCCCCCCCCCTTCCCCCCTTCCCCGGAACGTCTCGTTCCAGACGAGTGTAACCCCAATGTTTGCATGGTAGAGTAATAATGGTGTACGCGTACCTGGAGACAGTGTTTGCGCACCCAACGCAGGACATAGTGCAACTGATGCGGAATAAGGGGAACCAGCCCGCACTCGCCGAGGCAGATGGAAAACCGCCTAAAACCATCCACAGGCTGGTCGGCACACCAGACCTCGACACTAATCCGTAGGGCGGATTTATACCAGAGACCGCACACCTTCCCGCTCGGAAAGCAGGGTTTTAGACCGCACAACTAGCCGGGCGGGTAAGTTATCCATACCGACATCACTCAAGGTATTAATTAATTTTTAAGTACACTTCCTTACGTAAAAAAAGAAGGAACTATCGGATGTCAATATAACTTCATACATATACACACCGTCGGCCGGTATGTATGTGATCGAGTTTCAGTTCTCTGTGACAGGTAGAATGGCGAACAGAGTACGTTAGTGTTGTTCGTGTTTAGTGCCGTTACCAGGCCTGAGACGGTATATAAAGTGCGTGAACAGCATCAGATGCTAAGAGGTCACTAGGAAGCATACAGAGATGCCGCGTGCTCGTGTGGAACAGCGTTATCAGCACCTCACAGAGTTTCAGACAAGCTTTATTATGAGGCTCCATTCTGCCGGCTGGTCGAACCGTGAAATATCCGGATTTGTAAGGCATCTGGATATGCCAGTGGCCCAGTGACGGACTGCATGGAAACCTGATGACAGGCGTACTCTTCGTCAAAGCTCCGATCAACCTGGGAGAATAGCCCTAGAGTGAAAGTACACGTAATCCCATCACATACCCGTTTGTCATCTGGGAACAGGTAATAGACTCCCTGCCCATTCTGTGACATTCTGCACTATCAGTCAGAGACTAGCAGAGGTCGAACTAGGGAATTACCGTTCTATTCGTAGGCCGCCGTTAACAGCACAACGCAAACGGCTGCATTTGGGATGGTGCCATGATCGGGAAGCGTGGACTGCTTGTGAATGGTACAGAACTGTATTTAGTGATTAATTGCGGTTCTGTATATCCTAGATAATCATTGTCGGCGAGTACGGCGGCAACCGGGGGAGAGGTTCCATTATCTGAGTGTTTTGGAGAGGCATAGATGTTACTTCTGGCATCATGATGTGGGTAGCCATCGGATATGACATCGATTAGTAGTGACTGAGAGAACTTTGACGGCACAACGGGAATCTTGTGTTCTCTCATGTGATAGCATCGTCGTGCCATTTTTCATGAGGACAATGCTGATCGACACATGCCACGTATCTTTATGAACTGTCTTCTTGATGTTTAGGTAGTCCAGAGGCCAGGAAGATCCCCAGATCTCTCCTCTCTTGTGCACGTGAGTGAGCAGATCAAACAGAAGCTCCGCCCCAGCTCCTGTATGCGCGATACCAAGTACGAGTTACAACAGCTGTGGGCCAGCTTACCTCAGAATAATCTGCGACGACATTATGAACCCTTCCCAACCGAATAAGTGCATACTTCAAGACAAGAAAGGGCGGGAATGCAAGATCACACTGATATGAGTACTTATACTGCCAATTTATTTGTAAATTTGACTAGATTTTGCAATCACTGAAATAGAGTAACATGCCCTCTCAACCCGTAAAGTTTCATCTGCTTCCCTCTTCCCATTCTGGGTGCTTAACTTTTTTGTCAGGCAGTGCACCTTTAAGCTATTCCATTCCACAAGAAGTCCCATTTAGAAGGATTGAAGGCGAGAAATGGAAATTATGGTGTTTTTACATGTAGGGGGAACTTGATGAAAAGAAGAACAGCAATTATAATTTTTATTTGAGTGTCATAATTACAAAGTTTTTTTAATAACATTACCGGTTTCGGCTATGCGATTGCCGTCTTCAGAATCGCATAGCATAGCCGAAACCGGTAACTTTATTCGAAAAACTTTGCAATCAAGATTATCAAATAAAAATTATATACATCATGATCGCCTTCCCGATTATCATTTTATGCAAAATTTTGTTCAGAATATTAATTAGTAATAAGGATGAAAAGATTGTGAATGGGGAATCATTAAAGAAATAATGATGAGATTCAGAGATTTAAGTAGTTAAATTTCACAATCACTTGTGAACCATAAGGAACAGTAATTGCCAATATACGATGTTTAAGCTAAATCTCCATTGTTTTCGTGAGGTAAAATCCAGAATGACACTAACCATAGTGAAGACGACACTGCAACGTAAGTGACAAGTGTGAATTTAATTAGAATCGTTAGTGTTGAAATGCTTGTCAAATAAACAGTGGCTGATTTATGTATTTTGCTCATTCGTAGTTATATGATATTAACTATTTTGATATACGTGACTATATGAATTAAAAATACGTAACGATGTCTAAATCGAATCATAGGGACATGGGATAAGTACTAGGCACGAGCTACAGCTCTTAGCCTTCCCCTACTCATGACTGTGTAAGTTCTACTATCCCCGCACGTTCACCCCAACTACATAAATTCCTATGAAATTATATGTTCCAGAGCTTCATCTTCAGCTATGATAATTCCGATTGTCTGTATTAAACTTGTGACTGATAATATTCTCGAGAAAAAGGTCATAATGTAAGAGGAACCTCACAAGAAGTGATCAAAATTTGATTAAACTGCCATGACCTTGACGGAAATCAGTAATCACTGAACGCAAACGAAGACGGGTGCTTAAGACGTTTTTGAAGCGCCCGAGCAAGGTGGCGCATCGGTTAGCACCCTGGACTCGCATTTGGGTGGACGACGGTTCAAACACTCGTCTGGCCATCCAGATTTAGGCTTTCCGTGATTTCCCTAAAGCGCTCCAGGCAAATGGCAGCATGGTTCTTTTGAAAGGGCACGTCCGATTTCCTTCCCCATCCTTGGCACCATCCGAACTTGTGCTCCGTCTCTATTGACGTCGATGTCAACGAGATGTTAAACTCAATCTTCCTTCCCTCCTTATTTTAAGGAAGCGACTGTTTCAAATGTGGCTCGCGCCAAGTGACGTCATTCAGTCTCCGGGCAGACGATAAATGCCAAGAGTTTGTCCAGTTCACCCAGCTCTCTTTACCACGCATCCACCATTCTTGCCTTCCTCTGGAAGATTCCAAACGCTACTGTAAGCAGAACATTGTGCCACCCCAAAGTCTGTAGTTTTAATCAGTATTACTATGACTATAGCGGATACTAATATCGGAATCTGGAATGTTTTATTCGAAATGTCGCTGCTTAGAAACAGAAACGATTTTATTCGTAATATGTTGCAAACAAATCGATACGTTCTAGATCATTTCGAGGAAACGAAATCATTGTTCCTGAAACGTGCAAACAATTCAGTAAATAACTCAGATGAGCAATGATGGAACAAGTTGCCAACTGTCACGATTCAGTGCAAACTATACCGCATGCACTGAATGTGTTTACCATGCTGCGAGTTTTGGTCAAAACTCAGCAGTCGTTAGTTTACTGGTATTTTCCTAGTGTAGCCTTTCGAAAGGAATTAAGTGAACTGTTTCATTAGAGATTACATTTTCAGCTAGTTTACGAAAATTTATTTTAGCATCTTTCACTATGATGTGAACTTTTGGAGCTGTCTACTTCGTGTTGACTTCAAATGTTTGGCAGGAGCGCGCTTCTACTTCTTACGTGAGTTTTGCGGCCACATTTGAGCTCCTTAATTCTAGCGTAGGTAATATTGAACACCAATGAGAGTCCACATGAACTTCATCTACGGCGGGTTTGATCTACGCAGCTGTCGAAAACTTCAAAATAAATGATTTTCCCCGCGAAACGCCATATTAAAGCTCCACATAACTGGCAACTAACACATGACATCGTTTCAGAGACGTTCTCACCGGCACTTCTGCGTTTTAATGAAAATTTACCAATCAATTTACGTTGGTTTGGTTGGACTGTAGCGAAAGAGTTTAGGCCTGGAAGTTAAGAAATTTAAGGAGAGAGAATGAAACACGGTGGTTCAGGACAATGAAGCCCTTTCCATCGGAAGGACTGAGCAGAAGATAATTGTTGAGAAAAGTAGAAGGTGGGACGGTTTCCCCCCTTGGTATGAGGACGTTTGTTAAAGCTAACACGTGGCATTATGTGGAGCACGGGGTAATGAACACAAACACACAGACATACATACACACCCACCAAGCAGGAGTATATTACATACATAGACCGTACTTTTTAATTGTGATATTATTTTATGTCGATTTTTCCTTCGCGGTTTTTTTATGTCTGAAATTATGAATTATATTGCTTCTACGTACAGAGATAATAAGGTTTAATTTGCGTTCTCATATTTCAGGTTTATGCGCCTTGGATCAAGCATGTCTTTTTGGAAGAGTTCAGCGGTGGGAACTATGTAATACCAAAGTAAGTATGGGTTTGTATTTAGAAGTATTCGTGTTGTTTATACCGGTTGGTACATTTTTGTTCTTCTGTAGTTTCTTGGCTTAATGTACGTGGGCTCCGTTCCGTGTTTCATATGCAGTTATGCTGTTTTTAGATTGCCCTTTGCGTCCCCGTGAGAAATGGTGCAAGATGAAAACTTAAACATGTAGTATGTGTCTATTGCTGACTGGTTTTCCAGATGTTCTATCTAATTCGTGGACGGTTGAATGTAGACACGGTCTTAAAGTGTTTTTTGAATTTTTTTGTAACTTTAATTGAATTTTCCGTTGGTGTTTGGCAGTACGTGATAAAAATATTAAATAGGAAATATTTGATAATGTTCTGCAAAATTTCGTTTATCTCATTAGTAACCTCCTTTCAGTTTCTTAACAGGTAACGAATTAATACCGCTAACAAAGATAAAACTACGCGCTACTTACATAGACATTATTTATATAGAACATACAAAAAGATGAGATGTAGATTGTTTACATTGAAATTGACTACATTTTTATGTCACGAAAAAATAGTTAAAAATAATTAAAAAAGGAAAAATGAAAGTTTTTTAATGTGCAGATACTTTTAACAACAGATGGAAAATCATGCTGAATTTAAACTTTTAATGTAATATTTGTACAACGAAAACCTGATTTAACAGAAGGGGGGGAAGAGAAAGTCACCTTTCTGATTTTCTTAACAGAATGTAGAACTTCACGAACTGCATTCGTATGGGAGGTTTTCAGTTGAAAGATGACCGATAAAGCTTGAATCTTTCTGTCTCAGCTTCCAGCTTCTGTCGCGTATGTGTAATCTGACTGGCACAGCTCTTCCCTCATGTCCAACATATAGTTTTCCAAATACTTGCATGTGATTTTCTACACACCGCTCTGAGCCAAGTGTTGCAGTTTGTCTTTGCTATTAAATGACATTTTTTATATATTTTTTTGAAATTAGAAACTGCAGGTCTTTAGTTTGTGAGACTTCCAACTTCTTTGCGAGCTTATCTAAATTTTTGGGATTATTGTATGGTGCACCAGTTTTAGTAACATCTGTCTGGTTCATGTAGGTCGTTTAATTTCACTCATTATCTCTTTTTGTAATGTATTATGAATCAGGGCAGTGGCCTAGCCATTACATAAGAAGCCAAAGTTGAGTTCGACTGTGGTTTCTGAGCGAAGTGGAATCAGGACTTTTGGGTCCTCAGTTCCTCTTCAGATGATGCCTGGTTCAGCCTATCACTGTTATTGTACAAAAAGAATTTGCACCATTATGCATAAAAAAATCCCTGTCAGTAATTTGAAGAGCCTTTGCTCAACTTCAAGGTTGGTGCTAGCATCAAGCTATTAATGCTGACAGGCATGTCCAGAAACTGTTTAATCACATGTGAATCATATCACGGATGATTAACGGCTGTATGGATATTTTCAGAAAGATGAAGCGCCTGCATACACTGCCTTTACAACTAGTCACGAGAGCATGAGATGTTTGGTGAGGAGAGGTCAGTCAGCAGACTGCTGCCCATCCTGTCCGCCAAATCATTTATGTATGTAGAGAACAATAGCGGTCCTGTCACACTTCCCGAGGGCACTCCTGACAGTATCCTTGTCTCTGATGAACTCTCGCCGTCGAGGACAACGTACTGGGTTCTATTACTTAAGACGTCTTCGAGCCACTCATATATCTGTGAACTTATTCCATATGCTCGTACCTTCGTTAATAGCCTGCAATGGGACGCCGTGTCAAACGCTTTTTGGAAATCTAAAAATATGAAATATGCCTGTTGACCTTCATCCACAGTTCTCAGCATGTCAAGTGAGAAAAGGGCAAGCTGAGTTTCGCTCGAGCAATGCTTTATAGAACCATGCTGATTCGTGGACATAAGCTTCTTAGCTTCAAGGAAGTTTATTATATTCGATATGAGAATGTGTTCAAGGATTCTGCAGCAAACAGAAGTTAGGGATATTGGTCTGTAATTCTGCGGCTCTGATCTTTTACCTTTCTTATAAACTGCACTCACCTGCGCTTTTCTCCAGGCGCTTGGGACTTTTTGCTGGGCGAGAAATTAACGATAACTGCAAGCTAGCCAGCCGCGGTGGTCTCGCGGTTCTAGGCGCGCAGTCCGGAACAGCGCGACTGCTACAGTCGCAGGTTCGAATCCTGCCTCGGGCATGGATGTGTGTGATGTCCTTAGGTTAGTTAGGTTTAAGTAGTTCTAAGTTCTAGGGGACTGATGACCAAAGATGTTAAGTCCCATAGTGCTCAGAGCCATTTTTTTGCAAACTACGTAAGGGACCAATGCCATATAGTACTCCTTGTAAAATCGAACTGGGATTCCATCCGGACGTGATGATTTATTTGTTTTCAAATCTTTATTCTTATTTCTACGTCGTCCATCCAGGAATCTGTTCGATGGTCAAATGACCGTATGTTTGTACGGTTCTCCTGAGTGAACGGTTTCTTGAATGTGAAATTTAAAACTTCGGCTGCCACACCAGGCTGGTCAAGATGGGACTAAATGGAAGCCTTAGACCCGCTTAGAGATTTTAGGTACGACTACAATTCTCTCGGGTTCTCTGCAAGATCTTTCGCTAAGGTGCGACGATGCAGTTGTTGTTTTCTTCACGCATTGACCGTTTCACGGACGCACGAATCTCTACTAGCCTTCGCTTGTCGCCGTTTATGAGTCCCCTTTTGAACCTAGAGTGCAATAACCTCTGCTACCTCAGCATATTATGAATTTCGTTATTATACCATAGTGAGTCTTTTCCATCCCTTATCCACATAATCCTCCAGACTACGATTTACAATCAACTTAAATGTTGCCCGTAATTTCTCTACACTCTGTCTTACTGGTGATCACACTGTTTTCTTTGTCTCGAGGACGAACAGAGCAAGCAGAAATTATAACACCTGTGTCGTCCGTGCTGAAGGAACAATCCCCTGCAGAAGCTGACGTCAAAGTACGTCAAGGGCAAGGATACGAGGACAGCGATAGTAAAATTAAAGAGATAGGGCCTGAAAAGCAGCTATACTGCGAATCATTCCTCTCGCAGCATGCGAACAGAAAATCATGGCAGTGAAGGGGAAGGGGGAGGGGTGCGGTAAGAAAGGTGGGACAAAGAAATAGCACTGTTGTACAAGGTATCCTCCACCACAGACTGCTCAGTAGCATGCAGACCGTAAGTTTACATGTAGATGATTTGCGTATTAAATAGTCAGCTGAGTAGCTGACTTCGGTATAGACAAGCTGTTTTCTATTTAGCGTGATTGAGGCACGGTCGAGTGGGCAGGTAACTGAGTTGCCTTGTGGCCGTTGCAGCATAGACTCCGTGGTGCTGGGCGGCACCAGCCAGCACAGAGACTGGGAGTGTGACGTGCGGCCAGAGGACTCAGAGCACGTGCTGGGCGGCTGCGCGAGGCTGCTGCCTGCACTGCGGGGTGCACCCCTGCTGGTCCAGTGGGCGGGGCTGCGACCCGCCAGGCGCCGTGTTCGCCTCGAGGCTCAGCGCCTGCCCGGCTCAGCGCTCAAGGTCAGTACTACGCGCATAGCTCGTCCGAAACGCACTGTGGCTCACACACCTGCCGGTCCAATGGACAGGACTGAGGGTCCTAAGATGCTGCGTGTGCCTTGAGACTCAGCGCGGTCCTGGCTCAGTGCTCAGTGTGAGTCCTATGCTCATAGCATATCCAAAAAGCACTATAGCTCATCCCCTGATGGTCCAATGGAAGGGGCTGAGGGCTTCCAGTTGCCTTGTGCATCTCGAGGCTCAGCGCCTGCCCGGCTCAGTGCTCAACGCGAGTACTACACACATAGCTTGTTCGAAACGCACTGTGGCTCACATACCTGCTGGTCCAATGGACAGGACCCAGGGCCCTAAGATGCAGCATGTGTCATGAGACACAGCGCGAGCCTGGCTCAGTGCTCAAGGTGAGACCTATGCTCATAGCATATCCAAAAAGCACTATAGCTCATCCTCTGCTGGTCCAATGGAAGGGGCTGATGGCTGCCAGTTGCTGTGTGTGGCTTGAGGCTCAGCACCCGCACAGCTCATCGTTCAAGGCGGGTCCTGTGAACATAGAATATCTGAAACATATTCCTGCTGGTTTTGTGGACAGCGCTGATTCTTGCCAGGTACCTGTGAAGCTTGAGGCTCAGCGCCTGTCCAGCTCGAGCTCAAGGTGAGTACCATGCACATAGCAGGTCTCAAAGCCTCTGTGGCATCTGCTCCTGTTGGTCCAGTGGATGAGGCTGTGGCCTACCAGAAACTGTGACTTGAAGCACAGTGCCTACCCGGCCCAGTGCTCAAGGCAACGCCTACAGACACAGGATGTGCCAACTACACAGTGGTATGTATCCTTGCCAGTCCATTTGATAGGTCCCCAAACTCACAGGAGCCTTGTGCAGCTTGATGCAACTGCCTGCTTGGCCCATCACTCAATGTGAGTAAACTTCCTGCGTCATGCATCCCTGCTGATACAATGGAAGGATATGCAGCCTAATTGTAATGCATACACTTTGTGTCTAAACCTCTGCCTGATTCAACACTCAAGGTATCAAAGAAACACACCACACACACACACACACACATACACACACACACACACAAACACACACAGAATGTGTCAATCATGATACAGTGCGCACCCCTTCAAGTCTGGTCAGTCATATAGCAGTCCAGGTGACAGTTGCTGATTGAGGATCAGTAACTGCTCAGCTCAATACGCAAAGTGTGTACTGCACACGAAGGAAGACCCAGATGCACGCAGTACACACCTCGAGTGCCCCAACAAACAGGGCCTCGAGCTACTAAATGACTCAAGTGGATTGGTGCCCGGTGCCAGTCTTTCTCATAGTTAAAGGTGAGTGTTACAGACACATGATGTCACAAACCTACAACAGTGTGCCATCCCTCTGGTCCTCTGGTCTTTTGGACAGCTTGGTATCACATGTGGCTTGAGGTTAAGAACCAGCCTGTTCAGCGTTCAAAGTGAGTATTACACACAAAGGATGACCTAAGCATGCTTTGTCACAAACTCCTGTCAGTCCAGAGCGTGCGTGCAAGTGGCAACTGCTGCTTGAGACTCACAATGTGAGCACTACATGCACAGGATTCCCTGCACTGTAATGCACAACCCTGTTGATTCAGTGGGTGAGATTACGACTAGGGAGCACATATAGCTTGAGACTCAACATCTGACTCGATCAATGATCAAAATGTGTGCTATATACTCAGGAAGTCCCAAGCACGCTGCAGTGCGCACCTGTCTTAGTGCTGTCGCTCCCGCTCCAACCTCTAGACAGCAAGTAGTGCTTGGTGTACAATCTGTGTACTGGACAGTTCTCTTTATAGACTTATAATCACAAGTGATGTTTTACACCATTGCAACTCAAGAAACACTTGAGTGCAGAGTGTTTCCATTGAGAAACTCGGGGAGTGTACATAATGAAATAGAGTCTTCATAATGGGGAATAATTATTATAGCTGTGCCTTAGGGATCGATACTAGACCCGCTGTTGTTACATATCAATGATCTTCCACAATATACCCAAGAAGTAGAAACACAGGGGTTGAATAAAAACATGGAAACACTGCGAGAAACGCATACTTGAATATAAACGCAGATGCTAGCCAAGCCTACATGTTATGGCATTGTATTTGACCAAGAACGACATCTGTGCAATGTCCTCAATACGTTATAAGCATCATTAAAGGTCAGAATAGTGTTTTGTGTAGTTTTGAGTGCATTACGTAGGACCGAATTGAATTCGAACGTGGGCGAATTGACGCTCGTGCGGTGGGTGCTTCTGTAACCGAGGTAGCCGTAGTGTTTGGTGTTTCGAGAGGCATCGTACAGAATTTTTGTATCGCATACAGGATAAGCGGAGAAACATCTATTAAACCGCTAAATACGTTACTGCCGTGCCTGTGTTGTTAAGAAGGACGCTGTTCCATAACATTGTTCTACTGGAATCAGTCGAGCGACTGCAGTCGTAATGGCTTGTTCTCATAGTCGTGCGTAGTCGCTTGTAGTGGGCGACCAGCCTGAGAGGCAGAGCTCCGCGGAGGCTTTGTGATATAGAAAACTAGCCAATGTAAACCTTGTAAGGTTTTGTTGCCATTGTAAACGGAAATAAAGTCTTTATTCAACATTCATCTCTTCATTTCCACTACTGGAACCTTCTTCGAGCTTCACTTTTCATTCTTCAATAGGCCGGATGATAGAGAGTTGTGCCCTTATGTGGTTAACTGGTTCTTTGTCTGTTTTTATCAAAAACTGAAGTTACCGGAATGTTTACGTCAGCCATTCATTGTCAGGCTCTTGGTACTGGATACGTCCCGGCAGCCATTAATGAATGAGTGGAATTTTTACAAATAATGTAGAATCAAAAGATTTCTGTTCATTTTGCTGCCAAGTTAGCTTCAAGAATGTTGTGCAGTTATAGAAATCAAAATGTAGACAACTTGCAATGGGCTGTCTGTTACTCGAAAAGTGAATTCGTTTTTAACAGCGATGATCTAAATAGAGCTACAAATTTCGTTGTTTGTAGTCATCGAGGAAGCAACTAGCTGACATCATCGGGTTGGAAACATCAACATCAACTCCCGGGTAACCAAATAAACGGACATTGTTTGTTTCTGCTTTATTTGTTAAAATTCCTTCAACTCTCACTATCTGCCGTGACCACTTTTCCGACAGCAAAAGCTTGACACTTTGTACAAAAAACTTTAATTTTTCATTCCTACATAAAGAATGGGAAAACAAATTTCTACGTACATGGGGACACAACAGTGTCTCTCTCATTGGACAGCCATTTGAATAAAAATGCAGTAGTTCTATCATAACAGTAAAATTGGAAGTTGAGTGTTAAAGACAAAAAATAACGCGGCGAGACAACTTACACGGTTTTTTTGGGTTATAATTTTTATTTTTATTTTTTATTTTTTATTTTTTAATTGGATACAAACCGACACTTTTCATCGACGCTGGGTGTCGCATGAAAGACATGTTGAGCAGCCTCTGTTTGGCTGACTCGTTACACACTGCAAAAACGAAATCGGAAATATGGGATGAAACACCAGGCGAAATGCAATAAATATTTAAATGCAATCAACGATTACGTACATTGTTGCATTTTGGTTACAAAGTCTGCTTAACGTGATTTGCTTCGTATGATTTTTGTTTCGTCGTATGATGATCTTGAAGACAAAGACAAGGTGATAGGCGATCTAGTTGTGCTTGATGATCAGCTTCTGGATAGAATAGGAAGAAATGTTGAGGACGTAGCGAAAAATTACATTATATGTGGGACAAGTAAAGAAATAGTAACGCTAATCTTAGTGTAAGTACTTACTATATATCAAGACATTTTTGCATACTTTGGTAGATATTTGCCACATTTTGATTTTTTACGTTCAGGTACCTGACGTGCGTCTATGTGTAAAATGAAACTGGTTGTGAAGCGAAGATTTACTGCCGATTTTCATCTTGAATTTGAGAAAAAAAATTTCTTTACGGGGCTGTTGAAAGTACAAGGATGTTCAAGGTGCTTAATGAAAAAAATAATAATAATTTGATGAAGAAACTGACGATGTTAGTGGGACTATGAAGGTGGATACTGAAGACGAGGCTGTGTCGTTAATGTTCGGGGATCTGTTAGAAATTGAGTAATTTAGAGGTTATAGATATCAAAGATATGTTGAGGTGTGCGGGATTAAGCCAGATTAAAGTTCTGTTCGTATGGCAGCATATATTATTCGTGTTTTGCAGACTGATCGTTGCTTAACCGATGATGTCGCAAGTATAATTTGCAGCTGTGAACTAATCCAAGGTATCTCCATCAGTTACTGCACTGGATGGGATGACTGTGGATCATAAGGCAGAGTTCAGTGATCTTAAACTAAAGGCGATTGTTCCCTGCATTCTGCTGTGGTTGGTATAACACCAAAAGATTGAAACGGGGGTGAAGTTGTAGAGATTGGGCTGGAGGGATTGTCAGGAGGTTTTCAGAATTTGGGAGAAGGCTAGATACTGATGTGGTTGGCCCGGAAGGGTGTTGTAGGCGTGACGTAGACGTACATGGCATTCTCCTTCAGCACTGTTGTTTCCGTTGCAGGTGGTACACAACTACGGGCACGGTGGTGCAGGCATAACTCTGAGCTGGGGCTGCGCTGGACACGCCGTTGACCTCCTGCAGCAGGAGCTGACAGCCTGCAAGCTCTGAGGGGCACCGTCGTCGTCTGCTAGAGGTTTTCCTAGGGGTTCCAGTTCCAGTGCAATCGACCAGAATGCCGATACATGAAAAATATTACTACCTCTACACCTTCATCTACACTGTGTCAACACCTACAGCGACCACTTTGAAGTGTGTGGTAGAGACTGCTCTCCCCTGCAAAATATGTTATGGTTTCTTCCTGTTCCATTCGAATGTGGAAGAAAGACTGCTTAAATTCCTCTGTGTGCGCTGTAATTAGTCTAATCTTATCTTAATAATACCTACGTGAGCTAAACGTACAGGGTTGTAGTACATTCCTAGATTGCTCACTTAATACTGGTTCTTGAAACTAGAGGAGAAAGCTCCAGCAGGATAGTTGGCATCTTTCATAAACCCTCTGTCAGTTCAGGTTTTCAGAATGCTCTCCTATTCGTGCTGCCATTCATTGTATACATTCATTAATCCCTGATAGTTCTACATGGTATGGGTCAAACTCACTTGAGCAGTATTCTAAAATGAATTGGAAGAGTGCTTTGTAAGAAATTTGTTGTTGACTCATTTATTTTCCTAGTTTCCTACCTATGCTCCGATGTCTGCCACCCACTTTGCGTACAATTAAGTCTATGTGATCATTCCATTTCATATTCCTGCAAGTTACCATACCAAGGTATTTGAATGACTTGACCGATACCATATGTGGCTCACTGATACTATAGTCACAGGATACTACGTTCTAGAGTTTTGTGAAATGAACAGATTTACGTGACTGAACATTTTAAGTGCATTGTCAGTCTTTGAACCATTTTTAAGTCTTCTCACGATCTCACTGGATATTTACGTAGCTTTTTTCAGACAGAACTGTATTACAGATAACATCAGCTGCAAAAACCCTGATATTTCGACTGTTATTTACCGCATCATTAATACACAACATGAACAGTAAGTGAAGAAGGCACCAATGTGTCGTAAAGTATTCTCCAAATTATTAATATTACGTTATATAGCGAGTGAAGTAATTCAGTCGGGACTATTGTTTACATGGAAATAAACTTTCTGCTATACTTTGTAATTTTGTACAGATTTTCCAAAAGTTCTGTTGATCTCCATTGTCTACTTGTGTATGAAGAATTCAATTTGCTCCTACAGAGGTTTGCTCTTTTCAGAATGAATCATTCGCCCTGTGACGGAATGTATCCTACAATGAAACTTCCTGACAGTTGTTTGGTTGGTTCGTCTGGGGAAGTGGACCAAACAGCGAGGTCATCGGTCCCATCGGATTAGGGAAAGATGGGGAAGGAAGTCGAGCATGCCGTTTCGAAGAAACTATCCCTGACAGATGGAAACTGTATACCAGACAGGGACTTAGACGCAGAGCCTCGATTTTTTTTTCCAGAAATAATCGTATCAACTGATCTATCCAGCCATGCAGCAAGGCATCCCTCAAAGATTCAATCTACTCCTTTCTCCTATTTGCGGTAGTCTATCAGTGTTTTCAGCAGACCTTTTGTTAAGCGTCGAAAGCAGCGTACAGCGATTATCAGAATGAAGCTTTGAGCACTACTGTGAACTGTATCGGCGTAGCTCAACTGCTGAAACGTTGCCTGCCAAGGGGTTCGATGTGAGTTCAAGCCCCACTTTGACACACAGCTATTATCTTTCAAGAGTTTCCTCCTAGTTTCTTATATCAGGCAAGCACGTTACACGTTCTCTCTCCTTCTACCATCACATAAGTTACAGTAAGGTTCACTTCTGATCTGTCTACAATGACAGTTAATTTTTTTATATGCGCCGCTGTATGACGGTAATTTTTTTGTAAACAGGAACTCCCTCTCTTCTTTTTTATAGGCCACATGCTTCACCCATTGTTAATAGTGACAGTTGACAAGTGTAGAATTTGAAACAGAAGTTATGGAGCGAATTTGAAACTTTAAATAAATGTTTTACATGCTGTTGCTCTAACTGATTTCGATGCTTCCAAGAAAAATTAACTGTAACAGTTTTCATTCTGTGTATGTATCTGCATATTTTGCGCTGTTGACAATGATTAAAGGTCTATTTTCATTTTATGCACAGTGGACATTCATTTAAATTTTTCACCTGGAAGATGGTGTACATATACTGCTTTTAAAATTCTTCACGAAATTAACTGTGAAACCTATTTTTACAGCTACCGCTTTGGTTCCACTAACAATATGAACTGAATACTTATGATTAATGTTAATGGCGGAACTACTAAACAGTGAATTGTCACATTTTATTTTAAGAAATATTTTTTCGCTTAAAAACTATTTTAACTTAATTTCACACATTTTAAATAAATATATTGAAATTCTGAATTTGTCTACATAAGGATTCAAAAGAATACGACCGCTGAAGCGATTATGTCAATGGTGCAGTCATTTAGTTATTTTTTATCTACAGAACTTTTTTGTAGCAAATGTGGAAATAAACCATTTGAGTTACTTTACATAAAATATATAATATCGATAGCAATTGCTGGAGTAGTCAATGCTAGATGTTAAGATTTTACAGCTCAGGACATGTGATAGAAAAGTATTTTAGCCTTCATTAAAAATTTGATGACACTACTGCAACAAGAAGGCACTAACGTCCATAAAACTCTTACCGTACTAGGCGTAGTTCTTCTGTGTTTGTGCTCGATGTTATTGCACCTTAAGATTAGTTAAGCAAGGCCTCAGCACTTTTCACATTATTTTATCTACTAGCGTGATGCAGATTTTCATTTTTGTATGTGATTACAACACATTTTATTTCTGATGCTGAAAAATAGCAATGCATAAAAAACAAAATTTTGTACATTATGACTCGATAAAGATATATTGGGTAATGTACAGTAGTGTCAGGGACTGTAGGTAAAATATTGTACTATCAACACTGCACACGATGAACTTGGGACATAGGAGTCGATCAAAGATTGCTGCAACATTTCATGTATCTAGCACAATGCAATTACTGACAGTATGTGTACTTGAGATTTTGATGGATTCAGTAAAGATCATAAGTACTGTAGTGTCACTACGAAGTTTTAGATGAACCTTTTGAGGAAATCGTCACTGAGTGTGACAGTAGCAACCGTGGTCCAGTGGTGACATATCGGTCAGAATATCACATATGCGAAAGGACTGAGAGATGGGCCAGCTTTGCCTGGTGAAAACTATACCACACAATGGTGATAGCTGAAGCAGGCAGAGCGATGTCACCATACCAGGGCTAGATTCTTGCGTGCTACGAGACAGAGGTATGGGTACTGGTGCAACAAATATGTGCGTCAGAGCCGTATAAATAGGTGTGAAGTTTTGGGCAGATTCGTCATTGCCAGACTCCTGCCAAGGGGCTGCGGGTCATGTCCCATGTACGGCAGTCTCCATCTACCTTTGCGGTGGATGCAAGTGGCCCTGAGCCGCCATGAGTGGCTGTCCCACAGAGGAACGCCATTGCATCAGAAGTAGCAGAACGCCACCCCACTCTGGCGACCCTGTCTGGCACCAGCTCGCAGGCAGCTGCTTTCGCACAGACGAGGTGACGCACACATAGGCGCCTTACGTTGTTGACACTAATCCAAGCTATGGCCTACTGTCAGGCCATCAGGCGCAGCTGAGTCCAGCGTCCGCAGTGCAGGGTGCCTTCGCATATATTGGGGCAGAAGCAGCCAACCTTCAGCCGATGCCAGCCAGAGTCGCTGGACCAGGCCATGTATTCCTCACATTGCTAATGATGTGGTATCTGTTTGAAGTCGAATAAAACATTTCAAACGTCCACTAGTGTGCCACTGGGCCCAATGGCCCATCATTCCACTGCTCAACCCTTCGAGTGCCATCTGAACTCTTCAGAGTGCTGTCAGAAGAGCTGACATCACCAACAGCGTACAGCGGAGAGGGTACCACCCTACATCGGAACTGCAGCCCACGATATCTTCATTGTGAAGTGAGCGAGACTATTGTTTGTGCTTCAGTGACGATCTTAAGGTCGAAAGTTACACAGCATCATATCTGTAGAGTTACTTTTGTGAGGCTGGAACAATCAGTTTATTCTCTCATGGTCGTGCGGTAGCGTTCTCGCTTCCCACGCCCGGGTTCGATTCCCGGCGGGGTCAGGGATTTTCTCTGCCTCTTGATGGCTGGGTGTTGTGTGCTGTCCTTAGGTTAGTTAGGTCTAAGTAGTTCTAAGTTCTAGGGGACTGATGACCATAGATGTTAAGTCCCATAGTGCTCAGAGCCATTTGAACCATTTTCTTGTGTTCGGCGTAAGTTACTTAGGTATCCTTTCCCTTGTGCCGAATGAGTGTGGGCTGTACCAAAATGATTAAAGGTAGGTATAGAAACATGGATGATTTAAGTGCAGCAGTATCTGCCGCATTGTATGGTAATGGGTGTTGTATTGAGACCAGAGAGTCTGGGCCAGATCGACAGGAAAAAGGAAGTGCAAGTGATTTTTAGATCATTCAGAGTTGAACTGCAGACGATGTTGCTGTGTTAGGTACTACAGGAAATAAACAAGAATTTGTTGGTAGTTGTATGTTATGACGCAAGCAGTACAGGAACATATATCTCCTCAGAAACAGGGTGAACAGAGAAAAAGAAAAATGTTGCTGTGTTAGGTACTACAGGAAATGAACAAGAATTTGTTGGTAGTTGTATTGCAGATGTTATGACGCAAGCAGTACAGGAACATATATCTACTCAGACACATGGTGAACAGAGGAAAAGAAAGAAAAGATGAATTCATAGAGTGAATCAACAGAGCGACAGACCTGCATCTGTTGAAGAGTTTATGCCAGAGGTCGAGATTGTAGTACGAACACTCACTGGGTCACAGCCTTTCGTGAGTAGCAGCTGATATGCAAAGTCGGCTCTTTTACAACATAGCCAAAGTCAGATATATGCGACCAGTATGAAATCGATGTACATGAGTCTGAAACTAAACGATCTGATTGAACATCATACGAAAGTTAACCTACAGCGACAGAAAGCTGTTGCCAGTGTGGGGCTGTCACGAGAAGTGTCTGTTGAGAGAGACAATCTACTTAAACTGTGGACAAATGCACTAAGGCGTAATTCCATGATATAGTGCCACCAGGCACCAGGAAGTTATTTTGGGTAAGCAGGAGTATCAGAAAAGCAAGCATTTCGAGGGGAATTGAGTCTGTAATGGGCTCTACTGTGGGAGTAAAAAGTGGGACTACTTGTTACGTGTTGTGAATGATTGCAGTATATGTGGTTTTGTCATTAAGATAGTTTTGGGAATTTGTTTTCAAGGGAAGCATGGGAGGATATGTTGTTGGAAGAACAAAGGTCTGAAATTTGTTCCAAAACGAAGGGTTAAGGTGGTGGTGGTGGTGGTGGTTAGTGTTTAACGTCCCGTCGACAACGAGGTCATTAGAAACGGAGCGCAAGCTCGGGTTAGGGAAGGATTGGGAAGGAAATCGGCCGTGCCCTTTCAAAGGAACCATCCCGGCATTTGCCTGAAACGATTTAGCGAAATCACGAAGAGTTAAGAAACCACTGGATACACAGATGGGATACAAAACATAAGAGTTTAATTGAGCCAAATCACGCGTTGTTACAGTTGATATGTTGAGGATAAAGTGTAAAAATGCGAGAGTGTCGTTTTTAGTTTGTAAATGTGGAATGGTGAGTCAGTTGTTAGTTAATAATCATTGCAAGATGTCTGGCTCGGAATTATGTTTTATAGCATTTGAATTAATGACGATATTTTGAGATATTAAGCAGTACGAGGAGAGAGTGCAAGGTACTGATATCCATAGTAAGTGTATGAGGAACATTATAGTGTAAATATCGGATAAGAAATGAACTTGTAGAGCTTAACGAAGACGTGAAGCAGCTGTAAAATTTAATTTAGTAAGTCTATCGTTTTTAGAATTGCCAGTCTAGTGTAGACATGGAAGTGTGGAGTGTGGACTTATTTTGCACATCAATGGTGAAACTAGTCATGGTTGAGAACCAGTCCTGAACAAGAGCTGAGGGGTCAGATCTTCCACCTGAAGGGGGGCAGTATACGTCGCTACCCAGTCATCAGCGAAGTTTGTGAGAAAGACACTTTAGAGCGTTGCAGTAGCAACTTTGGGCTGGTAAGTTCAAAGTTGCTACTGCAACGCTCCACAGCGCAACATGTAGGCTAGAATAACGCCTATGCAAAAGGTTTGTGAGATAGGCCAGTCGTGCTTGGCAAAATCTGCCAATAGCCTGTACAGGTAGGGTGATGTCACCATAACAGGGCAAGACCCATGTTGTGAGCTTTGTGATTGGAGGCTGGGTAATGGTACATCAGTTGCATCTTATAGCCCTACAAATAGGTGTGAATTTTAAGGCAGATGCAATATCACCACTACCATAATGAGAGATCCGCACAAGCCAATAAGACACCTGGGCACAGCTGTCTGCAGCCATAGGCTTGAAACTGTGTTGGGTCAGCAGCTGCCTGCACTGAGCCTCCATGCAAGACTTGGTGCCACAGCACTGCTGACCTGACAGTCGCACCTGCCATCGCCAAACTGCTGCCAGGGCACAGCAGATTGTGTCCTACGCATGTCAGTCTCCACCAAACTCCACAGTGGATGCAAACAGGGCCTGAGTCGCCATGAGCGGCTGTTCCACAGCAGAAGTAGCAGAGGACTGCTGACGTCATAACTGTGGCCTACTGTCAGACTGGCGGCCACAGCTCGTTCCCACTCAGCAACTCTGGGTATCTACATGTGCGTTTCTGTACCAGCGTGGAATCAGCCACATTTAAAGCGATGGCATTGAGGGTCAGCAGAGCATGGTGCTCGTGATTCGTTACATGTATTTGAAGTTGAATAAAACATTTCTCTGGACCATCAGTGTATCATTCGGCCTACCGGCCCATCACTCTACCACTCACTCTACCGAGTGCCGTCTGCACTCTACAGTACAGGGAGATACTCTCCGAAATTTGATAGTGGCATTTGGAACTATGCGCATTTGTACATTTCTTGTCATTTTGGGTGTATATTTGTTTGGTGTAGGCATTGAAAAGATGCAAATAGTTTAAAAGGAGAGAAAAAAATATATGTTCTGAGAAAGTTTATCGACATAGAGTAATACTAAACAGAATATGTGGCATAGCTGAGGATAGCACTGAAACGGTTCTAATATAGGCGAGGGATTTACAGATGAGTACACCGTAACTAGGTCTGACTCATCATTTTAGTGGTCATGACACTCATTGACTTTATTCAGAAGGAATGGAAAATCTAGTAGATCACATGGCATCTTCTGTGAGAGAAGATTAATTTGAATATTTGTATCATATGCTGCTCACTGATCAGGGTGAGGCGATTAAGGTCACCTAAAATATCTTTTGAATGATTAAACATATGGGGAGTGGTTTTCGCAAAGTTACAATGGACAATGTAGCGAACCTCCTGTCTTATGCAAGTAATTTGTTTAATGTTTGTAGCCCCCAAGTTATGACAATGATTTTGTTTTTTAAATGGGAGTATGCTACTTTTGCTGTGGCTTCGATCTTTGGAGTAGATATGAAGCTCTGGCAACTGCAGTTGATCAGTATTCTCTACTATTAACATATGGGAAACTGAAAATGGTGTCGCCTTTGTTAGATGTTCATAGAGTGGGATTCTGTAAGTGTCAGCAGTCACTAATATGTATTTAAGAGAGGTAAAGTTAACACATTAACCTTTGATTTGTTAACTAACAGTTTAATGCTCATATATTGCACCTCAGTCCATGTGTTTTAGTGTGTATAAGGGCTGGCTTTAGAAGTTAGCATCGAGTGTTTATGGAAGATTTTTTTCCGGGCAGATATTTGGAGGAAGAGGAATAACTGTTCCAGCAAACACTTTGTACTTAGTTTGCCTGGGTCAGTATATCTGAATCACTGTTGGATGCTAGAGAAACAGACCTGTGTCATGTAGGGTGCCGAGTAAGAATATATCTATTCCTGTACAAAAATATTTATTAATCATTGTGTATAGATTTACACATAGCATATGGAAAGAATCTGGTTGCGAATAGAGGATCTAGGACATATGCATTCACTGTAAATGCTAATGTAAAATGGTCAAATGTTGGTGGGCTTTCAGAAAATAGGTAGGTTTGAGAGTGCTTACTACATCCGCATTAGTTCATATGACACTTTAGATGTGGGGTGCATAGAAGATAAGTAGACGTTTTAGACACCCAGCATAGTTCACATTGCGTTAGAGACACACAAGGACAACTCTCACTGTGGGGTTAACAAAAATGCTGTATAATGAAGTATGCCCAAAGGGTATAGCTGTTTTTGTTAAAGTTATATACCACAAGTAGTAGGGCAATTGGCACACTGGGCGAAAGTGCCCACTGTATATCTTATGTGAAGAAACTGGCTACTTACCCTAGCATAATGTAATTATCATTACAGAAACAAACCACTCTCTTGGACTCCTGTTTTGTTTCTTTAGAATGTAACAAAACTGCCCTAATTTATGACCCAAATTGGTCGCAGAGTAATCCATGTAAACCCAGACGTGTGACTGGTTTTAGCCTAATATTACTCATAATTACCATAATTTATGACTCAAAAACAATGTTCTCCCCTCTTCTGTAGGTACAATTTGCTCGTATTGGCCGTCCACCACCAGAACCCTCACCTCCTCCGCAGAAACTTTTAGAGAACCCAGTGTCATGAGACAGATTCGTGGTCTGTACATTGATCAAGCAACAACACCATGAAACGTCGGAAAATATGATTCATATTTGCAGTTTCCAGCAGAGTATTGTGTCGAATGCTATTTACCGATTTTCTACTATTATTCAAGAATACAAATGTAAGTAAGGGACTTAACAACTAATGCCACAGCGCATGCCCTACAAGCATACGTAAATATTTAATACCAAAAGTACACTCTTGCTACATCGTGAGGCAACATTGACATTATAATACAGGGTGATTATAAAAGAATACCACAACTTTAAAAATGTGTATTTAATGAAAGAAACATAATATAACCTTCTGTTATACATCATTACAAAGAGTATTTAAAAAGGTTTTTGTTCACTCAAAAACAAGTTCAGAGACGTTCAATATGGCCCCCTCCAGACACTCGAGCAATATCAACCCGATACTCCAACTCGTTCCACACTCTCTGTAGCATATCAGGCGTAACAGTTTGGATAGCTGCTGTTATTTCTCGTTTCAAATCATCAATGGTGGCTGGGAGAGGTGGCCGAAACACCATATCCTTAACATACCCCATAAGAAAAAATTGCAGGGGGTAAGATCAGGGCTGCTTGGACGCCAGTGATGAAGTGTTCTGTCACGGGCTGCTTGGCGGCCGATCCATCGCCTCGGGTAGTTGACGTTCAGGTAGTTACGGACAGATAAGTGCCAATGTGGTGGCGCTCCATCCTGCTGAAATATGAATTGTTGTGCTTCTTGTTCGAACTGAGGGAACAGCCAATTCTCTAACGTCTCCAGATACTGTAGTCCAGTTACAGTAGCACCTTCGAAGAAAAAGGGACCAAAAACTTTATTGGCTGAAATGGCACAGAAAACGTTCACCTTAGGCGAGTCACGTTCATACTGAGTTATTTCCCGCGGATTCTCAGTGCCCCATATACAGACATTGTGACGGTTGACTTTCCCGTTAGTGTGGAAAGTTGCTTCCTCACTAAACACAATCTTTGAAACGAAAGATTCATCTGTTTCCATTTGAGCAAGGATAAAATCACAGAAATCGATTCTTTTAATCTTATCAGCTGCAGACAGTGCTTGAACCAATTTCAGACGATAAGGTTTCATAACTAACCTTTTTCTTACTACTCTCCATACAGTTGATTGTGGAATTTGCAGCTCTTTGCTAGCTCTGCGAGTCGATTTTCCTGGGCTACGAACAAATGCTTGCTGGATGCGTGCTACATTTTCATCACTCGTTCTCGGCCGTCCAGAACTTTTCCCTTTGCACAAACACCCATTCTCAGTAAACTGTTTATACCAACGTTTAATACACCACCTATCAGGAGGTTTAACACCATACTTCGTTCGAAATGCACGCTGAACAACTGTCGTCGATTCACTTCTGCCGTACTCAATAACACAAAAAGCTTTCTGTTGAGCGGTCGCCATCCTAGCATCAACGACGCTGACGCCTAGTCAACAGTGCCTCAAGCGAACAAATGTACAACTAAATGAAACTTTATAGCTCCCTTAATTCGCCGACAGATAGTTCTTAGCTCTGCCTTTTGTCGTTGCAGAGTTTTAAATTCCTAAAGTTGTGGTATTCTTTTTGAATCACCCTGTATTATAGTAAATAACCCTGGGTTTTCTGTGGGGCGGCGGTGGGGTGGATGGACTTCTGTGGCCTGTTGTGGACCACTGTGGCTACGGCGGGAAGAAGCCTCTCCGTCGTTTCTAGGTCCCCAGTTCAATACACAATACACACACATAATATCGTGAACAGAAATCCATGTACCGGAAAACCATCTAATGACGCTACAGAGCGCCAAAGTTATAGGCGCCAGTGCCTGTAAATATATGTGTATATAGGGTGATTCTGTGATCATGTTAGCCGGCCGTGGTGGCCGAGCGGTTCTAGGCGCTACAGTCGGGAACCGCGCGACCGCTACGGTCGCAGGTTCGAATCCTGCCTCGGGCATGGATGTGTGTGATGTCCTTAGGTTAGTTAGGTTTAAGTAGTTCTAAGTTCTAGGGGACTGATAACCTCAGAAGTTGAGTCCGTTAGTGCTCAGAGCCATTTGAACCATTTTTTGTTATCATGTTACGAACTTGCAGGGATGATAGTGCTGGACAAAGGAATCAATTTGAAGTAAGGGTTCCTGTACTGGAAACGAACGATTCGAAAACTAAAACTGTTCTGGTACCTCTGATAATGGAATACATATACCAGTACTGTTGTTGCTAAGAATGTAGGGTATGTAACTTTTAGAGGTTGTAGTATGGACCAAACAAAGGAAATAAGTCTAGTGAACATATGCTCTAAAATGCAAACCTCAAGAGCTATGAGCACTTGCTCAGTAGATGAGATGTGTTACACACTAGCGAAGATGAGCAAGTGCTCATAGCTCTTGAGGTATGCATTTTGGAACCCATATTTACTAGACTTTTTTCTTGTTTTCGTCCATACTACCACTTGTTTAAGCTGCACATGCTGCATTGTTAGCAAGAACAGTTTCAGCACATGTATTATTCTGTCAGAGGTATCACAATGCTTTTCGCTTGTAACTTTCAAGTCGTTCGTTTCCGAACCGGGGACCCTTAACTTAAATGGATACATTAACCCGTCTCCATCATTCTTGAATGATCCTAACATCATCACGGAATCACCCAGTACATACATACATTTACAGGCGCTGACGCCTACAACTTTGACGCTCTATAGCACCGTTGGATGGCGTATCTAGACATCGCTTCCTATTCAAAATATTATGTACTCACTCCCCTCTACAAGTCCTACAAGTTTGTAATGAGGCCTGCCGAACATCGTGTATAGCTGTACCTTCAGGTTAAACATCAACAGCAGCAAACATGTCAATGCGGGAATGATCTCGGATAGAGAGTTCCACTCAGTGGTCGCTTCCGAAAATCATCGATATAATGATGCCAAAGTCACAATATCCGTTGGTGAGTTTCCTCGTCTAAGTGAAACTTCGATGCACGCTGCTGTCGTGTTCGAAGGAACTGGTGAAGCCGGCCGGAGTGGCCGAGCGGTTCTAGGCGCTACAATCTGGAACCGCGTGACCGCTACGGTCGCAGGTTCGAATCCTGCCTTGGGTATGGATGTGTGTGTTGTCCTTAAGTTAGTTCGGTTTAAGTAGTTCTAAGTTCTAGGGGACTGATGACCTGAGATGTTAAGTCCCATAGTGCTCAGAGCCATTTGAACCATTTTTGTACTGGTGAAGCCCCCTCAGTGATACTTGCGATCGTATAATCGCCTCAGGCGACTTCTCAGGTAGGATTAAAATTTATAATGGAAAAGAGTGCACTCATATACAGGAGCAGACATTCAAAAACTTAATGTAAGCCAGTTATGCTTTTCAGCAAGCTCTGGAAAAGCAGCTAAGCTGGCAACCATACGAGTACAGATTCTATAAGAAAATGTGGCCCAACGCGTTGGAAGAAATCATTGCTCAGCTACGTGGCATATACTACGTGTCTGTACATGGGAATATGTATGAATCAGCCATGCCTGATGTGTACACTGAAATACGGTTATATTTAAACAAGTGCATTTATTTTCTCAGACGTAATAATGTATAAAGAGCCCTCATCGCAGCACTCCCCACGTCCGAGACTGTCTACTGTTTCGTCTGATGCTGTCTACGGCACAGTCACCTCATTCAGGGTCACCAGGCTATAGTCAGCAGCCAGTTTTCTCTACCCTATTGGATTAAGACTGGACGAGGTCAGTCACAAGCCAGCATTAAATTCCTCTGTGGTTGCAGGTGCGTTTACGGAGCGGATCTCATATACACACATAGATAACTGTACTGTGGGCTACCTAAACCTGGGCCCTTGGCTTAACACATGTATACCCATTCCGGAAAGGGAGCTATATGAAATCTTAAATGATTCAAAGTATCCTGCAATTGAGGGCGGCCCATTATTGACGTCGACTGTCCATCCTCGAAGGATACATACTTGGTTCAGAGTCTGCAGCGTCTACTGTGGCTGAAAGGTCGTATACGAGAGTGGCAGTCCTTACTGCAGTTTGGGCAAGTGAAAAGTGAGAGATTTCGAACAGAAACCGCTCTCCCTTTTCGTTTTGTCCTCTTCCTGATTTGTTCTTGTGTGCGTTCGCTTCCTGCAATCACACAGTTACACGGTTTTCAACAGTACTTTTCCATCGACTTGGATTAATACTGGCCTTTGTTAGGTCTCTCTTGCAGACATCCTTTAAGCGAAGATGCGGCCTTCCTGGTGACCTGGCACCCTCCTGAAGTTCTCCGTACAGTAGTTGGTTCGGTATTCGCTGCCATCCAAATGTAAGATAAGAGTGTGCATCGTGCAGTGTCTATGGGTCCCACAATTGGTGATTACTGAGAGTGCCTGCGACCTGATGGGGATTCTTCTCCATATATGGCTTCAGAAGCAAGCATTTGATAGTGAGAGATGCACATTGTATCACAACTGAAAATCTGCCTGTTGTTTCGTGACAACAAACAGTTCGTCTGTGATTAGGGGTTCGAGACCCTCCTGTTCTCACACTAGTCATTTGGATGATTTCGGTGACAGTGTGTGTGTGTGTGTGTGTGTGTGTGTGTGTGTGTGTATGAGTCACTTGTTGTGGTGTGTGTAAATATATGTGTATACAGGGTGTTACAAAAAGGTGCGGCCAAACTTCCAGGAAACATTCCTCACACACAAAGAAAGAAAATATGTTATGTGGACATGTGTCCGGAAACGCTTACTTTCCATGTTAGAGGTCATTTTATTACTTCTCTTCAAATCACATTAATCATGGAATGGAAACACACAGCAACAGAACGTACCAGCGTGAATTCAAACACTTTGTTACAGGAAATGTTCAAAATGTCCTCCGTTAGCGAGGATACATGCATCCACTCTCCATCGCATGGAATCCCTGATGCGCTGATGCAGCCCTGGAGAATGGCGTATTGTGTCACAGCCGTATTGCTACACAATACGAGCACAAAGAGTCTCTACATTTGGTACCGAGGTTGCGTAGACAAGAGCTTTCAAATGCCCCCATAAATGAAAGTCAAGAGGGTTGAGGTCAGGAGAGCGTGGAGGCCATGGAATTGGTCCGCCTCTACCAATCCATCGGTCACCGAATCTATTGTTGCGAAGCGTACCAACACTTCGACTGAAATGTGCAGGAGCTCCATCCTGCATGGACCACATGTTGTGTCGTACTTGTAAAGGCACATGTTCTAGCAGCACAGGTAGAGTATCCTGTATGAAATCATGATAACGTGCTCCATTGAGCGTAGGTGGAAGAACATGGGGTCCACCAACAATGTCTCCCAAACGTTCACAAAAAATCTGTGTTGATGACGTGATTGCACAATTGCGTGCGAATTCTCGTCAGCTCACACATGCTGATCGTGAAAATTTACAATTTGATCACGTTGGAAGGAAGCCTCATTCGTAAAAAGAACATTTACACTGAAATGAGGATTGACACATTGTTGGATGAACCATTCGCAGAAGTGTACCCGTGGAGGCCAATCAGCTGCTGATAGTGCCTGCACAGGTTGTACATGGTGCGGAAACAACTGGTTCTCCCGTAGCACTCTCCATACAGTGACGTGGTCAACGTTACCTTGTACAGCAGCAACTTCTCTGACGCTGACATTAGGGTTATCGTCAACTGCACGAAGAATTGCCTCGTCCATTGCAGGTGTCCTCGTCGTTCTAGGTCTTCGCAGTCGCGAGTCATAGGCTGAAATGTTCCGTGCTCCCTGAGACGCCGATCAATTGCTTCGAACGTCTTCCTGTCGGACACCTTCGTTCTGGAAATCTGTCTCGATACAAACGTACGGCGCCACGGCTATTGCCCCGTGCTAATCCATACATCAAATGGGGATCTGCCAACTCCGCATTTGTAAACATTGCACTGACTGCAAAACCACGTTCGTCATGAACACTAACCTGTTGATGCTAGGTACTGATGTGCTTGATGCTAGTACTGTAGAGAAATGAGTCGCATGTCAACACAAGCACCGAAGTCAGCATTACCTTCCTTCAATTGGGCCAACTGGCGGTGAATCGAGGAAGTACAGTACATACTGACGAAACTAAAATGAGCTCTAACATGAAAATTAAGCGTTTCCGGACACATGTCCACGTAACATCTTTTCTTTATTTGTGTGTGAGGAATGTTTCCTGAAAGTTTGGCCGTACCTTCTTGTAACACCCTGTATATGCAAATGTTATGAGGTTGACTGCAGGTGTGGATGCAAATTTTATATGTTGTATTCTATGTACATGTTTGAGGATGTATGAGTAGATAGTTGTTTTCTTCACTTGCTGCTGTGTTACTAGTTTTATACATGCATGTGTTCACCTATTGTCAAAGAAGAAAAATGATGACTGTATCAGCTACAGTAAAGCACACACATATCAAAAGGAATCTATAACATTGCTTCAGCTGCATAATAATATTGTAAAAGCTATAATAAAAAAGTCTCTGTATCGACAAAGAATGATAACATTTATTTTAGGTTTCCATGGGAGTTATACTGGTGTAAAAAAGTTTCTATTCACTAAAGTATCTCCCGAAGAAAACAACGTATCTGTGTATTTTGTAGTTATTAGTCTCTAGTTATTACAGCATATACCAAAGAAAATGTGTTTGTGACTTTTTTCTAGTCAATGTTATATATCTTTCTCTGTACAAAAGAAAATATTGTATATTTGTATCTAGTCAATAAACAAGAAGTTATTCTATTATCAAATGTGTAACTCTCTTGATATTTTTATTTACAAAAATGCCCTATCATATACATATTTGGATAGTTCGACTACATGTAGAAATAAACACAGCCATTATAGCTTAGCCATATGGTGTGGAGGCATTTTCTCTATTTTTAGTGCAAGTACATTATTGACCAAAGTACAAAGGCTGTATGTCTTTACTTGAAATAAAGAAACACAATTTATGAAGCAGAAAAACATATATTTTCTTTTTTAACTTCAGATAACATTGTATAACATGTGAACATATACAAATATGCATGCATTTCTTTAGCCAAATCAGGTAGTGGTAATACACCATACATGCTACGTACAGAATAACACCACATAACAAAGTTCTTAGTGAAAACGTCCGCTGAAGCTTTCTCACTTGTGAGCTTTGTAAGAGCAAACCACACCTTTCTGAAAAAATCCGTACACACGCTCTCACCACCTGACAGTCATTCATAGCACGCTGGATGGCAGAACTAGCGCACAGCAAGTTTCTGAATGGCAATTCCTGATAATGAGTGTGGCGATTATTCAGCTAAAGAAGTCATCTAGATTGACCTAATATAGTACTAAAATTTCTGCTGCTGCCTCTGTTCAGCAATCTATTTCAATAGGCGTGAGCAGTCGCGAAATCGTGCAGTGGTGGCTTTTCGCAGGTTCAAAATGTCAGGCAGAGTGTTGAAATCTGACCCATGTCTATTTCACTTTTTCCTCTATCACATCGATACGATCTTCGTGCGCCAAAGCCTCTAACTCATTTGCAATTTACGATCTGCCACAGAGTTACAGTCTGCCATATCGTTCAACAGACTTGTTTGACTACACTGAAGGGTCTGCGTCACCTTTCCACTGTGTCATATAATGGTGTGTTGCAGCCATGTACTTCACCAGCTCAGCATGAATTATTGCAACATTGTCCCCTTTGCAGAAAACGAATTGTTGGCCAATATTCCACTTTTTCAGTGGACAGCGCCATTTTGTTTTGGGCCTAGCGTGTGCTAAGGTACTATGGTGAAAGGATTTCAGAGTGCACCAGGACTATTGAGATGTACCTGCAAACAAACAAAAAACATGATCCCTCAGGTTTTCTCGGCGAGACTGATTCATGGTTTGCTTCCGGGAGTTCTTCCGAGTTGCTGTTTCCATTTTAATATTTCGATGGCCGATGGTCTTCTTCAGGTTATTGGAGTCTATGCGGTGAGTAAACATAACAGCAAAACTCCCAGCACCTGAAGAAGACAGCAGTGTCGGTCGTCGAAAACCATACACATTGTAAATATGTATGTGTGTGTGTGTGTGTGTGTGTGTGTGTGTGTGTGCGTCCACATTCCTCCTACAGTCAGGCAACAATCGCTGTGAGAGCGAAAACCGCCTATCTAACATAGTTCAGGAGATATGACGTCATAACCAACGAGATGCGTGAAAAATTCTTTAAAACTAAGACACTCGTAGCCACGCGGTTAGAGGCGCCATGCCCGCCGGAGGTTTGAGTCCTCCTTCCGGCATGAATGTGTGTGTTGTTCTTAGCATATTAGTTTAAGTAGTGTGTAAGTCTAGGGACCGATGACCTCAGCAGTTTGGTCCCTTAGGAATTCACACACATTTGAACATTTTAAGACACTCGTACAGTCGAGTCAGGTTTAGGAAATCCCTGCACCTGGTTGCAGCCTTCACCTGATAAGTGCAAACGTCTGTAGGCTGAGACAGTAGCCATCTATTAAAGCTATAAAGAGGCGTCGCCTTTGAGACGTTTACAAAAGTACATTGTAGGTACGGGAAGCAGCTGCGTGCGGCGTACAGAAACTGTTGTTTCTTAATTTGGATACTGCACATACACATTTGTACGTTAAGCATATTTCCTTGTACAACTCGTTTATAATTTCAAAAGTGTTTTCACGAATAGATGGAAATTAAATTTTTTTGATGCCTCTAAAAACACAGTTCATTTTTTGTTTTAGTTTCTAATATAAAACTGGCTAACAGCTACCTGGACAATACCGGGTTTTTCACCTAATATTGTGCATAAAATGGAAACAATAATTCGGTAGAACATCCGAGAACTATAAAGCAAACAATAGTTATGTAACCCTTTTTTTTGTGATGCGATAATCAAAACCTCATTCTACACTTCGTATTGATTCATTAGTTCCTTTCCACAACTAAAAACTGAGAAAATCTTCTATTTTGAAAACGAAGTCATTACTCTTCCTCTTTCACTTCCTAGATGCTATTTTTATCTACTACTTTTTGCGATGCATTGATGCAACTTAAATGATTTTGCAGGAAAATATCAGGTCTCCTATTGATTAGAAAAGCTAAAATCTGTTTAATATGAACAGTAATGTTAACTGAGATTTACATTTCCAATTCCAGATACACTGATAAATTATAGTAAGGCTTTCGGAGCATTCTCTACTTTGTTTTTGAGTATTTGGAGTTTTACAACTTAAGTCAAGCTGGTCAGCAGCCTGCTAAAGATTTTTGCGCTTAGAAGATGATACTCAATTCAAACCATATAGAGGGATGCACAGTCTATACCGAGTCTCTCTCCTAGCAGTCGTCAGGTGTATTTTCTCATCTGTTTCGCCGCAGATTTGCAATTTAGTTTTTGCCTCGTGTAGTGGAGTCAGCAAAAACAATTCCTGCTTGTCGCGTCCTTCACGAGAACCCCTTTGTCAACATAAAGCGTCGGTTTGTTTCCCATTACAAACAAAACCACTTGTAAATCTGAATTTTACGTGCCCATTCGTTAGAGCGCTCCAAAATCGTCTACTCCGATACCCACTTATCAATATGTATTAACAAGGACGGTAAAACACGAAAAATAAACAGCAATGCAGTAGCGACTCAGTAGTGCCGCATGCTTGGCGGTAGCTGTCTGCGCGCTGTCGATGCTGTAGTACCGGTTATTCCTCGTCTTTTAATGTGCATGATAATACGTAACGATGAAACGAACATCGCATTTGACTAATCTGGGACCGCTGTATCAAATGGGCATGTAAAACTCCGTTTTAAAAATCGACGCTTTCCGTCGACGTTAGGAATCGAATGAAAGACGTGGTGAACACTATCTGCTTGCGTTGACTCCCGGAACACAATGGGAAACGAAATTGCAAATATCTGTCGAATTAGTAAAATATGCCTAATAACCTTTAGAAGAGAAACCGTGCACATTGAAGTCATTTTCATTTCAGTGTTCTTATTGAATTCACGCGTATTACTGAGCGCAGTAGGCTAAGTATTGTTGAATGAATGCGCTTATATGCGGATGATAGAAATCCGAAGTCCTGAACACGGTTCCTCAAGATATTCGGTTATCATATGTATGTATCACTACATAATATCCTTACTGCATGCTTGTGCAAAATAAATACATTTTTATCTTAGTTGCATTGTTCCAGAAGATTAAGGCAAGGGAGAATATAGTCGGGAAGTATACAAAGCGTGCTAGCAATCCCATCTGTAGGTCATGACAGTGAAAGTTTGTGAGTGCAAGGCAAACAGAGCCGAGCTGTTTGGTTAATTTATCCAAGTTCTGGTGCCATCTAGTTTCGTCGATGGTTAGTCATTTTAAACACCAAGTTTCATTTAGAGTATGTCCGCTCAGCTGTACTTCTGTACCTGTGAGTAATTTTTATTTAATCGAGATAACGTAATGTGACTTCTGTGATATTAAGATTTCAGTTATTTGCTGTGAATAGTTCAAAGAACTGAAAAATAATTCGTTGGCAATCTGCATCTGATAGACCAGCGATATGGCTGCAGACTCTTCATTCTCACAAGTAGTTTTGGAAGGATCATTAGATTACTAAACATTTAGGTGTACATAAACTTTTATTCTGAAGTTCTATTTTTTCTTTCCTACGTTATTGCAGAACCTAGTCAATTTTTTCGAACTTGATTGCTTTCATTACAATATTAGTAATTTTCCCTTTATGAAACTTCTATATCGTTCTGTGCTATGTCCTTCGGTAACAAAATGGTTTATGTGTATAGCGATATTAACGCTGAACATGCAGGTGTTGAAGTTGCACATCTTTTGTTTGTTACTGACACTCATAAATTGAGAAAGACTCATAAAGCGACGAAAACGAAACAAGCTTTAGTGCTCTTTCAGTTATAAAGTTTCTAATGCAACAGTATAACGTAACGTAACATATAATAGACAGTGGTAGTCTTTGTTACAAAATCTCACAGTCTGTTTGAAAAAGGTCATATGTGTAGTTACGTCACTACGGTAGACTGAACAAATATCTCTGACAACGCATATTGTACGGCAGTTGTTTAATTGTTTGCTTCGACAAACAGTTAAATGCGATTAATTGTCACAATAATCAACCCTTGTTTCTAATTCAGCATCAGTCTGAGAAGTAAATCGGATATCAACAGTTTTCCGGTTAGAAGGTAAGAACTACATTTTTAAATGTTTCACGATCAATGTTCTACAATATTACACGTTATGTTCTCAAGATGCTATTCGTAGTATTATATGGTATGTACACCAATTTAGTAGCAAACTCATCATATCCAGTATATGCTTCAGCTATCTCGGACTTTATAAATATCGCAAAGAACGGCCGCATTAAATTGCAACAGTTGAGCAAATAGTTTCAACCTGGTTTCCATTGTTTTCGTGAGACTGTCTGCAGCAACCGCGACTTCATACCATGTCAGCGATGGAAGACACAAAACACAAAACTTGTCTCCATAAGCCTAGAGACACAGAACGTAAACCTGATGTTCAACAAAACAGCAGAAGTTGCTTCGATCTGTCAATATATTTACAGTATCTACTTGCTATGTTTATATGTAGCTCCCAAATTAGGAATTCGTAAACAGATAAATTCTGATTTCCCTCACAAATTTCCCCGGTACCGCTTTCAGTTTGTCCTGTAAACACCCCAATATCGATTCTGGAAACAAACTTATAATTACTAGATTTTGTCTCCCACAGTAGAAATTCTCTGACATTATGTGAAGTGACGGGAATTACCTATTTATTCATCTGTCTCTTAAGCATTTGCATACTATCGATGTCGTCAAGAGTAATTTAAAAGCAACTTTTTCAGAGGACATTGACATGTCAGAATAACGTCGCTACATATCGTATAGTGCTACAAACTGTTTACTAAAATGTGTACGATGGGATAACAAAAGCTCATACAAATGAGCACTAGTAGTGCTTTTATATTTAGAAAAGATGTTTTCAGATGATACGTTAATTACTTTATCGAACTGGAGAGAAACATATTTTATCCATATTATTTGGAAAGGTACATTTAAGCGTCAGAAAAACTGGACTAATTGAAACAACCACATATTCTGTATAGATGGCTAATTTACGCTCTCTCTTAGTGGAAAAAAGTTCTCGTACATAGCCAATGGCTACTGACAAAACATTCGATAATTGTGTGTATAGGAATAAGAACTCTCGTACACAAATAGTGGCTAATGATGAAATATTCGCTAATTTTGTGTACAGAATACGAAAGTGCTTTCACTCATTGCAAATTTTCCATCCGTTTCAGGTTTCCAAAAAGACAGACTAGAATATCTTCCATTACTGACCACTTAGCACTTTTTCCGACAATGCACGTAATTTGAGTGGGTTAATAAAGCAGTTTCGACAGAATTAATTAGCTTGGAGGACACTTTTAAACATCTCTTCTTGTACAGACAGTTCCTCGTCCTCTTCCTCAGGAGTGCGCTGGCATCCCTAAAGCAATCGTACTCTTTTTTTGAAAAATGGCTGAAGTACTGATAAACTCGCTTCATACGAAATCAGACTTCTATAGCCTACGAAATCAGACAACTGATTTGCAGCCCAGTGTTCATGTATAACAACGACTCTCCAAAAACCGGTATCTTATTGACGTAGCAAAATCTGTTTATGTCTAAAACGTCAACACAACAGCGAAAACTGTTTTCGAAATGAATGTTCTGCCTTCTAGAAGTACTACAGCATCTAAATATAGCAATTGTACTCTTTTCCTAGATAACAAAATATACACTAGAAGGTGTGAAAGATATTTCTTCTTTAGATGCTATGATAATTAACACGAACATAGTTACTGGAAATCAGTATAAACCTATTATTTGTCTTATTACTTTAGTAGTAAAAACGGTACAAACTTAATTAAAAAATCGTTCTTTCTCATGTCGTTAATGAAAGGTAACACGTAAGCGGTATTTGTGGCATTATCTTTGAATACTACAGCAATCGTTTACAATGGCACGGATACGCAGTGGTAAGTCAATCCAAGAAATGCTTTGGCTGCACCGGTAGCCTTTCTCATTAGCGTTAAAATTTACAACGCGATACGCACAGCCAGAGGGACGCTTCAAAGGTGAGATTCTGTTTGATAAACTTAATTGGCACGTCTGCATGCTTGTTTGGTAAACGCGTGGAAGGGAAACACCGAAACTGACAAACAAATTCGATCGTATACAGGTGCCTTAACATGACAAACCACATGCAGTATTTGGAAATTTTGCATGCCCTTGTAAACATAGTGTCTTCGTGAGGCTCTCCTGTACTAATAGTTAGGGTGTGTAATATGGAATTGGTCAGCCGCCTTGATGCAAACTCGTTATGTTTATTTATTGTTGCAAACTAGTTTCAGGGAAATATCGCCATCGTCAGTGGGTTTCTTTATTCTAAAAGATGCATAATTAAAATAATTACCAAAAACGTTATTGCAGATGTACCAAAATTGTGACGTAACATTAGCGACAGCCCCAGACGGTGCACAAGTCCCGCCCAATCACCCCCCTCCACTCCAATCCATATCCTAAGCTCCGCCCATGGTCTGCCGCATGTTTAAACATCAAAGATGTTCGCATCACAGATATGCCAATCATAACAAGGGAGAAAATCAGTAGTTAGTACGAAATACAGTTTTTCCGGTACCATTGTGAAAAGAATTAGAAATATGTCCATTGAATATGCGAGTTGAAAAACAATCAGTAAGTGATGTGTTGTGGTCTTCAGTCCTGAGACTGGTTTGATGCAGCTCTTCATGCTACTCTATACTGTGCAAGCTTCTTCATCTCGCAGTACCTACTGCAACCTACATCCTTCTGAATCTGCTTAGTGTATTCATCTCTTGGTCTCCCTCTACGATTTTTACACTCCACGCTGCCCTGCAATACTGAATTGGTGATCCCTTGATGTCTCAGAACATGTCCTACCAACCGATCCCTTCTTCTGGTCAAGTTGTGCAACAAACTTCTCTTCTCCCCAATCCTATTCAACACTTCCTCATTAGTTATGTGATCTACCCATCTAATCTGCAGCATTCTTCTGTAGCACCACATTTCGAAAGCGTCTATTCTCTTCTTGTCCAAACTATTTATCGTCCACGTTTCACTTCCATACATGGCTACACTCCATACAAATACTTTCAGAAATGACTTCCTGACACTTAACATCTATACTCGATGTGAACAAATTTCTCTTCTTCAGAAACGCTTTCCTTGCCATTGCCAGTCTACATTTTATATCCTCTCTACTTCGACCATCATCAGTTATTTTGATTCCCAAATTGCAAAACTCTTTTACTACTTTAAGTGTCTCATTTCCTAAACTAATTCCCTCAGCATCACCCGACTTAATTCGATTACATTCCATTAGCCTCATTTTGCTTTTGTTGATGTTCATCTTATACCCTCCTTTCAAGACCCTATCCATTCCGTTTAACTGCTCTTCCAAGTCCTTTGCTGTCTCTGACAGAATTACAATGTCATCGGCGAACCTCAAAGTTTAACCAATAAGAAATAAAAATAAAAATGGTATCCACACTGTCTTTTTTAGTTCATGAACTTCCATCTGCACTATATAAAAAAAATCTGATATTTGTTATTTGTTAACTACAATGAGCGCAAATTTCCGTCACCTCGCGTAGTGTAAGAAATTCTGTTGGGAAATATTAATTGGTAGTATCTCCAAGGATGCTGTCCATTATCTCGATTGTCTAAAGTCAATGTTATGCATAAACAAGGAAAAGTCGATGTCTTGGTTTGTTCCTGATTACCTCATTAAGACTAAAGAATATAAGAATGGGATAATGTAGAAATGTGTAATGCAAGCAGTCAGATATTTATACAGTGACATTCTTCATTAATATTTGCCTGTGTAATGGGTGAATTTTTACTTGTGAACTCTTATGACTGCTTGCTTATAGCAGACACGAGATTACTTTGAGTTCTTCTCTAGTGTTTGAGAGCTTTAGAGCTGCCTATTGTTAAACATATGTACATAATTTCGTCAGTGTCATTCCAACACATCTTATCGTACTTTAATGTCTGTTAGATATCAGTTTTGACAGCAGTTGGCCACAACAGTCAAGATCAGGTACCTTGTGTATGATAACTTTATTGAGAGTGCATATTTATGTTTCATTTTGACAGTATTACACAAACTGCTAAGAAGTACTAACAGCACAGCACTGCTAGTATGAACAACTGCGATAAAACAAAAAACGACTAACAAAAACACGTCAGCGAAGAGGACTACCAAAGATTATATTGATGTGCTCTTGGTTGGTGTGGCGGGGGGTAGGTCTGGAGGGGGGTAAATGGGCTGGGCTTGTGCAAATGTCCGGGGCTGTCATTAACGTTTCCTAAATTGTGTGAATGATCTTCTTCTTTCACTTTTCTCATTGGAGGTTAGTCGCTCTCGCTTTCCAGAAGTCTAGGTGACCCCGATTGAAAGCTATCAATCCTTCTCATCAATTGCTCAATAAATTCCCGCGACAAAGACAACCGTCCTTCCTTTTTCAGTTTTTCTGGGGGTCCACATTAACAACTTCTTCTTGGGCCACCTGCGATTGCTGATTCTTTTAATATGTCCAAACCACTGCAGATCTCTATTCTTCAGTCTGTTCCTTGTGGACTATGTCACTTTGTGCTATATTTTACTTCACACATGGCCTACAAGCATCTTATCATAAAATCTAATTCCACTGCCTTATCTTGTCCCTTCTCTAATTGGTAAATGGCCACATTTGTGCACTGTACATTCTCGATGATGCTATGGAATATCCTTTTTTTGTTTGTCGACTTAATCTTTTTTAATTTAAAGTCACTACATAATTTCCATATTTGTTTCCGTTTTTCCGGCATACAGCATGTCGTCTGGGAACGTATGAGTGGCTATTATTATCAAATATGAAAACATAAATTTAGCGTCAGTGTTGTTGCAATTGGAATTTTACGCTAAATTGTCATACAGTTTTGGTCGGCATTCGGTTTTAACCTAATCTGGCATGTAATCACGTTAACTTGTCGACTTTTACTCGCTCTGGAAAAACAAGAACAATATAACTTTCCACTGTGGCAGTAATTCAGATATTACATACGCCATCCTACTGTTGACGTGTGACGCGAAATGTATCGCCTATCACGAGGTAATTTTTGAAGCTGTAACGGGAATTCTGACGACTTCTGTTCTTCAGTTAGACCTCTCTGCGGGATGCTGGTGCATGGGGAGAGGATGGGGGAGAAATCTTGCGTTTATGTGTGTGTTATTTCTGTTCTGCATCCTGTGTCAGTTCTCTTAACCCTTGCTTGGTCTTCTTAGACCCCAAGGCTCTTTTAACAACAAAGAAACGTTTCTAAGGTGTACATAGGATTCTCATCCTCCATTTACGCTTTTATGGACTTTTTACTATAACCAGGCAAAATATTGATGGTTTTACCACGGTTTGTAGTAAAATAAACTGAAATTTTTGCAGTGAGCTCAGAAAACACTCCTGCTACACAACATGTGATTTTCAGTGTTATATTTCAATTTCATTACGAAAATAGAAACTTGGCAACAATGCACCTTCTTATCCGACATTTACATCTCCTTTGTTGCAACTAGTTCGCAGAAAATACGTACGCGTGCATTGTTGGAACAAATTCACAGTTAGGAATTGCATTTTGTTTATGTAAGGCGTAGTATTGTATTTTATTTATAATTGATTATGGTGTACGCACTGAAAGGGACCATAGACTGATGAAGTTTTAGCTGATGTGCATAAAATTAACAGTATTAATGAATCAAGTTTTGGAAATGGTACTTAGAATGATGCTGATGTAATGTGACATGAAGATATACAGGTCGGAGATGAGGTGGATGTGAATGACGGTGAAGAAGATGATAATGATATTCAGGAAACTACTGTGTTACTCTTGTATTTAGAAATGGACAAATAACATATGATGTAGGACCACCGGAAGTGCAAGTAGGCTTCCAGTAGTATAATACGTGAAACTGTATATATTCCACGTCACCTTAGACAGAGGCAGATTGTCTCAGACCTTTCATCACCTATCACATGAAGAGTATAATAGTAATGCATACCAAAAGCCATGCTGAAGACAATCAAATCCTACACCTATATTTTTAACAGTGGATTGAACTTTATTCCACAGAACTACAGGCATTCTTTGGTCTACTAATAAAAGCTGGTTTACATAAGTCACATGGGAAACCTGTGAGTGAGTTTCGGTCAGATGAGTGTGGCTTAGGCATTTTAGGAGCCTCATTGAGCTTATGAAGATTCGTGATATTCTGATGCGCCTCCGGTTCCATGTTTTTCTGGATCAAAATCTGAACCTATATGGGCTGTGGTTGAAATGTTAATTGATGCATGCATTTCGTCTTTTATCCCTAGGCTTTACATTACAGTTGATGAACACCTGTATACTTTCAAGGGGTGGTGTCCATACGCAGTGTATGTTCCTTAAAAACCTGGATAGTACAGGATAAAAGTATGCACTGCTGTAGACAATGAGACCAATTATGTCGTAAATGCAGCACTGTGTACAGGGAAATCTGCTGAATGAAAGAAATCAAGGGAACCGAGTGGTACATGGTGTAATTGATCAGCCGGCATCTCGTGGTCGTGCGGTAGCGTTATCGCTTCCCACGCCCGGGTTTCCGGGTTCGATTCCCGGCGGGGTCAGGGATTTTCTCTGCCTCGTGATGGCTGGGTGTTGTGTGATTTCCTTAGGTTAGTTAGGTGTAAGTAGTTCTAAGTTCTAGGGGACTGATGACCATAGATGTTAAGTCCCATAGTGCTCACAGCTATTTGAACCATTTAGTTAATCACCTGAGGGGAAATGATAGGAACATTACAACTGATAATTTTTTTACAAGTTTGCAGCTTAATTATAGCATACAACAATGGAGCTGTAATCTCAACAACGTGCATAGGCCTCACAATAAGTCGTTATGATTTATGTGGGAATATTTTACATTTTATTTCCATATAGTTGCTAGAATCATAAATGAAAAGCGTTAGTTTGGTTTTGTTCTACAGTATTACTCTTTTTGTGTAAAACGGTTTTCGGCTTATGAGGCCATTTACTGACCATTGTGGCCAAAGAAGTTACAGTGTTTGTAAACTCTGGTACCACACGCCGCAGAATTTGAATCTGCGCTAGACGACATGGACGTCGAAGACCTCAAAAGCTCTCTGCAGCATCGCACCATAAGCCGTGGCAGCGCACGCCTCCTGGCCCACAGTGTGAGGGCGCCACAGTGGAACACGTAGTCCCGGTGGCCAATAGTGGCGCCCCCGATCATGTATTTAAGTGCAGGGCTCTCGCTCAACCGGTTCTACACCCCCCCCCCCCAAAATCCTGTAAGTCCCTCCAGATCCTTGAGCGTCATGCACTTCGCCTCGCCTTCTGTATACGCCTCCCGTCCCCCACGCGGATCCTCTATGACCTCATTCCTTTTCCCCATCTGTTCCTATTCCTCGAACATATCCGCATCCTCTACACCTCCCGCCGCCTTGATCCCCCTCACCCCGTGGTTCCTCCTGTCCTCTCCCATCCCCGCCCCCTGCCACGTCTTCACTGTTGTGTCCCCTCTACCCTCCATCTCTACACCCTTCATCTCCTTTCCCAAGGTGGCTTCCATCAACTCCCCCTCTCGGTTGATGCCCTCTCTCTTTCCGTTTATCCCTCCTGTCAACTCTGATCCTCACTCTCCCTCCTTTCCTCTGTCATTTTCCCGGGCTCCCTGCCCCCCTTTCATCCTCTTTTTTCCCCACCTCCCCTCTCTTTGCGTCCTTCTCTCCCCCGAGTCCTTTTGCATTTCCCTCCTCTGCCTCTTCTCATTCCCTCTCGCGTCATGCCCTGCCCCTCTCCCCCTTATGAGTCCTCACCCTCCTTGGCTCCCTCCCCCTTTCGTTTTTTTCCTCTCCTCCTTCCTTGTTTTTCCCCGTCTTCCAAGTCCCCAGCCCCCCCCCCCCCCCCCCCCAATCTGCCTTTGGCTCGGGAGTGTCATCTTTGTGCCGCCATTTTCGTGCAGTGTTTTACAGTGAGTGTTCCGTGTCGTGTCTTTTGGGAAGCGTTGCGAACGGCCATCATACTGTCCCTGGTTGTGATTTTTTATTTCTTGCGAACAGAAACCAGACTGTCGCCATGTTTTGTAATTGTGTGTCTACTATGTTACTTGTCTGATTCCTGTGTATTTTATTAACATTGCCAACCTCTTTTGCTTCCTGTTTTAACTTTCCGCATTTTTCCGCCATTTTACTCTTTAAGTCACCGCTTTATCGCTTGTTTTTCTTGTTTCTTTTCTTCTTCAGTTTTTAAAAAAGTTTGTAGGTTGCAGAGCAGCGTACTAAGCTGCTGCCAGCCCGCCCCCTTCGGGGAAATTGAAAATCAATAAAAAAAAAACTCAGCCGGAGAATCTAATCTTGCGTACGTTCCTGGACACATCGCCTCGCCTTAGCGAATTTAGTTTCTTGTTCTGTGTACGAGTGGACGTAATTGTCTAATTAGGTTTTCTTGTGAGTCAGTTGTTTCGATCTTGTTGTTGTTCGTTCGGTCCTTCGTTGGTCGTGTCCGTCCTCTCCCGTTGTGTTGTTGTTCGCGGGCCGCTCCGGGGGTCCCGCCGTGCTTTCCGTCATTTCAGCCCCGCGACCGTTCCGGTCGGAGCTACAACATAAATGACATTGGAAAAGAAGTCACATATCTAGATTGAAGCAGAAACTTACAGTAAAAATCATCTTTGACAGTATGGTGGCAATTCAAAGTAAAAAGTTTAGCAGTAAATAAATATAAAAAAGTAAACGGGGAAAACTGGAACAGCAAGGCTACATAAGAGTTTATGTTAATAAACAAAACCATTAAAATAAAACAAAATTAGTACTGGACAAGGCTACTTCAGGAGGTATAAAACATGGAGAATGATACCCAAACCAATTAAAACAAGAAAGAATGTATAAGGAATTTAAGCAATATGAATTAGATAAACAGAAATAAATAAACGCACGAAAATGGAGGAGTGTCAGGGAACATACAGTAAATGCCATCTTTGAGAGAGTGGTAGTGCTGCATTTTAAAAAGTAAAAAGTTGGTCAGTATACAAATATAAAAGGAACAAACAGGAGAAACGTTAACAGTATACCCTAAGCTGTGCATATGTGACAGTTTGCATTAAATACATGAACCAAGAAAAATAAAAACAGTACTAGAGTCACTTCGGGGTCAAGGGAAACCCTATACATGTATTATGTTTTTCCGAAGCTGACACCATGCGAGTGCTAAAGCGGTAAGGAGTGTGTTGTTGCTGCGCGTTGTGCGTTCATTTATTGCGTTTTTGACTACCGCTATAAACTTTTCTATCGTGTAATTGTCTTTTAACCTGTAAGTTGTTGTTGTATTTGTAGAGTGGTTGTTATAATTTATGGCGTACTTTAGAGAAGAGAAGGGCAAATGGAACGGGAAGCGTCGTGTGAGGCGACGGAGGCTGTGTGGGTGCGGCGGCAGGCTGTGTCGACGCGTCGCCTGCAGCAGGGCCTGCGTCGCGACGCCGACGCCAGCATCCGCGTGCGGCCGGAGGCGCAGAAGCCGTGGAAGCCGCACGTGGCGGCGCTGCCGCTCTACTCCCCGCACGCTGCAGACGACTTGCCGGACTGCATCACGTCAGTATATACCGTAATACCACTCAGCTGCACGAATGCGTGGTGTCTGTTCTTTGCGTCGGCCGGAGTAGCCGAGCGGTTCTAGGCTCTACAGTCCGGAACCGCACGACCGCTACGGTCGCAGGTTCCAATCCTGCCTCGGGCATGGATGTGTGTGATGTTCTCAGGTTAGTTAGGTTTAAGTAGCCCTAAGTGCTAAGGGACTGATGACCTCAGAAGTTAAGTCCCATAGTGCTCATAGCCATTCGAACCATTCTGTTCTTTCGGACGACCGAAATAAGACACCACGCAGGATCCGTAGCTGTGATATATATTATGTAAATTGAAGGGGAAGGGAGGAGGAAGGAAGGGAAAAGAACTAATGATATCCGCCCCCGGTAGCTGAGTGGTCAGAGTGATAGTGTGTCAATCCTAAGGGCCCGGGTTCGATTCCCGGCTGGGTCGGAGAGGACAGGGTGTTGTGTTATCCTAATCATCCTCATTTCATCCCCATCGACGCGCAAGTCGCCAAAGTGGCGTCAAATCGAAAGACTTGCACCTGACGAACCGTCTACCCGACGGGAGGCCCTAGTCACACGACATTCATTTAGCAGCATCGGGACTTTGTGCGGTATTAGCGGCTACTAGTGAATATGTGTGTCTACCAGGCCTCGGACGTGGGATCTTACTAAGCAGCTGCGTGAACCACTACACCACCCGGGTACTGCGATCAGTGCAAATGCGCGTACTATCTCGACATACTCCCATCAAGCGGCAACTATCCGAAGCCCCGGTCCACGTCCTCCATGCTCGCTAATTTTAGATTCGGACTTGTCCGGAAGAACAGACACCACATAACTGATTCACCTTGATGGGCAGTGAACCCACATTTACGTTCGACCTCCAGCGGGAATCTGAAATTAGTGAGCGTGGGGGATGTGGACAGGTTCTGTAGATAGGTGGCGTTATGTAGAAATGTAAGTCGTCTGGGGGAGTGTCGAATTACTCTGCACACTTATAATTCACTCTATGTCCGGGTGGCGCAGTAGCTAACACAACTGCCTACTAAGCAGAAGATCCTCTGTTCGATTTCTGGTGTGGCTCACATTTTCACTCGTCGACACTGATTCCGTACAAAGTCCTTATGCAGCTGATGCAGCATTATTCCTTTTCTTTCTCCCGCTTAAATTTACATAAGATACCAGGAAATTACGATTCTTAATTTCAGGTATGAAACGGTTTCAAATACCTTATACCTTTACAAATGACTTAATGCGTTAAATACGAGGGTTGGAACTTTAATAGTGGCAACTATTTATTTACAGCTCGTACAAAATAGGCACGTGTTTCAAAGATTTACTGACTTTCAGAGTAGTCACCAGCACTGTGTATAACCTGTTGTTAGCGATGTCGAAGTCGTAGGATGCTCTTAGCAGTGCCAGTTGTCTTGACAGTTCGAGCGGCGCGGTCTATTGCCGGACGATTTTGTAGCAGCTCTGAAGCGAATGCCGTGAAGTGTTTCCTTCAGTCTAGAAATAGAGTTGAACTCACGAGGGCTTAAGTCAGGCGAATGTAGTAGCTGGAATTGCACTTCAGCCCCATCACTCAAACAAATCTGTAACAGCTCTCACTGTACATGCTTGAGCATTGTCCTGCAAAATGATGGTCAGGTCCTGCAGAAAGTGTCACCACTTCTGTCTCTAAGCTGGTCGTAGGATGTGTTCCAAAAATGAACAGCGTAGAGACAGAAGTGATGACACTTTGTGCTGGACCTTACCATCATTTTGCAGGACAATGGTCGAGCACGTACAGTGCAAGCTGTTATGATTTGTTTGACTGATGTGGCTGCTAAGTGCTATAGTACCTACTGCACTCCCCTGATTTAAGCCCTCGATTTCTAAACAGAATGAAACATTTCACGGCATTCGCTTCAGAGTCCGCTCCCGGTAGCTGAATCGTCAGTGCGACAGAATATCAATCCTAAGGGCCCGGGTTCGATTCCCGGCTGGGTCGGAGATTTTCTCCGCTCAGGGACTGGGTGTTGTGTTGTCCTAATCATCATCATTTCCTCCCCATCGACGCGCAAGTCGCCGAAGTGGCGTCAATTCGAAAGACTTGCACCCGGAGAACGGTGTACCCGACGGGAGTCCCTAGTCACGCGACATTTACATTATTCGCTTCAGAACTGCCACAAATGCACCGGGCAATAGACCGCGTCGCTCGAACTGTCAACACAACTGGCACTGCTAAGAGTATACTACGACTTCCACATCACTAGCAGCGGGTTATACACAGTACTAGTGACTACTTTGGTCAGTAAAACTTTGAAACACGTGTCTATTTTGTACGAGCTGTAAATATAGTTGCCACTATTAAAGTTGCAATCCTCGCATTTGACGTTAAGCATGTAAGCGAGAAAAAATTTAGGAAAGGTTCGAAATAATGTTTAAAGTTTATTGGAAGTCATTAATCGCTCACATAACCTACGTTTACATTCATATAACCACATTACAAATCACACTTAAGTGGCTGGCAGAGGGTTCATGGAACAATGTTCACAATTATTCCGTGTTATTTAACTCTCGAACAGCACGCGGATGAGTGTAGTTTGGGTGATTCGCGCTCAGTTTTAAGCGAAATATAGTTTTTCACGCATTTCAGTGTCGGTGATGTCCTATCCACTGAACTATGTGTTGTACAACGATATAATTTTGCAGGTACATTAATGATATATCTAGATACTGTATGCAAACAGTGCTGCGAATATAATTAATAGTAAAGAAGTAACAGTTGTTGACAAATCTTCCGGGTTATATGGCCGTGGTCCATGGAATTCTTGTATTCCTAACGTTTCGTCCAACACTACGTTGGACATCCTCAGAGGTATGGCTGGTCCTGCTCAGTGGGCAGGACTCAGCAGGACCAGCCATACCTCTGAGGATGTCCAATGTAGTATTGGACGAAACGTTAGGAATAGAAGAATTCCATGTACCACGGCCATATAAACCGGAAGAATTGTCAACAACATTACCATCTGGTCGTGAACGCCTTCGTTGTATGAAAAGAAGTAACAAATTAAAAAGTCATGCCTGTTGTGGAAGTTTTACTGCACGCCATTCTAAGCAAAAACCAGTTTTTCACACCTATAAATGTTTATGACGTCATCTCTCCTGAACTTTGTGTCGTACAGTGATATAGTATTACAGCCACGTTCGGCGGTACATGTGGATACTGACTGCAAAATGTGTTGCGAATAGAACTAGTAGTAAACAGGTAATAAATTAAAGCATCATGACTCATGAACAGCGAAAATGTATAATGAGTTTTCAAATGATAATGTGCAAAACGTCGAAACAACCAAACCGGTTAAAATTTGCATATACAGCTTTGCGATAATGTAGTGTGACATGTAGGGAGGCGAATATGGTGTCGTTACACTCCACTAAGAATGTCAAAGCTGTGCCCTCAGCAGGCAAAGCGCTGCTCACGATATTTTCTGGCGTCTGAGGTCTGATACTCAGCGAATTTCTCGAGCACTGAGAAACCATTAACAGTGACGTGTAGTGTGAGACACTCCGTAGCCTACTCAAGTCCCTCGAGACCAACCGGCCTGGGGTGACAATGGAGTGAGTGAGTCTGCTCCACGGCAATGCGCATACACACGAAGTGTAATGGCTAAGTTCAAAAGGGAGCAACTTTAGCATCTGCCCTACATCCTGGACATGTCGCCCTTGAGACTTCCATGTGTTTGGTCCGCTAAAAGAAAATCTCAGAGGGAAACACTTCAACTCGGACGACGAACTGGAGGACTAGCTCTTGTCATACATACAGGAATTCTGAGAAGAGAGAATCCTTCGGCTCGTGAAAGAGAGGGATAGTTGTGCTCAAGCCACTGGAAATTACTTTTGAATAAAGTCTTCCATTATACCCACAGTGTTGTTTTGTGTTTTTCTTTTGAGGACAAACTTTTTTCCTTTCATTGTTTTGTGGGGATGTCGGAGAGAGGAAGTTTCGGAAAGGTTTGAAATTATGTGTAAAAGTTGTTGGAAATTGGTACGTGCTGTCATTCTCAAATAATTGATGAATATAGTCGAGATAACTCGTGCGGCGTACATCTCAAGATGTACACATGATACAGCTAAGCCGCAACATGTATTCAAACCACGCCCCCTCCACGCTTCAATATCGCTCTTTGTTTCTTTTCTGAGGCCCGTTCTGATGTGAAGCGCACTATATTTATGTAACAATTTTATATGATGGACGTGATAATAAGTGAACTGTAAAAGAATGACTGGTTAGATGTAAGAGTGGATCTCATGGTCCTAATCTGGACATGTCCGCCACGATACTTGAGTGGTCGGCATGACGGATTGCCGTCCTACGGGCACGGGTTTGATTCCCGGCTGGATCGGAGATTTTCTCCGCTCAGGGACTGGGTGTTGTGTTGTCTTCATCATCATTTCATCCCCACCGGCGCGCAGGTCGCCCAATGTGGCGTCGAATGTAATAAGACCTGCACCAAGGCGGCCAGACCTGCCCCGCAAGGCACCTCCCGGCCAATGACGCCAAACGCTCATTTCCATTTCCAATCTGGACATGATAAATAAAGAAATAAGGTAGAGCAGTCTGTGATTCTGCCCATCGTTCAGTCCTTTTCGCCAAATCCCAGTGAACTCAAAGTGGGGCAGAGTTGTCCCAGTTGTGCATGGGGCATGTTGACAAACCCCGGCATCATGTTTTGCAACCAAGGGAAATGTCTCGAAAACTTGGTGAGAACTGAGAGATTAGAAATATTTTTACCCCGCACGCTCCATTCACGTATCAGGAATATATTGTACCATATAACAGTTTCACACTACTACAGTAAGAAAACTGGTATGACCAAGGCTCAAGTCTGTCACCCCTGGTACGACAAACTAACGCTCTACCGCCTTCTCGACAGGAGTTCTAGATGATGGAAGCTCAGAGTTATACTTCTCCTTTGCTCCATAGGTCAGGTGTTACTTATTGCTTACTGTTTACGCACGTTGCCCTGGACGACAGCACATAGCACAAAGTATGTCGGAGTTTTGGTTGATCCTCTGTCAATATACAAAGTTTGATACCGACAACCGTCCTGTTTAAGCTTCATTACGTCTCATAATTGTACAAAATATCGAAGAGTCGTTCTAATCAAGCTCTGCGTGTAATTTAACATTGTGTCTGATCATATGGGATCTGCCTGTAACCAACAAAATTAAAACAAAAATCCTGCGTTGTGACGGTTTTCAGCGGATGGCACGATTTTGGTGTATTTTTGTGTCCGCAGTGGGAAGACGTATCCGTGGAAGATGGACGCTTACAACGAAGAGGAAGCCGAGGTGAAATGGCTGCTGTCGAAGCCCCTGTGTGTGCTGATCGTGGGCAAGCTGCAGCGGGACGCTGCCAAGCTGGCTGAAGCCTTTGCCAGGCACTGGGGTTGCGTCTGCGTAGAGCGTGAGTACCCCACACATGATGCCACTTGTGGATGTTCGTTGCCTTTGAACCAAAATTAAAACCAGTTATCGCTTTTCGTCATTGTCGGTGTTTATAGTGACTATCAAAAGTGCACCTTTGCATACATCTCCAGAATTAATTGTGAAATTATAATATAGGTACTATAAAGCAGGCAAGAACGGGCTAGAACTATGATGTTAGTGATTAAGCGTCAGCAGTTATACTATAATTTTGTTTAGGTTAGCTCTACAAATGTTTGTGCTCATCAGCCGGTAAATGGCACCGTTGTCTTCGCCTATGGTATGCTGCAGCAGCACTCCAGATTGTTTTTTTTCTCTCGGTTTTGGGGAAGATATTTCTTTGGGAGGGAGAACAGTTGGGGAAGCGAAAGCACTGGGGAAATTTTTGGGGAGGAAAATTTCGGTACTAGGGTAATTGGGGAAGTATTTTACCCACCTAGCCTGCTAGTAATGCCATCCCTAATATTTTAGTTCAAACATCACATACATGGGTTCGATAAAAAGTAGTAGGAACACTGCCGTAACATGAAGGATGTGCGGTACATGGCATTCCCGCTGTCTGTATCGGGATAGCAGAAGGTAAGCTGAAGTAGTGCAATGGGTGGCAACGGCTGTGTTTGAGATAGTTGCTGTGTGTACTGTCTGAAGGCACTCAAGGCCAGTTCGAGCACCCTAACAGTATCCAGAATGAAATTATCACTCTGCAGCGGGGTGTGCTTCTTGGAAGATTAAAACTATGTGCCGGACAGAGACTCGAACTCGGGACCTTTGCCTTTCGTGGGCAACTGCTCCACCATCTGAGCTTCCCAAGCTTCTGTGAAGTTTGGAAAGTAGGAGACGAGGCACTCTGGAAGTGAGGCTGTGAGGAAGGCCCGTGAGTCGTGCTTGGGTAGCTCACATGGTCGGTCCGGCTCTCGCAGCCGAGCAAAGCAGACGTGCAGTGTGTGCTCTCCGTCATCAGCGCTGGCCCGATCGCGTCGTTTACTTCCTTCGGCCGACACTAACGTGACGCCGTAGCGCTACAAGACCATTGCAAACCAATACAGAAGATCAACCTTGAAATTCTCATTTCGGAACGACTTTACCCGACCAAAGGCTCTCGAAGTCGAACGCTCTTTAAAAGAGGAAGCCAAGATTCCAACTGCCACCATTGTCGGCATCCAATTTTCGATCGTCATAGCACGGTTTATGTAAAACTTATAAACGAAGCTACAAGCGCCAAGGTGCTTCGAGAGATGACACAAGAACTCCGCTTCTACCACGCAGACGGAAATGTTGGCAACGTCGAGGTCGGCCACGTCGCAATGGGACTGCGGATTATACGCATATTCGAACTTCCATTTGAACTCCCGGCGGCAGAAGTTCTGGTGGCGCTCCGCCCCTACGGCGCGGTACACGAACACGTGGTTGAAACGTAGACCCAGTTTAAGAACTATCCAGTCCTCAATGGAGTACGCCAAGTGCGCATTGACCTCCAACGACACGTGCCAACCTACCTACAGATAGGAGGGTCCCGGGCCATAGTTATATGATGGATAGCCCAAGACGTGTTCCGGGTGCGGCAAGGAAGGTCACCTTCGTTCAGAATGCCTCCAGCGTCGGATCACACTACTCCTACCGACGGACGTTGCTCCTCCACCGACAAAGACTATTCTCGCTGTAACTTACCCTGAGACGCTCACGACATTCTCCAGAAAACTGACACAGCCGACCGATTTAGCGGTACAGGAATACCATCCACGGACAGAAACCTGGACGACCAACCGGCCTGGCCAGTGGTGGAAAATAGTACGATGATGCTGGAGCTACCAAACGCGACAGACATTGACGACAGCAAGATGGCAATTGATTCCCTTATTGTACCGACCGGAAGCATTTGTCCCGGCGGGACGTGAGTCAGTGCCGTCTTCTGACAATGAAGGCCACGTACGGAAACAGCGATCACCGAAACGCCGAAAGCGCCGTCGTCGGACCGTGTCGGAACACGGCGGTTCACATTCGGCCGGGGAAGAACAACTGACCACTCAAGAAGCCAACCGCGAGGCTTAGGCCGTTTCCACTGACTCCAACCTTGCAGAATAGACGGAGAAACATGCAGCGTTCGACCACCAGCCGCCTAACATAAACAGTGAGCAGCAGGAAGGTACCAGTGCAGGCAGCGAAGTCGCCCGGTCCCTTACTATCAAACATTCCGAGCCTACGGAACATGAACAGACATCCGCGCCCACTTCGTGGGCCGAGGACGTCGAGACACAAGATCCCGATCCGGGGTCGGCTGAGGCGCCGCCGGATCATGCAGCATAAGCAGCACAAGAGGACCGCGTTCGGCGGGGGGTGACATCACTTCCGATGCTCTCTTCTCTCCAACATACTCGTACATGGATAACCTCGCCCAACCGAGCGTTGCCGGGCTTACCGCCTGGCGACAGTGAATATCAACATGACAAGTTCTCCTGTCCAGATCCAACTTTTGAAAGAAACAATACGAGCCTGCGACGGATTTTTACGTGCGTGCGTGCGATGCACCAGTTGCGACGGATTATACGTTGCTGCTGCAATGCAATTTCTTTTATAATTTTTGTCCACATACCTCTTTACAGCGGTAGATCTTCGCATGTAAACTCCTGACTGCAGCTACTTACGAGATCACAGAAAAGCAGTGTTGAGGAAACTGTAACCTCATAGCTAAACGCCGGAGGCCGCTATAAGTAAAATTTGCTGAAAATTGTCTATGTACTTTAAAGAAATGATGCGGAAAGGGAATGTCACTCGTACTTTAAACATGAAGCTCAAATTTAAACCTTCAATAGATCTTTATTGACGTTAAGCAAGATCATCAGCCCACATTTACGAAAATTACTAATTATTCTGCTCACAGTTATCACCATACCTAAAACAGCCAGAACTTTTACCTTCCCAAATTCCGAAACCAATTACTTGTAACACAGTCAATGATCGGCCAATTACTTCTGCACACGAAATTCAGAGGTTGTCTTTAGTAAAAGTTTATGCTCGCCATAAAATACTCAGTAAGAATATACTCAGTACCGCCACGCTATATAATTCAAAGTTCACTCGCGATTCTCGTCGGAACGAATTATCACAACACTCTTTAAGTTTTCATAAACAGTTTCTGGTCGCTACCAGATACCATTAACACTGGGTCATAAAGCGGAAGTCATCCCAAGACTTCATCTTACACATAATGCGAAAAGTCAGATCCAGCACAACCGCCTCCAATGAAAGCTAGCTCGCGACTCCCTTCTCACTCTCCCACACTCAAAACTATATCTCCTCGCTAGACGGCCAACCGTCTCGCTTCACATTGGCTGTCAGCACTTACGACCAATGAGAACTCACTTCTAGGGCGCGGCTCGCGCCAAAACCTAGCAAGCACCAACCACTTCTCTAGGCTCACTGACGTCATCAAATTAAGTAACACAAAACTCTCTAATTAAAGAAACAAAACAAAATGAACTATAAGCTTTACTCTACATCTGAAAATTTATTATGTAGTCGCGAATGTTCTGGCTGTCTTATACATAAGTATACATACTTGGACGTCCGACATTCACTAGTAGGGGAACCACTAGTAGATTCGTGCCCACGTTACAGAGTTGGAACACTTGCCAGTTCCTGTAGAGAATTACATGAATGATTTTTAATAATGCAGAACGTCCCACATACTCTCACACACGCATTCTCATTCACACGCACCCTAACACACAACATACATATTTACTTAGAATTCTGAAACTAAAAACTTTCCAAATTTATATATGAACACTGAAAGTGTTATCAGATCATCGTACATAGTCACTGAAGGTGAACTATTACACCATTGTATTTATTTAAATTCTTGACTGTCGGAAAATTCCGTTTTTTATGGAATTTTACTAACTTCCAAAATACAACTATTTTTGATCTCAGACTTTGACTTGTACATCAAATATGACGTTCCTCAGGTTATTCCTTTATTAGTTATTAATATTTTTAGTTTCGTACAATGTAAGTGGCCTGCCAGCGCTACTCCACTGCTTTCACACGCGCAGCTGCAACAGATGGTCGTTACGTCAGTCTGCAGGACCCAACTCGTCCGTTACTGACCGTATAACACTCTACCGGCTTACATTGCAGTCCACATACATTCTGAAGTAAAGCTTTTAATAGACAAATGGGCGACCGCGCACTAGTTGCGACGCCACAAGCCATGTGAGTTGATTTTTCTTTCCTACAAGAAGTGAAAACGACTGCACTCCAGAACTATTACGGTTACGCCACACATGTGACGTCCGGTGCCCCTGCAGACACCGGAGTGGCAATATTACTGCGTGATGGTACTGATGTTACTGACGTCATGTATTTTCCCTCTGCTCGAGGAATAGCACTTACGGCGCTCTACACCCGATTCATTAATGTTTACGCGCCGTCGGGTACCACCAGACGTCACGACAGCGCCAGATTCTACTCCACGGATGTCGCCCCCCTTTTCCTTGGACGGTACGAAAACAGCGTCTTCGTCGGCGGTTTTAATTGCCTACCCTTCACCCCAAGGACCAAATCCCACACTACATGCCCTGTCCGGAACTGGGTGCGGTGATCCAAGAACTCCACTTGTGCGACACGTGGGAACAAGTTCACGGTAATTGCTCTGACCACTCTCATCTTACCGGTCATTCGGCCAGCCGACTTGATCGCATATATGTGTCGCAAGGCTTCACACAAGGAGCGGTGGCCGCCGAAGAATGCACTATACATCTCCTCCCCCAATAAGTCTGGAGCAGCAATGGCTTTTGGAAGCTTAATATAACTCACCTCCAGGATCTGGATTGCCGTCGGCAAGTTCAAGTAACGTGGACTGACTTTGAACGCCGTCACCGCCGATACACCTCGACTCTGGAGTGGTGGCTCCTCTGTACCAAACCAGCGATCTGCAGGACACTGATGCAGTTTGGCAAGGACGTAACTGCGTGGCATCGACAGACCCTCCATTTTTACTACGCGACACTCAGGGACCTCGACGCCTTACCCCCTTCCCCGGAGAGACAACAGGACCAATGTAGAATCAAGGTTCACATTCTATCATTGACGAAGCGCCGACTAGAAGGTATCGTAATCCGCTCGCGACGACGCGGCCGAACGGCCGCAGAGGAACCCACTACGCACCACGTTGTGGCGGATAAGCGCCGACATCGCCAACGCTTATTCACACAAGTCAGGACACAAGACGGTCGCTTCTGTACGACACAAGCAACTATAGTAAAGGCTGTGGAGGATCATTTTCGTCATCTTTACCAGGAAGGAACCGTAGGTGACGAGACCACTATTGAAGTGTTACAACAGGTAACGTACTATCGACGAGGCTACCGTGAATGCATTAACGGAGGAAGTCTCACTCGAAGAAGTCGAAGACGCCGTGGACAAAGGTGCGGTCAGTAAGTCGCCTGGGCCTGATGGATTGCTCATCGAATACTACCGGAACTTCCGTGACGTCATGATGCCTCGCTGGGTTATAATGTTCCGCGAACTTATATCACCACACTGTGTTGTGCCGCCAGCGTTTGTAGTAGGACTTCTCATACCGGTGCACAAGTCAGGTGGAAGGCGATCAATTAACGACTATTGGCCGCTCACAATGCTGAACGCCGACTACAAGATTTTCGCCGGGCCGTATTAAGACGACTTTGCAGATGAATCTCGCCCCAGACGTCGCAGGGGGAGAAGCCAACATACACATGACCACTAGTGACTGCAGGGACTTAACAGCGATCGTCTCTGCTTATTGAATGAGATCGGCGATCGTCTCCATCGATTTCAATCGCGCCTTTGATAGAGAGCACCATAACTTCCTCCTACGAGTGACCCCTGGCTGTATGGGATTTCCCCTGGGCCTCATTGACACCCTACGACGTCTTTGGACCGCTGCCAACGCACACGTCCAGGTCAATGGAAGGACGGTAGGACCAATACTCATTAATAGGTCTCTACGTCAAGGTTGTTCCCTTTCTACCTACCTTTATGAAATCGCACTCGAGCCACTCCTCGGGGGCCTTAACCACCGACTATCAGGCATCATGCTGCGGGACGTCACTTTTCACTATAGTGCACACGCTGACGACCTGCTACTGCTGGTTCGTTCCAATGACGAAATTAAAGCCTACTAACCTGGAGCGAGCGATACGGACAGGCCGCAGGCAGTCTTCTGAACATCAACAAATTGTTGGCGTTGGGTATTGGGCGTGGTCTTGGACCGCAAGTTCTCGTTCCCCTCTCACCAGTTTCTGATCTGCGATATTTGGGAATCACGTTCACGAAGGATGTACTCAAAACAGGTGCAGCAAACTATCGACGGTTACTACAGATCACACACGTCATGGTGCGCCAGAACCTGCTCCGGGACTTGAATCAGCTACAACGTGTTGAACACTTGAACCTCTACGTGGCATCAAAACTCAACCATGTGGCACAAGTCCTCCCTCCCACTACTGCTGCAGATAGGTCGCCGGCTTCAGGCGGCCTTCAGTTACTACGCTTCCGCAGGTCATATATTTAAAGTACGATACGACACTCTTACCCTTCCAGTGAACAAAGGGAGGCTGGGATTGGTCAACGTCAGGGCGAGAGCAGCTGCCCTTTACGTGAGCAACATGAGGAAACGATAGAAAACTCAACAAAATATGGCTCAAATGGCTCTGAGCACTATGGGACTTAACTTCTGAGGTCATCAGTCCCCTAGAACTTAGAACTACTTAAACCTAACCTAACCTAAGGACAGCACACACATCCATGCCCGAGGCAGGATTCGAACCTGCGACAGTAGCGGTCGCACGGTTCCAGACTGTAGTACGTAGAACCGCTCGGCCACCCCGGCCGGCGAAAAGTCAACATACCCCTCTCACGGCTCGTTTACTACAGGCTCTGATGCCAGTCTCTCACGTCCCGCCAGTGTTGGTTGTGTTCGTCGCACCACAGCTCTCCCATGTGTCGACATTCATTCTTGATTACAGCTATGTCAGCTCGAACCCCCCACACCACCACACGTCCACCAAAGGCGAAAGATTTTTTTACCAACCTTCTGCGGGCTGTTCCCCATAACGTGGTGGAAAACAAGTACCCCACGGTTCATTGGCAAAGAGCGTGGAAAACGATACACGACAACTTTCTGTCGTCCTCAGTGCGTTCGAAGTGGTATCAGATCGCCAACAAAAATATGCGACATGACAGCGGCTTCGCGATATTGGAGTGGCAGACTCGCCTTATTGCCCAGATTGTCACCTCTTCGATACTGATTAACATTGTTTTACATGCGTATTGTCCTCCGGAGGTTGGCGACTAACACAGAAGATATTGGCTTGTTACCTCCGGGCCACGCCTGATATGATATGACTGACTCTCAGATTCTCCTCTGCCCAGATGAATCTTACTTTCCCGCCGCAAAATATCATACGCTTAAATAGTTCAAAGGAATTACCGTCGCCTATATCTTTAGCGACGGAGGGAAAGAGAAGCTTGATTATTATTGGTGGTTCCTACAAAATGCAGGCAATGCCCTCGAACGCACGCCGAGATACCGTAAGCTCTTCGCAAATTATTTACGCAGTGTTTTCGTTAATAGCTGGAATTGCATAAGTGATTTACTTTTTTTTTGTTTATTCTTTGAATGCCACCTTTGTTGCTGCAACACTCAGTTACTAGAATTATCATTTGTACACGTTTCCTAAATGTATTCACGTGAAATAAATAAAAATAAAAAAGTAAAAAAGTGAGGGAATAGTTAGGGGCAACGCCTTTAAAAGGGTTAGTTCACTTCTTTTTTTTAAGGCAAAAAAAGCAGGAGTCCCAAGCTCTTGTCCCGGCCACAGTACAAATTTTAATTCATTTTTTTGTGCTTCTCATTATCGAACATAATGCTGATACTCATATTTCTCTGGGGGAAAAAAAAGATGGTAGAGCACTTGCCCGCGAAAGGCAAAGGTCGCGAGTCCGAGTTCGGTCCGGCACACATTTCTAATCTGCTAGGAAGTTTCAAATCAGCTCACACTTCGCTGCAGATTGAAAATTTCATTCTGGAAATATCCCCCGGGCTGTGGCAAGCCATGTCTCCGCAATATCCTTTCTTCTAGGAGTGCCCGTTCTGAGCATCGCAGGACAGCTTCTGTGAAGTTTGGGAAGTGGGAGACGAGGTACTTACTGGCAGCAGTAAAGCCGTGAGGACGGGGCGTGACTCGTGCTTGGGTAGCTCAGATGGTAGAGCACTTGCCCGCGAAATGGAAAGGTCCCGAGTTCGAGTCTCGGTCTGGCACACAGTTTTAATCTGCCAGGAAGTTTCACCCTAACTGTATGTTTAGGAAACACGAACAGTGTGCGTGGATCAAGATCGAAGTGCCACGTGGTCGGAGCGCACAACAGTGTTTCCTCTGGCATTACATTCCATCATCTCTAGGCAGGAGCTCCTGCGTGCTTGGGTGTGGGAGGTACTGTAACATCCACCTTATTCACCCTACTTGAGTCCGTGTGATTACGATCCGTTAGCTGAAATGAAGGAACCTCTTCGTGGCACATGGTGCAATGCTAGAGAAGACATCATCCGTGCCATAGGGCGGTCCTTACAAGACACCGACAGAGATGGATGCGCTGACAATTTCGGCGCCTTCTCTATCTGTGGGCGAAGATGATCGATATGCGAGGCGATTATATTGAGGACATGTAATACGGTGAACGTCTGCCAGTAAAATCTGATAAGAATTATAGCCCTGTTCCACTACTTTTTATCCAATCCGTGTACTTAGTTTTCTAGACATGAAATGAGATGAGCGTATGGCATTGCTGGCCGGGAGGTCCCGTCCGGGGAAGTTCGGCCGCCAAGTGCAGGTCTTATTTCAGTCGCCACATTGGGCGACTTGCGTGCTGGAGATGATGATGAGGACTATACAATACCGAGTCCGCGAGCGGAGAAAAATCTCCAACCAGATCGGGAATCGAACCCGGGCCCGCTGCATGGGAGGCAAGCACGTTACCACTCAGCTTTTTTTTCAAAAAAATTGTTTATGTATATTTTACGGCTTTTAATAATCTAGTGTTAACAGACGTAGCTTAGTGATGTGCTTTCAACCAGTTTTGATCAACTTCGACTTTTTTTTCGAATAGTGTACTCATTATATAAGTGCTCCTATAAGTAGAACGAGCTATTTGTCGTTGATAACAAGTGTCTTTACTCATTTGAGTATTCTTAGGAAATCTACAGTTTGCGTTAAACATACATACATGTAACTTGATGCTCTTCTCATAACACTATTCTACGTTGAATGTATTAAACTCAAGTAGTACTTAAATATTTGCTCAACTGCAGAAATTCTTTAAACCCCTTCCTAAAGCTTACAACGTCATTTCGTTTCAGGAAATCGTGTTAGTACCACACACAAACTTCCTGACGCCGCCGTATTACCTCACCAAACGTCAGGCTTCAGTACTAGCAACTTCTTTGCCAGTCTACTAATCTATGTCTGCGGTTTCGGTATATTTCACGACTAAGTAAATGTTGTTGTTATGGTCTTCAGTCCAGAGACTGGTTTGATGCAGTTCTCCATGCTACTGTATCCTGTGCAAGCATCTCCCGCTATCTACTGCAACCTACATCCTTCTGAATCTGCTTAACGTATTCATCTATTGGTCCCCCTCTACGATTTTTACTCTCCGCGCTGCCCTCCAATACTAAATTGGTGATCGCTTGATGCCTCAGGACATGTCCTACAAACAGATCCCTTCTTCTAGTCAAGTTGTGCCACAAACTCCTCTTATTCCCAATTCTGTTCAATACCTCCTCATTAGTTATGTGATCTACCCATCTAATCTTCTGTAGACTAAGTAAATAACCGTGTGAAATGTGATTGTCACCGCACGGGATTAGCCGAGCGGTCTAGGGCGCTGCAGTCATCGACTGTGCGGCTGGTCTTGGCGGAGGTTCGAGTCCTCCCTCGGGCATGGGTGTGTGTGTTTGTGCTTAGGATAATTTAGGTTAAGTAGTGTGTAAGCGTAGGGACTGATGACCTTAGCAGTTAAGTCCCATAAGATTTCACACACATTTTTTGTGATTGTAATTTTATCGCATGCTACATCCTTTTGATTACGAATATGGTCCGTTGCTTTCATAGATTGCCTACTCATAGCGTCTTTGCTTTAGGTAGGGCGCCATTGCCCAAAGCCGACGAATGGAATCGGACACTAGAATTTATCCTGTTTTGATGCTGGAGTTGTTCACGGCTAACGACTGCAGGGGCTGCTGCATCGTCGTCTTTAACTGTGGCCGTGACTGGAAGGGTACTAACCTATGAACTAGTGTCTATTAAAAATCTTAAGCTTGAAATCTTATCAATCACGTGCAGTCGACGATATCGTGCCACGACATCGTCGGAAAAGCATGACATCATGGGCGTTACCTTTGCTGCGTGTCCATCTGCGCATTGCTGCAATACGACGCTTCTTACTTCGGCGGCGGCTTTTGTGAGCGCTACGGTCCGTGGCGCCTAATTCGGACTGCCCTTGTCATCTGGGTACTTACATGTCTTCGTGCACATTGTAGCGCGGGCGCCGAACAGTTTGTGGTAGCAGCTATCATCAGCAGTAGCTTGACCTTGAGTGTTGTGTAATGTCTGTAGTTTGGATGAACGACGCGACCGCGTCTTCTTATCAGAGTCCGCCCGTAACTCCAAGTTCTGTAAGCGCGTGAGAATTCTTCCCACTGTGGTCCGTAACTCTCGGACATCTGTGATGTCCGGTGACTGTCGATAAGATGCGACGGCACAATTCGGCATCGGCTCCTTCAAAAACTCCGATGAGTGTTTTGTCACCTTCTGTTGTGACGCAAGTATTTGTTGCTGCTAAGCACATCACAGTAGTTGACTCCGATATGGCATATGCTCTATCAGTTACTTGCAGTAATTTATCCAACGACTGTATTTCATACGCTATTAATGTCAACTGTACCTTAGACGGAAGCTGTTGTCGCCAGATACGCAGCAGCAACTCACTAGATATTATGCTAAAGTCTACTATCGCTCGCAAAGGTCTTCAGAATTCGGACGGGTTTGTGTCCCCACGTTTCTCCTGGTAAAGAACTTGTGAAAGCCTCTGCTCAGGTAACTTCGTGCAGCGAGTCATTAGTGATGTTCTCAGCGCGAGGCATGGTTGTTGATGCGGTGGGTGTAGAATCACGTCGGAAGCTATTCTCGTCGCTTTTTGGTCCAAATTGCTAATTGCCAGCGTAAATTGTTCACGGTCTTCTGTGATCCTTTGTTGTGTAAAAATGTTTTCTAAGATCGCAAACAATATTTCCGGTTGTGTGTGCTAAATGAAGGTGTGTGCATAAATGGAGGTGTTCGCAATTGTAGCCGCGGCGCAATTGACACGGACGAAGCGGGGCAGGTGGAAAATTTTCGGCGCGGATCTGAGTTCGCGGCGCGGCCGTATCGTTGGAGTTTGTGATCTCGTCGTGCCCGTCCTGCTCTCGTTTCTCAGCGTCGACAGTTCTAAAACTTCGATCTCTTGTTGCAACTGCTGGATCTCGTCTCCAAGGGTCTGTAAAAAAATATTTGCGCCTGCCATTATTAACGGATGTAATCCGAAAAATGTTATTGCGACTTAAACTGTTCTTGTTTTCGGGGTCACCAATTATGTTAATCAGACATTTATTTAGTTAGCTTTCAGTCGGAAGTAACAGCTCTAAAAAAACCAAGGGATAAAGATCCTAGTCTCAAAATCAGTTAAAACAGTTACTCTTCCGAGGAATAAACAATGCAATTCACTGGTCGGTCTCTTGTTCCCAGTCACATCCTCTTTTCTTGTGCCAAATAGGAAAACGAACGGAAGGGTGTCGTTAAATCGATACAGCCGTTGGGTTATCAGATTTGTCTAGCGGATACTCGCCTATTAACCTATAAAGATATTCATCTGTATAAAGTAATTGATAATGTAATTAAGAAGATTGGAGTAAATGTAATGGACAGGTATAGGTTGAAGTGGACTTCATATTACTGATACGATCCTTTCCGGTATATTTTATGCTATACTCGTTATTGCTATATTCTTTTATAAAAATGTGTATTTGAGGGTTTAATAAATTTTTCAAAGTCCAAATAAATAAATAATCCATGTAATCTACGTAAATCAGTGTGCAATAACACACGCCAGCAGAATCTTCTTCCGCGTGATGGCCTTTGCTTGATGAACAACAGCGGTCGGCTTTTCGTTTGGCGGCAGTGCCGAAGATGCATACGACGTGTTACTGCGCCTTCCCTCGGCATTGAAACAAATGCAAAAAAATCATTCAAACTTTAGAACCGCGTAAGTATCATTGACAATCATCCTACTAAATTAAATTAAATGAATGTGTAGCTAGAGCCTCCCGTCGGGAAGATCGGTCGCCTGGTGCAAGACTTTTTAGTAGACGCCACTTCAGCGACTTGCCTATCGATGAGGATGTAATGATGATGAGGGTAACACAACACCCAGTCCCCGAGCGAAGAAAATCTTCGAAACGACGGAGAATCGGTGTGGGCCCCTCGTAGGGCATTCTGGCGCTCATGTCACTCAGCTATGGAGGCGGACATCTTACTACATATACGTACAATACACTATTATCTCCAGACCGAGCGGTAGGAAATGGTTCAAATGGCTCTGAGCACTATGGGACTTGACTTCTGATGTCATCAGTCCCCTAGAACTTAGAACTACTTAAACCTAACTAACCTAAGGACATCACACACATCCATGCCCGAGGCAGGATTCGAACCTGCGACCGTAGCGCGAGCGGTAGGAGACATGGTATCTGGTTACACTACACTTGGAATAATTAACAGTATGAAGTGTAATCTTCCACTTATTTGTGTTCTTCAGTATGTCAACCTGGTCGCGAGAATGGGTAATTCAGCGAGCCAATAATTTTTTCAGAGTGTTTTGAAGCCAAAGAGCATGCCACACGGCTGAATACCACAGATACACTTAGCACCCCTCTGGATCCACCTAATACGAAACAACACAGAATCGGACAGTTTCCTCAGGATTTAGATGCACAGGTGGTAGACACACTCTGAAAACCTCGTAATGGTGTTGCAGGCTAGGTTGTGCTACCAAACAATTGTTAAGAAAAAAATTCGGTAAGTCGCTCCGTTTCCAAGTTAATTAGATTTGAAGTTAACCAATCAGACCGTTACGCTCGCAAATTCAAGCGGCCTCCCAGATACAATTAGAGTCAGTTGTTCACATAGCGTGAATGATGGCTTAAGAGACTGCTCAACGTTTGGCTCGGACTCGAATCTTACGTCCCATGCCCATTTTTTTGTTTTTAATCACACTCTTGTTCAGCCTTAGGAAACCAACCGGAGAGCATGTTTGGCCACACCGACTCTGGCGGGCCACTTGAATTTCCATGCGCGACGGCCTGATTGGCTAACTTCATTCCTAAATTAATGCGGAAACGGTGCAACACACCTATTTACTTTCTTAACAACTCTTTCTCAGCACAACCTACCCTATAACATCCTTACAAGCTTTCCAGGCTGTTTGTGATCGCCCTGTGTGTGTGTGTGTGTGTGTGTGTGTGTAATGTATGCTGTCTGACCAAAAGTATCCGAACACGTATTAGTGGACATTAATACAGCGTATGCCGGCTCTTCACCTTCATGACTGCTTGAACTCTGCTAGGGACACTTTCAGTGCGATTTTGAATGTCTGCTGAGGAATGACAGACTAATCTCCCCAAGAACCGAATCCAGAGAAGATACTGATATTACTCGCTGGGGTCTAGAGCGAAGTTGACGTTCTGAGTCATCCCAGAGGTGTCGCATCGGATTCAGATCGGGAGTCCGGCCAGGCCAGTCCATTTCAGGAATATTACTATCCACAAACCACTGTCTGACAGATGTCGCTTTGTGACATAATACAGTGCAATCTGATACAAACAAATATCGTATCTGAACTTTTCCTCTACTGTACACAGTTCACAATGCCGTAAAATGTGTTTATATCCTTCCGAATTTAGTGCTTTCTCTAAAGCACTGCAGGGGACCATACCCTAACCACGGAAGACAGCGGCGTACTACAGCCCCACCTTCTCCACAGTTCAGTGTTGGAACTGTATAAAATGATAGGTAACGTTCTGCAGGCACTGACCAAACCGAAACCCTTCCGTCGGATTGCCACAGCGTGTAGCGTTATTCACCTGTCGTTTACGGTCATCCTCTGCTGCGTGGCGTCACTTAGCATTGACTACAAAAACGTGTAACTTTATGAGTAGCTGCTCAATCATTGTACTTTATTATTTTTATCTCCGTACGTACAGTCATTGTGCTAGCTGGACTGCTGGTACCATTTTGGGATCTACCACTGCTTTCTTCCACCAATTTCATGTTGGTTTTTTTCCCAATCACCATGCGTAATGTTCGGCGGTCTCTATCTGCCAGCATATGAGGCCTGCCTGGTCTTGGTTCATCTGTGGTTGTTCCTTCTGTTTTTCACTTTACAATCACATCACCGCCAGTCGACCTGGGCACCTTTAGAAGGGTTGAAAGGTCTCTGATGAATTTGCTGCTCTGGAGACATCCAGTGACTAGCCCACGTTCAGAGCCACTGAGCTCTCTTGACTGACCCGGTCTGCTGTTACCTCTTCTCTACTGACAGCACAATTTCCCTCTCCCCCTTCCAGAAGGCGGGTCCGCCTCTCATCATACCTTACTTATGAGTGTATTTTTATACACTTTTGACTCTGTAATAATAGAACAATTTTTTTTCAACCTCCAGTCGGTCACGAAATGGAAACCACAATGGAAATCAAAAAATGTTTTATTCGCAACAGTTAGATACACCTTCCAGCTAATTCTCTTCACGGTCGTCGCTCCAACCCAGACATTTGTCGTAGCGTGCTTTCAACGCTCCAATACCCTCGTCACAAAAGGCAGCTGTCTATGATTTCCGTCAATTCCCTAGGCTGGTCTGAAGTTCGTGTCTGGCCAAACTATTGTCCTTATAGCCAGCGGTTCATGGGGGAAGTGATGAAAATGGGAGGAAGTCAATTTCGTGCTGTATGGTGGGCGATCAAACACTTCCCATAGAAATCGCTGCAGGAGCTTCGTTGCACCTGCAGTATGCGGCCGAGAATGGTCATGAAGTAGGAAACGCAAGACGGCTACGTTATTGGGCTACATGAAATCAGGCGAAACCTCTCAGCAGGACTTCACATTTCGCGGGAGGCACTGTTTTCTAGGCATCTTTACGTGCTCACTGTGAGCTCAGAATTGAAAAGAGTGACGTGACGCGATAGACGCACATATTAGAGACAGTGCGCAACACACCTGTCCGAAGTTTCACTGGATTTCCACTGTAGTTTTAATTTCGCGTGTGATCGGGAGATGAAAGGAAAATGGTGTTGTATATGTGACATATACACTGACTGAAAAACTCGCAACACCAAAAAACAATTAACATAGATTAATGAAATTTTGGGAATACATTTGTCTAGGCAACATATTTAAGTGGTTAGGATTGCAAGGTTACAGGTTAATTTCAAATGGCTCTAAAGCACTATGGGACTTAACATCTGAAGTCTTCAGTCCCCTAGAACTAAGAACTACTTAAACCTAACTAACCTAAGGACATCACACACATCCATGCCCTAGACAGGATTCGAACCTGCGACCGTAGCAGCAGCGCGGTTCCGAACTGAAGCGCCTAGAACCGCTCGGTCACAGCGGCCGGCACAGGTTAATTAAGCGCGAGCTAAGCCATTTCATATGTGAAGTGCTGGTACATTAAGAACCCGTGTAACCGCCAGAATGTTAATGCAAGGACGCAAACGTGCATGCAGTGTGTCGTATGGGTGACGGATGCAGGTTTGTGAGATGGAGTCACATGCCTGTTGCACTTGGTAGGTCAGTACAGGGACGATTAATGATGTTTGTAGATGAAGAAATATCTGATGATCGAGATGGCCGAGACAACATATCGATACTCTGCTGAGCATGTTGGGTTAGAACAGCGTTATTTGAGAAAGCGTCATCCTGTTGAAAACAAGCAGTGCAATGTTGTTCATAAGAGCAACACAGCGGGTCGAATCGCCAGATTGACCTATGGATTTGCAGTCAGGGTGCGTGGGATAACCACGAAGAGTGCTCCTTCTATACTACGACAGACCTCCACCCTGTATTCCAATGAGCTCTTGCTTTACACCACTGAAGTCGCAAATGGCGTTGGTCTGCGGTCAGTGGAAAGCATGCTACACGGCCTCTGGCCCAGAGTTGTCCTTGAAGCAAACGATTTGTAACAGTTCCTTGTGTCCTTGTGGTGCCAACTGCTGCTCAAATTGCTGCTGCAGATGCAGTACGATGCACAACAGCTGTATGCCAAACTCGATGGTCTTACCTCTCGGTAACGCCACATGGCCGTGCAGAACTCGGTCTTCATCTACATCTACGTGATTACTCTGCAATTCACATTTAAGTGCTTGGCAGAGGGTTCATAGAACCACAATCATACTATCTCTCTACCATTCCACTCCCGAACAACGCGCGGGAAAAACGAACACCTAAACCTTGCTGTTCGAGCTCTGATTTCTCTTATTTTATTTTGATGATCACTCCTACCTATGTAGGTTGGGCTCAACAAAATATTTTCGCATTCGGAAGAGAAAGTGGGTGACTGAAATTTCGTAAATAGATCTCGCCGCGACAAAGAACGTCTTTGCTTTAATGACTTCCATCCCAACTCGCGTATCACATCTGCCACATTCTCTCCCCTATTACGTGATAATACAAAACGAGCTGCCCTTTTTTGCACCCTTTCGATGTCTTCCGTCAATCCCACCTGGTAAGGATCCCACACCGCGCAGCAATATTCTAACAGAGGACGAACGAGTGTAGTGCAAGGTGTCTCTTTAGTGGACTTGTTGCATCTTCTAAGTATCCTGCCAATGAAACGCAACCTTTGGCTCGCCTTCCCCACAATATTATCTATGTGGTCTTTCCAACTGAAGTTGTTCGTAATTTTAACACCCAGGTACTTAGTTGAATTGACAGCCTTGAGAGTTGTACTATTTATCGAGTTATCGAGTTCCAACGGATTACTTTTGGAACTCATGTGGATCACCTCACACTTTTCGTTATTTAGCGTCGACTGCCACCTGCCACACCATACAGCAATCTTTTCTAAATCGCTTGGCAACTGATACTGGTCTTCGGATGACCTTACTAGACGGTAAATTGCAGCATCATCTGCGAACAACCTAAGAGAACTGCTCAGATTGTCACCCAGGTCATTTATATAGATCAGGAACAGCAGTGGTCCCAGGACGCTGGGGAACACCTGATATCACTTGCAGTTTTGCTCGATGGTTTGCCGTCTATTATTACGAACTGCGACGTTCCTGACAGCAAATCACAAATCCAGTTACACAACTGAGACGATACCCCATAGGCCCGCAGCTTGATTAGAAGTCGCTTGTGAGGAACGGTGTCAAAAGCTTTCCGGAAATCTAGAAATACAGAATCAACTTGAGATCCCCTGTCGATAGCGGCCATTACTTCGTGTGAGTAAAGCGCTAGCTGCGTTGCACAAGAACGATGTTTTCTGAAACCATGCTGCTTACGTATCAATAGATCGTTCCCTTCGACGTGATTCATAATGTTTGAATACAATATATGCTCCAAAACCCTACTGCAAACCGACGTCAATGATATAGGTCTGTAGTTCGATGTATTACTCCTACTACCCTTCTTAAACACTGGTGCGACCTGCTCAATTTTCCAATCTGTAGGCACGGATCTATCGGTGAGCCACCGTACATTCCTGTTACCACCACTGCCAAGTATCTGCAGTATCACAGAAGGAACATCCAATTTCTCGTAACCCTGTTACACGACCTCGTTCAAACTCATGGAGGTGCTGACAATGGCATCGTTGTCGCCTTAAGGCATTATTGGCTAACATCAACTCACCACTCCCAGTCTGGAGGTAACTAACGTTCACAACTGTTACAACTTATATTTAAAGCAAACTTGATTTGCATCTCCATAGTGGCGCTACTAGCGGCGCTCATGCGACTGGTGCAAAATTTGCACAGACCTCATCTTTCAGATGTCGAAACACGCCTACCAACTTTCGTTTATGTCTTGTTACAGCAACTTTTTTCAGTCAGTGCAGGCAAAGGCACGGACAAAAGGCCGATTATTGAAGATTTTACGCCCTGAGGTGATCAGCACGCGCCCTCGTTTTGTTGCAGCTGACGCCATGGCGCGCCACTTGCCGGAGCTGGTGGAAAGCGAGCTGAGGAGCGGCGCGTTGACGTCTGGCCGGCTGCTGATGCTGCTGATGAAGAGGCTGCTGCTGTCCCCGGAGGCGCGCCACCGCGGCTACGTGCTCACCGGCCTGCCCTACGTGCCCTGCGCCTCTGAGGACCTGCCAGCCCAAGACCAGCTCGCCGCTCTCTTCTCCCTGCCACTGGCTCCGGACATCATCGTCCACATCGCGGTTCGTAACGTCTCAGTACTACCCACGTCTGTCTGCCTAAAACCTGGTTCACACCAGGGTAGTAATTAACCCATAGCGCCGGAATTAATTTTTAGTGATTTTTTTTAAATTGCGTTATTACGTCTGTAAAAGACATAAAGTACACAACAGAGTAGTTTCGACGAAAGTCATTACCGCCATTAGCGAGATATTTGATGTTGCCACATGGCAACGCTAGGCGCTTGCACTACCTAAATTCATATGAATTACAACTTCAACTAAAATAAGTAGATTATTTAAATTTCTTATTACATATACAAGTTTTGTGCAAATTTATTATTCAGTCTTCATCATACAGTTGATACTTTATAATACATTCTTATACATGAAATGTAATAAAACAGTCAATATACAATCCCACGTTACACTTTGAACACATTGTTCTCACAAGAGATTTACAGTCCTTGTGTGCACACCTTTTCTTCTTCTTTCCTTCTGTGTGCTGGACGAGGTGATCAGTCTTATCAAAACTAATTGAATGTGATATGCTGCTGTTGGAACATGCCCTCGATGCAGATAGTCTCCGGGCTCCTTTTGGTAAAGCTTAGTGTCTTTGCAAGTACACTGTCGGTACTTCTCTCTTAAAATCAAGCTGAGAAATAGGTTGGTTTCTTGCTTTATTATACAGAATTCAACTGTTTTGTATAGCGACATCTAACATCCAAGTAAAGAGACACCAGTACCATTTCTTGTTTCTTATTACAATGTGATAGCATGCTAGATTCTGATCCATCTGATCAGTACCTCCCATATATGTATTATCTTTGGCTACCAGTTTTGGTCTGGGAATCATTATATTTCGCTTTTTTAGCTGCGAGAATCTCTTGACTTGGTCAACTTCTTGTGCACCACATGAAGAAGAGATTATTGTGACAACTGAGTTGTCCAGCCACTGCACATACAATAATCCATAATTCTTCTCTATTCGGATCTGGGGGCTCAACAAACACATCACCTTATATCATCAATATAAAGAATGTCCAGCGCCTCAGCAAGCGAGAAACCTCTTCTAAAACAAAAAAGAGAAAATTCGTCCTTTTATGAGTACAAGCGCCTAGCGTTGCCATATGGCAACACCAGTGTTCAAACGGCCTAAATGAAAGTAATTTATTTCACAGCAAGCAGTAACCTCCAAAGAATATATAGTTGAGTATTTAAAGCACGATCATACTAAAAAAACAAATTATATATCGTAAATTACTGTGTAAAACAAACTTACTCGAACTTATACTCCATTTTTCTTCGTCATTCAGCAAACAACGATTTCCAACACTGCTTACGCCGCATAATTTCAATGTATCGTTAAAACTGTTGCATTGTAGTGATCTTTACAGTCTTGCGGAACGGAATCTAGTGCTGCCAACATTCTCGCTTCGTTGATGTCGTGGAATCAACGATTTTAAAAAAGTGTTACAAACTTTGCCATATGGCAAAGCGCGGCGCTAATGGTATAGTGGCTCACGATTTAGCAGTTCTATTAAAGAAGAAAACAGTGAGTGGACGAATGTATTTTCAAACACGGTTTTGTTAGTAGCATCTGCAGGCCAGATTCGTGCATCAGTTGTAGGCCGTCGAGAGGAAAAGAGTCTCCAAGAGACGTCGATCGAACGCTTGTCTTTTCGGTACACTACATCAGTCTTCCAGTATCTTCAATTAGTCACGACACATTCAGAGCGGCCTAGACACAACACGGCACACCAAACTGTCAGTTCCCTCAAAATCGTGTGAATTATAATATAATTGCAGGTTATTATGTCATTATACCTCAGTCATTTATTATTATTATTATTATTATTAAACATGAATAGCCTCATTAATTTATTAACAAGTTATTAACTTTAATGCACCGCAGAGGAAAGACATCCCTAATTTGAATTTTATAGTAAATAACTCCACTCAGACCTTCAGTGTGATACTTGAGCCTGCAGCTGCGATTCTTGAGCCTGCAGCTGCACACAGGTGGCTAATTCATGGCGAATCGTCGACAAATCAAGCCTTATTTCTTCATCGATGGATTTAAGTCTCTCTCTCTTTGATGTTGTAATTTCAGTCAATCTGAAGTAGCCCAGTTCGCCCAAATATGTAGTTGGAAACGGTAATAACACATTAACTGTTACCTCAGAGACAGCCGGTATTCACAGCTTACGGACAATCAAAATATATCGAAAACCAGTGCGAAGAATTTTGGTTTCAATGTTCTTGTCTGCTTACATATTTCCCAGTCCCTCTTGTAAACCCAAACCTAAATTATTTGGAAGACCTTCCGAATCCACGAATGGATCACGACTCCACTGAAAATCTCAACACTCCCTCCAAAATATTTTTTGAAATCCTGCTGCTGCAAGAGTACTAAATGCTCTTTAATTAAATCCACCATCACTGTATTATCGTCAGTAAGGGAACATACGGTTGGGGACATCTCAAACAATCCATTTCCAGTAGTCTCTATCCACAAATTTAACTTATTAATAAATCCTTGTGTATTTCCGTACTGGTCAGAATATTTTACTTCTATCTTGTACTTTTCCGTTTAGCTTCTTTCAGTGTACAAAAATATCGGAAAGATATCCCAAGTTAGATACCTATTCATACTTTGCAAATAAATCTGCATACTCATTGCCCTCCATGGTCAAAAACGCAAGTCCCTCATCTCATAGTTCGAACCTTTACGTTAGCACTTTACCTCGAGATTATAATAGCATTTGGTATGTAGCAGAAGCGCTTTGTACCCTGATTCCATTACTTGACACGAAACGTTAAAAAGCCGCAATTTTGGAGCCACGATTTGATGAACTTCAAGGCTTTCACTACTTCATCAATAGCAATTATCAAAGGTGATCACAAAGACTTAGCAACAATGGCTTTGTGGTGAATGAGACACCGGTCAGTTCATAAATTAGGATTTACTTCGTGTACCTCATGAAGTATTTCGCCACTGGTTTGTCGTTCAGAAGGTTCTTTGCGAAAAATTTCTTGTAGTTACGTCTCCATCAACATACTTCATGCAGAAAAGAAGTTGTGCGTGACCGCCAATATTGGTGTGCTCGTGAATCTGAAGTGAGAACTTAGAACTGCTCTTTATTTTACGAACACGATACAAACTGATACTGGGCTTGCTACCTACAAATAAAATGTCTCCACTGTACTGGGATAACATTAAAGAGATGTGCGAGTACATGTATGACACATGGACGATGACATATGGAAGTTAGGGTCTGGCAGTGATTCGTACTGGGATGGATGAAGTGGTTAAGGCTACTGCTCACGTAAAGCGGGATATCTGAGTTCGAGACATCGTCTGCCACAAATACTCATTGTCGTCTTTCGGTTATGTAAATGGAGGTGGTTCATATTCATAACTGGAAATATATTTACATACAGTTACAGTTACATTTAATTTCTTTAAAAACATAAAAATTCTGAAATGTCTAAAGTCTAAATCCCTTAAATTCTTGCAGTAATACATTTTGAGGGGAAAAAAAACAGAACGCACTGCGGCAGAATTATCCAAATGGAAGGGAAATCGGTAGATGTCATGTACATATACAGACAAACAAGTGATTTCAATTTGGCCAGCCGGAGTGGCCGAGCGGTTCTAGGCGCTACAGTCTGGAACCGCGCGACCGCAACGGTCGCAGGTTCGAATCCTGCCTCGGGCATGGATATATGTGGTGTCCTTAGGTTAGTTAGGTTTAAGTAGTTCTAAGTTCTATGGGACTGATGACCTGAGAAGTTAAGTCCCATAGTGCTCGGAGCCATTTGATTTGATTACAGTTTTAGAAAAATCGGATGATTTACTCAAGAGAAAATGTTTCACAAATTGACCAAGTCAGAAATTCGTTGGTTCGCCTGTGACCCTTATACGAGCAGTTATTCGGCTTGGCATTGATTGATCAAGTTGTTGGATGTCCTCCTGAGGGACATGGTGCCAAATTCTGTCCAACTGGTGCATTAGATCGTCAAAATCTCGAGATGATTGGAGGGCCGTGAATAGTAGGGAGATGGGAGCCTGACCCCAATTTTGATATCAAATTGAGGTGCAAATTAATTAAACATATCAATTAATAGCCCCAAACACGCCCACCCCCACCCCCAGATGACGTGATGTGCTTTCTTCAGCCTGCACGTGGGTTCCCACCCTCCCCTCCCCACACCTCCCCCCTCCTACCTTATTGGTGGGAATTTCGAATTTTGTTGGGAATTTCGAATTTTGGTGTGAATTTCTTTGTCCCTGGGCTGTGATGACGTCCCACTACACCAACCACTCGGGAATATGTGGGAAATTAAAAATGGTAGTGCTCTTTCCGGAACTCGAATCCTGATCCTTTCGGACGGAAAACTCAAGTGCACCTCCCAACACATGGAAACTGACCAGATGCAGTCATAAAGGTCCTTCCTAATTACATAACTACACGCATAGCGCTACACAAGGACTACCGGAAATCGCAATTCAGCTCAAAAATTGATAAAGCCATACTACTGGTGTTATTCTGTTGGAAAATTTCACAATGCGACTCAAAACTAGTGATAGGGGCACTTAAACTCTACCCTACACCTACAAGCTGGCAGGAAAAAGGTTGAGGTGCAAGGTAATATCTTTATTTTTTTGGCGGGAAATGTATGTACCTGATGAGACGCTGGTTTTGGACAGCAAGGAGTTTAATAAGTGTATTACCTATAAGCAATCAGCTGAGGGCTGTATCCGTCGCTATTTTACGTTAGAGTTCGCTAAAGACGCCTGCTCGACAATCACCCTGCACTCCAGGTAATCGAAGACAATACATGCTACCACTACTGACGGAAAATGCATCACTGATTTAATTACACATCGAAATTTTTATGAAAAAAACCAGTACTCATAATCAGCAGGTCATAATGCAACACTAGGAACTGGGAAAAAACCATTGCAATAACAACTACCACAAAAACTGACAACAGAAGATTGCAGAGGGCAGCAGTTGCAGCTGTGTCCTCTTCGATGCGCGCTCACGAGCTAAGTTGGAGGTCGTCTTACTCCCACTTCCACACGTTCTCCTTCCATCTCTCCCTCTCACTCTCCTCACTGTAGGGAGGGATAGAGGCCAGTTGAGTCTTGCTGCTGGTGGTCCACAAAGAGATCCTTCTGGTGTCATTGATATACTGTCTCCAGCCTGCGAAATCAGTCACATATAGACAAAAAACGAGCAAGACGCTTCATGCAGTCTGTTAAACGTATACCTTGGTAACTCTGGAACCCCCATGGAACAACGACAACTTGGAAAATAGGAAGCCCTCCTTCTAGTATGACAGCAGACCCCGCCGTATCTGGGAGGACAGTCTTCCTCAGCTTTGGCAGGAGCAGCCTGCAGGGTATGGCGCGAGCTCGTCGCCTCCTTGAGGCGATGGTCCTGCGCCACCACAAAAGGGAAGTTTTGCGGCACAGCCTCGCCCACCATGCCGCCCCCTGGTCGGGTGCAGCTGCGTCAGCGGTCTCTCACACGCTGGACCATTCTCCACACTGCCTCATCGCAAGCGACCACCGTTCTGCGATGGAGAACATTTGTATTTTACATCAACACATCTCTTATACCCAAACGTCTTCTAAAAAGGAAAACACAATCGCGACGACGACAGCTGTCCTCCTTCCGCGAAAATTTACTTATAGTTTTATGAGCAAAATCGTATCTCATTATTTTGCGACATCCGACGAAGTGCACTGCCACCGATTATATATGATTATCACTCAGAAACCTATACACGTCCACCATGCGTACAACCAAGGAAAAAGAGCTTCCACTTTTTTGCTGCGAAAACTACCGCTCACCGCAGAATGTCTTCGTTGTTTCGAAACCGTCATCGAAGTAAAGAAAAAGTGAGAATTGAAATTCCGAAGAAAAAACATCTATGTCAAGCAATCAGTGTCTGGAAATAAACTGTAATGCACGTGTGTATTGCAAACATTATTTCAGACACGTGAAATAACATTAGAGAATACATTGTTTCATGCCACTGGCTCACAAGTCGAAACAAACACAATCATTTTACGTTCGACAACAAGAAGCTGTGATTCAAGAGGACATTGCTGTTTTCTACCCTGTGGCAAGTCCCGTTTTATCAGTGTGAAGCTATATCACACCTGCGTTTATGAAACAAATCGTGAGAGCCTGTCTAGTTATATAACCTCCTGTAAGATTTTACCACATCTCTCTCTCTCTCTCTTCCGAAACCAATTATCACCTGTGTACTTACGTTTGACACATTTGCTCCATAACCCCCCTCCGTCTACATGGCTGTAAAGTTTAAATAATACAGCAGTTTCTTGTGTTCAAGTTTTGTAAACCATTTGATCATCACAGCCTATTTCACGCACTCTACAAACATGTCGGGAAAAAACACTATAATTTGTTCCACAAAGAGCTACAATTGAAATGTGTCTGCTTTATTATTAGAGGTTATGAAGTATAATGTTTGAAATAACACAGAAAATGTCTTTTAAACATCCAATCGTGACGATAACAATGAAAACAGTCATGATTCCAGGACAATAGATATATTCGATTTCTATTAGTTTTATGAACAAAATGGGTATACAAATGGTTGAAATGGCTCTGAGCACTATGGGACTTAATATCTAAGGTCATCAGTCCCTTAGAACTTAGAACTACTTAAATCCAACTGCCCGAGGCAGGATTCGAACCTGCGACCGTAGCAGCCGCGCAGTTCCAGACTGAAGCGCCTAGAACCGCATATTCGATTTCTATTAGTTTTATGAACAAAATGGGTATACAAATGGTTGAAATGGCTCTGAGAGCACTATGGGACTTAACATCTAAGGTCATCAGTCCCTTAGAACTTAGAACTACTTAAATCCAACTGCCCGAGGCAGGATTCGAACCTGCGACCGTAGCAGCCGCGCAGTTCCAGACTGAAGCGCCTAGAACCGCTCGGTCACCCAAGCCGGCCCAAATGGATGTAGTTTTGAGAGAATTATCTGTATCCAAACTTTAACCACTTATACCATTCCTTGTAACGGAATCTCCGATAAGATTTTACTGCTTCTCTCTTCCGATATATCGAAAAAACAAATACCGTCTGCGTGTTGACTTGGATCACATTACATATACATGTATCGCTCCATTGGAGTACGTGGCCAGCTCCCGAACTCGCTTGTGGAGGTCTGTGTAAAGTTCTGTCGACTGTACTGGAGGAAGACCATATGCAGCAGACCATAAATCACAAGAGAGAATTCCTATATTGGTCCTTCATAAGCAATTTAATATATTGTTTTTTCGGCTGCAACACACCCAAGCAGTGTATGACTACAGCTATGTAAACCGCCATACACTTTGTTTTTCTACATTGACTTGGAAATCTGTGTCGGCTGAAAAACCAATATTAACATGTTTCGATCCTTTGGCTCTCGCAGAAAGCTGACTTCGCATGGTGTAAACCATGCAGCTCCCACAACGCTGAGGTTGGTAGAAATAAAACGCAGAGTCGGTGTTTCTAATTGGCAAAAATGTGGAAGACATCGCAACATATGGAAACTGGAAGAGATTGCGACATTGTAAACCTTTTCCAACGGCTATCTCAAGTTGATGACCTATACTTTGTTCCACTACTCTGCAACTACAATATAGTAGTTTGCGAATGCCTCTGCCATATTATCCTGTGTGGATGGGCGTCACAGTGTCTCGCATTCATAAGATAAAGTTGGACATTGATAGATCCCTCCCACATTGTCCTTAACCAGTCCTCCCTACTACACAAATCTTACCCATGGCATCCATCAAAAAGCACAAGATCTCTTCAGATGCCCGCGTGTCCGTAGCTCCTGGTGTAGCTGCTAGCGTTGCTGCCACTGGGTCACGGGGTCCCAGGTTCGATTCCCTGCCGGGTTGGGGATTTTCTCTGGCCGGAGAGTGGGTTTTCGTGTTGTCCTCATCGTTCCATCATCATTCATGGAAGTGGCTAGATTGGACTGAGTAAAGATTGGGAATTTGTACGGGCGCTGATAACCGAGCAGTTGAGCGCCCCACGAACCAAACATCTTCATACTCAGATACGTGCGTTTCAAGGAAGATAGCGCCTCTTATCGATGTGTAGGAGATATCAGAGTGTTGAGGTGATATAACAGACGGTTAAATACATGATGCAGCTCCAGACAGATGGAGTTTCAAACATTTCACGTAAATAAATCGTGCTATCAATTCTGAAGCGTTATCACACTGTCTGGAGTCAATACCAGGAAGGTACCGGCATGAGACAAATGATCGTAGAGCACAAACACACATGCTGATGGCTACACTGTTCTGCACCTAAAATTGCTATATTGTTAATGCCATACGGTTTCTGAGGTATTAATTGTGTGGAATGCAACGCTCTTAGTACTCGATTGCAAGATACATTCGTCCAACATCAGACATACAACCACTCTGCAAGTTTTCTACCCCAATCACTACGGCGACAAACATTAAAATGGTAAACTACTTCGTTATACACTATTCTAGTGTTCTTGGATGACTTCGTCAGTATATATCCACCTTTCGAGCTGTAAACCAACCAGGATGAAGTCCGGAGACTGCTGTTCAGTCTTTTAGGAAATTAGTGGATTTTATATGTCTTTTTAAGTTGGAAACATACGTACCCTCAATCACATTTCCCGCATTAGTTGTTCATATTACTGTTAGTAGTAGTAGTATCGCTTTTGACGGATGCGGCTCTGTCTCACTAGGAAATAGTGCGAAGAAAAACAGACATGAATATTTTTGATAGCTGATACTTTGAGGTACCACCCAGACCCTGTTGCACGAAAATGCACACGAAGAAGCATCAGCTTGTTACGAGAGTAAGCACCACCACAATCAGCAGCCAAAGGAACTGTAACAGTCTTATTGCTGTTTACAGTAGCATTGGCACAGCTCTGGTAGCATACTTCTTGCTCAAAGAGGTCCTGGTCTGATAGGTGGTTTTGCTCATGTGTAGGATAATATAGCCGTTTCGTCATAATACCACATCTCTCGAGTACACCCGCGTAGTTTACAGCGGGAGGGTTAAAAGTGAATGCAGTCAGAGCATAATTTTTAACCTCTTCTCTGTCTTAACCACCGCATTTCGTGGTAGAAAGGCGATATAAATGCATGTCAGATGCACTATCTAACATGACGCCAGGACTTCTTTGTGCAAGAGGAATGCTACCAGAGCTGTGGTGATGTACCGTAAACAGCAATAAGACTGTTACATCTCCTTTGGCTACTGATCATAGCGCTCACTCCTTAAGAATATGCTGCTTCTTCGAGTGCATTGTAGGCAGTAGGGTGTGGGTGGTAGCTCAATGTATCAGCCATCGAAAATATTCATGACGGTTTTTCTTCGCTCTATTTCCTAATTGGTCAAAACTGGTACTACTGCTACTAATGATATGCACGACAGATGCAGGAAGTGCGATTGAGGGTAAGTACGTTTTCGTCTAAAAACACGCTTAAAAACCAATCATTTCCTAAGAGACAGAACAGCAGTCTCCAGACTTGGTTTATAACCAACTCGATCAGTGGATATTTGCTGACGATGCCATCCTAGGACACCAGAATAGAGTAGAAGGAAGCAGTTTTATCATTTTAATCTTTTTCACCGTAGTGATTGAAATAGGAAACTTGATGGGTAGTTATATGTCTGATGTTGAACCAATATATCCCGCATTATAGCATTAAGAGCGTTGTATTCCGCATAATTAATACTTTGGAAACTGTATGGCCGTAACAATATAGCATTTTCAGGTGCAGAACTGTGTAACCATCAGAGTGTGTCTTTACGCCATTTGATCATTTATCTCATGCTGGTACTTTCCTCATAGTGACTCGAGACAGTGGAATAATGCTTCAGAATTGATAGCACGGTTGATTTGCGGGAAATGTTTCAAACTCCATCCTTCTGGAGCTCCATCACGTATATACCACACGTTTCTTCTTAACCATCTGTTATATCACCGCAACATAACCGTCTGTTATATCACCGAAACACTCTTATGTGTACTGTACACTGATAAGAGGCGTAACTCTGCTCCACAAGCACGCAGGTGAAGAGATTATGTGCTTTTGGATGGGTGCTGTGGGTAAGATTTGTGTTGTAGGGAGGGTTGGTCAAGGACAATGTGGGAGGGATCTGTCAGTCTGCGACTTTATCCTATGACTGCAGGAATACTCTACACAAGGAAATATGGCCAGCCATAATTGTAAATTATGCGTTATGTTCAATGCGCTGGAAATATGTACATAACCTAGTGGCACCAGTGTAGGACGCTGTCTGGTATACTTTGGTATATATGGTCGAATGGACATACTGCACAGTCGTCTAAATCCATTCGCAATCTAATATACTGTAGCTGCAAAACAGTGGAGCGGTGATTTAGCGATGATACGGAAATTGGGAAGAATTCCGCTGTGTCATTGGCTGGCATTTAAATTATGGAACAGCTGGAAAAATTGCAAAAACTGATCTCGTCATCAACTGTAGTGTGTATTACCGTAAATCGTCCCATATCAACAACTTTTTCCCATCCCGCCTATCCACTGGTATGCTGTTGATTACCGCGTAAGATTGACTGACACCACTTGATTGAGACGGAGAGACCTTTGCCGGCTCACCGGATAGCTTCTACTTGCCACTATCGACCATGGGATTAAATGTTGAGGTCATCTCTTTCAGACAGTTGTTTGCAAGCATCCCGCAATTTTGCAGACTTGTCCCATTTCCATATGCCGTGATGCCCTCCACATGTTTTTATTTTATTTTTTTTTTTTTTTTTTACAAATAAGATACCGCTACCGCTTTTTATTTCTACTGCCTCACATGTGTTGTGAACAGCACCAACACTGGAACAGCAATCATATACGTGACTACAAAATGAGGCCACAATGCTCTTCAAAACGGAACACTTGCTACCCTGTCTCTATGGAAGATGAGGTTAACTGTGTGGGTAATCACCTTCAGATGGCTGTTGGGAACGCTCTACAATGTCGCAAACTCATCCAGTTTCCATATGTTGCGATGCCCACCAAATTTTTGCCAATGAGAAACACCGCCTCTGTGTTTTATTTCTGCCATCCTGTGTGTTGTGGGACCTGCATAATTTACACTATGCGATGTTCAGCTTTCTGTGAGAGCCAAAGGATCTAAATGTCTTAATATCGGTTTAGCAGCCGACACAGACTTCGAAGTCATGGCAGAAAAACAAAGTGTATGCCGGTGTACATAGCTGTAGACGTACACTGCTAGGGTGTGTTACAGCCGAAAAAACAATATATTAAATTCACAAATGAGATTTCCACTCTGCAGCGGAGTGTGCGCTGATACCAAACCTCCTGACAGATTAAAACTGTGTACCGAACCGCAAGGTTCGCAGAAGAGCTTCTGTGAAGCTTGGAAGGTAGGAGACAAGGCACTGGCAGAATTGAACTGTGAGGACGGGTCGTGAGTCACGCTAGGGTAACTCAGATGATGCCGGCCGCGGTGTTCTCGCGGTTCTAGGCGCGCAGTCCGGAACCGTGCGACTGCTACGGTCGCAGGTTCGAATCCTGCCTCGGGCATGGATGTGTGTGATGTCCTTACGTTAGTTAGGTTTAAGTAGTTTTAAGTTCTAGGGGACTAATGACCATAGCAGTTGAGTCCCATAGTGCTCAGAGCCATTTGAACCATTTGAACATATTTGCCAGCACGGTAGCTCAGCGTGTTCGGTCAGAGAGTTAGCTGCCCTCTGTAAGAAGAAAAACTGAGTTAACCGATCAACAACGAACTTAAACGGATGTCTTACGACGTCCGAACCGAGCAGATTCTACGAACAAAATGAGGTTAAAAAAAAAAAAAAAGGTAGAGCACTTGCCCGCGAAAGCAAAGGTCCCGAGTTCGAGTCTCGGTCCAGCACGCAGTTTTAATCTGTCAGGAGGTTTGATATATTAAATTGCTTGTGAAGGACCAACGCAGAAATTCTCTCTCGTGATTTATGGTCTGTTGCTTATGGTCTTCCTCCAGTACAGTGGACAAAACTTTACACAGATATGTGGAAGCGAGTTCGGGCGCTGGACATGTTCTCCAATGGAGTGATAGATGTATATGTAATATGATACATGTCAAAACGCTAACGGTATTTGTTTTTTCAATATATCACAAGAGAGAGAAGCAGCACAATCTTATAGGAGAATCCGTTACATGGAGTGTTATAACTGGTTAAAGTTTGGATGCAGATAATTCTCTAGAAGCTACACCCATTTTGTTCACAAAACTAATAGAAATCGAATGTATCCATTCTCGTGGAATCATAACGGTTTTCATTATTATCGTCACGATTGGATGTTTAAAAGACAGGTGTTAGCACATGTTCTGTGTTATTTCATACTTCATAACCTCTAATTATAAAGGAGATACATTTCAATTGTAGCTTTTTGTGGAACTTAGAAATGATAGTCTTTTTTCCGGCATGTTTGTAGAATTCGTGAAACAGGCTGTGATGTTCAGATGGCTTATAAAACTTGAACACAAGACTATGCTGTATGATATAAACTTTACAGGCATGCAGACGGAGGGGAGTAATGCAGAAAATGAGTCAAGTGTAAGGACACAGGTGATAATTGGTTTCGATGTAACGGAAGAGACAGAGATGTGGTGAAATCTTACAGGAGGTTCTATAACTGGAGAGGCTCTCACGATTTGTTTCGTAAACGCAGGTGTGATATAGATTCACACTGGTAAAACGGGACATGTCGTAGTGTAGAAAACAACAATGTCCTCTTGAATTACAGGTAGTTGTTGTCGAACTTAAAATGATTGTGTTTCTTCCGACTCGTGAGTCAGTGGCATGAAAGACTGTATTCTCTAATGTTATTTCACGTGTCTGAAATGTTTGTAACACACACGTGCATGACAGTTTACTTACAGGCACTGATTTGAAAACGAGAGACGGTCTCAGGTCGTGTAATTTGTCCATCAAGCGGAAAGAAATTGCTAAACATACATGTTTCTTCTTCGGCGTTTCAATTTTCACTTTTCCTTTATTTCGATGACGGTTTCGAAATAACGAAGACATTCTGCGGTGATCGGTAGTTTTCGCAGCAAAATAGTGGAAGCCCTTTTTCCTAGGTTTTACGCACGGTTGGACGTTTAGGTCTATAGACTTCTGAATTTTGATCATATGTAATCGGCGGCAGTGCACTTATTTGGATGTCGCAAAATAATGAGATACGATTTTGCCCATAAAAGTAAAAGTAAATGGATTGCGCCTATTTTAGTGGAAAGAGGACGTCTATTACCGTCGCAATTGTGTTTTCCTTTTTAGAAGATGCTTGATTATAAGAGATGTGCTGATGCTAAATAAAAGTGTTCTCCATCGCAGAACAGTGGTCGCTTGCGATGAGGCAGAGTGGGGGATGGTCGAGTGTGTGAGAGATCGCTGACGCACCTGAACCCGACCGGGGGGCAGCGTGTCGGACGGGCCAGTGCCGCTAAACTTCTCTTTTGTGTTGGCGAAGGAGCATCGCCTCAAGTAGATCACGAGCTCGTGCCATGCCCTGCAAACGTCTCCGGCCGCAGCTGAGTGTGCACCAAGATACGGAGGGGTCTGCTGTCGCTGTAGGCAGAGGGCATTCTGTTAGTCGTCGTTGTTTCATTGGGGGTCCAGTCTTTCCCAGAAATACGTTTAACAGATTGCATGAAGCTCTTCTTCTTGTCACTTGTCTTTTCGTGACTAATTTCTGCAGACTGGAGACAGTATATTATTGCCACCAGAAGGATCTCCTGGTGGACCATCAACGACAAGATAGAAAATTCTTCTATCCCTACCTTCCCTACCTACGGCGAAGAAATGGAGGGAGCAAGGGAGGGAGGGATAAAGGGTGGAAGGGGGGGGGGGGTAAAACCCACTCCAAGTTGATTAGTTCGTGAGTGCCCATTGAAGAGAACGCAGCTGCAACTGCTGCTCCTCTGCAATTCTGGAGATAGTTTTTGGAGTAGTTGTTTTATCACGATGTTTTTTCCACAATTCCCAGTACTTGTGTTGCATTATTACCCGTTGATTACTAGTGCTTGCCTTCAATTACCTGGGCTACAGGGTGAGTGCTGAGCAGGCGCCTGTAGCGAACTCTGACGCCAACCAGCGATAGAAACAGTCCTCAACTATGTGCTTAAAGGTAAAATACTTATTAAACTCCCCTATGTCCAACGCCAGCATCTCTTCAGTTGCCAAAATAAATAAAGATAGCACCTTACATACCACTGCTGTGTCCCTCACCACCGCTGTGTCCCTCTGTAAAGTATACAGATTATTTCTTTTCGCTGAAGCTACCGTAACAGGTATTGTTAATATGGATTATTATGGAATGGCTCTTTTCCCAATTAGAAGGTGAACTTGAAAACATTTTTCCGCAAAAAGATGGAGTCCCTCCCCATTGACTCTTTGTAGTGACCGTTGGTTTGGTGGTAATGGTCGATGCGGCAAAGCTCTTATCCGCTGGGTTCCACGTTCACGTGACGTAGCGCCATGCGATTTTTTCCTTTGGGGCTCTAAAAAAGATTGTGTCTACGTTCCGCCTCTACCTAATAATTTGCCAGAGTTGAGACACAGATATGAAAAGACTACTGCTTCCATTACTCCGGACTTGCTAACCAAAGTGTGGAAACAATTGGATTTTAGGTTGTTATGTATTCCGTAATACTAACAGCGCACATATTCAACATTTCCAAGAAAAACTAGGCAGTTAACTTTCAGTTTGATGCATGATTTGTTGTATAGTCTAAACTAAACTGTAGTAACATACCATTGAAACTGGGACATTCTTTTGAGGAGCCCGTGTATATTTTTTCCAAAAAGTACATGCCGATGATTTGAAATGACTGGAGGATATTTTTCCTATTGTTTCACTTCTCAGCAGTTTACCGTGCAAACTTTGTTAGGAACGACCGTTGTGAATTTTGGTTTTGACAATTACTAAACTCTGTAATGGGTTCAAATGGCTCGGAGCACTATGGGACTTAACTTCTGAGGCCATCAGTCCCCTAGAACTTAGAACTACTTAAACCTAACTAACCTAAGGACACATCCATGCCCGGGGCAGGATTCGAACCTGCGACTGTAGTGGTCACGCGGTTCCAGACTGTAGCGCCTAGAACCTCTCGGACACCCCGGCCGGCTAAACTCTATAATTGCTGGTTCCTTAATGCTGATACAGTATTCCAATCTTTCTTATCATGGACGGTAGGTATCTCATACCGTCACTTTCACCACTCAGTACTGATCCAAAACAAGTGGCGTTGTGTTGACATTCCGCCTATCTGGAGACACGAACATTTGATGGCGACGTTGCCTTCCATTTCATTGTCGTCCAGCGTGAATCGACGTTCATGCGTAAGGGTTTTAGACTTATTTGGCGTAACTTGTTCAGTACTCTCACGCTGTTACTAAAGTCTTCCTCTTCATTTACATAAACTACTTTCCTTTCTTTGTAGATAGTGGGTAACTTAGAAAGAACTTTCTTCACAAGCTGTGAAATGGATTAGGAGGAACTGTTGTCAACATACTGAAATAGAAATTCGTTAAATAATCTCCGTCTACAAATTACAATTCACAATCAAGTACCTGGCACAAAGTCCTCTATCGAACAATCCGCGGAAGAAACGAACTCTTAAATCTTCCCGTGCCAGTTCCGATTTCTCCTATTCTATTCTGATGATCATTTCCCCCATGAAAGTGGGCGCCAAAAAAATATTTTCGCACCCTGAGGAGAAAGTTGACGATTGAAATTTCATGAAAAGATCCTGCCGCAACGAAAAACGCCTTTGTTTTAATGATTGCCACTCCAGTTCGCGTATCATGCCCGAGGTACTCTCTCCCCTATTTTGCGATTATACGAAACAAGCTGCCCTTCTTTGAATTTTTCGATGTCCTCTATCAATTCTATCGGATGTAGATCTCACACCGCACAGCAATACTACAGAATCGGGCGGACGAGGGTAATGTAAGCAGTGTCTTTAGTAGACATGTTGCGTTTTCCGTGTGTTCTGCCTATAAATTAGTTTGCTTTTCCCCACAACGTTATCTATGTGATGGTTCCAGATTATCATCTGTAAGTACTTAGTTCCATTTACAGCCTTTAGATTTGCGTGCTGTAGCCGAAATTTAGCGGATTCGTTTTTGTACTCAACTAGATGACTTCAAACCTTTTATTATATCTTATATTTAAAATCGTCTCTTTGTTTGTAAATATTACATTATGAGTAATATTTCATGTTTTGTTTTGTTACCAGTGCTCTGATGACGAGGTTTACAGCAAAGGCAGGGATGCATGCTACGACCTTTATTCGGGTTTCAGCACATATCGAAACGTGTTTGAAACTGTTTCGAGGAAACAGCGTAGTCAGATGAACTATGACCAAGTTATCTACAAGGAGCTGCTTCAGGTACAAACAGGCCTATTATGTACATATAAATGTCAGCCAACTCACATCTATTTCTTTTGCAATGTAACTTCTTGATGCATAACATCTGCTTTTTATCCTAAATTGCCCTAGTCTTACTTATATCGCTAACGATACTTTATAAATGGTGTTCTGTGAGTTGTATGTAATTGCGTAAGCGGTGTTTTTGTAATGTGGTGATGGGAAACCAGTCGGAAACTACATAAACACCAACTCAGATTTTATCAGGCTAACGATGGCTAATGTGGCACACACCGTCTGTGAAGATATTTTCAGTTCAGATAACACTGTGATTGACGTTTCAGAGAGATTATTGGCGGGTAGGGGTTGGGGGGCAGCTGCCAGCCAATTGCAGTTCTTTTTTTGGGCCACGTGCTCGCTGGTTTGTAGGTACTTACACAGCTTCATCAAGAATAGCTGGCTGCACGCAGGTACTATTACCTGCCATATGCCAAAGCTATTTTGTTTAGGGCTTTAGTACACACCTCGATGAAGTTTCATTTTTTCTCTATTTGAAATTTTTCGATATATTACTAGGCAGTGAAAACAACCCTATATTTGTTCAAGACTTTGGCCACAGTTCTGGTCAGTACAGACATATCTTTCTTGAGAAAAAGTCGAAAAGAGAATAACTATTGTGTTTCCTTACAGTATCGATTCCACACCAGGCAGAACGCATTGAGAGGTTGGCTAGGTAGCGTGTGACTGACCCGCCAACCCACGGACACCTTCTGCTGCACGCACTCGTAGCGCCATCACCGAACAGGCATAAGAAGCGGCCGCAACGGGGCCAGTTAGTCTACTGGCGGAATCTGCCGAAGCATCAGCATGTTACTGGTATTCAGATTACGTGAGCTTTTAATCATTTCTGCCTAAGCGCCCACCTATTCCTCGCACCCACCACTGGCATATCGAACAATCGCCCTCGTTGGTAAATTGCTGGTATTCCCTCAAGAACATAGCACAGCAAATTTAAGGGATCATTTCAGCTGAAATACGTCTCTTCTGTGCATTTCAAACTTCGCTTCAGGTCTGGCAGGTGGAACAACTGAGTTAAAAAGAATTACGCACAGTGACACAGTAATGTGAACAGAGTTTAATAGACCACTGAAAATTTGGCCAGTCTATAAGATTTTAGTGGTGCGATGATAGACAACTTACTTCAAATGGTCATAAATGTAAAATTGTGCACCTCATCAGATAAAAGAGTAGCGTCCTTCGACTACAGTAAACACGAGGTGGACAAAAATATGACAACATCAAAAACACAACACATTACCTTGCCTAATACGTTGCAGGAAAAGTTGACAGTAGTCTTGGAATGGATAAATGCAAAAGAATGGTTAAAATGGCTCTGTGCATTATGGGACTTAACTTCTGAGGTCATCAGTCCCCTAGACTAACCTAAGGACATCACACACATCCATGCCCGAGGTAGGGTTCGAACCTGCGACCATAGCAGTCGCGCGGTTACAGACTGTAGCGCCTAGAACCGCTCGGCCACCCTGGCCGGCTGGATAAATGCAGGTGCGGTATGGGTTTCAAGGTAATCTTATACCATTCATCTTGCCGAATAGTGGCAAGCTCATGTAACGATGATGGGCGTGGACGGATAGCGATCTTGCACCACGCTCTCCAAAGCAGACCACACAACAATATTGAGATTTGATGTCTGTGGTGGCCAGGGTAGATGAGCTAATTTATCCTCGTGCTCATAAAACCAGTCCTGGGCACTTCTAGCCGTTTTCTTGGGACATAGAATCACCATTGGGAGACAAACGTTGTACCATTTGATAGACCTGACAAGCCAAAGTGGTCACCTAATCCTCAACTGTAATGCGACCTAGCAGTGTAACCATCGGGCCCTTCGAATACCACGATATGGCACTCTGAAACATCAAACCTCTGCCATGTTTCACTCTTGGGGCGTAAACTTGGCCAGAAGTTGGAAACAGTATCAAAAAAGACTCATCCGATCAAAATACTTTCTTCTGTTGCTCCATAGTCAAGTTTTTATGCCTTCGGCATCACATTTTCCTGTACTACAATGGCAGCTTACCAAGATTTAAGTGAGTTTGAACGTGGTGTTATAGTCGGCAAACGAGCGATGTGCCACAGCATCTCCGAGGTAGCGACGAAGTGTGGATTTTCCCGTACGATCATTTCACGAGTGTACCGTGAATGTCAGGAATCGGGTAAAATGTCAAGCCACCGACATCGCTGCGGCCGGAAAAAAGATTCTGTAAGGACTGTACCAACGATGACCGAAGAGAATCGTTCAACGTCACAAGAAATTAAACCCTTCCGAAAATTGTTGCAGATTTCAATGCTGTGCCATCAACAAGGGTCAACGTGCGAACCATTCAACGAAACATCATCGATATGGGTTTTTGGAGCCGAAGGCCCACTCGTGTATTCTTGATGACTGCACAACACAAAGCTTTTCGCCTCACCTGGCCCATCGGCACCGACATTCGACTGTTGATGACTGGGAACATGTTGCCTGGTCGGACAAGTCTCATTTAAAATTGTATCAAGTGGATGGACGTATGGAGACAACCTCATGAATCCATAGACCCTACACGTCAGCAGGGGACTGTTCAAGCTGGTAGAGGCTCTACAATGGCTTGGGGCGTGTGTAGTTGGAGTGGTATGGGACCTCTGATACGTCTAGATACGACTTTGACAAGTGACACGCTCATAAGGACCCTGTCTGATCACCTGCATCCATTCATGTCCATTGTGCATTGCGACGGACGTTGGCAATTCCAGCAGGACAATGCGACACCCCACTCGTCCAGAATTGCTATAGTTTGGCTCCAGGAACACGCTTCTGAGTTTAAACACTTCCGCTGACCACCAGACGCCCCAGACATGAACATTGTTGAGCATATCTGGGATGCCTTGCAACGTGCTGTTCAGAAGAGATCTCCAGCCCCTCGTACTCTTTCGGATTTATGACAGCAAAGCAGGATTCATGATGTCATTTCTCTCCAGCACTACTTCAGACATTAGTCGGGACCATGCCACGCCGTGTTGCGGCACTCTTGCGTGCTCGCGGGGACCCTACATGATATTAAGCAGATGTACCAGTCTCTGACTCTTCAGTGTAGTTCTGCAATGACTTCTGCAGTGTTGTGTCCATATTTTTCGTCACAGGCCATTTCAAGGCCCGTCTGTAACGATCACTCAACACGCACTTTCATCCTCATTGCGATAGAGCGGATGGTCTTTTCCGCTTTTTCCGTATGCCTTATGAAACTTCTTTAGAGTGCCTTCTGAAACCCCTAACACTTTGGCTACCTTGGCTACGGAAACACCCACTTTAAGAGCACCAGCAATTTTCCCATGTTCGACTTTACCTACTACGACATGATGGACTCACAACTAGACAGAACACCATTCTTATCACGACTTACGCTTACAGCGTATTGAGGACATCGCACAGGTGCCGTACGTAGTCAAATACAACAGCGCAACCTGCAGAATTGGGTAGCATCTGCATTTACGTTCAGGCATGCATTTCTCGAGGTGTCAAGTCGCTGAGTGAACATCGGGAAAGGGTAGCCAGCGAGTCTGAAAATAATAGGCCTTTTTGCAAAATTTCTCTGTATCAGCACGAAAACCAATGAGTTACATTTCATAAGAAGAACTTTTTACGCGCATTTGATATTTAAATAAAACAGCTAAATGAGATGCAATAAAATAGAGTTAGACAAAAAAGAATCTGCTCTGGGCTACTTCGAGTTCTATAACTCCGGGGTAAAAGTTCAAAGCTAACGGATGGACAATGCTCAGACCTGTCACGAACGAAGAGAACGGCGCCATCTAGCAGCTGGTAAGCGCACTAGCCATACTGCCAACCTAAAGACGATAGACCGAAAGTACAGATGATTTTCAATTTACCCCGTAACATCATTTGTTAAAAACAATGTTTCGAAGTCTTGAACCATGTCTCAAATATTAGCTTTACTCGCTGCAGATATCCTTAGTCTAAACTATTATAGGATTTTTTAAGTCTGCTATTAGTAATTTTGTCATAATTTATTTTTATGTAAATTATACTTCCTGTAGCAGTGCAGAAATCTAATGGAAATGAATTGTTAATACTTTGCTATTTTGTCTTTAAATGATACATTGTAGAAGCATTAGAAGAGGAATTGTAACTATAAATAAATAACGATAATAAAAAAATTTTTGATGTCGTCGTCAGAGGAATGTCACATTCTGTTTAGTCATTTTTGTACTAAAAGTCTCAGTTAATCTATCATGTGAAAAGTGAAAAGTGTCTTTTGCTCAGAATGGAGGACTTATTACTTTAAAATGTGTTTTGTGAAGTGACTTGCTCAACAGTATGTGTAGTTTGTTCACGACGTCAGTACCTTGTTTGAGGCGGTTTGGAGAGAGGAGGAAGCAAGTTTCTCAACCGAAACCCAGCACACCTACAGTCGCAGAGAGAGAGAGAGAGAGAGAGAGAGAGAGAGAGAGAGAGAGAAGTGGCGTAGGGGGAAAAGTTATGTTTTCCTTACCAGTTCTGGCACTACACATATGCTTACCACTTCAGCACGGCGCGACATAGCCCTCGTTTCGTTGCAGCTATGATACACACAGATGCTGTATTCTTTAAAGCCATTGTTGGCTGTGACCGTGCAAAACACTCGTGGCCTGAAGTCGACCACATCTACCGGCTTCCAGCTGATCCCGTCTACAGAACTCTCATTCAGGACGTTGTGAACAAACTACAGCAAAAGCCTTTCTTTTATATTTCTAAATGCAAGTACCTATTACTTTCCAGGAAAGTCTGTCAGTCGAACCAAATCACAAGAAGCATCTTGTGCAGCTTCCACAAGACATGGAGAAAGGAGTGACAGATTATTTGCAGAAATACAAACGATTAATGTCACCGGCTATAGACGACTGTATTGCAACGTTTCATCCCGAACATGTCATTCGTGTTGATGGAAGGACGTCTTTTGCACACATGCTTCAGGTAAATCAGCGGCTGAAACTGTGGTTGGTATTCAGATTTTCTACAAACTGTGCATGTATTCTTTTGTTTTTACATTCTGGGCAGCAATCATAAATTTTTGTAATCGTCTGTTTTGCCGTCTCAATGACATATTTATTTTACGATATAACTAGTTTATATAAATCATGGCCATCTTTGGATGTGTATACGATGAAGTGTGGGACGGGTGAGAGTCAGAAGGGAACTGGCGAAATAAAAGAATTAAATTCATCGAACTTGGGGTACTTTCTTGGCATATGGGATACAGAAATGGCTCACCATATGGGTGGAGGTAAATGTTTATCGTCAGTCTAGGAATTTGGTCAAAAATAATAAAGGAATTGGCAACAGCAGAAATGACAGTTCACGTTCATGTGGCTGGTGGCTGGGCCTGGCTGAAGACTCGAGTACAGGAGTGTATCTGCTCTATCCGATAACAAAGCAAAGAAACTGTGCTCTGTGTTCAAAGACTGTCCAGCGACCATATACTAACTCCTTCCAAGTCCCCATTGGGTGATATGGCTTCGTAGGTAAACCAGTTTATTCACCAGAGGCTGAAGGTCCCCCTGCCAGCGGATTTTACTGGAATGAACTGTTTTTATCCTGAAGGACAGGGTGGTTTAGCACCTAGGCACTGATGAAGTTTACTGGATAGTACTTCAAAGACCCAATGGAAAACCAAGGTTAAAATAAGTCCTAAATATTCCCAGACCACAGATACACGTTAAAGCTAATGCCTTTGCTCCATTGAATACACCTGTTTTCGACAGATCACCAAAGTTAAGCAACGCTGGGTGTGGTCAGTACTTGGAATTGGTAACTGCCTGGATACAAAGCCACATATTGTTCGCTGTTTTCCATTTAACTTTATAGCAGGGGAAAGGAGGGGTGGAGTAATGTTCCTGATCACCAGACACTGCATCAAATTGCTGGCTCTAGCTCCAAATTGTTTTGCAGTGTCACATGAAGTGAGGGCATGTGACATTGTTTCTGATTATCTGGATGGCACAGTTGAGCTCAGCGGCTCCCTTGATGCTATAAGGAACACCCAAAAAGTTTCCATTCAAAGAACATACAGTCCCGAATCGATATGCCAATCAAGCAAAATCACTGTGAGCATTAAGTCAATCAGTCCACTGACGCACCAGATTGAAGATAACTGTTTGGTAAAACACGGTGTCCTGCTGCGTCAAGAAGTCTGTAACTGCCTGCTGCACATCATCGTCCAGTAGGAACCATCGACCCTTCAAGGCCCTTTTTAAGGGACTGAAGGTGTGATAGTCACATGGGGAGAGATGAGGACTATAGAGAGGTTGAGTGTCTCTTTTGATTGAAAATTAGGCTGCCCTTCCAGATCGACTGGCGTCTGGTGTCGTATTGCAACCAGCACGGAACTTGGCACAGTTTCCACAATGGTGGTTTTCGACAGACGTGCTACCCATGCACATTCCTTATTCTCCAGTGGATGTCTGTTGGTGTTTGCCCTGCAGCAGCAGTAGTTCTTGTTTCTGCATTTACCAGACACACCTCAGAAGGACACAAACGCCACACTGTTCCCTTGCCCACATGTTGGTGCTTATATACGCACATCGGAGTCGCTCTACGTTGCTTCTACGTTGAAGCAGCGTCTTCAAATAAAACCTTCTGATCACCCTTTATATCCGAGAGGAGTAGGTTGTGTACCAGTAGCGGATTTCACTCTCACTTCTCCCATCATCAACCAACACAAACATGACACGACACTTCACACAAACCTACAGTTCACACAAACCTACACTTCCCAGATACACTTCCTGAAGGGGACCCAGAAGGATCCATCTCCTCCATGCCAATTTTAACAAACGCAACGAACATTTTGTCTTAAATCAGTAAGCATAAGGCTCTGGAATTTGGCCTACATGTTCAATGAGTCTTTCTCTACAAAGTTATACCGTCATGTTAATAAATCTTTATTAGTTTTTGTTTTTCAACTTTTTTAAAGGTACTAATTGTTTCTCTTCGATAACTCTTAATTAATACTATATTTTTTACGGTTTGTTACAACAGTGAAGCAAACGCAGCAAACATATTGTGAAAAACTTTCATTCTCTACTGTTAGCCGTTGGTGAGAAAATTTTCCTTAAATAATTATGAAAATTTGAACGTTACTGGAAATGGCTTCCACAGTTTTCTAATATATACTTGCCCCAATATGACTGAACATCGGCATCGTATTCTTTTTCTAGTCTTAGTTTCCTTTTCACATGTCTCTTATTCCATTCTGCAGGATGTCATAAACTTTTCTCTCTTCTTGTTGCACCTCTTACTCTTTCTACATCCGTTAGGCTCATTTCGGAAATGGTGTTGCGTCCTGGTAGGAAATCTAAACAGTCCAGTACATCACATTTGATAATTTTTCCTGTATTCTATGTTGCCAGTGCGTCATGCACTCCAAAATTCAATGTTTTAACTATACGAAAACTCTGTTTGGAATCCTAATACAAATTACTTTGTTTCACACTTTCATGGGGATATTGTGCTTTCCCATGCAGGCACTTTTCCAATAAACTTTCCTGTGAGAAATCCTTGAATATTGGCGTAATTACGCCAATTACAGCATTTGGCAAGCCGTTTTTTAGATCATATTTATGTCCTAATTGTTACTTACACCATGAGTCATTTTCTGTGGGGCATAGTGAGTTTTGTGAGAACTCATTTGTTGATGCAGTATGAAAAAAATAATGCCCATACTATTGTCCTCTTACGCTCAATGCTGCCTGTGTTTTGCCTAGTTCCACTACCGTAACACTTCTGCAGTCTATCGATAGTCTCATCTGCCAGTCTCCCTCTTCCTCCAAAGTCCTTACTATCACTAAGTTTCTGGGATGTTAATATCTGCTTCAGTTTGCACAAGAGAGCCCCTGTGTCCTTCTGCACATGTTCAGTGCATTTCTGTTTCTTAATGTGAACTTCATTGTCACGAGGTTTGGGTTCTTCTACAGTTTTATATCCCTTAGAATCACCATCCTCTAAATAGAAGGCCAGTAATCGACTTCTGATTATTGGGAGAATTTTGGGAAAGTATGGTGTGTCTGTAAAGCAGACTGCATACGGGACGCTATTGCGAGCCATTCTTGAGTACTGCTGGAACGTCTGGGATCCACACCAGTTCAGCTTAAAGGAAGCCATCGAAGCAATTAAAAGGTGGGCTGCTTGCCCCGCTACCGGTAGGTAGGTAGTAAGGTATTACAGAGATGCTTTGGGAACCCAGATGTGAATTCCTGGAGGGAAGGCAACGTTCTTTTCGAGGAACCCGGGAAAATTAGGAAAACTTGACTGCTGAATGTTTCTATTGCCGCCAACATACATTTCGCCTCGGCCGCGAAGATACGATACGATAAATTAGGGTTCATACGAAGGTGTATAGATAATCGTTTGTCCCTCGCTCTATTTGTAAGTGGAGCAGGAAAGGAAATGATTAGTGGTAGTACATGGCACTCTCCGCTGCGCACAGTACGGTGGCATGAGAAGTATGTATTCGTATGTAGTGTAGAAAGTTACTATACTGAACGTTATACCATTCGCCGCGCGGTTTGAGGCGCCATGTCACGGACTGTGCGGCCCCTCCCACCAGAGGTTCGAGTCCTCCCTCGGGCATGGATGCGTGTGTTGCTCTTAGCATAAGTTAGTTTAAGTAGTGAGTAAGACTGGGGACCGATGACCTCAGTAGCTTGGTCCTTTAGGAATTCACGCACATTTGAACATTACACCATTCGCCTGCTCTGGAAAAAATTGTTTGTTCCAAGGAAAATTCCGCACTGGCTGTATCAATGATTTTTATTAAATCTGCGATCGGTTTCGCACCACTTATCGGTGCATCCTCAGGCAATATACTGGTAACGTTGAACATTGCCCTGTAGCCACTCCCCACCATTCACATCCAATATACCGTTATCTGGTGAAAGCGGTAGTTAAAATTTAAGAATCTTTTTTTAAAAAAATTTAAATGATGGGAGCGGCAATGACCGTGCGAGCTGAGAGGAGCCGCGCGGCAGCGGACATGGCCTGACAGACTGGCCGAAACCCGGACAAAAATTGTTTTCACTCTCCCTACTTCCATCGCTCCACTCTTGCCACGAAAATTTGCTTCAGAAGCTTCAATATGTTCTTCCTTGGTAATGCCCTTATATCTGCAATGTTTGGAGAGAACGGTAACATCAGTAATTTTGCAACTGTCACCACTATTAAATATCACTACTCTATTTAGAGATTTATGATCTCTCCGTTGCTATGGTCCATTTAAATCAACAGTTAATTTTCTAAAATTTCCATTATCTGTCACAGCTTGTTCAGTTACATTCTTCGTGGTTGCCTGTGCAACGTCATCAGCAGAAGATCTCATCCATTCATTAATTATAAAATGCAGACCTGGTTTTGGCAAGTCCGTAATACCACATAACATTGCTCCTGTGGCACTGCCCTTGCAAGTGCAGCGCAAGTAGTATACTAGCCTTACACGTATGTCATGCACATACTTTCTACTATTACCACTACGAGGAATACTATTACAATTAAAAAATTAAAATATCATAATTTTCCTTTTCTTCTGGAAGACATTCTATATAGTTCCGTATGTCATTTAGTGAACAAAATGCGAGTGCACATAGTATCGGTCCAGATTTGTGATCTGATTCGGGACTTTCTAAGGAATAGAACTTGGTACTTTATTCTCGATTGATGTATAGGTAATTTCTGGAGTACCCCAGGGGAGGCTTATAGGGCCTGTGTACAGAAACTATCTAGTTGACAATGTTGGTAGCTGTATGAGCCTTTTTGCAAATGATTCAGTAGCCCGTGGGAAGACTGAAACGCCAGAAAACTGTAGAGAGGTATAGGAAGTTCTGCAGAGGATCGATAACTGGTGGGGTGATTGTCCGTTGATCCTGAATGTGAACGAAAGTAATGCATTGTGCACAAATATACTCCTGGAAATGGAAAAAAGAACACATTGACACCGGTGTGTCAGACCCACCATACTTGCTCCGGACACTGCGAGAGGGCTGTACTAGCAATGATCACACGCACGGCACAGCGGACACACCAGGAACCGCGGTGTTTGCCGTCGAATGGCGCTAGCTGCGCAGCATTTGTGCATCGCCGCCGTCAGTGTCAGCCAGTTTGCCGTGGCATACGCAGTTCCATCGCAGTCTTTAACAATGGTAGCATGCCGCGACAGCGTGGACGTGAACCGTATGTGCAGTTGACGGACTTTGAGCGAGGGCGTTTAGTGGGCATGCGGGAGGCCGGGTGGACGTACCACCGAATTGCTCAACACGTGGGGCGTGAGGTCTCCACAGTACATCGATGTTGTCACCAGTGGTCGGCGGAAGGTGCACGTGCCCGTCGACCTGGGACCGAACCGCAGCGACGCACGGATGCACGCCAAGACCGTAGGATCCTACGCAGTGCCGTAGGGGACCGCACCGCCACTTCCCAGCAAATTAGGGACACTGTTGCTCCTGGGGTATCGGCGAGGACCATTCGCAACCGTCTCCATGAAGCTGGGCTACGGTCCCGCACACCGTTAGGCCGTCTTCCGCTCACGCCCCAACATCGTGCAGCCCGCCTCCAGTGGTGTCGCGACAGGCGTGAATGGAGGGACGAATGGAGACGTGTCGTCTTCAGCGATGAGAGTCGCTTGTGCCTTGGTGCCAATGATGGTCGTATGCGTGTTTGGCGCCGTGCAGGTGAGCGCCACAATCAGGACTGCATACGACCGAGGCACACAGGGCCAACACCCGGCATCATGGTGTGGGGAGTGATCTCCTACACTGGCCGTACACCTCTGGTGATCGTCGAGGGGACACTGAATAGTGCACGGTACATCCAAACCGTCATCGAACCCATCGTTCTACCATTCCTAGACCGGCAAGGGAACTTGCTGTTCCAACAGGACAATGCACGTCCGCATGTATCCCGTGCCACTCAACGTGCTCTAGAAGGTGTAAGTCAACTACCCTGGCCAGCAAGATCTCCGGATCTGTCCCCCATTGAGCATGTTTGGGACTGGATGAAGCGTCGTCTCACGCGGTCTGCACGTCCAGCACGGACGCTGGTCCAACTGAGGCGCCAGGTGGAAATGGCATGGCAAGCCGTTCCACAGGACTACATACAGTATCTCTACGATTGTCTCCATGGGAGAATAGCAGCCTGCATTGCTGCGAAAGGTGGATATACACTGTACTAGTGCCGACATTGTGCATGCTCTGTTGCCTGTGTCTATGTGCCTGTGGTTCTGTCAGTGTGATCATGTGATGTATCTGACCCCAGGAATGTGTCAATAAAGTTTCCCCTTCCTGGGACAATGAATTCACGGTGTTCTTATTTCAATTTCCAGGAGTGTATATGCGAAGAGATCAGTTACTTAGAAATTCATTCGCTGACTGCGATTTCCTTGACATGAGCTGTATTAGGAGCAGATCTACTACCCAATAACGACATATGAATTTTTGCGTCAGACCAGGACTTGTACCCAGGCTTCCCGCTTCTCACATGCGCTCACAGTACCCACTTCAGCCATCCATGTACGCTTCCCGCACGGACCCAAACTTCCATATGTGACATTGTTTACATCCTTATAACGTAGTCCGTTAAAGCATCATCTAAGGCTCGCAATGTTACTTGGAATCAGTCAAGAAGGGGAATAAGACAACGAAGAATCGAGACCAATGTTGTTATACCCTTGTGGCAGCCAAGGCTTAATACTACGCACGCAAACTGAGCAGACACTCAGTGCGATGCCTGATGGGAGGGACCGTAAAGGCATTTCCCATTTACAGTCGCTTCCAACAATCAACTTAGTTTGCACGAATATTACTTAAATGCATGTCTGAAAGAACAGACACTCTTGACGATCCACAGGTGCACGAAATACGTCGAAATTAATTCGCTGACTGCGAATTTCTTGACATCAGAGACATTTCGAACACATCTACTACACAACAACGACATATGAAAATTTGTGTCGGACCTGCACACGAACCCGGATTTTCCCCTTATTGCGAGCAATCGCAGTCCCCGTCCACCACAAATTTTCATATGTCATTATGAGGCAGTAGATCTATAATTAATACAGCTGATGTCAAGGAATTCGCAGTCAACTATCTTCTTAAGTATTTCGTACAACAATGTCTCTTCTGTCAGACATGCATGTATGTAAAAGGATCCATTACTTTTCGGTTACACTACAAGTGAAAAATCACTGTAAACAGTAACAGCCGCAGAAAGTTCCAAAGTACCAAGGAGGAACCGTTTGGAGCAACCTAAAAGGGAATGACCTCATAAAACAACTCCAGGAAAAGCAGATGCAACAGATGCTAGGTTGAGATTAATTGGGAAATCTTAAAGAAATGTAATTCATCCACGGAAGAATTTGCTTATAAAAAACCTTGTTCGGTCGATTCTTGAGTACCGTTCATCAGCATTGGATCCCTACCAAGTAAGGTTAACGGAAGAGAGAGAGAATATTCCATCAAGAGCAGCACGTTTCTCTGCTGAGACGTTTCAGAAGTGATTGTCAATAATTCACTCGTGGAAAGTACGGTCCAAAAGTAACTAAAAAGCTCCAATACATGTGGGGCCACAAATCAGCCGTTGTCGAGATACAACACATTTTCTGTTCGGGTTCATCAGTGTCTAGAACACATGGCATCTCTAAACGTCAAAGTAGGTGTTCGAAATGTTGTCCATGCGTCTGAGTGCAACATTGAATTCGTGGAAATGAGCTGCGAATCCTCTCAGGCAGTTCTGGGGAATTCTGCAAATGCTGGAAGGCTGCTTCAATCCGCAAGCGTGATTCCTCAACAGAGTTGATCTCGGTAGTGTTGACCAGGTTTTTTACATGACCCAACACACAGCGATCCATGGGGTTTAAATCTGGAGACCTTGGAAGCCCTCCTCTACCTATCCATTGTTTACATACTTCCGAATTAGAAGCCAATGCATTCGTAAATGAAAATGTGTGGGAGCATCGTCATGCATGAACCACATATTCAGGCACTGTTTCAGTGGGACATCATGTCCATCTGGAAGTAGAGTCCACTGCTCTCCAGTTAGTCTCTGTGGGAGGAAGTGTGGTCCAATTATGAGCTCTCAGAACAGTCCTGCCCAGACATTGAATGAATAACGCTGCTGATGTCATGATATGTCTGTTGCATTAAGACAGAAATTCTCTCAAGGAGGAAAGTCTGCATTGTTGAGGGTTTGCACTCGCTGGAGATGATATGGGTAGAGTACTTCCCAATGTAAAATCCGCCACACACTGCTATGACCCAGGACATGTCCTTGGGTAGCAGTCCTCCTTGTTAAAGTACTCAGACGTTCGTGTACAATGCGTAACACCCTTTCCTTAACATCCGTGTGCGAAACTCCCAGTTTCTCTAAGGTGGTGATGTAACCAGCTAAATGTACACCTGTTGGGCTGCCTGTGAAGAGGAAAAGCTGCTTCATACAATTTTGCAGCGTCAAAGGCACTGCCATTCGCTTTGCCATAAATGAAGTGCATGTCAGCGTACTCTTCATTGATGCAGCTTCTGTTCCTGGTGCCTTCACGTTCATAGCTGATTGTGAGGCCGTTATGGAACAGTGTGTGAGGCCAAATGGGAAGTAGTTGTACATGCGTAAACAAACATATAGTCGATTCTAAACCTTCGGATACCAACTTAAATACCATAGTATCCAGGGGTGTTTACAGTTGGTTCCCATCTCGAATTAATACGATACCTTGGCAATGATTGATTAGCAGACAACTGTTTAATGGAGCTTTTTTGCTATTTTTGGTCTGTACTTTCCATGGGTGAAATTAATCACTATCACTTCTGAAAAACCCTGTATACAGATAGAGGTAGTGTTGCGTGCATAAGGTATAAAAGGACAGTGTACTGACGCAGTCATTTGTACTCTGGTGATTCATGCGAAAAGGTTTCCAACACGATTGTGGTGGCACGACGGAAATTAATGCACATTTGAACGTGGAGCTGTAGTTGGAGCTAAATGCGTGGCACATTACATTTCGGAAGTCGTTATGGAATTCAATGTTCCGAGATCCACAGTATCAAGAGTGTGCTGAGCATACCAAATTTCAAGCATTAGCTCTCACCACAGTCCACACAGTGCATGATGGTCTTCACTTAATGGCCGAGAACTACGACGTTAGTGTAGAGTTGTCAGTCCAACAGATGAACTACACACTTTGAGATAACAGCAGAAATCAATGTGACACATATGACGAATGTATCTGTTACGACAGTGTGGAGAAATCTGGCACTTAAGGGGATATGACAGCAGACAACTGACTCGAGGGCCTTTGATAACAGCACATCATCACCTGCAGTGACCCCCCTGAGCTCCTGAGTAGTAGGACAAATTGATTTCTGGTGCACATTTCGTATCAAATTGAGAACATATTAATTAATTAGATTAATTTATTAAGTACCCCGACCCCCTGATAATGTCATGGGTTTACCTTACCATAATGTGCTCAATCCCCTGCCACTGATTTAGGAAAATCTTCTCTCCTCCCCTCCCCTCCCCCGCTCAGGAAAAAATGGCAGGGGATTTCATATTTTGGACGGGGAATTCAAAATTTGGCAGAGAATTAGAATTTATTGGTGGGGATATCAAATTTTGTGTGCTCTTCTTGAGGTTCGGAGACCAACTGACCTAGTTCACAACACCATCACTACCACCAGAGGGCGCTTTTGGCCTCCCCTCTCCACTCTCCCCTCTCCACTCCCCCTCTCTCCTCCTCCACTTGTGAGGGAGCTTCAGTCTGTGCTGATCTACTGAACAAGACAGACGTAAGTGTTTCTTTTGTACACAGAACATTGTTTATTTAAACAATTTGGGCTGGGTAGGGGTAGCTGCTATTGATAGAGCACTCGTCCAGTTTTGTCACTGACTGTTGGATGTGGAGAAGATATTTTCGCTATTAATCTAGCACTGGAGAGTTGCTCCAGCCATTCTAGTCAATTGCCATATGATCACTGAACTGCAGGGGAGTACCCTCCCACTGATCTAATGTGAATAGCTGGTGGGAGGAACATGGTAATAACATTAGAACATCGACCCACAGACCCAGTATGCCTGTAACTCCTTGCTCCTATGCAAAGGACTCCTTATACCAATAACAAGTCACAGCCTAGCCAACTGAAACATGGGAAATATATAATATGATATCTCAGCTGAACAGAGCATCCCAAGACGAAAAAGAAAACTGATCAGTCACCCCCAGTCTAGTCCAACGCCATATCTCGCGTACATTGTGCACTTGAAGAGCCTGTCAGCTGGGACACCCGGCCAGCTGCGAACTGCGACTTCTGGTCACCCGACCCCCTCGTGACCACTCCTGGCACTGAGCGAGACACAGTGCAGCGCAACTTGGACTAACTGTAGCTCCAGCCCCGACATAGACTCCTCAGTTTAAATAATCCGAAATGGGGATGTTGCTTTGTCAATACACTTCGGATTTCTCATGCAAAATATAGATTCCCCCCTTTTATACAAGTTGTTTTCGAAGACAAATGAAATGACAATACAAATATTTCCGCCACACACCGTCAGGTGGCTTGCGGAGTATGGATGTAGATGTAGATGTAGATATTTCCACATTGCTAAACTATGGTCACTTGATGTGAAAATCCTGCTCAACACTATGGCATAGGTTATATTTCCTCTAAATATTCTCTCATCAAGTAGAAAAATATCTTTTCTTGTCAGTTTAATATCTGCTACATCCTGCATCACTGGACTGGAATGTTAAACTCATTTTTGGTTCATGATGGGGTGCTAAGACCATGCTCTACCAGTCACAGGATGCCGCCTCACTTTCGAACTCTCCTAAAGTAAATAAACGCCTAATCAAATATGAAGTCTCTCAAGGTAACAGCACGGAGAAGTTGAAAATATCAAGTTTATGCTACATATCACTTTAGAAATTCGGTAACAAAACTGATTTTATTACGATGGTCATCTCTCTCTGTGTAGATGGGGGACTGAAATTTCGCCTGATTACCACTCCAATTCACAAATCATATCTGTAGTACCTGTAATGTGACAACGTGCCGTCTAGTGAATGCCAGGCATAGTCAATGCGCAACGGTAGAGAAAGTGGACGTTTGTGCCATCTTTGTGCCAGAGTCGAAGGCAAAGCGTAATTGCTTCCGCCTGGTGGCAGCTAAATTAAAGAACGCAATGCGGGAGACAGTGTCTGGCTTGTGCTGCACTCTGACTGCGAAATAACAAAGGAATTAAACAAAATAATATTATTCCGTGTAGTAAAAATATAAATGTAATATTACTTGAATATATGAAAATGACTGTAATTGAATATTGTAATGCTATGGTATGTTTAATTGTAAATAGAGAACTTGGCGTAATGTAAAATAATGTTTAGGTGTGGGGGGAATCCCCGAGAATGCGAACAGTGTACAGGTTGGCGCGTAATATTGGCGGTAGAAGTAAGTTGGCGTAACTCTGAGGCAGAATAAGCGTTAAGTGGCGTAAAAGTGAGTGCCGGTGTGTACTACGGTACCGTTGCTAACAGACCATTTAGAAGTGAGTTAACACAGATATGGACTTCGTTTATCGTATGGCTACAAGCTAAATGGACACTAAGGCTTAAAAGACGCGATATTTCGACGGAGATGGGCTGTGAGCGGCAAAATAGTAAGGTTTCCCGTTCTGAGGTACATAGCACTGCATGGTGCAATGCTGTGTTAATTGCAACGAGTTGCTTGTGCCAACGGCGAGGTGTGAAGTGACCAGTAGCCGCATCCAACGGCGTATTGTGATCTCAATAACTGATGAGGTCCATTGGTGAGCTCACTTTGGTAGCAACGAAGTAGAAGTGATCTTACAAGAGTATTATTATGAACAGTGCTTGTTATACCGACGCCATTACCAGTATATTTATATTTTGTGAATCAAATTGTGTAATAGTCAAACCAAGTTCTCTACAGTGTGTAAAGTTTGGAGGCAATAATAATTTTGTGGTTTAAATTGCATTCCCCGAGTGTAATCAATTATTTAAAGGAAATAGCTCATTATTACCCCATATCCAGCGATTTCTATGTGCTGCAACATCAGTGAAAAGCTGTGATGCGTGAGTATCGGCATAGCTATATTACAAGAGAAAATAGTCGGAATTAACGCCGAAATTGCCAGCAGACGCCGCTCCATGCAACGGATGGAAGATGCCAGGTACTGTGCCAACTTAATTACTATCCAGCTCAATGTGGTGGCTATTCAGTACATTGCCATAGTCAAAAATTACTCGGTTCCGTCCGAGCAACGGGATTCTCAATTAGTGTTTTCAGTAACTATATTGACAAACAGATCTATGTTGTTCTTTAATTAAGCGTTCAAGGAAATTGCTGCCACCACAGTACACATTGTGCCTTCAGCACAATGCAAGCTCAATAACATTAAATTCAGTAATTTCTATTGGTGTAGTTTACATTAACCTAAAACAAGTTCAAGTGTTTTATCATGTGTGTTTATGTATTTGAAACGATTTCAGGCTGTGGTATTGTTTTAAATGAATAATGTCATCCTGCTAGACAATATCAAACATACAGAATTAAGTGCTCCCTGTTCAGTCACTTCAAAGAGATTATCAGTGCTACTAATAATCAAATATAGACGAAAAAATAAGTTTGTTACGCGCCATTATCATTATTTATTCCAAAAATTCCGTATGGTAGCTGGATCACCATAGGGTGTCTATTCAAACCGATTACACGTGAGATCCGCTTTCTGGAAGCCCGGGTGCCGCATGGTCTAATAATAATACAGCAAATTCGGGTAGTGGGATCGCATACTCTCACCTCTTCCACCCGCCGGGCGGCAAACTATTGATATTAAATTAATTGGCTAATTAATTAAATAGATCATTAGAGTCCCTTTGTATGGTGAGTATTTTTCTCCTGCAGTCGTGTTACACTTGTGAGGTAGCCGTTACAGATGCTTCCGTGACATATCTGGAGGCTTCCCACAGGCTAGGTAGTCACTTCCTCTGATACCAAAATGGGTGGTAACTGTCGTCAAATAGCTGAAATATCCAACGCTCATTGCATTCTGTCTCTCGGTTGCTGTCTCATGCTGGTGGAAGCAAGTCACTTAGAATTCTGGTATATTGCTCCCGAATTAAACCCGCTGAGAACTGTCGGTGTATAGGGGCAGTAGAATGTTTCACTCTCTTCTCCACCCCCATGACGCTTCCGCCACCAGACTGCATGTGAACAACTGCTACTGCCGCAACCGGATCGCGAACTTCCACTCACATTTCAGGGCTGTACTGCTCCCAGCCGACAATGCACTGCTCACGGTGCTGGGACAGTTGTTAATGATTCCATACTTGCAACAGTTATCCTATCTTTCTCAGAAGGCGTACATACCAGGCTGTTGAACAACATGCTTCCCTTCATTCTTCCTGCAAACCTATATGTTCTGAGATGTGTTTTTGAAATATCCTGGAAAGGCTGACGCAGTGAGGAATAACAACATACCTGTCTACTGATTGTCACATCCCAAATGTATGCAAGTCTACAGACCTAAGTTTCCCTCGAAATATAGCCCTACAGAAATGTTCCAATTGGCTCCTGCCAAATTAATGGGCAGATGCTTCAAGAACTCTAATGGGAATCCCTGGAGGGACAATGATATTATTTTCGAGGAAGACTATCGAGAACCAACATCTGAAGCTGACCGCAGAAGGATTCTAGCGCTCCTGCCAACATACATTTTTGCATAAGGACTGTGAAAATAAGATAAGAGAAATTAGCGCTCTTATGGAGGCATACAGGCTGTCTTTTTCCTTTGCTCTATTTGCGAGTGGAATAGGAAAAGAAATGGCCAGTAGTGGATCAGGATACCCTCCGCGAAGTGTAAATTTAGTCTGCCTATTAAGATGTCAGTCCACCCATTTATAGGCACACAAGCCTCACGGAAGAATGCTATAGAGAAAACAAAAAAAGAACTTCTGCTGTTGATTGTCTCACTGTAGAAACCTTTGTGTTAGTCCCTAATTTTCTCATTGCAATAACTACGCGAGATGTATGTGAGAGGTTGTAATATAGAGCCCACCGCTCAAATCCTCTTTCATCAGAGTATTGCTTACCTGCCATATTCTCACGAATCTTCCACGCTTTGATATATAGCATTTGAATCCACCTGATTTCGATGACCAAGAAATGTTCCCCAACAAGTTACAGACCCCTGCTAATTCTCTAGAAATCCCATCACATTCCAACAGCGCTTTCCATTAGTTAGGTGGCTGACAGAGAGCTGTTACAACGAGAAAAATAGCACAGTAACGTACAGGAGGATATTCACAACCATGCAGAGAATACGCAGACTGCACAAAGAAATTCAGGAGCATAACACCTAAAGTCCATTTATATTAAATTACAAAATATAAATATCTCTCCATACGTGACCTAATCTCTTTTATCGTGGTCCCATAAAATTAAAGAGACATTTGGAGATAAGAGAACCACTTGTATGAAAATCAAAGGCTCAGATGGAAACCCAGTTCTAAGTAAAGAAGGGAAAGCAGAAAGGTGGAAGGAGTATATAGAGGGTCTATACAAGGGCGATGTACTTAAGGACAATATTATGGAAATGGAAGAGGATGTAGATGAAGATGAAATGGGAGATACGATACTGCGTGAAGAGTTTGACAGAGCACTGAAAGACCTGAGTCGAAACAAGGCCCCGGGAGGAGACAAAATTCCATTAGAAATACTGACGGCCTTGTGAGAGCCAGTCCTGACAAAACTCTACCATCTGGTGAGCAAGATGTATGAAACAGGCGAAATGTCCTCAGACTTCAAGAAGAATATAATAATTCTAATCCCAAAGAAAACAGGTGTTGACAGATGTGAAAATTACCGAACAATCAGTTTAATAAGCCACAGCTGCAAAATACTAACACGAATTCTTTACAGACGTATGGAAAAACTAGTAGAAGCCGACCTCGGGGGAGATCAGTTTGGATTCCGTAGAAATACTGGAACACGAGAGGCAATACTGACCTTACGACTTATCTTAGAAGAAAGATTAAGGAAAGACAAACCTACGTTTCTAGCATTTGTAGACTTAAGGAAAGCTTTTGACAATGTTGACTGGAATACTCTCTTTCAAATTCTAAAGGTGGCAGGGGTAAAATACAGTTGAGGTTCGCCGATGACATTGCAATTCTGTCAGAGACGCTAAAGGACTTGGGAGAGCAGTTGAATGGAATGGACAGTTTCTTGAGAGGAGTATATAAGATGAACATCAACAAAAGCAAAACAAGGATAATGGAATGTAGTCGAATTAAGTCAGGTGATGCTGAGGGATTTAGATTTGGAAATGAGACACTTAAAGTAGTAAAGAAGTTTTACTATTTGGGGATCAATGTAACTGATGATGGTCGAAGTAGAGATGATATAAAACGTAAACTGTCCATGTCAAAGAAAGCGTTTCTGAAGAAGAGAAATTTGTTAACATCGAGTATAGATTTAAGTGTCAGGAAGTCTTTTCTGAAAGTGTTTGTGTGGAGTGTAGCCATGTTTGGAAGTGAAACATGGACAATAAATAGTTTAGACAAGAAGAGAATAGAAGCTTTCGAAATGTGGTGCTACAGAAGAATGCTGAAGATTATGTGGGTAGATCACATAACTAATGAGGAGGTGTTGAATAGGATTAGGGAGAAGACGAGTTAGTGGCACAACTTGACCAGAAGAAGGGATCGGTTGGTAGGACATGTTCTGAGGCATCAAGGAATCACCAGTTTAGTATTGGAGGGCAGCGTGGAGGGTAAAAATCATAGAGGGAGACCAAGAGATGAATACACTAAGCAGATTCAGAAGGATGTAGGTTGCAGTAGGTACTGGGAGATGAAGAAGCTTGCACAGGATAGAGTAGCATGGAGAGCTGCATCAAACCAGTCTCAGGACTGAAGACCACAACAACAACATGTTTACCATGCTAGAAATATGACAGTGTAATGGTGTCAGAGTCTTCACTGACAGCACAGTGTCTCTGTCCCTCTCTCTTTCCTTGTTACTTTTGTAACATGAAGGAAGATCATCTTGACTATCAGTCACAACGAGAGGGTTTTTGTGTTGTTGTTTCATAAGCAGTTTGATGCATTGTTATTTGCTGTTACACATCGAAGCAGTCGATGGCTCCAGCTGTGTACACGGCCACACATTTTTTTTTTTTTTTTTTTTTTGTGATTGCTTTAAGATCTGTGTCATGAGCTAAACTGATATTCACACGTTTCAATCCATTGTCTCTCACAGAAATCTGGGCATCGCATGGTGTGTGCCATGCCACTCCTACAGTACACTGGATGGTTGAAGTAAGAGACAGAGGTGGTGTTTCTTCTTGACAAAATTGTGGAAGACCTCACGGCATGTGGATACTGGAAGAGGTTGCGGCATTCTTTAGTTTTTCCAAACAGCTGATGACCTCTACTTTTAATCTCATCTTTCTCAGTGACGGGGTATCAGATGTCCCGGTCTTCCATTTCGAAGAGACAAAGTATAGTGATTCTTCATATTGCATGCCATCCCTGGAAGCTGTTGCTCACATCAAGACTCTCTCTATCTCAAACAAGTGGTGTCAGTCAATCATTATTTGGTAATCAACAGCATGCCAGTGGTCAGATGGGATGGAAAAGACACTGTCGAAATAAGACGATGTACTTTAATAAGCACCACTGCTGATAGTGTGATCAATTTTTGCAATTTTACAAGTTTTTCTGTAATTTCAATGCCAACCAATGACATGGCAGCATGCTTTGCAATTTATGTATCATCGCTAAACCACCCTTCCACTACTTTGCAAGTACTACATACTAGATAGCGAATGTAGATAGGTGACTGTGCAGTACTTTCATTCATGGTTTAATTCTCGGACATATACAGCAAAGTATACCAGGCAGCATCCTACACCGATATGGTTAGGTTATCTACATATTTCTTTCATTTCAATCGTAGTACGGAATTTACGACTATGATTGGCCATCATTCCCTATGTGGATGAGAGTCACAGAGTATTCTAACATTCATAGGATAAAGTTGGAGACTGAAAGATCTCCCTGCACTGTCTCTGACCAACCCTCCCTGCAACACTGTCGCTGATTTAATTTGCAACTGACCAGAAGTAGGAGGGTACTATACCCTTTTCATTCCATGTTTCATGAAAGAACAGAGCGAGATGAGTCCGTAACTGCTGTTCGATGAAGACTGTTCTGCACCAACCTTTCTCAAGGCACCCTTCCAAGTGCACAAAATCTCGCCAGATGTGTGCACATCGAGGAGGCAAGCACCCCTTACCGATATAGTAGATATGAGAGTGTTGTGGTGAAATAACAGATGGTTAAGAACAAACGTGCAATTTATGCATGATGGAATTCCAGATGTATGCTATGTGTGCTATCAATTCTGAAGTATTGTTCTAGTGTCTAGTGGCAGCACCAACAAGTTATTGGCAACATAGAAATGATTGTAGAACATGGATATATGGTCTTGCCCTTAAACACACTATAATGTTAAAGCCATGTTGTTTCTGAAATATACATCTAACATACATCTATCCTGCAAGTTTTCTATCCCACTCACTACGATGACAGACTTTAAGATGGTAAAAATACTTCTTTCTGCACCAAAGTAAAATATAGATTCTTTGTGATACATGCACAGTGCGACTGTAGAATATGTGTCCAGAAGTGACTGCATGCATTCGAATACGAAGGACTGTCTCCCTGCATCCAATGGACACCTAGCACATAAAATAGTGTCATCATTTTGTATCTTTAGAGTATAGAAGGAGACGTTACAGATGCAGCGGGACACCTTGGATGGTTGTTATTACTGGAGAATCTAGATAGTCTTCTTAAAATCATTGGTAATATAAATTATGTCAAAGATGATATGGTCTTTAGAAGGATGAATTTAAATGTGCTTACATGCACTACAGAACCATTTTGTGAAGAATATTTCTCTGTTTGCAGAGCAGTAGCACTATGTAGAGCTGTCAGTGGTGGATGGTTGGGTTCAGATGCATAACTTGCTAACTGCCTGTCTATAAATGATGCTGCCCGGGAAACAAACTCTGTAGGCAGAGAGAGAGATAGAAAACTCCTACGGCCCAAGAAGTTTCTGGCAGTCAACACACTGCCAACTAATGAATAACTTATTACTGGGATGATAAAAATAAATGATGATCTATAAATGATGCTGCCCGGGAAACAAACTCTGTAGGCAGAGAGAGAGATAGAAAACTCCTACGGCCCAAGAAGTTTCTGGCAGTCAACACACTGCCAACTAATGAATAACTTATTACTGGATGATAAAAATAAATGATGATCTATAAATGATGCTGCCCAGGAAACAAACTCTGTAGGCAGAGAGAGAGATAGAAAACTCCTACGGCCCAAGAAGTTTCTGGCAGTCAACACACTGCCAACTAACGAATAACTTATTACTGGGATGATAAAAATAAATACCTGAAAGCTGTAGTTCGTAGATGTCCTGACAGGGTTGTGGGTATGTATCAGAATTTGACGTATAAACAGAAATAACTAAACACATCTGGTAAGCAATAAGAGCATATAGTTATGGGGAAAAAATTTGAACAGCAACAGAAATCAACTTTGCACACAACTCAACTCCCTGTTGCATATTCCTGCATGGTGAATTGGAAGTCAAATGAACATGTAGAACTCTTTCCAGACCTTGAGTTTCTATCAAGTGCAGCACCACATGAGTCTGCAGACTGGCTCTCTGGTGGGTCAGAGCAGTATACTGAATTATTTGCAGACTTCGAGTTTCCAATACATCCACCATCTGCACCACTCATTGAGTCTCATATAGGTATGAAGCATCTGCTACTATACTTTTCATAATCGTCCTATCCAAAGTGCATACATATGGACCACTGGAAAGAGGGGAAGTCTTAGGACTTTTTAGTAGCTTGGTGTATAAGACGCACCAAAATTTTCGTAAAAAATGAAACAACACATGGGCATATCAGCAACATGACCATATAGATATGGAAAATTGTCGAAAAAATATGAAAAGTTTATAAAAGTAAAGTTTGGGGAAAACCCGGTATAATCACGATAAATTAATTTGAAATTTGTTAAATTGAGGGAAATACTCTGAAATATGTACCACTGTAGAAACATAGCAAAATTACGGAAATTGACTGAGAATACATAAAATTAGAGAAAAATACCATGAAATGAGTACAGAACAAAATAAATAAAACTACATGTTGTGGAGGAGAGTGGACTGACACCACATAGACATACCTTAATGTGGAAAGAGGAGGCATTCTAGAGATGTGGTATCAGGGCGAAACGGCCATACTATCCTGCAGATGAGCAATACAACCTAACATCAAATCATGACTTCTGGGGGCAAGAGGAAGATTACCAGGAGTGGTGGTAAACTGTGATGAGACTGTTATGTCTCCTCTGGCTACTGATCATGCTGTTTATTAGCTTGTAAGATGTCACAGTTTCTTATATGCATTTTCAGCTGCCGACGATAATTTTAGAGGACTGTTGTGAACATATCATAATTCCCAAACCATGATCAGGCTTGAACTTCATAAACAGCAAGATTCGTACACCTCTGAGAACCTATGTGGTGCTTGTTAAAAAAAATCGATGTTTTCTTTGGTGTGCAAGGTAGCTGTTTTATCACCTTACAGTTTTCACCATAGCTTATCGGAGAGAAACATGCAGGGAGAATGTATGTCATGTGCTGCAAAAAATGGTTCAAATGGCTCTGAGCACCATGAGACTTAACTTCTGAGGTCATCAGTCCCCTAGAACTTAGAACTACTCAAACCTAACTAACCTAAGGACATAACACACATCCATGCCCGAGGCAGGATTCGAACCTGCTACTATAGCGGTCGAGCGGTTCCAGAGTGTAGCGCCTAGAACCACACAGCCACCTCGGCCGGTAACCGTGTAGCCCTTGGAACGTGTCTGTTCCTTGATCATTCCTCTCTCTCTGACACATTCTTGGTGTGGACACCAAGCAGTGGAACAATACTTCAGACTTGTTAGCACAAGTGATTTATGTAAAATGTTTCAAACTTTTTTTCTGAGCCACTGACAGATATTTTTGAGGTACTGCAAATATTGTGTGTGTACATTTGCTTCACAGTTGCCCTGTCTACACAGATAGTGCAGCATGGTGTGTAATTTCACATCTCAAACACCCCTGCTACACATTGTCTGCTTCCTCATAAGATACATTTCCCATTGCTGGTGGTCATTTTACAGGACTGATAAGAGCATAGCATAATTTGTGAACCGTAATTGGATATGACCATTGAATGCTATACTCCTCCACAAAGTATACTGTGCATGTATCACAAAGAACCTAAAGTTTTCTTTGGTGACAAGGAAACAGTTTTATCATCTTAAAGTTTGTCATCGTAGTGAGTGGGACAGAAAACCTGCAAGGTCAGTGTATGTCAGATGTTGGACACATATTTAGTGCATTAGAATAATAAAAGCATTGCACTATACATTACTAATGTTTTGGAAACTACATGGCTTTAACATTATAGCATATACAGCACAGAACCGTGTGGCATTAGGGATGCATGTGTTTGTGTTCTACGATCATTTCTCTCTCGCCAGTAGGTTCTTGGTACTGACTTAAGACACTAGAACAATACTTCAGAATTGATAGCACAGTTTATTTACGTAAAATGCTTCAAACTCCATCCGTCTGGATTTACATCATACATAAACCAAACATTTCTTCTTAAATGTCGGTTATATCAAATGGTTCAAATGGCTTTGAGCACTATGGGACTTAACATCTGAGGTCATCAGTCCCCTAGAACTTAGAACTACTTAAACCTAACTAACCTAAGGACATCACACACATCCATGCCCGAGGCAGGATTCGAACCTGCGACTGTAGCAGTAACGTGGTTCTGGACTGAAGTGCCTAGAACCGCTCGGCAACTGTGCCCAGCTTGGTTTCATCACCACAACACACTCCTTCTTGATGTGTGGAATGTAAAGGGTATAGTGATCTCCTACTTCTGGTCAGTTGAAAATTAAACTGAACAGTGTTGCAGGGAGGGTTGCTCAGAGACAGATCGAGGAGATATTTCAATCTCCGACTTTATCCCATGAATCCCAGAATACCTTGTCACTCTCATCCACATAGGGAAAGATTGCCAGTCGTAATTGTAAATTCCACATTATGATTGAGATAATAGAAATATGTAGATAACCTAACTGCATCGATACAGGATGCTGCCTGGTATACTTTGGTGTATATGTCCAAGAATTAACTGTGAATGGATGTACTGTACAGTCATCTATGTACATTTGCTATCTAGTATATGGTACTCACAAAGTAGTGGAGCAATGATACATAAATATGGAAAGCATGCTGCCATGTCACTGGTTGTCGTTGAAATTACAGAAAAATTGGTAAAATTGCCACACTATCAACTGTTGTGCTTGTTACAATACATTGTCTAACATCAATGGTGTCTTTTCCATCCCATCCATCCAGTGGTATGCTGTTGATTACCACATACTGATTGACTGACACCACTTGTTTGAAATGTAGAGAGTCTTGGTGGGAACAACACATACCAGGGATAGCCAGCACCGAAACAGTGATGTATGTGGATGCAAGGACCAATGCTAGTGAGTAGGGTGACAAATGGTGACTGTACAGCATCAGTATGTAGCTTGATGTGTGTAGAGCCCTATATCAGTGTGTACAAATATTTTGTCGATGCCATACCATGTTGTTACATGGGGTCAGAGGTGGGCCATTTGTGTGCACAAATGTGGGCTGAGGTGTCATGAGGCAGTGGTCTCCCTCCATAAATCAGCAGAGATACTGAGAGATTGTTTGCAGACGAGGTCAGGAGGTGGGGTACTAGTCTGTTCTTTTGGTGTTACTAGCAGGCTGAGGAGTACAGCTGGGAATGCTTCTGTCTTCATGGTGTCGTGGGAAGTTAGGCTTGTTTGCAGTGCTTGATGAAACTGTTTCACAATGCCATTAAATGACATATGGTAGCTGGTTGTTCTGTTTAACTTCAACCCACACAACTGGACAACACATTTGAAGAGCATGCAGTCAAACTGACAGCCACCATCAGTTGTGATGTGACTGAGGTGGCCAGAGTGTGCCACCTGTGTCAGCAAAGGTGGGGGTGATGGTCTCAGCATTGATGTCCACTATGGGCATCGCCTCTGCCCAGTGAGTGCAGTGGTCCACCATCATCAGCAAGTAACACTTGCCATAGGATAGAGTGAGCAAGTCCATGACATTCACATGAACATGTGGAAAGTGGGGTGTTGCTTTGGGAAAGGCTCTGATGGACACATGGGTGTGCCTCCCGACTTTGGTGCACTGTCAGGCAGTCTTCCCATAGCCCTGGCCAGATGAAACATGTAGCCACGAGTGACACTGTGATGATGACACCAGAGTGTGACGGTTCGTGGATGCATTCAAAAGCTGGATGCATTCAAAATCACTGTGCCACAATTTCTCTGGAAGGAATGGGTAGTGTGTGCCCATTGAAATATCGCACCAAATTGCGAGCAGAGCTGGGAATGGGCAGTACCTCAAGAAGAAATACTTCACCACACCATATACCATAAGTCACTCACAGTCGTGAGCACTTCAAGTGCATTGTGACTCCAATGGCTTACATGATATAAGTCCAAGTGGCCACCAGCTACCGCAAAAGCACTGTTGAAGCACTATGCGCATGGTAATCTTGCAGGCATGCACAATCATGGCTAATTCACCGTCGTGCACTGGGTGAGTGAGTAGCATTGCTTCCATGAGGCTTTGCTTTGACTCAGAAAACTTTTTTCTATGGCGTCCATGCAGGTGGGAGTCCTTATTTGGAGGTGGGGCCACATACAGCTGCTGTCAACGGTTGTAGCATAGCGGGAGCATTAGATAGATCGCGCCTATAAAAGTTTATCATGCTGAGGTAATGGCATTATTTGTCATGTTTTTATGTGTGCAGCATGTTCATTAGCACCTGCGTTTTCTTCGTTAGGGGCATGGTTCCACTGTGGGTGATTAAATGCCTGAGAAATTCGATTTCGGAGTTGATAATAATTCATGCTTCGCTCATGCCCTGCGTGACGGTTGTTACATGCCAGCAGTGGAGTTCAGACAACGCTGAAAAGACAAAGATGTTGTAGAGGTATGCAAAATACCATTGAAAGCCTCGCAAGACACCATCCAGGACATGCTGTGAGATCTGGGCAGCATTCAGAAGGCCAAAAGTCATGTAAATGGCCTCAAAAAGCTAAAGTGCATGATGAAGGCATTCATGCCATGCATATGTCATCAGGTGTGAACACCTTCACACAGTCTGTATTTGCAAAATATATCTGACCTGCCAAGGCGTGGCAGATGAAGGTCCCACACAATTCGTGCATTTAAGGCACATTAGTCTCCACATGAGGGCCATAAATTGTCTTTGTTGGGGCCTAATTACAAGACATAGGACCATTAGGTGCTTGAGAGTTGAAGAACCATACCCTGTCGCAGTGTGGTCTTGAACTCAGCCTTTGATACAGAGAATCACTTGGGCGCGAGTCGCCATGGACAGCACGAGGTAAATGGCCAAGCATAGTCAGGATGTGGTCCCTCAGTGCACGAGGTGGGTGAGTGAGTTTTGGAAGTTTGTCCACACAGTTTGCATACAGTCCGAGCCTTTTATGGATTTAACACTGAAGAAAGTGGCCTACTGTTAATGTCTATCTTCAAACTGTTTGCCGAATCGATCAGGTGCTCTTTTGCAATATCAGCTAGCAGTTTGTAGTGGCTGAGGAAATACCTATCCAGGATTGGCTTGACATTATCCACACAAACATGCAGCGTATTTCAAGAACCAAATTTCGGTGATGGCTGCTGTATGTTTTGTTGGTAGATTTTTTTGCAGCTGTAAGAGTCAGTGGCTCAGTGATTCTGTGGCCCCTTAGCACAGATTCTCAGAATGTTGAGAGGTCAGAACCCATGTCAACAAGGTATTTGACACCCGAGCCCTTTGATATGACACTGCAGCTGGGTACAACTAGGTCCAGTTGCAGCTGGGGTTTGTGTATGCACAGGGCTGCCAGTACCCTGCTGCATTGTTGCTGGAGTGGTCGTTATATCAGCAAGAGCCACTTGGCTGCTTCTCTGAAGTCAGTGGGGAACCACTAGAAAGCATGTTACTGCTGGATATGCGGACTAGTAAGTGATAGCTGGATTGGCTCCCACTATGGAGTCTGTTGCTCTCTTCCTGTGAATATGGAAAACATTTGATAATTGCTAACACCTGGGTGGCAAGTTTCTGGACTAGTTGGTGCACATCGCCGCGCTAGGTAATAGGTGCGGTATGTTTCTGTCACTGCAGAGTGAAAATTGCTTGGGCAGGAGATTTGTAGGCTGTCATGGCTGTGGTACTGTGTACTGTTGCCAGCACATCATGCACTTGATTGACCAAGTCCACTATGGAATCCAGCCGCAACTAGCTCTTCAGCCTCCGATTGCACACTACCAACTCTCGTGTTGTCTTTTGCTGTTTCTCTAATGTCGTCAGCCTGCTTTTCAACAAAATAATAAAACACACAAAAGATAACACAAGAAAGTACACAAGCAAAGCATACACGAAAAACAAGAAAACTGTTAGTACCAAAAACTCAATGGTTTGCTATATTTATTTAGTCCTTCTAACCCTATATGTATAGAACATACACAGGGATATTGGATATGGTCTATGAACCATGGACCTTGCCATTGGTGGAGAGGCTTGCATGCCTCAGCAATACAGATAGCCATACCATAGGTGCAACCACAACTGAGGGTATCTGTTGAGAGGCCAGACAAACATGGTTCCTGAAGAGGGGCAGCAGCCTTTTCAGTAGTTGCAGGGGCAACAGTCTGGATGATTGCCTGATCTGGCCTTGTAATACTAACCAAAATGGCTGGTACTGTGAACGGCTGAAAGCAAGGGGAAACTACAGCCGTAATTTTTTCCAAGGGCTTGCAGCTTTACTGTCTGGTTAAATGAAGATGTCCTCTTGGGTAAAATATTCCAGAGGTAAAATAGTCACCCCCATTCAGATATCTGGAGGGGGGGGGGGGGGGAGAACTACTGAAGAGGATATCGTTATCAAGAGAAAGAAAACTGGCATTCTACAGATCGGAGTGTGGAATGTAGGATGCCTTAATCAGGTAGATGTGTTAGAAAATTTAAAAAGGGAAATGGATAGGTTAAAGTTAGATATAGTGGGAATTAGTGAAGTTCGGTGGCAGGAGGAACAAGACTTTTGGTCAGGTGAATACAGGGTTATAAATACAAAATCAAATAGGGGTAATTTCAGGAGTAGGTTTAAAAATGAATAAAAAAATAGGTGGGTGGGTAAGCTACTACAAACAGCATAGTGAATGCATTATTGTGGCCAAGATAAACACGAAGCCAATGCCTACTACAATAGTACAAGTTTATATGCCAACTAGCACTGCAGATGATGAAGAAATTGAAGCAATGTATGAGGAGACAAAAGAAATTATTCAGATAGTGAAGGGAGGCGAAAATTTACTGGAATTCGATAGTAGGAAAAGGAAGAGAAGGAAATGTAGTTAGTGAATATGGATTGGGGGTAAGAAACAAAAGATGAAATCGCTTGGTAGAATTTTACACAGAGCATAACATAATCATAACTAACACTTGGATCAAGAATCATAAGAGAAGGTTGTATACATGGAAGAAGCCTGGAGATACTGACAGGTTTCAGATATATTATATAATGGTAAGACATAGATTTAGGAACCAGGTTTTAAATTGTAAGACATTTCCAGGGGCAGATGTGGACTCTAACCACAATCTATTGGTTATGAACTGTAGATTAGAATGGAAGAAACTGCAAAAAGGTGGGAATTTAAGGAGATGGGACCTGGATAAACTGTCTAAACCAGAGGTTGTAGAGAGTTTCAGGGCGAGCATAAGGAAACATTTGACATGAATGGGGGAAGGAAATACAGTAGAAGAAGAATGGGTAGCTCTGAGGGATGAAGTAGTGAAGGCAGCAGAGGATCAAGTAGGTAAAGAGATGAGGTCTAGTAGAAATCTTTGGGTAATAGAAGATATATTGAATTTAACTGATGAAAGGAGAAAATATAAAGACGCAGTAAATGAAGCAGGCAAAAAGGAATACAAACGTCTCAAAAATGAGATTGACAGGAAGTGCAAAATGGCTAAGCAGGGATGGTTAGAGGACAAACATAAGGATGCAGAGGCTTATCTCACTAGGGGTAAGATAGATACTGCCTACAGTAAAATTAAAGAGACCTTTGGAGAAAAGACAATCACTTGTATGAATATCAAGAGCTCAGATGGAAACCCAGTTCTAAGCAAAGAAGGGAAACAGAAAGGTGGAAGGAGCATATGGAGGGTCTATACAAGGGCGATGTACTTGAGGACAATATTGTGGAAATGGAAGACGATGTAGATGAAGATGAACTGGGAGATATGATACTGCGTGAAGAGTTTGACAGAGCACTGAAAGACCTAAGTCAAAACAAGGCCCCGGAAGAAGACAACATTCCATTAGAAATACTGACGGCCTTGGGGGAGCCAGTCCTGAAACTCTTAACATCTGGTGAGCAAGATGTATGAGACAGGAGAAATACCCTCAGACTTCAAGAAGAATATAATAATTCCAATCCCGAAGAAAGCAAGTGTTGACAGATGTGAAAATTTCTGAAGTATCAGTTTAATAAGTCACGGCTCCAAAAGACAAATGCGAATTCTTTACAGACAAATGGAAAAACTGGTAGAAGCCAACCTCGGGGAAGTTCAGTATGTATTCCATAGAAATATTAGAACACGTGAGGCAATACTGACCCTATGACTTATCTTAGAAGAAAGATTAAGGAAAGGCAAACCTACGTTTCCAGCATTTGTAGACTTAGAGAAAGCTTTGAGCAAAGTTGACTGAAATACTCTTTCAAATTCTGAAGGTGGCAGGGGTAAAATACAGGGAGCAAAAGGCTATTTACAAATTGTACAGAAAGCAGATGGCAGTTATAAGAGTCGTGGGGCATGAAAGGGAAGCGGTGATGGGGAAGGGAGTGAGACAGGTGTCTAGCCTATCCACAATGTTATTCAATCTGTATATCCCCCATGAACCATGGACCTTGCCATTGGTGGGGAGGCTTGCGTGCCTCAGCGATACAGGTAGCCGTATCATAGATGCAACCACACCGGAGGGGTATCTGTTGAAAGGCCAGACAAACGTGTGGTTCCTGAAGAGGGGCAGCAGCCTTTTCAGTAGTTGCAGGGGCAACAGTCTGGTTGACTGACTGATCTGGCCTTGTAACACTAACCAAAATGGCCTTGCTGTGCTGGAACTGCGAACGACTGAAAGCAAGGGGAAACTACAGCCGTAATTTTTCCCGAGGGCTTGCAGCTTTACTGTATGGTTAAATGATAATGGCGTCCTCTTGGGTAAAATATTCCGGAGGTAAAATAGTTCCCTTTTCGGATCACTAGGCGGGGACTACTCAAGAGGATGTCATTATCAGGAGAAAGAAAACTGGCGTTCTATGGATCGGAGCGTGGAATGTCAGATCCCTTAATCAGGCAGGTAGGTTAGAAAATTTAAAAAGGGAAATGGAAATGTTAAAGTTAAATATAGTGGGAATTAGTGAAGTTCGGTGGCAGGAGGAACAAGACTTTTGGTCAGGTGAATACAAGGTTATAAACACAAAATCAAATAGGGGTAATGCAGGAGTAGGTTTAATAATGAATAGGAAAATAGGAATGCGGGTAAGCTACTACAAAACAGCGTAGTGAACGCATTATTGTAGCCAAGATAGATACGAAGCCCACGCCTACCACAATAGTACAAGTTTATCTGCCGACTGGCTCAGCAGATGACGAAGAAATTGATGAAATGTATGATGAAATAAAAGTAATTATTCAGATTATGAAGGTAGACGAAAATTTAATAGTCATGGGTGACTGGAATTCGTTAGTAGGAAAAGGGAGAGAAGGAAACGTAGCAGGTGAATATGGATTGGTGCTAAGAAATGAAAGAGGAAGCTGTCTGATAGAATTTCTTACAGAGCACAACTTAATCATAGCTAACACTTGGTTCAAGAATCATAAAAGAAGGTTGTATACATGGAAGAGGCCTGGAGATAGTGACAGGTTTCAGATAGGCCTATGTTATATAATTGTAAGACAGAGATTTAGGAACCAGGTTTTAAATTGTAAGACATTTCCAGGGGTAGATGTGGACCCTGACCACAATCTATTGGTTATCAACTGTAGATTAAAACTGAATAAACTACAAAAAAGAGACGAGATACTGGCAGAAGTAAAGCTGTGAGGACCGCGCGTGAGTCGTGCTTCGGTAGCTCAGATGGTAGAGCACTTGCCCGCGAAAAGCAAAGGTCACGAGTTCGAGTCTCGGTCAGGCCAGGAAGTTTCACCCGAACTGTATGTTTAGAAAACACGAACAGTGTCCGTGGATGAAGTGTCACGTGGTCGGAGTGCACAACAGTGTTTCCTCTGGCATTGCATTCCATCATCTTGAGGCAGGAGCTCCTGCGTGCTTGGGGGTGGGAGGTACTGTAACATCCACCTTATTCACCCGACTGGAGTCCGTGTGATTATGATCCGTTAGCTGAAATGAAGGAACCTCTTCGTGGCACATGGTGCAATACTAGAGAAGAAGTTTCATACAAAAAGGTGGTAATTTAAGGAGATGGGACCTGGGTAAACTGACTAAAGCAGAGGTTGCACAGAGTTTAAGGAAAAGCATAAGGGAACAATTGACAAGGAGGGGGGGGGGGGGGGGGGGGGAAGAAATACAGTAGAAGAAGTATGGGTAGCTCTGAGGGATGAAGTAGTGAAGGCAGCAGAGGATCAAGTAAGAAAAAGATGAGGGCTAGTAGAAATCCTCGGGTAACAGAAGATATATTGAATTTAATTTATGAAAGGAGAAAATATAAAAAACGCAGTAAATGAAACAGGCAAAAACGAATGAAAATGTTTCAAAAAATGAGATCAACAGGAAGTGCATAATGGCTAAAGGACAAATGTAAGGATGTAGAGGCTTATCTCGCTAGGGGTAAGATAGATATTGCCTACAGGAAAATTAAAAAGAGACCTTTGGAGAAAAGAGAGCCACTTGTATGAATATCAAGAGCTCAGATGGAAATCCAGTTCTAAGCAAAGAAGGGAAAGCAGAAAGGTGGGAGGAGTATATAGAGGGTCTATACAAGGGCAATGTACTTGAGGACAATATTATGGAAATGGAAGAGGATGTAGATGAAGATGAATTGGGAGAGATGATACTGCGTGAAGAGTTTGACAGAGCACTGATAGACCTCAGTCGAAACAAGGCCCTGAGAGTATACAACATTCCATTACAACTACTGACAGCCGTGGGAGAGCCTGTCCTGACAAAACTCTTCCATCGGGTGAGCAAGATATTTGAGACAGGCGAAAAGCCCTCAGACTTCAAGCATAATGTAATAATTCCAATCCCAAAGAAAGCAGGTGTTGACAGATGTGAAAATTACTGAACTATCAGTTTAATAAATCATGGCTGCAAAATACTAACGCTAATTCTTTACAGATGAATCGAAAAACTAGTATAACCTGACCTCGGGGAAGATCAGTTTGGATTCCATAGAAATGTTGGAACACATGAGCCAATACTGATCCTACGACATCTTAGAAGCTAGTTTAAGGAAAAGCAGACCTACATTTCTAGCATTTGTAGACTTAGAGAAAGCTTTTGACAATGTTGACTGGAACACTCTCTTTCAAATTCTGAAGGTGGCAGGGGTACAATACAGGGAGCGAAAAGCTATTTACAACTCGTACAGAAACCAGATGGCAGTTATAAGTCGAGGGACATGAAAGGGAAGCAGTGGTTGGGGAGGGAGTGAGACAGGGTTGTAGCCTCTCCCTGATGTTATTCAATCTGTATATTGAGAAAGCAGTAAAGGAAACAAAAGACAAATTTGGTGTAGGTATTAAAATCCATGGAGAAGAAATAAAAACTTTGAGGTTCGCCGATGACATTTTAATTCTGTCAGAGACAGTAAAGGACTTGGAAGAGCAGTTGAACGGAATGGACAGTATCTTGAAAGAAGGGTATAAGATGAACATCAACAAAAGCAAAACAAGGCTCATGGAATGTAGTTGAATTAAGTCGGGTGATGCTGAGGGAATTAGATTATGAAATGAGACACTTAAAGTAGTAAAAGGAGTTTTGCTATTCGGGGAGTAAAATATCTGATGATGGTCGAAGTAGAGAGGATATAAAATGTAGACTGGCAATGGCAAGGAAAGCATTTCTGAAGAAGAGAAATTTGTTAACATCGAGTATAGATTTAAGTGTCAGGAAGTCTTCTCTGAAAGTATTTGTATGGAGTGTAGCCATGTATGGAAGTGAAAGATGGATGATAAATAGCTTGGACAGTAAGAGAATAGAAGCTTTTGAAATGTGGTGCTATGTAAGAATGCTGAAGATTAGCTGGGTAGATCACATAACTAATGAGGAGGTATTGAATAGAATTGGGGAGAAGAGGATTTTGTGGCACAACTTGACTAGAAGAAGGCATTGGTTGGTATGACATGTTCTGAGGCATCAAGGGATTGCCAATTTAGTATTGGAGGGCAGTGTGGAGGGTAAAAATAGTAGAGGGAGACCAAGAGATGAATACACTAAGCAGATTCAGAAGGATGTAGGTTGCAGTAGGTACTGGGAGATGAAGCAGGTTGCACAGGATAGAGTAGCATGGAGGGCTGCATCAAACTAGTCTCAGGACTGAAGTCCACAGCAACAACAACAACATATTGAGCAAACAGTAAAGGAAACATAAGAAAAATTCGATGTAGGTATGAAAGTCCATGGAGAAGAAATAAAAACTATGATGTTCGCCAATGACATTGTAATTCTGTCAGAGACAGCAAAGGACTTGGAAGAGCAGTTGAACTGAATGGAGTGTCTTGAAAGGAGGATATAAGATGAACATCAACAAAAGCATAACGAGGATAATGGAATATAGTTGAATTAAGTCGAGTGATGCTGAGGGAATTAGATTAGGAAATGAGACACTTAAAGTTGTAAAGGAGTTTTGCTATTTGGGGAGCAAAATAACTGATGATCGTCGAATTAGAGAGGATATAAAATGTACACTGGCAACGAAAGCGTTTCTGAAGAAGAGAAATTTGTTAACATTGTGTATAAATTTAAGTGTCAGGAAGTCGTTTCTGAAAGTGTTTGTATGGAGTGTTGCCATGTATGGAAGTGAAACATGGATGATAAATAGTTTGGACAATAAGAGAATAGAAGCTTTTGAAATGTGGTGCTACAGAAGAATGCTGAAAATTAGATGGGTAGATCACATAACTAATGAGGGGGTATTGAATAGAATTGGGTAGAAGAGGAGTTTGTGGCACAACTTGACCGGAAGAAGGGATCTGTTGGTAGGACATGTTCTGAGGCATTAAGGGTTCACCAGTTTAGTATTGGAGGGCAGCGTGGAGGGTAAAAGTCGTAGAGGGAGACCAAGAGATAAATACACTTAGAAGATTCAGAAAGATGTAGGTTGCAGTAGGTCCTGGGAGATGAAGAAGCTTGCACAGGATAGAGTAGCATTGAGAGCCGCATCAAACCAGTCTCAGGACTGAAGACGACAACAACAACAACAACAACAACAACATTGGATATAGTTAAGTCTTAACAAGATAAAATTCAGATTGTATTGCACACTTAAGGAATAGATATTTAAGTAATTTAGCAAAGAATCATATATACAACAAACATTAGAGAAAACATGCAAAGTAGAATATTCATAATGCATCTTTATTTTTGTTGTTTCGTTTCTAGGTACTCTGTCAGACTGTAAAAGTAATGATCAATTAAATATGCCTTTAGTCCAGCCTTAAAACTACTGATTTTATGTACTGATTTAATATGACTAGGCACATTATTGTAAATTTTTGTCCCAATATATAGAGTACCTTTTTGGCACAATGAAGTTCTCACCTATTTCATATGAAGATCAGATTTTTGTCTTGTACTGTATGCATGTATATCTTTATTTTTAATAAGATATCTGGGTGTGTATCAATATATTGTTTTATGAAAACTGATGATTCATAGATAAAAATGCACAAGGAAGAGGAAGAACTGACAATTTTGTGAATATGGGTCTCCATGATTTCCCATTGTTTACCTCTTCACTAATTCTTAATATTCTCTTTTGCTTCCTGAAAAGTTTAATATCTGTTGTTGCATTGCCCCAGAAGATGATGCCATATTTAATTACGGAATGCACATAGGAGTAGTATACATTTAACAGGCTGGCTTTTCTGCAAAATTCTTATCATGTAGCAGGTTTTGCTTAGTTTTCTTTACAAATATTCAGTGTGTACCTCCCATTTTGTGTTGTTCTGGAGCCAGAGTCCCAGAAACTTTGTGCTGTCAGCACTTTCAGGAACTCTGACCCTTAGTTCTATTTATTTGCTTGGATGGTGCCTTCCTTTTAGATTATAGAAGTTAACTGCTACTATCTTTTCTTTGTTAATAATTAGCTTGTTATAGCTGAACCACTGTTCTACATTGTGCATTGTTTTGATAGTGGAATCTTTTAGTTTTTCTTCTGAATTCCCACTAATAAGGAAGCTTGTATCGTCTACAAATTGGAGGATAGTTTGGCAATACTTGTTGTACATAAGATCATTGACATAGCGGAGAAACAGAATGGGCCCTAGTACTAATCCTTGAGGAACGCCGTATTTCACAGTTTCACATCCTGAATAGAAGTAGCTGATTTTGTTATGGACGGTATATTGCACCTCAACCACCTGTTTGCGACCACATAGGTATGTCCTGAGCCATTCATTGGATATACCTCCAATTCCTGATTGGTCAAGCTTCTGCAATAGGGCATAATGGTCAATGATGTCGAAAGCTTTGAAGAAGTCAAGACATATGCCCATCACAAACTCACTCACATCCAGTTTAGGATATATTTAATCAAGAAATTCAAATATTGCACTCTCAGTTGAATAGTCTTTCCTAAAACCATGCTGTGAGGGAGAGAAAATTTTATGTTTATTTAGGGAATCAGACAATCTCTTATATATATGTAAAAACCAAAAAAAAATTCTAAAATTTTTGAAGCTACAGGCAGTAGGTCTATTGGTCTATAATTTGAAACACCTTCTGGATTTCCTTTTTTGAGCAGTGAGCTGTTGCATAAGTGTGTCAAGGGTTCAGCTAAGGCAAGGCAGCATTTTTTAATAATTGCGTAAGGTATTCCATCAATTCCACATGAGTAACATGTTTTCCAGGTTTTTATAACTGACAAAATTTCTTCAGTATTTATGGGTGAAAGGAACAATGATGTATACACATTTCTCATGCTATTGGATGATGGAGGAGATATTTTTTTGTATTCTTGCAGTCCACCAACCAACTGTTCACTTATGTTTGCAAAATATTCGTTGAAGGTCTCTGCAATTTTTGATGGACAAGAAATCATTTCTCCTTCATAACATAAGTTTATAGTTTTGTATTGTTTGGTTTCACTTGTTGTTTGATTTTTTTATAGCTTCCCATATAGCTTTAGGTTTGTTTTATGAAATTTCAATGTATTTGTCATTTGCCATTGTTTAAGATTTCCTTGCAACATTTTTGTGGAGCCTCTTGTAATTCTTCAGGTACAATTGAAATTCATGAGGCATGTTAAGTGTCTTTGCTATAGTGTGTAATCTTTTCTTCTCAGCAGAAGAGATTCTAATACCTGTAGTAATCCATTTGTTATGTTTGATGTTGACATTTTTGTTTTATTAATGGAAATGCAGTATCAAAGTATGAAATGAAGATTTCCATGAATTTTTCAAACTGTTTGTTGGTATTTTCACAAGTATACACTTAATACCAGGTTTTTTTCACTTAGTCTCTGTATAAAAACATTTGTTTGTTTGTTACTAAATTTTCTTGTTTCTTTTACAAGTTCCTCTTTCTCATTTGTTCCGCTTGGATGTGTAAAGCAATAAACTGTGCATAGTGATCACTGAAGCCAGTATTAAGATTTCTGGCACAGAATTTGTCATTTACATGTGTGTTTATTAATATCTGATCAACTGTTGAGCTTGTTGGTGTTGTAACTCTTATAGGAGAATCTATGATGACTTTTATGTTATATGTTTCCAGTAGGGCCATTAAGGTTTGCTGGTCTTCTGAGATTTCTTGAAAATCAGTATTAAAATCTCCACACATGATCACAGTTTTGTTGAATCTTTTTATAGTATTTAAAGCTGCTTCTAGTCGATGACAGAAAACATTTAAGTTCCCGTCAGGGCTCCTATATACACAGATGATTATTAATTTTAAAGCAGAGAGTTCAACTGTGGATACTTCAAAAACTTTCTCTTCAGCTAACAGTTCAATGGGTTTTATGTTACAATAATCAATATACCAGTTTTAACAAATATACATGACCCTCCATGTCTGGATGTAATTGTAGAGAATGATGATGAAAGATTGAAGTTTGCAAATTTTGTGACTGACATTACATCTTTAGGCAGCCACTGTTCAGCTATACACGTTACAGAAGCGTTTTTTAACTCAGCAGTAAATAAAATTTCAAGTTCAGTTAATCTGTTTAGCAATGATTGGACATTTTGATCACTCAGCATCAAATTAAAAGATTTGTTAGACTTTGGCATATTGTTAGACTTGGGCATATTTAATTGATCACTTACCTTTATCTTGTCAGTAAAAAATCATTCAGGTGTACTGGAAGTAATGCTTTTCTTTTCCCTGTTGCACTTATTCTTCCTTTATCACCTGCTGCAGAATTTTCTTCTGTGTCTGGCTCCCATGTTAGTTGTTCAGCTGCTCCAGTTGTTGATTCTGCTGCTGATGCTACTGTTGATTTTGCTGCTGGTGTCAGAGCTGGGTCTGCAATTGGTGGAGCTGTTACTGCATGTTTGTTGTTTTTGTTACTGAGTATTGGAGGGGGAAGGGGGGGAGGGGCCAATCCTGGATTATTTTGCTTTTGAGTGTTTGCTGCCTCTTGTCGATAATTTAAATTTTCCTGACAAGCATTTTTTTCTCCATGTTGTCAACGTGCAGTCCCTGTAATGTGTGGAATCTGCTCCCAATGTTGTTAACATTTACGAGTTCTACATTTCTGAAATGTTTGCAAAGTAATGAAATTTGTTGGTTGGCACTGATTATTTCTTTATTTACACATGACCAAAATGGTAAGTCATGCTGATGTGAGATGTTCAGCACTAAAACATTTGTGTGTGTTAGCTGTCCTAAGCACCTTTTTAGTTCTAGTTTTACTTTGTGGGTTTCATTTTTGTACATGTCATTTGCCCACCAAATAGCACAAAAAAGTCTTCAGAGGATAAGTCAGCAACGCCTGTGCTTGCAAACTACCGACATAGAAGCACCAGCCCTTATGTAAGTGATTGTTTGTTCACTGGACTGACCGTTAATAATGCAAGCAAATCCATGACCATGACTGTCTGCCATCACAACTACTTTTCTTCGTTGAGGTTTCTCTGCATGTTTAGAAGGGCCACCAGCGTTATAGCCAAAACATTTAGTATCAGTGCTGGACAAACACTTCATATTTCAGTCACTCAAGTGTTCAGGTTTTTCAAACTCTTTTTCTTTCATAACAGTAATTGAGCTTTTAGGCATTGTTTCGGATGTGCCATTCTGCGTATTTGCTCTCTCATGGTGCTGTGTAACACACAAACACACACACAGGAATGAAAGTTTGTCACTATGTGTTTAGCTTCAGATCACGTTTGAGTTCCCAGCAAAGTGAGAATCTGTGGGTATCACAGCTTACATGTCAGTCGTGCACTGGGCCATCTTTATTAAGGCATCAACACACTATGCTCAAGCAAGAGCCTACAGTGATGAATTGGTGACGGGGACCAAGTACATGTTTATTGTAAATACACTCTAAGACAAAAAAAGAAGCACTGTGAAGGAATTATCCAAATCAAATGGGACAGAAATTGGTAGATGTGATGTACATGTACAGACAAAGAAATGATTACACTTTCAGAAAAACTGGATGATTTGTACAAGAAGAAGGTCTTCACCAATGGAACAAATTCATAATGTGTTGGTCCATTTCTGGCCCTCATGCAAACAGCTATTCGGTTTTGCATTTATAGAGTTGTTGGATTTCATCCTGAGGATATTGTGCCAAATTATGTTCAATTGGCGCGTTAGATGGTCAACATGCAAGTTAGTTGGAGGGCTCTGCCCACAATGCTCTGAATGTTCTCAGTTGGGGAGAGATCTAGCATCCTATCTGGCAAAGACAGAGTTTGGCACTTACGAAGACAAACACTCGCCATGTATGGGTAGGCATTATCTTGCTCAGGCCTAGGATGGCTTGCCATGAAGGACAACTAAATGGAGCATAGAATATTGTATGAAAAGAAAAATAGCACTCCAGGATGCCATCACTCTTGATTGTCAGACCGTATGGCAGCCAACAGTTAGGTTGGTATCCCACCACTGTCCAGGGCGTTACCAGACATGTCTTTGGCCTGAAATCTCATTGACTGGAGTAGAATTGTCTTCAGTTATGGGTCCTACTTCGAACTGAGTCCCAGTGACAAGCGGAGACGTGTCTGCAGACACCTGGACAGTGGTGGATAACCAACCTGACCGTCGTCCGCCATACTGCCGAACTACTGGGAGGAATGGTCTGGGGTGCCATATTTTTTCATAGCAGGAGCTCTTTGGTTGTCACCTGTGGTACACTTACAGCACAGCAGTATGTCGACGATATTCTATGCTTTGTTTTGTTGCCCTTCATGGCAAGCCATCCTGGGCTTATATTTCAGAAAGATGCTAAATCTGTGGGCCAGTGAACACCAGGTGCCACACGGTCTGCGCTGGCATTAATGGTATTCTGCCATTAACACATTTCTGTGGCACAGCTGCCACACCTCTGTATGAGTCCTAATTTCTTATATCTTCATGGTCCTTTGCAAAAAGTATGTTGATGGCAGTAGAACTGCTCTGCATTTATCTTCATATGTCAGTTACTTAAACCTACATCCTTCTGAATCTGCTTAGTGTATTCATCTCTTGGTCACCCTCTAAGATTTTTACCCTCCATGCTTCCCTCCAATACCAAATTGGTGATCCCCATATGCTTCATAATGTGAGTGTTATTGTGAAATAAATTAACTTCCTATTCTGTGAGAGTAAGTAGGCCTAGTTTCATTTGTACTATAGTTACCATGAATTTAATTTTTTTACCATGAATTTAATTTTTTAGGTGATATAAGTTGCTCTTACAGATCATGTCACCATTATCTTTCGAAACGGAACCGTATCTGTCTTAAATTGTCTTTCATAAACCAAGAAATGTTTCGCGAATAATTTTCATTTAGTCTGCTGAGTTAATTTCATTAGAGTAAGGGTCTATATGTCATCTCATTAAAGTAATTTAAGTTTAATTAGCTGCATTCAATTCTATCAAAAATGATGTTTAGATACACAAATGTTGTGAATTTTTAAGTGAATACTTGGACCTAAATTTACTGTAAAAATGGGAAAGTATGCAAAATGCCACAGGATCATGCGACTACAAATCAGTGTGATGAATACCGGCGTATTTTTTATTTCTAAATGGGGTATAATGCTGACTGTTTTGGATGATGCACTGATTGTCACTATCGATATAAAATACCCCCAAAAATTGCATGTACTACTGAAACTTTACACTTATTTGGCACTATTGTAAGATTAATAGGAACATTGGGAGTTACAGTTTGCAGAACTAAAGGTTTTCTGAGCTATCAGAAGACTGGAATACAGTCAAACATTCCAAGTCAGTGGAAGTAACACAATTTCGATAGCTTCATTCTAAGTCATTTTCAGTACCGTCATCCGGGTATCTTTTTGAATGTTTTTGTAGAATGTCTCTTGCATTTATCAATTTCTGTTCTTGATGATTGTTATTATTTTACATTCTTTCTATACAAACATCCATACTGCAATGTGTAAGTTATATTTTTCATCTAAGGGTTATTGAAAGGGGTCCACATGATGGGGATAATATTGACAACTCAAAAGAGTTCTATTATAAACACGTGCGGAATGATTATATGATATTAATGCAGTGCAGTATGAATATGACCCCATAAAGGAATCCCAATAACACCGATTGAAAACTATACATTTTGTAAAATGTTAGGTTGGACATTGGTGAAACACGCATTTCTATGAATATAATTATCAAGCATTTATTTAAAACACATGGCAAAAAGCTTTTACTGACAAAAAACATTAAAGTTAGTTTACTAATATCCTCTCTAAAAATTTATACAGAATTCTATGCTCATTGGGGTGTAGCTCTGCTGGAGACAGCCTGCCAGTCACAAAACAGAATGTAGTTGGGAAAAGTTCATCTTCTTTTGGAACAAATGTAGTTTTCATTGAGATAGTGGTGTAGAACCCTTCGCCTTTGTTGTAAATTTTTGTTTAATGCAAACATAGTGAAAAGTGTGCTCCCTCCTTTACCCCAACTACTTTCACCATAACAAAGTTATTTGGAAAAAGATCTTGACACTTGCACTTACTGAGCAGTAAATCTTCAACAACAGGGTTGTCTGAAGGATCAAAATTACTTTTATCAGCTTCCAGAGTCTCTGGCAATTTCATCACATCAAGTTCATTTCTGATGAAGATTATCACAATTTTGGAAGACATTTTTGTTGGCCTTTGAGAATTCTCCATTAGCAGTGAATGACTTCGTACAACTAGCCTGAAGATAGTTTGTATCATTTGTACCTGCAGACAATTTGAACTTTTTATGTAGTGCAGTCACATTTTCATTTGAATATGACTTTTTGAATGGTTCTCCAGGGTTCACATCAATTTTCTGTCTTTTTATATTTGAAAGGGTCATTTTTTTTCACGTAGAGACTTTAAATAAGAAACCAGACTCAGCCATGGCTTCCTTTTTCTCTCCACATCCTGTTTGGGTGGGAGTTCAGAAAGTGTTTTTTAAATTAACAAGATAACTTCTCCCAGTGTTTACTTAGCCACATCTAGGTACTCTCTTGCACCTACAGACTTTTGGTAAGTTCTAGGCACTGCAGTTAGATTTTTAATGTAGTTGTAGCTTTATCTATTCAATGTGACACTTAACTGAAAATGCAGCGATAATATTTAGGGAGTCAATGTTACCCCTGAGGGGAAAAATCTTAAGGCATCAGTGTTACAATTTGTTAAAGAAATGTGAATTTTTAATTGTTAAAATTGTTTGTTCAACAGATGATAGGATTAACCAGTTTTTCTGGGCCAAGAAAGTTTTTCTCAGTTGAATGTATAAGCTTATATATAAGGCTTGCTTATAATATTTTTTTAACTCTAATATTTTTTAAATTTTATTTTAAAGTGTGTGAATTCTCCCTACCCCCATGAACCATGGACCTTGCCGTTGGTGGGGAGGCTTGCGTGCTTCAAGGATACAGATGGCCATACCGTAGGTGCAACCACAACGGAGGGGTATCTGTTGAGAGGCCAGACAAACGTATGGTTCCTGAAGAGGGGCAGCAACCTTTTCAGTAGTTTCAGGGGCAACAGTCTGGTTGACTGACTGATCTGGCCTTGTAACACTAACCAAAATGGCCTTGCTGTGCTGGAACTGCGAACGACTGAAAGCAAGGGGAAACTACAGCCGTAATTTTTCCCGAGGGCTTGCAGCTTTACTGTATGGTTAAATGATAATGGCGTCCTCTTGGGTAAAATATTCCGGAGGTAAAATAGTTCCCTTTTCGGATCACCGGGCGGGGACTACTCAAGAGGATGTCATTATCAGGAGAAAGAAAACTGGCGTTCTATGGATCAGAGCGTGGAATGTCAGATCCCTTAATCAGGCAGGTAGGTTAGAAAATTTAAAAAGGGAAATGGAAATGTTAAAGTTAAATATAGTGGGAATTAGTGAAGTTCGGTGGCAGGAGGAACAAGACTTTTGGTCAGGTGAATACAAGGTTATAAACACAAAATCGAATAGGGGTAATGCAGGAGTAGGTTTAATAATTAATAGGAAAATAGGAATGTGGGTAAGCTACTACAAACAGCATAGTGAACGCCTTATTGTGGCCAAGATAGACACGAAGCCCATGCATACTACAGTAGTACAAGTTTATATGCCAACTAGCTCTGCAGAGGATGAAGAAATTGATGAAATGTATGATGAGATAAAAGAAATTATTCAGGTAGTGAAAGGAGACCAAAATTAAATAGTCATGGGTGACTGGAATTCGTCAGTAGGAAAAGGGAGAGAAGGAAACATAGTGGGTGAATATGGATTGTGGGAGACAAATGAAAGAGAAAGCCGTCTGGTAGAATTTTGCGCAGAGCATAACTTAATCATAGCTAACACTTGGTTCAAGAATCATAAAAGAAGGTTGTATTCATGGAAGAGGCCTGGAGATACTGACAGGTTTCAGATAGATTATATAATAAGACAGAGATTTAGGAGCCAGGTTTTAAATTGTAAGACATTTCCAGGGGCAGATGTGGACTCTGACCACAATCTATTGGTTATAACCTGTAGATTAAAATTGAAGAAACTGCAAAATGGTGAGAATTTAAGGAGATGGGACCTGAATAAACTGGAAGAACCAGAGGTTGTACAGAGTTTCAGGGAGAAACAAGGGGGAACAATTGACAAGGAGGGGGGAAAGAAATACAGTAGAAGTAGTATGGGTAGCTCTGAGGGATGAAGTAGTAAAGGCAGCAGAGAATCAAGTAAGAAAAAGACGAGGGCTAGTAGAAATCCTTGGGTAACAGAAGATATATTGAATTTAATTGATGAAAGGAGAAAATATAAAAACGCAGTAAATGAAGCAGGCAAAAGGGAATACAAACATCTCAAAAATGAGATTGACTGGAAGTGCAAAATGGCTAAGCAGGGATGGCTAGAGAACAAATGTAAGGATGTGGAGGCTTATCTCAATAGGGGCAAGATAGATACTGCCTACAGGAAAATTAAAGAGACCTTTGGAGAAAAGAGAGCCACTTGTATGAATATCAAGAGCTCAGATGGAAGCCCAATTCTAAGCAAAGAAGGCAAAGCAGAAAGGTGAAAGGAGTATATAGAGGGTCTATACAAGGGCGATGTACTTGAGGACAATATTATGGGAATGGAAGAGGATGTAGATGAAGATGAAATGGGAGATACGATACTGCGTGAAGAGTTTGACAGAGCACTGAAAGACCTGAATCGAAACAAGGCCCCTGGAGGAGACACCATTCCATTATAACTACTGACGGCCTTGGGAGAGCCAGTCCTGACAAAACTCTACCATCTGGTGAGCAAGATGTATGAAACAGGCGAAATGTCCTCAGACTTCAAGAATATAATAATTCTAATCCCAAAGAAAACAGGTGTTGACAGATGTGAAAATAACCGAACAATCAGTTTAATAAGCCACAGCTGCAAAATACTAATGCGAATTATTTACAGACAAATGGAAAAACTAGTAGAAGCCCTCGGCAAAGATCAGTTTAGATTCTGCAGAAATGTTGGAACACGTGAGGCAATACTGACCCTACGACTTATCTTAGAAAATAGGTTTAGGAAAGGCAAACCTACGTTTATAGCATTTGTAGATTTAGAGAAAGCTTTTGACAATGTTGACTCGAATACTCTCTTTCAAATTCTAAAGGTGGCAGGGGTAAACTACAGGGAGCAAAATGCTATTTACAATTTGTACAGAAACTAGATGGCAGTTATAAGAGTCGAGGGTAATGAAAGGGAAGCAGTGGTTAGAAGGGAGTGAGACAGGGTTGTAGCCTCTCCCCGATGTTATTCAATCTGTATACTGAGCAAGCAGTAAAGGAAACAAAAGAAAAATTCGGAGTAGGTATTAAAGTCCATGGAGAAGAAATAAAAATGTTGAGGTTTGCCGATGACATTGTAATTCTGTCAGAGACAGCAAAGGACTTGGAAGAGCAGTTGAACGGAATGGACAGTGTCTTGAAAGAAGGATATAAGATGAACGTCAACAAAAACACAACGAGGACAATGGAATGTAGTCAAATTAAGTCGAGTGATGCTGAGGGAATTAGATTAGGAAATGAGACACTTAAAGAAGTAAAGGAGTTTTGCTATTTGGGGAGCAAAATGACTGATGATGGTCGAAGTAGAGAGGATATAAAATGTAGACTGGCAATGGCAAGGAAAGCGTTTCTGAAGAAGAGAAATTTGTTAACATTGAGTATAGATGTTAAGTGTCAAGAAGGCTTTTCTGAAAGTATTTGTATGGAGTGTAGCCATGTATGGAAGTGAAAGATGGATGATAAATAGCTTGGACAATAAGAGAATAGAAGCTTTTGAAATGTGGTGCTATGTAAGAATGCTGAAGATTAGCTGGGTAGATCACATAACTAATGAGGAGGTATTGAATAGAATTGGGGAGAAGAGGAGTTTGTGGCACAACTTGACTAGAAGAAGGGATCAGTTGGTAGGACATGTTCTGAGGCATCAAGGGATCACAGATTTTGCATTGGAGGGCAGCATGGAGGGTAAGAATCGTAGAGGGAGACCAAGAAATGAATACACTAAGCAGATTCAAAAGGATGCAGGTTGCAGTAAGTACTGGGAGATGAAGAAGCTTGCACAGATTAGGGTAGCATGGAGAGCTCCATCAAACCATCTCAGGACTGAAGACAACAACAACATGTGAATTCCCAACAAATTTCGCTGTACTATATGATGATTTTCATTTTCAAGATGATATTTAAGTTTATTCAGAAATTGAAAGCAAAGAGTGAAATTGACCCCAAGGTCAATGTTAAACCCAGGGGGTCAGAATCACTCTGTTTGATGGTAACTTTAGTAATTTGAAGACACTCAGAATCAGCATTACAGAACCAGTATCAGGGCATTAGTTGTGAGCAAAGTGATTGATTGACTACAAACAATAAACCTATGACAGGATCACACAGTCCACAAAATGAGGTTGATTTTGATTTTGCATTTGTGGCCTGGTGGGACAGTATATAGTGAATGGCCCCAGACACGAGTAATTAGGCCTGTTCCCAGTATGTGTGTGTGTGTGTGTGTGTGTGTGTGTGTGTGTGTGTGTGTGTGTGCATCAAATTTCAAAAAGTACCAAATCATGCACGTTAAACTTAGTCACTGTGGAGGAAGGGCCCACCTCTGTGGACAGTGCAGCAGCTGAACCAGTATCCTGTGTTGGCATCCATGGAAGAGCGACACTGGCAATTTCCTGTTGCATGGCTAGGAACAATAGGACAAAAAAAGCACTAAAGCTTGCTCCTCTATATGGGAAACATGTAACTTGTTCATTTGGTGCCCTTATGTTCTGACAAAATGTTCCACTTCACCAGTGGATTGCAGTTGGAATGGTTTGGTCCAAGGTTGGGGCAGCTGGTGTCACAAACTGCTCAAATTCCCCGGATATTAACTGTGATCTATTGTCCAAACCAGCACATTTTGTAAAGCTTTGATGAGAAAGATAGACATCAGAGCATTGATAGTGCTAGCCATTCTGGTAGAATGCATGGGCACCATGAACAAAAATTTGCTAAAGGCATCTACAACAAGAAGCCAATAGGAGTGTGGACCTACAAAGTTGACATGAAATCTTTGCCAGGGGCTACTGACTTGGGTCAACTGAATGATTTTTGAGATGAAGCAGTGTGGTGTTTCACATATGCTAAATATTTTGAGGTTAACTGTTCTGTTTGAACCTCCATGCTGACTCAGGTGTCGGACGAGTTGCTTAGTGGGTACAATGCCCCAATTGCCTTGATAGAGAAGGTGAAGGATTTTCTTCTGAATCTACCACAGCACAACTATGTGGGACTGATCATTCACTGTATGGAAGAGAGCGACACCCTTCTGGACCAATAAGCAGCGCTAAAGTGCAAAACAGTGTTGTATGACTGAATCACTAATCAGCCTAATTGTATGTGGCTAACCAGTGCCAAGGTACTGCAACTGAATTTTGAGATATGGATCTCAGCTGTCGCCTGTGCAATCCTTTGGTGGTTGATGGAAAACACACCAAGTGTTTCATTTTGCTGGACGTCAGTATGAAAGCAAGAATTTGTGAGGCACTGAACACCGAATAAGTGTTGGCTGGTAGCTGAGAAGATGTGTCCACATTAGAATCCTTAGCCATTGGCCTCTACAAAATATCATTCTGAAAACTGGATAGTAACAGAGACCAACAGTGCCACGTTTGCAGGATCAGGGTACTTACGAATTTCTTCACATGTTCGAGAACCTGAAACATTTTGAGTAATGGTGTCCCTAATCAAGGTATCACTACAGCAACGTCCACATTTTCAGTGCCGTGTAAGTCCTCGTAAGTCAACCATCCATGCTTATGTACCTGATTGGGTTGTGAAAGAATTTGTTATGAGCAGCTGCCACATTAATCTGTCCATCATAGTATTTGTCTTGTGCAGTAATTAGTCCATTGGAAGCAATATTTTCAGGTTGGGTTGCTGGAAAAAGTTTCCAGGATAAGTGACAGTCAAACAGCGCTGCTGCAAGATAATATGATTGCCTGCCTGTACCTTCTAAGTAATGCACCTGGAAGTGCAAATCGAGCAGTGTGTGGTACTTTGATCATTGCTTTTGTTGAGAATCAACTGCACAGAATGACCATGTGGAAACAGGCACTGCTGGCTGTGAAAGTGCTATGGGTGCTGGGGATGTTGCCACTGTTTTTTCTTACATTGCTAGCAATCTGTTCTCCGATTCCATAAGCTGTTGCATCTGCTGAGTCTGCAACTGAATAATCTGAGTTAGTGACATTTTTGTGAGGAACTGGCCATGATAAAACACACCGAAAAAGAACACTATACAAAATAGAGAGCAACCACTGAGCTATGCTGGAAGGTAGTGCCACTTAAAATCGCTGTGCAAAGTAGCCTCTGGAGTAGCACAAGAAACACTGTCAGTTGTAGGGTGAATGTCGGAAGCACACTCAATAACATTAATAAACAGAAGCAGTGTGGTGGGTGAGCTTGAGAAATGTCCACAATTCCATGAGAAATACACACACAGACACTGAAAACTGAAAATCAGTATTCTTGGCGGGAAGTGAGCCAACCAAAAAAATTATTTTCCACTTGTTCTATATTGACAAGAAATAGCACCAAGAAGCAAAAAAGACATAGTTTTCCCTCATTGTCAGAAGTTTCAACATCCCACAGTAGATGCTGAGAATTTGATGGTTACTGTGACAGAAAGCAAAGAATGATACTCACAAATAGTGTGTGATAAACTTCATTTAATTGTTTCCAATGAAAAGTCCAAATCAGCAAACATTACAAATTCGTTAGTCAGGCGGAGTCCATGTAGGCACAGTAATAGCAGAGGCTGAGTGATGAGGTACCATGATTTTTTTTTGAGCTAGACTGGGTAGGTGTGACATGCCGTATTCTCAAGTCAGCTCCAGCTGGAGTGCTGGCCAATGCAGGCTAACGAGAGCCTGTCTTGGAGGCAGCCACAAATTGGTGGTGCAGTCACACAGTTGCTGTCAGCTTGGGAATATGGACTAGCTTGGTGAGGTATTGATGGTAAATGATACCACATCATGTTAGTACTATTTGGTACTTGAGCAGTTTTCTGGGAGGGGTCACATGAGTGATCTGTAAGCAATCTCCTTTGTAGACGTATTGTATTTTCCCAGCATTGTACCAGTAAACTGAAGTCAGACACGTGCTTTACCCATGACTGAGTCCAGAAGTGATCATTTAATTCATATCCCTACAAAGTGTTATACCTAGGTACAGGGTGACATTACTGAATTATGTGAAATAAAACATAAATTAGTTACAACTACTGCATGCACACACTTTATTCAGCATGTAAACATCACTGTAGATATTCTGATTTAGATTATGACAGATTAGATATGCCTGCCATCATTGGCAATGATGTGACGTAGGCAAATAGTGAAATTCTGCATGACCCGCTGAAGTGTCTGAACATCGATGCTGTCGATGGCCTTCTGAATGCCTGTTTTCAGCTCAGCAATGGTTTTGGGGTTATTGCTATACACCTTGTCTTTAATATAGCCCCACAAAAATGAGTCCCATGTGTTCAGATCTGGAGAATATGGTGGCCAATCGAGGCCCATGCCAGTGGCTTCTGGGTACCCCAGAGCCAGAATGCGGTCCCCAAAGTGCTCGTCCAGGACATCAAACAGTCTCCTGCTTCAGTGGGGTCGAGCTCTTATCTTGCATGAACCACATCTTGTTGAAATCAGGGTCACTTCAGGTATTGGGGTTGAAATTATGTTGCAAAACCTTCATGTACCACTCGGTAGTTACTGTGCCATCACGGAATATCGCAGTGATTATTCCGCAACTGAATGTTGCACACCACACAGTCACCCATTGAGAGAGAAGAGACTTCTTGACTGCGAAACGTGGATTCACAGTCCCCCAAAGGTGCCAGTTTTGCTTGTTGAAGAACCCATCCAAATGAAAGTGGGCCTTGTTGTTAAACCAAACTATACAGCTCCATACTAATTCGCATCATGCCCCGTGGCCAACTGTGCAGTTTGAACATCCTAATGCAAACCTTTCAGAAGTTATGGTGATTTTATGTCATGTAGTTCAATAATTGACATCCTGTCTCTGTCTGAGGTGGCCAATTCCAATTGTGACACATAAATATTAGAGTCATAAGATACTACGTTTTTTCCTTTTGTGAAAAGTTCATGCATATTCCTAATCATTGCACAACTTCCTTATATGAGAACATGCTGGTAATGCCACCAAATTTTTTTATGCGGAAACTCTTAAAGCATTTTAAATAAATCAAACTTTTATTAACATTCCACATCTTTATTTGTCTACATGCTTATTTCTCTACATAGTCATCCTGGCAACAAACACATTTCTCTCAATGAGAGACAAGTTGATACTGTTACTGTATAATGTTTGACTTTGTCGTCGAAGCCACAACCTTACCGCTGCTTGCACCGCTTCACGACTATCGAAGTTAAGCCCATGAAGGTGTTCTTTTAAGTTTTGGAAACAGACAAAAATTGGTTGAGGCCAAGTCAGGATTGTGTAGATGACAGTGAACCCAAGGCATCAGATTGTCACAGGTGTGGCAGCACTCACGTGTGGTATGGCACTGTGGTGCTGAAGGAGACGGTGCTTCATGTGTGAAAAAACTTTCAAATTCACACTTTCAGTTTTCTGAGGAACTTGCAGTACTTAGCAGAGTTTATGGTGGTGACTTTAGGCATGAATCCAAATGCACCATATCTTGAACATCCGAGAACACTGTGCATGACTTTGCTTGCTGATGGCAGGGTCTTGAATTTTTTTGGTGTCATGATCCTTTTGGTGGAAATCCATTGATGCTCTCTTGTGTTTGGATTCAAAATGGTGAATCCAGCTTTCATCACCTGTCATAATGTTGTTGAGGAACCTGTCACCCTCATGCTCAAAACACAATGAAATTATTCACAGATGTACAACCTCCTCCCTTTCATATAGGAGTTAGCATTTGAGGCATGCAGTGTACACACTGTTTTCTATACAGCAGTTCTGCACTGATGGGCTGTACTTGGTCTCGTAATATGCCCCACTTGTCTGAGCTGTGTCTGTGTTATCTGACTATTTTCTCTGACGAGTTCATCGACTCGATTCTGATCGAGTCTGGATGGTTGCTGTGTGTGGTTGTCCAATCTGAGCTCTGTCACACACATTGAGGTTAGCAACACCATTTCCTTCATCATGAGCATGAACAACCCAGTGTTGCACGTTACTGGTGGTGATACAAGCATCACCATACACAGCTTTCATTATTCTGTGGATTTCTGTTGGAAGCATTTTTTCTGCAGTTAGAAACTTCATTACAACACACTGTTTATTATGTTCTGAAATAGCTTTGTTACATGTTGCCATGTTACACACTACAGTTCAGAGTCCTCATCTGGCAGAGGGTTGCAACTTGTGTCAATAAAACAGTAAAGTCAACCAAGTAATATGCAAGCAGTATTGAGAACAGAATAAAAAAAATTGGAGGCATAACTTTCCAGCACAGCTTTGTAGACATATGCATCATTTGTGAAAAGTCTGTGGTTCTACTGGAATTGTCTACAAGGCAGTTAATGTAAACATGAAGAGCAAGCGTCCCAGAACACTTCCCTGGCATGCCCTAAGTTACTTCTACATCTGTTGATGACTCTCTATCCAGTATAACTTGTTGTTTTATCCATACCAAAAAAACATCAGTCGAGTCACAAATATTGTTTGATACCACCTGAGTGTAATTTTGATAATAAGTGTAGATGTGGTAATGAGTCAAATACTTTCCAAAAATCGAGAAATACTGCATCTATCTCACTGACTTGATCCAGGTCTTTTAGTATGTCATGTGAGATAAGTGCAAGTTGGGTTTCACCTGATTAATGTTTTTGGAATCCACGTTGCTTGGCATGGAGGAGGTCATTCTATTCAAAGTACCTCATAGAATGCTGACATATTTTCCTTAGCATAAGTTATTAACTCCCTCTGAGTTTTTAAGTCTTGAGAGCAAATAATAATTATGGCGTGTGACGAGGGCCTCCTGTCGGGTAGACCACTCGCCTAGTGCTAGTCCTTCGATTTGATGCCACTTCAGTGACTTGCGCTTCGTTGGGGATGAAATGTTGATGATTAGGACAACACAACACCCAGTCCCTGAGTGGAGAAAATCTCCGACCCAGCCGGGAATTGAACCCGGACGCTTAGGATTGACAGTCTGTCACACTAACCACTCACCTACTGGGTGCGAACTTGAGAGCAAATAAGCAGGTGCGATTATCCTGTTTGTACATTCTTTAACATTGGAAGTATATCATTTTGTGCACCACAAAATTGTACTTGACAAACTAAAATGTTACAACGTTTATCAATATCCTCTTGATGTATCAAATCTTACTTTGCATGCTGTCAGACTGACAATGAGTCATAAAAATGAAAATAATATCCAAGTTAGGGGACATAATGTGAGACCCTTGAGGGCTGTTAGTGGATCCTCTCTTGTTCTTAACTGCACATAAATCCTCTTCGAAAGAAATCAAAAGGATGGTTCAACAACTGTTTGCTGGCGATATAAGCACAGTAATCAAATGTTAAAACTTAACATTACCATATGCATCTCAGCTATTAGTGAATGGGCTTATGACTGGTTCACAGCAAACAGTGTAAGACTTAATCTCACAAAGATTCATATTATGAAAATTCAGACTGGCACCAAAATAAGACATTAATAGTCATATATAAAATGAAATACTGTGTTTAAAATTCCTTGGGGTACTGCTGAATAACAAGTTAAAATGGAGTCAATACTAATTGCAAAATTTGAATCAGCATATTTTCCTGCATGAGGTATTTCTCACTTTGCGTATTTTCATTTTCTGTTGTTTTATGAAGTCAGCTTATGGGGCAATGCATTTTAAGTAAATTAAATATGTATTCAGCAGGCATGAGCAGTAGGAATGTTGTGTCAGGAGTATATCTCCATATCCAGCAGATGTATCTTTCAGGGTCTTGGCATTCCTAGGTTCAGTTTCTGGTACATTTGCTCCTTAATGCTGTTTGCTGTTGATAATAAAAATCATTTTCAGCTGAAGTGTGGTTGTGTTATCACTATGTAGGACTCAGAAGTAATTTGTGAGTGGACTTTTCCTCCTAGGTTAATATGTGGAATTGTACTCAAGAAGTGCCAAAGAAATTAGTGTAGAGATGCATATTCAAATACAGAGATATGTAACAGGAAGAATACGGCACTGTGGTCGGCAAAGCCTAAATAAATCAACAAGTGTCTGGCGCAGTTGTTAGATTGGTTATTGGTGCTACAATGAGTTTGAATGTGGTGTTATAGTCTTCACACACGAGCAGTGGTACACAGTATCCCTGAGTTAGCGATGAAGAGGGGATTTTGACATACGACCATTTCAGGAATGTACTGCGAATACCACGAATCTGGTAAAACATCAAATCTCTGACATCGTTATGGCCAGAAAAAGATCCTGCTAGAATGGAACCAACAACAACTGGAGAGAATCATTAAGCGTGACAGCAGTGCAATCCTTCCACAAATTGCTGCGGATATCAATGCTGGTTCATCAGCGAGTGTCAGTATGCAACCATTCAACGAAACATCATTGATATGGCCTCTTGGAGAAGAAGGCCCACTCGTGTATCCTTGATGACTGCATGACACAAAGTTTACACCTCGCCTGGTCATGGCAGCACCAAAATTGGACTGTTGATGACTGGAAACATGTTGCCTGGCCGGACGAGTCTCATTTCAAATTGTATTGTGCGTTTGGAGAGAACTTCATGAATCTGTGGACCCTGCATCTCAGCAGGTGTAATGGTGTGGGGCGTGTGCTGTTGGAGTGATATGGGATCCCTGATATGTCTAGATATGACTCTGACAGGTGACACGTACATATGGATCCTGTCTGATCACCTGCATCCATTAATGTTCATTGTGCATTCCAACAGACTAGGGCAATTCCAGCAGGACAATGCGACACCCCACACATCCAGAATTGATACACAATGGTTCCAGGAACACACTCGTGCATCTAAACTGTTCTACTGGCCACCAAACTCCCAGACATAAACATTATTGAGCATATATGGGATGCCTTGCAATGTGCTATTCAGAAGAGATCTCAGCCCCCTCATATGGACAGCCCAGCAGGATTCATGGTGTCAGTTCCCTCCAGCACTACTTTGGACATTAGTCGAGTCCATGCCATGTCATGTTGCAGCATTTTTGCATGCTTGCAGGGGCCCTCCACGATATTAGCCACGTGTACCAGTTTCTTTGGCTCTTCATTGCACATAATATTGTAAGTGTAATATATATAATAATATAAGTGTAGACCAGATGTGGCTTAGATTCAAAGAAATAATATCGGCGGCAATTGAGAGATTTATACTAAGTAAATTAACAAATGATGGACCTCATCCTCCTTGGTACACAAAACGGGTTAGAACGCTGTTACAGAAACAACGAAACAAACATGCCAAATTTAAACAGATGCAAAATCCCCAAGACTGGTGATCTTTTACAGAAGCTTGTAATTTAGTGCGGACCTCAATGTGAGATGCCTATAACAGTTTCCACAACAAAACTTTGTCTTGAAACCTGGCAGAAAATCCAAAGAGATTCTGGTCATATGTGAAGTATGTTAGCGGCAAGAAACAATCAATGCCTTCTCTGCATGATAGCAATGGAGATACTATCGAAGACAGTGCTGCCATAGCAGAGTTACTAAACACAGCCTTCCAAAATGCCTTCACAAAAGAAGATGAAGTAAATATTCCAGAATTTGAATCAAGAACAGCTGTCAACATGAGTAATGTAGAAGTAAATATCCTTTGAGGAGAAATGAAGCAACTTAAATCACTTAATAAAAGCAAGTCTTCTGGTCTAGACTGTATACTAGTTAGGTTCCTTTCAGAGTATGCTGATGCATTAGCTCCATATTTAACAATCATATACAACCGTTTGCTTGGCGAAGGATCTGTACCCAAAGACTGGAAAGTTGCACAGGTCACACCAATCTCCATGAAAGGTAGTAGGAGTAATCCACAGAATTACAGGTCCATATCATTAACATCAATATGCAGCAGGATTTTAGAACATATATTGTGTTCGAACATTATGAATTACCTTGAAGAAAACGTTCTATTGACCCATCATCAACATGGGTTTAGAAAACATCATTCCTGTGAAACACAACTAGCTCTTCATTCACACGAAGTGTTGAGTGCCATTGGCAAGGGATTTCAGATCGATTCCGTATTTATGGATTTCCGGAAGGCTTTTGACACTGTACCACACAAGCAGCTCGTAGTCAGATTGCGTGCTTATGGAATATTGTCTGTTATGTGACTGGATTTGTGATTTCCTGTCAGAGAGGTCACAGTTTGTAGTAATTGATGGAAAGTCATCGAGTAAAACAGAAGTGATTTCTGGCATTCCCCAAGGTTGTGTTATAGGCCCTTTGCTATTCCTTATCTATATTAGCGATTTTGGAGACAATCTGAGCAGCCGTCTTTGGTTGTTTGTAGACGATGCTGTCATTTATTGACTAATAAAGTCATCAGAAGATCAAAACAAACTGCAAAACGATTTAGAGAAGATGTGTGAATGGTTGGAAAAGTGGCAGTTGGCCCTAAATAATGAAAAGTGTGAGGTCATCCATATGAATGCTAAAAGGAACTCATTAAACTTCGGCTACACGATAAATCAGTCTAATCTAAAAGCTGTAAATTCAACTAAATACCTAGGTATTACAATTATGAACAACTGAATTTGGAAGAAACACAGAGAAAATGTTGTGGGGAAGGCTAACCAAAGACTGCTTTTTGTGGGCAGGACACTTAGAAAATGGAACAGGTCTACTAGGGAGACTGCCTACACTGCACTTGTCTGTCCTCTTTTAGAGTACTGCTGTGCAGTGTGGGATCTTTACCAGATAGGACTGACAGAGTACATCGAAAAAGTTCAAAGAAAGGCATCATGTTTTATAGTATCGCAAAAAATGCGAGAGAGTGTCACAGAAATGGTACAGGATTTGGGCTCGACTCATTAAAAGAAAGGCGTTTTTCATTGCGACGGAATATTCTCACGAAATTCCAATCACCAACTTTCTCCTCTGAATGCAAAAATATTTTGTTGACACCGATCTACATAGGGAGGAATGATCACCATGATAAAATAAGGGAAATCAGAGCGTGTATGGAAAGATATAGGTGTTCACTCTTTCCACGTGCTATACGAGATTGGAATAATAGAGAATTGTGATGGTTTGATTAACCCTCTGCCACTCACTTAAATGTGATTTGCAGAGTATCCATTGGATGTAGATGTAGATTATGCTCACGTAAAACAAAGAACTGAGAATCTCCACAAATTTATTAGGAATAGACTTAAAACAGAAAACACACTTTGTTAACCACTCCTCCTACAAATTATATGGGTTGACGAATTACCTGCCAGGTGCACAGCAAGTTCCAATGTTCATTGTGGAGCTGAATGACATGCATTAGCGTACTGGAAACAGGCTTCCATTACTGCAGATGTAGGGAACCATCTTCTTTTGAAAATATTAACATAATCAAGTAGAAGGTAAACAGTAGTTATGTATTGCCACTGAAGAATTAATGCTGGTATTTGTTTATTCAGTACAGCCTGAGAGATTGCACGTAACTTTTTGAGTATATTTCAGTTTTTGTTCCTCCACAAATCTCCATACTACTGTCTTATAATTTTCTAGACAAATATATAACTTTATCATCTAGTAGCTCATTTTGTAAATCATTATCTGTAATCTTGTAAGCCTGTAATGAACATTTGCACTGGTGTCCCTGGAATTGAGTCATTCTAGGACCCTTTCACTTTTATGATTGGCTATTGATAATACAGTTACTTGTTCTTTTTTTCTGCTCTCTGCAGTAACTCCTTAGGAAATGTTCATCCTTCCATCAAAACTTCATGTTCCCTCTTCTTGTTTATTATTAAAGTTTGGAATTCTTCCTTGTTCAGTATTGCTGACATTTGATTCTAAATCTACATAGAAATTTACACCATAGTCACAGAAAGCTATTACTGCCAGAATAACCAATAATTATACAGTATGTTTGGCTTTTGTACACAGTTCTGTCTGTGATTACATTTATCTCTATACAATGGTGGTATGGTTAGTAAAGCACAAAATATCAGAATTCTGAGATCGAAGTAGATGGTTAGCTATAGTATATATTCACAACGATATGCAGTTGCTTAATAGAGATTTGGGGCAGGTAAGATGATCAGCTTTAAAGTTTCAGGAATCATTATTATGTTGCAAATTACAGCCTAAACATCTGTTCAGAAAGTTTTCATTACTTTGCAACACAAATTTCCAAAAGTCTTTCTCATTCTCATTAAGCTGTTACAAATAATGTTTGAAAAATTATTATCGATAACTGTAGCTCCAAACTTCATATTTACTGCATTTTTGATGGTTAAAAAAATGTTTTCAGTCATGTAAAGCATGAGATTAAATAGGTCAATTAATTATGTTCTATGATTTTAATGAAAATTTGGTCAGTTTAACTTGTTTCTCAATAATAATTGCAGATTGTTTTCATTCTTCTTTGTAGTGCAGTAGTCTTAGAGGGTGATTACTTTTATGCAAAACACCAAAAAGGCCTCCAGATAGTTTACTTGTATACATATTTGAATAATAAGTCATTGCTGAATTGTATATTCTTTTCAAAACACTTTCATTGCCATAAAGCACTTTCAACATAACGTATTCGTTCCAACAGCCCATTTACAGACCGTGAGTCCAACTCCATTACAACAACATTACATGTGCCTCATGCCAAAATGTGACAGACCCTCCAAGTGGCATTTGCTTAATGGCACAACAATATCGAGACATCAAAGAGAAACTGGCTAGGTTACAGAGAGAGGCAGAAGATGCAGGCCTTAAGATAAATGTTTGCAAAACTGAAGAAATGCAGATAAATTTGACCATCATGAATAGGCTGGCCATTAATAGAGAGGACGTAGAACAGGTCCAATCTTTCCTCTATCTCGGAAGTATAGTCTTGACTACAGGAGGCGATGAGGAGGATGTCCTTAGTCAAATTCTAAAAGCAAATTGTGCATTTCTATACCCTGTCTGGAGAAATAGGAACATCTCAAAGAAGACCAAACTCTGGCTTTTCAATAGCAATGTGAAGGCTGTGCTGTTGAATGGTTGTGAAACTTGGAAGGTGACTAACCACATCAAAAACCAGCTCCAAGTTTTTATCAACCGCTGTCTGTGGTGTATTTTAAATGTGCGATGGCCAGATAGAATGAGAAATGAAGATCTTTGGAGGGAAGCAAATTAGCAACCAATCAATATACAAATAAAAGAAAGAAAATGGAACTAGATTGGGCACACATTGAGGAAACCAGATGGAGCTATTGAAAGGATGGCTTTGGGTTGGAACCCTCAAGGAGTTAGAAAATGTAGTCGTCCCAAACAGATGTGGAAAAAGACGATCGAGAGAGAAGCTGCAGAGGATGGGAAAACCTGGAGTGGAGTGAAGAGACTTGCTAGTACCAGGTGGAGGAATTTCGTCATGGCCCTATGTTCCAGAGGGAACAACAGGAACTAAGCTAAACTAAGCTAAAGCCCTAAGTGGACAAGAACAAAGATATCAAAATAACACTTACAATACAGTCATATTACAAACATAACTGATATTACATTTGTCATTTATTTTGTCAATTAATCTCAGAACTAATTTCAAATAAAGCAATAATGCCAATTTCTAATGTAATTATGAATTCAAATTAAATTGAAAATTTGGAAAAATTATTTTTCTGGAAATAAAATCATATGTCAATTCCATGTTTCATTTCTATTTACAAGAAATGTATGATTGAGTTTTGTTGTCAGATACACAATAAATACATGCTAATGATTTTAATTCCATTGGTTCATGCTGTGAACTAATTCATATCAGATTCTGCAGTACATGACAAGAAAGAGAACTGCACTGACCATTTCCATTACAGTTTCCATGAGAGTCAAAGACTAACTACAAACTACAGAGTGTCAGACCCAAGTTGTAGGTTCTTATCCTGGAAAAAATTCTTTGTTTTCTGCAGAGTACTACAGCTCCATGTATTTTTGTTATAAATATGTTATTAACTGTAACAACTGGAATGAACAGAATAGGGGATAAAGATGTCCATATATGAGTGCCTGATGTCTTGCCGATTGGGTTTTAGTAGTTTTAGCTTGCGTGAAAACTGTGCACTGTTAATTTAAAGAGGACACAGTTAAGTTTTTATGGTGCTGCCACCCTGCTGCGGGCTTTCCTTAGTTGTCATAAACAATTCCAAGTGAATATCAGTTCGGTAGATACCAGTACCTTACCATTCATTCCTTTAGTCATTGATCAACTGTGTTCCATGAATCTCATCGTGAAGGACAGCCTTCGAGGATGTGGAATGAGTCAAGTTACATATAAACAGGGAGAAGCAGCCACTGCAAGCAACTTCTGTAAAGTATACTAACAACAAATTATGACTAGTCTGAATCTATTAACACTGACAATTATTGGAATTACTTCTACAAATCATCGTATGTGTATAAGCATGTTAGGAGAAAGACTACTACTTTGTAAAAAGCCAATTCTGCTCTTATACCACCCAGCTGTTGATGTTATCTAAAACTTTAAAGAAATATTTATTGAAACTTACACAGAACGCAGTCGCGTTCAGTACACTGTATACTGGGAAAATTCAGCAGGAGATGTTTATCTTAAACATTAGAATTATGTAGAATTCTGGAATTTAGTCTGTGAGTACAAAACTGTGTGTGTGTGTGTGTGTGTGTGTGTGTGTGTGTGTGTGTGTGTGTGAGCATGTGTATTTATGTGTGAGAACTTCTCACAGGCCCCTGAACTGAAGGGCTCCAGGATTGACATGTCAACTCCTTGCCCTGATATGACCAAAATAATGGGGGTTTATTATGCTCTATCTCTAATATTTATCGATATATAAATGTATTATCTAAACGTCTGCCATATAGGCTGCCCTGCATGACAGTGAGGGAGTAGTATCGACCTGCTTTGGAGGGCAGTGTACACGCCGGTGGCAGAAATGGTTTTTCAGCCCCAAATGGGTAGGGTGCTCAGCACAACAGACATGTTCTGTTGGAGTTGTATTGGCATGCCTGATTGCCCTGCTTTGCATGGCAGCCTATACATCATGAGAATAAAAGGTTTCCCAAGCCCTTGGTATGTAGGCTGTGCTGAATCAGAGGGATTTTGTGGGGGTTGTACCAGCCTGCACTTTATCTATCTGTTTTGCAGGGACTATGCGTGTAGGTGGGCATGTCTGGGGGAAGGTTAAGATGGATTGATGAGGAGATGGAGGGGCAGCAGGAGCGGATAGATGGGGGGAGATGGAGGCAAGAGGGATGGCTAGGTAGAGAAGGGGTGCAGAGGACATATGTAGAGAGGGGGCAGGAGAACCTGTACAGAGGCGGAGGGAGAGGAGTGGATGGACAGAAAGAAGGAAGGGGAGTTGAGTTGAGAGCTGGAATGGACAAACAGGTGAGTGAGGAGGTGATAGACAGAGAGGGGGGTGGAGTAGATACACTCCTGGAAATTGAAATAAGAACACCGTGAATTCATTGTCCCAGGAAGGGGAAACTTTATTGACACAGTCCTGGGGTCAAATACATCACATGATCACACTGACAGAACCACAGGCACATAGACACAGGCAACAGAGCATGCACAATGTCGGCACTAGTACAGTGTATATCCACCTTTCGCAGCAATGCAGGCTGCTATTCTCCCATGGAGACGATCGTAGAGATGCTGGATGTAGTCCTGTGGAATGGCTTGCCATGCCATTTCCACCTGGCGCCTCAGTTGGACCAGCGTTCGTGCTGGACGTGCAGGCCGCGTGAGACGACGCTTCATCCAGTCCCAAACATGTTCAATGGGGGACAGATCCGGAGATCTTGCTGGCCAGGGTAGTTGACTTACACCTTCTAGAGCACATTGGGTGGCACGGGATACATGATGACGTGCATTGTCCTGTTGGAACAGCAAGTTCCCTTGCCGGTCTAGGAATGGTAGAACGATGGGTTCGATGACGGTTTGGATGTACCGTGCACTATTCAGTGTCCCCTCGACGATCACCAGAGGTGTATGGCCAGTGTAGGAGATCGCTCCCCACACCATGATGCCGGGTGTTGGCCCTGTGTGCCTCGGTCATATGCAGTCCTGATTGTGGCGCTCACCTGCACGGCGCCAAACACGCATACGACCATCATTGGCACCAAGGCAGAAGCGACTCTCACCGCTGAAGACGACACGTCTCCATTCGTCCCTCCATTCATGCCTGTCACGACACCACTGGAGGCGGGCTGCACGATGTTGGGGCATGAGCGGAAGACGGCCTAACGGTGTGCGGGACCGTAGCCCAGCTTCATGGAGACGGTTGCGAATGGTCCTCGCCGATACCCCAGGAGCAACAGTGTCCCTAATTTGCTGGGAAGTTGCGGTGTGGTCCCCTACGGCACTGCGTAGGATCCTACGGTCTTGGCGTGCATCCGTGCGTCGCTGCGGTTCGGTCCCAGGTCAACGGGCACGTGCACCTTCCGCCGACCACTGGCGACAACATCGATGTACTGTGGAGACCTCACGCCCCACATGTTGAGCAATTCGGTGGTACGTCCACCCGGCCTCCCGCATGCCCACTATACACCCTCGCTCAAAGTCCGTCAACTGCACATACGGTTCACGTCCACGCTGTCGCGGCATGCTACCAGTGTTAAAGACTGCGATGGAGCTCCGTATGCCACGGCAAACTGGCTGACACTGACGGCGGCGATGCACAAATGCTGCGCAGCTAGCGCCATTCGACGGCCATTACCGCAGTTCCTGGTGTGTCCGCTGTGCCGTGTGTGTGATCATTGCTTGTACAGCCCTCTCGCAGTGTCTGGAGCACGTATGGTGGGTCTGACACACCGGTGTCAATGTGTTCTTTTTTCCATTTCCAGGAGTGTAGATCAAGACGTCTGTGCATCACACACAGTGTCCATAATTAAAGTTGCTGTTTCAAAACAAAGTAGAAAGAGAATTACTACTCAAAATGATGTCAAATTTGACCAGCATATCATTGACATTGGGGGTAACGCTGTGGAACAAAAAATTGACTAAAATTTTACCAGTTGATGGCATTGTAAGCATCTTAACATAAATGGGATCGGCAACAAATGACAGATGAATCACAATATGATGACTAAGCTTTGAGTTTGCACATTCCTGTCCAATGTGCATGATTGCACAAATTTGGCGATCAACTCTTGTGGCACTGTTAGCTAGGTAAGGCAACGGCCTTATCACAGTGGTATACTGGTTCCTGCCAGATCATTGAAGTTAAGGACTTTTGCGTGTGGTCAGCTCTTGGATGGGTGACCATCCAGGCCACTATGCGCTTTTGCCATTTTTTGGGGTGCACTCAGTCTCATGATGCCAGTTGAGGAGCTACTTGACCAAACAGTTGTGGCTCCAGTCAGAGAAAACCATCATAACAGCCGGGAGAGCTGACCACACTATCTGCATCCTCAGCTGAGGATGACACGGTGGTCAGATAGTCCTGATGGGCCACTTGCAGCCTGAAGATGGAGTGCATTTAGTTAGGTAAGCCCATTCAGCATGGCAAGGTCATGTCACATCAGATGAGAAAACCCGTGTTAATTGCTCTGAGGCTAAAACTGCATAAAAAGCAATATAGCTTTGATATTTATTTGTCCTTGGACCCAATAACCTATAAGAAGAAAAATGACATAGTTTTTATTTTCCTGTGGCCAAAAACCGCATAAAAATCGAGATTGTTTTCTAATTGTTGTGAGACTGGCACAACACACGTTCAGGGTGCTGTCCACCATTTTCCGCCACAAACTAAAATAAAAAATCAGCTTGTTCCAAAAGATTGGAGTCTCTTGGGGATTGTGTTTAGAATGTGTTGTACAATGGAAGCCTTCAATTCAGCTTTGTTTGTAAGTGGATCTCATCTGGGCAGCCAGAATGTAGGGAAATAATGGCTGATAATTCTAGCATTTCTGAAATGCCTCTGTAGCAGCCACTTCACTGGCTGTGCTATGTGCAGGGGAGTGTCATCTTGCATCCAGTGATGCTACCCCTGTAGCCACACTGTTGGAGGACTGAAATGTCATTGGTGCTCAGAAGACTCTCATGTCGTTTACAAGTGACCTTACAGGTAACATGAGCACCAGGACTCATCTCCTTGAAAATATGCTGCCATATGATAAATGATGCTTTTGCAGAATGAAGAGGTATTGCTTGATATGTGTGTGTGCGGATACTCTGTTTCTAATATTCTGAACTTCTGTGTATTGACATATTCTTGGAGATGGAAATGGGCTTCATCTGTCCACAAAACATCCCATGGCTATTCATTGTCTATTTCTATGTGAGCAAGGAAATACAGGTTGAACATTTGACCACTCCTGAATGAGGGTGATTTTGTATGGATCTCAGTGCAGGATGTTTTGTAGGATACTATGCACCTTGCTTACAGGCTTGTCCAACGATTGGGCAATTTCCTATGCACTGCATGTTTGCTCACCACCAATTGATCCCCCCTGGAATGCCTCAGCACACATCAGATAAATTGCTTTCCTTCCTCTGCCACATTGCACTTCAAACGAATCTGCCTCTTTGAATCTTGTAATAATTTTCTCCGGACTCTTAGTGGACATCAGACCAATGCCTTTCTTCATTCCATCAAGTGCCCGGAACTTCTGCGGGGCTACTGGCACAATCACTATCCTTGTAAAAGAGCTTTACCAGCAGTGTTGGATCCTTCCTGGAGACAGTCATATTGGGTGTCACAGATGCACTCTGAGTAACAGGTGTCCACTATGCGTCTGTTGATGTACATGTTCTAACGCTTATAGCCCCATCTATTGGTCAACTTAATCCCTCTGTGTCATTAATATGCTGTTCAAATTTGATGCCAGTCTGAGCAGTGGTTCTCTTCCTACAGTGTTTTGAAACTTGAACTTTAATTATGGACACCCTGTATATAAGGAGTGTGTGTGTGTGTGTGTGTGTGTGTGTGTGTGTGTGTGTGTGCGCGCATGCACGTGTGTGCTTGGATCTCTTCCCAAACCCCTGCATTGATTTTTACCTAATCTGGCACACAAAGAGCAAACTTTATGAGTATCGGCACTGTTGTGTTTCTAACCTTGTGGCTCCAGTAGGACTGGAAAGACAGACAACCATGACTATGCCATATAGCTTACTCTGCATGACAGACATATTGCATGGGAATAATATGGACCTTCATTAATGACCTGCTTTGGAAGTCAGCCTACATATCGGGTAAGAAATGGTTCTCCAACCCCCAACATGTATGCTGCCCACCACAACAGACATGCAGTGTAGGAATAATTTTGACCTTCTTTGCATTGCAGCCTACACATCATGTGGAAAAAAGGATTCCCAAGACATGGCATGTAGGCTGTGCTGCGTGAGAGATGTGTTGTGGGACTTGTAGCAACCAGCTTTTTCAACCTCTTTTGCAGGGCTTTCATTTGCAGATGGTTATTTCTGGGGGAAGTTGAGATTTATAGAGGAGGAGATAGAGAGAGAGGGCGTGCAGCAGGGAATAGATGGGGAGGAAGGAGGCAGGGAGGGATGGTTGGGGACAGACGGGGTGGGTATGGAGAGGAGGAATGGGAGGGGAAGTAAAGATGGACAGGGAGGGGGAGGATGAGATGGACAGAGAGAGAGAGAGAGAGAGAGAGAGAGAGAGAGAGAGAGGGTGGAGAATGTACATGAAGAGGCCAAGGGGTTTGTATGTATAAAGCTGAGTCTGCGTATGTATTGTAAGACTTCTGCCATGCCCCTGGACTGAAGTGAGCCAGCCAAACCTGACACACAAATGCCTTGCACTGAGAGGACCAAGATGGGGTGGTTTATAAAGCTGTACCTGTAATATTGACTGATATACAAACATGTGGTTTTTAAGTGCCTGTTGTATGGGCAGCCATGCATGGCAGATGTGTTGTGTGGGAATAGTATCGACCTATTTTGTAGAGTATCCTACATTTCAGTAGCAAGAAATGGTTTTCCAGCTTCTGAAAGATAGGCGTGTATTGTGTTGGAGTAGTATGAGCCTGCTTTATTAGCCTGTTTTGCATGGCAGCCCTACACGTTATAGAGGAAGAAAGAGTTTTCAAGCCCTTTGCATAAAGGCTGTGCTGCATGGGAGGCATGCAGATGAGCTTGCCTGAAGGTTCTACATCTATGTCTATGTGGTCGCTCTGCATTTCACAATAAAGTGCCTGGCGAGGGTTCATCGAGCCAGCTTCATGCTGTTTCTGTGTGGCTCCATTCTCAGACAGCACACAGGAAAAAGGAACACTTAAATCTGTCTGTGTGAGGACTAATAGTTCGTATCTTATTATGATGATCATTCCTCTCTTCGTAGGTGGGCACTAACAAAAGATTTTCACATTCTGAGGAGAAAGTTGGCGACGGACATTTCATTCGAAGATCTTGCCACAATGAAAAATTCCTTTGTTTTAATGATTGTCACTCCAATTTAGTATCGTAACACCGTACTCTCTCCCTTATTTTGTGGTAATACAAAACGAGCTGCCTTTCTTTGTACTTTTTCGAAGTCCTCTGTCAGTCCTAAGTGATGTGAACTCCATACCGCACGCTCATGCTCCAGAAGAGGGCACAGAAGCGTAGATTAAGCAGTCTCTGTAATAGACCTGTTACATTTTGTAAACGTTCTGCCAACAAATTGCAGTCTTTAGTTTTCTTCCTCCAGAACATTATCTATGTAACCTTTACTGTAATCCATAAGTATTTAACTGAATTCACAACCTTTAGGTTCCTGTGATTTATCATGTAACCAAAATTAAGCAGATTCCTTTTAGTACTCATGCGGATGACTTCACATTGTTCATTACTTACAGTCATTTGCCACTTTACATGCCATGCACATATCTTGAGATGAATAGCAGAGGAGGAAGAGAGAGGGAGTAGGAGAGGATGGATAAGGGGGAGTGGGGCAGGAGGAGACAGGGTGCAGACAGAGATGCATAGAGAGAGGGAGGGGGGGACAGGAGGGGATGTAAAGACAGAGAGTGAGGGTGAGGACAATATGAACAGAGAGAGAAGGCAGAGGATGAGACGGACAGAAAGAGTGGAGGGAATGGACAGAGAGAGCTGGAGGATGAGATGGACAAGATAGGAAGGCCTGCAGGTGGACCAAGAGATGTACTCATTATGTGTGACATGTCTTGAATCTGCCGGCCGATGTGGCCAAGCGGTTCTAGGCGCTTCAGTCTGGAACTGCGCGACCGCTACGGTCGCAGGTTCGAATCCTGTCTCAGGCATGGATGTGTGTGGTGTCCTTAGGTTAGTTAGGTTTAAGTGGTTCTAAGTTCTAGGGGACTGATGATCTCAGATGTTAAGTCCCATAGTGCTCAGAGCCATTTGAACCATTTTTTGTCTGGAATCTCCTACCAAACCCCTGGATCGATTTCAGCCAAAGGCACAGAAACAGCAGACCTCACACGCATCAAAACTGTGGCTTTTATAACCTCTTAGTTCCAGTAGGAGCAAACATATGGTCAAAAATGTGCTTTTTTTCAGCCTGTGCCATGTAGGCTGCCCTGCACAGCAAGCATGTTGTGTGGCAACAGTATCAGGCCGCAAAATCAACCTGTTTTGCAGGGCAACCTACATATTAGGGGTTAGAAACAGTTTTATAAGCCCTGACGTACAGCTGCTCTGCATGACAGATATGTTGTGTTTCAGAGTGTGTAGGCCTGCTTCATCAAGTGTTTTCGAAGTCAGTCAGTATATCAGGAGGAAATAATGATTTTCAAGCCCCTAATGTTTAACCTGATTTGTATCAAGCTTGTTGTAGGAGTTGTATCGGTCTGCTTCATTTAACTGTATTGTAGGGCTACATGTGCCAGTGAGGATGGCTGGGGACTGTCTGTGATGGATTAAGGACAGGATAGATAGAATGAGGGAGAGGTGGAAATGGACACAGAGAGGGGAGGAGGGGGAAATATATGAGGCAGGTGGAAGGTATAGAGGGGTAGTGGGCTGGTGGAAAAGGAAGAGTGGGTGGCAGAGACGGAAAGACAAGGAGAAAGAGGAGGGGGGGGGGGGATTATGGTGAAAGAGAGAGGCTGGAGAAAATGAACAAGGAGAGATGGAGGAGTAGATCGGGCGACAGAAGTGGGAGGATAAGGTGGACAGAGAGACAAGGGATCAAGACACAGGTGCAGAGAGGGGGAAGGAGGAGATGTGTGCGATATATGTGTCAGAATGTGCTCATAGCCTGGGTTCATATATGTATGTAATTTGCCACACAAACAGCAAACTTCACAAGTATAAGCACTGTAAGTTTATATCATCCTAGCTCCAGTAGGAACAGAGATAGGTAAAAACCTGTGTGTTTTGCCCCTGCTGTGTAAGTTGTTCTATGTGACACCTCCTTCAGGGTACAGTCTACTTGTCAGTGGCAAGAAACGTTTTCTCCCAATGTGAAGGCTGCCTTTGACAACAGATGTGTTGTGTCAAAGTAATATTGCTCCACCTTATTGACCTGTTGTATAGGGCAGCCTATGTATTAGGAGCAATATCAGTTTAGAAGACCCTGACTTGTTGGCTGTCATGCTGAAATGGCGAGTTGTGGGAGTGATATCATCCTGCCTTATCTACTTGTTTTCCAGGGGCTGCATATGCAAATGGGCATAGTAGGGGAAAGGTTGAGATGGATAGAGAAGGCGATGAACAGAGAGAGTAGGATAGGAAGGGAAGGGAGAGGAGGAGGAGGAGGGGCAGAGAGAAGAGGAAGAAGAGATGAACATAGAGGGAGGCAGGCGATATCAACAGAGAGCAGGGCGAGGAGATGGGTGGACAGTGATAGTGTGAAAGAAGATAAATAGAAGTGAGAGCATAACATGGATGGAGATAGAGGGGAGCAGAGGGAATGGACAGAGAGGAGAGCAGCAGGGGATGGATAGGAACTGAGAATGATAAGAGTATCAAGGAGGGAGGGGGGCCTATACAGAGTGGATAGAGAGGGAATGGAGGAGGCAAACAGAGACTGGGAAGAGACAGAGGAATTGGTAATCACAGGGGGGGGGGGGGTAGGAGGAGGGGAGGACAGGGACAGGGAGAGGGGACAAGAAGAGAGAGAGAGAGATGGGGCCAAGAGGACTAGACAGAGGGAGGAGCAGGAGATGGGCAAATAGGAGGTAGGGAGGAGGAGATGGAAGGAGAGGGGGGATAACAAATGGACAGATGGGGAGGAGGAGGTGAGTGGAGTGGGGATAAAGAGGAGGTGGGTGGTCAGTGAGGGTGGGAAGGAGGAGATGGTAAACAGAGGGGTTGAACACAGAGGGAGGGGGGAGCAGATAGTAGAGAGACAGAGTAGGGGAGATGGACAGAGAGAGGATGGTAGAAAGAGATCAAGAGTGAGAGAGGGAGGGGGGTGGGGAAGGAGGGAGGTGTAAGTAGTGTATGGATAATGAAGAGAGTACTCAGCATGTGGAAAAAGAAATGGCTGTGTGAGTATGTTGTCTTCGATGGTGAGTGTTCATCGGAGGTGAGGGTATCATCTGGAGTGCCCCAGGGAAGTGTGGTAGGTCGGCTGTTGTTTTCTGTCTACATAAATGAGCTTCGGATAGGGTGGATAGCAATGTGCGGCTGTTTGCTGATGATGCTGTGGTGTACGGGAAGATGTCGTCGTTGAGTGACTGTAGGAGGATACAAGATGACTTGGACAGGATTTGTGAGTGGTGTAAAGAATGGCAGCTAATTCTAAATATAGATAAATGTAAATTAATGCAGATGAATAAGAAAAACAATCTGGTAATGTTTGAATACTCCATTAGTAGTGTAGTGCTTGACACAGTCACGTCGATTAAATATTTGGGCATAACATTGCCGAGCGATATGAATTGGGACAAGCATGTAATGGCAGTTGTGGAGAAGGCGGATAGTTGTCTTCGGCTCGTTGGTAGAATTTTGAGAAGATGTGGTTCATCTGTAAAGGAGACCGCTTATAAAACACTAATACGACTTATTCTTGAGTACTGCTCGAGCATTTGGGATCCCTATCAGGTCGGTTTGAGGGAGGACATAGAAGCAATTCAGAGGTGGGCCACTAGATTTGTTACTGGTAGGTTTGATCATCACATGAGTGTTACAGAAATGCTTCAGGAAGTCGGGTGGGAGTCTCTAGAGCAAAGGAGGCATTCTTTTCATGAATTACTACTGAGGAAATTTAGAGAACCAGCATTTGAGACTGACTGCAGTACAATGTTACTGCTGCCAACTTAACATTTCGCAGAAAGACCACAAAGATAAGATAAAGAGAGATTAGGGCTCGTATAGATGCATATAGGCAGTCATTTTTCCCCCGTTTCGTTTAGGAGTGGAAGAGGGAGAGAAGATGCTAGTTGTGGTATGAGGTACCCTCTGCCACGCACCGTATTGCGGAATATGTATGTAGATGTAGATGTAAGGTAAGAGGTGGGAGACAGAGATGATGCAGATGGAAGGAGGGCAGGATGTAAGGAGGCATGTGCAAGTTGAAACACATAAATGTCCAGGCAAATCTGGGCTATTCAGCTAATACATAATAAAGCATGCTGCAAGTATATATGGGCAGGCTCTTCGGCACACAAACAGCAAACCTCATGAAAATTAGCATTAGCTCCAACAGGTGTGAAGATATGAGCAAAAATGTGTTTTCAGCATCTGCTGTATAGGTTGCCCTGCATGGCATATGAGTGGCATGGCCAACCTTCTCTATCTGATTTATGGGGCAACTTACATGTCAAAGGCAAGAGCCTGTTTTCCTTTCCAGGCTTGTAGATAGGGAGGAGGTGGAGGACGAGTTGATGGTCAGAGGGAAGGGCAGGCAGGTTGTGTTGGATTATTATAGACTGGTCTTATCAACCTACTTTACAGGGGAGACTACATGCCAGGAGCAAAGACCCTCAAGAGCAGACTGCCTTGCATGAAAGGCATGTTGTAGGAGCAGTTTTGGCCTGCTTTAGATGCCTTTTTTGCAGGGCTGCATGTTCAGATGGTCATGGCTTGGAGAAGTTTGAGATGGGCAGAGGGGGGTATGGACAGAGATAAGGAGCAGGAAGGGGATGGTCGTTGAGAGATGATGGCAGAAGGGGGTGGTCAGAGAGAAGCTGCAGGAGGGGGAAAGGGGGAGGGGGGATGAGGATGGATAGGGAACGAGAGGGGAAGAAGCGAGGGATGTGGAGAGGAGGAGAAGGAGGAGAGGGGTAGCGAGAGGATGAAGGAGGAGATGTGTAAGGAGAGGGAGGCAGGAGGAGATGGATAGGGAGAGGGGGAGGACGAAATTGACAGATAACAAAAAGGGAGGAGAAGACAGACAGAGAGAGATGCTGGAGGAGGGGCAGATGGACATGGAGGGGAGGGAAGACAAGATGGACAAACAGAGAGGGAGAGGAGGAACTTGACAGAGACAGGGGAGGCTGGGCAGAGAGGGTGAGAGGTGGAGATGGGCAGAGAGGTAGGAGGAAGAGATGGGCAGAGAGGGTGGTGAGAAGGAGGTGGGCATAGAGGGGGTGAGGAGGACATAGGCAGAAAGGTTGGTAAGGAGATGGGCAGAGGGGGGAGAAAGGTACGAATAGTATAGAGAAGGGAGGGGATGGTCAGAGAAGGGGAAGAGGTTATGGATGAAGAGAAAGGGGGCGAAAGAGATGTGCTCAATATGTGTGTCAAACACATAAATGGGCAAAGTCATGGGGAAAAGGTTAGTATTCAAATAAATTGTACCAGTAGTGGCTAATAAGATATTATTTTACTTACTTTTGAATATTTGGTAATTTGTAATTTCTTGTCTGGTTGTTGTTGTTGTGGTCTTCAGTCCTGAGACTGGTTTGATGTAGCTCTCCCTGCTACTCTATCCTGTGCAACCTGCTTCATCTCCCAGTACGTACTGCAGCCTACATCCCTCTGTATCTGCTTAGTGTCTTCATCTCTTGGTCTCCATCTACGATTTTTACCCTGCACGCTGCCCTCCAATAGTAAATTGGTGATCCCTTGAAGCCTCAGAACATGTCCTACCAACTGACCCCCTTTTCTACTCAAGTTGTGCCACGAACTCCTCTTTTCCCCAAATCTATTCAATTCCTCCTCATTAGTTATGTGCTCTACCCATCTAATCTTCAGCATTCTTACATAGCACCACATTTCAGAAGCTTCTATTCTCTTCTTTTCCAAAATATTTATCGTCCATGTTCACTTCCATACGTGGCTACATTCCATACAAATACTTTCAGAAATGATTTCATGACTCGTAAATCTATACTTGATGTTAACAAATTTATTCTTTAGAAACGCTTTCCTTGCCATTGCCAGTCTACATTTTATATCCTCTCTACTTCGACCATTATCAGTTATTTTACTCCCCAAATAGCACAACTCCTTTACTACTTTAAGTGTCTCATTTCCTAATGCAATTCCCTCAGCATAATCCGACTTAATTCGACTACATTCCATTATCCTCATTTTGCTTTTGTTGATCTTATATCCTCCTTTCAAGACAGTGTCAATTCCGTTCAACTGCTCTTCCAAGTCCTTTGCTGTCTCTGACAGACAAAATTACAATGTCATCAGCGAACCTCAAAGTTTTTAGTTCTCCTCCGTAGATTTTAATACCTACTCCGAATTTTTGTATTGTTTCCTTTACTGCTTGCTCAATATACAGATTGAATAACATCGGGGAGAGGTTACAACCCTGTCTCAGTCCCTTCCCAACCATTGCTTCCCTTTCATGCCCCTTGACTCTTATAACTGCCATCTGGCTTCTGTACAAATTGTAAACAGCTTTTCGCTCCCTGTATTTGACCCCTGCCACCTTCAGAATTTGAAAGAGAGTATTCCACTCAACATTGACAAAAGCTTTCTCTAAATCTACAAGTGCTAGAAATGTAGGTTTGCCTTTTCTTAATCTAGCTTCTAAGATAAGTCGTAGGGTCAGTATTGCCTCATATGTTCTAATATTTCCATGGAATCCAAATTGATCTTCCCTGAGGTCGGCTTCTACCAGTTTTTCCATTTGTCTGTAAAGATTTCACATTATTATTTTGCAGCCGTGACTTATTAAACTGATAGTTCGGTAATTTTCACATCTGTCAACACCTGCTTTTTTGGGATTGGAATTATTATACTTTTCCTTGAAGTCCGAGGGTATTTCGCCTGTCTCATACATCTTGCTCACAAGATGGTAGAGTTTTGTCACAGCTGGCTCTCCCAAGGCTATCAGTAGTTCTAATGGAATGTTGTCTACTTCCGGGGCCTTGTTTTGACTTAGGTCTTCCTGTGCTCTGTCAAACTCTTCACGCAGTATCATATCTCCCATTTTATCTTCATCTACATCCTCTTCCATTTCCATAATATTGTCCTCAAGTACATCGCCATTGTATAGACCCTCTATAAACTTCTTCCACCTTTCTGCTTTCCCTTCTTTGCTTAGAACTGGGTTTCCATCTGAGCTCTTGATATTCATGCAAGTGGTTCTCTTTTCTCCAAAGGTCACTTTAATTTTCCTGTAGGCAGTATCTGTTTGCCCCTGGTGATATAGGCCTCTACATCCTTACATTTGTCCTTAAGCCACCCCTGGTTAGCCATATTTCACTTCCTGTTGATCTCATTTTTTGAGACGTTTGTATTCCTTTGTACCTGCTTCATTTACTGCATTTTCATATTTCCTCCTTTCATCAATTAAATTCAATATTTCTTCTGTTACCCAAGGATTTCTACTAGCCTTGGCCTTTTTCTTACTTGATCCTCTGCTGCCTTCACTACTTCATCCCTCAAAGCTACCCATCCTTAATCTACTGTATTTCTTTCCCCCATTCTTGTAAAATGTCCATTATGCTCTACCTGAACTCTGTACAACCTCTGGTTTAGTCAGTTTGTCCAGGTCCCATCTCCTTAAATTCCCACCTTTTTGCAGTTTCTTCAGTTTTAATCTACAGTTCATAACCAATAGATTGTGCTCAGAGTTCACACCTGCCCCTGGAAATGTCTTACAATTTAAAACCTGGTTCCTAAATCTCTGTCTTACCATTATATAATCTATCTGATACCTTCTAGTATCTCTAGGCTTCTTCCATGTATACAACCTTCTTTCATGATTCTTGAACCAAGTGTTAGCTATAATTAAGTTATGCTCTGTGCAAAATTCTACCAGGCGGCTTCCTCTTTCATTTCTTACCCCCAATCTATATACACCTACTACGTTTCCTTCTCTTCCTTTTCCTACTAATGAATTCCAGTCACCCATGACTATTAAATTTTTATCTCCCTTAACTATCTGAATAATTTCTTTTATTTCATCATACATTTCTTCAATTTCTTCATCATCTGCAGAGCTAGTTGGCATATAAACTTGTACTACTGTAGTAGGCATGGGCTTCGTGTCTATCTTGGCCACAATAAGGCGTTCACCATGCTGTTTGTAGTAGCTTACCCGCACTCCTATTTTTTTTTTTTTTTTTATTCATTATTAAACCTACTCCTGCATTACCCATATTTGATTTTGTATTTATAACCCTGTATTCACCTGTCCAAAAGTCTTCTTTCCCCTGCCACCGAACTTTGCTAATTCCCACTATATCTAACTTTAACCTATCCATTTCCCTTTTTAAATTTTCTAACCTACCTGCCCGATTAAGGGATCTGACATTCCACACTCTGATCCGTAGAACGCCAGTTTTCTTTCTCCTGATAATGACGTGTTTACCAGCAAACCTGCTGTAGACTTGTATCATTGGAACATAAAATTACACTATGAACCCTAGATAAGGATGCTTACCTATATGGAAATTATTTTTACTTCTGTTATTGTGGTTGTCAGTCATATAGTTTACCCTTAATTCAGTCTTGTTATTAATCAGAAATACTATTAGGGAACATAGGTATCACAACATAAGTGACGAATCCTTAGGTACACGAAGAGGCTATGCAAGATGTTCAGATATCAACCTCACACAGTATTTTTACAGCACATTTCTACTGAGTAATTACTTTGTTGCCTTGCCCATATTGCCCCAGACAATTGTGCTATAAGGTAGTGGTAGTTGAAGGTATGCTAGCAATCGTGTCTGCAAGTCCATGCAGTAAGAGAAATCTGTAAGTGTGAAGCTTGCAAAACTTAGGTTTTTTGTGGTCATGTTCACATTCTAATATCACCACATTTTATTATCCATGTGGATGCATACTTTGCCTCATCCAGTGTTTGAGTAATGAATTGTATAAGTCATTTTTATTCATTTGGAGCTATGTAATATCAGTCTTTCTAAGATTGAGGGTTAATCTGTTTTGTGTGCACTAGTTGTGAGCCTGTTCCATTACTCGTCTCTCTGTGTCTGGCGTGCATGTGTCTCAGACTTTTTTAAGTCTGCTTGTATCATCAGCAAACATCACAGTCTTTGAGTAATCCACTAATGTAAGTCATTACTAGGAGTGGGCCAGACACCAATCCTGGCTGGACATTGTGTGTAATGGTTCCCTACTTTGAATGTCACCATTTTCATGTAGTATCTTTACTCTCTGTTGTTTTGAGAGTGCACCTGGTCATGGTTTTCAACTTGACTCCTCAGTGATGTCTTATCTGTAGCTGACTGGTAGGTGCCTAGATTAAATGCTGTGTGTAGTGAAAAACAATGGCTGGTGGCACTCATCAAATGTCATCGAGTATTCAGTATGCCAACAAAATTTCAACTTTCACAGGGGAATTTTTTTGTATTTATTTATACTGGATTTGAGTTTTTTGACATCATATTGCTTTCACAAGAGATATGCCTTTATGAAAGCCAAACCAAGCTACTTCGAACATTGAAAGGTTCACCCAGAGAGGTGGTTCAGTATTCTGTTACAAACCACCTTCACATTTAAAAACTGATGAAGGAGAGAAGATGGGTCTACAGAAAGATGTCAGTTGTTTATTTTCATTTTTATAAATCAGTGTTACAACTGCATACTTTAGACTTCCAGGAAATACAGCTTACCTTATTGATTAATGACAAGACTCGCAAAAAGAATGAACTTATAGTGCTGAATTTGTATTAATATTCTTATTGGTTCTTTGTTTGCATTGTTACTGTCATTCTAGTTTTATTATTCAGATATTTGTCTTTCAAACGTGTGTTTTTCTGTATGATCTCTTGTCATTCTTTGCAGTACCTTAGATTTTTTAATATTAAGGAAAGACATTTATTCCCTAGTATATACTTATCAACAAGTTAAGAGTTACTATAGGTATGCACAAATGGTTATCACTGCAGAACTGTACATGAAACTCTGACTTCAAAAATTTAGTGTATTCTGAAACACACACATGTTGCAATCAGAGTGTCTGAACAGCATAAAGCACATGTGGAGTCACTGACCTGCAACTGTGCACTGAAGTTTTGTGGTCTCCACCTGATATTACGAGAATTGATGAACATTTGTTACATAAAGAACACCACACTGCAGCAACTGATTTCTGATCTCTCCATAATTATTGACCAACAATGTTCCCAATCAATGATCAGCATTGTAAGATACAGGAGGCTCAGTATTTGATACAGATTTGTAAGCTACACCAATTGACAAGATAAAGTTCACTTGTGGCAGAGTAATACTTTATTTCACAAAACTCTGAGATAGTAACTGTACTGTTGAATAGAGGACATGAACTAGTTGGACATTACATGATGAAGCACAGATAATGCACAAGTTACAGTTTGTGCCTGAATCACATACAAAATTTGTGCCTGAATCACATACAAAATGTCAGTTTGGTTTTCAGAAAGGCTTTTCAATAGAGAATACTACACTCCTGGAAATGGAAAAAAGAACACATTGACACTGGTGTGTCAGACCCACCACACTTGCTCCGGACACTGCGAGAGGGCTGTACAAGCAATGATCACACGCACGGCACAGCGGACACACCAGGAACCGCGGTATTGGCCGTCGAATGGCGCTAGCTGCGCAGCATTTGTGCACCGCCGCCATCAGTGTTAGCCAGTTTGCCGTGGCATACGGAGCTCCATCGCAGTCTTTAACACTGGTAGCATGCCGCGACAGCATGGAAGTGAACCGTATGTGTAGTTGACGGACTTTGAGAGAGGGCATATAGTGGGCATGCGGGAGGCTGGGTGGACGTACCGCCGAATTGCTCAACATGTGGGGCGTGAGGTCTCCACAGTACATTGATGTTGTCGCCAGTGGTCGGCGGAAGGTGCAAGTGCCCGTCGACCTGGGACCGGACCGCAGCGACGCACGGATGCACGCCAAGACCGTAGGATCGTACGCAGTGCCGTAGGGGACCTCACCGCCACTTCCCAGCAAATTAGGGACACTGTTGCTCCTGGGATATCAGCGAGGACCATTTGCAACTGTCTCCATGAAGCTGGGCTACGATCCCGCACACCGTTAGGCCGTCTTCCGCTCACGCCCCAACATCGTGCAGCCCGCGTCCAGTGGTGTAGCGACAGGGGTGAATGGAGGGACGAATGGAGACGTGTTGTCTTCAGCGATGAGAGTCGCTTCTGCCTTGGTGCCAATGATGGTCGTATGCGTGTTTGGCGCCGTGCTGGTGAGTGCCACAATCAGGACTGCATACGACCGAGGCACACAGGGCCAACACCCGGCATCATGGTGTGGTGAGCGATCTCCTACACTGGCCGTACACCTCTGGTGATCGTCGCAGGGACACTGAATAGTGCACGGTACATCCAAACCGTCATCGAACCCATCGTTCTACCATTCCTAGACCGGCAAGGGAACTTGCTGTTCCAACAGGACAATGCACGTCCGCATGTATCCCGTGCCACCCAACGTGCTCTAGAAGGTGTAAGTCAACTACCCTGGCCAGCAAGATCTCCAGATCTGTCCCCCATTGAGCATGTTTGGGACTGGATGAAGCGTCGTCTCACGCGGTCTGCACGTCCAGCACGAACGCTGGTCCAACTGAGGCGCCAGGTGGAAATGGCATGGCAAGCCGTTCCACAGGACTACATCCAGCATCTCTACGATCGTCTCCATGGGAGAATAGCAGCCTGCATTGCTGCGAAAGGTGGATATACACTGTACTAGTGCCGACATTGTGCATGCTCTGTTGCCTGTGTCTATGTGCCTGTGGTTCTGTTAGTGTGATCATGTGATGTATCTGACCCCAGGACTGTGTCAATAAAGTTTCCCCTTCCTGGGACAATGAATTCACGGTGTTCTTATTTCAATTTCCAGAAGTGTATATGTACTTTCAACAATTAATATTAAATGCTCTGGACAACTGAACATCACCATGTGGGATATTTTGTGATCTCTCAAAGGCTTTTGACTGTGTGAATCGTGAAATGCTTCTAGATAATCTTAGATATTGTGGAATGAGTGGGACAGTGCACATATTGTTTAATTAATATTTAACTGGGAGAATGCAGAAGGTTGAAATTAACAGTACAGATAGTCTGCAAAAACCAGCTGAGTCCTCTAACTGGGGAGGTATCAAGAATGGTGTTCCACAGGATTCAGTCTTGGATCATGATCACCATTCGAAGAATGGGAAATAAGAGCTCATACTGAGGCGTTCAGACAGTCGTTTTTCCATCGCGCAATCCACGAGTGGAACAGAGGGGGGGAAATATGACTTTGGTGCAAATTGTGCCCTCCGTCACACACCGCTTGGTGGCTAGCAGAGTATATATGTAGATGTAGAAATTTCTGTTTTGTGTAACCACTCATCACTGACATCTTGGCATAATAGTAACATTCCTGTTCGAGATAAGGCACTTTTGTGATTACATTGTCCCTGTTTCTGTACAATATTAATCTCTTATTGGTGATGCAATGTTGTACACATCCTTTGGATCTAGGCTCATTTGAGTCTTTTTTTCTAAATTGTCTAATTGTTACAATTATAATTTGTGGCTTTGATGGAAAGATTAAGAGAGCTTTTGCTGGGAAATGTGTCATGATTCCCAAAATATAATTTTCAAATTATTGCTGGAATAATATTTTATGTGTATCTTTATGATGTTTGAACTGAAATGTTAAGAAACATGCTCTATTCAATTTCATTTGTGGAAAGAGTGTCACTGTTCCACTTGCATGCAGAGCAGTCTTATTGGTAAGCTTTTTTTAATAATACATAGGCATTATGATATTATATTTTTAGGTAGTTTTGGCAAGACTGAAGACCCTTGGTAGCTGTAAAGCGTATATTCCTAAACAGCTGACTAAAATCCAGGAGGTCAGAATGATAGATGAGGAAGATGCACAAGGAAGTGACGTAGAAATAGGACCAGAGGAAGAAGTAACGGAGAATGATGAGTTACCAGAAATGAATGTAGATGAAATGTACGAAATGGTGAAGAGGATGGGAGCTGTGTCTTCACAGTTTAAGTAAGTGTCTGTCTAACGTAAGTAGTTGTACACTTTCTGTGAGTTCTACTCTTTAATGCCCCTAGTAATGTAGAAGTCCTGTAAGAACAAGTTGTAGTCATAAATGCTACGGTACTGTACAGTAGGTACAAGGGAGAATTTTTATTCACTTTTGTTAATTATGTGGGCTGACATAGTCCTCTTTAAAGAAAATTGGTTATGATGCAGGAATTGTGGTGTTTTAGAGACAGTGAAGGGAATGACTTCCATATGTGAATCATTATTGTTTATCCTGGTGTGTTGTAGAGTCCTTTCGTAGTGTAGTAATGGTGCATGTTCCAAGTAAAAATGTTCCGAGAAGCACCCATGTAAATATTTTTTTAAAGCTGGCATAAGAAAGCAGTAAAGCTTTCTAAGAAAAAAAAGCTCAAAGAATTAACAATGGTAGTCAGTTCATGTTGTGTTGAAATTATCTATGGACATATGCTAGAGGAAATCTTGATTTGTTAAACGATTTCTACTCACTGAAATTCATTGAATTCAAAATAAATATAAATGATATAAGAAGGAAAGTCTAATGAGTAGGAATACAGTGCCTCTTAATGAAGGCCAATCATATTGCCTGACAGATTTATGAAGTTTGTTGATGTCAAGAAAGGTGCAATAGCTTACCTAGTAGCTTGAATCAGTAATAGTGAAAATACACTGGGGAAGTACCATGGAAACTTGTAGCAGCATAAATGAAGTTACAATAGGGAATCCTGAGATTCAATTCTCAGGGTGGGAAGCAGCCTACACACCCCATTCTGTTGGATAATTCCTCCATCCTCATTCATGATCACCCCCCCCCCCCCCCCCCTCCTCCCCTAGATGGATTTTGTGGGTTGGGGATTGGGTGGGGTACAGCCTTTGCCCTTCTGCTTCTGTTATTCCATGGACTTTTCAGGATATTCCTCCTCCTCTATTAGCTTGCTATTGTGTACAAAAGCTGGCTATACATTCTGCTTATCTTATCCAACAAATCTAGTGGGTTACCATATAATTATTATGACATTCCATGAAGCTTCTAATTGTAAACCATCTAAGAACAACTTAGTCTTGTTTTTAGGTGAGAGACTAGTTTCAGCTATCAGTTTGGAAAGTCACTGTGGACAATGTTTAACATTTTGTGTATCCAAAAAAAGTGGTTAAAATGTTAATGAAAGTAACTGCCAACCCATGTGGTACTCAGTGATTGTTTTTTGTGATTTACATTGTAAAAGTTTGTACTAAATGTTAATATTTAACTGTAAAGTTAATGCATGTGAAATTTGGTGGTCTAACATCACTAATCAGTGTGAGTTTATTTTACTCGTCAATATTAGTTAGTAGTTTATTGATGACATCTTCATGATGTGGACTGACAGTGAAGAAGAACTCCAGAATTTCCTATCCAACCTCAACTCCTTTGGTTCCATCAGATTCACCTGGTCCAACTCCAAATCCCATGCCACTTTCCTTGACATTGACCTCCATCTGTCCAATGGCCAGCCTTACACATCCGTCCACATCAAACCCACCAACAAGCAACAGTACCTCCATTATGACAGCTGCCACCCATTCCATATCAAACAGTCCCTTCCCTACAGCCTAGGTCTTCATGGCAAACAAATCTGCTCCAGTCCTGAATCCCTGAACCATTGCACCAACAACCTGAAAACAGCTTTCGCATCCCACAACTACCCTCCCGACCTGGTACAGAAGCAAATAACCAGAGCCAATTCCTCATCCCCTCAAACCCAGAACCATCCACAGAAGAACCCCAAAAGTGCCCCACTTATGACGATATTTCCAGGGACTGGATGAGACTCTGAATGTGGCTCTCCAGCAGGGATACAACTTCCTCAAATCCTGCCCTGAAATGAGATCCATCTTTCATGAAATCCTCCCCACTCCACCAAGAATGTCTTTCCGCCGACCACCTAACCTTCGTAACCTCTTGGTTCATTCCTATGAAATCCCCAAACCACCTTCCCTACCCTCTGGCTCCTACCCTTGTAACCGCCCCCGGTGTAAAACCTGTCCCATGGACCCTCCCACCACCACCTACTCCAGTCCTGTAACCCGGAAGGTGTACACGATCAAAGGCAGAGCCACGTGTGAAAGCACCCACGTGATTTACCAACTGACCTCCCTGCACTGTGAGGCTTTCTATGTGGGAATGACCAGCAACAAACTGTCCATTCGCATGAATGGACACAGGCAGACAGTGTTTGTTGGTAATGAGGATCACCCTGTGGTTAAACATGCCTTGGTGCACAGCCAGCACATCTTGGCACAGTGTTACACCGTCTGAGTTATCTGGATACTTCCCACCAACACCAACCTATCCAAACTCTGGAGATGGGAACGTGCCCTTCAGTATATCCTCGCTTCTTGATATCTGTCAGGCCTCAACCTCCGCTAATTTCAATTTGCCGCCACTCATACCTCACCTGTCTTTCAACAACTTCTTTGCCTCTGTACTTCCGCCTTCACTGTCATCTCTGCTCGAACTCTTTGCCTTTACAAATGTCTGCTTGTGTCTGTGTATGTGCGGATGGATATGTGTGTGTGTGTGTGTGCCAGTGTACACCTGTCCTTTTTTCCCCATAAGGTAAGTCTTTCCGCTCCCGGGATTGGAATGACTCCTTACCCTCTCCCTTAAAACCCACATCCTTTCGTCTTTCCCTCTCTTTCCCTCTTTCCTGAAGAAGGAACCGTCGGTTGCGAGAGCTAGAAATTCTGTGTGTGTGTTTGTGTGTTTTATTTATTGTGCCTGTCTACCGGCGCTTTCCCGCTTGGTAAGTCTTGGAATCTTTGTTTTTAATATATTTTTCCCATGTGGAAGTTTCTTTCTATTTTATTTAGTTAGTAGTCATATATAAATGTGGCCTAATGTTTTGTAATATGACATGGCAGAAATTTGAATGTTGTAGGGAAGTTCAAAAATCTCGTAAGGGAACTGCTAACGCTCAATCTAGATATAGTGGGGGCCAATGAAGTGAAATGAGAAGAAAACAAGGATTTCTGGTCAGATGAGTATATAGTAATATAATTGCAGCAGAAAACGATATAACAGGAGTAGGACTTATTATTAATAGGAAGGCAGGGCAGAGTGTGAGTTACTATGAGCAGTTCAGTGATAGGGTTGTTCTCATTAGAGTCAACAGCAAACCAATGCTGACAACAATAGTTCAGGTATACATGCTGATGTCACAAGTAGAAGATAAACAGATAGAGAAAGTATATGAGCATATGGAATGAGTAAATCAGTATGTGAAGGGAAATGAAAATCTAATTGTTACGGGGAATTGGAATGTGATTGTAGGGGAAGGACTAGAAGAATGGGTTACAGGAGAATATTGGATTGGTAGCAGGAAAAGGAGTGGAGAAAGTCTAATTGAGCTCTACTGTAAATTACAGCTAGGAATAGTAAATACTCACTTCAAGCAATACAAGAGGAGGTGGTGTACTTGGGAAAGACCAAGAGATATGAGAAGATTCCATTTGATTACATCATGGTCAGGCAGAGATTCCAAAATTGAATATTGTATTGTAAGGCACTCTCGAGATCACAATTTAGTAGTGATGGAGTAGGTTGAAGTTTAAGAGACTGTGATGAGCAGTAGCGCAGAAGGCATTTCTTTTGAATAGGAATGGACATCTCTAAAAAGGGCAATCACAGAAGTTGGAAAGGAAAGATAGATACAAAGAAGCTAACCGAGAAGAAACCATGGGTAACAGAAGAAATACTTAAGTTGACCAGAGAACAGAAATAAGAGTTGCTTAGGAATGAAATAATTAGAGGTACAGGAAAACTAAGGCAAAATGGCTACATGAAAAATATGAAAAAATCTAAAAAGAAATGATCGTCGAAAGGACTGACTCATCATATAGAAAAGTCAATCAACCTTTGATGAAATTGAAGTCAAGGTTGATAATATTAAGAGTGCAATGTGAATTCCACTGTTAAATGCAGGGGAGAGAGGGGATGGGTGGAAACGATACATTGAGGGCTTATATGATGGAAGAATTTATCTGATGGTGTGATACAAGAGGAAACAGGAGTTGATAGGGAAGAGATCCAGGGGACCAAGCATTAGAATTACAATTTAAAAGAGCTTTAGAATACTTGAAGTTGGATAAGGCAGAAGTGATAGATAACATTCCATGTGAATTTTTAAAATCAGTGTGGGATGTAGTGACATAACAACTATTCATGTAATGTGTTAAGAATGTATGAAACTGACAATATACCACCAGACTCAGAAAAACGTCATCTGCGTAAGTCTGATGATGATTACGAGAGCCAATGAGTGCAAGAATAACCACACCTTTGGCTCTGCAGGTCAAGCATCAAAGTTGCTGACAAGAACAAAATATGGAAGAATGGAAAAGGAAACTGAGGATCTGGTTGACGGTAATCAATTCAGATTTATGAAAGATAAAGGCACCAGAGAAGCAGTTCTGAGATTATGGTTGATAGTGGAAGCAAGACAGTAGAAAAATCAAGACACATTCATAAGGTATGTTACCTGGAAAGATGTTTGAAATTTTGAGAAAAATAAGGGTAAGGTATAAGGAAAGACAAGAACCAAGAGGGAACAAAGGAAGACTAAACAAAGTGCTCAGATTAAAAGAGTGTAAGTCAGGGATGTAGTCTTTCACCACTACTCTTCAGTCTATATGTTGAAGAAACTGGGGGAAATGAAAGAAAGATTCAAGAGTAGGGTTAAAATTCAAGGTGGGAGGATATCAGTGAAGATTTGATTATGACATTGCAATTCTAAGTGAAAGTGCAAAAGAATTGCAAGATATGTTGAATGGAATGAACAGTCTATGAACTGAGAGTAAAATGAAGAAAGACAAAAGTAATGAGAAGTAGCAGAAACGAGAACAGTGAGAAACTCGAAATCAGAACAGATGAACAAGAAGTAGATGAAGTTAAGAAATTATTGTGCCTAGGCACCAAAACAGCCCCTGATGGATGGAGCTAGGAGGACATAAAAAGCAGACTAATAATGGCAAAAACAACATTCCTAGCCAAGAGCAGTCTACTAGTATCATAGGTCTTAATCCATGGAAGAAATTTCTTATACTTTGTGTTTGGAGCACAGTATTATATCGTAGTGAGACATGGACCATTTGAGATGTGGTGCTACAGAAGTATGTTGAAAATTAGGTGGGCTTGGAATGTAAGGAATGAAGAGGTTCTCCACAGTATTGGCAAGAAAAGAAATTCTGTTAAGACATCAGCTAATAACTTCCGTGGTACTAGATGAAGCAGTAGAGGGTAATAACTGTGGAGGGAGACAGAGTTTGAATACATGAGATAGAGTTTGGAATACATCCAGTAAATAATTGAGGACATGGGTTGCAATTGCTGCTCTGAGATGAGATGAAACAGAATACCACAGGAGAGGAATTTGTGGCAGACCACATCAAATCAGTCAGAAAACTGGTGGCTCAAATAAATTTACTGAATGTTGATATTTTCCTTGTCTCTCTATGTTAGTATCATCTAATTAATATAATTTTATACAAGTATTGTAAATAAAATATTTGCTTCTGTTCATTTATTTTAGATGGAAGTTATCGCACTGGGGCGCTTTCTGCCCTGTTTCATTGACTAGTGGTTTTCTCACTCCAGGGAAACAAAAGTTTGCAGTCAGGTGAGGAACTGCTGAGATTTTCAATGACTAATGCAATTAACAGATTTACTTTACAGTTTCCAGTCTACAAATTACAGGTTTTGTTAAGAATAACTGATCACTATAAGTGAAAATATTAGTTTGATATTATGACACTTCAAATGCAAAGTAAGTTCTCTATATTTGTTCTCACTATGCTGCAGTGTGCCATGCTGTGGCATTTGAAGATTGTTGTTTTGCCCAAAATGTAAGAAAGTATCTCACTTTTTTAATTACTAACAGAAGTACACCATACATACTCTTGGGTTTATGGGGACTGAGGGAATGAATGATTAACTGTTTTGTAAGTGGATATGAATATTCAAGATGGCTAACAAAGCAGGTGACCATGAAAAGTGGGCCAAGACGTGGTGAAACAGTTGATACAGTGACATTTCTGATTGTTAGTGTTTGTGTTTTTTTCATAAATTTCCTTGATATTGGCAAGACTACAAATTAAAATGTACTGAACATGATTTAAAAAAATAACTTTCCTTTATAAAAATGCGCCCAGCTGATGCAAAGTTAGATGGCTGATAAACAAGTCATCCCCAAACAGATTCTTGGAACCTATATTTTACCAAGCTAACCAGAAATAATAATTTCAACATGTTCATATGGATTGATCTAAGTGTACACAGTGATACACACTAACATAGTGATATTCCTGGCAATAAATAAATAATTCTGAGTATTCTTAGCTCTCATCTGTCACAGGCTGCTGCTCTCTAGGTTTTATCATGTGACAGCATCCTCCAGGTCTTTCTTTTAGGTGCTGAGTGATAAAGTAGTTACCCTTCTCTCATACATAAGTGCAACATAACACAATAATAATCTTTAAAGAAAGTATATTCAGATACTTAAAACATAAGTAAAAGTTTAATTATTCATCTTGTGCTATCATTGAGTTATTGTTGATTGTGGTATTCAAACTCCACTTTTAAATCTTGTGATTGTACCTCCTCCTTAAAGACAATGATTAAAATAAAAGTGTATGACTGGCCTTTAATGATTGACAGTTTGGCTAATGTCTAAAGGTTGCTCACACAGCCATTGGCATTGTCCAACATACTGTTCAGTTACCGCTAAAGTTAAGTCCATATATGATACGTATGACAGGAAATAACTGCCCTCAACATAGTGCAATTAAAATTAATGAAATGATATTTTTTGTTCTGCTGTGTTTGATTTGGCAGCATATTGACAATTATCTTTTAGCACTGCAAAACAAATCAAAGTTCTGACCACTTGTGGTGCACCACAAAAGAAATTACAAGTCTGACTCAGCATTCATTGTTTCAAATTGAAAGTCCACTAAACACACTGAGAAAAATATTTTGAGTCTGTGAAACATGCATGTTTTCTACACCCTGAATGCATGTAATACCAATGGCCTAGCCACAGTGGTCACAGCACTGTCAGATCACGGAAATTAAATGCTGCACAGATTGGCTAGCAAGTGACAGTAAGGGTATGCTAAGTGCTGTTGACAAGGTGTGTGTACTCGGCCTTTGTGAGGCCAATTGAGAGCTGCTTGAGAAGTAGCAGCTTCAGTCACAAAAACTAATGATGGCCAGGAGAGCAGTGTGCTGACCACGTTCCCCTCCATATCCACATCCTGTAATACCTGAAGGCTGAGGATGTCACAGGTATCAGTCGCTATGGTTGGGCCTTCAAGGCCTGTTCAGAAGAAGTTTGTTTGAATACATGTGACACTTCATACAAATTTGCGAGTATAGAACAACACTTAGCAGTTCTGATTTAGGATCTTCCAAACTTACTGTGAAAAATATTTATAGGTCCCAAACTTGATATTACCTTATAATTTTCAGTCGTTTTCAGAAAGAAACTGCTAGATCATTAGCAAAGTTCAACTGGATACATACAGGTCCTCTCTCATCAAACATCCAGGACTATAACTATATGACATCATCCCATTTATAACTATCAATCTATCATCTCCAAAAATTACAGAAACACTTTTATATTTGTTACTGCTCAATAATGTCTGCAACTAATTGCATCTTGCAACTCACACTCAAGTAATGGTTCCTCTACCACCTTTAAATATTGTTATTATGGAGACTGCTGGTGAAACATTGGTTACCAACTCTCATCTATTAAAACATGTGATTTTAATGTACTGCAACTACAATAAATAAAGTTGTTGCCACATGTATCTAATAATAATTTGATCAGCTTTGATGTTGCGTTCTTAGTTTTCAGCAGGGGCTCTTGCTTTGATAGTTAGTTGCTTATAATTGATTCAACAGATCAATTTCTGTCATGAGACACTTTCTTTGTCTTAATCACTTAAAGCATTTATAAATTGTTGTTTTTCTAATTACAAAGGTAAGAATACACCTTTGAGTGTTTTTAATTAGTAAACTATTACACCTGCTGTGCAGGTCTTTGTATATGCATATTTGCCTCATTTGGCCTTTTAATTTGGTGCTACTGCTGTTTTGTGTCTTTACTCATTCAATTTTTCCTATTGTGGTAGCTGTGAAATCAATTGTGGCAAGCTCTGGTTACTATCTTTTCAGGCACTCATCTTTACCCAGCCTTCAAACAGAAACTTGCTTAGGAAAATCAACTTGCAGTAATCCTTAAATATACTTGCTGCTCTTCATCAGCTGTGTGATTGTTTCCCAAATGCTACATTCAACCAATGTATGATTGAAGAGCTCAGTTTACCACCTCTGTCTCCTGATTCATGGTTGCCATAGTGCCTGCTTTGTAACAATCTGCATAATGCCAATTTTGTGTGAATTTTTGAATGCAGGATTAAGTAACTTAAAAGTCTAATGAAGCAACACAAAATTTAGCCCTTGAGATGTTTTCATTTTCTAAAACTTTCGCAAACACTTTTGCATGATATCAAACAGTGGAAAATCCAGGTTGGTATGTAACAAGATAATGAAAATGATACTTGCTACTGATCATATAGCAGAGATGCTGAGAAACAGAAAGGCACAACAAAAAGACTGTCGGAAAGTTACCTATTGGCCAACAAGGCCCTTGTCAAAAATAGACAGTGCGCACAGGCCAACAAGGCCCTTGTCAAAAACAGACAGCGCGACACACACACACACACACACACACACACACACACACACACACACACAAATGTACAAATGTGTGTGAATTCCTGAGGGTCTGAACAACTGCTACGGTCATTGGTCCCTAGAGTTACATGCTACTTAAACTACCTTATGCTAAGAACAACACACACACCCATGCCCGAGGGAGGACATGAACCTGTCGCGCAGTCCGTGATATGCCGCTTCAGACCGTGCAGCCATTCCACGTGGCTCACACACACGCACACACACACACACACACACACACACACACACACATACACACACACTCAAACAAACACAGGTCACAGACACATACCAGTCTGTGGCAGATGAGACTCCAGCTGCCAGAGAGTGTCGTCACATGCATGTGAGTTGCATTTGCGTATGTTTGGGTGTGTATGCTGTCTATTTTTAACAAAGGCCTTTTGTTCGTTGAAAGCTAACTGTTTTGTGAACAGAAACCATGATCTTGACCCCATAGCAATCTGTGCACCTATATTTAAGTGCTTTGTAAAAGGCTAGACTACATATTTTAGTTTTTGATATTTTTAAGTGACATACAACCTACAGTTACCTAGAGAACATCAGGCATGTGGCTGAGGTGCATGCTCTTCACACCGCTGTGTGTGTGTGTGTGTGTGTGAGAGAGAGAGAGAGAGAGAGAGGCTGATTAAACTTTGTACAACTCTGCTGGGAGTTGTGTGACTAATACTGCATTGTCTAATAAATATAGCGTTTGGTTTGGTGCATATGGTCAAGTGAGGGCTCTCTTGACGAAGCGTGCCCATGCTTAGATCACAAAGTTTCAGTGAGCACAGTGCAATACCCTTCATCCAGTCACTACTTTATAGTATGATTTTGTCCTTATTCTGGTCAGTGTAGTAAATATTGTTGGCTGTAACCAGCATTATCAGTTCATCAAATATATTTCAACCTCCTCGATATAGCAGGAGAGCTTCTGTGAAGTTTGAAGTTTGGAAGGTAGGAGACTAGATACTGGCAGAAATAAAGCTGTGAGGACTGGGCGTGAGTCGTGCTTCGGTAGCTCAGATGGTAGAGCACTTGCCTGCGAAAGGCAAATGTCCAGAGTTCGAAACTCGGTTGGGCACACAGTTTTAATCTGCCAGGAAGTTTCATATAAGCGCACACTCTGCTGCAGAGTGAAAATGTCATTCATGATACTCCTCATCTCAATGAGAGCTTCAAATCCTGTGCCATATGGATCATTTCCACCAACACCAGCTTTTCTGAATTGCGCAGGTGGGAACTTTCCCTGCAATACATCCTACGTTCCCGTAACCCTCCTGGCCTCAACCTTCGTTAGTCACTGTCCTCACCCTTCCAGCCCCCTCCCTGTTCCCATTCCAGCACCACACAGCCGTCATTTCACTGTCATACCCAGTCTTTTAATTTATTTTTATTTTTATTTCTCTCCTTTCCGCTACTTACCCCCTCCCCCCTTCGCACCTTCTCTCCTACCCTCCATCTAAACTGCAAGACTTCACTGTCCACCACCCCACCATACTATCCCTCCCCCTCTCTGACCCAGCCTCCTCCTTACCCCCACTCAGTCGCCACTCCTATCATGCACTGGTGCTGCTGCTCACGGAGTAGTTTCAGCTCTCTGTGTGCAAGTTGTGCTTGCATGAGTGTGTGTGTGTGTGTGTGTGTGTGTGTGTGTGTGTGTGTGTGTGTGTGTGTGTCTACTGCTGACAAAGGCCTTAATGGCTGAAAGCTATGATTGTGTGAATATTTTTATTGTGCCTATCGCGACTCAGCATCTCTGCTATATGTTGTTTTGTCACTAACAATAGCCACCATTACAAAACAGCACAATATAACACAGAAGTTGCTTGGTTCTTCCGTTTGCTTTCACTACGACTTCCATGGATTGACCAACAAGTACTTGTCAGTGCCGTTTGACTGCCATGTCTACATTCTTCTCACTGCAAACTTCAGACCTGCTTACATTGACAGGTGATGCACAGTAGATAGGGTTCCTTTTTCCCATTCACATCTAAAATATTGTGTGTTCAATACATTGGGAGGCCAAGTGGTTCTAGAATTTATGCAGATATTCTCGAATCACTACATATCCTCCCCCCCCCCCCCCCCCTCAGATTGAACACACAATATTTTATACATAATCATTATGTACATTAATATCACACATAATAAGAATTCATATTTTAACACTACACATTTCTTTTTTTCAATGGCTGTGAATAACCTTTTGCTTATTATTTAGCTATTTTTTTCTCATTTTACTTTGATAGTAAAATGTGAGAATTTCACTCAAGGTTTTAGTCAGCTCTTTTAATATATAGGAATCATGAGGGCTATATTGTCCTTTTCTTTTTTTCTTATATCTTTCCAGTCATAAACACCAGGTGTTAATGACACATGAGTAATCTTAATTTCTGTTCCCACCTTTTGTACTACGTTTCCTAAGTATGACACTCATAAACTTACATAAAACGTAATAATGCTCCTTGTGCATAGTATTCATACTTTCCAGAATAATTCCTATAAAATGTGTGACTTCTGTCTTGATACTGTCCCCTCCTGCTAGGATCAGTACCTATACCTTGCCTGTGGGTTGACCATATGAGTGCACTTCCTCTTTCCATTCTGGTAGGTATGCCCCTTTATAAAAAAAAGTCCTATGTTTTAGGCCATAGGTTTTCCTATCTCCATGTTGGTATGTCTGCCCTATACAGAGGAGTCCAAAAAAATGTATCCAGTGTTTAAAAGTCCATAACTGGCAAACTAATTGACGGAGTTGTCTCATCTTTGGTAATGTAATAGTTTGTAGTTCTGGCAATCACCACACAAGCGTTGTATTGTGTTGTTTTGTTTTGTCAGATGACAGTCGCAGATAGTCAGTGTTTTGTTCTTAGTTGCGCCTAGTTACTCGAATAAACATGGCTGGCTCAAGGCTTACATTTGATGAAAGGAAGTCAGTTTTGCAGTGGTATTTTAAGTACGAAAACATTAATGAGGTCCAACGGCAGTGGCAAAATGAGTATCAAACAGAGCCATCGACACATTTAATGATTCATCACATTCGAGACAAATTTGAAGCAAACAATGATCTGGATTACCTGTAACAGCAACAAGTCCAGCTAACTCCCGTCGTGTGTCACAACAATTCACTCACTCACCGCAGAAGTCTGTGAGACAGTGTGCCCATGAAACTGGACTGAGTCGCTCAAGTGTTTGATGAATTTTGAAGAGAGCAAAGTGGAAATGCTACATCTCATGTTTGCTACACGCAATGAACGAGGACGACCCAGATCATAGAATGTGGTACTTTGAGTGGTTTACTAACATGGTGTGCAACGGTGAAGAGTTTGCAGAGATGATTGTGTGGTCTAATGAAGTACAGCTCAAACTCAATTGTACAGTAAATTGCCACAGTTGCATCTACTGGGCCGCCGAAAATACAAACGTCCATGTAGACAAAGCCGTGAATTTGCCAGGAGTAAATGTGTGGTGTGGGTTGTCTTACCAGGGCTTGATTGGGCCATTCTTCTTTCACAGCACAGCTACCAGCGAGGTGTATCTTCATAAGCTTCAGACATCCATTTTATCTGCCATCCGAGACTTGTATGGAGATGGAAGATTTTACTTTCAACAAGATAGTGCCCCAGCCCACTACCAAAATTGTGTTACGGTATATCTCAACGAAAATCTACCAGGAAGATGGATAGGCCATAGAGGTGCTGTGGAGTATCCACCATGTTCCCCAGACCTAACTTCTCTCGACTTTTACCTGTGGGGAACACTAAAGGACATCGTGTATCGACAGAAGTCATGCACATTGGATGAACTTCGAGAATCCATTGTACATTCATGTGCAAATATCCAACTGAACACATTGCAGTGACTAGTTCATGCTGCAGTTTGGCGGCATTGTTTGTTTGTGGATGTTAATGGTGACCATTTCGAACACAGACAATGATATCTTTAAGTTGGTCCTTAAGCTACACTTTCACAAAAAATGAGAGAACTCCGTCAATTAGTTTGCAAGTTATGGACTTTTAAACAGTGGATACATTTTTTTTACCCCTCTGTATATTTAGCAAATGCTGGGTACGCCCCCCTTATCCTTTCTGAGTGGGCCTCATGGTTCATTACTCCAGTGTACATTTCTATGTATACCATAATTAAGTAATTTCTGGTAAAGCTGCAAATCTACTCTACACTTCACATATACTTCTTAACACTTCATTTAATTTCTAAAGTCCTCATTTACTTCTCAACTTCTATACTCTTAGTAGATACTATGTCTGCATATAATTTAAGTCCTACTATCCTACAATTCATCAGAGTATTTACTAAACTGACATTCCTTAATGATTATCACAATTAATTTCTATCTGGCTTATGTTCTTTTTCATTATTCACGCCTCCTCCTTATGTATACTTGATGTGAAATTGTCAGTTTTTTACACACACACACACACACACACACACACACACACACACACACGTGTGTTTATATGTGTAACTGGCATAGTTTTCATATATAATAGAGGGAAACATTCGACATATCTAAAAACAAAGATTCTGTAACTTACCAAATGAAAGCGTTGGTACTTTGATAGAAACAATAACAAACACAAACACACACACAAATTTTGAGCTTTCGCAACCCACAATTGCTTCATCAGAAAAAAGAAAAGGAGAGGGAAAGATGAAAGGATGTGGGTTTTAAGGAAGAGGGTAAGGAGTCATTCCAATCCCGGTAGCAGAAAGACGTACCTTGGGGGGAAAAAGGGACAGATATACACTCGCAGACACACACACACACACACACACACACACACACACACACACACACACATATCCATTCACACATAACAGACCCAATCAGACATATGTAAAGGTAAAGTTAATGCATGTGAAATTTGGTGATCTAACACATCACTAATCAGTGTGAGTTTATTTTACTCATCAATATTAGTTAGTAGTTTATTGATGACATCTTCATGATGTGGACTCACAGTGAAGAAGAACTACAGAATTTCCTCTCGAACCTCAACTCCTTTGGTTCCATCAGATTCACCTGGTCCTAACCATGCTTTTATCCACAATACTCACCCCTTCCAAAACTGATACAAACCTTCCCATCTAATCACATCTCATAGAAGTATAAAATATTCTGTAAAAAGTACAAAATATGTACACTATAGGATCACAGTTGTTTAATTAGCCATCCAATATTATATCTTCTGCTAACTTAACATTTCCTTCAGTTCACTAAGATAAATATGCGTCAAGAAGTATGAATTGGAACTTTGGACCGATTATATTTCATTCAATATAAGAGTAGTATTCTCATGAATTCAGAAATTATTTTGAAAGTTATGCGCCAGGACACGGTTCTCCATACTTACACAGAAATGTGTCACCAATGAAAGGATTACCCGGCATCTTTCAAGAGAACCAGTGTTGGAGTCATTGTAATGATACCTTATATCAATAAAACATACAAAATTGATGACGCTGATTTCACCACACACAGGTTTGCAAAGAAATTGGTGTAGAGATAACATACAAAGACCATTTAATGAAAAAAAAAGACCTAAATATATGTGGAGACCATGCCGATCACAACCGAGGGAGAGAAGAGCTGACCAGGTGGACGTAATATATCTTGTCCCAGAGCTGTGCCAAATGACATGGATTGGAGACAACATGTGTGCAAATTTCTGTGTCATGCTGCAACCGAGCAAAGTCGGGAGAAGTCGGGACTGAAGGGCCTGATCGGGACTGAAGGGTGTGAATGCACTGTGCAAATCTCTACCTCATGCCTGCTCTTCCAGGGCAGTAGTAACAGAAGCATGTATGCAGAAGCTTCTTTAGTTCCATGAGAGATTATATAGGGAGCTAGAGGTTGTTAGTAGTCTAACTGAATGGAACAGGGAAATCCCCCACCAGGAACAATTGTGGAGGATGTAATGACAAATCCTAGCTGGTACGACATTTTTTTTTTGTTTCATAGTATCTCTGAGGGTGTGATGATAGAATAGTGTAAGATTTTTAAGGAATTCAGTGCAGGAAAACTATTATAGAAGAAACACTGAAAACGACTCGGGATCCAACGGTCTTCACTCTGTCCGTTAACTCGTAACATTAACGTGCATGGGGGATGTGTACAACTTTACATCTTTTACATTGTACTTCCCCCTTCTCTGATCCAGTTGTAGGGTCTACTAAAAATAATATCTTAGGATGGATTACCATTTGCACCCGGTATGTTCCTTCGTATTTTTGGAAAAATTTGTGTGTCTCTTTCTTCACGGCAGAGCTTTGAAGCTTTGAAGATGTTGTTCTCCTAGAACTAGGTCATCGACCTTGTACTTAGGTTCAACAGCTTTTTCGTTATGTTTACTTACTCTTTGTTGTGCTTCTTCATTTAAATTCTTAGAAACTATTTCCTGATTCAGTTCGTAACCAACAGTAAGTTGTTCAGGCCAATTAAAACATTTAATCAGAGGTTGTCCCACAAAGGATTTGCCTATTACTTCTAAAGGTGCCAATCCAGTTGATAAATGTTTTAATTCATTTAGAATAAGTTCAAAGTCTTTAATTTTTATTGCCCTTGCATGGGAGTAGGTACAGCATAGTTTTCCAATTTCCTTCATTACTCGTTCACATGGATTTGAGATACCCTGATTTTTGGATATTCTACTGACATAAAATTAATTGCAAAAATAATTCCGGGTCCTTCCATATGTTTTAATTCTTCCATTCCTATGGGTAACCTAGACAAAGCATCCGGTACAATATTCTCGGAACTTTTACATATTGTATCCTAATATCATATTCCTGCAGGTAAACCATCCATCGCATTAATCTACCGTATAACAATCGACTACTCATTAGAAAGGATAGAGCTTGATGATCTGTATAAACATGGATTTCTGACCCCCATACCAGTATTTGAAATTTTTGGATACTCCATACAATTGCTAACAGTTCTTTTTCAGTAGCTGTATAATTCACATCCTTTCGTCTTTCCCTCTCCTTCCTGAAGAAGCAACCATCGGTTGCGAAAGCTAGTAATTCTGTGTGTGTGTTTGTGTGTTTTGTTCATTGTGCCTGTCTGCTGGTGCTTTCCCGCTTGGTAAGTCTTGGAACCTTTGTTTTTAATATATTTTTCCCATGTGGAAGTTTCTTTCTATTTTATTTACATCATCGTTAATTCATGCTTACTTAGACTACGGCTAGCAAAAGCTATTGTTTGGTGTTGTACATTATTTAGATCCCACTCTCCGGGGAAAAGTTCTGCAGCAATACCATAATCAGATGCATCTGTTGAAATTTTAAACAGTTCACCCATAACCGGATGATGTAATATGGGTTATTCAACAAGCGCACTTTTGACCTTTTCAAACGCATCATTTGTCTCTTGATCCCAAATCCACAGTACTCACTTAATAAATGTAAAATTTTCGAGTCATTCAGTTCTGTATGTACCATCGATAGTATCCTGCCATTCCTATGAATCCCTTCAACTGTCTTACATCTCTAGGGTGTGTACATTCTTTAATAGCTTTGATGAGTTCAGGGTTCTGCATAAGGTGAGACAATTTTCTTCCCAAGTAGCTGATTTATTAGGATATCATCCACATATATTATCAAACCCCTTAATAAATCTCTCCCTAATACCTCATGCAGTGCACGTACAAATATGGATACAGAAATATCAAGTCCGAATGGCAGTACATTGAAATGATATGATTTACCATCAAACAGAAATGCTATATACTTTTTGGATTCTGGGTGTAATTTTATTTGCCAATATCCTGCAGTCAGGTCCATTGTGCTAAAAAACTATGTTTTTTTCAAATTTAGATAACAATTCATCAATATTAATTGGTCTGTCTGTTTCTGTCTCTATATGCTTATTCAGTGTACAAGCATCTAACACTAATCGTACCCCACCTGTGTAGCTGTTTTCACCACAACCAAAGGGTTATTCATGATGCTGGAGCTATGTTCTATTATATTGTTATCAATAATTTTGTTGATTTCCTCCCTAAATGCTTCTTTCAAACTTACGGATATAAAAACAGCTTACAGATGAATGGAGTGTCATCTTTGATTTTGAATTTACAAATATAATCGCTGATGTTACTGGAACAATAGGAGAACACTACCTCATACTCCATTAAAATTTTATATAAATCTCACTTTTGTTGATCAGTCAATATTAGAGATTCATTAACTTTGTCCTGTATGTCAGTTTGATGTGTTACTTGATCTACATTATCCATCCTCGGTGACAGTTGTGCTGTAGCTGTTAATCGCAAACATTGACAGTCAGTTGTTTGTTTTCCCATATAGGTATCTGTCACAAATGGTGTCCAATACCTGCTGTCCCCTTTACCAAAACATAGAAGATTTTCGTCAAAGTTCAAGATAACTTTAAACTCTAATAGCCAATCTAAACCAAACATTACATCTCTATTGATATTCTCTACTATTAACAGTGTTTGACGAAGTAATATATTTCCAATGCTGCAGTTCACTTGAGTCTCGTACTTTACAACCTTACTTTTTGTTCCTGTTATTCCAACTATGTAAACTCCGGTCACTGGTAATAACAGTAAGTGTTGTTTAGTCTGTAGTGAAGTAAAGAATGTGTTGGAGATGAGTGATATCTCACTCCCTGAATCTATAAATATGTTAACCTTAGAATTCTCCATGGTCCCTGCTATTATAGGTTGTGGATTATTGGCAGACAAGCTTGTTTCTAACAGTAGCAACCATTCGTTTGCAAGTATTTTGTGTGTAAAGTTAACATGCTTGTATGGACTAAGGCCTCCTAGAGTATTTCCACTACCTGAATCCCTGGATCCAGATCGCACTATGTTTTCCTTATTATTAGTAATAACAGGTTGGTTACCGAATCGAGATACTATGTTACCACTAGATACTATGTTACCACTTTGTGTTCTATTATTACTTGGTACAAATTACTGCAAAGTTACTGGACCTAAATTTGAAGGTGGATGCTTCTTTTGATAAATGTCATTACCATTTTTTTCTGTTGCACTGGTGTACTCCAGCTAGGTTAGCCTCATATTTTTTAAAATTATTACCACTGTTCCTTTTGTAGTTCAGGCTATCACTTTGGTGTAAGGTTTCATTGTGGTCCTTATTTAATGCATCCAGTGTGTCCACAAAGGACAACAATTCTTCTACTATTTTCCAACCACTACGTAATATATCTTTCCTCGTATAAATGGGTAATCAACTCATTAAAATTCTCACTAACTCTTCTTCTTCCACTGGCTTATCTAAGTACTTTGCCCATGTTAGATGCCAGTTGAAATACTTCCTCATAGTACCGCATGTATTATTGTAATATTTTGGGTTTCACAAATCTGATATTAATTTCTCTTGTGCACTAGCAGACCAGTATTTCTCTTTAAATTTCTTCTGGAAGTCTTCCCAAGAAGAAAGTTCTCGACATTTACAATACCCCATTCTGAGGCTTCCCCTACAAGGTACCCACAGCAAACTCAATCTTTTTAGAATCCTCCCAGTTCTTTGGCAAAGCTTGGTTGAATCTTTTCAAAAAATGAGTCATATTTACATCCCCATCTGGCTTAAACTTAGGGAATTGCTTGGATAATCCTGAATTGCCCCCCCCCCCCTTCCCATTTGTTAATCAGTCACCACTTCACCAGTCAATACCACATTAGGAGAAGTCACCCTTTTGTCTACTTTGTTCTGGATAAGTTTAAATTCTTTCCACAAATCATCTATATCCTTTTGGGTATCTGAAAGTTGGGAAGAAACAATAGGTTTAAATTTATCATTTCCTGTACCTGTTCCTTCAAGCTACTTACATTTATTATGTTTGAATTCGCTAGTTTATTTCTACATAGCTACTTGGTGTAATAACGCTTGCAATTTGTGATTGGATTATTAGCATTAACTTATATTGCCTGTCAACACTCTCTTTCAGAGTATGTATTCCCTGCTCTACAGCATCGAACTTAACATTGCATACTTTTAAAATGATCATAACTTTAAATTGATTTTGGATTCCACCATATTAGATTTTTCCTCAATATCAAATTCTAACTTTTTTGTCAAATCTCGAAAATTATCATTCTGTTTTCCGTTGAATTCAGTAAACATTTGATTTACACAAATGTTCCAAGAATTAGATAGTTCATTCTTTAAATTTAATTTCAAATTTTCATGTTTACTATTTAGGGTATCAAATTCAGTCCTTAAAGCATCCATGCCTTCACGCAGATTATTAAATTATCTACTCTGTGTATCAACCTTGCCATTTAATAAACCTATATTTGTTCCTTGACTAGTCAATGTTTCACTTTAGTTATTTAGAACTTCACTCTGAGCATTTAAAGTTGTACTCTGATCATCTAATTTATCATTTACTTGAGTGTTTACTGAGCCTAATTTAAGACTTTGATCTTCTACTCGAGAATTCATTAAGCCAATTTTTTATACTCTGAGCTTTAATTACATTTACTAACTCAGACCAGTCAGGACATTCTTTGGTAATTTTCATGGGCATGGGTGGTTCTGAAGTTTCTCCAACTTGCTGAATGTTATCCATGATTTTACCAGCTTTAGACCTTGTGAGCACTTAAAAATTAACTTTAAGTATAATAACTACACTAATAAAGTTCACCCAATAGTTTGTATCACTTCTTGCTAAGGTACTAAAGTTTTATTTTGCACTCACCCAGTGCAGACTTCTCGCCGAGTAGGTGAGCAGATGGAATGGCAGGTCAGCACTGGTGAACAGCAGCTGGTGCTGGCAACGTCAGATGTAGGCTGGTTTCCACATCTGCATCCCCGTGATGCCTGTAAGAGCTGTATACTCCCTACAACAAATCTTAGTCATATTGTTCTAGGCCTATCTCCTCTTAGTCTAATATGTCAAGATCTTCTCTCCGGTTTTTCAAGTTGTGACTTTCTCACATCTTCTTCCTTATTTGCATTCACAAAATCTTTCTGCGTATACTCCAGTTTCTCTTAATGGATCTCCTGTCTTGTTATGCTCAATTGCTATGGCAAAAGTTGATAGCTTTTTCTCTTGTTTTCATCTCAAAATTCCTTTTTTCCTTCGGTTCTTTCACACCGGTTGCCACATTCTATTGATTTGGATGCCTTAAAGTTGTGAAGTGTGTGTGCAACCTTCCCCTTTTTTTACACGAGTCAACTTACTTGTGAATGTGCAGCTGATTTCCTTCTATGGTTAGACAGCTACTGGAATCTCTAAAAACTTCTTCTCCAAAGAATGATGCTAGTTAAAGGAATACATATGACTCTCTCTCTCTCTCTCTCTCTACTCGTGAAATAAGTAGGTACTCAAATAAATATTTGACTTCTTGTAAGTCGCCTGTGTCGTCTCCCATTAGACACCATTAAGTTACATTTACAACATAGTTGGCTTAACAATCACGTCTCTATTACACAGATATCAGAAACATGTCTTGCCTCTAACAAGTGCAAGTTGTCTTCTCAATTCAACTGTTCTTTTGTCACTACCAACACTCACCATTACAAAAGATCATGGAATAAGACAGAAGTTCCTTGGTTCTTCCGTGTGCTTTCAGTATGACTTCCATGAATAGACCAACAAGTTCTTGTCGGTGCCATTCGACCGCCATGTCTACAGTCTTCTCATGGCAAACTTCACCCCTGTACAGACAGACAGGTGACGTGCAGTAGATAGGGTTTCTTTTTCACATTCACATCTAAAATGTCTTGTCTTCAAGACGGTGGAAGGACTAGTGGTTCTAGAATTTACGCAGAAATTCTCAAAATCACTACAGGATCTGCAGCAAAGTTGATGTTCTGTCTCATACCAGAGATGTTCCATGGGCTCATATTGGGCCTCTGGATAGGCCAGCCCTTTTCAGGAATGTTATTGTCCACAAACCATTGCCCCCACAGATGCTGATTTATGACAGGATATGTTTTTATGCAGTTACATGAACAATTATCATCTACGAGCTGTACTTGTGTTGTATGCAGTACACAGCTATAAAATGTATTCAGATGTTTCCACATTTAATATTTACTTAAGTGCAGGAAGGGTACCACACCCTAACCATGAAATCAACCCCATACTGTACCACCATCATCTCTGTACTTTACTGTTGACATTACTCATGATGGCAGGTAATGTTCTCTGGGCATTCTTCCAGCAGATTGCCACAAAGTATAGCATGAGTTACCACTCCAAATAACTCATTTCCAGTCATCAGTGGTATCACTCTTTACATCACCTCAAATGTTGATTAGCATTGACAGCACAAATCTTGGCTTATATGGTTGCTTGATCATTGTATCCCACTATTTTTACTCCGTATACACGGTCATTGTACTAACTGGATTTCTGGCAGGTCTTTGGAACTCAGAAGTGATTCCTTTCACTAATTACATGCAGTTTTATACAAGCAATATCACAATGCTTGACAGTCCCTGTCCATCTGTAAATGAAGTCTGCCTGTCTTGATTTAGGTGTGACTGCTTCTTCACTACTACACTGCAAAGTTATATCACCAACAGTCAACTTAGGCACCTTTAGAGAATTGAAATGTCCCAGATGGATTTGTTTGTCAGGTGACTTACAATGACTAGTCAAATCAGAAGTCACGTCGCTCTCCTGACTGACCCATTCTGCTGTTCCTGATTATCTGCTGACAACACTATACTCTCCACCTCCTTTTACAATGGCAGGCCCAATTCTCATGACATCTGGTGGTTGATTGCACATTATGTAAGGGTACCTGGATGCATTTGATCAGATGGTGTTAATGTTAGAAATAATCATAACTTTGGGGCAAATCTTAGTTCAGAATAGTATAGATGAATGGGTTAATATTTAATAGTCCAACAAGAGAATGCAGCTGGCCTGCAGCGAAAATGTTCCCTGTTACAAATAACAACAAAGGGAAAAAAACACTGAAGAATAATTTAAAAACCAAAGGATCTCAATTCTAAACTGATATTTTCAAAATTAGTATACTTTCTTTTATATATGTAAGAAAGACCACTTAAATTCATATAGATATTTAATTATTGGGGTCAGAAGTGTTGTAATGGAATTATGCTAAAAGTGGTACCAAAACTCACTATGGGTAATTTTTGTTGTGTAAATCTGTGGTGTACACCTGTCTAGAGTTGAGAAAATGGCTTTAATGTTGGTGCTGTAATACAAGTTGTTAAATTGCCAATTGAATTGTCTACCTCTGTTACATTTCTTGGCACAGGAGTGGTATTAGACACACAGAAAATATCAAACAATGGAAAATTCAGGATGGAAGTTGCTACACACCTTATGTAGCGAGTTGTACATAGGCACAACAAAAATACTGTCACAAATATAGCTTTCGGTCAGTAAGGCCTTCGTCAAAATTAGATGACATACACAAACATACACACTAATGCGAATGCAAGTCACACACACATGACTGCAGTCTCAGGCAGCTGAGGCAACACTGCGAGCAGCAGCACCAATGCATGATAGGAGTAGCGGCTGGGTGGGGGCAAGGAGGAAGCTGGGGCAGCAAGGAGGAGTTAAAATAGGGTATGGGTGGCGGACAGTGAGGTGCTGTTGGGGTGTGCGCAGGGACTTGGTGGAAAGAGGGTAGGGCAACTATGTGCAGTAGGGAGGTTGAGGCTTGATGGAGGGCAGCAGGGAAAGGGGGGGAGGGGGGGATTACCGGAAAAGGAGAGAAGTAAAAAGACTGGGTGCGATGGAGGAATCAGGGCTGTGTAGTGCTGGAATGGAAACAGAGAAAGGGATGGATGGGAGTGGACAGTGACCAATGAAGGTTGAGGGCAGGAGGGTTATCGGAAAGTAGTGTATATTGTAGGGAAAGTTCACACTCATGCAATTCAGAAAAGCTAGCATTGGTGGGAAGGATCCATATGACACAGGTTGTGAAAAAGTCATTGAAATGAAGGATGTCATGTTTGCCAGAGTGAGCAACAGGGTGGTCCATTTGTTTTGTGGCCACAGTTTGTCAGTGGCCATTCATGCGGACAGACAGCTTGTTGATTGTTGTTACCACATAGAATGCAGCACAGTGGCAGCAACTTAGCTTGTAGATCACATGACTGGTGTCACAGGTAGTCCTGCCTTTGATGGGATAGGTTGTGTTTGCGACTGAACTGGAGTTGGTTGTGGTGGGGGAGGATGTATAGAACACGCCTTGCATCTAGGTCTGTTACAGGGGTATGAGCCATGAGGTAAGGGGTTGGAAGCAGGAGTTGTGTAGGGATAGACGCGTATACTGTGTAGGTCTGATGGACGACGAAACACCACTGTGGGAGGGGTAAAAAGGATACTGGGCAGGACATTTCCCATTTCAGTGCATGATGAGAGGTAGTTGAAATCCTGGTGGAGAATGTAATTCAGTTGCCCCACTTTTGTTTGGTAGTGCGTTACAAAGGGAATGGTCCACTGTGGGTGGAAAGTGGGACTTTAGGAGGTGGTGGGAGGCTGGAAAGATAAGGCATGGGAGATTTGTTTTGTACAAGGTTGGGAGGATTATAATGGTTTGTGAAGGCTTCAGCTGGAGGAATGTGGATAGTGTATCCTCACACTTGATCCAGATTGCAAAGATGTTGTCAGTGACTGTGAACTAAGAGAGGGGTTTAGGATTCTGTGTGATTACGAAAGATTCCTCTTGATGACCCTTGAATAAATTGGCATTGGATGGTTCCATGCGGGTGCCCATAGCTGTCCCTTAAATTTGTTTGTAGTTAATGCTTTCAAAGGAGAAGTAATTGTGGCTGAGGATACAATTGGTCATGGCGACTAGGAAGGAGGTTGTTGGTTTGGAATCCATTGGGCATTGGGGAAGTTAGTGTTCAGTAGCGGTAAGGCCATAGGCATTAGGGATGTTAGTGTAAAGGGAGGTGGCATCAGTAATGATGAGCAGGGCACCATGTGGTAAAGGGACAGGAACTGTGGAGAATCGGTGGAGGAAATGGTTGGTATCTTTTGTATAGGAGGGTAGGGTCTAGGTAATAGGATGAAGGTGTTGTTCTACGAGAGCAGAGATTCTCTCACTGGGTGAACAGTAATCGGCCACAATGGGGCATGGTTGGGTTTATGGACTTTAGGAAGCATGTAGAAATGTAGAAGGTAGGAGTGCAGCAAGTGGTAGGGGTGAGCAGAGAGATGGACTCCAAGGTGAGGTTATGGGATGGGCCTGAGGATTTGAGGAGTGACTGGAGATTCTACTGGATTTCGGGAATGGAGTCACTGTGGCAAGGTTTGTAGGTGGATGCATCTGACAGCTGGCAGAGTTCTCCTGCCACATAATTCTTGCAGTTCAAAATGACACTGGTGGTGCATTTATCACAGGTAGGATTACAAGGTCAGTATCAGTTTTCAGATGGTGGACTGTGGTTCTTTCTGCAGATGTAAGGTTAGTTTGCATGTTGAGGGTTTTTGAGAATGATGGTTAAGAAATTCTGGAAAGTTATCAGAATGTGCATGGGGGGTGGGGGTGGGAATGGGGGGGGGGGGGGTAAGAGGAATGGATCACGGTTGGATGGAGTGTTCAATATTGGTCTTTGGTTGAGTGTAATTGGTAGGGTTGGTGGCTAAAAAGTGTTTTGACTGTAGGGACCAGGGGAAGGAGAGGTCTTTAACAAGTCCTGCGTGGTTGAATTTGGGAGTGGGGCAAAAGGTGAGGAATTTGGAAGGGACTGAAATTTATTTGTGGCTAAGACTTCTGGAGGAAAGGTTCATGACTGTGTTTTGGGTCTGTTTAGCTTCTGGATTCTGTGTGGTGGAAGGAGGGAGTTTAGGAGGTAGCAGGTCTGCGAGACAGGGTTTGTCAGTTATGCAGGGACATGGAGGTGGTCTGGTGACTGTTGTGGAGGGGAGGGGATAGTGGTACTCCAAGGTGGGAGTAGGAAGTGAGCAGGTTGGAGAGCTTTTTGAGTTGGCATTGTGCATGTTGCTCTAGTTCCTGGAGAGCAAGAGCTTCAATTTGTGTTATGGGTCCAGGAATTGGTGATTGCATAGCAGGAGAATTTTACAGATGGAGTGATAGTACCGAAAGAAGGTTTGAGCTTGTTTGATATAGTTTTGCTGGACTATGTTGTTGAGGGCTAAAGATTTGTGGAATGTGAACAGGAGGAGGTCATTGTGGAACGAGGGTTGACAGCTGGAGATGGGTAATTTGATGGTAAGGTCTGTCAGGGGATTCCCTGAGCCAAGAACATTGTAGGAACAGTATGTGGGACTGGGTTCTGGCTAGAGATAAGGAATTTTTTCTGTACAGATGCAGATGGAAGGAGCAAGGATGCATGGTGGTGAAAAAAATCCGAAAAATTACACAAGTAATGTAGGATTACATCCCAAAAATTTCACAAAAGTACACCCAAATATATGGGTAAAATTACAAGAAGGATGAAATGGAGGTAAAAAGGGGGAAACTACTTAAAATTTGAGGGAGTTGTCGATGAAGAAAGGTGAAAACTCACTAAAATTGGCGAGAAGTAACAATGACATCAAAGAAAAGATATAAATAATATATAAATACCTATTATACTGTAAGTAGCAGCTCTGAGAGTGGAAAAGTATGAAGAAGGGGGATGGCAATGTGATTGGATGAGATGGAATTAGTGAGTGTGAACTGGGATAGAATGGAGAAAGTGGGGGTGGCGGGCGGGGGGGGGGGGGGGGGGTGGCGGTGGGGAGGGGTTTGAGGGGTTTGTAAGGATGAGATACGAGATCATGTGGTACCAAAAACGTGTGTGAAATAACATGTGTAAACATGGGAGAGTGACCAATTAGAAGGTATGGATTAATGATATCAATGGCAGTGATGTGGGACATAAGATGCTGCCCCAGCAATCAGCATTTTCTTGTAGCCTTCTGTTGTGATTGGCTGAGACAGTTGATACAGTGTGGCTTGTAAGCAGAGCATGCAGAGTAGTTTGTAAGGTGACAAGAGAAACACAAGAAAGAAGAGAAAGACTATAGTGATGTATTAGAAAATAGTGACAAAGGAAAACAGCACTGGGTTAGGATTGAAGAAAAGGCCTAAGGCAAAAATCAAACAATGGAAAATCCAATATGGTATGTAACAATATTGTGAAAAGGAAAGTTGCTACTCATCATATAGTAGAGATGCTGAGTCACATATAGGCACAACAAAAGGACTGCCACAAATATAGTTTTCGGCCAGCAAGGCCTTCGTCACTGTTAGATGGCCTACACACACATACACACTCACGCAAATGCAACTCATACACACATCTGCAGTATCAGACAACTGAGATCACACTGAGAGCAGCAGCACAAGTGCATGGTGGGTGTGATGAGTGGGTGAGGGTAAGGAGGAGGCCGTGGTAGGGAGTGGGAGGGATGGTAGGTTATAGGGGTGGTGTTGGGGAGCATGCAGGGACAAGGTGGAAAGAGTATAGGGCAACTTTGTGCAGTAGGGAGGTGTGGAAAAGGAGAGAAGTAAAAAGATTGGGTGCACTGGAGGAATCAGGGCTGTATAGTACTGGAATGGGAATGGAGAAGTGGCTGGATGGGAGAGGACAATGACTAACAAAGGTTGTGTCCAGGAGAGTTACGTGAAGAGGGAATATGTTGCAGGGAAATTTCCCACCTGTGCACCTCAGAAAATCTGGTCTTTGTGGGAAGGATCCACATGTCACAGGCTGTGAAGCAGTCATCGAAATGAAGGATGTCATGTTTGGTAGCGTGCTCAGCAACAGGGTGGTCCAATTGTTTCATGGCTATAGTTTGTCAGTGGCCATTCATGCGGACAGATGGATTGTTGGTTGTTAAGCCCACATGGCTGGCATAGTGGCTTCCGCTTTGATTGGAGATCACATTACAGGTTTCTCAGATAGCCCTGCCTTTGATGGGATAGGTGATGTTTGTGACCGGACTGGAGTTGCTGGCGGGGTTGGGAAGATGTATTGGACAGATCTTGCATCTGTGACGAAGCAAGCTGCGATCTCTTCACTTCCTCTCTTGTTTTGCCATCTGCCTCCTTAAATTCATTTTATTTGCATTTCTGCCTAATTTACTTTAACATAACATTAGTATAATTTGCATTTCCATAAAAGAGAAAAGTTGGCACTCAGTCTTCAGGAATATACCACCAGATGTAATTGTGTGCTTAGTTTTGTATATTTAATTAATTTCCTAATTTATTTTGACTGTTCCTAGCTAAAATTTTGTTACAAGGTGAAATCAGTATTGTTTTGTGACTTAAATTCTATTGTTGATTTGTAAACAAATATAAATAGTGTACTAATTATAAACATTTGGAAGAAGAACTAATAGGATTCTTAAAGTATTTATTTGGCTCCATTCGAAAACATTAGCAAAGCCAGCCCTTAATTCCAAAATAATTACCAGGTTTGTCAAAAGCAGTGTTTGGGTAACTATATCTCTTAATTTCATCAATTAAACTAATAATTCAGCCTAACCTTTATGATAGAAGGAACTGTTGAAAAGAAGGATTTTTTTATGTGTTCAGTTAATTGAATGAGTTGTTTTAACTGTAATTTCTGTAATTTAAAACATCGAATAATGTATAGTTTTAGTGCCCCTTGTTGTGAGGATTTATAAAGGATGGATTTTTGGTCCCGAGACAATCAGTTCATGGCCAATTTTCAGACGGGAAGTCTGTATCAGTTAGAGTAACATCATTGCCGTGGAATTAGTATAACACAAATAGGGCATGTGTTAAATCAAATAATGACAGTGTTTGTCCAATTTATTTGAGAAATAGTGTCACACATACCTTATTCTGCAAGAACTCTGTGGTTAGGTTTTTCCTGCTCATAGATGATCAACAGTAAACTATTGTAGCAGTATGCTGATGATTTCCTGCAGCCTATTAATAAGGCTTATTGGGCAGAGGGTTGTGAACAGTGAAAGTAAAGAACTGTAAAATGCAACTATGCAGCTGTCGACTACATCATTTACAGTAGTCAATGTTGAACTTCCATCCTGCCCCACTTTTTCAATCAGTATAACAATGCAGTACATCGACACCGAGGACTATCAGTGAAGAAACAAAGCAGGCAAATGTCACATCTAGGTGTATTACAGTAGTATGAGCCATGAGGTAAGGGGTTGAGAGCAGAGGTTGTATTGGGATGGACAAGTATATTGTGTAGGTTTGGTGGATGGTGGAATACAGCTTTTGGAGGGGAGGGGGGGAGGGGCAGTAGGCAAGACTTTTCCCATTTCAGGGCACAATGACAGGTAGTCAAAACCCTGGCTTAGAATGTAATTCTCCTGATCAATCCCATTTCATACTGCTCGTGATTTTTCACTCATATTGGGGTGTATTTTTGTGAATTTTTTTGGATGTAATCTTACATTATTTATATAATGTTGAGCATTTTTCGCACCACCATGCATCCTTGCTCCTTTCATCTGTGTCAATACAGAAAAGCTTCCTTATCCGTAGCCAGAACCCAGTCCCACATATTGTCCCTACATTGTTGCTTGGCTCATGCTATCCTTCCAAATGGCCTTACCGTTAATTACCCATCTCCAGCTGCCACGCCTCCTTTCACACAACACCTGTTCGGATTCCACCAATGCTTAGCTCTCACCAACATAGTCCTGCAAAGCCCTATCAACCAAGCCCAAACCTCCTTGCAGTACCATCTCTCCATCCGCAAAATTCTCCTGCTATGCGATCACTAATTCCTTTAACCCATAATACACACTGAAGCCCTAGGTCTCCAGAAACTACAGTGACATGCACTACACCACCTGAAAAAGCTCTCCACCTTGCTCACTTTCAGCTCTCACCTTGGTGTACCACTGTACACTCCTCTAAAACAACCTCCAAACCACCTCCAAGTCCCCTCATAGCTGACAAATCCTGTCTCGCAGACCTACTACATTTATCCAACCCTCCTAAACTCCCTCCTTCCACCACACAGAAGCCAGAACCTAAACAGAACCAAGCCACAGTCATGTCCCTTTTCTCCAGAAGCCTTAGCCGCACAGGAATATCAGCTTTTTCCATAGGCCTCACCTTTTGCCCCACTCCCCAATTCAACCATGCAGGACTTGTTAGAGATCTTCTCTCCTTCTCCCAGTACCTATAGGCGAAACACTTTTCGCCATCAACCCTACCAATCAGACTCAACCAAAGACCAATGCTGAACACTCAATTCAACCATGATCCCCACCCCTAAAGCACCATCTGTTAACTTTCCAGAATTTCTTAACCTCAAACTTTGCCTCACCATCATTCCCCAAATCCCTCAACATGCAAATTAACCTTACATCTGCAGTAAGAACCACAGTCCCCCATCTGAAAACTGATCCTGACCTTATGATCCTACCTGTGAATAAAAGCACCACCAGTGTCATTTTGAACCACAAAAATTATATGGCAGGAGGACTACGCTAGCTGTCAGATGCATTCACCTACGAACCTTGCCACAGTCTTCTCTTGTAGATCAACACCTTCAGCATATTACCTAGAACCTACCATCCTATATAAAATATACCAACCATTTCCTCCACCGACCCTTCACATTTCCTGTCATTTTACCACAAGGTGCCCTGCTTGTCACTACTGATGCCACCTCCCTTTACACTAACATCCCTAATGCCAATGGCCGTAACGTGTTGAACACTAACTTCCCCAATGTCCAATGGATTCCAAACCAACAACCTCCTTCCTAGTCACCATGACCAATTACTTCTCCTTTGAAGGCATTACCTACAAACAAATCTAGAGGAATCCTTCCTAAACACCCAGAATCCTAAACCCCTCACTTAGTTCAGATTCATTGATGACATCTTTGCAATTTGGATCGAGTGTGAAGGTACCCTATCCACATTCCTCCAGAACCTCAACAACTTCTCCCCCATTTGCTTCAACTGGTCCTACTCAACCCAACAAGCCATCTTGCTAGATGTTGACCTCCACCTCAAAGATGGTTACATCAGTATCTCCATCCATATCAGACCTACTAGCCACCAGCAACACCTCCACTCTGACAGCTGCCACCCATTCCATACCAAGAAGTCCCTTCCGTACAGCCTAGCCACCCGTGGTTGTCACATCTGCAGTGATGAGCAGTCCCTCTTGAAATATTTGGAAAGTCTCAGTGAAGCCTTCACAAACAATTATTATCCTCCCAACCTTATACCAAAACAGATCTCCTGTAACTTATTTTTTAAGTCTCCCACCATCTCCCAAAGTCCCACTGTCTGCCCATAGCAGAGCATTACCCTCATAACTCAGTACCACACAAGAGTGGAGCAACTAAATTACATTCTCCACCAGGATTTCAACTACCTCTTGTCCATCACTGAAATGGGAAAGTCCTGCCCAGTATCCTTTTTACCCCTCCCACAATGATATTTTGCCGTCCACCGGACCTACACGGTATACTCTTCTATCCCTACACAACTCCTGCTTCCAACCTCTTACCTCATGGCTCATACCCCTGTAATAGACCTAGATGCAAGGCCTGTCTATACATTCTCCCCCACCACAACCTACTCCAGTCCGGTTACAAACACCACCGGTCCTATCAAAGGCCGGACTACCTGTGAAACCAGTCATGTGATCTACAAGCTATGTTGCTGCCACTGTGCTGCATTCTGTGTGGTAATGATACTCAACAAGCTGTCTGTCTGCATGAATGGCTACTGACAAACTTTGGCCACAAAACAAGTTGCTGAGCATTTCAGTGATTTCTTCACAGCCTGTGTCATATGGATCCTTCCCACCAACACAAGCTTTTCTGAATTACTCTGATGGGAGCTTTCCCAGCAATATATACTGTGTTCTCGTAACCCTCTGTACTCAATCTTCATCAGTCATTGTCCTCTCTCATCCAGCCCCTTCTCTGTTTCCATTCTAGCACTACACAGCCCTGATTTTACTCAGGATAGCAATGTCATCAACAAATCTTATCATTGATATCCTTTCACATTGAATTTTAATTCCACTCCTGATTCTTTCTTTTATTTGCATCATTGTTTCTTCAATGTACAGATCAAACATCTTGCACCATTTTACACTTTTTCCAGGTTGACAAATCCTATGAATGTGTCTTGATTTTTCTTTAGTCTTGCTTCCATTATCAGCCGCAATGTCAGAATTGCCTCTCTGGTGCCGTTACCTTTTCTAAACCCAAACTGATCATCATATAGCACCTCCTCAACTTTATTTTCCATTCTTCTGTATATTATTCTAGTCAGCGACATGGATGCATGAGCTGTTAAGCTGATCATGCAGTAGTTTTTGCACTTGTCAGCTCTTGCAGTCTGTGGAATTGTCTGGATGATATTTTTCCAAAAGTCGCGTGATATGTCGCCAGACAGATATATTCTACACACTAATATGAATAGCCATTTTGTTGCCATTTCCCCTAATGGTTTTAGAAATTCTGATGGAATGTTATCTATCCCTTCTGCCTTATTTGATCTTAATTCCTCCAAAGCTCTTTTAAATTCTGATTCTAGTACTGGATCCCTTATTTCTTCTAAACTGACTCCTGTTCCTTTTTCTACTACATCAGACAAATCTTCCCCCTCATAGAGGCCTTTACTGTACTTTTCCACCTATCCACTCTCTCCTCTGCACTTAACAACGGAATTACCATTGCAGTCTTAATGTCACCACACTTACTTTTAATGTCAACGAAGGTTATTTTGACTTTTCTGCTTGCTGAGTCAGTCTTTTCGACAATCATTGCTTTTTAGATGTCTTCACATTTGTGATGCAGCCGTTTTGTCTTGTCTTCCCTGCACTTCCTATTTATTTCATCCCTCGGTGACTTATATTTCTGTATTCTTGAATTTCCCAGAACATTTTTGTACTTCCTTCTTCCATTGATCAACTGAAGTATTTCTTCTGTTACCCATTGTTTCTTTGCAGTCACCTTCTTTGTACATATGTTTTTCTTTCCAACTTCTGTGATTGTCCTTTTTAGGTATGTCCGTTCCTCTTCAGCAGTACTGCCTACTGAGACATTTCTTATTGCTGTATCTATAGCCTTAGAGAACTTCAAAAATGTTATGTCATACCTTAGTACTTTTGAATCCTACATCTTTGGATACTGATTCTTCCTGACTAATCTTTTGAGTTTCAGCCTACTGTTCATCACTACTACATCGTGATCTGAATCGATATCTGCTCCCGGGCTAATCTATATCTGCTCCTGGGTTTGCCTTACAATCCAGTTTCTGATTTCAAAGTCTCTCTGACCAAGAGGTAATCGAACTGAAATCCTCCTGTATCACCTGGTCTTTTCCAAGTATACTTCCTCCTCTTGTGATTCTTGAACAGAGTATTCACTATTAATAGCTGAAATTTTTTACAGAACTCAATTAGTCGTTCTACACTCTCATTCCTTGTCTCAAGCATAAATTCTCCTGTAACCTTTTCTTCTAATCCTTCCCCTAGTGCTACATTCCAGTCCCCCATGACTATTAGATTTTCATTGCCCTATACTGTATTATCCTTTCAATGTCCTCACATGTTTTCCCTGTCTCTTCATCTCCTACTTGCGATGTCAGCATGTATACCTGAACTATTGTTGTCGGTGTTGGTTTGCTCTGAATTCTGACAAGAACAACCCTATCACTTCATTGTTCACTGTAACACACTCTTTATCCTAACTTCCTATTTATAACAAATCCTACTCCTGTTATACAATTTTCTGCTGCTTTTAATATTACCATACACTCATATGACCAGAAAACCTTATCTTGTTTCCATTTCACTTCACTGTCCCCTACTATATCTAGACTGAGTCTTTGCATTTCCCTTTTGAGATTTTCTGCTTTTCCTACCACATTCAAGCCTTAGACATTCCATGCCCTGATTCGTAGAATGTTATCCTTCCTTTTATTTTTCAATCTTTTCCTCATGGTCACCTCCCGCTTGGCAGGCCCTTCTCACAGAACAGATGGGGGACTATTCCGGAATCTTTTGCCAATGGAGAGATTATTATGACGTTTTTTCAGTTACATTCCACATGTCTACCGCATACACATTATGTGTCTTTAATGCAGTGGTTTCCATTGCCTTCTGCTTCCTCATGCTGTCTTTAGGGGCAGTCCCCCCCCCCCCCCCCCCCCCACCTCAATGACAAGAGAGTGCCCTGACCTTGTGACCGCACCTCCACCACCTTTGACAGGGATGTTGGCAGAATGATGGTGACTTCTTATCCTGGAAGACTTTGACTGCCAATGCTGATTACTAATCAAAATTTAAGTGGTGGTGGGTTTCAGACCTGGGACTTAAGGAAGTTTTGATTACTAATCAAAGATGATATTCGCATAGAGAACACATAATTCACTATAAGGAATGCAATTGTTGTGCTCAAGGAGAGGGGCCCAAGTTACCAGTGGCTTGGAGAAAGCATTCTGTCTAAGTTTTGGACGAGCAAGGAGAAGGTGGATGTAGTCAGGTTGGACAGGGCAAGCAGAGAGCAATCCAGTTCTGGAATCCGTGCTCTGCTCACAACCTCCGATGTCTCATGTGACGTCCTTTCATTTTTCCTGTTAGTGGCTTACTGTAGGTGGTGTGTATGTGTGTATGTGTACCTCACTAAAAGTATTCAAATGAGGGAACTGTGATTAGCCCAGCAATATGGGCCTTTGCTGGTGCAACCTGTGGATGTAGGCTTCCAACAAGTAACCCACAGCAAGGAAATGAAAATCCTTCCTTTCATAAAATTTGTAATAACTTTTTACCAATTTTCCTCAAGCAAGTGCCACCTATAAACCCTTCCCTTTCATAGGAGTTTACAAAGAGCTTTGGTCGCTCCTGTAAATGCAATGATAGGGGCATTGTAGATGAAAATTGTAAAATGTAGGTGGTACAGATGTGTGTATATTGCATACATATGTATTTGCAACAAATTGATTGGTGCTTTGAGCAGGATTGTCTTTCTCTTTAAACTGTTATGTATCTTTTGCATCTCTGCATAAAAAAAGTAGAGGTTAGGAATGTGTCCATGGTATGATCATCTCTTAAAACTGGCCCATGAACTGATCTGTATGTGTAACAGCATTCATGAAGTACATACATATATGAAAAGGATGCTAGTTTTTTGTTTCCCTTATACATTTACAAGAAGGGTTGTTACTGCTGTATTATAAAGATACAGGACAATCATTGTCTTTGTAGAAAAAAGATATTTTTATGATATAAGACTTAAAGTGATTTTTAAGATTAGAATTTTGACTGAAATAGGGATTGTAATAGTCATAATATGTGTGAATGCATTTTAAGATTCTTAAATATTGCCAGTAGAAACATTTCTGAAGTATAAACTTTTCTGTAACAGCAACTACTGCAGTTATCTGGAGGGCAAAAGGGAAGCAAAGCACTAACTGGGCATCTATACGGCTTCATATTATTGTAAATATGAGTGAAATTTTAAATTTATTTGTTTATGGTATTGTCATTTGACAGTGGTCATGTAACTAAGGTATGTAGCAAAAATAAACGTGTACCTTTATTTAAGCCTGCTTCTCTAATTTTGGAATATAACTAAACGTGACAAAGGAAATATGGCACCTCTAAAGCTTCTTTGTTTTGTTTGGAATTACCCTGTAAAACTGAAATGTAAATCAGTTTGAGAATACTGAAGTAATATTTTACACAACTGTACTACCACCTCAAAAAACTTCATTAACAATACCCTCATATTACTGTCTATGGCACTTCAATTTCCCCGACATCATATTTTAAAGAGTATCATAAAATTCTTTTGCATACCTCTCAGATTTAACAATCATTATACAACTACCTGCTCTTGTAAACAAGGATCTAGAAACAAGCTTTAATTTGTGTAAAGGATATTTTTTTAAATTATTTTTATTTTAATTAATTAATCAATTAATTAATTAATTTTTTTGCAGGAAACCAAATAGATTATAATTGACAATTTATACCTACTATGCATGACTGAAGAATGCTAATACAAGTGTTTAGAGTTTTGTAGCAGAGATTCTTTGAACTCATTAGACAGTGGGCCTCTACCATGATTTAGACAGTGGACCTCTATCACGATAACAAGGATTAATAAAGTGAGTGGGGCTACCCCAAGGTTGTAACATTTCATTCTGCACATTCACTGGGAGGCTATAGCACTGTGTGACGAGCTATAGGTTTAAATTAAGAAAGGAAAGCAGCCTTTAAATTAAAGAATAAAAATCTGCTTTTGAATTAATATAAGTATTTAATCACAAATGAAAGATTTGGGTATTGACACTAAAAAAATAAAAAAAAAATTAAAAAAATTACATAAAAAAGAAACAGACAAAATTAGAAGTTTAGATTCTTGATATTTATCTTTTTTCTGTGCTCTAAAACCATAATTTGGTTGACTGCACACGTGCATCCATGTATGTATATGTACTTTTCATTACAGAAAACTGAGCAGATCTCAGTGAGATTAGTCACTGACTCATCCACTGAAGGAGATTATCACAGAGAAAAAAATGCATTGAAAAATCAAAATGCTACAACTGAATGATTTGAAGATCACAGAAAATAGGACGTTTATGTTTCTAAGTGATTAATGCAGTGGTTTCATGGATTGAAAAACCAAAATGCTACAACTGAAGGATTTGAAGATCACAGAAAGTAGGGCATTTGTGTTTGTAAGTGATTAATGTAGTGGTTTCATGGATTGCTCAAGTCTCCAGTTTTGATGATGCAGATTGTTAACTTTGACATGTGATGTATGTGACTTGCACAAGAACCAGAGGATAAAGAAGCAAGGGATGACAGTACTGAGGTTGTCTTGATGCCATACTTCAAGTGGCAGATGTGAAAACAACAAGAAAGAGTTGTGGACAAGCTAGAATCAACATATGTTGCAAATACATGCATTTATTCAAATGATATCACAGAGGAAAAGTATTTGTATAAAGAATTCATGTTTCATGAGAAGAAGAATTACTATAGCTAACTGAAGAAATGGGCAGTTTAACAGGGTTGTTGTTGTTGTGGTTTTCAGTCCTGAGACTGGTTTGTTGCAGCTCATCCTGTGCCAGCTTCTTCATCTCCCAGTACCTACTGCAACCTACATCCTTCTGAATGTGCTTAGTGTATTTATCTCTTGGTCTCCCTCTACGATTTTTACCCTCCACGCTGCCCTCCAATACTAAATCGGTGATCCCTTGATGCCTCAGAACATGTCCTACCAACCGGTCCCTTTTTCTAGTCAAGTTGTGCCACAAACTTATCTTCTCCCCAATCTTATTCAATACTTCCTCATTAGTTATGTGATCTACCCATCTAATCTTCAGCATTCTTCTGTAGCACCACATTTTGAAAGCTTCTATTCTCTTCTTGTCCAAACTATTTATCGTCCATGTTTCACTTCCATACATGGCTACATTCCATACAAATACTTTCAGAAAAGCCTTCCTGACACTTAACATCTATACTCGATGTTAACAAATTTCTCTTCTTCAGAAACGCTTTCCTTGCCATTGCCAGTCTACATTTTATGTCCTCTCTACTTCGACCATCATCAGTTTTTTTGCTCCCCAAATAGCAAAACTCCTTTACTACTTTAAGTGCCTCATTTCCTAATCTAATTCCCTCAGCATCACCCTACTTAATTAGACTACATTCCATTATCCTTGTTGCTTTTGTTGATGTTCATCTTATATCCTCCTTTCAAGACACTGTCCATTCCATTCAACTGCTCTTCCAAGTCCTTTTTTGTCTCTGACAGAACTACATTGTCATCGGCAAACCTCAAAGTTTTTATTTCTTCTCCGTGGTTTTTAATACCTACTCGGAACTTTTCTTTTGTTTCCTTTACTGCTTGCTCAATATACAGATTGAATAACATCGGGGAGAGGCTACAACCCTGTCTTACTGCCTTCCCAACCACTGCTTCCCTTTCATGTCCGTCGACTCTTATAACTGGCATCTGGTTTCTGTACAAATTGTAAATAGCCTTTCGCTCCCTGTATTGTACCCCTGCCACCTTTAGAATTTGAAAGAGAGTATTCCAGTCAACATTGTCAAAAGCTTTCTCTAAGTCTACAAATGTTAGAAACGTAGGTTTGCCTTTCCTTAATCTTTCTTCTAAGATAAGTCGTAAGGTCAGTATTGCCTCACATGTTCCAGTATTTCTACGGAATCCAAACTGATCATCCCCGAGGTCGGCTTCTACTAGTTTTTCCATTCGTCTGTAAAGAATTCATGTTAGTATTTTGCAGCTATGGCTTATTAAACTGATAGTTCGGTAATTTTCACATCTGTCAACACCTGCTTTCTTTGGGATTGGAATTATTATATTCTTCTTGAGGGTATTTCGCCTGTTTCATACATCTTGCTCACCAGATGGTAGAGTTTTGTCAGGACTGGCTCTCCCAAGGCCGTGAGTAGTTCCAATGGAATGTTGTCTGCTCCGGGGGCCTTGTTTCGACTCAGGTCTTCTAGTGCTCTGTCAAACTCTTCACGCAGTATCTTATCTCCCATTTCATCTTCATCTACATCCTCTTCCATTTCCATAATATTTTCCTCAAGTATATCTCCCTTGTATAGACCCTCTATATACTCCTTTCACCTTTCTGATTTCCCTTCTTTGCTTGGAACTGGGTTTCCATCTGAGCTCTTGATGTTCATACAAGTGGTTCTCTTATCTCCGAAGGTCTCTTAAATTATCCTGAAGGCAGTATCTATCTTGCCCCTATTGAGATAAGCCTCTACATCCTTACATTTGTCCTCTAGCCATCCCTGCTTAGTCATTTTGCACTTCCTGTCAATCTCATTTTTGAGACGTTTGTATTCCTTTTTGCCTGCTTCATTTATTGCATTTTTATATTTTCTCCTTTCATCAATTAAATTCAATATTTCTTCTATTACCCAAGGATTTCTACTAGCCCTCGTCTTTTTACCTACTTGATCCTCTGTTGCCTTCACTACTTCATCCCTCAAAGCTACCCATTCTTCTTCTACTGTATTTATTTCCCCCGTTCCTGTCAATTGTTCCCTTATGCTCTCCCTGAAACTCTGTACAACCTCTGGTTCTTTCAGTTTATCCAGGTCCCATCTCCTTAAATTCCCACCATTTTGCAGTTTCTTCAGTTTTATTCTACAGCTCATAACCAATAGATTGTGGTCAGAGTCCACATCTGCCCCTGGAAATGTCTTACAATTTAAAACCTGGTTCCTAAATCTCTGTCTTACCATTATATAATCTATCTGATGCCTTTTAGTATCTCCAGGGTTCTTCCATGTATACAACTCTCTTTCATGATTCTTAAACCAAGTGTTAGCTATGATTAAGTTATGCTCTGTGCAAAATTCCACTAGGCGGCTTCCTCTTTCATTTCTTAGCCCCAATCCATATCCACCTACTACATTTCCTTCTCTCCCTTTTCCTACACTCGAATTCCAGTCACCCATGACTATTAAATTTTCATCTCCCTTCACTATCTGAATAATTTCTTTTATTTCATCATACATTTCTTCAATTTCTTCATCATCTGCAGAGCTTGTTGGCATATAAACTTGTACTACTGTAGTAGGTGTGGGCTTCGTATCTATCTTGGACACAATAATGCGTTCACTATGCTGTTTGTAGTAACTTACCCGCATTCCTATTTTCTTATTAATTATTAAACCTACTCCTGCATTACCCCTATTTGATTTTGTGTTTATAACCCTGTAGTCACCTGACCAGAAGTCTTGTTTACCCGCATTCCTATTTTCTTATTAATTATTAAACCTACTCCTGCATTACCCCTATTTGATTTTGTGTTTATAACCCTGTAGTCACCTGACCAGAAGTCTTGTTCCTCCTGCCACCGAACTTCACTAATTCCCACTATATCTAACTTTAACCTATCGATTTCCCTTTTTAAATTTTCTAACCTATCTGCCCAATTAAGGGATCTGACATTCCACGCTCCTATCCGTAGAACACCATTTTTCTTCCTCCTGATAACGACATCCTCTTGAGTAGTCCCCGCCCAGAGATCCGATTGGGGGACTATTTTACCTCTGGAATATTTTACCCAAGAGGACACCATCATCATTTAATCATACAGTAAAGCTGCACGCCCTTGGGAAAAATTACGGCTGTAGTTTCCCCTTGCTTTCAGCCATTCGCAGTACCAGCACTGCAAGGCCGTTTTGGTTATTGTTACAAGGCCAGATCAGTCAATCATCCAGACTGTTGCCCTTGCAACTACTGAAAAGGCTGCTGCCCCTCTTCAGGAACCACATGTTTGTCTGGCCTCTCAACAGAGATCCCTCCTTTGTGGTTGTACCTATGGTACAGCTATCTGTATCACTGAGGCACGCAAGCCTCCCCACCAACAGCAAGGTCCATGGTTCATGGGGGGGGGGGGGGGGGGGGGGGGGGTTAACAGGGTTACGACAGCACAAAATAGTTTTCCAATACATTGCTTTTTCACACAAAAAAGGGAAAGTTTGCTAGACCAGTAGTATTAGTGGTAAGGAATTATGAACTGTCCATTTTAAAACATACCATATTATATAGAAAAGACAAGTTGATTTTACAATCATATATTATGTACTTTTTGAAAAAATACATGTTTCTGAAGAGGTATACAACATTTACACAAAGTGTTAATCTATGTTAAAACTTGTATACAAAGTTATAGATAAACTCTGGGAAAAAAAACAAAACAAAAAAGAAAAAAGAAAAGACACTCACCAGCTAAGCTCGTTATGTAGAACATTGTCTTGTTCCAATACATAACCAAACTTTTCTAACAATATAATCCAGTTATACTTATAACAAATTTTTGGTTTTATATAGCTTGACACGTTCTAAAAGTAATGCAGACTATTGATACTTCCTAAAACTGTATTTGAGTTTCTCAAAAATAAGTCTTTCAGTTTAATTGTAGACAGTCACAACAAAAAGACAGTTACTTAAAACTTTTAGCCAAAGCCTTCTTCAGAAATAAAGGAAAACACACACACACACACACACACACACACACACACACACATATTCACTCAAGTAGGCACACCTCATGTACACATGACTGCAATCTCCAGCCACTCAGGCCAGAATGTGGTACACTGGCTCTCTGCAACTAAACGTGTCATCTTTACAGTGAGTTGCAATCTACTGTTTCCTTAATTGCTGATCTTCTACCTTGAACTTTCCATTGTTTGATTTAGTCTTTCAGTTTAACATGCTTTCACAAAGGAAATTGAAATAAACATCAGTTCATCTACAACTCTCAATAAGAGAATTAGTTTATTGTTATCACAACAGACAGAATCAGTGGCTGTCATCTCATGGGTAAGATTACTGATATAAATTGGAGTAAACGACTCTCCCAAATGACACTGGTGCAGCAATGTTAATACCCAGCATTAGAGTGATTTTGAAATGATACTTTTCAGTAGTGACTGCTCTGGGCCTCGACCTGTGTCAGTATGTATAATTACTTGCTAGACCTCATGCTGTGTGTTGTCGATACTTGAGACTGATCAGAAATAGTCCTTTCATGCATTGCACTTCAGTTGTGTTACATATGTGTTGTTTAGCGCTATTTTCAATAAATAAAAAAATAGGCACAGGTAGTACTTTATTTTTGCTTCATGGTCAACATATATGATTTATGCTGATCCATGAGGTCAACTTCCAGGTGAATAACATTTAATTTTTCAGTAGTTCCTGCCTGCCTTCTCTTGATTGTACCAGTCAGCACTGGAAAAATTAAATTGGTCAACATATGAACTGATTTGGTGTCCATCCAGTTTAATATTGATATGCCATTTGAACTTTCGGCATGAATGTCGCCTCTCGGCATATTTTTGTTCATTGGCAAGGACTTGGGCATCATTTTCCTGTCATTGTGGACGATACCATAGGCTTTAGTATTTTGTTTCATCAATTTGTATTTGCAAAGCTGGAGCAATGAAAAAGTTATCAAAATACACTTCCTATCTGAGACCTAGAGTTTCCGTTGTTTGCTTTTAGCTGTCCTAGTAGACTGAGTACAATAGAGCCACCTAACCCAACTATAGTGTCCATTTTCTTGCCTGTGTACAAGTTGAGGTCAAATAGGTAGCCTGTAGAAGAACTCAGCCCTTCACCACATTTTGAAGCCCCATTTTGTAGGTATGTTCTTTAAATGTTGCTTCATCGTGTTTTGACCTTTTACCATGAACATGTGTTCATGTATGGATTGCCTCTTTCTAGTTGTTGGCAAAACATAGCAACTCATTACAAAGTTCATGACCAAGAATGCCTTCATTTCCTCCAAGCCAATCATAAAAAGTCTTTTGTATTATTCTACATGCCTAATACTTTCTGTTACTACTATGTCAGTCACTAGCATATCTAGTTTTGCCATTTCAATAAGAATATGCATTTGTATCAATATACCTTGCTAGTCAGACAATAAATTTACACGGCCAAATTCATACTCACTCTCATGAAATACATAAGGTACATAAGAGTTCCTTCTATCACTATCACTATTGCAGTTCACATTGTGTCCAATCACGTACTTTACTCTTAATTGGAAACACTAGGTGAGGATTTTTCAGACTTGTTTTCAGAAGGTATAGGGTGTGCTAAGAATTTTTCTGTTCATATTTCTTTGAAATCCACAGCTTGGCCTTATTTTTCTTATGCATATCCTGTTCCTGTCATGCTGAAAGATCAAGTGAAAGCAGAATTGGACAGACTTCAATCTAGGGGTGGTGCACCCTGTTATGGCTAATGAATGGTTGTCTTCGCTGGTTGTAGTTCAGAAGACGTGGGGAAAACTTTTTTCTCTGTGGTGACTTCAGTGCTACTGTCAACACGCAGTCAATCATGGACACATATCCTCTCCCACACTAGGAGGGAATGTTGGCGAAAATATTGAGTCACCAGTACTTTTGTAACATAAATTTGTCTGAAGTGTATCTGCAGGTACCTGTGTACAAAGGGTCCAGTGAGTTCTGGTTTTGACTACTCCTTTTGATCTCTATAAATAAATGTGCCTTCCTTTTGGTGTGGCTAGCATTTCTGCTATTTTCCAACGATTTTTAGAGCAGTTGATTATGCCTATTCCAGGTTGCATTAACTGTCTGGCTGACCATGAAAAATTTCTTCCTGTGTTACAGTCCGCAGGTTCACAGTGTAACCTCATGAAATCTCTATTTTTTCAACTTTCTAGTGTTTATCTGGAGTTCAAGGTATTGCGATATGTGGTTTTCTCTCTGCCAGACCACATCTCTGCTGTTACATCTATACATTGCTCCTCCTCCATAAGGGAGCTTTAGGCCTTCCTACGACAAATTCGTGGCAGGGGCAGCCACATTGGCCCACCTGTTACAAGTCTCGCTATGCAACAATGTACATTTTTGCTAGAGCCCAGATTGCAAATGTAAATCTCAAATGTTGAAATCCAAACTACTCTTGTTTCCTTGTTTACCTATTTTCTCTCCGGACCAGCACATAGTTTAGGTGATTGACACCTCACATTACAGACTCGGTGTAGTAAGACCACACCGATATGCCACACAGTACAGCCTCAGTGTGGTCTTACCACACCGATAGGCCAGTGATTCTGAACAACCTGTTGCTTGCACCTCTAAATCTCCCTCTCCAGTCCAGTACTGTTAACAACAGGTGGAAAAAGAGGCTCTTGTCATAGTCTATGCTCTCAAGAAATTTAATGTTTTTTTGTGTGGCTCCAAGTTTCGCCTTATTACTGACCATAAACCCTTGATTTCCTTGTTTAACCCTCACACTTCATTGCTTGACAAGGGAGCACACCACCCACAACACTGGGTGTTGTTTTTGTCTTGCTACAATTGTTGTTGTTGTTGTTGTTGTGGTTGACAGGAGAGCCAACACCGTATTACTAGAGGAGGCCGAAAGGCACGCGATTTAGCTCACGCAGGCTGGCGTGAGGTCTGGAACTGGACAAGGAAATTAGAATGTAGAAACAACGGACGTAGCTAGTGGAATACTTAACTTTAATCCAGTACTGACGAACGTCGGTCTGGACGGTACTTGATTCACAATATCAATAGTAACTGATAATGGCGCCTTGCTAGGTCGTAGCAAATGACGTAGCTGAAGGCTATGCTAACTATTGTCTCGGCAAATGAGAGCATATTCAGTCAGTGAACCATCGGAAGCAAAGTCGGCTGTACAACTGGGGCAAGTGCTAGGAAGTCTCTCTAGACCTGCCGTGTGGCAACACTCGGTCTGCAATCACTGATAGTGGCGACATACGAGTCCGACGTATACTACCGGACCGCGGCCAATTTAAAGGCTACCACCTAGCAAGTGTGGTGTCTGGCGGTGACACCACATTCCTCTCTCGCAAATCGGCGTACGGTTATGGCATAAGGCTTCCACCCGCCGTGGGGAGGACCCCATGTTGACATGTACGACGAGGTGGGGAGCCTAACAACAGGCGAGGCTGTGCCACCTGCACCCTGCTATTCGGACAGTGGGGAGCTAGGAAACGCCTGAAAACCTGCTCCAGGGTGCACGCGAACATGCGGTGTCTGTGCTCGTAGAGAGACAGGAGGGGCCGAAGGGTCGACCTCCATCGGACCAGGGCACCCGATGGGTGAAGATGACATATGGTCCGGAGCGGGCTAGAGTTCCATGTCGGAGGACAACTGGTCGCTGGAAGCGATCGGCGGCATGTGACCCAGGGAGGCGCCCGGTGGATGCAGCGACGCGTCCACTGCGGGCGTCGCTGGCGGGAGAACAGGCAGCAGCGGCGGTAGCGGCGGTGCGTCGCCATGGGGCAAAATGGAAGGCAGCGTCAGTAACACCTGGGGCTGAGGCGAGCCAGTAGATGGGTCCCCGGGGCACTGACCGGACGGCACCATCGCTGAAAGCAGACGGCGAGCGGCAGATCCCGTGTGACGACAGAGGCGCAGCTGGTTGTGATGCTGGCGCACCTCACCAGAGCCCCCAAAACCAGATACATATCGCGTCCGAGGCAGCAAAGAATGCGCCCTTCGAGCCAACGCCGTGAACCTCGGTAGTGGGGATAGTAGACAACGTCGCCTGGAGCAAAAGCAGGTGTCTGTCGCTGCACATGAACCTGATGTGGCGGATGCAGCAAAGACATCAAGGTTCGATGAGGGCGACTGTGGAGAAACTCAGCCGTCGAGCGACCATCTCTGGGCTGACAGCGATACGAGGACAAAAAGAGCAATAAAGCGTTCTCCCGCGAATGCGACTCTTTTAAGTTCAACATCTGTGACTTGAAAGTCCTGACCAATCATTCAGTGGCACCGTTTGACTGTGGCAAAAATGGTGCGGACGTCAGATGTTGAATACCATTGGCCTTGCAGAATGACTGAAATTCTACGGACATGAATTGTGGGCCAATGTCGGAAACAATAGTCTGTGAAAGACCTTCAATGCAAAAGATAGTGGATAACACTTGGATGGTGGCAGATGACGTCGTGGAAGACATCCGGACAACAAAAGGAAAATTACTGAATGAATCTACCACAACCAACCATCGAGCATTCCAGAATGGACCAGCAAAATCGATGTGTAAGCGTTGCCAAGGGGAAGTGGCTTTTGGCCATGCAAAGAATTTCCGCGGTGGTGCTGATTGTTGTTTGGCACACACCATGCAAGAAGAGCACATATTCGTAATCGTGGCATCGATTCTGAACCAAGTACAGTGCTGACGATTAAGTTGTTTCATTCTCACTATACCCCAATGTCCTTGAAGGAGAAGCTGTAAGACAGAGGACTGTAACAAATGTGGGACCATGACCCTGGACTGATAATTATCAGAATGCAACAGCAAAACATCACGTCGAACAAAAAGTCTCTTCTTGTGAGCAAAAAATCGGCGAACCAACGGGTCCCCGATCCGTGACTTTGACAAGAGCCATTGCGTGGCAACAAAACGCAGAATGGGAGCAAGGACAGGGTCGGCAGCTGTGGCTGTAGCTACACGACGAAAATCCATCGGAAACGATTCGACCATGTCATCGGTTTCCGCATCAATGAACATGCAAGCAAGTTCAGAGGAATCAAATGCCCTATCCTCAGCAACAGGCATGCGGGACAACGCATCGGCGTTTCCGTTCTTAGCAGTGGACCGATACAAGATATTGTAGCGGTACTGCGAGAGGAAAATAGACCAGCAAATGAATTTCTGCGCTGTACGTGGAGGTACAGGCTTGGTCGGATGAAAAAGTGATATCATAGGTTTGTGGTCTGTGATTATGGTAAAGTGACAACCATACAAGAAATCATGAAACTTTGTAACACCAAAAACGAGAGCCAATGCTTCTTTCTCGATCTGTGAATAATTTCTTTGAGCAGACGAGAGCAATTTGGATGCAAAGGCAATAGGGCGATCGTCCGATCCATCTTTGTGCGCATGCACAGCACCAATCCCGAAATCAAATGCATCCACCATCAACAAGAGGGGCTTCTGGCGATCGAATGGCGTAAGGCAAGTATTGGAAAGCAACGCCGATTTCAACTGGCGAAAGGCGCGGTCGCATTCTGTCGTCCAGACGAACGGAACACCCTTACGGCGTAAGGGATGAAGTGGTGCTGAAATGGAAGAGGCATGCGGCACATAGCGATAGAAGTACTTTATTGTTCCCAGCACACGTTGTAGCTGCTTCAAATTCTGCCGTGACGGCAAGTCTTGTATGGCAAGGAGGTGTGTTGGACTGGGATGTATGCCTTGGGCATTGAGTACATCTCCCAAGTATGGCAAGTCCTGAGCAAAAAACAATCATTTGTCCTTCCGCAAGCGAAAATCATTTTGTCGCAAGACCTGAAATAATGTACGGAGATTGGCCAAATGTTCTTCTTCCGTCTTTCCGGAGATCACAATATCATCCAGATAATTTGCTGCAGTAGGGGCCGACGCACAAACAGTTTGTAGATATAGCCGAAACAATGCAGGGGCGGATGCACACCCGAATGGCAGTCGTTTGAATCAATACAAACCAAGATGCGTGTTAACCACCCAAACGCGCTGGGATTCTTCGTCCACCGGTATTTGCAAGTACGCATCTGCTAGGTCCAACTTCGAAAAATATTTACCCGGGCACAGTTTGTCAAAAAGATCTTCTGGGTGGGGTAAAGGAAAAGTTGCAATCACTAGTTGTGGATTCACTGTAGCCTTGAAGTCCACACAAAGTCTCAACTTTCCGGAAGGTTTTGGCAAAATTACTAAGGGTGATGCCCAGAGAGAAGCCTGCACACATTCAATTACACCTTGTGATTCCAAATCATGTAATGTTTTTGCGACCTCATCACGCAATGCGTGGGGAACATTGTGCGCTCTGAAAAATTTCGGTTGCTCGTTTACTTTCAGTTCCAAATGTGCTTCATAGTTCTTAGTGCAACCGAGGCCCGGTGCGAAAATGTCTGCAAATTCTTTACATAGATGAGAAACACTGTCTGAAGGCACAGTCTGGTTAACTGATAGGACCTGATTTACTATAGACAAGTTAAACAACTGAAATAAATCAAAACCAAACAAGTTCACTGCAGAAGAAGAATGAAGGACATAAAATGACACAAGTTTTGTTTGTCCTTTGTATGTTGCAAGAAGGCTGCACTGTCCTAACACAGGGCTCTCTTGACTTGAATCGCTAGTTAACTTAACATTTGTGGCACACAACGGGGTGTGCCCAGCAGTTTGTAAGTGTCTTGATTGACCAGTGAAACTGCAACTCCGGCATCAAGCTGGAATGGTATCACTTTGCCGTTAATGTCCAAGTCCACAAAAAGTTTATTGTCCTGCTGACAGCAAGAGCGATTGTCTCATGCAACGTGAACTGACACTGGTACATAATCACTTGCGACTTGACGGGAGTTCCGGCGATGTCGACGCACACTATTTTTGGGATGAACACAGTCACTGCTAGAGAGAGAGGCACTGGGCAGAGTGGAATGAAGTACCTGAATTTCCATGGGTGAAGTTTCGCGAGCCTGAGTATCCTTGGTTTGATTATGATTCCGGCGCGAAGCAACGAGCCTGGAATGGTTTTGAGCTTCCGATCTGAGCTTTTTCTGGCAAACACTCTGAACATGTCCTTTTTGATTACAATAAAAGCAAATAGCTTGGCGTGACAGGCAATTCTCACGTGAATGTTTAGTAGCATGATTTGATCACTGCATTTGGTTGCCGGCGTGGCACACGTGGCTGAGAGCCTGGTGGTAGCGGCGCGGCCGGGCATGAGGGCTGTTTACTGCAACTCGCCTGGCGGGCCGGTTAACCTGACACACTGCTGGCAAAGTTCAAATGATTCCTGAGCAAAGTCAAGTGTGTCCTGCTGATCCAATATGTCCATCACTTGTTGAAGGGAGGGATTTACTAGTTTCAAAATCTGTTCCCTTATATGAACATCAGAAACGTTCTGTGCAATTGCATCACGTACCATAGTATCTGAATAAGGGAGTCCACATTGACACTCAAAAGCACAATCCCTTTAAGGCCTTGCAAGGTTGAACCCACTCCCGGTTAGTCTGACCTGCCGTACGTTTTGTACAAAAGAAGGTATACCTTTTCACAACTACATTGACTGATTCTTTGAATTATGCATCTAATGCAGACAAAATTTCGTCGTAGGACAGAGTTTCTACGTCGCGCCAGGGAAATAATTTGACTATCACATGGTACGTTTGTACGCCAACTCAAGACAACAAAAAAAGGCTGCCGTTCATTACCTTGAATTCTGTAGGCAGCGAGATGGAATCCAAATTGGTGTGACCCCTCCGTCCAGCTTTCCAGTGCAGCATCAAAATGTCGAAAAGTGGGTGTAACAGTGTGTTATGGCTGCGTTAGCAGTGAAGCGGCTACTGCCGCATCGTTTTGCATCTCATGTTGACCCTGGACGAGCTGTCCAAGGGCATCCAGTAAGGCCTGCGTCTGCTGATTCTGTAAGTGATAAAATTCGGACAGTACATCTGGAGATTGTGGCGAAGCCATTACACAAGGAAATCAGGGCTATTTCGAGAAGAATGCAGTTTTGCCTCGTCGCCAATGTTGTGGTTGGCAGGAGAGCCAACACCGTGTTACTGGAGTAGGCCGAAAGGCGCGCGATTTAGCTCATGAAGGCTGGCGTGAGGTCTGGAACAGGACAAAGAAATTAGAATTTAGAAACAACGGACGTAGCTGGTGGAATACTTAACTTTAATCCATTACTGACGAACGTCGGTCTGGATGGTACATGATTCACAATATCAATAGTAACTGATAATGGCACCTTGCTAGGTCGTAGCAAATGACGTAGCTGAAGGCTATGCTAACTATTGTCTTGGCAAACGAGAGCGTATTTAGTCAGTGAACCATCGCTAGCAAAATCGGCTGTACAACTGGGGCGAGTGCTAGGAAGTCTCACTAGACCTGCCGTGTGGCAACACTCGGTCTGCAATCGCTGATAGTGGTGACACGCGGGTCCGATGTATACTACCGGACCGCGGCCAATTTAAAGGCTACCACCTAGCAAGTGTGGTGTCTGGCGGTGACACCACAGTTGTGGTCTTCAGTCCTGAGACTGCTTTATTGCAGCATTCCATGCTATTCTATCCTGTGCAAGCTTCTTGATCTACCAGAACTTACTGCAACCTACATCCTTCTGAATCTGCTTAGTGAATTCATCTCTTGGTTTCACTCTACAATTTTTATCCTCCACGCTGCCCTCCAATGCTAAATTTGTGATCCCTTGATGCCTCAGAACGTGTCCTACCAACCGGTCCCTTCTTCTTGTCAAGTTGTGCCACAAACTCCTCTTCTCCCCAATTCTATTCAAGAGCTCCTCATTAGTTATGTGATCTACCCATCTAATCTTCAGCATTCTTCTGTAGCACCACATTTTGAAAGCTTATATTCTCTTGTCCAAACTAGTTATTGTCCATGTTTCATTTCCATACATGGCTACACTCCATAAAAATACATTCAGAAATGAGTTCCTGACACTTAAATCTATACTTAATGTTAACAGATTTCTCTTCTTCAAAAATGCTTTCCTTGCCATTGCCAGTATACATTTTATATACTCTCTACTTTGAGCATCATCAGTTATTTTGCTCCCCAAATAGCAAAACTCCTTTACTACTTTAAGTGTCTCATTTCCTAATCTAATTCCCTCAGCATCACCCGACTTAATTTGACTATATTCCATTATCCTCGTTTTGCTTTTGTTGATGTTCATCTTATATCTTCCTTTCAAGACACTGTCCATTCTGTTCAACTGCTCTTCCAAGTCCATTGCTGTCTCTGACAGAATTACAATATCATCGACGAATATTTCTGTGGTTGGATAACTGCAGTGGGTTTAAGGACACGAAAGTCTGAAGTTGATGTGGTGTCCAGTAGAAAGACTTGCAGCAGGCTAATAACCCACAAAGAACTATTATTATTATTATCGTCTGTGTACTTAATTTAAGTTAGCATGGAATTCTCAGAGCATAAATCCTACTTGTACTTCTCTCTCTCTCCGTTCATGTTTGTGTTTGTGTGTGTGTGTGTGTTCCCCTGCCACAACATATCCATCTTCCCTGAGTAATGAGAACAAATGAATGTAAATGATTGATTCAATTGCTTGTTGGGAAACAATTGACCCATTTGGTTCTAGTTTCACATATTGATTGAATTATTCAGCCATTCTTTTGAGTGAAACAAATGAAAACATTTAACAAGACTGTTCTACTTTTGGCATCATTAAGTTGTTCCATTATCACCAGTCATAACCATTATGTTACGAACAATTAAAAAAAAAATTCGTATATGCTTTCCATTCACATGATCTCAGCAGTTACCGAAAGAGAATTATTGCTTGATGCTAACCAACAGGAAGAGAGAGAGAGAGAGACAGACCTTCAATAAAACTAAATAAAAATGTAATTGTTTGTTTAGTTAAACATAAATGAATGATATAGCACCAGTTATTAACATTTAAAAACCGACAAAAATCCATACTTAATGCCAGAAGTACGAGAAGTTCTTATTTAAGTAAATACATTAATTTTAAAAATACTGTATTTTGATAAATGTGCTTTGTATTCACCTCCCCTTGAAATAACGTATCAACAAAAATAATTTTTATAAAAATGTGATGTATGAGGGTGAGTCAAATAAAAACCTCAAATATTTTTTAAAATATTATTTATTGTGCAGAAGTGATATAAAGCTGTATCACTTTTCAACATAATCTCCCTCACGCTCAATGCAAGTCCTCCAGTGCTTACAAAGTGCACATGTTCCTTCAGAAAAAAATTCTTTTGATACTCCACGCTACCACTCATGCACCGTGTGGCGTAGATACTCCACGCTACCACTCATGCACCGTGTGGCATACCTCTTCATCAGAATTTAACTTCTTTCCTCCCATTGCGTTTTTGAATGGTCCAAACATATGGAAATCACTTGGGACAAGGTCTGGTAAGTATGGTGGATGAGGAAGACACTCAAAATGCAGGTCTGTGATTGTTGCAATTGTTGTACGGGCAGTGTGGGGCCTTGCGTTGTCATGCTGCGAAAGGTCACCTGCTGACAGCAATTCACATCACTTTGATTTGATTGTAGGGCACAGATGATTTTTTAGGAGATCTGTGTATGATGCACCGGCACAGTGGTCCCTCTAGGCATGTAATGCTCCAAAATGACGCCTTTTTTGTCCTAAGACAGAGTCAGCATAACCTTCCCTGCTGATGGTTTTGTTCGAAACTTCTTTGTTTTTGGTGATGAGGAATGATGCAATTCCTTGCACCCGCTATTCATTTCCAGTTGGTGGAAGTGAACCCAGGTTTTGTCCCAAGTAACGATACTTGCAAGAAGCCATCATCTTCTTGTTCAAAGTGCCAAAGTAGTTATTCACAAGCATCAACACATCGTTCTCTCATTTCAGGAGTCAGCTGGCGTGGCACCCATCTTGCAGACACTTCGTGGAACTGGAGCACGTCATGCACAATGTGTTGTGCTGACCCATGACTAATCTGTAAACATGCTGCAATATCATTCAGCATCACTTGACAGTTTTCCTTCACTATGTCTTCAACTGCTGCAATGTTCTGTGGAGTCACAACTCGTTGACCTGAGGAGCATCTTCCACTGAAGTCACACATCTTACTCGATTTGTAGACTTGCTGCTGTGACAAACATGCATCACTGTACTGAACCTTCATTCATTGATGAATTTCAATAGGGTTCACACCGAATAACAGAACGCTGTTCTTCCCTGGTGCAAGTTGCAAGTGGGGCGGCCACCTTTATACTGATACTGCAACGGTATATGTGCATCTGCACTGTGCTGCCACCTACAGGCCATTATGCATGCAGTTTGTAGCACACTTACCAGCTTACAGAATTACGGTGTGAAATTTTGATTTGTTATTACAAATTTAAGGTTTTCGTTCGACTCACCCTCGTAGTTGAATAGATAAAAAAAATCTACTCCCAAAAAGCAGCAGGAGAACACACATATAAAGAAGTATTGAAATTTGCAAGCTTTTGGCACCAGTAGCTCCTTCTTCTGACAGAAGCATTGAAGGCGAAGGAAGAAGGATGAAGGAATAGGACTTGCGAGGTTTAGGACATGGGAAGAGTTTCCTGGTGTTCTGGATATCTTTCCTGTACTTTTCCAGTGTCCTAGGCCTCACCATTCCTTTTCCTTCACCTCTCTTCCTTCCTTTACAGTTGTTTTGCCAGAAGGTGGGGCCACTGGCTCCAAAAGTTTGCAAATATGAATACATTTTTATACGTGTTTTCTCCTGTCACCACATAGTGAGTAGATTCTTTTATCTATCAGTTTACATTATATATCTCCTTGAAATAAGACACATTGTTTCTCTCTAAAGGGGTCTCAGCATTAGACAGGTTCTTGTATAACTGAAAATGCTGAAATCATTCAAACCTGGTATGTGGTTGAGAAACATTCATGTAGCTGATGTGGCTGCATAGATCAGTTTCAATCAGTTGGTAAAATTGTTTGTTAAAACCACTATCTCTCTGCCTTGAGGAAGAAACTAATAATTTTGAAAGCTAGGACAGTGACATGTAGCTTTATGTGTCTATAGGCAGTAATAAATATTTTTTTTTTCCTGAAGTTAAGTACTGGTCAGAAATTTTGTGTAATATTTTCTGGTACTTAACTTGACGCAGTGGCTCTGAGAAAATGGTTAAAATTGGCTTATAGATTTTATATAGTATTAAGTATTGTAAAAATATGAAATGAAAACCATTCTCAAATTGTAATTTTTTAAAGCAAATTACATATACTTATCACATATGAAGCAGGAAATATTAGCTCCACAAAAGTGAATTTGACGATGTGACAAGTATAAAATTTTCAGGAACATGCATATACTTGTATAATTTTTTGAGAATGTATAAATTTATTTCAGTTTTCTGGACAAAGTGTACTTCCTTTCATCAAAAGAAAATATGGACTTATTCCTAAAAAATCCAAGGACATATCTTTTGCCTCCGAATCCAGAACTACCGTGCAGGTTGGCTGTTGTGGGCCCACATTTATCTGGCAAGAGTGTTGTATCTGCATTTCTGGCACGTATCTTCTATGGCAAGGTATGCAAGGTCATGAATGCTTGTTTTTAAAATGCAAGAAAATGCCCAGCTGCATTAAAGTTTAAGTGATACATAGCAGTGGTTTATACTTACACAAGGCATAATCAGTTACATTACTATACTGTAGGAATTTTAGTACATAACAGTTGTTTACAGATATGGACTGAATTTCTATAGGCAGGTTAAAATACAATAATCAACAATATTTGTATGAAAGACTTAGAGAGTTCTCACATAAATCTGAATCTGCAGTCTAGATCAGCATTTCTCAGCTTTCAGTAATCAAAACCCAATTTTCGATTATAATTTTCGTTACATTATCCCTGCTTTCTTCTTCTCCCCCATTTCTCATATGATAAGAACATACATATTAAAAGTATTTCAAATATTTATACATTACAACTTCAAAGTTACAACCCTTACAATTTTTTTTTAAAAAAAAGCAACTTTGTAGGTATTTCACAACACTGATAGGCTACATTGAAAAAGTCAGAGTTGATGGCCCTCTGTTGCTCTCTGTTTTAAAGGTAGCATGCAAGAAGTTTATACATTACTTCAGGGGTTGTGTGGGTTTCAGTGGAGAAACTTGTACGGCCATTGTAGGGTGCAAGAACATGAGAGGGGAACTGTTTTCTTGTTTCTCATCTAGTAGTGACAAACCACAGGATTGTAGACCTCGTACCGATCAGCTGCAGTACTGGATGTACCCCGATATCATGAGAGATGACACAAGTAATGCACCATGCAACATTGTCAGACTTGATTATTTTGGTAGTCCATATGTTATGGTGTGGGGAGACAATGTTTTCCGGATGTACAGACCTCCAAATCCTTGAACGTGGTGCACTCACCGATGAATGTTATTGTGACTGTGCTCCTTACCTGAGTGCATCTTTTCAGGTGTACATTCAGCCCTTACTTCAGTTTTGTGGATGACAATGCATGACCACTTCAAACTGTGCAGGTGAAGGAGCTCTTGGAACGAGAAAGGATTCAATGAATGTACCTACCTGGCTACTCCCCCACCTTAAATCCCATCGAGGAAATTTCGGATGTATTGCAGAGATGTATGACAGCATGTCCACAATCACCAACAACCACCCAGTTGTTGGCAACCACACTGGCGGAGACATGGAATTCCCAACCAGAAGAACTCTTTACCAGGTCTTTGGCCAACATTGGAACACTACCCCTCCTTTGGTAGCGTCCAGGGAACCGTAATAAATTGGGGTGACTTCAGTGTTAGTTATTGCCTTTGAATGAAAGTGTCATCAGTATTCATCTCATGGCATATGTCTTTCTATTACCTTCTGTGCTATATTTAGCAGTTCTTTGTGTGTAAGGTTCAAGTGTCATTGAGCTACACTATATGATCAAAAGTATCCGGTCACCCCCAAAACGTATGTTTTTCATATTAGGTGCATTGTGCTGCTACCTACTGCCAGGTACTCCATATCAGTGACCTCAGCAGTCATTGGGCATTGAAAGAGAGCAGAATGGGGCGTGGGACACTCCGTGGAGCTCATGGAGTTCGAATGTGGTCAGGTGATCGGGTGTCACTTGTGTCATATGCCTGTCGCAAGATTTCCACACTCCTAAACATCCCTAGGTCCACTGTTTCTGATGTGATAGTGAAGTGGAAATTTGAAGAGCCATGTACTGTGCAAAAGCGTACAGGCTGAACTTGTCTGTAACCTGAAAGAGACCGCCAACAGTTGAAGAGGGTCGTAATGTGTAATAGGCAGACATCTAACTACACCATCACACAGGAATTCCAAATGGCATCAAGATCCACTGCAAGTACTATGACAGTTAGGCAGGAGGTGAGAAAACTTTGGATTTCATGGTCGAGCAGGTGCTAATAAGCCACACATCACGCCAGTAAATGCCAATGCCAAACGATACCTCACTTGGTGTAATGAGTGTAAACATTAGACAATTGAACAGTGAAAAAACGTTGTGTGGAGTGACGGATCACTGTGCACAATGTGGCGATCCGATGTCAGGGTGTGGGTATTGCGAATGCCCGGTTAACGTCATCTGCCAGCATGTGTGGTGCCAACAGTAAAATTCAGAGGTGATGATGTTATGGTGTGGTCATGTTTTTCATGGAGGTTGTTGTTTCGTGTGGCACTTTCACAGCACAGGCCTACACGGGTGTTTTAAGCACCTTCTTGCATCCCACTGTTGAAGAGTAATTCGGGGACGGTGACTGCATCTTTCAACATGATCGAGCACCTGTTCATAATGCATGGCCTGTGGCAGAGTGATTAAATGACAGTAACACACCTATAAAGACTGGCCTGCACAGAGTCCTGACGTTAATCCTATAGAAAGCCTTTGGGATGTTTTGGAATGCCGACTTCATGCCAGGCGTCACTGTCCAATGTTGATACCTATCCTCAGTGCAGCACTCCATGAAGAGTGGGCTGCCATTCCCCAAGAAACCTTCCTACACATGACTGAACATATGCCTGGGAGAATGGAAGCTGTCGTCAAGGCTAAGGGTGGGCCAACACCATATTGAATTCCAGTATTAGTGATGGAGGGCACCACAAACTGGTAAGTCATTTTCAGCCAGATGTCTGGATACTTTAGATTACATAGTGTATGTTATTTGGTAGTGACACATCATATAAAAGTTACTTTTGTCCCTAAATTTTACACACCAGTGCAAGTATATTACATCAGTGTAAATAACAATTTTAAATTTTATATGAATGTATTTTGCTTTACTTTCCTTTCAGTAAATTAGTCAATTTTTGAATCCATATGTTTTGTTCTCAGTATGTTCATGGCCCCCATTTACTGTTACCTCACCATAGTAGGGGGGTATGCCCCACATTTTGAGAATCCCTTGTCTAGATAAAAGCACATGTTTTAAAATAAAAATAATCCATAAAAATGGCGTAAGTAAAAACATGTACTCTACTCGTATTGTACACCTAGAAAAAAGAGAAAAGAAAACTGAAGTAAAGAAATGAGATTGAGCTATTATAATTAAATGTATAGTAATTTTTTTTTAAAAAAATGTTTTAACATTTCACTTAGGTTAATAGCCATTTTCTAACTTTTTTGATTGTAATGTGTCTCATTCTGATATGCTGGCAAGTACAAAATATTCTGCTGTTTTTGTTAAAAACTCAACATGTGAGCAGAGTGATTATAAAAAAAATTTGCTATAGTTCTTGCCTTAGTGATATTACACAAATAATTTAATTTGATGTTTATTGAAAAAGGTTCGAACTCTTTGGTGCTAGAATAGTGTAATGTTTTCTGCAAAATACTAATACTTCAGGTATCACTGTACAAGTAGTATTTTTATCTGCTTCTGCTGATAAGTGATATTTATTTTGTACAGAAAATAGATACTGCCAGTGAGCATACGAAGAAAGACTATACTGCAATGTTATTATTGACTTTTTTACAAATTCCCAATCAATACCTGGCATGGGCACTATTCATATTCATTCATTCATTGTTTGTGTTTTAAAAATGCCTTCAGGCATATGGAATGAGCAAAGGTATATATCAACAAAGTGAAGCAGCTGATAGAAAATTAATTATTAAATAGCTGATCGAGAGCGACTATAAGCTCTGCATATTGTCTTGGACTAAATTTAACACAATGAAATAAACAAATGTAAGGATACAGAATTTTTTGGTGATTTGAGCAAGAAATTCTCCATTTCATTTTATTTGAGAAACTGTAATAATATTTCAGAAGTTTTCTTTCATTAACTTTTATCACAGGTCATAGAGACATCAACATTACTGGCCACATTGCATGATCTAAGGAGAAATGAACATATCAGTTCTTGCAGACAAGCTGCACTTGAAGCTGCATATGAAGAACTTTATGGTGAACAGGAGCGGGAACGATCAGAAAAAGCTGCCAGCTGGATAGAAGAAACTATACAAGCATTAACAGAAATTTTGGAAGAACATGAAGCAGGTGAAAGAAATTAGTGACACCATATGATCTACATTCTGCAACACTTTTTGCATTGCCTCGTGAAGTAAGATAAAGGCACTCATTCTTGTTCAGTATTACATTTTTACGATTATTTTACCTTGTGAGATAGAGAAAGAGCACCTACTCTGTTCACATGCTGACATCATTCATGTTAGATATTTGATCTTTTTTGTTAAAATACTGCTGGGTAAGCAGAAAAACTTATAATATAGGATTATCCAATGTTTTGGCCATATTACAGTTTGGTACTGCTACATACTGCATTTCTTGTGCTATTAACATAACTATTTTAAATTGTTATTTATCCTAAAATATCACTGATATATTGTGAGTAGAGAGAGGATGATTAGGGAAAGTATTCACAAAAAAAACAAAAAAAATAGATGAGCTGTCAAAAATTTCATTTGGTAGGCATAATTATTTTCTGTTCAGTGTGGTACTAAATTTAAAAGGCCAGCAAAAATGCATTCTGTAATCAAAGTTCCATATAGTTTAGCAATGGGGGAAACCACAAATTTTTAATTCATATATTTAGTGTTCACAGGTAGAGAACTGTAGGATAACAGGAACCGAGGAAGAGAACACTACTCAGTGACCTTATATTTGCCTGCTAAGAGAGCATATGTGACTGGTCTGTGATATAGGACATTTTCTGTAGTGGTACATTTTGCTATAAAGCATAGTAACATATCTCACTTTGCCTTTTACTAAACTGATGAAATATGTGTGTGTGAAAAACATGACTTTAGTCGGTACTAGCTTGAAAAGCATCTACTGTGCCTGGGTTTGTTGGAATTTGGGTTCAGATATGAGAAAGAAAAATGCAGGCACAACACAGAAAGCAGCGATGGATGTGTAATTTTGACTGGCTGGGGAGGGAGGGGCGTGGGGGGGGGGGGGAGGTCACTTGCACTTTGCAGTTGTGCTGTGGGGATGCTGTGGAATCCAAAGAAGAAAGGGATCTGATGACTGGTCAAACACTAAAGAAAAGTTAATGTCAATATATAGATTCTATGCCAGGCTATCTGGAGTTACGTATGAACTCATGGTTTTGGTGGAGAGTTGAAGCACATGAATGAACATATCCTGAAAAGCTTTCTTAATTATTAGTTTTTGCAAGTTGATAAATTATTATTTGAATATACAGGGTGTTACAAAAAGGTACGGCCAAACTTTAGGAAACATTCCTCACACAAAAATAAAGAAAAGATGTTATGTGGACATGTGTCTAGAAACACTTAATTTCCATGTTAGAGTTCATTTCAGTTTCGTCAGTATGTGCTGTACTTCCTCTATTCACCGCCAGTTGGCCCAATTGAAGGAAGATAATGTTGACTTCGGTGCTTGTGTTGACATGCGACTCATTGCTCTACAGTACTAGCATCAAGCACATCAGTACGTAGCATCAACAGGTTAATGTTCATCACGAATGTGGTTTTGCAGTCAGTGCAATTACAAATGCGGAGTTGGCAGATGCCCATTTGATGTATGGATTAGCACGGGGCAATAGCCGTGGCGCAGTATGTTTGTATCAAGACAGGTTTCCAGAACGAAGGTGTCCCGACAGGAAGATGTTTGAAGCAATTGATCGGCATCTTAGGGAGCACAGAACATTCCAGCCTAATACTCATGACTGGGGAAGACCTAGAACGACGAGGACACCTGCAATTCTTCGTGCAGTTGACGATAACCCTAATATCAGCGTCAGAGAAGTTGCTGCTGTACAAGGTAACGTTGACCATGTCACTGTATGGAGAATGCTACGAGAGAACCAGTTGTTTCTGTACCATGTACAGCATGTGCAGGCACTATCAGCAGCTGATTGGCATCCACGAGTAAACTTCTGCGAATGATTCATCCAACAATGTGTCAATCCTCATTTCAGTGCAGATGTTCTCTTTGTGGATGAGGCTTCATTCCAACGTGATCAAATTGTAAATTTTCACAATCAACGTGTGTGGGCTGACGAGAATCTGCATGCAATTGTGCAATCACGTCATCAACACAGATTTTCTGTGAATGTTTGGGCATCCATTGTTGGTGATGTCTTGATTGGGCCCCATGTTCTTCCAGCTATGCTCAATGGTATCACGTTATCATGATTTCATACGGGATACTCTACCTGTGCTGCTAGAACATGTGCCTTTACAAGTACGACACAACACGTGGTTCATGCACAATGCAGCTCCTGCACATTTCAGTCGAAGTGTTCATACACTTCTCAACAACAGATTCGGTGACCGATGGATTGGTAGAGGCAGATCAATTCCATGGCCTCCATGCTCTCCTGACCTCAAGCCTCTTGACTTTCATTTATGGGGGCATTTGAAAGCTCTTGTCTATGCAACCCCGGTACCAAATGTAGAGACTCTTCGTGCTCGTATTGTGGATGGCTGTGATACAATACGCCATTCTCCAGGGCTGCATCAGCGCATCAGGGATTCATGCATGGAGGGAGGATGCATGTATCCTCGCTAACAGAGGACATTTTGAATATTTCCTGTAATAAAGTGTTTGAAGTCATGCTGGTACGTTCTGTTGCTGTGTGTTTCCATTCCATGATTAATGTGATTTGAAGAGAAGTAATAAAATGAGCTCTAACATGGAAAGTAAGCATTTCTGTACACATGTCCATATAACATATATTCTTTCTGAGGAATGTTTCCTGAAAGTTTGGCCTTACTTGCTTTAACACCATGTATAAGAATCATGGAAACAGTGTTTTGTGAATCTATAGTGAGCTATTTAAATGCGAAAGCTCTCACAGTTAAATATGTGGCGCTTTTAATCTTACCCTTCCACACATCACTATTAAATTAACTGTCTTAGTATCTTCACTATTTTCAAAAGCTTTGAAAGGTGTGAGATATACAAAAAAATAACTTTTTACTTATCTTCATTATCTCATTGTTGTTGCTGATGGCCCAGTGTCTTGTTTAGGGGTACATTCTTGCAGCTGAAATTTCCTTTTTTTTAGGTTCTTATTGACTAAATAACCGATAAAGATTTGTCTGTATTATTCTTGAATTTAATTCTTTGTCGCTTCTTTCAAAATCACACTGACCTTGTAATTTCCTTAATCAAAAAAGCAATAATTACATTGTTGGTGACAAACTCATAAGAATGTCTACTTCCATCTGAGGCATGCTCACTACTACCTACATTCTGCGGTAATAACAGTATTCCAAAGAGTTTACAGAGCAAAAGAGTTTACAAAACAAAAGATGAATCATCACCAAAAGACATTAGTTTGTAAATCAATCTAGAAATAAATTTAATAATTAGCATTAGACTATGCAATTAATAATATGACTTTTAAGTATGCCAGAAATTTCAAACCTTTCCAAAAGAAGAGTGATTTTAACTGTTAGTACATATTGATTGTAATTCATTAATTTCTTTTTTATACATTTTAGCCTGAAATATTATACATCATGTGCAAAATCATATGAATTTTTTTTTAATGAAACAGCTGAGATAATGTTAACCTGTGCAAGAATCGATAGTATACATGGTATTGGTTACCTCTATTTTAAAAAAGAGGTAATGTTAGAGGGGGGTGATGTGTTATAATATCCCTGTCACAAAATTTGAAAACAGGGCGTTCACAATATTTTTTGACAGACTATAAAGTTTGCCAAACAGTGTACAAAATGATGCCCAGGATAGCAGATAGATGGATAGAAATATCTGATACATAACATATTACAGAGAACACAAGAAAAATATGTACTACACAAATCACAATCTGTACATATATCAGGATATGGCATTCAGATTTACAGATCTGTGGAACATACTGTCACAAGACAAATAATACAAGGTCAAGATTACAACATTACACCACTAAACTATAGAAATAATTACAGAGACAATTTATTAAACTACTAGAAATTATAAATTTTAAGTTAAGATCTATACAATCAAACTTTAAAAATCTTCCAAAGAGAAGAGAAAAAGTTTCAGAGCTTAAGTGTATGACGAGTGAGCCTGCTCAAAAAACTCATGCTTGATCATGAGTAGGAATCAATCAGCCATATAAACCTTAGTATTTATGGATTTTTTGACTCATGAAGGAACAAAATAATGGAAAAATATTAGGGCCTAAATTTACTTTTTGGGGATCGACCCCTGAATCCAAATCACACCAGGTACAAACCAGCAAAAACATTTTGATGCAACGAAATGAATAAAGTTCGTAATCATATCAAAGAGTTGGTGAGAAGGATCTAGCTTCAATGGTTGTATGTTCTCCTTGTGTACACACACACACACACACACACACACACACACACACGCACACACACACATACACACACACACACACACACAGTCATGATGACTAGGGATACCCAAAACAGAGCTAAGCATGAGTCTGTCCACCATTCAAGATCCAGTCGGGTACAATACTGCAATACTCAGGATAAATTCAGGTAACCATAGTCATAAATTAGCGTTGAATGATGACACAATCCAGTACCTTGACAGCCAAAATCAGAGTATGAAAGCAGTCAAATATACATCTTACTATATTGTGCATATTAGTAAATGTCTTCCACACTAACCTACATACACAAAGACCTAGAAGATTCATTTACAGATGATAGAAAAAAAATACATACTGGTTTTACGTTACATAATAATTGGAGAGTCAATCCCCCAATAAAAAAACAAACATGCATTTACGCTAAATAAGACTGTCCTTAGCAGTCTTGGTGTAGTGATGCAAGGGGTGCCAAATTTGTTATAAAAGTCAGTAAATTACTCAACAGACAGTATTTTTCAGTACAGATATTGTAAGCAAGTATTGATTTGTGACATCATTGTCTAGACACACGTTGACTGTAATCTGGATCCTTTTGGCAAACTAATAGTTTCTTTGAGGCGATAAAATTTTACTGATAATGAAATGCAAGTTCTTGAAGTTTATTGAGAATGGGAAATGTTAACTAGTAATTGCGGGCCATAATTTACCTGTTTAATACAAAGGTGTTTTGAGTTTTGTGTGCATGAAAAAGCGTGAATTTATGTGCGGCTTTTACTCTGACATGAGTTATCACTTAGAGTACAAAAATTATGCATGTACAGATCGCTGACCTGCTTTGATTGTGACCTGAATGGAGACAAATCCAGTTTCATTTACACTTTACATTAGATAGACACATCACGTTATTGCAAAAGAGCCATTTATCCCATTAGAGAAAACTGAATCCTGTGCACTCGATTATAAGTATGTTAGACGCTAGTGTGTGATTGAGCTGTTCAGTGAATCATGAACAGTAGTTGCAAATACGCTTGCACTTGAAGCATGAAGTTGGAAAGTAATTTTGAGACAAGTGCTGATTTTAACAAAAATGAACCGAAAGTTTATTCAAAATATCGAGTTTCTGTTTTAATTGAGAAACACATCACCTTGTTGACCAGGTTGCTTAGCAATGCTGAAATGCAGATTAATTAATTCATTAGAACAATTTGCGACGTAGTAAGTCCTATTACACATACAAACTGTTACACGAAATTTGCTGACCGCATGAGAGTATGAGAGTGATTTTATTTCCGGAAATGCCAATAAACTGGCGGTTTCAAATGTTAAATTACTAACTGTTGTGTAACTTCATTGATTGTCCCATGCCAATACTGAATGTGTTGTATCGTGTCTCTTCACAAGAGATCTCAAGAAGCCGGGATAAACAAGGAACAATTCACAAATATTAGTAATAACACATATCCAGTTGGCAGATGCTTGAGTATGTTAACCAGCACCCACGATCTCTTGCAAGATGACTGGTCCAGCAGGGTACAGTCATACAGGAGTGTGGGGAGTGGATCTACCCACATCTTTCAGCTTCCTCCTTAAGAGGTATCACACACCCCATCAGGTAGGTAACTTCCTGTCTAGCATTCACATTAAATTCTGAAACATTGTTTTGTGTACTAAACATGTTGTTCAATACCTCCTTCACATCACACAAGATATGCTCTCCATCTTCATTTTACATAGTCAGTTATGTGGGGTTTAGGTCTTGCATGTTTGAGTGCTTGCTAGGAGCAACCTTTCATTTTAAAAACAGTGTAGCATGCATTGTTATTGACTGTTGTATCGACCCTCGTATCATACAGGATTTTGTTTGTTTTGCTGAGAACAGCTCACTGCCGGTTGTCAGTTAGTCCATCAATGAGAGAGCACCACAAGTTCCTGCTGCTAATAGGGTGAGTACACTGTTTGTTTATTACATATCTTTTTGAGTTTCAAACAGGAGCAAGATCAGAAATGGATAGGCACTGTGATTGCTGTGTACATATGCAGGCAGAGTTGGTGACCCTTCACTCACAGCTGCAGACAGTGTTGGCTTCAGTCACACACCTTGAGGCTGGTGCCAAGGTGCATCACCGTGGGGGGTCGGACACAGGGATGCGAAGGACGTCGAACATGAGCCACTGCTGTGGCAGCCCTGGGTACTGCCTGCACCGAGGTGGACCTTTCACCCGTGGTCAAGTGGGAGATCATTCTAAAGTCTGGCAGGCAGCGAAAGACTTTCCATGGGGCCGATCGTAGGGCCTCCCCAGTTTGTTTGACAAACAGGTTTCGGGCGTTATCTGTGGCTGACGAAGTCTCTGAGCCAGATGCAGTCACCCACCCTGTTCCAGAGGAAGCTTCTTGGCCTGCAAGGTCTGGTCATTCACAGAGGGTGGGTTTGCTGGTAGTTGGGAGCTCCAACTTTAGGTGCATAATGGTGCCCCTTAGGAACATGGCTGCCAAGGAGGGGAAAGAAGCCAGTGTGCATACCAGGGGGACGTCATTCCGGATTGGGAAACAGTGCTTCCGGATGCCATGAAGACTACAGGGTGCAGCCACCTGAGGGTGGTGGTCCTGTCGGTACAAATGATGTGTGTCACTTTGGATTGGAGGAGATTCACTCTGGTTTCAGGTGGCTAGCAGAAATGGTAAAGACTGCCAGTCTTGCTTCCGAGATTAAGGCAGAGCTCACCATCTGCAGCATCGTCAACAGAACTGACTGTGGTCGTTTGGTGCAGAGCCGAGTGGAGGGTCTGAATCAGAGGCTCAGGTGGTTCTGTGACCGTGTAGGCTGCAGATTCCTTGACTTGGGTCATCAGGTGGTGGGTTTCCGGGTTCTGCTTAATAGGTCAGAAGTCCACTACACACAGGAGGCGGCTACATGGGTAACGGGGGCTATCTGGAAGGAACTGGGAAATTTTTTGGTTAGAGGGTCTCAGGGAAACACAGAAAGGGCGTCTGCCTAAAAGTGGGCAGATAAAACACAGTAAGGTAGTTGTAGAAACGATCAGTATTATGGTTGTAAATTGTCGTTGCTGTGCTATGAAAGAACCAGAGCTCCAAGCCCTAATATAAAGCACTGAAGCTCAAATAGTTACAGGTAGAGAAAGATGGCTAAAGTTGGAAATAAGTTCATCCAAAATTTTTCCAAATGATCTAACGGTGTTCAGAAAGGATAGATTAAATACAGTTGGTGGTGGAGTATTTATTGCTGTCAGAAGTAGTTTGCCTTGTAGTGAAATTGAAGTAGATAGTTCCTGCAAAATAGTATGGGTAGAGGTTATACTTGTGGGCTTTCAAAAACAATTAATGGTAGCCCTCAACTATGTACCCTCAGACTCAGAGTTGAAACATTAAAATTTTGGCTGGTTTTGTTGTCTAGGGGCTGGGATACATATATGCCACATTACAAGTGAAATACTGTTGAGTCTACAGTATACAATATGAATTGAATGGTCAAAGGTTCCTATCACTCGGCAATTGCGAATTTTGAATGTAACGTAAAAATTTATAAATGAAAGTTTGCAATTAAATAAAATCTGCAGGTGCTGTTTTAACGACTTTAAATGATGAATATGACAGCAGAAGTACCTTTAAGAATGCCATTTATTACTGTAAAACACTTATTGGTGTCAATGGTCCAGCAATTAAATAAAATATAAGTTGAATAACAGGGAAACTTCACATAATTAGTCATGAGCAAATGCATACTGTCTCTTCACTGCAGAAGCCATGGAAATCTCACAAGTGCACAAGTTGGCACTGCAAAATATTTCTATCTCCCGCAACCACGCGCAAACTGCTCAACACTCTCCCAAGTATTTCCTGCTACCATCCAGCAGCCCTCATGTCCTGTGCGACCAGATGCTCCTCCCCCACTTCTATCCAGTCTCTCCATTGACTTCAGTAGTCGCCTACCATAGTAATGAGTGCTGTGATTGGCTAGAGCGCCCCCACCATGTCTCCGAACCAAAGCACACTCTCAAACATATTGTAACACATACAAAATACAGGATTTACATTTAACTAACTTGAAATTAAATAAATATTCCTACAGCTGGACCATAAACATGCTCTAACACACATTATTAAATATATAAACAAATCAAATAATCATATATCAAAGGAACAGAAACAAAAGTAGGCCAGTAGCCTGTTGTCTCCATGCTTTCTAAAACACAGTAAATATTTGACCAATTTTTTCATGAATAGTATATATCACATATAAGCAAAGACATAGAGGAATAAATATATGTATAAGCATACTGTTACCGTTTTTTCGTGTAACTGTGGGTCAGTCGTACTTGGCCACTTTGACCTCCAACAACTTATGTACTATTCAAGTTACATGCCTGTAATTCATACCAATTTAGGTTTACACTAATAGCTTTCTAAGGACACATCAACGTTAAAATCGGATGAACTGTTTAGATTTTGGAAATTCGTTGCTGGGTGTTACTTGTATAATTTACACTCAGATACTAAACTTTAAACTAATAAAGATATTGAAAATCTGATTACACCATCAGAATCATCGTGCAAATAATGGTAATGTAGATGTTTCTTTTTAAGGTAGCATGATTCCTCTCGTTATTATTAATTTCTTCATGAACTGTGAAATGTCTGCCGTTATGGTCTCACAAAGTCCGCCGTCTTCGGCACTCCTGGCATACAAATCTCTTTCATCAACACAAAGCCCATTCCTTGACATAGTCTCAACATGGAATTCCCTGCCATGCTAGACCACGTGCTAATGTTCGGCATCTCGAGGTTGCTGATGAGCCCTGGCTTGCTGAGCGGTACGTGCAGACACCCCAATTCCGAACTTAGATTATATTCAGGGCACCACAAATTGCTCGTTACCTCACATACTTGACAATTGGTCTAAACTATTAATTGGATCATTTTACCGACCCCCCGACTCAGAAGCTATAGTTGCTGAATAGTTCAAAGAAAACTTGAGTCTCATTTCAAATAGGTACCTCACCCATACAATTATAGTTGGTGGTGACTTCAATCTACCCTCGATATGCTGGAAAAATTATGCATTTATAGCCAGCAGCAGGCATAAAATGTCATCTAGAATTGTACTGAATACTTTCTCTGAAAGTTATTTTGAACAATCAGTTCATGAGCCTACTTGAATTGTGAAAATGGTTGCAAAAGCTTACTTGACCTCTTACCAACAAATAATTCTGGACAAATAGGGAGTATCATGACGAATACAGGGATTAGCGACAACAAGGCAGTTGCTGCTGGGCTGAGTACCGTAACACCCACAACCATCAAAAAGAAACACAAAGTACATGTATTTAAAAAAACTGATAAAAAGGTTCTTACACCTTTTTAAGAGACAGTCTCCATGCCTTCTGATCCGATCATGTAAGCGTAGAAAAGATGTGGAATGATTTCAAAGAGGTAGTATCAATGGCCTCCCCCCATGAACCATGGACCTTGTCGTTGGTGGGGAGGCTTGCGTGCCTCAGCGATACAGATGGCCGTACCGTAGGTGCAACCACAACGGAGGGGTATCTGTTGAGACGCCAGACAAACGTGTGGTTCCTGAAGAGGGGCAGCAGCCTTTTCAGTAGTTGCAGGGGCAACAGTCTGGATGATTGACTGATCTGGCCTTGCAACATTAACCAAAACGGCCTTGCTGTGCTGGTACTGCGAACGGCTGAAAGCAAGGGGAAACTACAGCCGTAATTTTTCCCGAGGACATGCAGCTTTACTGTATGTTTAAATGATGATGGCATCCTCTTGGGTAAAATATTCCGGAGGTAAAATAGTCCCCCATTCGGATCTCCGGGCGGGGACTACTCAGGAGGATGTCGTTATCAGGAGAAAGAAAACTGGCGTTCTACGGATCGGAGCGTGGAATGTCAGATCCCTTAATCGGGCAGGTAGGTTAGAAAATTTAAAAAGGGAAATGGAAATGTTAAAGTTAGATATAGTGGGAATTAGTGAAGTTCGGTGGCAGGAGGAACAAGACTTCTGGTCAGGTGACTACAGGGTTATAAACACAAAATCAAATAGGGGTAATGCAGAAGTAGGTTTAATAATGAATAGGAAAATAGGAATGCGGGTAAGCTACTACAAACAGCATAGTGAACGCATTATTGTGGCCAAGATAGATACGAAGCCCACACCTACTACAGTAGTACAAGTTTATATGCCAACTAGCTCTGCAGATGATGAAGAAATTGAAGAAATGTACGATGAAATAAAAGAAATTATTCAGATAGTGAAGGGAGACGAAAATTTAATAGTAATGGGTGACTGGAATTCGAGTGTAGGAAAAGGGAGAGAAGGAAACATAGTAGGTGAATATGGATTGGGGCTAAGAAATGAAAGAGGAAGCCGCCTAGTAGAATTTTGCACAGAGCACAACTTAATCATAGCTAACACTTGGTTTAAGAATCATGAAAGAAGGTTGTATACGTGGAAGAACCCTGGAGATACTAAAAGGTATCAGATAGATTATATAATGGTACGACAGAGATTTAGGAACCAGGTTTTAAGTTGTAAGACATTTCCAGGGGCAGATGTGGACTCTGATCACAATCTATTGGTCATGACCTGTAGATTAAAACTGAAGAAACTGCAAAAATGTGGGAAATTAAGGAGATGGGACCTGGATAAACTGAAAGAACCAGAGGTTGTACAGAGTTTCAGAGAGAGCATAAGGGAACAATTGACAGGAATAGGGGAAAGAAATACAATAGAAGAAGAATGGGTAGCTCTGAGGGATGTAGTAGTGAAGGCAGCAGAGGATAAAGTAGGTACAAAGATGAGGGCTGCTAGAAATCCTTGGGTAATAGAAGAAATATTGAATTTAATTGATGAAAGGAGAAAATATAAAAATGCAGTAAATGAAGCAGGCAAAAAGGAATACAAACGTCTCAAAAATGAGATCGACAGGAAGTGCAAAATGGCTAAACAGGGATGGCTAGAGGACAAATGTAAGGATGTAGAAGCTTATCTCACTAGGGGTAAGATAGATACTGCCTACAGGAAAATTAAAGAGACCTTTGGTGAGAAGAGAACCACGTGTATGAATATCAATAGCTCAGATGGCAGCCCAGTTCTAAGCAAAGAAGGGAAGGCAGGAAGGTGGAAGGAGTATATAGAAGGTTTATACAAGGGCGATGTACTTGAGGACAATATTATGGAAATAGAAGAGGATGTAGATGAAGACGAAATGGGAGATACGATACTGCGTGAAGAGTTTGACAGAGCACTGAAAGACCTGAGTCGAAACAAGGCCCCCGGAGTAGACAACATTCCATTAGAACTACTGACGGCCTTGGGAGAGCCAGTCATGACAAAACTCTACCAGCTGGTGAGCAAGATGTATGAGACAGGCGAAATACCCTCAGACTTCAAGAAGAATATAATAATTCCAATCCCAAAGAAAGCAGGTGCTGACAGATGTGAAAATTACCGAACTATCAGTTTAATAAGCCACGGCTGCAAAATACTAATGCGAATTCTTTACAGACGAATGGAAAAACTGGTAGATGCAGACCACGGGGAGGATCAGTTTGGATTCCGTCGAAATGTTGGAACACGTGAGGCAATACTGACCTTACGACTTATCTTAGAAGAAAGATTAAGAAAAGGCAAACCTACGTTTCTAGCATTTGTAGACTTAGAGAAAGCTTTTGACAATGTTGACTGGAATACTCTTTTTCAAATTCTAAAGGTGGCAGGGGTAAAATACAGGGAGCGAAAGGCTATTTATAATTTGTACAGAAACCAGATGGCAGTAATAAGAGTCGAGGGGCATGAAAGGGAAGCAGTGGTTGGGAAAGGAGTGAGACAGGGTTGTAGCCTCTCCCCGATGTTATTCAATCTGTATATTGAGCAAGCAGTAAAGGAAACAAAAGAAAAATTTGGAGTAGGTATTAAAATTCATGGAGACGAAGTAAAAACTTTGAGGTTCGCCGATGACATTGTAATTCTGTCAGAGACGGCAAAGGACTTGGAAGAGCAGTTGAACGGAATGGACAGTGTCTTGAAAGGAGGATATAAGATGAACATTAACAAAAGCAAAACGAGGATAATGGAATGTAGTCAAATTAAATCGGGTGATGCTGAGGGAATTAGATTAGGAAATGAGACACTTAAAGTAGTAAAGGAGTTTTGCTATTTAGGAAGTAAAATAACTGATGATGATGGTCGAAGTAGAGAGGATATAAAATGTAGACTGGCAATGGCAAGGAAAGCGTTTCTGAAGAAGAGAAATTTGTTAACATCGAATATAGATTTATGTATCAGGAAGTCGTTTCTGAAAGTATTTGTTTGGAGTGTAGCCATGTATGGAAGTGAAACATGGACGATAACTACTTTGGACAAGAAGAGAATAGAAGCTTTCGAAATGTGGTGCTACAGAAGAATACTGAAGATAAGGTGGATAGATCACGTAACTAATGAGGAGGTATTGAATAGGATTGGGGAGAAGAGAAGTTTGTGGCACAACTTGACTAGAAGAAGGGATCGGTTGGTAGGACATGTTTTGAGGCATCAAGGGATCACAAATTTAGCATTGGAGGGCAGCGTGGAGGGTAAAAATCGTAGAGGGAGACCGAGAGATGAGTACACTAAGCAGATTCAGAAGGATGTAGGTTGCAGTAGGTACTGGGAGATGAAGCAGCTTGCACAGGATAGAGTAACATGGAGAGCTGCATCAAACCAGTCTCAGGACTGAAGACAACAACAACAACAACAACAGTATCAATGGCTGTTGCGAGATATGTATCACCTAAATTAATAAGTGATGGTACTGATCCTCCGTGGTACACAAAACGGGTCAGATCGCTGTTGCAGAGGCAATGAAAAAAGTATGCTAAATTTAAAAGAACCCAAAATGCCGACTATAGGAAAAGTTTTGCAAATGTTCGAAATAAAGTGCGTGCTTCAATGCGAGATGCTTCTAATGATTTCCACAATGAAACTGTCTCGGAATCTGGTGGAACACCCAAAGAGATTCTGGTCATATATAAAGCACACCAGTGGCAAGATGAAATCAATACCTTCACTGCGCGATAACAACAGTGAAGTCACTGATGACAGTGCCATGAAAGCAGAGTTATTAAACACAGTTTTTTGAAACTCCTTCACCAAAGAAGATGGAGTAAATATTCCCGAATTCCAATCAAGAACAACTGCGAAGATGAGAAACATAGAAGTAGATATCCATGTCGTAGCAAAGCAGCTTACATCACTTAATAATGGGAAGCCTTCCAGTCCAGATGGTATACCAGTCAGGTTCCTTTCAAAGTATGCAGATGCAATAGCTCCATACTTAGCAATTATATACAACCACTCACTCACAGAAAGTTCCGTACCTAAAGACTGGAAAGTTGCACAAATTACACCAATACCCAAAAATGGAAATAGAAGTAATCCACTGAATTACTGGCCCATATCACTAACGTCAATTTGCAGTAGGGTTTTGGAACATATACTGTATTCGAACATTATGAAGTACCTCGAATAAAATTATTTACTGACACATACTCAGCGTGGACTCAGAAAATATCATTATTGTGGAACACAACTAGCTCTTTATACTCATGAAGTAATGAGTACTATCAACGGGGGATGTTAAACTGACTCTATATTTTTAGATTTTCAGAATGCTTTCAACATCGTTCCTCATAAGCGTCTTCTAATCAAACTGTGTGCATTTGGAATACTGCCTCAGCTGTGTGACTGGATTCGTGATTTTCTGTCAGAAAGGTCACAGTTCGTAGAAAAAGACAGTCACTGAGTAAAACAGAAGTAATATCCAGTGTTCCCCAAGGAAGTGTTATAAGCCCTCTATTGTTCATGATCTGTATTTATGACATAGGAGACAATCTGAGTAGCCCCCTTAGATTATTTGCAGATGATGCTGTCATTTTCCATCTTGTAAAGTGATCAGATGACCAAAACAAATTGCAAAATGATTTAGATAAGATATCTGTGTGGTGCGAAAGGTGGCAATCAACCATGAATAAAGAAAAATGTTAAGTTATTCACATGAGTACTAAAAGAAATCAGCTAAATTTCGATTACACAATAAGTCACACAAATCTGAAGGAAGGCTGTAAATTCAACTAAATACTTAGGGATTACAATTACAAATAACCTAAGTTGGAACGATCACATAAATAATGTGGGTAGAGCAAACCAAAGACTGCAATTCATTGGTGGGACACGTAGGAGGTGCAGCAGATCTACTAAAAAGACTGCTTACACTACACTTGTCCGCCCTATTCTGGAGTATTGCTGTGCAGTGTGGGATCAGTATCAGGTGGGACTGATGGAAGATATTGAAAAAGTTCAAAGAAGGGTGGCTTGTTTTATATTATTGTGAAATAGGGGAGATAGTGCCACAGACAAGATTCGTGAGCTGTAGTGGCAGTCATTAAAACAGGCGTTTTTTGTTGCGATGGGATCTTCTCATGAAATTTCAGTTACCAGTTTTCTCCTCCAATTTTGAAAACATAGGGAGAAATGACCATCACGATAAAATAAGATAAATCTGGGCTCGCACAGAAAAATAATAAGATTCCTACAGTTTACAGAGCAAAAGAGTTTACGAAGCAAAAGATGCATAATCACTAAAAGATATCATTATTTTGTAAATCAATCTAGAAATAAATTTAATAATTAGCATCAGATTAGCAATTAATAATATGAATTTTAATTATGCCAGAAATTTCAAACCTTTTTAATAGAATAGTAATTTTAGCTGCTAGTACATATTGATTGTAACACATTAATTTCTCTTTTATACATTTTAGACTGAAATATAAAACATCGTATACAAAAGCATATGAATTGTTTTAATGAAACAGCTGAGATCATGGTATCGGTTATCTCTTTTTTTTTAAGAGGAAGTGTTGTAAGAGGGTGATTCTTTATACACTTCATAGCAGGACCACAACATCAAGAGAGAACAAGATGGTGGCTGGGATTTCCAGAAATGGTGGTAAAAAGACTTAGCATCTCACAATATGTTCATCACTTGAAATCAATCCAAACAAGAAAAGCCACCTTATTTCCCATCGCAGGTGCCCTCACTAGATGTATGCGATATTACACATGTTGAAACATCTGCATCATCCATTTATATGTCTGATGAGATTACTAAATCTCTCTCATCTTCACCTAGAATGTAGGGCTGATGTCGGCTCTCTTTTCATGAAGCCAGTTTAACAGGTGGTCTATGAAAGCTGGCAATGGCCTTGCTGCATTGGATACACTGGTTCCTGTCAGATCACCAAAGTTAAGCGCTGTCGGGCAGGCATCGCCGGCACTTGGATGAGCTGTTGCTATTTTTTTGGGGTGCACTCAGTCTCGTGATGCCAATTGAGGAGCTATTTGGCCGAATAGTAACAGCTCCGGTCAAAGAAAACCATCATAACGACTGGGAGAGTGGTGTGCTGACCACACACTCCTCCTATCCACATCCTCAGCTGAGAATGACACGGCGCTCAGATGGTCCTGCTGGGCCACTTGTGGTCTGATGATGGAGTGCCTATGAAAGCTGCCAGGGGAATGAATCACACATAGTAATTTATTTTCCTATAAAAAACTAGCAACCCCATTCCCTCATTTCAAGAATCACGGAAAGAATTAAATAAAGATTATTAAGTTTCAACATTGCTGTCAGCATCAACTGACATAGAAACGTGTAAAGTTTAAAACAGACATGTAGATAGTCTATTCCTAAGTTGATTGTAGTAGTAATCAGCATTTACTAATTGTACTCATCTTGTTTTCTTGTAGATGTCATTGGCTCAACTTCTCTTGTAAAATTTGGAGTATGGTTCTTTCGACCTTGGTCTTAAAATGTTTACGCAAAGAACACTAACCTGTTAAACCGTGGGTTGATCTTAGTGTATCCATGTATTGAACTTGGACAATAATATGGTTCTCTTCATTTACAATATAAATGGTACTGCTTAAGAATGATACTTTCCAATCAAAACACTGTTTTTGAGATTCACTGGTTTTATATTCCTGCTCCCACTGATATAATACAAATATTAGTATTCTTGACATAGTCAGATTTGTCTGTAGGTTAGTCACAGTAAAATGCTTTACATTAAAAACTTGGAAGCAAGACACAGTTTGGTTTCCAACATCCATCCTCCTACTGAATTGACAGTTGTAAGAAAGAAATAATCAGTACACAAATGTATTTTATGGAGAAAAAAATTATATATTCCTAAGCACAGTTTTTGGTAATGTAGTTTTGTGATTTGGATAATATTAAATATATAATTGTCTTTCTGCTTACTCACAGAAGGGACATATTCAATTTCATTCGATAACTAACATTTTCAAAAGTGACAAGAAAGTGAAAGAAATGGATTTTCAAAATATATAGGGTTAATTAAAATTTCAAGTAGTTGACACCAAACAATACAATGACCATGAAAGATCTCACAACAAACATAAAAATATTCAATTTTCAAAGAAACATCATCAGATATGAATGGTATCAAATGTTTCATTAAACAGAGAAGTCTCATCAACTACTAGTACGAGGGTTGTTTTTTAAGTAAGGGCCGTTCGCACGTATAGTCCCATAGTTCGCGCGGACGTCGCAACAAGCCACCGCGCCACTTGCCGGCATCCTTCCCGTTCACTCTGATGCAAGTTGCAGCTCTGTAGCTGACGTGTACGCATCACTGTGCTACTTTATAATGTTTACGATTATTGAATCGCCTGCCTCGTGTGAGATACGGTCAGTGATACATTTTTTGACCGCGAGAAGCCTATCACCTTCAGAAATTCATCGTCAGTTAACAGAAGTTTATGGCTTGAATGCAATGAGTAAAGGTAAAGTGCGTCAATGGGTTAGAGAGTTTAAAAATGGCCGTCAAAACGTCCATGACGAAGTAAGCTCAGGCCAGCCCTCTGTGATCACTGATGATTTGGTGGCTGCAGTCACAAAAAAGATTCGTGAGGACAGAAGATTCACAATTTCCACTCTTTCTTTGGAATTTCCACAAGTTTCAAGATCGGTTTTGTATAAAATTGTGTCTGAAAACGTAAACTTTAAGAAACTGTGTTCTCAGTGGGTACCCAGACTCCTCACAGAGGACCAAAAAAGGAAGAGATTTGCCACCTCATTGGACTTTTTGATTCATTACGAGGAAGAAGGGGATGACATGTTGAGTCAAATTGTCACTGGAGATGAAACATGGGTATCCCATATCACTCCCGAAAGCAAGCGACAATCAATGGAATGGTGACACACAACCTCACCTGTCAAGGTCAAAGCCAAACAGATGCTGTCAAAGTGCAAGATTATGACAACTGTGTTCTGGGACCGGCGTGGTGTTTTGCTAGTGGACTTTATGCCACGAGGAACGACAATCAAGTCAGATGCCTACTGTGCAACTCTAAAGAAGCTCCGCAGAGCAATTCAAAACAAAAGGCGCAGCATGTTGACAAAAGGAGTTTTGATCCTGCATGATAATGCTAGGCCTCCCACCTCTCAAAAGACTCGGGATTTGATTGATTCTTTTGGCTGGGAAGTTTTGGACCATGCACCATACAGGCCCGGCCTTGCTCCTAGCGATTTTCACCTTTACCGGTACCTGAAACACCATCTTGGCAGGCAGCGCTTCAATGATGACGATGAAGTGAAAGCAGCCGTGAACTCTTGGTTGTTGGAGCAGTTGGCCGAATTCTTTGAAGAGGGAATCTAAAACTTAGTTGTACGGTATGACAAGTGCTTAAATAAACAAGACAACTATGTAGAAAAATAGGTAAAAGTGTGTAGAATTGGAAATTTTTTTTTTTTTACAAAAGTATTTGTATCTTTTTTTATAAATGAAAACGGCCCTTACTTAAAAAACAGCCACCGTAATCTGTGACACAACTGTAAAGATTTGTTTGAAAAACTTGAAGATCCTTAACCGTTTCAGGCACAGGCATATTCTCAATAATCTCTAAACATTCAGTGGTGGGCTGACATATTGTGAATAACCTCTACATATTGTGTACTGAGTTAAAGGCCCTCATCACAGGGTGCCCCTTCACGCCGCACTTCAATCCCACGGTCTTCTCTGGCGCAGCCTGCCCCATTTGACACACCACCAGCCAGTGTCATGGGTCTGGGCTGCCTCAGCCTGCACAATGGGCATGCTACATCACAATGTGGGCAATTCTAGGTGGTCACAATGCAGAAACACATTGCACATGTCATTGGACAAACAAAGGTTCAAAGTTTTATGTTCGCACAGACACTATACCAAACACTCAACATGAGCACAAAGCATTGGTCGAGAAATATCGAAATGGTAGTCCATTTCATATTACAAACAAATCAACTGGTCCTTGTTTATTTAAGTGACAGCTTCATCAATTCAATATATCAGCTCTTCCAGAGGCCAAAAGCAATGAACAAGACTTGGGAGGCCAAAAGCAATGAACAAGATCTTGTCCACTTCTTCCAGGGCAATGTTGTGGAACACTGTTGTTAAGATAATATTGCACCTCAAGATGAAAGTTAGGCCGGGCGCCATTGTACATTTGCAGCATGTCCAGCTGCGACATTCCTGTCACAGTTTCCTCCACAGAAAAGAAAGGCCCATAATCTTTGTGAACAGAAATGGCACAAAACAAACTCAGTTTTGATGAGTCTCTTTCATGTTCAATGACAACAGGTTTTGTGACCCCCCAAATTTCTTTCTTCTGTTACAGTCGCAGGGACGCAATTGCTTCTATAACTGCAACTTGTAAGTCTTCTTATGCAGGTATTGTTTCAGAAAATGCCATACCATTGTTTGAGAAAGTTAAAAGTTCCTGCTCTACCCATATTGTGGACTTCTAAGGGCTCTATATCAATGCAGCTTAGGGCTTCGTATCACTTTTCATCAGACATGCATGATCAATTTGTGTCCTTCCTTTTGCATATACAACCAACTTCCAAGAATTTTGTTTGCCAATCATAAATATGCTTGTTGAATCGATAGTGGAATGGATGTTACATTTGAACAATGAACTGACATTGCACAAATTCCATCACTCAGAATGATTTCTCTTGTGGTGTAGGCACCATGTTGCTACAAACAAACAACAGTGCAGCTGTGCCGAGCTTTGGACCTTCCACTATCCAGTGACATGCACAATGTGTTTTCTAACTTTTATGGTTTGTCTGTAATAAACAATTCAAAACTGTTCCTTCATTCTGAATCACTGGTATAATACGAATAATATAGAGGGACAGTGCTGCACATTGCACCTTCTGTAAATGTGATCTGTTCTAAATGTAGAAGTTAAAAAAGTTACAGAATTACTGTTCTTCCTGTAAACATGCAAAATCTTTTCTTATTTTGAGTTTCGTTCTTTTGTCCCTTTATACCGATGCGTCTTCTTTAGTCTTTCCCTTCTTCTTGTTTATCCCGGCTTCTTGAGATCTCTAGTGAAGAGACATGATACAACAAGTTCTGTAGTGGTGTAGGACAATCAATGAAGTTACACAACAGTTGCTAATTTAACTTTTGAAACTGCCAGTTTAATGGCATTTATGTAAAGAAAACCACTCTCATACTCTCGTATGGTCAGCAAACTTCGTGTAACATTTTGTGTGTGTAATGGGCCTTACTATGTCACAAATCATTCTAATGAATTAAGCTGCTTTACAGTGTTGCTAGGCAACATAATTAACAAGGTGATCGAGTCTTAATTAAAACTGGACCTTGATATTTTGAATAAACTTTCGGTTCATTTTTTGTGAAAATCAGCACTTGTTTCAAAATTAATTTCCAACTTCGTGCATTAACTCTAAATGCATTTGCAACTATTATACTCAATTTAATCGACAGCTGGTGTGTAACTTATTTCAAATCGAGCACTCACTTTTCAGTTATCCCTAATGGACTAAACGACTTTTTTTGTAATAACATGATGTGTCTGTCTCATGTAAAGTTTAAATGAAACTGGATTTACTCTCCATTTGGGTCAAAACCACAAAATAAAATTCACCACATAGGTCAGCAAACTGTACACATGCACTTTTAGCACTCTTAAGTCATAACTCGTCTCAGAGTAAAAGCCGCACATAAATTCACACTTTCTTGTTATTCATACAAAATTCAAGATCCCTTTATATTAAACAAATAAATTATACCATCTAATTACTAATTAAACATTTCTGATTCTGAATAAACTTCAAGAACTTGTATTTCATTATCAATAAAATTTTATCGCCTGAGAGATATCATTAGTTTGCTAAAACGGATTCAGATTACAGTCAACTCGTGTCTGGTTGATGACATCACTAATTGCCACCTGCTTGGAATGAACAAAATACCTGTACTGAAAAACACTGTCCGTTGAGTAATTTACTGAATTTTATAACAAATTTGGTGACCCTTGCATCACTACACTGCCCCTCCATCTGTAATGTCGCGATAAGATCGAAGACATTACAGGCTTCGCTGGAGTGTGGTAGGATTGTGTACTGTGCTGTTACACCTTAGTTCATCCATTCCAATATTCAGGCCACTTTACATCAAATTTTACATGAATAATTGTAAATGGGGGCCTAACAGAAATTGCCTGTTTAATTGACTCTCCAAAAGTCAGTAAATTTGTTTGAATTTCACTTTCTGCCATGATACACTTCACACGCACTGCACAACACACACACAACAGTTCACTATGTGGTGAGAAGCCCTTTAAAGTGGCTGCACAAGGCAGAGATTGTAGCCAGTTCCGATAGAAAATTGGTAGAACTGCGACCTCCACCAGGCTGTACATGCAGCTACACTTGGCTCGGCCATCTTCTTCTTCCTTGCTTTTCAAATAAGCTGCATACAGTGTCAGGTCGAATAACTTACCAGCTGGTAACACATCTCTGCTTCTCCATCGTATGCCTTGCAATTATTTCTGGATCAAATGTTATGTCTTCACCTGATATTATTGTGTCAACAGAAAAACAAAGTGAATGTGCAATTCTTCCAGTGTTTCATAATTTGCTTAATAAAGATTATTTCCTTGAAATTTGGATCACAGCATCTGTTGCCTGTTTCATGGCTTGAAATTGCACACGCGGTACAAGAATGATCGGGAGAATGAGGAAAGCAAAAGTTAGTAGAGATTCGTGCTACTGTAAAAAGAGCGATGTGTGAAGCATTTAACCACTACCACCATCATACCTTAGCAAAAGATCTTGCTCAAAACCCAAGGAAATTCTGGTCTTACGTGAAATCGGTAAGTGGGTCGAAGGCTTCCATCCAGTCACTCACTGGTCAGTCTGCCCTGGCAATGAAAGACAGCAAAACGAAAGCTGAAATTTTAAATTTAGCATTTGAGTAATCTTTCACACAGGAGGATCGTACAAACATACCGCCGTTTGAGTCTCGTGCAGATTCCTGTATGGAGGACATAGTGATAGACATCTCTGGGGTTGTGAAGCAGCTGAATGGGTTGAAAATAAATAAATCGCCAGGTCCTGATGGGATTCCAATTTGGTCCACTGCATTGGCTCCTTACTTAGCTTGCATTTATCATGAATCTCTTGCCCAATGTAAAGTCCCGAGTGACTGGGAAAAAGTGCACATGATGCCTGTATATAAGAAGGGTAGAAGGACGGATCCTCAAAATTGCAGACCAATATCCTTAACATCGGTTTGTTGCAGGATTCTCAAACATATTCTCAGTTCAAATATAATGAATTTCCTTGAAACAGAGAAGTTGCTGTCCATGCATCAGCACGGCTTTAGAAAGCATCGCTCCTGCTATACGCAACTCGCCCTTGTTTCACATATCTTGCGAACCATGGATGAAGGGTATCAGACGGATGCCATATTCTTTGACTTCCAGAAAGCATTTGACTCGGTGCCCCACTGCAGACTCCTAAGTAAGGTACGAGCATATGGGATTGGTTCCCAAGTACGTGAGTGGCTCGAAGAGTTGTTAAGCAATAGAACCCAGTACATTGTCCTCAATGGTGAGTTTTCATCGGAGGTGAGGGTATCATCTAGAGTGCCCCAGGGAAGTGTGGTAGGTCCGCTGTTGTTTTCTATCTACATAAATGATCTTTTGGATAGGGTGGATAGCAAAGTGCGGCTGTTTGCTGATGATGCTGTGGTGTATGGGAAGGTGTCGTTGTTGAGTGGCTGTAGGAGGATACAAGATGACTTGGACAGGATTTGTGATTGATGTAAAGAATGGCAGCTAACTCTAAATGTAGATAAATATAAATTAATGCAGATGAATAGGAAAAAGAATCCTGTATTGTCTGAATACTTCGCTAGTAGTGTAGCACTTGACACAGTCATGTCGATTAAATATTTGGGCATAACATTGCAGAGCATGTAATGGGGAAGGCGAATAGTCGTCTTCGGTTCATTGGTAGAATTTTGGGAAGATGTGGTTCATCTGTGAAGGAAACCGCTTATAAAACACTAATACAACCTATTCTTGAGTACTGCTCAAGCGTTTGGGATCCCTATCAGGTCAAATTGAGGGAGGACATAGAAGCAATTCACAGGCGGGCTGCTAGATTTGTTACTGGTAGATTTGATCATCACACGAGTGTTACAGAAATGCTTCAGGAACTTGGGTGGGAGTCTCTAGAGGAAAGGAGGCATTCTTTTCGTGAATCGCTGCTGAGGAAATTTAGAGAACCAGCATTTGAGGCTGACTACAGTACAATTTTACTGCCGCCAACTTACATTTTGTGGAAAGACCACAAAGATAAGATAAGAGAGATTAGGGCTCGTACAGAGGCTTATAGGCAGTCATTTTTCCCTCGTTCTGTTTGGGAGTGGAACAGGGAGAGAAGATGCTAGTTTTGGTACGAGGTACCCTCCGCCATGCACCGTATGGTGGATTGTGGAGTATGTATGTGATGTAGATGTAGAAATTGCTTACTGCAGGTTGTGAATATTCTGGCTGATGTGTGTATCATGATATACTACTGTGTTTAAAAGGTTTCATTTGTTAACCGTCAAGTGCTGGTTTATTGTTATAAAAGTGTGCTGCAGATTTTCTTATGCATTTTTCTCTTATTGTGCAGATTTGCGTCTTCATCATAAATACTGTGAGTGTTGTTGAACTGAGCTTGTTTTGGTGCTTTTCTTTGTCATATACATTGTCATCCAATATTGAAGTTTGTTCCATTACATAATTGTACTCAGTTTATATTAGACAATAGTCCTTCCATCTTCCTACCTACATACCTTCATGAGATTTGTATTCATTTTTCTTACCATAATGGTTATCAATTCATCCTGAAATTCAAATAATTATTTCCATATGTTTTGTATCATACTTTCATTGTCTTCAACAACTGGTTTTATTCTTCTTATGTTGTCTAGATTATAACGTTGATTACACAGTTATATCAGCTTCCTTTTCATTCCTTTCTCATATTTCCTTTAGCTTTGATTGTGCCCATTACAAGCACATGAAGTATATTTTCTACCATTAATACATACAAAATTCCTTCGACAATTCATAAACATAAAATAATTACACCTCTAAGGTAGCGTTCTCTTAAACTTAACCAATCATCTTGATGTCAGTTAATCTTGCTTTCTCTTGTTCTTCAATCTATTAACTGCGTCTTTCTCTTTTCACTTTTCTGCGAACTTTTTCATTTTAATCCTCTTAAATCATATTATTGTGGTATGTTTGCCATAACACATACATTATATTTACTAATAATAGAATAAAATAAACCTTGTAACTATAGATAAAATAATGAACAAAATGGTACATCTTGTAGCTTATCCTGTGGTTCAAGCCGAATATCGGTGTCCTGTTAGTAAATACTGTTCTCATTCTCTTTTTCCTTATTTTTCTCTTCATAAATGGTACATATCTTCTCACTGATAATATTTCTTTATCTTTTTGTGGTGGAATAAACCTTTTATCACACCATAATTACAGTCAGCAAGTATATAACTTCCTTCACGGGGAATTTGTATTATTCTGTATGGTCCAGTATATAAATATTGCCATTTCTTATTTATCTTTTTCTTTATTGATGCCTTTGGATGGCTTTTCACCAATATTTCTTCTCCAACAGCATAGGTTATTCCTTGTTCACATTTTTATCGAATTTTGCTTTTCGTAATTCAGCTTGATGTAGATTTAAGTAAACTTTCTTTGAGATGTCCTCCTTAGTGAGATTGTCTCCTTTAATTTGTGGCCATCCCTTTAGCCAGTCTTGAGAATCATCCTTGGTTGGGTGAATATCCTTAGATTAGATTAGATTAGTTTTCATTCCATAGATCCGTGTTGAGGAGATCCTCGTGGATGTGGAACATGTCACTTTTTTTTTTTTTTTAAAGCTGACATAACAATAGTAATAGTATGAATATATACAACACATAATTTGTTTCTATTAAAAAATTTGCCAGTGGAGTAGAATGAGTTGGCCGCTAGTATGTCTTTCAGGCTCCTTTTAAACTGATCTTTATTTGTAACTAAATTTTTTATGTTTGCTGGCAAATTATTGAAGATGAGTGTTCCTGGGTAGTGGACCCCTTTTTGAACTAAAGTAAGTGCTTTTAAGTCCTTGTGCAGATCAATTATGTTCCTGGTATTGTATGTATGAACTGAGCTATTTGTTGGAAAAAAAGAGATATAGTATTTAGGACAAATTTCATTAAGGAGTAAATATACTGAGAGGCAGTAGTTAGTATACCCAGTTCTTTGAAGAAGTTTCTACAAGACGTCCGTGAGTTTACTCCACAAATAATATGTATTACACACTTTTGGACTCTGTAAACTATTGTTTGACTTGAAGAGTTACCCTTAAAATATTATACCATTTGACATTATGGAATGAAAGTAGGCAAAGTATGCAAGCTTTTTCACTTTTATGTCGCCTTTGTCTGTTAACACTCGAATTGCAAATACAGATTTGTTAAGGCATTTCTGCAGTTCTGTGGTGTGCTCCCCCCAACTGAATTTATTATCAAGTTGTAATCCCAGGCATTTAAGACTGTCAACCTCTTCTATTTGCTCTTCTTCGTACTTTATGCATATGCTGGGTGGAAACCTCTTACAGGTTCTGAATTGCATATAGTGAGCCTTTTCGAAGTTTAATGTCAGTGAGTTGGCTTTAAACCACTTATTAATATTCATGAAAATATCATTAGCAGATCTTTCTATAACTATACTCGACATACTATTTATTGCAATACTTGTGTCATCTGCAAACAGAACGAACTCTGCTTCTGGCAGTGTAACTGATGAGAGATAATCCTGTAGAAGTATGAGGCAAGTCATTATAAATTCTTTCAAATTCTGATAACCATTTGATCCATTTGTAATGTTGGTGTGTGGTATAGGTACGTGGAAATCAATTTGTGTGTGTGTGTGTGTGTGTGTTTTATATTGTATTCCTTCACAGTCTATCTCCAGATTCTGATGTTGGAATAGGCAGCATTGTCTGTATCATCGTTGGTTTTCCAATCTCTGTTATGACATCATTGACAAATTTCTTTAACATAGGATGCACATGTAGATTTCTCAAAGGATACAATTTTACATACTTCAAAAAAATATCATAAACTGCCAGAATATATTTAAGTCTTCCACGAGTAGTAGGACATAGTCCACACACATCACAAGATATTGATGTCAAAGGTTGGTGTGGTATGATTGGATGTAATTCAATAGTTGAGGGGTTTAGTTTTCTGGCAAATCTTACAGTTCTTTAGAATGTCACTAGCCAAGCATTATAAGTTTGGATGGTAGCAATATTGGGCTAACATGGCTTTGCATTTTAAAGTGTCCCCGCTTCAGATGTGTATACCGTAGTAAAGAGTGCAGATGTTCCTTTGGAACACACAATTTCCATGGTTTGTCATGAGTTTTTCTTCAAAATAATGTATTAGATTGTAAAGTATATAGACTACCAGTATAATTCGCAGCTCCTTGGCTGATTACATCTCAAACAGATTTCCAATAAGGATCTTGTTCTTGCAACTGCGACATATTGTGACACAACTTTGAAATTTGTTTCTCTCATCACTTTGAAATCTAAAGTCTGTTCCTCAAACTCTTCATTATTCTTCATTATCCTGTGTTCTAGGCAAACAAGGTAGAGCATCTGCTACAAAGTTGTCCTTCCATTTTATATATTGCACTGACATGTTATCTTCTTGAAGTAACAAGGCCCATCTGGTTAACCTTGAGTGAAACATTCTTCCCATTAAAATATAAGACAAAGCTTTGTGGTCACATAATATGGTTATTCTTTTTCCATAGATAAAATATCTAAATTTTTTAAGTGTCCATACCACAGCTAGTACCTTTAACTCTGTGGTACAGGATGCCCTTTCACATTTAGAGAGTGTTCTACTTGCGAATCCTATAATCTTAATGGTATTCATATCTTGTGGATCATCTATTTGGAAAAGCATAGTGCCTAGGCCTGTTTCAGAAGTATCAGTGGCAATGCAAAAATCCTGTTCAGGTTTTGGATGATGTAATAACGGGGCATTAACTAAAGCGTCTCGGATTTTGTCAAATGCTTGACTATACTCAGTGGTCCATTTCCACATGAGGTTCTTTCGCAATAACTGTAATAAACATTCTTGTCTGATTAATTGATTAGGCAAAAATCAGCAGAAAATTGAGGCTAATCCCATGAAAGATATTAATTCCTTTTTATTTCTAGGATAGAGATACTCTTTGATAGCAATCATTTTCTTAGGATTCGGTATAATACCATCTATCATAATTATATGTCCTAGGAACTTCAGTTGACTTTTGATGAATCTAGATTTCATCAAATTTACTGTTACTCTATACTCTAAGAAATTCGCAAATACTTTTTCAAGCGGATCGAGATGCTCCTCCCATGTTTCGATCAATAAGTTCACATACAAGGTAACACTATTGAGCATATCTCGTCCAACTACAGTGTCTAGTGCAGATATAAATACACCTCCACTAAAATTTAGTCAAAATGACATAACATTGAATTGGTAACTTGTGCCCATAAAAATAAAAGCAGTATACTTTTGAGATTCAATAGACATTTTCGTTTGCCAGTATGAACTTCTCATATCAAGGGAGTCAGGAAGCGGGCACCACAGAATTTCTTAATTAACTCATCAAAATTCTCAGGTCTTGTCTATACTGGTGAAGTGCTTCAAGAATTTCGGAGTAAATTCTAGAACCACTTGGCCTTTCACCATTTCGAACACCTTATGTTTTAGAGGTGAGCGGGAGAAATGAATACGCCCTACTGCGCATTGACTATTTGTATGTGCAGATAAAAAAAACAGTTATGATAAAAAGATGGACCCGGCGGCCGAACGGCGGCAGACAAGTAGTTTCCGTGTACAGGTCGAAAAGAACAAGGAAAGTTTATGTAGTATTCTTTGCCCTTTAGTGTCTGTGTTGACTGTAAAAAGACTAATGAACAATTGAATATAGATTTATATGTTCATTCACGTGTTGGACTCACTTGAGATAGAGACTTTTAACTTACTTCATGTCTTGGCTATGAACAAAGCAAGACACGTGTATGCTATATGAATACGTGTAAATGAGTCTAATGTTTAAGGAATAAGTTAGCTTGCTGAAGTTATTGTCTGTGAAAGTAGAAAATATAAAGTGATTGAACTGAAAATTATTCTATGACTACCCAAATTATTTCAAGAATAGAGAAGTAGTGTAATAAATTCCTTTAAACAGCTATAGTCTTCAGAGAAGAAGCTTTCGGGAGATCAACGTAGCTAATTACCCAGAGAAGAGAATCGGCTTCTACAACATACAAGTTGACTGTCATGAGAGATGTGTGAGCCTTGCAACTCAACACCACACTGTCTTTTGTCATCTGAAAAATGTTTGAATGTAGCGACCCAAGCGACAGGACCCAAAGAAAATGGGCATTTCAAGACAGAAATGGGAAGAAGATATTAGGTGTTGCCATAGCAACCAGGCCTAACAAGATACAAGAACTGTTTGCAGTAATTAACACAATTACTACAAACAATTACAGGTCCAATAAACCAATGGAAGAAAGTTGAGAGTAAAATTCAGTATAAGACATGAGGGGCCGGTGGTGGGAGGGGGGGGGGGGGGGGGACTAAGAAGATTGGGTTTGAAGAGGAAGCAGTTTTCACACATGTACATTGCGCCATCGCTGACGCAGTAACCAGCCACTGACCCCAGTGCACCAGCTGCTACTCACCAGTGCTGACTCTGCGTCCGCTCTTCAACGATGATGCTGAAACCAACGTTCGACGTCACCAGTACCAGTGCTGTCCACCGGCGCTGATTACACATGTGCTTACCAATGCAGCTAGAGCTCTATGCCAGATGAGCGAAAAACAATAATTGTTTGGTAAAATTGAAGGAACTATTGGATGATAAACTGTTAGTGTAGTTATTGTCCTCAATGGTGAATTTTCTTTTAGACAATTACTATGTCTAAAATCAATTAAGTTATGCATCAAGAACAGCAACTAGCAGAACCAGCCATGGCTATGACAGTGAATAAGGAAACGCCAAATTGGGATGAAGTAGCAAATTTAATCAAGGAACTAAGTCTAAAGTTAGACTCAGTAAAAACAGAGGCAAATGCTCAAATTACTACTCTAAGTAAAAATTTTAATTCTATAAATGTTTTTTTGAGTGATGAAATGAGTGGGAATTTAAGTGAAAAACTAGAAGCACAAAGTGTAACTTTAAGTGAAAAGCTCAATGCACAAAGTGCTAATTGAAGTAGAGAAATAGATACAGTGAATATTCAAGTAAATAATAAATGGGATTTTCAGAATAAGACTTTTCATTGTTAAGTGCAAATGTAGATGAACAAAATAAGGAATTTAACCAGTTGCGTGAAGGTATGGGAAATTTCAAGACTAAATTTGATATATTAATCACTAAAGTGGAAAATTTTAAGATAGATTTGAAAAGTGAATTAACTAGCTCTTTAAGTAGTCACATCAATCAGCCGTTCACTGCTTTGGTCAGACACAGAGTAACAAATTTCAGGATTTGGCAAAGAAACTAGAATTTGATATTAAAGATAAATGTAATAGCATAGAGTCTGAACTGAAAAACTAGTAATGTTACATTTGATGCTGTAAAACAAAGGTTACACACTTTAAAGGATAATGTTGAAAAGCAGGAAAAACTAATTCGTATAGTCCAATCGCAAATCGCTGAAGTGAGCATTCAAGTAGATAACGTGGAATGCAATTTTAAGGGGAAAGTAGTCACTTCAGACTTAATACATCTAAGTAATCTGGAGGAACAGATAGAGAAAATAATCGATCAAAAAGTTGCCATGAGGATAGTCTCCGGAAATGTTTTGACTGTTTCTTTTACCAAACCTAATGATAATAGCAATGTTATAGACGACTTGTGCAAAGAGTTCAAACTTGTCCATGGCCGAGTAGAAAATAGAATAGCTTTACCTGATGTTGTGTTACCTAGTAAATTGGTGATTGTTTTGCTGTGGGGAGACCTCCACACAACATTTAATGAGAAGTACTGGTCTGCACTTGCTCAAGTGAGGTTAATATCAGATCCGTGGGGTCTGCGCGGAGTTGCATTTATTTCCCAGGGACTTAACGTACTGTGTTAATGGGCGGAGTGACAACCATCGGATCCCCAGTTGTTTTCGGTGTTTCTTCTTTGCTATTTTTTCTGGCACCCAATTCCCTTCAAATCTTAAACTATTCTGTAATCTATTCTTGAATTCTTAAACTATCTTATAATTTTAGTACGTAGAAAACCAGATATGACAGTAAAGTAGAAAACTTAAGAGAATCACAGATGAACAGTGATCTCTAGACTTGAAATGAAGCGAATAAATTATTATTTGAGTGTAAGGTATAATATGGTGGTTCTATGTAAACTGAGTGATGTGATCACGACATAAAATGAATAGAGGATTTTATGTGTGTGTAAAAGTATAGTATAAACAAAATGACAAAACAACTACGTCATCATAGTGCATAATTTTGTATTTTTATTGAACATTTTATACCTTCTATGAGACGTGAACTGGATGGTATTGTTTCTATTAGTTTTGGAAGCCATGGGTAGTGTAAGTACAAGCATGATTAACACTAAAGACACACCACACATTTCAGACAACACTCACAGAAAAATGTGACTGATTCTTCACAGTTTTCTGTTCCATAGTGGTTGCTAAGATTTTTCTTCGGGGACTTCAAAGTTGAAGGTGAGAATGTCCATTCTGTAGGAGACATTTAACATCATACCTCCTCCAGTTTCGCACTCAAGTACTAGAGAAGTAGGAATCCTGGGGATGGGAGGGGGGGGGGGGGGGGGGGGAAGAATTTCCTGTCTTTGGGGCTATCTTCTTTCTCTTCTTCGATCTTAGCAACCATTCTACTTTTTCCTTTCTTACTTCTCATCTGAGTACCGGTCTGTCTTTTACTCTTTCCATATGCATATACTTCTATTGCTGAAGTCCTTCTTATTTTCTGTGGTTTCCAATAACCTTCAACTTATTTCATATAAGTAGGCAAAGAATTAGGCTACACAAACACACTTCCACATACACACACCATAACATGAAGACAAAAAATGAAAGTACAGATTAAAAGGATGAGAGAACCATCAAGTGTTGTGGGCGGAAAGAATGTGCGCATAGAGAAATATGCACTTAAGGTTAATTATTGTGATGGTTCTCCATCGCCTAGTTACTTAGAAAAACTATCATTTAGATATTTATTAATATGTATATATAGGAAATAAATCACCTAATTACTTGGAAAAATTATCATGTAGCTATTTATCAATATATGTATATAGGAAATAAATGTATAATAACAATGACAGTTCTACATCTCCTAGGTATTTGAAAAAGCTATCATGTTGATAAGGAGCATAACTAATGAGCATACGCCTGGGAAGAATTAATTGTGACAATTATTCATGAATGTCAGTCTAACAAATATTCTGATGACTTGTAGGATAGTGGGATTCTTATAACACAAGTAAACACATTTTGTATGATTAGTGTATAGAGGTAGAGTATATACCAAGAGTATAAAAGTTGAAAATTAGAGGAGGACTCTAGGGTACTAAATAAAGTAGCCTATTGAAAAGCGAGTATGAAGTGAAATAGGTTTTGTAATTTTACCAGAGGATATTTAATTACAGTATTCATAAAGATGTATACTTGGGTAATGAACCTAGAGGCCTACTCATAAAGGATAAGGAGGGCACACCCAGCATTAATTGGATATAAAGGGCAGATAGGCAAACCTAAGAAAGGCTGACCTATACTGTGCAGACAGTTGCACCAAGAAGGGGATTGACCTGTACCATAGGAGAATAGGAATGTAAAGGGGCATACCTAACAAAACGGACGGAGAAAGGGCACTCTTAGGGTCAACCCACATGTAAGGTATAGATGCTGATCCAAGGGGAAAAGGAGAGTATCGTGACAGAAGTCACCATTTTGCAAGAATTATTCTGGTAAGGTGGAATTCTGTATTTCACTAGCATTATTATGTCTTAGGAGTGTCAATAGGAACACCTTTATTTTGCCCAGAGTTCCTCCAGACTACAAAAAGTTTATAAATAATAAGACCATTGCATAATAAAGAAGCAGTATAAAGAATTAGAATAAAGAATAAAGTACTCAAATATCGTCCACACCTGGAGTTTACAATTGGAAATTGAGACAGAGTCTTAACGAATCCTAAATATTAGGAAAACTTACCAGGTCACCATTGAATATTCGAGTCTGATGTCAAAATAGAGTGATAGTAGAATAAATGAAAGATTAGCTAGAGTTTATTCTAAATGAGTACAAAGATCTATGTTGCTATGAAGCTTTTGGGAGATCGACGTAGCTGATGATTATCTTGTTTATCTCTCTGGCATCCAGAACTAAGCTGACATTTCCATTCGCTTTGAGGACAGCAAAAAGAGGGCTACAATATTCAGAATGAGACGGCTCTATAATTCCCCTCTCTAACATTTTGTTAATTTCTTTCTTGACTGCCTCTCTCTTTGACCAAGGAACAGAGTAGGAAGTGTGACAAAAAAGATTCATGTAGATACGTCTTAATGTTGTATTCAAAACCTTTGCTTATTCCGGGATGCTTGCCAAATACAGGCAGATAATTATTTAACAAGCAACACAAATCATCTTGTTGATTTGCAGATAGGTATTCGGATTTGGAGATTATTGATCTGGGACTATTTTGCCCTTTATCATAGAGACTGTCAAAACATAGCCTTTAGAGCCCAAGGTACATGTTCCTTCTTTTAAATTGATGACTGCTCCAGCATTACACAAAAAAGCTAGACCCCAAAAACATGGTACGATCATTCTTGGACCAATCAAGAAGGCACTTTCTATTGAAGACCCCCACCTTATAATGTTGACTCGTGCCTGCTTTGAGACCTTTTGCATTTTCGCACTAAATGTTCCAGATACAGTACATCCAGTAACAGGAAATGTAAGCAATTTTGTTCCTCGACTAATTTGTTTAAAACAATTTTGCATCATTATGCTAATAGTTGCTCCAGTATCAATCAAAATTTCAGTATCAATACCATTCATTACTGCTTGAACTTACTGCCTGCAAAATTCATCCACACTTATTCAGAATGTAAAGTGTTTCTTCAATCAGTTCCTCCATTAGATCCAAATCATCATTGTACCTCAGTACATTCACTTTAAAATGATGCCTGCCCTCCTCATCCTCTCCAGTCATCCTAGGAAGGTTTTCAGTGACCAGTTCTAGTTTAATCTTTCAGTAGATGTCATATTCGGTGGTTCATGTAGTTCAACAATATGTACAGTATGGTCAGAATTTGGTAGTTGTTCCCTTCGTGACATTGTTGCTCCGTTACCAAGCGGTATCAGTCCTTGTGGTTCTTGTGCTTGTTGAGTTACAATTGCATCTACCCTCAAAACTTCATGTGTTGAAGGGTCTTTCCAAGGTTGTATACTATCAGGATTGTCTTCTGGGTATATATCATGTCTGCGTGAATTACCACACTGATTATTCAAATCATTATATCTGTGTTTACAATTTGGTTTTCCTGTACTAATGTGATTCATATTACATTATTATTTCCATATGTTTCTGTAGTATAATATGTGTTATGTTTATAGTGATTATTATTATTGGCTTAACTGTAGTCATAAGATGTCACTTGTCCTCCTTCGTGTAGTATAGGTTTAGTATAGTTCTGTTCCATAGTGCCTTTTTTTAAATTGCAACGCATTATAAAATTATTTTGTGATAATCATCATAATCATCATCATTTAAGACTGATTATGCCTTTCAGGGTTCAGTCTGGAGCATAGCCCCCTTATAAAATTCCTCCATGTTCCCCTATTCAGTGCTAACATTGGTGCCTCTTCTGATGTTAAACCTATTACTTCAAAATCATTCTTAACCAAATCCAGGTACCTTCTCCTTGGTCCGCCCCGACTCCTCCTACCCTCTACTGCCGAACCCATGAGTCTCTTGGGTAACCTTGCTTCTCCCGTGCGTGTAACATGACCCCACCATCTGATTCTGTTCACCGTGACTGCTACATCTATAGAATTCATTCCTAGTTTTTCTTTGATTTCCTCATTGTGGACACCCTCCTGTTATTGTTCCATCTACTAGTACCTTCAATCATCCTAGCTACTTTCATATCCGTAACCTCAACCTTGTTGATAAAGTAACCTGAATCCACCCAGCTTTCGCTCCCATACAACAAAGTTGGTCGATAGATTGAACGATGCACAGATAACTTAGTCTTGGTACTGACTTCCTTCTTGCAGAAGAGAGTAGATTGTAGCTGAGTGCTCACTGCTTTGGCTTTGCTACACCTTGCTTCCAGTTCTTTCACTATGTTGCCATCCTGTGAGAATATTCATCCTAAGTACTTGAAACCGTCCACCTGTTCTAACTTTGTTCCTCCTATTTGGCACTCAATCCGTTTATATTTCTTTCCCACTGACATTACTTTCGTTTTGGAGATGCTAATCTTCATACCATAGTCCTTACATTTCTGATCTAGCTCTGAAATATTACTTTGAAAACTTTCAATCGAATCTGCCATCACAACTAAGTCATCCGCATATGCAAGACTGCTTATTTTGTGTTCACATATCTTAATCTCACCCAACCAGTCTATTGTTTTCAACATATGATCCATAAATAATATGAACAATAGTGGAGACAGGTTGCAGCCTTGTCTTACCCCTGAAACTACTCTGAACCATGAACTCAATTTACCGTCAACTCTAACTGCTGCCTGTCTATCCATGTAAAGACCTTTAATTGCTTGCAAAAGTTTGCTTCCCATTTCATAATCTCGTAGAACAGACAATAACTTCCTCCTAGGAACCCGGTCATATGCTTTTTCTAGATCTATAAAGCATAGATACAATTCCCTGTTGCACTCATAATACTTCTCCATTATTTGCCGTAAGCTAAAGATCTGGTCCTGACAACATCTAAGAGGCATAAACCCACACTGATTTTCATCCAATTGGTCCTCAACTAATACTCACACTTTCCTTTCAACAGTACCTGAGAAGATTTTACCCACAACACTGATTAAAGAGATACCTCTGTAGTTGTTACAATCTTTTCTGTTTCGATGTTTAAAGATTGGTGTGATTACTGCTTTTGTCCAGTCTGATGGAACCTGTCCCGACTCCCAGGCCATTTCAATTATCCTGTGTAGCCATTTAAGACCGGCCATTCCACTGTATTTGATGAGTTCTGACTTAGTTTCATCCACCCCAGCTGCTTTATTGCACTGCAATCTATTGACCAGTTTCTCCACTTCCTCAAATGTGATCCTATTTCCATCATCATTCCTATCCCATTGTACATTGAAATCTGAAACATAACTGATTATATTTTCACCTACATTGAGCAACTCTTCAAAATATTCCCTCCATCTGCCCAAGGCATGCACAGGATTCACCAGCAGTTTTCCTGACCTGTCCAAAATACTTGTCATTTCCTTCTTACCTCTCTTTCTAAGACTGCTAATGACACTCTAGAATGGTTTTCCAGCAGCTTGACCCATAGTCTCCAACCTGTTTCCAAAGTCATCCCAAGATTTCTTCTCGGATGCTGCAGTTATCTGTTTGGCTTTGTTTCTTTCTTCAGCATAACTTTCTCTGTCTATCTGAGTTCTAGTATGTAGCCATTTTTGATATGCCTTCTTTTTTCTTTTACAGGCTTCCTTGACTGTGTCATTCCACCAAGCTGTTTGCTTCATCCTACTTTTACACACTACTGTTCCAAGACATTCTTTAGCCACTTGTAGTACTGTGTCCCTGTACCTTGTCCATTCCTTTTCCAATGACTGTAATTGACTACATGCAGCTAACTGATACCTTACTGAGATCGCTGTCATGTACTTGTGCCTAATTTCCTTATCCTGAAGTTTCTCCACTCTTATCCTCCTACATATGGACCTGACCTCCTGCACTTTCGGTCTCACAATCCCAATTTCACTGCAGATTAAATAATGATCAGTGTCATCAAAGAATCCCCTGAATACACGTGTGTCCCTCACAGCCTTCCTGATTTCCTGATCTGTTATTATATCGTCAATGACAGATCTGGTTCCCCTGCCTTCCCAAGTATACCGGTGAATGTTCTTATGTTTAAAAAAGGAGTTTGTGATTACTAAGCCCATACTGGCACAGAAATCCAGGAGTTGTTTCCCGTTCCTGTTGGCCTCCATATGCTCTCCAAATTTACCCATAACCTTTTCATACCCTTCTGTTCGATTTCCAATCCTGGCATTAAAATCACCCATGAGCAGAACACTGTCCTTGTCCTTTACTCTAACAACTACATCACTGAGTGCATCATAAAAACTATCCATCTTATCTTGAGCTGTCCCTTCACAATGTGAATATACTGACACAATCCTAATTTTCTTGCTAGACACTGTCAAATCTATCCACATCAGTCGTTCGTTTACATACCTTATTGCAACAACGCTGGGTTCCATTTCTTTCCTGATGTAAAGCCCTACACCCCATTGTGCTATTCCTGCTTTGACTCCTGACAGATAGACGATAGACCTTGTATTCTCCCACTTCCTCTTCTTTCTCACCCCTTACCCGAATGTCACTAACAGCTAAAACATCCAGCCCCATCTTACTTGCAGCCTCTGCCAGCTCTACCTTCTTCCCAGAGTAGCCCCAATTGATATTAATAGCTCCCCATCTCATTACCATTTGTTTGCCAAGTCGTATCTTAGGAGTCCCTGGTTTGTCAGTTAGAGGTGGAACTCCGTCACCTCCAAAGGGCTGAAGCATTTTGCTCTGATTGTTGCCAGCAACATATTTAAAGTACCAGGGAAGCAGGTTGCTAGCCTTACTTGCCCCGAGTCCCATTGGGTTTTACCCCTAACGGTTGAGGGACTAACCGGTGGATTTGGTAGTCTTTGCCGTATGAGCACAAAGGTGACCACGACTCAGAATATGTCCGAGATGCCCAGCCTTATTCCAAAGTAACTGGTATCCCGACTGTCAGGACCACTTACTTGGCCACTCATACGTTGCCCGTGGTTCATGAAATAGGACATGACTACAGGAACCCACACCATGATCCACACTAGTTTGGTGATAAATGTGTGTAAAATTATATACTGTATTTAGGTTTATGTATGTAAATCTTATAAAAATTAATGTAGTGTAACATGAGCCGACTCAGGACTGGGGATAGGAGCGGGAAAAGGAGGTCTTTGGTCGTTGTCCATTGTGGTGGAAAGTTCGGAGTAGCAAATTGCTGTGAACCAGTGTATGTGAATAAACTGTGAAAGAACAACGTGAAAGTGTATAGGTGTGAGACAATAAACCATGTGTATGAATTGCACCGATTATTATTTATCAAGATTGGATTTGTAAAGTTTAATGTGCATGGCCAGAAAGCTAGTTTTTTTTTTTTTTTTTTTAATAAATAAATAAGTTTCAACCTGAACTTGTATAGTGTACATCATTTTGCACAGGGTTGTGGTATGGACAATTGTGTTTTCGATTTACTGCTGTTCAAAGGCTAGCCAATACATGACTCAGTATTAGGAGCGCAAATGCAACCATTCACTACCAAACTCCTTTGCAGATGAGCCACGTGAAAAATAGGTAGTGAATGAGCCCATTTACAGTTGAATTCTTCAATTACTTTATCTTTAATAGCTTGAAACTCACTAGTAAATAACTTGATAAGTTCATCATTTCCCATCTGTTTTTCCTTAACTACCTCATCTTGTTTCAACTTGAGAGTAATATTAACTTTCTCTTGTATTTCATTATTTTTAATTTCTATCCACTCAGAAAGATAATTATCTAATTTTTTAGTTGGGCCGTTGCAAGTGTTTATTTCAAATTCTGACATCTTTTTAGACAGATCCTCAATTTGTACATTAGCCTTCAAGTGGCTCCTTTCAAAGATTTATAGATTTTATCTGACAAAAAACTATGCCCCTTTGAAATAGTTTCATGTTTATTCTCCATCTCATTAATTTTACCAATAAATTTGGTGTGTAGGTTAGTCATATCCATGGAAACCTTTATTTCTATTTTACTAAACTTAGTATTTAATTGTTATTCCCACTCTATTTGTAAGTTATCGAATTTCTCATTTAATTGTCTATTATCATCTTTAAGTGCCTCGAACTTGTCAAATTTTTCATTGAGTAAACCCATTTAGGTGTCGAATTTTTCAATTTGGGAATAAAATTTAGTATCAAACTTATCATTTAAACGCCGCATATTTTCAGTTAACTGACATTGCATACTCACCATGAATTTAATAATATCATCATCCTTAAGCTCTGTAACAAACATTTGATGTAAGATTCGCACTTTCCTGTGGAACTTTGATATTTACAGACTCATGTATATTACTATTTCTACTTTTACTCAAGTCTGCTTCTATGTCACTTCCACATCAATGATATTGTCATGCATAAGAAGGTGTAATTCGATGAATAACAACCACTAACTTCAATTAACGAAGGTTGATTCAGGATTTGCACATACAAGAGCGCAGAGTGAACTGCCTTCAGCCAGAACACCTTCAGTATATATACAGCTACAGAACATTCCAGTACAATGATTCTTGACATTTGTGGATACTTCTAGAATGTACTCGAACCGAATATAGAAATTAGAACTGTGCATTCCAGGTGAGTTTTGAACTCGTGACCCTCCATGCAACAGTTTAGTACCATAACCATTACACCATGGTGCTATTCAGCTTCTTCTACAACATTGCATCCTTCTTAAGAGAACAGCGTCTCAGTGTTAAGTCCTCCTAGTCCAGGAACAAATCATCAGTCCTGCGTACTCCGACTCCCGATGACTGATGTTTCTCCTGGTGGTGATCTGCTTAGAACTGTATTTAGCTTATGACAGGAACAGTTCAATTGTGAAGAATAGCGCAGTGCAGTGATATTATTGGCACCTTAATCAGTCGTAAATTGCACGTCTTTCAAAGTAGAGTCATGGATACAAAGAGATATAAATCATCTCAACAATTCTCTTTGAATGTTGTCACCTGTTTTTTGTTCATCTGAAAACTGGGTTGTATACAAAACATGAGATCTGAGAATCCAGTCAACAACATAGGAGGCAGTACATGTCAGATAATGGTTTCTTCTTGCGATGCATATCCACATGTCTGTAGCTGCTGAGCAGTCACCTTTTGTTAAATGAGCAGTTACTTCAGGCATAATTATATCTCTTAGGCTTTTAGCACTTTCTGGCATGTGCTGCAACACTGTTGTGGGATGAGGTACAATAGACTTTGCAGATGCTATTCCATAAACACTCCTATGTCAGTTAATATCTGAACAAGATCCATTTAGTTCCATACAGCCTTATGTCTCATACCCATGTAGCCATGCATTTACCAACAGTTATTTCCTGAACAGGTTTAGGAAGGCATTTCTCATCCACACAAGACACTTGTTTATTAAACATTCATGGATGATTGGAAATGTAAAAAGTGCTACGTCACCCTTTAACGGGAGCATAAATGTCACTGCACAGTGAGCAGCTAACAAAATTAACATTGTTTCCATTGCCATCCACTACAGGCTTAAATACAGTCCAAACTGAAATTTTAAGATTCATTTCAGGCTGTGTGGCTGTATACTCACCACTGACCAGTTTTACTTCCCATTTTATTGACATATGCTCCTTCCCCTGCAAACTTCATTTAGTTTCTGTGCTCATTTTCTGTGTTAAGATAAAAAAATGAAGAAATTGCACCAATACACTAAGCACTGCTCCACTCGCTGTTTGTGGACCATAGCTCGTAATGATGATCAGTGCTACTACAAGCCCATGGGCCGTAGCACCCTAGTGCCTGCACACGGCACCTGCTGGTCTGTGCAATGATGTAATGGGCTCACTCAATGTAGAGAGTGCTGCCATGGCCCATGGGCTGCACCCCTATGTGCATACCTGCACAGGGTGCTTTTGTACAGCACTAATAGGCCCATGCAGTGATATCATGGGCTTGCTTGGCTTGAGACTGTTGCAGGTCAGTGCGGCTGCAACCCATGTGAAGGGCCTATGTGCACGACTCTGACAGGCAGCACGAATGGTCACATGTTTGTTTGATCTGTGGGAGAGTGTCACAGTGATACTGAAGAAATTGAACTGGCTTACTCTTGAAGGTAGACATAAGCTATCGCTAGAAAATTTGTTAACAAAGTTTCAAGATCAGGCTTTAAATGATGATTCTAGGAATATGTTAAAATCCCCCATGTATTGCTTACATGGAGATTGTGAGGATAAGATTAAAGAATTACTGCATGCACAGAGGCATTCAAACAATCAGTCTACCAACACGCCATATGTGAATGGAATGGGAAGAAACCCTAATAACTGGTACAGTGGGACGTACCCTCTGCCATGCAACTCTTGGTGGTTTGCAGAGTATAAATGTAGATGTAAATGATGCCATGGGTCCACTCATGATTCTGTCCCAAAAAGCTAGTCTACATGTAGGGGATCACATGGTAATAAAGGCTGTGTGCATCGACTGTGGGTCCGTGGAGTTGTGCACAGTGGGTCAAACATGGTGTGGTCTCTGTGGCCATGTAAAATTTTGGCAGGGCTACATTCATATGTTGGGATAGCCCAGTAGGTGTCAAGGAAGTTGCTGAGTGCTTTCCTGGAGTCAGCTGTTGTTTGCTCATCTGTTTTTATGAAGCTTCTGACCATCTGTTCGCCTTCTGAATTGGACATGGAATGGAAATGGGTGGTGATCAGACGATCAATGCCTTTGTGTTGACATAGATTCTTACTGTATTTTTCTTGCTATTTTATCAAGAAAATTTATATCTAAATGTCAGCTAAGACAGCATAAGACTGTCTTCTTTAATTACCTGTTATTATACTCTTAATACCCGTATTGCTATGTATGACAGTGAGCAAAAGATAAGCATATCTAAAAATGAGAGCATATTTCCTGATCTTGATGCTGTAAGGACTGCAGGATAGTGTAAACATTTCATAATACAGCAGTCTCCAGTAATTTGAGAAGTTGTGCAACTGAGGATACATATTTCAAGAGAAGGTTACAAACATCTTCCACAACAGAAAAAGAATATGGTTCCCACACATTCTTAATAGCAACTCTGCATGTTTTCTGTATGTAGATTGATGAGCTTTCTTGGTTGTTGATCTCATGATGATATGTGCAGAGGTTTGGAAGAATTGTTAGTGTAGGCTGACTGGTTGTAATTCATGTACTGTATTCCGGATATGCTCTTTAGGAGTTATCTTCACTTGCAAAAAATTTGCTGACTGGCGTAGATGACGTAAAGATAGTGACAAGTTAAAAGTGTTAATATTTCTTTGCAAAATATGTTAATATTAGTCATAAAAAGAAAGCCTGTCTGAAATGTAAGTAAAATATTATGAAACCGATGGTATGAATAATGAGTCTGCAGTCATAATTAGTGTATAACAAGTGAAAATAAACTTTTACCACAGAATCATGAGCTGCTGTCACAGCAAAACATTTTGAAGCCTATGCGAGAAAAGGACTGCCCTGCAGATAAATGGACTGTAGTGGCAAAGAAAAACAACATTCAGAAAATGATAAATCATGTGAAAAGTGTAAATCTTGGGCAAAACAATCGATCTGAATTACTGTCAGTGGTGGACTGTGATAATATACTGAACAGTTATTGTCAAATACATGGAAAGGAAAAGTGCTTTCTGAACAAAGCTGGACAATAAACTTTTTCTCCACAAAACAACAGAAAATAAAAAATAAGTCCAAAGTGCATCAGAAAGGCCCCCATGCACAAGATTACAGTACAGCTAATCAAAATGTCAGTTGTAGATTTACTCTGTCTAGATTTAGGGAAAATCAGAACACTGGGTTATGGCCGGTTCTTAAACCTGTTGACTGAAGAACCTAACAGCTGTGTGCCTTCCCTATAAGTAGCTATTGGCCTTAAGCTTATAATCTTCCACTTAAATGAGCAATCAGTCAAACACAAATTAAATGGACATAATCTTAAATACAAGCCCCCCTATACCACATAAATGAGCACTGGCTCGCACAAGCTGAATCTATGTCATTCATTCCTGAAGAATGTGAGCTAGCAAGTATTTCCTATAAGATTAAAACCACCCATAGATGAGTAGCTATTTTTGTAAATAATGTGCTTAGCATTAGCTATGACAGACTAAAAATATATTTTTTTCTGGAGAGGAAGTTTTTGCAATTGCAATTGTATTTTTTTCTCTATTAAGCTAATACTTGTCTCTGTCTGCAATAACCCACAATCTAATGTTACTGTGTTTGCTGAACATGTAGAGAGTCTCACTAATTACCTGGAAATGAAATATGGCGATATCAAGCTTGTTTCTATTGGAGACACCAAAAAATATTGACATTAGGGGTAAAACTCAAACTGTGACCAGATTTTTGAACTATTTATGAGCTATAAATTTGTATTGTGTTAATGAACATTCAACAAGACAACATTATGGTGCAATTTATCATTGTTAGTTTGTATTTCATTGGCACAATAAATAAACCAAGAAAAGTTGTAGATCAGAAATTATAAAACAGAAACAAATGTCAAATGGCAACTGCATTCAGCAATCCCCATATACATCTACATTCATACTCTGCAGACCTCCGCAAAATGCAAGGCAGAGGGTACAGCACATTGTACCAATTATTAGTTTCTTCCCGTTCCATTAACATATGGAGTGTGGGAAGAATGAATGTTTGAATCCCTCTGCATACCGTAATTATTCTAATCTTGTCCTTATGATCCTTATCTCAATGATATGTATGTTGTTGCAGTATATTCCTAGAGTCATCATTTAAAGCCAGTTCTTAAAACTTTGCTAGTAGACTTTCTCAGGATAGTTTATGTCTATCTTCAGAAGTCAGTCAGTTCAGGTCCTTCAGTATCACTGTATAACTCCTCCGTGGCTCAGACAAACCTGTGATGATTAGTGCTGCTCCTTCTCTGCATAGTTCAGCATTTGCTATTAGTCCTATTTGGTATGGGTCCCACACACTTGAACCATATAGGATGTACATAAAGTCCAGGAACACTTTCAATTATTTATTGCACAAGAACTAAACATTGTACAGATGTCATACAAATTGCATTTTGAAGAGAACTCTGAAAGTTTTTTTTTTTTCAAACATTTGATATGCGAACTATGGGTGACCTAGTAGATGTCAATCTAATTCTTGCAATACCTGTCCCAGCGTGGCATCATCAACTGTGCCAGTTGCTTCCCGTTTTCTCTCCCAGAGCTCTGCTACATCACATGGTAGAGGCAGTACATACACCAGATCGGGGCGGCCATTTTACAAAACAGCTATCCCCTTCTGTAGCACGGCCAATCCATCATTGTGGCAGCTCCGTGTTCAGGTACCCATGAACTTCACGATGAAAATAGGGTGGAGCCCCATCCTGCTGAAAGGTGAACGGAGAGTCCAATTGCATTTGAGGCATCAGCCATTGCTGCAACATCTCCTAGTAGGAATATCCAGTGACAATACTCTCATTCAAGAAGAATGGTCTGTACAGTTTTCGGCTTGACAAGGCACAAAAAACATGTACCTTTGGGGAATCACGCTCAGATTCAATGCATCCGTGTGGATGCTTTGCACCCCAAATTCGACAATTACGCCTGTTCACTTTCCCATTAGTGTGAAAAGTGGCTTTGTCACTAAAAATGAAGCGATCAGTGGTGCCATGCCCATCCTCATTCAATTGTTGCAACTGCAAATAAAACTCAAAACGCTTGTCTTTGTCATCGTCATTGAGCTTCTGCACTAGCTCCAATTTGAATGGTTTCATAGACAGCTTCTGTCGCAGGACTTTCCACACTGTCATTGGAGCCATTTCGAGTTCACGAGATGTATGACACACTGATTTCTTTGGACTGCTTATGAATGTCTCTCTTGCGTGCCCCGCATTCACTTCACTACCACTGGGACGTCTGCTTCTTTTTGCCGGGCACAAGCAGCCCGTCATAAGGAATTTGTTGTGCCAGTGGTAAATGGTCTACCTGATGGCTACTTACCATACTTGGTCCTAAAAATCCATTGAACAGCTGTAGCACACTTGTTTCCCTTTCATTGAACTCACTCGCTCCGCACCTGAACTCGCCATGTTTGTGACTAGCGCTGACCAACAGCAAATTAGCAAACTACGTTGTGGCAGTATACATTGCGGGGGAGAGGGGGGGGGGGGGGAGTGAGTGGAAAAAAAAAACTATCAGAGTTTCTTTTCAAAATGACATATGTATGATACCTGTACAGTGTTTGGTTCTTGTGCAATGAATAATTGAAAGTGATCTCAGACTTTATGTACACCCTGTATTATGGAATGAGTCACATGAGTGATTTTTAAGCAATCTCCTTTGTAGAGTGATTGCATTTCCCCAGTATTTTACCAATAACTGAAGTCTACCACCTGCTTCACCTACAACTGAGCCTGTTTGACCATTCCATTGCAATGTTGTAGCCATAGGATACTGTGTGTTTTTCGTTTAGTGAAATGCACAGTTCTATATTTCTGAACATTTAAAGCAAGTTGCCTATTTCTGCACCACTTTGAAATTTTATGAAGATCTGACTGAATATTTTTGCAGCTTCTTTCAGGTAGTACTTCATTATAGATAACTGCAGCACCTGCATAAGCCTGATGTTTCTATTAATATTGTCCACAACATCATTAATATACAACGTGAACAGCAAGGGTTCCAACACACTTCCCTGGGGCACACCTAAAGTTACTTCTACATCTGACAATAATGTTCTGTCCGAGGCAACATGCTGTGTCCTCCCTAAAAAATGTTCTCAGTCCAGTCACAAATTTCACTTTATACTGCATATGATCATACTTTTGGCAATATTGTAGGTGTGGTACTGGTCAAATGCTTTTCCGAAATCAAGAAGTACTGCACCTGCCTAATTGCCTTCATCCAAAGCTTTCAGTGTCTCAAGTGAGAAAAGTGCAGGTTGGGTTTCACAGGATTGATTTTGTCAGAATCCATGCTGACTGATATGGAGGAGGCCATTCTGTTCAAGATCCTCATCATGTTTGTGCTTAGAATGTGTTCTATTCTGCTACCCTTCTTGCAGATGGCTGCTAGCAGTGCTCTCTTCCAACTACTGGGATGTTTGTTTGTTTGAGGGATGTATCATAGATTATGATTAGAAGAGGGGCTAACCCAGCAGCTGCAATTTGAATATAAAATCTGACAGGGACTCCATCTGGTCCTGAAATTTTGTTCAGTTTTAACATTCTAGCTGCTTCTCAGCACCACTGACACTAATCCTGATTTCAGTCACCTTTTCAGCGGCACTTGGATAAAACTGGGGCAGTACTCCAGGGTTTTCCTTTGTAAAGTATTGACATGTCATGATATGACTGTAGATACTGTAATAAATATGTTCAATGACACGACATCTTTTACATACGACCAGAATTTCTTTGGATTTTGTGAAAGATCATTTGACAGTATTCTGCTATGGTGCTCACTGAAGGCTTCTCACATTGTCCATCTTGACAACCAAATGTGTTTCATTCAGCTTCTCTCTATTTATAGTCCTGTGCTTTGTTATACACCTATTATGCAGTAGTCTCTGTTTCTTTAGATGTTTCTTTACTGTGTGTGTGTATATATACCATGGAGGGCCCCTCCCATTATGAAGTGTGCTGTTGTGTACATATCTATCCAGTGCACGATCAAGTGTTGCTTTAGCCATAGTTTCTCTACATGCTCCTGCCCTGTGCTGAAAGTTTCAATTTCCTCATTGAGGTATGACGGTACTACTTTATTATGTGGTTTACTGAACATATATATCTTTCTGCTTGTTTTAGTTGCCCTTTGTAATTTGGTAATCATTTTTGCCACAACTGCAGCATGGTCACTGATACCTGTTTCAATGTGGAATTCCTCAAGATGTTTGGGTGTATTTGCTGCCATTAGATCCAACGTGTTTCCGTCATGAGTGGGGTTCCTAACTATTCTAGGTAGTTTTCTGAGAAGGCATTTAGTAATGTTTCACAGGATGGCTTATCACACCCACCACTAACAAAACTGTAATTTTCCCAATTTATTGTTGAATAATTAAAGTTTCTACCAATGATTAAAGTACAGTTGGATTGCTTACATACAAGTGAACTGAGATTTTCTCTGAAGTTTTCAGTTACATCATGTGATGAATCTAGCAGGCAGTAAATGATCCATTTACCAGTTTATGCCCACCTCTTTATGCTGAGTCTTAGCCAAACAATCTCACATGTAGCTTCATTTTCTGTTTCAGTGGATCTGAGTTTCTTGTCTACTGCAACAAATACACTACCTTCATACCGAGCGAGGTGGTGCAGTGGTTAGACACTGGACTCGCATTCAGGAGGACGATGGTTCAATTCTGTGTCCGGCCATCCTGATTTAGGTTTTCCTTGATTTCCCTAAATTGCTCCAGGCAAATTCCGGGATGGTTTCTTTGAAAGGGCACAGCCGACTTCCTTCCCCGTCGTTCCGTAATCCGATGAGACCGATGACCTCGCTGTCTGGTCTCCTTCCCCAAAGAACCCAACCCAACCAACTACCTTCATTTCCCATAAGTCTATTCTTTTGATGTACATTTAAATTTTTCGATGTATATTTAAATTTTACCCAAAAATTCACTGCTATCAATTTCAGATTTCAACCATCTTGCTGTATCTCTGTACCTCATAAAACCTGCTTGGAGTCATCAAATAGGAACTTGGTAATACTAATAAAACCATTTGTGATACTATCAGTATAACACTTTATGAAATGCATAACTTCTTTATTAATTCTGCTAACAAAGGATACCCAAATCAACATAATGAGAAGTATAAATCAGATATTAATAAACATTTAGAAAAAACCAAAGTTATTCATACAGCACAATGAACTGCAATATTTTATGTTCAAATGGGAGCAAATTACTGTCATTAACGTTGCAGAAGCTATAGCAAAATTGAGCAGCTTAAATCAGAAAACTTGTATGGTTCCTCAAATTTTCATATTAAAAAGGTGGTGGAAATTGCACTACAAGTACTTTCTGTACTAATAAACTGAGTTCGTATTAGTTGTTCTTTTCCAGCTTGCTGAAAAATAATAATAGTTATCCTTCTACATAAAAAAGGAGGCAATCATGTACTGATAACTACCATCCTACTTCTCTTGTACCAATACTTTAAAAATAGTAGTACACTGTGTGTACCAACAAATTTACTAACATGCCACCTGCAATGGAACACTGACAAACACTCAATATTGCTTCAGGGAAAATTGATCTACACTGAAAGCTGTTAAAATGTTGCTTTTACAATACTCAGTGCTTTTGAAGCAAAATCATTTGTTGATGCCCTATTGATTGATCTAAGCAAGCATTTGGCCCTGTGACTCAATGGATTGTAATAGATAAACTTAGGTGCTATGACGTTTGAGATACAGAACTCACCCTGATAGAATTGTATCATGAAAATAAGAAGCAGAAGGTACACTTGAATGGTATGAGCTCTGGATTCCAAAATGTTTCAAGAGGTGTGTCTTAAGGTTCCATACAGGGATAGTTTGTAGTTGATATTAATGGCCTACCTACTGTCATGTCATGTATCTCTGTTCTGCTACCACTTTCTTTGCAACTAGAAATGACATAGACGATCTAAGGGAACAAAGAAAAGCCAGCATAAGAATCTCTAGTAACTGGTTTAAAGTGAATGAATTAAGTGAAAATCAGAATAAAACTGAAAGTGTAATTTTAAGTTGATACAGTACCAACAGTGTGAGTTGGTTAAACTTTTTGGTGTACACTTGGATTCCAGATTAACTGGGAACCCAAAACAAGTCCTGCATGCACTAAATTATCAAGTGCCATATGTCTGATACATAAACTGAGGACACGTGTGAATGAAAACATGATGCCAGTTCCTATTATGCATTTTTTCCGTAGCCACATAACATACTGCATATCGTTTCAAGGCAGCTGCACTCGGGCAAAAAGAGTTTTTATGTGGCAGAAAAAGGCTATCAGATATTTTGTGGATATTTTCGAAAACAGTGTATCTTGTAGGTCACTTTTAAAGAAACTGGATGTTGTGACAGTCCCATCATTATTTATACTTAGCTGTGTAGTCTACAAAAAAGAAAACCAAGAGAGCCACATATTAAGGCAATCATTTAATTGACACAACATACATAACAAAGAAAAGGTTGACCAAACCTTTACAAGACTAAGCAAGACTCAAAAAAGCTTGGAGTAAAGCTGTTCAGTGCACTGCCACCAGAACCATACACTGCCTCTTCTGCATTAAAAATCTTCAGAAATGTTCTACAAAATTGGCTTAAAGAGAAGGCTTTTTATACCACAGAAAAAATTTTTGATTGTGTGAAAGAAGATCTAAGATTTTAACTTATATTCATTGCATGTTTATATGTAAATCTTCATGCTTTCACAGTTTTCTTTATTATTATATGTGCCATTATGCATTACTCAGTTTGAAGAAACTGTTAACACCAGTAGCATGCAAACTGCTCAAAGATGAAATATAAATAAAAGATAAATACCAAACACTGGTGTAACATCATGTATTTATACATCCAAAAGTAAAAGCATCACAGTAAAGTAAATGAGATTCATTTACCTCTTTATTGGCTTCAGTAAAAGTGGTGCACATCTCTGTACTGGGTCCAGGGTTGCTGTATAACTCTGCTTGAAGTCTGCATTTTTCTGTTAAACTATGATGTTTATTGACCTCTCCATGTTACATAAGCACGTTTTCCATAATGTCACAGTTTTGACACCCAAATCCATAAATCATTGGCAAATTGACCTTGATAAGACTACAAACATCTGGTAATTGATGATTTATTCATATTATCTGATATTCACTCGTGGTTTTGACTACTTTGTTATTGGTTCTTAACCACATTAAGGTTTTTTTAAAAAATATTTTTCATCCTTCATTTGCATTCAATTTGCCTACAGATGCACATGTAGGCCCAATGACTTAATTAATTTCTTGCTTCCCAATTTTTAATGTTGTATAACTTCTCCTTTCTGGGGATTTTATCTTTAAACATTTTTGGATAGTGACTATCAACAGCCGTCAAGTATGTATAAAATGCGTCTTTGACCATCAGCTTCTTTTGTTTTAAACCCAAATATCAATCAGTTTCAGTCACAGACCATCTTCACGGATTAGAATTAAAACAGTTTAAGCCACAACATCACCCCTGTGACCACTTAAATAATGGCCACTTCCCATTTGTAGAGCATGTTATGAATTCCAGTATACAGCACAAGACTTTTAGAAGAAAAAATATTGATAATACATGTAAACAGAGCTGTTTACACTTATTATTAACATGTTTCCTTCTAAACGTCCTGTGTCATGTACTGAATTTGATGACTTTACTTGCTCTACACAAGAGATTTGGCCGATATTTAAGTAATGACACATGTGATGTTGTGGCTTAAACTGTTCTAACCCTAATCCATGAAGATGGTTTGTGACTGAAAATGGTCGATATTTGGGTTTAAAATAAAAGTAGCTGATGGTCAAACATACATTTTATGTGTCTGTTTTTGGCTTTGTTTTAACAGGACCAGTTAATGGGTTCTGTTTCTGAGAGAGGCACTCTCTGGTGGTATCTAATTGTATGCATCTTGTTATACATTTTAACCATATTTTTTACGGGAACTACAGTTCTTTCTGCCTCCGTGCCCCATTCCCTGCACTTTCACCCCATGCTCTGCTGATTATTATTTGTTGACCACTTCGCCTCTTCACAGGGTTGGATTCTGTGTCTATGAACATTGAGGGTGTCTTTGCTAATTTATGTGACATTACTTAAGTACTTTTTAAATGGGTTTATTTTTACTGGCCGCCCTCGATTAATTTTAACAAGGATGTTTTCCAAATACTATTAATGAAGCCAGACCATCTAGGAATAAATGGTGTAGCAAATAACTGGCGTCAGTCATACCTGGCAGATGGGAAACAGAAATTAGTCTTAGATAGGTCAGACAATTTATGTGATATAGTGATTTTATCAGAATGAAGAGACATAAATTGTAAAGTGCCACAGGGATCTATTCTTGGTCCTTTACTGTTTGTGTAATTTATAAATGATTTACCTTATTCAACCATAATACAGTGTAACTGTACCAGCTTTTCAAAGGACATGAACGTAATGGTTAATGGTTATAAATGGGAAAATGTTCAAGAGTCTGGTCTTTCACTAAACCTTAGTAAGACTAATTATATTCAGTTCACCCCAACTGCTAAAATTGAGGAAGAAATGACTTAAATATGCCACACAGGTCATAGAAAGAGTGGAAGTAGCAAAGTTTCTAGGTGTGAAGATTGACTGTAAACTGGTCCCATCACATTTTACATCTTTACAAGAGACAGAGCTCTTCAGTTTTTGCAATGCAAATAATCTCTGACAGTACAAACATAAGCATTGGAAAAGCAGCATACTATGGTTACTTCCATTCTTTGATGGCATATGGAATTATTTTCTGGGAAAATCAACCTCTCGCAAAGAAAATATTCATTGCTCAGAGTGTGTTGTAAGAGTGATGTGTGGTGTAGACCCTAGATGCAGTTGCAGCAGACTATTCCAGAATCTGGAAATTCTTACAACTGCTTCTCAATACATATATTCACTTATGTGTTTCATTAGTAAAAACACTGATTTATACAAATGTAACAGTGAATACCATCAGTACAACACAAGGACGAAACATGATTTCCACACTGAAGGTAAAAATTTGAAGGTTGTGCAGAAGGGTGTACAGTACTCTGGTATAAAGATATTTAATGCTCATCCTCCAGAATTCAAATGTGAAATAGCCTACAAATCTATATTTTAAAAGCTTCTAAGGCAATTTCTTCTAGCCATGTCATTTTACAGTTTGGAAGAGTGCAACACAGTGAGAAACTGTCTTAAAATAAAATATGATGTAGTATCATATAAATTGAACATTAAGCTGTACATTCTTGTCACATATGTAACTCTTTTAGTGTTAACTGCTTATATTTAACTCTCAGGATTATATGACCTTTTCAGATTTTATTTACTATGTTTTATATTTTGAAATCTGTAGGCCTAAGGTTTCTCATTTCATCATATTGTGTTACAGATCATTGTAGTAATTATGTAACTTTCCAATCTTTACTTGTAAACATACTGTATAAGTACTTGTCATTGACAATGTAAAAATTGACACACACTACATCCATGTGAAATTCTCACAGTTGGATCCACGGCGTAAGAAATAAATACCTAAATAAAATAATATATTTCAGATTTAAATTAGTGACTGTTTCATCAGATTGTTTATTCAGTTAAAGATTTTTTTCAGACAGATAGTTAGTGATAAAAATTGGAACATTTGTAATTATTGAGTTTAAAATTTGGTGTTCAAAAGCTAGAGAGATTCAAAGGCATCCATAGAAACAGTTAATATAATTTGAAAGTGGAAACAAGTTCCAATCTTACTGGAGTCTGAATGGTATTGTAAACTTTGCTTGTTGACAAAAAGGTTCCTTTACACTAGGTTCTACTATAAGATGCATGCATGGGCATTACAATTCCCATCATAGATAAAAACTACTCAGATTGTGGTACGACAGAACGAATTCTACCAGATCATGTAGGCTTACAGCTCACTGTTGAAACTGTTTGTTATAGTATACAGCATCCTATGTTAAGGAGACCAGAATGTTAAAAGCAAATCACATTATATACACTCCTGGAAATGGAAAAAAGAACAGATTGACACCGGTGTGTCAGACCCACCATACTTGCTCCGGACACTGCGAGAGGGCTGTACAAACAATGATCACACGCACGGCACAGCGGACACACCAGGAACCGCGGTGTTGGCCGTCGAACGGCGCTAGCTGCGCAGCATTTGTGCACCGCCGCCATCAGTGTCAGGCAGTTTGCCGTGGCATACAGAGCTCCATCGCAGTCTTTAACACTGTTAGCATGCTGCGTCAGCGTGGACGTGAACCGTATGTGCAGTTGACGGACTTCGAGCGAGGGCGTATAGTGGGCATGCGGGAGGCCGGGTGGACGTACCGCCGAACTGCTCAACACGTGGGGCGTGAGGTCTCCACAGTACATCGATGTTGTCGCCAGTGGTCGGCGGAAGGTGCACGTGCCCGTCGACCTGCGACCGGAATGCAGCGACGCATGGATGCACGCCAAGACCGTAGGATCTTACGCAGTGCCGTAGGGGACTGCACCGCCACTTCCCAGCAAATTAGGGACACTGTTGCTCTTGGGGTATCGGCGAGGACCATTCGCAACCGTCTCCATGAAGCTGGGCTACGGTCCCGCACACCGTTAGGCCGTCTTCCGCTCACGCCCCAACATCATGCAGCCCGCCTCCAGTGGTGTCGCGACAGGCATGAATGGAGGGACGATTGGAGACATGTCGTCTTCAGCGATGAGAGTCGCTTCTGCCTTGGTGCCAATGATGGTCGTATGCGTGTTTGGCGCCGTGCAGGTGAGCGCCATAATCAGGACTGCATACGACCGAGGCACACAGGGCCAACACCCGGCATCATGGTGTGGGGAGCGATCTCCTACACTGGCCGTACACCTCTGGTGATTGTCGAGGGGACACTGAATAGTGCACAGTACATCCAAACCGGTCATCGAACCCATCGTTCTACCATTCCTAGACCGGCAAGGGAACTTGCTGTTCCAACAGGACAATGAACGTCCGCATGTATCCCGTGCCACCCAACATGCTCTAGAAGGTGTAAGTCAACTACCCTGGCCAGCAAGATCTCCGGATCTGTCCCTCATTGAGCATTTTTGGGACTGGATGAAGCGTCGTCTCCCGCGGTCTGCACATTTAGCACGAACGCTGGTCCAACTGAGGCACCAGGTGGAAATGGCATGGCAAGCCGTTCCACAGGACTACATCCGGCATCTCTAAGATCGTCTCCATGGGAGAATAGCAGCATGCATTGCTGCGAAAGGTGGATATACACTGTACTAGTGCCGACATTGTGCATGCTTTGTTGCCTGTGTCTATGTGCCTGTGGTTCTGTCAGTGTGATCATGTGATGTACCTGACCTCAGGAATGTGTCAATAAAGTTTCCCCTTCCTGGGACAATGAATTCACGGTGTTCTTATTTCAATTTCCAGGAGTGTATGTAAGGGATGAGTTGTCCAAAGTTGATTTTGAAAGTCTGAGTAACTCTGAAAACATTCACAGTCCCTTCGATTTGTTTATTGATACTCCACTAACTTTCTCAGCAAATGTTGCCTACAAATAAATACAACGGTCAGAACAGAGTTTGTACAAAGCAGACAGCCTAAACTAATCATTCAAAGGTTTTAGAGACCTTAGCCACATTTGGGCATTGAAATATATCAACGGTAATAAGCAAAAATTTGTGCTGGACCAGTACCTGAACCCAGATTTTGTGCTTTACGTGAGCAATTACTTCAGCTTCCTCAGTCATCTGAGAACACTTTCCTTCTAACCTAAATTTCCAGCCTGTTATGCAAAGCATCCTGGAAAGTAGTAAACTCAATACCTTGTAACAGTACCATGAACAGGACTCCAGTCTTGCCTGAGGTGTTAACTAATTTATTTATAGGAAAAAAAAAGAACAGACTAATGTTAAAGCTAAAGCAAACTGTTCCATGCGTAAGACTACCAACACTGCTGGCCAACATGCTGAAAAACTGATATTTCTGAGTCTGTCTTCATTACAAAACGAGCAAGTCATATGAACTTATGAATGGCCTACCACATGGATCTGTCCTGGCCCCACTATTGTTCAACTTGTGCATAAGTGACATGCCACAAAATATATGTAAGAAGTTCTGCTACGCTGATGATACCGTCATTGCATATCAAAGCAAGCACCTAGAGGAGGGAGAAAATGTGCTCACACAAGACCTTAGAGTACTTGATGACTATTAGAGGAATTGGAGATTGTACCCTAGCCCTACAAAAACTGAAGTGACAGCTTTCCATCTCAACAACCAATTAGTAAACTAGCCACTAAATGCCACTATCTGTAACAAATCAGTTAAAAACAACCCTCATCCTAAGTATATTGCATTCACACTGGACCGATAACTTACATACAGGACTCGCCTCACATCACTAGCAGAAAAGTTAAAGACCGGGAACAACATTATCCGGAAACTAGCTGGAACTTCCTGGGGTGCACAAGCTTACACTCTCCATACAGCAACCTTATCCCTCATATATCCTGTGGCTGAAAACTTGCGCACCTGTCTGGTATGGGAGTGTGTATGCCACTCAGGTTGATGTCCAGCGGAATGACACAGTGAGAATTGTAACAGGCACCCTGAGGTCAGCCCCACTACCTTGGCTGTTTGCTCTCAGTAGCATCACCGTAACACATTTGAGGTGACAAGAAGCAGCAGCCCGTGAACAGAAAAAGATTAATAACGTAAAGCTTTCCCAAAGGCTACCCGCCCAGGCAATACTGGTCAGTCCACCCTGCACATGTCTCAAATCAAGAAAACCATTATGGACAGCTCGAGAACCCGAACCTTTCAATATTGAAGATGTATGGAAGCAGAAATGGCAAAACCACACCAGCATACTTTGCCGTGGCCTCGAAGACCCTACATGCATACCAGGCTTCCAACTACCTAGAAGAACCTGGTGTGTGTTCAACAGAATCCACTGTGGACATGAAAGAATTAAGTTCTTCACGTACAAATTGGGACTCTCAGACTCCCCAATGTGCGACTGTGAAGCAGCAGAACAGTCCATTTAACACATTGTAGAGGAATATTCCAATAGATGTTTTAGTGGAGGCTGGAATGACATAATAAATGCCTCGCCAACAGCACTGGATTGGATAGACTTTCAGGATATTAGTTTGTAATATAATTAGTGACCATAACTCGTATACATTCTTTTTGTTATGTACAAATATTTCTTTTATATTGTGTAAATATCGATGTAAACTGCATGTGTATTTCTATACGATAAATAAATAAATAATAATAATAATGAAAATTATTCAAAAATACCTTGTTCAATCCAGTGCCCATATAATTAAAGGTTTTTATGATGTTAGCCACATTTGGGCATTGAAATGTATCAGTGGTAACTAGTGAAAATTTGTGCTGGATTGGGACCTGAAGATGTTTTAGACAAGTGGTCACCCTAACTGCCTCCACCATCCAAGCACGCTTCCTTTCCAACCTGAATTCTCAGCCTGTTAATCACTATTGATGTAGCAACACCTACCCATATAAGGGGATCACAGGTAGATGTTGCTGTATCGTTAGTGAGTAACAGGCTCAGAATTTGGGTAAGAAATGAAGTGTGCTTGGGTGGCTGCAGCAGCTCACATAAAGTGGGAAATCTAGGTTTGAGCCCTGCTCCAGCACAAGTGTCCAGCTGTTACTGTTAATATATTTAAGTGCCCAAAAGTTGCTAATGTCAAACCTTTGAACTATTCCGAAAGTACTTTGGACACTACAGGCCTACCTGAATTGAAACACATAACTTTCAAGTGGACTCAGGTTAGTCGCTAGATTGTGTATCAAATTGTATCTGAACCAGGTAATTCATGCAGTGAAGTTATCTGTGGCTTCTCAAATTATACCATAAAACATATCACTGATATTATGGTATCTTATCTGACTTACATTATGAACTGTATGTTTCAAACTGAAATATTCCCAGATGTCCACATTTATTTTCACAATTTATAAGAAGGGAAATAGAGTCCTGTTCGTTACCTGTCAGCATCCCTCACTCCTGTAATATCTAAGGTCATAGAACATTGTGTGAAAGAGTAATTAAGCAGCTACTTTGAGGACAATAAGCTAACCGAACATTGTGTGAAAGAGTAATTAAGCAGCTTCTTTGAGGACAATAAGAGAACCTCTTCTTTCTTATATGGTTTTAGGCCTGGTCTTTCCACATGGTTTTAGGCCTGGTCTTTCCACAACAGAAGCTATAAAATCTCTGGTTGCTTATGTTCTGAAATATTTTGGGAGCAGTTTTTTTCCCTGTGCTATGCTTTTTGGTCTGAGCATAGCATTTGACATTATATCTTAGAATATTAGGATACCCTAATAACCAGATTTGAACAATATAATATCAAGGACAATTAACTGTCATTAATCATATTGTATCTGTAAGGTACGAAATATGTTGTCACCTTAAGTAATTATAGATCAGATGCCATACCTGTTACTACAGGTGTCCCACAACATTCTGTTCTTTGCCCTTTTCTTTTGCTAGTATAGAACAGTAACCCCCAAATTTTTTATGTGAAAATTCTTAAAGTAAAACAACATTTATTTTGATTGTACATCTTTATATGTAGTGTTCCAGCTCTCAGCTGATATACATCTACACAATGGCAAGTCAAGTGCGTACCTTTTTTGTGTGTTTTCCTCATAGTGTATTTATTAAATTTCGTGGAAGATTCTCAGTTTAAGAGGTATAATCTCATTTATGCATCAGTGTCCATTGGAGACACATCAGGAGGGTAGCAAGTTACATATCTAGGATTGTCTTTTTTTAGTTTGTCATGCAAGGATAGTTAGGACATTTGCATACTGTATGTGGACACAGGAGGAGCTGGCTGCAGTTTGTGAAGAGTTGAATGTGCTTTTGGCTACAGTCATCATCTTCAGGCTGTTGTCTTGGAGTGTAGTGGTGGCAGAGAATCTGGCTGTTCACATGGGACACTGCAGGTGTCACTTGTTTTGTCATTTGGCTTTGCTTCTGAGGTACCTCCTAGTGCACCCAACATGGTGGATCCGTCTTCACAGCAGGGTGAGTGGTGGGTGGTAACACATTCATGTTGCTCAAGGCAGAGGGCCAATGTGGAGACTGGTTGCACGGCCTTGCCCATTCCCCTGTGAGCGGAGAGGTTGCTACTCCTTCTGCAAGGTCCGAGCAGACACACGTAAGGAAGGGTTTATTGGTTATTGGGAGCTCCAGTGTTAGATGCATTATGGAGCCTCTTAGGCAGATATAGTGTTCAGGGCTGGAAAGAAAGCGAATGTGCACTCAGTATGACTGTCGGATGGCCTGGCTATTGAGCATGAAGGGTGCATTCATCTGCATGTTGAGGCTCACATCGGCACCAATGATGCCTGTCACACGAGTTCTGAGGTGATCCTCAGTTTGTACAGGTGACAGCCATAGGTGGGGAAGACAGCTGGCCTCATGCACAGGATGCAAGTGGAGCTCACCGTTTGCAGTATTGTTCCGAGTTGATTGGGCTCCTTTAGTTTGGAGCTGAGTGGAGGGTCTCAACCAAAGGCTTCGTCGACTCTGTGATGGTATTGGCTGCAGATTTCTAGACCTGTGTTATCGTGTGGGGATTTGTAGGATTCCTCTTGATAGGTACTTGTGGAGTGCACATTTTTTTTTTTTTTTTTTTTTTTTTTTTAAGGCTAGACAATAGTTTGAGGCTCCCTGATGAACACTCACCAGTCAGTATGGAGCAAGGGCGTCAAACAGCATTCAGAATAAAGACACTTTGTCTGTCACAATTTTATCAGTAAACTCTCGAGGTATTTGTAGTAAAGTTCCCAAATCTTCTGCCCTCCAGGGAAATTCTCATGCTCAAATTATGCTTGGGATCAAGAGCTGCTGCAACCCAAAGTGGAAAACTCTGAGATATTTAGTGAGTCATGGGACGTATATTGGCCATACAAAGGGGGGGAGTGTTCATTGCACTTGACAAAATTATTATCTCTATTGAGGCCATAGATGAGTGTGACAGTGAAGTCATCTGGTTGTGTATAACAAGTGTAGGTGAAACCAAGTTAATTGTTAGATTTTTTACCAGCTGCCTGATTTGACTGTGACAGCTCTAGAGTCATTAAAAGAAAGTCTGTGGTCAGTAGTGTGTAAATACCCAGATCATGCAATACTACTTGGAGGCAATTTTAACCTGCCGAGTCATGCGAAATACTTTTGAACACATTTTCTAAAAATTGTTTTGAGCAACTAGCTCAGCAACCCACACACAATGGAAATACACTCCTGGAAATTGAAATAAGAACACCGTGAATTCATTGTCCCAGGAAGGGGAAACTTTATTGACACATTCCTGGGGTCAGACACATCACATGATCACACTGACAGAACCACAGGCACATAGACACAGGCAACAGAACATGCACAATGTCGGCACTAGTACAGTGTATATCCACCTTTCGCAGCAATGCAGGCTCCTATTCTCCCATGGAGACGATCGTAGAGATGCCGGATGTAGTCCTGTGGAACGGCTTGCCATGCCATTTCCACCTGGTGCCTCAGTTGGACCAGTGTTCGTGCTGGACGTGCAGACCGCATGAGACGACGCTTCATCCAGTCCCAAACATGCTCAATGGGGGACAGATCCGGAGATCTTGCTGGCCAGGGTAGTTGACTTACACCTTCTAGAGCACGTTGGGTGGCACGGGATACATGCGGACGTGCATTGTCCTGTTGGAACAGCAAGTTCTCTTGCCGGTCTAGGAATGGTAGAACGATGGGTTTGATGACGGTTTGGATGTACTGTGCACTATTCAGTGTCCCCTCGACGATCACCAGAGGTGTACGGCCAGTGTAGGAGGTCGCTCCCCACACCATGATGCCGGGTGTTGGCCCTGTGTGCCTCGGTCGTATGCAGTCCTGATTGTGGCGCTCACCTGCACGGCGCCAAACATGCATACGACCATCATTGGCACCAAGGCAGAAGCGACTCTCATCGCTGAAGACGACACGTCTCCATTCGTCCCTCCATTCACCCCTGTCGCGCCGCTGCTGGAGGCGGGCTGCATGATGTTGAGCCGTGAGCGGAAGATAGCCTAACGGTGTGCGGGACCGTAGCCCAGCTTCATGGAGGCGGTTGCGAATGGTCCTCGCCGATACCCCAAGAGCAACAGTGTCCCTAATTTGCTGGGAAGTGGCGGTGCGGTCCCCTACGGCACTGCGTAAGATCCTACGGTCTTGGCGTGCATCCGTACGTCGCTGCGGTCCAGTCCCAGGTCGACGGGCATGTGCACCTTCCGCCGACCACTGGCGACAACATCGATGTACTGTGGAGACCTGACGCCCCACGTGTTGAGCAATTCGGCGGTATGTCCACCTGGCCTCCCGCATGCCCACTATACGCCCTCGCTCAAAGTCCGTCAACTGCACATACGGTTCACGTCCACGCTGTCGCGGCATGCTACCAGTGTTAAAGACTGCGATGGAGCTCTGTATGCCACGGCAAACTGGCTGACACTGACGGCGGCGGTGCACAAATGCTGCGCAGCTAGCGCCATTCAACGGACAACACCGCGGTTCCTGGTGTGTCCGCTGTGCCGTGCGTGTGATCATTGCTTGTACAGCCCTCTCGCAGTGTCCGGAGCAAGTATGGTGGGTCTGACACACCGGTGTCAATCTGTTCTTTTTTCCATTTCCAGGAGTGTATTTTAGATCTTGTAGCTCCAAATAGGATGGACCTTATCGACGGTGTCAGTATAGAAATGGGGATTAGCAATCATGATGTCATTATAGCAACTATGTTTATGAAAGTTAATAAATCAGTCAAGAAATCTAGGAGAGTGTTTCTGCTAGATTGAACAGTCATTAACATGTCACTTAGACAGTGAATTTGCATCATTTAGTTCTACTAAGATGTATGTAGAAGAATCATGGGCAAAGTTTAACAACGAAGTTCAGTGGATGCTGAGGAAGCAGAGGCTGTTGCACCCTTGGTCCAGAGGGGAACACATAAATGACAACAAGTGAAGGTTAGTTCTTTGCAAAGGTTTTATGCATGAGGCATACCACTACCACTGTCACACCTAAGTAAAAAATATGGCAGAGAATCCGAGAAAATTCTGGCCATATCTAAAATTGCTAAGTGGGTCTAAGGCTTCCATTCAGTCCCTTGTTGGTCAGTCTGGTGTGGCAAGTGAATATAGCAAAACAGAAGCAGAGGTTTTAAATTTCACATTCAAGAAATCGTTAAGACAGGAGAATCGTACAAACGTAATGTCATTTTACAAACATACTGTCATTTGACCATCAGACAGACTCCTGTATGTATGACATAATAATAGTAGTGGTACAAATGCCTCTGAGCACTATTGGATTTAACTTCTGAGGTTATCAGTCCTCTAGAACTTAGAACTACTTAAACCTAACTAATGTAAGGACATCACACACAGCCATGCCCGGCCAGATACGAACCTGCGACCGGAGTGGTCGTGCAGTTCCAGACTGTAGTGCCTATAACTGACATAGTAATAAGCATATATGGCATAGAGAAATAACTGTAAGATTTGAAAGCAAGTAAATTATCAGCTCTAGATGGAAGCCCAGTTCGATTTTACAAAGAGTACTCTATGGTGTTGGCCCCTTACCTAGCTTGCTTTTATTGTGAATCTCTCACCCAGTTGAAAATACCATGTGACTGGAAAAATGCGCAGGTGACTCCAGTATATAAGAAGAGTAAAGAACAGACCCACAAAATTACAGACAAACATCTGTAACTTCTGTTTTCTGCAAAATCCTTGAACATTTTCTCAGTTTGAATATAATAAACTTTCTGGAGACCAAGAAGCTTATGTCCATGAATCAGCACATTTTTAGAAAGCATCACTTGTGCAAAACTCAGCTTGCCCTTTTGTCCCATGACATACTGAAAACTATGGATGAAGGCCAACAGACAGATTTATAGATTTTTTGACAGCATTTGACATTGTGATCCATTACAGGCTGTTAATGGGGTACAAGTATATGGAGTAAGTTCATAGATATGTGAGGGACGTGAAGAGTTCTTAAATAATAGAATCCAGTTTGTTGTCCTCTACAGCGAGTATTCATTAGAGACTAGTTATCATCATGAGTGCCCCAGGGAAGTGTGATAGGTCCACTGTTGTTCTCTATATACACAAATGATTTGATGAACAGGATGGGTAGCAATTTGCGGCTGTTTGCTGATGATGTCATGGTTTATGGTAAGGTGTCAAAGTTGAGTGACTGTAGGAAGACACAAGATGACTTAGACAAAATTTCTAGTTGGTGCGATGAATGGCAGCTTTCGGATATAGTGTTACTAGTGTCATGCTTGACACAGTCAAGTTGTTTAAATATCTAGGCATAACATTGCAGTGCAATGTGAGGTGGAAGGAGCATGTGAGAACTGTGGTTGATAAGGTGAATGGTCGACTTCGGTTTATTGGGAGAATTTTAGGAAAGAGTAGGTCACCTGTAAAGGAGACTGCATATAGGGCACTGGTGTGACTTATTCTTGAGTACTGCTCGAGTGTTGGGATCCATACCAGATCAGATTGAAGGAAGATATTGAAGCAATTCAGAAGCGGGCTGCTACATTAGTTTCTAGTAGGTTTGAAAACACGTAAGTGCTGCGGATATGTTTTTGGAACTGAAATGGAGATCCTCGTAGGGAAGGCGATGTTTTACGTGAGAAACGCTATTGAGAACATTTAGAGAAGCGGCAGTTGAAGCTGACTGCTGGATGATTCTACTGCTGCAAACATATTTTGCCTGTAAGGACCATGAAGAAAAGATACAAGAAATTAGGGCTCATGAGAAGGTATATAGATAGTCACGTTTCCCTCATTTTATTTGTGAGGAGGACAGGAATGGAAATGACAAACATGGTACCCTCCCCACACACCGTTCATGGCTTGTGGAGTATCTGTGTTGATGTAGATGTCTATGTATTTATATCTCAACATAGTCACCCTGGTGACAAACACATCTTTCCCAACAAGAGATCAGTTTGTTGATATTGTCACTGTAGAAGGTTGGACTTCATTGATGGAGGCACAACCTCACTTATGCTTGCGTTAGTTCATCACTATCAAAGTGGAATCCTCAAACGTGTTCTTTACATTTTGGAAACAGATGAAAATCATATGGAGCTAAGTTGGGTCACTATGGAGAATGATCGATGATGGTGAACACAAGACATTGGAGTGCTGCAGATGTAGCAGTGCTCATTTACAGCCTAGCATTGTTATACTGAAGGAGAGGGTGCTCTGTGTGAGGAAGAACATTTTCTGAGGTTAGAAACTTGTTATAGTGTGCTGTTTCTCAGGCAGGAAATAGTTATGTTATACACTGCCATGCTCCACATTAAAATTTGGAGCGTTCTACTGGCAAAGGGTTGCAGCTTGAATTAGACAAAGCATTAAAGGTAACCAAGTAATATTAATCACATTTAATACCTCAACTGATATTGAGAACAGAAGGAAAAAATAAAAATAAATTGAAAGCAGCACTTTACAGCACACCCTTGTATATGAGTGATCTACCTAATTCTTTATCCTAATATATGCTTACTATACAACCCTCGTAATGACTGATCCCAATATAGATGAAGTGAAAAGGAAAGCATTGACAGTGGTTGATATGTTTTGCACAGTGGCTACACAAAAATAAACTAATAGTATATGTTAGCAGAACTGAAACGATATGCTTTTTTTAATGGAGGAAAAGTGCACCAATGGGTGTTGGGAACTTTATTGAGTCCACCACAGGTTTCAGCCTTTAATTTAGGCCATTTTTCACATGGTTCTGAAAAACTGTGCAGTAGAGGCACATCTACATCTATGTGATTACTGTGCTATTCACAATAAAGTGTCTGGCAGAGGGTTCAACGAACCACCTTCAAGCTGTCACTCTACCATTCCACTCTTGAACGGCATGAGGGAAAAATGAGCACTTAAATTTTTCTGTTTGAGCCTTGATTTCTCTTATTTTATTGTGATGATCATTTCTCCCTATGTAGGTGGGTGCCAACAGAATGTTTTAGCAATAAGAGGAGAAAACTGGTGATTGAAATTTCATGAGAAGATTCCATCGCAACAAAAAAATGCCTTTGTTTTAATGATTGCCACTCCAATTCACGTATCATGTCTGTGACACTATATCCCCTATTTAATGATAATACAAAATGAGCTGCTCTTCTTTGTACTTTCTTGATGTCATGTGTCAGTCCCACCTGATGCTGATGCCACACAACACAGTAATACTCCAGAATAGGACAGACAAGCGTGGTGTAAGCAGTCTCTTTAGTAGACCTGTTGCACCTTCTAAGTGTTCTGCCAATGAATCACAGTCTTTGGTTTGCTCTACCCACAATATTATCTATGTGATCGGTCCAATTTAGGTTAATTGTAAGTGTAATCCCTAAGTATTTAGTTGAATTTACAGCCTCCAGATTTGTGTGACTTCTTGTGTAATCGAAATTTAGCTGATTTCTTTTAGTACTCATGTGAATAACTTCACACTTTTCCTTATTCGGGGTCAATTGCCACCTTTTGCACCATACCATATCTTATCTAAATTATTTTGCAAGTTGTTTTGATCATCTGATGACTTTACAAGACGGTAAATGACAGCATCATCTGCAAACAATCTAAGACGGCTACTCAGATTGTCTCCTATGTTGTTAATATAGATCAGAAACAATAGAGAGCCTATGACACTTCCTTGGGGAAAGCTGGATATTACTTCTGTTTTACTCGATGACTTTCCATCTATTACTATGAACTGTGATCTTTTTGACAGGAAATTATGAATCCAGTTGCACAACTGAGGTGATACTCTGTAGGCACGCAGTTTGGTTAGAAGACACTTCTGAGGAATGGTGTTGAAAGCCTTCTGGAAATCTAAAAGCATGGAATCAATTTGACATCCCCTGTCGATAGTACTTATTACTTCATGAGTATAAAGAGCTAGTTGTGTTTCACAAGAACGATATTTTCTGAAACCATGCTGACTGTGTCAATAAATCATTTTCTTCGAGGTACTTCATAATGTTCGAATACAGTATATGTTCCAAAACCCTAATGCAAATCGACGTTAGTGATATAGGCCTGTAAAATTCAGTGGTTTACTCCTACTTCCTTTTTGGGTATTGGTGTGACTTGAGCAATTTTCCAGTCTTTAGGTATGGACTTTTCTGCGAGCAAGTGGTTGTATATAATTGCTAAATATGGAGCTATTTTACTAGCATATTCTGAGAGGAACCTGACTGGTATATTTCAAACTTCTGTAAAACATCCAATGTGAAACGTCCAATTATCAAAAAATACAAGTTTTTATGATTTTATGTTGCTCCTCCACAGCATAATTTTTCAGAATCACTTGAAAATTGCCTAATGTAAAGGCCAAAACTCAGTAAAATTCTTAATAGCAGTTGAAGCAGTTTTCAGAAATTAAACAATTGGTTGCAGAATCAGCACACCCTGCAAACATGGAGAAACTAATATACAGTTTTTTCTCCATAAACTAAGGTAAAGGATAATGGATGTGAATCTCTCTGACTACTATAATTCATTTGAATCCACCATTGAATTGGGTGTACACTAAGAGCAGTTGTGCAGCAAACCAGATCTTTTCACTGATCTGCTCACATGAGCTGGCTCACAGCAGTGAGCAGCCACTCAGCTCATGGCAAGTAATGGTGGTGAGAGGGAAGGGGAGAAAGGAGAACAAGGTAGCGCCATGTGAAAAACTGTTGTCAGTGAGTAAACCCATGTTCCAGTAAGGAACAGCTTCAGTTTTCTCCCACTCTCACTTATCTTATGGAAATATTCTATGGAGCAACTCTTGATGTGAAAACAGTGCTTATGTGAGGTAAAAAATAAAAAATAAATCAGTGAGATTGTTTACAGGTGTTCCAAACAAAGAGTGACGTTGTGCAAATTTGAAAGAACTGAAAATTCTAACTGTACTTCCCTCTACATTAAAGCCTGTCTCCTGTCAATAAAAAAGCAACCAGCGACTTTAATTTGTTGAAGTTCTGTCTGCAATTATAAAAGAAGGGACAAAATAATATAGATTTAGAATATTCTAGAATCACGGAGTCCCAAAATTGTCTTAATACAGTGGTGAGCTGTACAGTAAACTACCCCTGGAATGAGAAACCTACCATATGACTCTTTTGAGAAGTATCTACAGAACCTATTAATCAACACGTGTGTTAATGAGGTAGAATAATGCTACATTAATGTGGTATGCTAAATCTAACATGATTTTGAGTGTAAAATCTGTGTGTTATCTGTAATTTCTAATGTAAATTCTCGTTACTGTATACATATTAAAATGTGTATCATGTACATAGTCACTGATGATAAATATGAATATATCAACAATATGGACAGGCATGATCAATAATGAAGTAGTAGCTTGAACCATGTGCGCCTTGGAAAGTCACCAATCTAATTAAAGTACCTCATTATGTTTATGTTGGTTGTTAGTAGTACTCTCCAGACAGCCAATGAACGCGTGAAGCTCATTAAGTGCGTCTAGTGTGATGCGTCACTGTGTCAAAATTCCCATCACTTCCTGTGACTATGCTGGACAACTTCATTTACATACTGCTGCTAACTCCACTATAAATATACTCATTTCTACAATGCTGTGATATCTTACAGGCACAGTGCATTCTCTGAACATTTGTTAGGAAAGAGGGAGCATTTATTCCCTATACAGATAACACAGTTATGGTTTGTGGGGAAATCTGGACAGTTACTTGCTCACTCTTTCTGTTTGTATTTTCCTTTTCCTGATTATAAATAACTTGTAGACTTTGTTGTAGTTGATTATCACTTCAATTTTGGAAACTTAAAATTTCTGTGACTCACATGTGAAGATATTTATGTTACATCAAGACTTTGCCACAGTAGAAACTTTGAAAATGTTGTGCACTTATGAACCGTTTTAAATTCTGTTGGCAGAGATGTCCCAGGAAGAAGGAAGCAAGAAAAGCATCATTGAAGAGACTGAACAACAAATAAAAAAGTATGAGAGTGAAGGCATTGAGCCTGAATCTTCAGAAGAGTCCATCACAGTAACTACTCCTATTGGACCAATAAGCATAAAATATTGCCATAAACTTGTTGCAAATCCAGACTTGCTCAATGAGATGTTACCACCAGCTCTACAGAAAAAAGCTGTTGATTTGGAAAAACTGTACAAGAAAAAAACTGTACGGAAAGCTGTTGATGAAGCAGGTATACTTTTCCTCTTTGCTCCAGTAGTAGTTGCTTGTAGTACATCTTTTGAATTTTATATTCTAAGTATTATTGGTCGAAGTGTTTCTAATGTGCCATTTTTGAAAAATTTGGAGGTGAAATGGTTGTAGTCATTCATTAGGGAGTATTCACTATGAACATATTTGTGCAATATAAAAAACGTGTGGAAATGTATTGTGTCTAGTAGTATGATAGGCTTAATGAATAATTTTATTTTCTAGATTTCACTGACATGCTTGTTGAAATAAGAGATGGACAGTAGGAATCATGCCACCCCTCACATAGTATTTGGATCAGACTGGCAGACACACCTCATTCAGGAATTTTATGTGTAGGATAGTATCAGTAGCATTCCTGTATGACTGCCACAGCACTATGATCACAGAAGCCCTAAATAGTTAGCTTGCTTACATGATCCACCTTTACATAGTTGTGTTATCACTTGTCCATGTCATTTAACAAAGCATCTTCAGAACTCCAGTCTTTTTCAACTGATGTCTTTAATAATTTAGTAATTTGTGTTAATCACAATTCAACAATGGTGTACCTCCACACGTGTAAATGTGTGTCACAGCAAGATGTTTCTAGCTACCAACTCTTATGTGGCATCTCCTAAACTAATGCAACAGGCACTAGTTTGTTAATGATTGTAGTCCAACAGTTAAATCTCAGTATCCAATCGGGGCAGGTCAGATGCTTGTATTATCATTTTTTGTTCACATTGACTAAACTTATTATATCCCAAAATATTACACATTCTTAACTTGGACTCTTCAGGCTTTTCTCTCTTTTAGTTATGTCCATAATTTATCAAAAAAATAATCCATCATTATGAAAACTATACACATCATGAATTCGACAATTTTTTCTGTATCTACTGTGGGTACATATTGGCTGTTTTCTGCAATAGTTTCTCGTGTTTATAGTATGCAGACTAAGTATGTTGAAGATTAAAAAATGTTTTCAGTCCCTCCTGTGTGGCACTAACAAGTATTGGTAATAACATAACTTGAATAAAGTTGAAAAAATAAATAAATCAATAGGCCAAGAACAAGTAGGACTCATGCACTGAGGATTCCGTACAAACCAAATTCTGTATGTAGATAGTTTGTCCATCCCAGGAATTGAGAATCTTGATGATTTTTTGTCTGTTATCGATGTTGATACTGGTAAGATAAAAGTCCTGGGAATTCCAAGACATTATCAAAATCTCCACAGCAGTTACCGAGACTAGTTCATATATACAAAAGGAAGTGAGTGGTCAACTTCAGTTTACATATGCAGAGAGAGAGAAGATTTAATAAAATATTTTTTATGTAATTACTCAAACAACTTACATTTCATGTTTACATGCAGTAATATTTTCTGTTATGTTTTTGACAGATGATTAATGCAATGTAAGTTCTAATGGCAAAAAGATATTTCTAAGCAAAATAATTACAGTTTAACAATTGTCAGATTTTCCCCCTTACTTGTACTGTGAAACAATGCTTCTTTACTGAAGTTCATGATTGTAAGTCAACAGGAAATTCCCTCCAGGTTTTGATGAGTGAGAGTCCATTGACTTAGAGGTTAAAATTTTTTACAGAGGCAAGAGACCTTGGACTTAGTATGTGACTTAAATTTGATCTTTCAGTTACTGAGAAAAAGGGTTCTTAATAGTTGCATGGACAGACAGACAGACACACGAGTAACAAAGTGAGCCTACAATGTTTCCATTTTTACCTTAAGAAGTATAGAACCCTGAAACCAACATATTTACCACCAAAGTAGCTTTATTCCTGCTGTCAGTTTTGACAAAATGCCATCATGTGATGGGCATGAAGTACAAACAGCATAAGGCAGCATAAAAATTATCAACACATTTCTGCTGTACCTTAATCACCCCAAGTTACGTACCAGATCGAGAATTTTTTTCAGGTATGTGTAATTAATGGATACATGGCTTGTGAAGCGAATTTCTTCAGTATCATTCATCAACACATTTTGTAATAAAAAATTTTTCAATGTATGTAAATATAGTTTCCATTTTTGTTTTTCGTAATGTTAAACAAAAACTTTTTTCTCACATACTACATCATAAATCATGATAGGAGATATATCCTGTGTATATACATTATGTTCCAGACGAGAAGATGACAGTTATAGCTGTCAAGCACATGTAGCAACATATTTGATGCCTGGATTTGAGGGAGGATTCCCAGTTCCATTTGATATTGAGATGCTATCTAATACAGCTGGAGAGCACCTGCAATGCTGTTTGAGTTCAGTGGGAATGCAAAGTGGGCTGAGGTTTGAGTGGGAATCTGGACTGAGGAGGGAGGTATGCTAGGGTAGTCCATCCAACTGTTCAAAGACACTGTGCCAGGGTGGCACGGTTAGTGCATCTGCCTTGTGAACAGACAATCCGGGTTCGAATCCCAATCTTGGTACAGATTTTCATTTGTCGCTTCAGTCTCCATATATGCAATTAATTAATAGGTTGTATGCTTTACTTTACAAGTGTGAATAATGAAAAGACAGTCCTGGCATATAAACTTTTCATTTGGACAACTCTTACATATAGCTGCCAAACTTAAGAAGAGGCTGTCAGTAATCATGTGGCAAATATAGAGAAGATTTGTCTATGAATTTCAGACCAAAAGTGCATGCCCTCTCCAGGAGACCTGGGCAGCTATATATCCATTTCAATTCAGTGTGGTTGTGTACGCAAATTATACACATGGCCTGAAATGTGTGTATCAATTTGACTCACATGACTGGCCAGGTAAGTCACTTTATACAAAAATTTGATACACATTGCAACCATTGTGTTGATTTGTCATGTGTGGATGGCAGCTGTCAAAATAATATTTTTTATAGTATCCCAAGCTGTTTGTTATTATTGTCTGTCGGATGATGGTGTTTTGCTGGAACTGGTTACAGAAATAAAGGTTGAAACATGTGATAGCTTGGATGGTAAATATATATCATTTTGTTGATATGGACCCAGGTGTGTTCTTATAATAACCAGAACAACAGAAATTATTCTATAAACTGGCTCACAACCAAAGTACTTAACCTATTCATGGTGTCAGAATTTATGTAATTCTTCTTCTTTTGTTTATGAACAGTTGCAGAAGCTGAAGAAGATGAAATAACTTTGAGTCCTGAAGACATTGCATCAACCCTAGCTCAAGCAGCTGAAGAAGTGGAGAAACAATGTGATTTAGACGGTGCTCTTCAGTAAGCTCTTAGTTAATTAATTTTGGATTGAGTCAACAATTGATGATAATGTGACATACTAAGGCAGAGTACATGATAACAAACAAAACATAGCAAGGCACAGTCACAAAGAAATTGTAATGTAGTTACAGAAAGCTTTGCTACTGAATGTTGATTTTGTAACCTTTATAAGATGCAGAAGAGTGCTGAGTTGTCTGTTATGACATCTCCAACAACCAGAAAATACTTATTGCTGTATAATAAGTAAAGTGCAATGCGTCCATAATTAAATTTCCAGTTTCAAAACGCTTTAGTAAGAGAACCCGTGTTCAGAGTGACATCAATTTGAACAGCATACTGTTGATGGAGGGGAACATCATGGAATGAAAATACGAGGTTTGGAACTTAAATAGTGGCAACTATTTATTCACTACCAATACATAAGAGTTACATGTTTGCACCTGTTGCTGTCCTTCAAAGTAGTCACCGGCATTGTGTAGAACCCGTTGCCAGCGATGTCGGAGGTGTAGTACACCGTTAGCAAAGCCTGTTCTGTTGATGGTGTGAATGGAGTGGTGCACTGCCTGTTGAATCTCTGGAACAGTTCTGAAGTGAATGCCATGAAGTGGTTCCTTCATCTTTGGATTCAAATCAAAGTCACAAGGACTTAATTCTGGGGAGTATGGTGGATGGGTACAGTACTTCCCAGTTCCATCGACCGAACAGAGCAGCCACAGCTTGCGCTGTATGTGCCAGCTCATTGTCATGCAAAATAATGTGTGAGTTGCACAGAAAGTGCTGCCACTTCTTTCGCAAAGCTGGTCACAGATGATGCTCCAAAAACGAACAGTAATACTGTACATTGACGATCTGCCGTGGGGGAACACAATGTGTTAAGGGTAACACCATCACAGTCGTACACAAGAAACACCATTATTTTCACTGTACTGGGGCTCTGATGCAGTTTTGAGTTTTGCAGTAACCCATAATGATGGCATTCGTTGGATTGGCGCTTCCGATTTGGCTCGTATGATGTGGCCCATGACTCATCCAGTATTATGATACGGCATAAGAAAGCCTCTTCTCTGCGCTCATAGCGCTCCAAGTGTGTCTGAGCAGCATTGTAATGCATCCATTTCAGCATTTCTGTCAAGTCATGCGGAACCCATCGTGATGCAATTTTTCGCATGCCCTGGCATTACTTCAGGATGTGAAGCACAGTCATATGCGCTAATCTGGTTTCATGGGCAAGCTCACAAATTGTATGGCATCGATCACTGTCCACTACCGCAGCAACAGCATGCATTACTTCTTCAGAGACGCTAGGATGACCTACCCGATGCATGTCTGCCACAGTTTGCCAACCTTCTTTGAAGGCACTTACCCAACATGCCACTGTTCTGTACGGCAATGCCAATTCCCCACATGCCTATTGAAGACCTTGATGACACTGTCGTGCTGTACAACCTCTGGCACATTCAATCTTCATTCACCTCCATTGTTCCTGTTTTGAAAATATAGTGACACCATTATGCTAGACCGCTCACTCACAAGTGACTGTGTTTCCCTTGATTTTGTGCATGCCAGTGACGTGGGACAGGAGAGTCCATTTGCTCAGAGGTAAGATAGGTATGTCAGCAATGTGTGCTATCAGTGACAACAGTAGATTTCATTGCATGGTGTCTCCACAGCAGTGTTGTCACTATTTTAAGTTCCAACCTACGTATACATGTGATACAATTTTACCGATAAATGTTGCTGTAATTGTCTTAATGAAAATGGGTTCGACTACAAATTACAGATGAATCACTGTGGGTGGAATTGCACATTACACTGTCCATACAGTTCAGTGTGCGTGATGCCACAAGTTTGGCTGTCGACAGTGGTCACATGGTCCTTGCTGTTAAAGTATTGGAATGAGGCTGTTGCATGAAAGACTCTCATACAAAAAAGGCCCTATGATAAACAATTACGTCAACCCACACCACAGGGTCACCTTTGCAGAATGAAGTGCTACTTGTTGATGTTTGTATGAATTACCCATTACCCATATTCTGCATGGACATGTCCTTAGAGATGGACATGGGCTTCATCTGTCCACAGAATGTTTCATGGCCATTCATTGTCCACTCCCATGTGAGTAAGAAGTTCCAGAGCAAATGTTTATCTTGCTAGCAGATCAATAGGTAGCAACTCCATCCACCAGGAGAAGCCTGTGTTCTGTGATTCTGGGCTGATTGATTGTCCAGTCATTTCAACATAAACTTTCATGCATGTGCATGGTATGCAGTATATTACTAATATTGCAAGTGGGTCCCTTTTCTCCATCTTATTTTTTTTTTATATAATTATTCTTTATGCTGTTTTTGCACAATATACAGCTGATTTTGTCCATCTCTCTGGCATTTCTTTTTCCAATGGGTCACTTCACTGAGTGTTTGACTCTGTTACACTTCTTATAAACCTGGTGAAGTGCCCATTGCCCCTGAGAGTGCTTTACAGGCGTTACATCTCTCATCTGAGGTCCTGCAGCTCACATATTCATCTTACTCATGTTATGAGGGTATTAATTGTGGTTCTTTTCTGGCTCAGGTGGCGATTTGGCAGTTTGTGCAGGTATCAGTCTATTGTTGTCAGTTTTTGATACATGCTGTGTTGCAGGTTTCCTTGTGAACAGCACATTTGGAAAGAGTGGCTGTTTGACTTTTTCTACTTCATGGTAAATTTTATATTGGCATGGAGGCTGTTCATGTGTCTTAGGAAGTCACTGAACTGTTCTTCACCATGGCTCCACACAATGAAGCTATCATCGATGTCTCTGTACCACACCTTAGGTTTTCAAGATGAAAAATCCAGTGCTGTGCTTTGAAATGTTCCATGAAAAAATTGGCCACCACGAGACTAGTGCCTTCCAGCAGTTCATAGAAGTTGCCATTCGACGTGAAGTAGCTCGTGTTGAGGCATGCATGAAAGTGTTTGGTGATCTCTTGCATGAAAATGAAACCAACATGCTCCAGAGCATGACTGAAGGCACTTTGGCAAACAAAGAAACAACATCAGAGCTGACCAGATGTCTTTTGGTCTGAGTTTTAAATGCTTCAGCTTCTCAATGAAATGTCCTGAGTCCTTTATCTATGTGTCACTCTTGCCCGATGCAGTAGGAGCAGAGAGGCCAAGTGCTTTGGTAGTTTATACATCAGTGAACCAGTAACGTATCAGTGAACAAATTTTTCCAGTGAGTGTCACCTTGGAATAACTAACATAAGAAGTGAATTCCACTGACTTATATATTCATTGTGTGGAGACAAAACTAAATAAGTATGCTGATTTATAACCAGTTAGTAGTAGATGATCATAAATAAATAAATAAATAACTGCAGAGGAATTATGGATCACATATTTTCGAGGTGTGATCAGAAAATAATAGATATTTTTGTTTTTCTTTTAAGAATTTTTATTTATTCATCATCATGACTGTTAATACACTTGAGTTTTTCCCATAGTGTTGTCTTTGTACAGTTTCAGCAGTATTTTTACTGAGTAGAAAACAAAATTTTACAGCTGCACATTGTTCACTGGAACTAGCAATCATAAAAAAAGAAACAAGAACAAAACAGCACTAGCAAAAACAATTACTGCAGATGAATAGAACACTCCATGTTGACAACACAGGTGGCACTGAACTGGCAATGAGCTGTGCTATACATGCTTAGCGGCAGAAGTGCATACTATATAAGCTCCGCCCACAGCAATGTTATTCCACTTTTTTGTGTACCCCATCATACACTTGTACCTGTGCTTTTTTCACTCTTGGAAGCACTTCAGGAACTTGAGTTTCATTAAGCTTATGATGAATCATATTATTATTTCCTCTTTCTTCATTCTTTTCTTTTTATACATGTAAGCTATATATGTATAAGCCAATGGTAAGGTAACAAGTTGTTTGGTGGCAAAGATAATTTTTTGATACAAAAAAGAGAAGAGATGCACTCTTCAATTGATTAATTCCAGTATCTTCACCTGTTTGTTTCTATAGGTGCTTGGGGGCAGACATATGACTAGCTCTGTCGTAACAGTATTGCTTAATAATGTGTATTCAAAAAAAATTAAAAAGTGATATAAAAGTTATCAGGAATGCCAAGTTTATTCATTTACATACATCAATCACACCCATCTGCTCATCATTTTGCCCACACCGAGTATCCTGCATCAGGAGGTTCGAAGCAGACAAGAGGAATTTGCGCAAGCGGCTGAGGGGGGATCCTGTATCAGCATTGTCAAAACCAGCTCTATGCACAATGGGACTAATGTGAAGCAGTACATAACTCAAATTCTGAATATTGATCTTAAATATATTGTTATTGGAGGTCTTTTGTTATTAGTACCAGTTAAAGTTCACCCAGGATATGAGTATGGATTTATAAATTACCTTCCAGTTTCTTCCAATTATTCTTACCAAATCAATTTTTAAAATTATTCAAGCAGCAATTATTATCAGTTTTCATTATTTGTCCCCCCCCCCCCATATGTTACTATTCAATGGCAATCATTTAGAGGATGGCACCAAGCAGAATTTGAACAGACCTTTCAGTAGTTGATATAAAATTTATTTTGAGATAAATGATTTGTTTTACTTTCACAAGAACCTAATGAAACTTTTGTTGCATTTTTTACATGTCCATGAGATTGTATATAATAATATATATAGATGATATCCTAATAATATCAGGTACTTGGGAAGAACATTGTCTCACCTCATGCAGAACTGTGAAAAGATTTAAAGAGAAAGATGTTACGGTGAAACTGTTTAAATCGTACTTTGTGCGCCAAGAGCTTAAGTTTTTAGATCATATTGTAGGGGTGCAAGGAATTAAACTGATCCCTGAATGCATTAAAGCTATTAAAGAGTGTCCACACCCAAGAAAGGTAAGACAGTTGAAGCAATTTATAGGAATGGTCGGGTACTATCGATGGTACATATGAGGTCATGAACTAAAAGACCCGAAAATTTTATGTTTATTAAGGAATGGAGTACCGGGGATTTGGGATCAAGAAACAAATGATGCATTTGAAAAAGTCAAAAGTGCGCTTGTTGAATCACACATATTACATCATATAGTAATGGACAAACCATTCAAAATTTCATGACGCATCTGATTACAGTATTGCTGAAGAACTTTTCCAAGGAGAGTGGGATCCAAATAGTGTAGGACACAGGACAATAGCTTTTGCTGGCCGTAGTCTAAATAAGCATGAATTGAATTACACAGCTACAGAAAAAAAACTATTAGCGATTGTATGGAGTATCCAAAAATTTCAAACACTAGTATAGGGGTCAGAAATTCATGTTTATACAGATCGTCAAGCTCAATCCTTTCTAATGAGCTGTCAATTATTACACAGTTTAAATGTAAGTGTGAGGGAGCTTATCTACTGCGCTTCACCTGTCCGTTTGTGCAGGTCCGAAGTGTGTAGTGAGAAGACTGTAAACACGGCGGTCGAATGGCACTGACAGGTACAAGTCAGTCACACCAAGGAAGTTTCAATGAAAGAACACGGCAGCCCCAAGGAACTTCTGTGTTATTCTGTGCTGTTTTATAACTTTGACTATTGTAGCGATGAAAAAAATGCAGTTGAGCTGGAACAAGATTTTTAGTAACTTTTAACACTGACATGCTAGAAGAAACATTTGTTAATGATTTCCATGTTTGCTGAATCAACTATGTGGTAATGTATCTTAATTTGTGTCTAATGTGAGATGACATGCATACCTACTTATTTCATGAGTAGAGAGAGAGAGAGAGAGAGAGAGAGAGAGAGAGAGAGAGAGAGAGAGAGAGAGAGAGAGAGAGTCATATATTCCTTTAACTAGCATCATTCTTTGGAGAAGTAGTTTTTGGAGACTGACATAGCCATCTATCCAGAGAAGAAGATCGGCTATACATACATGTAGAATTCACACATTCTTGTCGTCAAAAACATTAGAAGGTGTTCTGTTCCATATGAACCATCCCAAATGAGAACAATGGTGCATGTATCTGCAAGAGAAATATGTGGATGATTTTATCTTATACATTCTTGGGGCCATTATGGCACTGCAAAATGCACTGACAAAATAGGTAAATATTTTTATTTCCCCAACCTTAGACGAAGAATACTATGGTGATAAGAAAATGTATTGTTTGCTAGAAAACAAAACATTTGAACTTTTCCAAACAGATATAAGTACATTCCATTGTGACTAAAAAACCTCTTGAAAAGGTATTGTTAGATGTGGCTGGACCCTATCCCAGAGGTAAGGGGGAGTAAACTATATATGATTGATTTTATCAATACTTTTTGAATGCATATGTTTGCCTGTGTCTCTCCCTTAAAACCCACATCCTTTTGTCTTTCCCTCTCCTTCCCTCTTTCCTGATGAAGCAACCTTGGATTGCAAAAGCTTGAAATTTGTGTGTGTGTTTATTGTCTCTATCAGTATACCAACAACACTTTCATTTGGTAAGTTACAGCATCTTTGTTTTTAGATATACACATTAGTATGATATATTCACCAAGTATGTAAAACTGTATGCTGTATAGAACATTACAGCCAGTTTAATCATAAGAAGAATCAAAGAGGATTATTTTGCAAGAGTAGGTAAACCAGAAGTCATGTTAACAGATAATGCTTCATATTTGTTGGATGAAAATGAAAAGAGTTTGTAGATTACAAACCAAACACATTTTAGTATCCAAATTTCATCCTGATTCCCCATAGAAAGGGTGTTTAAAGAATTCACCTGGTGTGTGAAAACCTGTATACCTCATAAGCATACTAAGTGGATATAATATGTCATTCCTCTCTTACAAGTTTTAAACAACCTTCCCCATACATCAACTAGATATGCACCAAATGAGCTAATGTTCAATTGCAAAAAAAGTAGATGAGTGGGAGATACCTTTGCCCATGATACCGATACCAGAATTATCACTGGATGATAAAATATGACAAACAGTAATCAACCTTGAAACCTGGTCTAAATATAGGAAAGGAATTTATGACAGGAAGCTGAAAGGTGGTACTTATAACACGTGCGAAATCCACAAAAATTGGAAAACTGGACCGAAAGCGGCAACTTCTATATACGAGACCATACATAATTGATTTGCTTTTATCAGGGAAGCAAAAACAGCGTTGGTCAAGCCCACTGCTGCCAGCACCAAAACAACAGTTTATTGTGCGGTATCATTCCCTGTGTCTCTAGTAAAGCGAACCAATGTCCTTCAACAGTGCAATGAGATCCTTTACCAGTGATTTGCTAGGCACAATTTCTTCAGTTCTGGTTTATCTGAATATTCTGTGTCTTTTAATCTCCAATGCCTCACATTCAAAGATCAAATGTGATGAAGTTTCCTTGCCCACACCACACATCCTACATACGAGGTCTTCTTCTATTATCCCCATTGTATTGTGGCGATACCTGTAAGACACCGCTAGCCCACGCCTCTCGCGGTGTGCGTTTAACCCCATTTAAATGACGCGCCAAGCGCGCGCCCAGCGGCTGTACGATTAATTAAATAATCGGCGTGCTAATCACAGTTGAAATCTCTGGTCCAGAGGGACGTGAAGAGGCTGTGGTCCAGAGAGAGAGTAGAGTCAGTCGAGTCTTGTTCAGTCTTAAGAGTCAGTCGAGCTAGAAAGTGTCGGGTGAAACGATCATTCTGTGGATAATATTAGTGTGTGATGATTTCTTTTATATGTGTTGTGTTGTCTTCTTCGATGAGTAAAAAAAAATATAGGTAAAAATAAATTTTTGTGATGTCCATCAATAAGTTCATTCCAGTAAAAATAGAACCACTTCCCTTCACCTTTATTCACCCTTTTTTCTTTCTTTCCTTTCAAGTAAACAAAAAACAAAAAATTACAATCCTCCCTTTTTTTTTAATTCCGGACATCACAGTATGCAGGTGTTTTTTGAAATTCCCATGGCCTGTGAATAGCCCAACCATGAGTTTCATTTCTCTCCTGTTCAAGTGCAGGATTGTGACACTTTTCTTAGAACATGCCTTCGGCATCAATCCCTTGCTATGTTTTTGCTTTTGGACCTTAGCTCAATTTTCTACTTGCTCTCTCCTTGCCCATCTCATAGTTTTGCTTTGATTGTTGCCTTGGTGATTGTCAGGACAGGTCCTGGCCAACCTGTTGGCTTGCTCATTACCACAAATCCCTGAGTGACCAGGGACCCACAATAGGTTTACCCTATTGCTTACTCCTAACTCCACAAGGACTTTGTGGCATTCTGCCACTATCTTTAATCTTGTTGCAGAGGCTGACAGTGCTTTCAGGGTTACTTGGCTGCTGAATAAATGAAAATGCTACCTCTATAGCATCTCCAAAAATTGTCCTCCACATACACCCTGATAGCAGATATTTCTCTCTTCCCTAGAGAGATTGCACTCTCCAACCTTGGCTGCACTCTGTATATCCCTGCCCCAATACCTTAGTCAGTTTTCGAACCATCAGTGAACCAGACTATGTCCTCAGTATGGTGTTGAAGTTGATTCTCCCAGAGCTCTCTACTTCCAATTAATACACTGAAAGGCTTGTTGAAACAGCTGGGATATATAGTTGGCTGGCATTTCCCCAACCATACCTATGTCTACCTCACTCAGTATTTTACTGTGAGATCCTGGATACCCCAGTGAGTTCCAGTTTTTCCCAGTCTTTAACCTGTGTGCTCCAGCTACTGTCTCCATCTTTAGCCACTGGTGTAATGGGGGCATGTCCAGCATGGTTACCATCCCAGCAGTGGGTGTGCTGCTAATTCCACCTGTAATGGCTAAGCAGGCCAGTCTCTGCACTTTAGCAAGCTCCTTAGCAGATACCTGCTTTTTCCACCACACTGTAGCTCCATAAGTGATCGCAGGTCTTACTACTATGGTGTATATCCAGTACATACTTTTGGGGCTCAAGCCCCAGTTTTTACCACAAGCTCTCCTGATACTCATTAGAGTACCTTTTGCCTTGGAACAGGTGCTTCTTATGCGAGCGGTCCATGATAGTTTCTCATCCAGGGTTACCACTAGATATTTCTCTAAGCTCTTCACTGGTACAGTGTCATCGAGAAGCTCGAGATTTCAATATGTGTGTTGGATCTGCTTTCTCGTAAATATTACTACAATGGTCTTCTTATGACAGACCCTTAGATCATTTTCCTGCATCACTTTTGCACAGTGTTCAGTGTTCCTTGGACCATAGCTCTGACCGTACTTGAAAATTTGCCAAGTATTACTATGACAAGATCATCTATGTATCCCTGGCAAAAGTACTGTCTAGGGTTTAATTCCACAACGAGTTCATTCACCACAAGGTTCCACAGTAGAGGGTACAGGACCCCTCCTTGTGGACGGCCTGTGGTGGTGTTGATTGCATCATGGTGGCTTCTACTTTTATACCACTAAGCATGGCTCTAATCCACCTGCAAATGGTGGTGCCCAAGCCTTGCACCTCTGCTTCCTTAACCATGGATTCGAAGGCTATGTTACTAAAACCCTCTTCAATGTCCAAGAAGATGCCGAGGGCTATTTCCTGAAAGTATAGAGCTTTCTCCACCTTTCCAACAAGTTGGTGCAGTGCAGTTTCACACGATTTTCCTTTTTGGTATGTATGTTGGTTTATATTGGATTTTACTGTGGTCAACACATTCTCTAGCAGATTCCCAGTTCTCCCTTCAAATACCTGAAAACCTATATCTCACAGAGATCGCGTCCTGGTGTATGTTGTCTGTCAGAGTACAGAGGAAAATACATCTTGAGGAGTAGTTCCAGCATTTCATGTGCCGTCCTTGTATACTCCCCATCCTCTTTCCTTAAAGTTCCTCCTGGATTAGTTGGGATCCTAGTGAGGACTTTGTGAAGACTGACCTGAACAGCCATACCCTCCAGTCCTCACAGAATACCATGCAGGATGCCTGCTTTGCTTGCTCAGTTGAAAGATTATATTCAACCAGGGCCTCCCGATATTCTACTCACTGTCTTTTCCTTCTCGCAAGGTTAAACAATCTTCATACCTGTTTCCTCTGTGATTCCCAGCTGTAGTTGCAGCAAGATACGTTCCTATACATGCACTTCTTGGTGATTGAGCAGTTGTCATGGTATGAGGTCATGATGGCAAAGGTCACTGCCTCTGCTACCTCCTCAAACTCTACTGGATTCCTTATCGAATACTGACGTCTGATAGGCTTGAATCAAGGTCCCTCTTACATGTCTCCCCAGTCCATTTTCCTGAGATTTATGTAGGACATGGTCTGTCAAATGCCCATTTCAACCTCAAACGTAATATACATGTGGTCTGATGAGGATGGCTCTAAAGCCACATGCCACTCTTTGACACAACTACCCATCAAAGTGGAACCAAAGGTTATGTCAATTACCTCTTCCCTTCTTATATTCCTAAATGTAGGTTCCTTGTCCCTACTGAGGGTCTCGAAGTTATTGTCTAGAGGAAATTCTAGAAGATACTCACCTATAGTTGATGGTGCTGCCTCACACTAAGTTGTAGCATTAGCATTGTATCCAATCAATAGTTGTTTGCCCCATTATGCACAGGCTTCTGTCAGTCTCTTAACCTCCTGAGCAGGAGGAGCACTGTTCTCATAAGGAAGGTATTATGCTGAGGGCATTACAAACTCCCTCATGATGCCTTCCTCACATTGCCAGTCCTGATGGTCACTAAGTCCCTAGAACTAAAGTCTGCCATTGACATGAAGGGGATTCACTTGTCTTCCCAGAAGATGACTCGGGGCAGCAGTGGCCCCTTTACTGTGTTGCAGATTTATCCGCAGCACATTCAGTCTCCATCTTGCTGCCATTGTTGCTTCTGATGTCTTTGATTACCCTGACGGCAGCCTGTGAGGACCCCCAAATAGTCTCAGGTCCTGTTCCCGCATTGCCTTCATGGACTTCTCTCTGACTTCCTCCAAAAGGGTTTGGTCATTTGGTGCAACCTTCCAGTTTATTACCTTTCAATTCTCTGTTGAGACTTTTGGGTTTTGAGACCCTATTTTCTCCGAGTCTCTGGAGAGGTATCCTTAAGGAGTTTTGACAACCAAATTAATATCTTTGTGGTCTTGAAGAGCTCCACTGCTGTCTTTACCAGCAGCTTCACATCCTCCCACAGTGATATTAGGGGAACGTTTTCCTTAAGCGAGTCCACTGTACCCACTCCCTCACAGACAAAGATACAGAGCACTGTGATCCAAATAGACTCTCCTGAATTTGAGTCTTGGACCAGTGCCCCCCCCCCCCCCCCCCAATCATCTCAAAGAGAGCCATCTACATGAGCTCCTCCTGCTGTGAGGTGATCTTGATTAGTAGTGGATATCCTTGCTGGATAACTGCCATCCTATAAACCGAGACTGTTTCCCTACTTCTTGCCTCGGCTTTTTCTGGATACACTTATCCCGAGAAGTGGGAGGCTTAGATTCCTCCCTTGATCTCTTACAGAGTGTCCTTGATTCTGAAGGGGTTTGTACACCTCCTTCACCCTGGGACAGTCTTTTCTTGGAGGTCTTGGGCTCAAACCCCTTTAGTTCCCTCCACTTTTGTTTAGGATGCCACTCTTTTCTTTTAGCTTTTGTTCTCCAAGAAATTTCCTCCTCTAAGCCTCAGACAAGTCTTTGATCTTAATGTGGTCCAACTTCTTGAAAGGATCTGTCCCCTTGTTCAGCTGAATGGATGTTTTCCATTGGTTCCAGCCCTGATGTTTGGGTGTCTGAGGTCTCAACTTGCCCCTCAGTATTGCTGTTTTCTTTCGTGTCCATTTTGGTCCCACTAGAGTTGGTTATCTAACCAGTCCACACCATGGAAACCCCAAGCGGTGCATGGCTAATTACCCAGGGAGGTCTCCGGTATCCCTGAGGCTCCGTTCCCGACACATCTTCCCATGTGCCTCGCACCCCTTGGCAAAAATCACATCAAACCTTGGGTTGGGTATTGAGGAGTTGGGAAAAGACAAGGAATGGATGTGGGACGGCAGGTTGTTGTGGGACACACTTAGTCTGGTCCATCGGCAGAGACCTTACTAACCATAGGTTCCCACAGCCAGCATAGCCCCCTGCTCCACACGAACAGACAAGACCCTCCAACCGCATGGACAGTGCTACTGCAAGGTGGAGTTCCCCGGAGAGGTACATAATTACTAAAATCCCCTACCCGGGAGCATACAGATTGGTACACATGAACATGGGTAAAGATAAAGGCCTTTACCCACACAAAGATTTAAGAACATTTATATAGTGAAGAAGGGCTGTATGCCCTCTGAGTTGTATATACGTGTAATAATATTAGGTTTAGAATGCTGGAAAACCATATTCCAGAATTTATACTGTTAGTTTATAAGTAAAATTTTTGTTGGTGTTTTTTTCTTATATCTCAAATGTGTAAACGATAAGATGAGTGGATGTAACAAGGAAGACTTTTATGTGTCTAGAGATGACAATACTCTAAATAAATTGCTTCACCTTGTGCATGGCCCAGTTGTAAACAAATAAACGAACTTGTGAAATGCACTTTAGTGCACAATGCAATACACAACTCGCCGCAACGTAAGTGATATCGGAGAGAAGCAGCTCATACACAATGGGGAGAAAGCTAGTCAACAAATCGCAAATGGTTCATGAAATCCTCCCCACTCCACCAAGAGTGTCTTTCTGCCATCCACCTAACCTTCGTAACCTCTTAGTTCATCCCTATGAAATCCCCAAACCACCTTCCCTACCCTCTGGCTCCTACCCCTGTAACCGCCCCCGGTGTTAAACCTGTCCCATGCACCCTCCCACCACCACCTACTCCAGTCCTGTAACCCAGAAGGTGTACACCATCAAAGGCAGAGCCACGTGTGAAAGCACCCACGTGATTTGCCAACTGATCTGCCTACACTGTGAAGCTTTCTATGTGGGAATGACCAGCAAGAAACTGTGCACTTGCATGAATGGACACAGGCAGACAGTGTTTGTTGGTAATGAGGATCACCCTGTGGCTAAACATGCCTTGGTGCATGAGCAGCACATCTTGGCACAGTGTTACACTGACCGGTTTATCTGAATACTTCCCACTAACACCATCCTGTCAGAACTCCAGAGATTGGAACTTGCCCTTCAGTATATCCTCTCTTCTCGTTACCCTCCAGGCCTCAACCTCCGCTAATTTCAAGTTGCCGCCACTCATACCTCACCTGTCATTCAACAACATCTTTGACTTTGTACTTCTGCCTCGACTGACAACTCTGCCCAAACTCTTTGCCTTTACAAATGTCTGCTTGTGTCTGTGTATGTGCGGATGGATATGTGTGTGTGTGCGAGTGTATACCTGTCCTTTTTCCCCTTAAGGTAAGTCTTTCCACTCCCGGGATGGAATGACACCTTACCCTCTCCCTTAAAACCCACATCCTTTCATCTTTCCCTTTCCTTCCCTCTTTCCTGAAGAAGCAGAAAGAAGCAACCATTGGTTGAGAAAGCTTGAATTTTGCCTTGGTGCATGAGCAGCACATCTTGGCACAGTGTTCCACTGACCGGTTTATCTGAATACTTCCCACTAACACCATCCTGTCAGAACTCCAGAGATTGGAACTTGCCCTTCAGTATATCCTCTCTTCTCGTTACCCTCCAGGCCTCAACCTCCGCTAATTTCAAGTTGCCGCCACTCATACCTCACCTGTCATTCAACAACATCTTTGACTTTGTACTTCTGCCTCGACTGACAACTCTGCCCAAACTCTTTGCCTTTACAAATGTCTGCTTGTGTCTGTGTATGTGCGGATGGATATGTGTGTGTGTGCGAGTGTATACCTGTCCTTTTGACCCTTAAGGTAAGTCTTTCCACTCCCGGGATGGAATGACACCTTACCCTCTCCCTTAAAACCCACATCCTTTCATCTTTCCCTCTCCTTCCCTCTTTCCTGAAGAAGCAGAAAGAAGCAACCATTGGTTGAGAAAGCTTGAATTTTGTGTATATGTTTGTGTTTGTTTGTGTATCTATGAACCTGCAAGCGCTTTTGTTTGGTAAGTCACATCAACTTTGTTTTTATATTAAAAACAAAGATTCCAAGACCTACCAAGCGGGAAAGCACTGGTAGATAGGCACAATAAAAAAACACACAAACACACACAAAAGCTCAAGCCCCCACTGCCCTGCCAGGAAAGAGGGAATATATTTTCCCATGTGGAAGTTTCTTTCTATTTTGTTTACGTCAACTTTGGTTATATTCCAAGACTTACCAAGTGGGAAAGTGCCGCTAGACAGGCACAATAAAATAACACACAAACACATGCACAAAATTTCAAGCTTTCCCAACCGGCGGTTGCTTCGTCAGGAAAGAGGGAAGGAGAAGGAAAGATGAAAGGATGTGGGTTTTAAGGGAGAGGGTAAGGGGTCATTCCAATCCCGGGAGCGGAAAGACTTACCTTAGGGGGAAAAAGGATAGGTCTATACTCGCGCGCACACACACACACACACACACACACACACACACACACACACACACACACACACAAATCCATCCATACATATACAGACACAAGCAGACATATTTAAAGGCCTTTAAAAAGTGTTAAGTATGCATGTGATAAACTAAAAGATGGCAATACTGTGGGTAACATGAATTTTCTATGCTTGACAACATAGTAAAAACAGCAAGAAACTTATCTTGTTGACAGATATCAGATGTACAGCTGGTGTCCCCACTGAATAAGTGAGAGAGACACGGTGAAATAAATTCCTCCGGCTGATGATATGGAAACTCGTTGTCACCACATCGAAGATTTCAAAAGGATCATGCCGCTGAACATGAGCTTCATGAATCCATGCAGTGAAAGCTACTGTAAATGCGTGACACGGACACTGTGGCCTCGTATTGAATGTGTGAGCACAAACTGGGATGATAATGGATGTTGAGCCGAGTGTGCATGCTCCTCAAACTAAACACTGTGCAGATGCTGACTGATAACAGTGGGACTATGCAGTTACAGCAAACACTTTGTTAGGAAGGTAAACTTACATATTTGTGTGTTAAATGAAGCTGACATGCCCATACAAATGTATAACCATACAGAATACCTCCAATGGCTGAAAATAAAGGCTGTGCCCATACCGGCCAGTTACCCACCCCCAAAAAGAGAAATAAGCTCAGACACTGTGCACCTTCGTATGACTTTTCAGTGCACAGTGGAGGGCAATTATGATGAATCATATTATTATTTTTTTTCTTTCTTCATTCTTTTCCTTTTATACAAGTAAGCTATATATGTATAAGCCAACGGTAAGGTAACAAGTTGTTTTGTGGCAAAGATAATGTTTGGATACAAAAAAGAGAAGAGGCACTTTTCAATTGATAAATTCCAGTACCTTCATCTGTTGGATTCTGTAAGTGGTAGCTGGTGGACATACCAGTAGTATTGTTTAGAAATGTGTATTCCAGCCATATACTAAAAAGTATTATAACAGTTATCAGGAAGGCCAAGTTTATTCATATATTTACATCAATCACACCTGTCTGTTCATCATTTTGCCAGCACTGAGAATCCTGCATCAGGAGGTTTGAAGCAGAAGAGAGGAATTTGTGTGAGCAGCAGAGAGGCAATTCTGTATTGGCATTCTCATAATCAGTTCTATCCACACTGGAACATATGTGAAGGAGCATGTAACTCAAATTCTGAATACTGATATTAAATGTATTGAAACTGGAGGTCTGTTGGTATTAGTACCAGTTAAATTAACCCAGGATATGTATATGGATTTATACATTACCTTCCAATTTCTTTCAGTTATTCTTTCCAAATCAGTTTTTTTAAATTATTCAAGCAGCAATTATCAAACAGTTCCCATTATTTGCCCATCCACTCATATGACATTTTTTAAGGTGTTCAGCTCCTTCAACTATTCTGTTTTTATCTCATTATTATTGACAGAATGCTGTCCTCCTCTATATTGTGAATAAAAATAAGTCACAGAGGGCCACATCCAGTGAATACAGTGGTTGAGGCAACATAACAGTTTTGTTTTGTGTCACAAAATCAGAAACAACAATTGAGGTGTTAGTGGGAGCATTATCATAATGCAGTTTCCACACATGGTTTTGCCACAATTTAGATTGTTTTCTTCCAATTGCTTCATGCAGATGGTGCATAATTTTCAAGTAGTATTCCTTATTGACCATATGACCATAAGGCAGAAACTTGTGATGCAGTATCCCACTGTAATCAGAGAAAATAGAGAAGAACCTTCATATGTGATAAGACTTTTTGAATATTTTTCGGTCTTGCCTGTCCAGGCCGTTTCCATTTGTTTCAATGTCATACCCATTTAGCCGTGTTTTGTTGCCTGTTTTTACCTTCTTTAGAAGTTCTGGATCACTGTAATCTTCATTTAGCAGTTGTTGAGTGATGCGTGTGTGATGTTGTTTATGGTTGAAACTCAAAAGTTTTGAAATGAATTTTGCTGCTACACATTTCATGCCCAAAACTTGTGGGGCATGTATGAAGCACCCTTTCACCCCACTACCATTTTTACCTGTTTTCAGAACTGTCGCATCTAATTAATTTTCACTTTGCAGCAGCGTGTGCATTGGTTTGAAACTTTCTGGTAGATTAAAACTATGTGCCAGACCAATACTTGAACCTCAACCTTTGCCTTTTGTGGGCAAGTGCTCAACTGACTGAGCTATACAAGCGTGACTCAGGACCCATCCTGACAGCTTTGTTTTCATTCTGGAAACAATCCCCCAAGACTGCTATTCCCATTAAGTTTGCTGGAGAATTTCTGTGAAGTTTGGTAGGTAGAAGATGAGGTACGGGCAGCAGTAAATCGCTGAGGGTAGGTCATGAATCTTGTGTGAATAACTCAGTCTCTAGTGTACTTGCCAATAAGAGGCATGTGTCCTAGGTCTGAGTCCCAGTCTGGTGCACTTGTTAATCCATTAGAAAGTTCAACCCGCGGTCGCTCGTGTATATTGTTGTCGCGCGATAACTCCTGTGTTAGATTTCTTCTAACAATGAGATCTTGCACCTTTTTCATCTCTTTATGCCAGACAAAGACACATTTATACAATAAATCATTTCTTTATTATTGCCAAAGCGTTATAAATTAATCTAAACATGGCATGGAACATGTAATTTGCTAAACTTAAAAATATTCCAATATGCAAAGATTTCACAAAAGTTTTTGATTACAATTACAACACCTGTGTGAACAGCAGTTTGTAATATTTATAGCAAGTGATGAATTAAGGTTAACCACACTCCTTTTACTCATCAGATTCAGATATGGCTTCTTGTGACATACACTCCTGACAAATAAGAGCACTTTATACTGTATTTTCTTTACAGATATGGTTGGAACAATGATGGCAGCGATGCTGTGTGACTCTGTTTTTCGTTTTAGGGCAGTAGTGATATCTTCCTTTTCTTTTGATTCATTTTCTTCTTTAGCTGTTGGTAGTCTTCAAATGTGTACAACACCTTTTATTTTGTCCTTCAAGCGAAGTGATATCCTCGGAATCGACACGCGTTTGAGCATTTGGGTTTTTGTAAGCATCATACTCAATTCTGTGATGAATCTCCTCCATGGAATTAAGCCATTTTTGTTTACCTTATGTATTATTTGAGCATTTATTGCTCCGATGTTCAGCAAGCCTAAAAACAGTGTAAGAGGCCAGAGGTTGCTTATTCCTGAAGCAGAATATTCTAATTTCCAATGGTTGACAACATCTACACCTCCTTTTGTGAGATTGTAAAATGTAATGACTTCAGGCTTGTTCACTTTGCCATTGTCAGCATCTATAGCATAATTGCTGTGCATGGTTGATACCATTAGAACATTCTTTTTCTGTTTCTTTTTTGGGACGTATGAGCAAATCAAGCAGTTGCTACATGGTTTTTCTCCACATGTGAATATGATGCTGTTTAGTTGCCTACACTTTACATCCAAAAGTTCCAGAGGAATTCGCTTTTATTCTTCCATAGAGTACCTACTACTGTGAGTCGATGATTGGTGTACATTTTCTTAGCCAATGGTATAGATTTGAAATATTTGTCCATCATCACGTTTCTGCCTGTTTTGTCAATCAGTCAAATCAATTGTAACACCACATTCTCTCTTATCACTGGGTACTTGATATGGCCCAGTAGGTTGTTTGCCTACATATACTTTCATAGTTAGTGTATAAAATGTTCTGCACCACAGAAAGCATACCCCTTGATGCCATATTTTGCAGACTTGTTTGCCATATGCTGCCTGAATTTGCAACATACACAGAATGGTTCCAACATCTCGTTTATCATTGTCAATGCACCGGCACTATAGCTCTTCTTGCAAACATCTACGAATTCATCAAATATTTCTCTAATAGGTGACAGATTATCTGTTTCCTTTCTCTGAGCTCTCGTAGATTTGTTGTCAAAATGTATAGCTTGGAGAAGTGTATGGAACCTTCGTTTGCTCATCGATGCAATAAAGAAATCCGGTGCAGTCCCATCAGTGGCCCATAGCTCATCAGTATTGAGTGCTGTAGCTTTTTCACTCCTGCTAGATATAATACACCAAAAAAAGTAGATAACACTTTAAAGTCTGTTCATGGGCAGTCTCGATCACTCTGTGAATAAGGTGCTGCCATTCTGTAAAGTTCTTGGTTTGTGTATTCCACAATGTGACCAATTACACTAACTGGAAAAAATAATTTCCAACATTTCAAAATTGTTTTCGAATTTCTTCAACACCCTTCACACCTGGAAGCTGTGTTACAAAATTCTGATGGGCAGTTTTCAGTGGAGGGTCATGTTGCTTCAAACATTTTGTTATTCCATCCTTACCAAGAAAGGTTTCACGATCTTTATATTGAGAAACAGCTGTAACAGAAGTATCAGATTCGCTCTGACTGATCTGTTGCGCTATTGATCGCTTCATGCTCAGAGGGTGTGTCAGTATCTGATGACAGACCCTCTATGCGGTTCGTCTAGTGGTTCATCTAGCCACATCAGTATCTGTTCTTCTGACATGACTTCTTCCCTGAAAACTTTTATATATTTTCATATCTGACAAAGAATGTCATGTACTCTGCATAAACAATTGCTTCATTCAATCTGCAAAACCCAATAAGAATACTTACTTTTTTTTTTATAAAAGACGTAACATACGCTGAAAACTTTCAGGAGAAAACAAATGAACACAATCGCATGTTACAAGTACAAGAAAGAGACTAAAAGTGAAGCAAGGCAGTATTCCACAAAAGGAGAAGTAATTGTTACATAAAGACCCCTGTATCAGAAAAAGTCTAAAACTGCACACCAATTCAAATAATGGCACAACTAGCAACTTATTGTTGAAATTTTAATTGCCGAATCACAGATTAATTGAAGCACAGGATATGAAAGAAAGCATTTCTAGACCAGTTCATTAGCTTCAAAATGTGGTGCAATATTGAACTAAAATCATAAATGTTAGATTTTTTATAACAATGTGAGTGATCACAGGTTAAATGCAACAGCTTTTAATTTGTAATATTGTTTACCTGCTGCATCATCATATTTCTACTTCCTTTCCCCATCATCCATTCCTATGATGTTATTTAATCTTTTTAGTTTAATGTTGATATATAATTTACACTATGTGATCAAAAGTATCCGTACACCTGGCTGAAAATAACTTAAAAGTTTGTGGCGCCTCCATTGGTAATGCTGGAATTCAGTATAGTGTTGGCTGACCCATAGCCATGAGACAGCTTCCAGTCTCAAAGGAATATGTTCAGTCAGGTGCTGGAAGGTTTCTTGGGGAATGGCAGCCCATTCTTCATGGAGTGCTGCACTGAGGAGAGGTATCGATGGAAGTTGCTGAGGCCTGGCATGAGAAGTCGACGTGCCAAAAACATCCCAAAGATCTTCTGTAGGATTCAGGTCAGAACTCTGTGCAGGCCAGTCCATTAGAGGGATGTTATTGTTGTGTAACCACTCTGCTACAGGCCATACGTTATGAACAGCTGCTCGATCATGTGGAAAGATGCAATTGCCATTCCTGAGTTGCTCCTCAACAGTGGGAAGCAAGAAGGTGCTTAAAACATCAATGAAGGTCTGTGTTGTGATAGTGCCACACAAAGCAACTGTGATTTGTCACTCCACAAAACTTTTTTCCTCTGTTCAATTGTCCAATGTTTATGCTTCTTACACCAAGCGAGGCATCGTTTGGCATTATGTGTGGCTTATGAGCAGCCGCTCGACCATGAAATCCAAATATTCTGGCCTCCCAGCTAACTGTCATAATACTTCCAGTGGATTCTGCTGCAGTTTGGAATTCCTGTGTGGTGGTAAAAAATTGAAAATGTAGTAAGGATTATGGGACCAAACTGCCTGAGGTCATCGGTCCCTAGGCTTACGCACTACTTAAACTAACTTACGCTAAGGACAACACACACACCCATCTCCATTCTGTGGGATGGTCTGGATAGATGTCTGTCTATTACACATTATGACCCTCTTCAACTGCCAGTGGTCTCTGTCAGTCAACAGACGAGGTCAGCCTGTATGCTTATGTGCTGTATGTGTCCCTTCACGTTTCCACTTCACTATCACATTGGTAACAGTGGACCTAGGGATGTTTAGGAATGTGAAAATCTTGTATACAGACATATGACACAAGTGACACACAATCACCTGACCACATTTGAAGTCAGTGAGTTCCACGGAGCACACCGTTCTGCTCTCTCACAATGTCTAATGACTATTGAGATTGCTGATATGGAGTACCTGGCAGTAAGTGGCAGCACAATGTAACTAATATGAAAAATGAATGTTTTTGGGGGTGTTCAGATACTTTTGATCACATAGTGTAGTTAATGAATACCTGAATTTCTATAAATCTTGTTCCCACTTTCATTCTGAATTTTTTTCCCTGTGATTCATTCTTAGCACTTTGCACCACATTATTAACATTCAGAAAGTTGTTAAATTTTTCTGTTCCACTCTTCTCCATGTGCACATGAGCTGCTGCTTTTCACCCCATCTTCTTTTCTACATTTCTCTTTCTTTTGACTTGCTGTTTATTGCTAAATGAAACTTCTAAATCTTTGAGTTCAAAATTCATCTTATTTTATTGTTTCATGTTAGTTTAACCCCTTTTCCCCAGTTCTGGTTATTTTCAGGTGAGTCTAAATTTTCTATTGTATGTAGCTTTTCCAGTAGTGATTATGAGTAGAAAATGTGTACCACTATAATAAACACATAATTTTATTTTCTTGTGACAGAGGTGGTTGGGTATTTGATGACTTCCCACTCAGCGTAGATGTATGGAATGCTGTGCAGACTACTGGGCATTTACCATATGCTGTTGTTTGTCTCAGAGATATGGAAGAAAATTTTGCTTATCTTATGGAAAAGTATGAAGAACGAAATTCAGCTGAAGTGTCCCCTTCAGGTAGAACCACAAAACAATAATTTAACATTTTAATAAACTTAATTGTTGCTTATTGATGGAGGTTATATCATTATTAAGAGAACATGTAAATAGTTATGTTGAAATGTTTCATTACGCTTTAAGAAGACTATAGATGTCAGTTTAAGTATCAAATATTCATTCTTCTTCACAATGTTCTCTTCACCCATGTCTCTCCCTTCCCATTGGAACCTCCACTTTCCCGTCCTTCCTTTGGCCCTACAATAGACACAGGGGCTCTCCATTACATGTGAAGTCAGGGTATGGTCCCATGTTCAGAATTTATACAGTTATGAAACACTTGGAGTTAAATAAATGTAGAACGAGAACACAAAAATATAAACTGCATGGCAAGTCCAGAAAATAAGGTATGTTGGTACTTCATGGACAATGCTTAAAGTAGAGTAGCCTCTTTCACTCCTTTCTATACTCACTGTCTGGTGCTAGTAAATCAGTAAGTTAGTGCCATTTCCTCACATATTTGATTTGTTGTGGATTGAAAGGTGAGGCAGTTCAACAACTGTTTATTACACAACTTAAAAATATACTATATAATAAAAATTAGAGAAATCCCTTAATTTGTAATGTTATACATTTTCTGATGTCAAGAGATTTTATCTCACTCAAAATCATAGTCAAATGATGTAAATCTGTGGCACTCACTAAATGAAAAGAGCTTTTACTTAGAAATTGTGTGTAATTTTCAATAAAGGCAGAGCAAATATTAATGAGTCAATGTCTCATCCATTCTGGTACAACTACTGCATGCCAGCAACATGTCATGCTTTTCATTACTTTTATTTATTTCCTGTTAAGTAATGTTGCAGTTAACTTTGGCTTTATTCTTGGTGCACTAAATTATTTGTTTATGGTGTATGGTGCTTTAAAGCCAAATTATTTCTATCTTTCACTTGGCTTAGAAAATAAATGTGTGAATTTGTGAACTATGTAAGATGTTAGTATCACTTTCCCTAGAAAATATGAATAAAGGTAATGAATTCAAGAGTAACTGATGAAAGAGTGCTCTGCCTTCAGGGCACTACACAAAATTCAGGCTTCATGTTGTGAATAGGCCTTTCAACCTGCATAATTTCCAGAATCACTCAAGTGCAGCAACAAATATAAAAATCAATCATGCAGACTTGAAAGACAGTGACCCCCATTGCATGCTGCCAGGTCTGTCACCTACTTACTAAAAATGATCATAATCTCATTTATTTCACAATTACAGACACCAACAACCATCATGACCAAATATACAATTTACGTAAAATGAAGTAGAAAATTTTAAAGGCAGAAGTCAAAATACCAGCAGGTGATCAAAAAGTCAGTATAAATTTGAAAACTTAATAAACCACAGAATAATGTAGATAGAGAGGTAAAAATTGACACACATGCTTGGAATGACATGGAGTTTTATTAGAACCAAAAAAAAACAAAGTTCACAAAATGTCCGACAGAGGGCGCTGCACAGGAAAACTTCAGTGACTGCGCATAACAATCATGTATAAAAGGAGCTGTAATGAGAGAGAGAATCAGATGCGCCAGCAGTTGCAGCATGTTGATGGTACCTGAAAAGTTGCTTTTAGTGAAGCTGTATTATCAGAATGGGGAATGTGCTAGTTCAGCGTTATGATCCTATCACCATAGGAACGGGATTTGAATGGATAAAGGTCTGTTGACAAATGCAGCTGTGGCGAGAATGATTTCGAAGTTCAAAGCCACGGGTTGTTTAGACGATAGACCCCGTAGTGGCCAATCGAGCACATAGCGTAATGCTGCTGAGAAAGTTCAGGAAGAAATGGAAACAGTAGCGGGTTCGTCTATGCACAGGGAAGTCAGCGCTCATGCAGTTGCACGTCGCACCGGCATTCCACACACTACTGTTTGGTTTGCACTTAGGCGAACCTCTGATGCTATCCGTACAAAATCCATAGGAATCATGAACTGTTACCTGGCGATTTAATGAAGTGGAGGGCATTTGCGGTGAGGGGTTTCAAAAGATGGCAGAAGATGAAGATTGGTTGAGTAACATGTTGTGGAGTGACGAAGCTCATTTCTCGCTTCGAGGGTCTGTCTATGCCCACAACTGCATAATTTGGGCTACCAAAAATTCTAGAACTGTCGTGGGAACTCCATTGCACAATGAGAAAGTCACGGTATGGGTTGGATTTACCGCATCTACCATTATCGGGCCTTTTTTCTTTGAGGAAATGTGTGATGCTGGTTTTGTAACTGCTACTGTGACGAGTGAGAGGTACACGCTGATATGTTACAGAATCGCATCGTCCCCAGCTTGGCTGATAAACACCTGCTGGAACGTACAATATTTATGCAGTATGGTGCTCCACGTCATGTTGTTAGACGTGTGAAAGATCTCTTGTGCTAGTCATTTGGTGATGATTGTGTGCTCAGCCGCCACTTTCGCCATGCTTGGCCTCCCTGGTCCCCAGACCTCAGTCCATGCAATTATTGGCTTTGGGGTTACCTGAAGTTGCAAGTGTATTGTGATCGACCGACATCTCTAGGGATGCTGAAAGACAACATCCAACGCCAGTGCCTCACCATAACTCCAGAAATGCTTTACAGTGCTGTTCACAACATTGTCCTTGACTACAGCTATTGTTGAGGAATGATGGTGGACATATTCAGCATTTCCTGTAAAGAACATTATCTTTGCGTTGTCTTGCTTTGTTTTGCTAATTATTGCTATTCTGATCAGATGAAGTGCCATCTGTCGGACATTTTTTGAACTTTTGTATTTTTTTGGTTGTAATAAAACCCCATGTCATTCCAAGCATGTGTGTCAATTTGTACCTCTCTATCTACATTATTCCGTGATTTATTCAGTTTTCAAATTTATACTGACTTTTTGATCACCCGGTACATCCACAGCAAGGAGGTTGATTTGATGTTGGAGCCAAAGCCATTGAATTGGTGTGAGCATTGCAGACAGTGCAGAACAAAGCGATCCTAACATTTGTTAGGAAGTCAGAAGGGTTTAAAATTTCCAAGAGTCCTGCCTTGCAGTTCTTAAGATGCAGAACAAGGCAGAGGAGAAGAAATTGGAATGGTTCTTAGGGGAAACAGAATGACAGACAAGACTCTGTTTCTACCAAACAAACAATAATAATGAATTATAACACTAACAAGAGTAGAAAACTGGGAGACACACATCACGGACCCAGTGGTAACAGAAATTTATGTGTTTCCATACAAACTCCAAAAAACAAGGTTTGATCACCCTCTGCATTATCAACATTGAGATGATATGATGGCACACTGATGACAGTCTGGGAGACATTAGTGCAGCACATACTGAGAACTCTGATGGAGGAAGATATAACAATGAAAGACTCAGAGTATCATCAGTACCTTTGCACTGAATTGCTGGTGCAATATGTGAATAGAAGGATTGTGCTTCCGTTTGTCCAAGAGGGAAGTGAGGCTGGCAATAATTAAGGTAAAGAAGAAGAAAGCACCTGTGCCAGACAGAATTATGACAGAAATGTTGCATCAGCTAAAAAACCAAATTGTTCCAATTCTGACAGTGTTATTAAATGAATGTCTTTTGCTAGTATGGATGTCCAGAATCTGGAAAATCTCAGATATCATTTTACTAAGAAATGGGAAGATGAAGACCCAATGAAGACGAAATCGTACAGGCCAATTTGTTTGATGAATGCTGTAGCCAAAGCTTCTGTGTCGCTGCCTGAGGGCCATTGGAATGAGTCCCATGCTTAAAGTTTCAAGAAAAGGAAAACCACCAGGGATGTGGTAAATCACAGTATGCATATTGGAACATATTATATGATAAGTGTGTTATAAGCAGTATGATTGATATTGGAGTGAAACTAAAGTAATAAGTTACTAAGATAGAAGGAACTTGGCGGCTTTCAGTCGATAGTACTGAACTGAAGGACTAAATTACTCCAGGAGTAAATTTTTCATTTACTACCAAAGTAAATTTATTTACTCCATTACTGGTGGAGAGCACCATTGAAGAGCACACTACTACATTAGTAACTTAAGCAGGAAATAAGGCCAAAATTTACTCGTAGGCAGCAGTAAGAGTAAAGTAAGAGAGTAGGGTGTTATCTTTGAGTTCTGTGTTTTAAGTGTCGAATTCTATGGATTACCTGGACTACAAAGAATATATGCATATGGAGAAAGAGGTGAACATCCCAAGAATGAGTGTTGTATAGGAGAGAGGAGACCCATTCTAGATGTATAGTGACAGTGTTTTCAAACAGCGGTCTGTGTTTTGTAAGGAATCTTTTGAGTAGCTACTTGGTGTTGTGTAGCTGTAACTGCAGCATAATTCTGACAGGAACCATGCTTTGTCTCCTAGGCTGCGACTTCTTTGTGGACTGCAAATCTTTTGCACAGGTACTTATCAAATTGTAACAGGGGATCTCATTAATATCTATCGTACTACTGTTGGAAGAGCTTTTAACAGTGTAATAAACAGTTTAATTGCCTTCAAGCCACTGTATGTGTCCATGCCACAGAGCCAAGAAAATATATCGAAGGACAAAAGGGAATTCTATTAAACTTGTGGATTCCCAAATGTAATAGGGGCCATAGATTGTGGACATATGCCCATACTTTTTCCTTCTGGAGCACAAGTAGAACTATGCAGAAGTTGCAAGAATTTCTTTTCTATCAATGAACAAATCATCAAACAATGGGAAATCCAAGATGGAATGTAACAATATTAGAGAAGGAAAGGTGCTACTCACCATATAGTGGAGATAGGCACGATAGGCACAACAAAAAGATTCACACAATTATAGTCTTCAGCTATTAAGGCCTTTGTCAGCAATAGACACACATACACACATGCGTACACACACTCACGCAAACACAACTTGCACACACGTCTGCAGTCCCAGAGAACCAAAACCACACTGCGAGCAGCCGCACCAGTGCATGATGGGAGTGGCAACTGGTTGGCTTTTTTGCATTGTATACCTCTCATATTAAGCCCATTTTTAAGGAATGAAGCTCATCTGCTTTTTTCAACAACTCTTGGTTCTTCACTACAACCGCATGTTCTCTCCCTCTTTTGCTGGGCACCTGTTCTGATAAGCTCCCACCAGAGAATGCTGGCCAAGTTTCATGACTTTGGGATAAGTTCCACCTTCAGCAGTTTCACTGCTATCTTTGAGCAGTTATCATTGAAGTTACTTGAAAGTATCACATTATATTCTGATGTGTCATTGTCATTAACTACAGTTATCCCCCAAAACTTGTTGGATCATATCAACAACCATTTGGCTTATATCACCGATCTTTGTCTCACCTACTCCACTGCCAGTTTGAAATTGTTCTTGATTACATTTAGCTTTCATTTTCTTTGCTTTTGATTTTGTGATCTTGATGTAAGAGCTTCTGTGTTGTATTCAATGTGTATTTTTTCCCAAGCATCATTTTTCCTTTTTAGCATGTTGACATTGTGCTTTTTAGATTCAATAATAGTTATGCACTTTTTCATTATTCCAGCAAACCACTCTTTTTCATTTTCTGGTATGTTTTTTGAACTTTTTTGGCTACCTCTATGTTGCTGCTAGCTTGTATCTCAAACTGGCGCTTAAATTAATATGTGTCACCAACTTTCATTGTGCATTGGTAACTGTAGATGGTGGGGTTTATTATAGATTCATCCATTAATAACATGTTTCTTTTTCATAATATACAGATCTTATAAATTAGTACAATAGCATTTCGATTTTCCAATTTTAATAATTCAATTTAATAATCATTTCTAGCTTCCAAAATTATAGCGATGAACATAAATTACCCAAAAGATGATGCAATTGTGTCTGCCGACAATCAATATTTTCCGACAGGGAACATAATGCACATGCAAGCAGTGTGCAGAAATGGCTTACTTTTTTAGTAAAAAGGCATTACTACTTTAGTTACAAGTAAAGAAGTAAATAGAAATTGAGCTCTCCAACAGTTACTAAAAAAGGGTATTACTACAGAAGTAATTTACTATAGTAGTGCAGACCAAAGAAGTAAGAGTTACTACAAGAGTTATTTATACTAATTTGGTGCTCACACCCTTAGTATTTGGTGTATAGGACATATTTTAAAGACATCAGGATGAAAGATCTATATGTTACTAAAATAAACATTACCAGGATCAAGAAACCACACAATCGGAATAGGCGATAAACCTGTGAAGAGAAAAGAAGTATGAGGATTCCTTGGCATCACCGCTGTGAAAATAAAAACTTTCATGCATACATGGAAATTGTTTGCCAGAGATTCTGAACAAAATACTAACAATTGGCCAAATAAGTTTTTAGCTGTGTCTAAGTGGTACCATGATGCAACCGTGATTAGTATTAGGGGCTAAGCATTGAGTGTATGGGCTAACAGAGCAAGAAAGGTAAAGATTACACAGCCTCTTTGGCAAGCACAGAGAAGAGCACTTCTGCAACTGACAGATCACTGAACAAAACTGTATGAAAGTTGCACAATATTGGCTCAAAAAGGCCACCTATGATAAAGTAGAGGAGTTACTGATCATAATAGCCACTTTGAATAAGCAAATAAGGGCATTCAAAGATAATGGCAAAAAATCTGAGACACGGTACACACAGGGCAGATAACCTGCTAATTATTTCCTAACACAAAAGAAATATCAAGAGTGTCTTACTTAATTTTGATCAAGGGAATTGTACACTACATCTTGGTACATATTCTATATCCCAGCTAATATCTGAAAACAATCCAACACACCACAGACACTTTTGAACGTGGAGCAGTGAGCACCCTGGACTACATTGTGTCAGAGTGTGCTATTAGACAAGATGTTCTTTGATTATACATATATCTATAGCAAGAAATGTGGTGCTGTGGTACAAGCTGAACTTACTGACAGCCAAAATATCAACTTACGAACTGCAGGCCTACATAACTGAGAGACAACTAAGAAGAGGTCATATACCATGACAAAAGCAGATCCATGACAAAGCAGAACATTCTCTTACAACAACCTTCCAGAAGTAGGAAGCAGGCAGTAGGTGAACCTTGGGAAGGACCAGGAAGTATTTTCTTAGACCCTGACAGCCATCTCTCGATCTCTGCACCTTGGGTGACATAGCAGCACAGCCCCTGTGAATTCTGAGTTGCGCCTTAGTGGGTCAGGAACTATCTGCCCTGGTAAAATGAGGAGATATTATTTGGTTCTCAGACCAAGTGCATTAGTGCAGTGTTGTACAATATAATGCAGTCTAGAATTAGAAATTACAAAGTTTGTGATGTAGCCTTGTAGCATTGTACAGTAGACCAGTAGCTAGATGTGCATTCTGGATCAGCATATATATGTGTGCCATATGGCCAAATGGTAGTATATGGATTTTTAATTTTTTATTTTTTAAGTAGCTATTTTATGCATATTACTTTTCCATAAGCACCATAATGCTGAGTTATTCTATTGGTCTGTTCTTATAGACAGATAATAGACTAAAAGAAACTAGCAAATAAGTAAAATAAAATAAGTTCCTGCTGCTTTAATAATAGTTATAATAAACAACCATCACTCTCTGGACAAATTTATCATATTCCATCCTGTCTTCCCATTTTCTATTTTCTTCAGTAGTTATCCCAAATAACCTCTGTCACTACATTGACTGTCACCAACCTACACAATTTTTTTTAAATAAAATAATTACTTGAATGTAAAACTTTGAGATCCATCTCTTTTGTTTGTGTGTGAACAGTAATATTTTTTAGCCTGGTAATCGATCTCTGTGTGTATTTTCGTGTATTTTCACATTAACAATATAAAAGGACAGTTAAAAAAATTATGTTAAATTACCCAAGAAGTTTTACACATGCAAATGTTTTATTCCACCTTTGAGCTTATTTACATGTAATTCATGTCATCAGTGTTAACACAATATTAATATCAATAATAACAATACAAACTTGAACAAATATTAACTACAATGTTATAATCCAAGATGGATACAGTACATATTTAAGCAGATATAAATAACAGCAAAAAGTTTCCTAACAGACAATTACAAGATAAATGAACTTCATAGTTCAGTGAATGACAAATAAATAATCAAACAGATAATTAAGAATAAGTAAATGAAAAGTAATAAAATAGTTGCACTGTGTGGTAAATGTATAGTTTGCAGTTAATTTATTGTTCATTCTCATAAGGAAAGTGAGTCATTTGTCACATACTCAAGGAACTCTTGAGCAGAGTAAATTACTTTACTTTCCATCCACCTTGAAAGACTAGTTTTAAATTTATTTACTGGTAGGTATTTTCAGATAGTTTGTTGAAGTAGACAGGACCAAGATATTTGTAACTGTTGCATGTCTTTGCAAGACTAGCATATGGCACATTAATGGTATGTCAGTTTCTTATGTTATGGTCTTGATCTATCCTCCTTAAGTCAAATTTACTCAGATTCTCTTTAACGAAGACAAGGCAGTTGTAAATATACAGGCCAGGCACTGCCATTTAGTTTCTTAAAATAATTTCAACATGGTTCATATGGGCTAAGTCCTGCTATGCACCTTATGCCTTTCTTTTGATATTTAAACAATAATTTTGTGTCTACGGAATGGCCCCATAATAGTATTCCATAGTTCAGATGAGGATGGAAGAATGCAAAATATGCATATAAGAGAAGATCTTTAGTGACACTGCTCCCTCATCTTGTACAACAGATAGATGACGTATGGCAATTTGCCACATTACTTCCCTGTGTGGGTAACCCAGCTGAGCTTTTGATCAATGTGAAGTCCTAATAATTTTACTTTTTTGTTGTCATCACTGGGAGCATTCAGACTGAATACAAAGCTTCCGTTTTACTACCTTTCTTCTGCAGTACATTTGCCTCAAACTAAGTAGTGCATCTCTCCATTGCCACTGCCATGCTGTGTTGCACATTTCCAAGGTTGGTACCACATGTGGTGAGTGTTGTGTCATCTGTATATAGCACTGCAGGTAAATCAATTATATAAATAATGAAAATGAAAGGTCCAAGGACAGACCCTTTACAACTGGGAGACCTTCTGACTTTTGATTATTTACCTTAACTAACTATTTTCTATTGTCCAAGTAAGACTGCATTACGCATAGAGCATTTTCTCTCACTCTGTAGTGGTAGAGCTTTTTTATGAGAATATTGAAGTAGATCATATCAAAAGCTTTCATAAGGTCCAACAGAGCTGCACAGATGATATTTTAATTTTCAAAACAATTGTATATTTTTGCTACCATACCTTCAACTACTTTGACTATAGAAAGGCTGCATCTGAAATCATACTGTAGCAAGGTATATCATTATGTTCAAAATATTGACTCATCTGTTTATGCATGCAGTATTCTATTACTTTTGGTATTATGAGTATAAGTGATATTGGTCATTAGTTATCTGGAGAGGCTGTATCTCCTTTCTTATACGGATTTAACTACAGATATTTTTAACCATTCCAGGCAATTACTTTCATTAAAAATTTAGTTGATTATTTTAGTCAGTGGCATTACAATTTGATATCTGATACCCTTAATAACATAATTTGAGAGACCATAGTGATCCTCTGCTCTAGAATGACTGTTTATCGCCTGCAATACAACACAGATGAACATACATTTTTGGAAATAATAATCCATTATTTTTAAGCTTTTGTTTGCCAGCTTAAAATGCAACACAGTGTGACAGCTACACTTTCTATAACCTGACTCTTTAACGAAAATAATTTTTCTCTGATCTCTCACACATTTGTCATTTGTGATACATGTATCTGAAATACACCCCCCCCCCCCCCCCCCCTCGCACCTCCACATTGATGACCTTGGTGGGGAGAGGCTTGCATCCCTCAGTCATACAGATAGCCGTACTGTAGGTGCAACCGCAATAGAGGGGTATCTGTTGAAAGTCCAGACAAACATGTGGTTCCTGAAGAGGGGCTGCAGACTTTTCAGTTGTTACAGGGCCAAAAGTTTGGATGATTGACTGATCTGGCTTTGTAACCTAAACCAAAATGGCCTTTCTGTGCTGGTACTGTGAAAAGCTGAATGGAAGGATAAACTACAGTTGTAATTGTTCCCGAGGTCATGCAGCTCTGCTGTATGGTTAAATGATGATGGCATTCTCTCAGGTAAAATATTCTGGAAGTAAAATAGTCCCACATTTGAATCTCCAGGTGGGGATTATTCAGGAGGACATTGTTATCAGGAGAAAGAAAACTGGCATTTTACGGATGGGAGAGTGGAATATTAGAGCCCTTAATTGGGCAGGTACATAAGAAAATTTAAAAAGGGAAATGGGTGGCTTAGATGTAGAGGCAATTAGTGAAGTATGGTGTCAGTGTCAGGAGAAACAAGACTTCTGGTCAGGTGAATATAGAGTTATAAATACAAAATCAAATAGGAGTAATGGAACAGTAGGTTTAATAATGGGGGAAAAAATATGAGTGTGGATAAGCTCCTATGAACAGCATAGTGAACGCATTTTTGTAGCCAAGATAGACCCAAAGCCAATGCTTACCACCAGAAGTACAAGTTTATATGGCAACTAGCTCCACAGATGATGAAGAGATTGGAGAAATGTATGATGAGATAAAAGAAATTATTCAGATAGTGAAGGGAGACGAAAATTTATTAGTCATGGGGGACTGGAATTCGATAATAGGAAAAGGAAGAGAAGGAAAAGTAATCGGTGAATATGGACTGGGGGTAAGGAATGAAAGAGGAAGCTACCTGGTAGAATTTGCACAGAGCATAACTTAATCATAGCCAACACTTTGTTTAAGAATGAGGAAACAAGGTTGAATGCATGGAAGAGACCTGGAGACTCTGAAAGGTTTCCAATAGGTTATATAATGGTAAGACAGAGATTTTGGAATCAGGTTTTAAATTGTATGACATTTCCTGGGGCAGATGTGGTCTCTGACCACAATTTATTGGTTATAAACTCTAGATTAAAACTGAAGAAACTGCAAAAAGGTGGGAATTTAAGGAGATGGGACCTGGATAAACTGAAAGAACCAGAGATTTTAGAGAGTGTCAGAGAGCATTAGGGAATGATTGACAAGAACAGGGGAAATAAACACAGTAGAACAAGAATGGGTAGCTTCGAGAGATGAAATAGTGAAGGCAGCAGAGGATCAAGTAAGATGATGGGTAGTAGAAATCCTTGGGTAACAGAATAGATATTGATATTGAATTTAATTGATGAAAGGAGAAAATATAAAAATGCAGTAAATGGAACAGACAAAAAGGAATACAAACGTCTCAAAAATGAGATTGACAGGAAGTGCAAAATGGCTAAGCAGGGATGGCTAGAGGACAAATGTAAGGATGTAGAGTCATACATCACTAGGTGTAATATAGATACTGCCTACAGGAAAATTAGAGAGACCTTTGGACAAAGAGAAACACCTGTATGAATATAAAAAACTCACATTCTAAACCAGTTCTAAGCAAATAATGGAAAGCAGAAAGGTCAAAGAAGATGTACTTGAGGGCAATATTGTGGAAAATGGAAAAGGCTGTAGATGAAGATGAGAAGGTAAATATGATACTGTGTGAAAAATTTGACAAAGCACTGAAAGACTTGAGTCGAAAGAAGGACCCAGGAGTAGACAGCATTCCATTAGAGCTACTGATAGCCCTGGGAGAGTTGGCCATGATAAAACTCTTTAATCTTGTGAGTAACATGTATGAGACAGGTGAAATACCCTGAGTCCAAGAAGAATGTAATAATACCAATTTCAAAGAAAGCAGGTACTGATAGGTGTGAAAATTACTGAACTACCAGTTTAATGAGTCGCGGTTGCAAAATAATAACACAAATCCTTTGCAGGAGAATAGAAAAACTGGTAGACGCCAACCTTGGGGAAGATCAGATTGGATTCCAGAGAAATGTAGGGATAAGTGAGGCAATACTGACCCTATGACTTCCCATAGAAGTAGGTCAAGCAAAGGCAAACATATTTTTATAGCATTAGTAGGCTTAGAGAAAGCTTCTGAGAATATTGACTGGAATACTCTCTTTAAAATTCTAAAGGTGGTAGGGATTAAATACAGGGAGTGAAAGGCTACTTACAACTTACACAGAAACCACATGGCAGTTATAAGAGTTGAGGGGCACGGAAGGGTGTGTGTGTGTGTGTTTGAGGTTTACGGGCGCTAAACAGCGTGGTCATCAGCGCCCAGCACGGAAGGGAGCAGTAGTTAAGTGAGACAGGGTTGTAACCTATCCTCAATGTTATTCACTCTGTACATTGAGCAAAAACTAAGGAAATGGAAGAAAAATTTGGAGTAGGAATTAAAGTCCACGGAAAAGAAATAAAAACTCTGAGGTTTGCTGTTGACATTGTAATTCTGTCAGAGACAGCAAAGGACATGGAAGAGCAGCTGAACAGAATGGAGAGTGTCTTGAAAGGAGGATATAAGATGAACACCAACAAAAGCAAAATGAGAATAATTGAATGTAATTGAATTAAATCAGGTGAGGCTGAGGGAATTAAATTAGGAAATGGGACACTTAAAGTAGTAGATTAGTTTTGCTCTTTGTGAAGCAAAATAGCTGATGATGGTCGAAGTAGGGAGGATATGAAATGTAGACTGACAATGGTGGGAAAAGTTCTGAGGAAGAGAAATTTGTTAACGTTGAGTATAGATTTAAGTGCAGGAACTGCTTCCTGAAAATATTTGTATGGAGTGTAGCCATGAATAGAAGTGAAACATGGATGAAAAATAGTTTAGACAAGAAGAGAATAGAAGCTTTTGAAACAATGCTGAAGATTACATGGGTAGTTCATGTAACTAATGAGGAGGTACTGAATGGAAATGCGGAGAAGATTAATTTGTGGTAAAACCTGACTAGAAGAAGTGATCGGTGGGTGGGACACATTCTGAGGCATCAAGAAATCACCAATTTCCTACTGGTGGGAAGTGTGGCGAGTAAAAATCATAGAGGGACACCAAGAGAGGAATACATTAAGCAGTTTCGGAAGGATGTAGGTTGCAGTAGTTACTGGGAGGTGAAGAGGCTTGTACAGGATAGAGTAGCATGAAGAGCTACATCAAACCAGTTTTAGAGCTGCATCAAACCAGTGTTTAGACTGAAGACCACAACAACATATGTAAAATCCAGAAATTCTTATGCAAACAGTTATTTTCAGAACTTTGTAATTCAGTGTATAATGGACAGTTTGCGGAGAACAATTTAGATAGTTCATGTAGAAAACTTTCACTTTGGAAAATACTCAGAATTGACAATATGTGAAATCCACATCTGCTGCCAAAATTGGACCCTGCTGATAACTTTTTTTATTTCTTTTTATTTTTTACGGATTACTGTGCCATATTTGAAAGACCTCATCCCTACATTACTAAAACAGACTTCTTATCTTTATTCGAAACTGTCAGTTTCGAGAATATTGAATTTTAAAATGTAATTCTTTCAGGATTTTAGTAGTGTTATTTTTGTATAGATTTAAATTTTACGTTTCCAAAAGTGTATAATTTTCTGAGAATAATATGTTAATTTATAAAATATTTGAAATTGAAAATTTGAGTTTCAGGAAAGTTCTTAGTGGGTGTTTGTAAATCCCAGTGTACACTATAAAGCTACTTGTTCGTCGAGCAGCTTTATATTTATAAACTTAACTTTTGGGGGTTCATTTTTAGATGAAGAAATCGGAGAATTCTTCACACTTCACATTATTTATTTACAGGCGTCACTTGTACAGACTCTCCAGCCGAAATCATCACAAACAACTGACTGACTCTGACCTCGCATCATCTCTGCTTATATAGAATTTTAACAATCACTCACAAAATATTGCATTATTAATTCTGAAGAATTTCAAAGTTACAATTAAAATGTACAAAATGTTTGCGAACAGACATTACATCCGAATAAGGAAAAATTAACAATATTAATTGACGTAATTTTTGTAGTGTCATCACTAGGTTTAAATATTAAAAATCGATATGGTTCTAATTACAATAATGTCTTTTGTGAATTTTGAGTTATTTAATTAATTACAGTTCGGTTCCAGATACTAACATTTAATGACATCACAAATTCTGCTTTCTATCAGACTGTATACAAGGAAGTTACAAATACGCCCTGAAATACGAAAAATCTGAACATTGTGTGATGCAAACAATTGGAGAGTTAATCAAAATGTGTTTACAAAGTACATTAATTTCAAAATAGGATATAAAATGAATAACAAGTACGAATACATTGCTTGGTAATCACTTAAAAAGCTGTTTCTCAAGATAATGAAGCTTTTTCTATACTAATACATTTCTTGTTCCAAATGATCGTAATTAGTGGCTCTGACCACTTATACCAATACTTCTACAGTATCTTATTATCCGTTACTTTACATTTCTTAGCTCACCCTGCTGATGAATCATTTAATTTGGCATTTATTATGTAATTCCGTTAATGACAACAATGACGACAATAAAAGTCTTTTCACAACGAATACAGAATATTACTAGTAAATGCGACAGACTAATATATAAATACACATAGGTACACATACAAATCCCTAGGGCACTGAATTGTCCAATAACTACACAGTTACATATCAAAAAACAGTTGGTATCAGTCATTTCAGTTAACCCACGGGTCGGGCTGTATTGTTATAACACTCAAGCTTCTGCTCCATAAGACAGAACCATCGTTTGTACACATATGAGGAATTCAAGTTAACTGTTATTTTGATTAATTTCTTTATCTAACATTAAGCTATAATCTGTACTTGTTCTGTCTTTTATGTTAATGTCTTAAATGTGACAGCTTTGTATTTTAATATTTTGTAAAATCTGTCCTACATGTGTCTTTAAATAAGCATCACACACAAAGCAACAGTCATTTAGCATTTTTTCATCATTATGTGAACTCCTATATCAACTGTTTGAGCGGTCCGCACTAAGCAATCAGTGAATTAACTTCATATAGTTTGTCCATGTGCGAAGTACCCAAAGGATCTGTATCTGTTGTTTGATGTTGCATTCAAGTGCCCCTTCATCTATTGTTTGATTTTGCATTCAGTTTTTTCATATCTTGAAGTTGTCAAGTTGTCAAATAAACTGAGGTTAACCTCTATGAGCACAGGGTGTTGGTTACATTTTCAAAAATATTGATAACTTGGGATCTGTGACACGTGGAAATCAGACTTTGAATATTTATGCGATTAAGTGACAGTGTTCGATTTCAACAATGAAGCATTTATAACTTACTGCTAATGCTGGAGCTAAAGACAGCAATGTTACAGGCAGTGTAAATGTTAACTAATATGACAGGTACTACTACTGTGCCACTCAAATGTATAGCTTTTCCATCCTCTAATGAATAAAGTGAAGAGAGGGATACTTACTGTCAGTGAAGGCAGTTACATTTTATGGCTTGCTTAATTTCCAACATGGAAAGACAAAAGCACATGGTGCTATCAGGAAATCACAAACTGTATTAGATATACAGAAACTTGGTGAAACTGTATCACCTACTATAGAAATTCAGTCAACTAATGAACTCAGTGGTATATGAATTGCCTAGAATATTTTCTTTAGAACCATGGCAGTGAAGAAAGGACATCAGTTAAGCTTATGCTGACAGGATCATTGTTGGTGGCAAAATGGGGCCCTTGCTAGAGGTATGCTTTAGCACTCTGCCTCAAATACACCACATCCTGTGTAAGTAAACCAACCAAGTGACAATTCTTTGGGAGTGCAGCCTTCTTAGGATGCAGCCCACCAAATGTTGTTTGATGTGCTTCTAGGCAAATGTTCAGTGATGCTACTGCATGGCACTGGTGCTTCTGTATCCTTACTAAAACAGTTCACTTACTTAAGGTTAGGCTCACTACCCATGGAGGCAGTCATGTTGTTATCAAAGCAAAACTTTAGTATTCCTACCAATGACGGTTATCGGTCACAGCCCAGAGATAAACACATCTTGCACTCAGCAGTCACCACCAGAGGCTTATGCAGGACATCACATAGGCCAATCCTCTCTCAGGGGAATAAGACCAGGCAGACAGCTGCTAGATCAGTCTTTGCAGAATACATTGTATGAGTTACTACCTGTCATGCCTTGCTGCTATTCAGATAACAATCTTGCTTTGCACAATGACTTTCTTGTTCCCACTATTGTTTGCTATTCAGTGTCCAGTTCATGACAACATTGGCTCTATATATGGAATACATGTCAGCATCGGGAGCATGGAGGAGCTCATTCTGTTCAAGACACCTCACTACATATGTACTCAGAATAAGTTATGAGATTCTACAACAAATTGATGTCAAAGGTATTAGATGGTTCTTTATTGGACTACTACTGCTACCCTTCTTGTAGATGGGTGTGACCTTTTGTTTTCTCTAATGTCAGGACATTACTTTTTAGTTGTGGAATCTGCAATAGTTTATAATTAAAAGAGGGACTAACTCCATCATGTGTTAAGTATAGATTCAATATATTAAAAACAAAGATTCCAAGACTTAGCAAGCGGGAAAGCACCGGTAGACAGGCACAATAAAATAACACACAAACACACACACACACACACACACACACACACACACACACACACACACACACACACACAATTTCGAGCTTTCGCAACCGGCGGCTGCTTCGTCAGGAATGAGGGAAGGAAAAGGAAAGATGAAAGGATGTGGGTTTTAAGGGAGAGGGTAAGGAGTCATTCCAATCCCGGGAGCGGAAAGACTTACCTTAGGGGGAAAAAAGGATAGGTATATACTTGCACACACACACACACACACACACACACACACACACACACACACATATCCATCCATACATACACAGACACAATCAGACATATTTAAAGGCCAGTATAGATTCAGACAGAGTATCCATTGGGCCCTGGACCTTTATTAACAATTTTACGATTTCAGCTTTTTCTCAAGCCCTCTGACACACCAATGTCACACATCTATGCAGTGCTGTAAGAATTAAATTGGACCAGTGCTTTTGTATTTTCCTTTGTGATGAAACATTTGAAATTGGAATTCACCATTTCTACTTTTGCTGTCTTACCCTCAATTTCAGTTCCAGTCTCACCCATGAGTGACTGGACACTAACTCTGGTGCAATTATGCCAATACCAGCTTTTTCATATAACCATAATTTCTTCAGGTTCCATGAGAGATCTTCAGTAATACTTTGCTGTGGTAGTCATTGAAGGCTCACACATTGCCCTATTGACAACCAAATGGATTTCACTCAGCATCTCCTCATCTGCAACCCTATGCTCTGTCTTTTACCTGTTATGCAGTAGTACCTGTTTCTTTAGATGTTTCTTTGCAGTGACTGACTGTGTACCAAGGAGGGTCCCTTAAATCATGAACTGTTCGCAGGCTAGATGCCGCAGAGGCTAAGTCTGAGTCGTTCATTTAAGGTAACCAATAAGTCCACCGCCGCTCAGAATTCTAAGTCCAGCGATAGACACGATCTGGCGACATTGTAGAATTTGGAACTGTCTGGAGGAAGTGTTGTCCTTTTCTTGGGATGCTGCAAGGCAGTAACTGCTTGTGGTCTAGTGGTAAACCGATTTAAATGGCAACAAGGTCACAGGATTTAATATGCTCCATTACCTTCCTTTTAAAAAAATCATTTTGGTTGTCTGCAAAAGTAGCCAATTTGATGGAGCTCAACAATAATAACTTTCACTTTCTAACCCACCTGTAATACTGGAAATCTCCACAATAGTTGTGTTACACAAGTCGTGGCTGTTCAAGACCAAGTTTATGCTCGGTAGTTTCCTCGCCCTACAGTGGCTCGAGCAGCTGTCTACCAGCAGCATGCCCTCACCAACTTTACCAGGCACTCTATGACCAGGTGAAAGCAGTGCTATGATTGTATTAATCAACTATCTTTTCCAATTTGATGTTCTTTTATATTGCAGTAACATACTGGATTTTGCATGCTCTAAACTTATGAATGTTGTTTCAGAGTTGTAAAACAGAGTCGCAAGTGGACTTTTCGCAAATGGATAAAAGTCTAACGTTTGCAACATATTGTTTCACTGGCTTTAACAGAGGTGTGGGGGCAGCAAGGTAGCTTGGAGCACTTGCACTGTGTGGGGTGAGTGCTTTTGGACAAAACACTTCAGCAAAGGATTTTACTGTTTCAAAATTCATCATTTGTCCTGTCATGACTCATTTTCTACATTCAGGAAATCTCAATAAGTGACATATGTGATTAACTGTGACCATTTAACCATAGTACGCTGCTTGCATTCAATATACAGGGTTCAGAAATTGGATATAGGTGTACAATAGGCTCTAACTGCAAGCAACAAAAATCGAACAGGTGACTATTACTGTATTTTAACTTGAACATCATTATTTTGCTCATTGAGAATTCCTATGCATTATTGTTACTGGTGTCTAGTTATGGCATCTTTATCTTAACTTCGTATAAGTGCTGGGTGCATGCACCCTGTGGCAACTGGGAAATCCAGGGAAAACTCAGGAATTTTGACATTGAGTAGGAAACCATAAAAAATCCAGGAATTTTTTAGAATTCAGGGATCTTTCATTGTTTCAGTTTTCTGTTAAATTTTTGTAATTTTGATTGGTAAGAACTGATACTCTAACAAAGGATTTCACTTTATCCTGCTACTGCAGAATAATTATGCAACGATAAAACATAAATGGACAAAAAACCAAAATAAAACTTAATTAGAAAGCAAAATATGTCATTTACAGCAGCAAAACACAGTGCAGTGCATGCACAAGCGTCTGCCAATGTCAAAATGTGTCAAAAGTGGGTATTAAGTCAGTATTAAGCCCCTATTATGTGATGCCCCTAAAGCGTACAACTATGGACCAGCGTCTCAAGCGTGCATATCTGTAACTACAGGCTGGTTCACATAGACCTATTACACCATCCACTTGGGATATACCAGGCACACATGTGTAGTAGACTGTGAGAATACATGAAACGCAAATGGATCTGTCTGATTTCTTGTAAAGTCATTCATTCTACCACACAAAACACAAGGAGGACCATGTGACATACTGGAATGTCATTCATTCAAATTATTTATGTGAGCTGAATGTTCCTATTTCATAAGAAATTGTTTTTACCATTATTTATTAAGTAATTGTTATTCTCTGGTGTAGGTTACTACTATTCTGAATTACAGACTCAACACTTAGTTTTATATTACGACACTTCATTACACAGGTATATGTATTAATACAGCATTTTGCACATGGAGGACTTGCTTGTTACACGCCCATATTACGTGATGCGCCTAAACCATACACCTATGCACCAGTGCCACTAATGTGCATACGTGTAACTACAGACTGGTTCACTTCCGACCTATTACACCACCCATGTGGGATACACCTACTGAGGAAGTGCAGCAGCAGATGATACATGCAAGCAGCAGATGATATGCATGAACAGAAAATAGAACTGTCTGGTGAAGTCATGTAAAGTCGTTTGTTCTACCGTGCACAACTCAAGGGTGACAGTGTGGTATAATGGAATGTCATATGTTCAAATAATTTCTGTGAGCTCAGGGCTACTATTTATAAAAAATTGCTTTTTATGAATATTTATTAACTAACAACCATGCCTCCATCCTTGCTACCTTCCCTGTTTTCCTTTCCCTGTTGCTTCATAACCTGGGTTGTGAGTAACTAAATCCACTTTCCCTTCTTCCCTTTCTTTCCCCTCTCTCCTCCCTGATGAAGGAATATTTATTCCGAAAGCTAGGAGCTTAAATTTTCGGTTGTTTTTTGTGTCTCTATCGGCTGTACTGAGCTGAGGTAAGTACTGGCCAGCCCCTCTATCTCTTTGTAGTAATTGTTTCACATCTTTATATGAGATTTTCCATTAATTAGTTAGATCACCTATATGGTCCACATTCTTCATTGTTTTGTCCCTTTTGTTAGCTATCACTTACATCTGTCATCTAAACACTTTCTCTTCTTCAGTGTTTTATTTTCGTCACCAACTGTGCTAGTTTCATTTGCCTCCTATTGTCTTGTTCGGTTTATAGTCCACTTCTCTTTTTCTATTTATTGATTTATTTATTTAACATTCCATTATTTAACATTCCATAGTTTTAACGTTCGTTATTCGCTGTTTTCCAGCCAACAATCACTGCCAACAATCTCTTCCACACCTATCAGTATCATCCAATTCCGTCGATTTCGTGTTGCTGGTGATATTTTCGTGCCATTGCCTATCTTTCTCTGCCACAGGAAACATTTTTTGGAACATTTCTGCGCCACCCGCGAACCTTTTTGCGTCACGCGCGATCTTTTTTGCGCACGCACGATCTTTTTTGCGTCACGCGCGATCTTTTTTGCGTCACGCGCGATCTTTTTTGCGTCACGCGCGATCTTTTTTTGCGTCACGCGCGATCTTTTTTTCGCTACTCGCTATCTCTGTTTTTGAGCAGCGTGTGTTCTTTTTCCCCTGATCTGGACATACTTGCTTGGTCTGGTCAACTTTTTCCGTATTTTTCTTATTCGGTGGTCTTTCTTTGGTATTTAACGTTACCAACACAATTTCTTTCTTTCTCGCCCTTCCTTCCGTGTTTTATTCCTTCTTATGATTACTATTCTAACTTTAGTTATTTAATTTCCCTACCCACCAGTTACCCACTATGTACCCTAATCCTATACCACATTATTTATATTTATTAACTAATTATTTTTCTCTTGTGTAGGTTAGTACTGTTCTGAATTACAGATTCAACAGTTTTATGTTATGAAACTTGGTTACACAGGCATATGTATATCGAAAGTTACATTTATACAGCATATTTCACATGGAGGATCCACTTTTTTTTGGAGCTATTGCCCTGGCAGTGACAGTAAATCTTCGGATTAGGGCAGAACGGTGACAAAAATGAAAAGTCAAATGATGTTGAGTTCGACTCTGGCTGAAAAGAAGGGACGATGAGGCCGGAAGAATTTCGGAGCTTTGTTAGGATGGACATGGCCTGTTTTGAGAAGCTGCTGCCTATGATAGAAGATGGAATCAGAAAGTGTGACACAGTCATGAGGGAGACTATCTCACCTTCTCGAAGATAGAATTATGTGTTTATACGTTTTGTGATAATAACAGCCTGATCACTGATAAAATACCAGTAAATGCCCTGTTATGTTGCCAACTGGTTGCAACATTATGTTTCATGGTAAATGGGGACTCTTAAAGAGTCTGGCTTTCAACCACATCGTAGCACATCCCACCATTTCAAAAGGTGTTGTGGGTGCATGCACTGCAATTTGCAGCACTTGAAAGGACCAATACTTAAAGGTGGTGTTATTTTTCCAAGTTTTGAATATACAGTGTATAAGTGCTACTTAGAGTTTGAATGATTGACATTCCAATATGTTGCACAGTTCCCCTTGTGTTTTGTGCGGTAGAACAAACAACTTTACAAGAGATCAGACAGCTCTATTTGGGTTTTGTACATTATCACTGTCTACTACACAGGTGAGCCTGGTATATCCCAAGTGGATGGTGTAATAGGTCTATGTATACCAGCCTGTAGTTGCAGATATGCACGTTTGGGGTGCTGGTGCATAGGTGTATGCTTTAGGGGCATCATGTAATAGGGGCTTTAGGACAAAGTCTGTGCAAATACCTCATAACAACAAACTGCTTCCAATGAACTTGATGTTGCAACGGTTTGTTTGTGCAGCTGCCAGCGGGCCCATGCACTTGCACAGTTGAGTCGTCTGTGAGCAGTACCTGCTCTTGCTTTTGACTACTTGTACTGCCACTGTTAGCTCTATTGGCAGTAGCAAGAATTACCCAGATGCTACCTAGAAAAATGTTTCTGGTGCACCGAAGTTGTCAGATTTGTGCATGCACAGAGCAGTCTGAGTTGCAGTGGGAAGTGCTGTAGAGTCCACATGACCCGTGTTTAGGATTAGTGATTTTGATGTTTTCCTTCATTTACACCTCTCATTTCAAATGAAAACAAACTGGATTCCTGTGGCTGGGAATTAGCAAGTGAATAAAGATACATTCACATATTATCAAAGGCTAAAATATATTATTAGTTTAAATTTCCCGATTTTATTTTATTTGCAGGTTATTGGCAGCCAAGCTTTAATTGCCTTGCAGAACAGTGAAGTTATTTTTGTCGATTTGCTAAAGAAATTTGGCTTTTATTAATCTTTTACACAGAGGTATGCATTGCGTTATGCCATAATAAAGAACCAGACATGAGATAATACATTACTGGTACTGCAAGGAAATTTGCAGCCCTAAAATGACAGTGAAAGGCTTAATATCAGGTTGGGGCTACTTCTTTGTGAATCTGGACATACGAATGTGCACTTTCAGGTGAATTAGGCATTTTAGTGTGGTTTACAAAATCCCGATGCTCTTGGAGTAACCTCTGATGTTCTGTTTCATTTATGACATAATGTAAGATCTCTTAATGTTATATAGGTACAAACATGTGGATTTCTTACATCATCGTAGCTTTGCACACGCAGTAATGCCATATTCTGGCGCTCTCTGACAACTACTGAAACCAATTCTTAACAGGTCACGGGAAAATATTGCGAATGGTGGTCTGAAAAGCATTGCATTCAAAGTAAATTGAATTATATTATGTGTGTGAATGTGCTTTGAATTTTTTAAATCAGAGAGCGTTGGATTCTTATTTAAAGCTTAGCACTCTGAGGGCCAGTCATTTGGAGAAATTTCAAGCCCAGAAGCACTGATATTTGTGTCCTTATTTAAAATTTTACTGACACATTGTGTATGATGTATATTAAAGTGTAACGCCCACAAAAAGAACAATATTATAAGTGAAAGCTTAGCTTTTCTTGTAGCTACACTATGTGTATTGATTTAAACCATTAACTTTTCCTATTTATGTGTTCACGGTACTGTGAACAGCAATGTTGGTTGCTGTTGGGTGACTAAATCATGTGTCCTGTGCTCTGAGTATCTGATATCATCAGCTGACAAGATCATGTGGAACCAGGTATGATTTTCTTACTAAAGCGCATCACAATCTTGAGTTCAGTGCTTAGGAAACTAACATGCTGTGTTTGGTTGAATTAAAATATATGGTTTCGCAATAGAAAAATATACAGTGTACATGCTGCTGCATATCAAACATCTTTCCAAAACATAAGCACTTTTTTTTAACCATTCGAAGGGCTGATAAGTTTTATGGTTCTGAGAGAATGTATACTGTCGCTTAACATGGAAAAAGTGTGTTTTTAACTGGGAGACCGGGAAAATTCTGGGATTTTTTTTTCCTTCTCCATGTATACACCCTGAAGAGGGAATCGATGGCTGAGCCATAAGACAAAGCAATATCCTTGAGCAAAGGGCAGTGTGAGTATAATATTTTGTGGCTGATGGCTGGATAAAGATGTTGTGCTCTATGAAGTCCTCCCCAGGTCACGTCTATCGCAGCTGGTATTTGTTGTGAACAGCTAAGAACTGTATTTCAGCTTACTATGTTAACCTTTCATGGCAGGTCTATTTCAATAAAACAGAAAGTACTGTAACACGAGCATGCCTATAACAGCACAAATAAATAAGATATTACTTATTCTGGACTTCGAAATGGTCTGTGTTTTTTTGCTCTCCTATGTCAAACTGAAACAAAATGCAAATTTGACATTTTATAGTTATAATTTATTTATTGATTTTGAATCTGATTGCCTGTCGCTCTGTCACGAAACAGCTAAAGAAATCTCTTCTTCATCAAGACTGGAACCGTGACTCAAAGCAGCCCTCGCTTGAGAAGCAGACACCATTATCTCTGTGCCTCTTTTTTATTATTATTATTATTTTTTATTTTTATTTATTTTTTATTATTATTTTTAGATCTCATTTTGTTCTATATTTTTCGTTGAATTTGTTTGGGGGGGGGGGGAGGGGGGTTGGGGGGCTGTCCGATGACACCCGTTCAGGTTCTTTGTTGATACGTTCACCTAGTTTTTTATTACAGAGGGTAGCTAACCCTCTACCCAAGCACGCTGAGCTACCATGTCGGCAGACACGTTATCTCTGTGCCTCCAAAGCACTGCTGTCATTGTGTGTTCCTTATTGCCCCAGTGATGGCTAGAAGTGATAAACTGCAATGTAAAAGATGAGATTAGTTGCAGTTTCGACATGGAATGACTTCCATGGACTCAAAAGCATAATCTGATAAACTGTTGTCTCACCTGTAAAGGAAATAACTCAGATTATTCAATCAATCTGTCAAGGAATTATCAAGTGAATTTATCACATAGTCATATCATACAGGTATTAACTTGGTGGTTACACCATTGCAAAACATATTCTACATTGTTGTCAAGTTTCAGTAATACTATGAGCAGGATGAATTCGTTTCATCAGATGATCTGAAACCAGGCATGGTAGTGAGCACGTCTTGTGTCTGAAAGATGCATCAAATGAGGGCCTGAGTACCAAATGTATATGACACATTTATAAACTGCAGTCTAGTTACTAATAACACTTTGGAGTCCCAGATTGCACATTAAACATCATAATTTAGTAACTGTCACAATTATTTCTTTTTCTGTTATAAACACATTGAAAACCGAAAATCTAATCCACCAGTCATGATGCACATGTCTGGAGTGGTTATACTGCATATGTTATGAGAAAGTAACATGTCTTTTGATCATTACAAACTTTGAAAATGTTTTTCTTAAGATTTCTGTCATTGGCCCCGTCCCCAAAACAGAACGACACACATGAAAGGACTGCTCAGCTTTCATTTGCAAAACATTAACATCCAGGGAGAGGCTTCATTAGCTACAAATAATGTTACATTCCAAATCAAGAACTAGCCAACAAGCAGCTCAAAAAACTGAGTAAAAATTGACACTAGCAAATATACATAGTGTTAGTTTGATTCGAACTACTGCCAAAGTGAAGGAATAAGGAATGAAAAATGCAGACAGTAATGCCTGGAACAAGTCATCCTTAAGCAAAACTGTCATTAAGCCTATAAATACTGAAAGAATGGAAAGTATCTACTCATATGATTGTACTATAATCACTGCTAATTTTTTGTCAGTAAAAGTGAAGAGCATTCACGTTGAAAAGCTTTTCAATTTGCATTACACTCAAGACAGAGAGATACCGAGATAATACGTTCACTATGCTGATTGTTGTGCTGATTTTCTGTGCAGTGCTTCACAATCAGTGCACAGTATTATTAACTGAGTCACTGATGGTATCATTTATAAATGACACCACGATACTCAGATGAGAATTACCAGGGTGTAATGCAATGGCACAGACGGACATAGAGTTCTTGTACTCGCAGAGACTATCTATACACTGCTGATTCATGATTCTAAGCCACCACTATGTTGGATTGTAGCTCAGACTTAATTTTTGCTCATGAAAGAGTGGCTCAGCAGTGTATGAGTAGCATCCTCACCCTAGTACCACAGGCATAACACAGATCCATTTTATGCTGGTTAATCATAGTAAAATGCCATAGGCTTGTGTCTTCCTGGCAGCACGTTCTTTTTTACTTTTTTCTTCTTTTGCAGCAGCTTTTCACCTTGTTTTGGAAGTGATAAACAATTGTTATAGTCTACCACACCATAATTAACTCCCACTCCCTCCCCACCCAACCACAACAACCATGGATGTTTCTTACAATCTGACACTTGATGCAGTTTTGTACCTACCTTATCAGCTTCTTGTTGTCAGATTTTTTAGTCTTTATTCTGCTGCTACTATGAAGATGAATATGTAAAAAAATATAAATAAATAAATAAAAATAAAATAAAATAAATTATTGTGATGAACTTCCAATGTCTCCATTCTCCAGCTCCACCATTCAAAATGCAGTGATAATGAGTGACATACATGCGCTTATGCTGATAAACAATATTATAGTATTAAGTGGCAAAGTGTGACAAACACCATCAATCATCTGATGATTAAGAACTAAAGTGTTTTGTAGGATTCTTTTTGTTGATTTCGTTGTGATGGTTTTCAGTTAAAATGGAGGAAGAGGAAAAACATCTGGCTTTAAACAACATTCCTAGTGGGATCTGAATGTATGGCTACAGTTGCAGCAAAACACAGCTAGTGAGATATCATCGAGAATGTGAACATTCTCTCATTATTTTAGTATAGGCTAAGGCAGAAATTCATTGTTATAATTATTTATTTTATGTTAAATTTAACTTATCGCAAACCATTTAAAGCATGTTTTGCTCTCATCAGGCGTTTGTTCATGCTGAAGATTGTTACTTAAAGATAAATTGTCTTTGCATAGAACTGTTATGTTCACTGTTGACTGTTGGAGTGACTCCTGGAGTATTCAATGGAAAGCGGTACCTGTGAGTGGCCAGAAATTGACTGCTAGCAGTGCCTTCTGCTGGAATGAAGCTGTGACTCATCATTTGTCTTGATTGGAATTGTGCCCTTGCGGGTTGCAGATAATGTTTTTCAGTTGTTGTGGAGTGGGTGGTACATGTTTTTTATAAGTCAGTTGTTCACTTACATTACTGGCATCCCACGCTTCATCTGCGTGCATGGCTCACTGTATGGGTGATTTTTGACATTACACTAGTGCACTATTTAATCTTGACACTGATTTGGATGTAGCTATTCCACACAGCCACCACCCTTAAACTTAGCCAGCATGGCAGCAATGAATTCAGAAAAAGTAGGTTTTCCATACAGTGAATTATAAGAGACATTGTAATTTACTCATAAAATGATCACCTTGTAGGTGAGGGGAAAATGTTAATTTTCCAATGCTGTATTGCAAATTATGCACAAATTATTCAGGCCTCTACATTCCAAACAAATGTCTAGTGACTTACGGTAGTTCAGCTCCAGTCCTGGAAGTCCCTCAACTTTCATTGGGTTGCCCGCCAAACACTTTTCAGGCGGAACTTTATATATAACTGTTTTTCGGACAGTACATGTATTGGGACTTTAACGGCACCTTTGCATTAGTCATTGCCTTGTGATGTGGTTAAACATGTCAAGTAATAGTGACTCAAAGTGAAACATCTATTGATTCAAGGAACTAATAGGCAGTAACTAACTGTAACATATAAAACCTATGCAATGACTGTCATTTCACTTCTGTAGCAGACAGTAATTTGCCTAAGCAGTTACCTGCAGAATTAATGTATTTACCATAAGAATTAATTCTGTGTCAGCTTATTACTAATGAGGTACGTGAGTCGCATATTAGATTGAGCAGTTTGACAGGTGCTTCCCTTCAAATGTTACGGTTTTTGGTTGTATTTTCTGCTTGTGGAGCAGGATGATGTGAACAGAGCCTCATGAGAAGTGCTGTCATAAGAAGGGAAGACAAATCAAGCTATCTTTATTTAAATGGTTCAAATGGCTCTGAGCACTATGGGACTTAACTGCTGAGGTCATCAGTCCCCTAACCTAAGGACATCACACACATCCATGCCTGAGGCAGGATTCGAACCTGTGACTGTAGCGATCGTGCGGTTCCAGACTGTAGCGCCTGGAACCGCTCGGCCACTCCGGCCAGCTTATAAATAGTTCTCACTAGACTAAGTGCACCAGCAGTAATGTCATGTAGAGCTGGTGGACAGCGTGATTCTGCCTCATTCTCTGAGCCCCCATACCATGCTGATCATACGGTACTCACTGTTAAGTAACTGCTGCTGATGCTTTGTCAACAAATGTGAGAAGCACCTTATGGATGAGAATTTAATATTCAGTATGTCTCGATTCTTGCATTTGACCTTAATAAATTCCTTACATCTATACACTAATGTGGCGTATCGGCTACTTTTTATTTGTATGGGAATTATCTAAGTGTAATTGCTGGAACATTTGACTGTTTTGAGTAATACTCAATTTTGGGATGAATATGACTCAGAAAGTCATGTTATATTGATTTTCAGTCCATCTCCTGTTGAATTACTGAATGCTGTCTGAACGATCTGACAACTATGTTGCCTCATGTGTAAATTCTGTAAAGTGATGTGGCAACTGTGAATCAGTGCTGAATGCACACATGCACAGAGATGTTCACTGCAGTGAAGGGGGAGGGGGAGATATTCTCCAGTACTCTTGATCGTTGAGTGTCCCCTTAATGAGTAAGGTTATATAAGGTTCATTCACAAGAGAAACTTTTTGTCCACAAATCCATAAAAAAATAATTTGTGAGCAGTAGTTGTGCATGAAAGAGAAGGGACTCTTGCGTTTTATAATGTTTATGATTGTGACTGCAATTAGAATCTGGTATCATATGCTTCACAACCCAAAAATGTTTTCTTCTCATTTCATATTGAAACAAGTGCTGTGATTTGAGAAAAGGAAATGAATTATATGCTTCTCAGAACAGCTATTTACTTGTGTGTTACTACTGAGAGCAGAAAAGCTGTTTAGTTCCTGCTGTGTGTGCTGTGTAAATTTTGAGGTCACCTCATCTTGCTTTGCGAGTAAGTTCTCTCCCTACTGGGGTAAGAAGAGAGTTTTCAATCATGAAATATATGCTTCTCAGAAAAGCAATTTATTTGTTTATTATTACAGAGAGCAGAAAATCTGTTTAGTTCCTTTTGTGTGTGCTGTGTAAATTTTGATGTCACCTCACCTTGCTTTGTGAGGTCTCTTCCTCCTGGGGCAAGGAGAGATATGGCAGTCACTGGTTAATATTCTTTCAGTTTGTATCTTAGCATGTGTTGGAGTGTCCATCAATTAGTCAACATAAACACATTAGGCACTGTTATCACTCTGCACTTGTTGCAAATCATGACATCCAGAGCACACTGTCTTTGTTAAATGTATTACTGACATAATACATTCCCCCTTGTATTTAATTAACATAATGTGCAGGACACGGGTTGGGTAAATATTAATTTTTTAGCATTCTGTCACAGTAAAAGACTTCACACTGATATACTGTTATTTGTATTGTCTCATTAATTTTACCTCTTAATGATATTTATTTATGAAATATTGTACCAAACTTGTTTTCCTTCTCATATAATACCTGAAAAACCATTAATTTTTATTAAATAAATTTGTGTTCCTCCTGTCAGCAGTAAAAGATCTTCTGCTTAAGTGAGAGTGCTGATAATATTGCCGTGGGCACCCTAAATGCATTATATGTAATGAGTGCATTACACCGCATAGGTTTCAGTTATCATGGCAGCTCATGGGAATCACAAGACAAGAGTTTGATTAGTTGTACTGATTGAGGACAGGGGTTAATGCTCGTCTGAGGTGGGTGAGAGATGCGGTGTCCCAAAAGTGATGGCGAGGCATTGGTGGAGAGACTATGTCGCCACTGGCTGTATCGGATGTAAAAGTGGTAAAGGATGACACCATGTGTCCAATGAGAGAGACAATCGACGTCTGCTTGACACCATTCATGCTAATCTGTTCTCAGTTACCAGCATCTAGGAGAGATTTCTGAGTTTCCTTGCAGTTCTAGAACTGTGAGGAGGAGGTTGAAAGATAGTGAGCTTTCATACTGAAGAGTTGCTGTAAAGTAACGCTTGACTATGTATCAGAAGATCAACCGCATGGCTTTTGCTGAAGAATACACTGCCTCTGACTGGCACAAAGTTATATTTTCTGATGAGAAAATCTTTTCTTCCCTGAATAATGCTCCAGTTCGTGTGAGACATCAACAAATTGATTGGGTGGAGTTTCATGTGAAACTGGTTTTGCATTATTTCATTACAGAAGATTCTTTATAGAAAATGGTTTTCCTTCTTTTATTGTTACATTTTTTTGATGCTGCATTTGTTCAGTACATGTTTGCGTTGTATTTGTGAGCTGTTTTATTGACATCAAAGTGTTCTGATTACTAGAGATGCAGTCTGTGAGGGGAACAGTTTAGTCTGAGGAATCTTATGGAAAGAGAAAGAAGTGGATGCTATTCTGTTGCCATTTGGGAGTATATCTTGGCTCAGGGAGCAAAGTCTCAGTGGTAAATTGAGGGCATTATCAACGCAGAAGCCTACATTAATATTCAGGAGGCCATAATGAAGCCAAGTGTTGAGATGTGTGTGATATTTGGAACACACCCACAAAATGTAGATGGGCCCTGCTGAATCACTTGCCCTCTGACTTTTCTACTCATAGCAACTTATATACCATCAATGTCCTTATACACAATTGAATGAGAATGATATGATGATACTGGTAACCTGCATTGCCAATCAGTGTTTTTCACGTATATTCTGAACTTTACAGTTATGAAGAATGATACAGCTTATCATGATAAGGGTTGAATCACTGCTGCAATTGTGTGGTATCCTGGTGACACAGTAAAAGCCATTGCAGGTCTTGGGAGCTATAATGGTAGAAATATGATTACTTGTTGCACATTTGAAGTGAATGAGGTGTACAACCAGGACATGAGCCAGTCATTTCACATCTATGATGCCATTTGTTGTTAGTACCAGGAATCATCATAAAATGAGTTAGTCAGAGTCCATTGCTGTACAGTTTAATGGTGATGGTGGTTGTAAAAATATTAATGTTTTTGGTGATGTTATGTGTTGTTATGACAATTAAAATAAAGTATCTTTCCATTTCTTTCCTTATCCCATGTGAATCTTTTTTCCTTTCTTTTTTTTTTTTTTTTAAAAAAAACAATACACATTGTTCTTGTCAAAAGCTGAGAAGCAATTCTTCTGTGCGAGGCACCTCTGGACATCTCTGTGAGGTCCAGTGCATGATCGGTGCATGTGCAGTACTGCACTATATGTGACCTTGAGTGTGGTGCTTGTGGTAATTTAATGTCATGAATCAACAGCATATATGTAGTCTCTGCAAGTGCAGTGGAATCCCGCATAGTGAGCATAATTCATTCCAGAAACTTACTCATAGTGCAAAACACTCTTTAAGCAAAACAATTTGACCCATATAAATTAGTGTAAAATACAATAATGTGTCTCATGCAGAAAAATTACTAAAATTTTTATAGTATTCATGCCATTTATTCAAAGAAAATTATACATACAGTATTATGTCCTTTATTATTCACAATAGTTAACTGATTCTTTTTTTATTAGGAAGCTATCTATAATCATTTGTTTCTGCCAACACTTCAATGCTTGGTGACAATGTGACACAGCATTATTATCATGTAAATTTGTAGTGCATGTAGCCACTGCTTTATTGGGGTTTCACTGTATGATGCAACCAATTGCCGTGCTTTCAGCATTTCTTATTGTGTCAGAAGATAATCCACTTCTAGTCCCGTGCTGTTGACCAAAGACACAGACTCACTGACTACATGATCCACAGGTACTCAAATGCCTCAGAGTCACATTTGACAATGTACTCTGGCCAAGGTTTCTTCCATGCAGAGGCGAGAGTTCTCTTGGTAACCCCATTCCCATGCCTTTTTGATCTTCTTGATTCAGGCAATGATGTCGGACTGATATTTCCAAAACTCTTTGAGAGTGAAATTAATAGCTTCAGTCAACACTAAGCAATGCTCGAAGAGTACTTTAGTGTAGAACTTCTTAAAGTTAGAAATAATCTGCTGGTCCGTAGGGTGGAGTAATGGAGTGATATTGGGAGACAGAAATTAGATCTTGATGAATTGAAATTCTTCAAAGAGGTTGTTTTGTAGGCCTGGAGAATGGGCAGGAGTGTTGTCGATAATAAGCAAGACATGAAGTGGCACATTCATCTCAAGCAAATATTTTTTCCACTGAAGAACCAAACACTTCATTGATCCAATCACAAAAAAGATATTGCCACCCAAACCTTGTTGTTAGAAATCTAGATCACAATTAACATGCTCTTTTGGAATTTACACTTCTTGAAGGCTCATGGAGTTTCCACCCAAACCTTGTTGTTAGAAATCTAGATCACAATTAACATGCTCTTTTGGAATTTACACTTCTTGAAGGCTCATGGAGTTTCTGAGTTGTAAACTAGCAGCAGTTTAATTTTCAAATCCCCACTTGCATTGGCACAGAATAGCAGTGTGAGACAGTCTTTCACTGCCTTGTGACCAGGCGATGCATTCTCCTCTGCTGTTATGAAGGTATGCTTCATCATCTTCTTCCAGAATAGACCCGTCTTGTGACAGTTAAAAACCAGTTGTGGCAGATAACACTCAGAATCTATGAGCATCTTGAAGTTGTTCATGATGTTCTCTGCTGCCTTTGTGTCTTAGCTGGGTGCTTTGCCATGCCTCATAATTCTGCAGATGATGGTTCTCTCTTAAACGTCTCGAATCACCAATGGCTTCCTGCAAACATTTCTTTGGCTGCTGGTCATCCTGGCATCTTCTTAATGAGATCGACAGAAATCATTGTTGCCTTCTCACAAATATGATGTTCATATTAATAGTGTTACCTTGCAATTGCTTTTCATTTATCCATATAAAGAATAACCTTTTGACATTGTTCAGAATATGAAACCATTGGTTAGATGCTCTTGTCACTCCCTTTGAAGCATCTATCTCCTTAATCTTGTCCTTGTTCTTGAGTACAGTGCAAATATTTGATGTATGTGTGTGCTAAATCAGCAGTGCTCGCACCACGTTCACATTTTCCAGTGATTTTACATTTCATTTCTAAGGTCTGTTGCACATAAATGGCCGGTGATGACACAATAATTGCCGTTGCCCATTGATGCTCATTAAGCAAGTCATTATTTTAAAATTGTTTTGCTTGTTATGCAAATTATGTGTTATGGGAGGTGCTCATTAAGTGAGGTTCCACTGTACTAGAATTGTCTACCCATCTGTGCCATCATATTACACCCTGAAGATTCTTGTCTGAATATTGTGGCATGATAGAGGCATTGTTCATAAATGATCTCATTGGTGACTCAGTTAATAACATGGTGCACTGACTGTGAAGCATTGCCTAGAAAAGTAGTACAACACTGAGCATGGTGAACACATTGTAGTCTCATCATCTATCTGGAATATAATGCAAGTTGAAAAGCTCTTCAACTTGATGCTCTTTGCTTTCACTAACAAAATCCTAGCGAGGTTATTCTGTAATCATTATAAATAGATACTTGTTATTCTTTCAGTATTTATAGGCTTAACGACAGTTTTGCTTAAGGATGACTTTTTGCAGACACTACTGTCTGCATTTCTCATTCCTTATCCCTTGTCCTGACGACAAATGGTTCTCCTTTAATGTTAGCAGCAGCTCAAATCAAACACTGTGCATATTCGCTGGTGTCAATTTTTACAGTTTTTTGAGCTCGCTTTTAGGTTAATTCTTGGGTTGGAATGTAACATAATTCATAGCTAATGAATCCTGTCCTCAGATGTTCACAGTTGCAATGAAAGCTGAGCAGTCCTTTCATTTGTGTTTTCTGTTTTGGGGATGGTGCCAAAGACAGAATTATTAAGAAAAACATTTTCAAAGTTTGTAATGAACAAAAGACATGTTACTTTTTCATAATGTGCAGTATAACCTCTCCAGACATGAGCACCATGTTTGGTGAATTAGCTTTTCAGTTTTCAATGTGTTTAGAACAGAAATAATTGTGACAGTTACTGAATTATGATGTTTAACCTGAACTAAGAGCATCTGAACTGTTATTAGTGACTACACTGTAGTTCATAAACAAGAATGAAATCCATTGACATTGTTGTTGTTGTTGTGGTCTTCAGTCCAGAGACTGGTTTGATGCAGCTTTCCATGCTAACCTATCCTGTGCAAGCTTCTCCATCTCCGAGTAACTATTGCAACCTACATCCTTCTGAATCTGCTTAATGTTTCATCTCTTGGTCTCCCTCTATGACTTTTACCCTCTATGCTTCCCTCCATCACTAAATTGATGATCCCTTGATGCCGTAGAATGTGTCCTACTAACCGATCCCTTCTTCTAGTCAAGTTGTGCCACAAATTCCTCTTCTCCCCGATTCTATTCAGTACCTCCTCATTAGTTACGTGATCTACCCATCTAATCTGCAGCATTCTTCTGTAGCACCACATTTCGAAAATTTCTATTGTATTCTTGTTCAAACTATTTATCATCCATGTTTTGCATCCATACGTGGCTATACTCCATACAAATACTTTTGGAGAAGACTTCCTGATGCTTAAATCTATACTTGATGTTAACAAATTTCTCTTCAATGCTTTTCCTGCCATTGTTGGTCTACATTTTATATCCTCTCTACTTTGACAATCATCAGTTATTTTGCTACCCAATTAATAGAACTCATTTACTACTTTAAGTGTCTCAATTCCTAATCTAATTCCCTTAGCATCACCTACATTCCATTATACTCAGTTTGCTTTTGTTGATGTTCATCTTATATCAACCTTTTGAAGACACTGTCCATTCCGTTCAACTACTCTTCCAGGTCCTTCGCTGTCTCTAACAGAATTACCATGTCATCGCTGAACACCAAAGTTTTTATTTCTTCTCCGTGGATTTTAATTCCTACTCGATATTTTTCTTTTGTTTCCTTTACTGCTTGCTCAGTATATAGACTGAATAACATCAGGGATAGGGTACAACCCTGTCTCACTCCTTTCCCAACCACTGCTTCCCTTTCATGCCCCTCGACTCTTATTACTGCCATCTGGTTTCTGTACAAATTATAAATAGCCTTTCGCTCCCTGTATTTTACCCCTGCCACCTTTAGAATTTGAAAAAGAGTATTCCAGTCAACATTGTCAAAAGCTTTCTCTAAGTCTACAAATGCTATAAAGGTAGGTTTACCTTTCCTTAACCTATCTTCTAAGGTAATTCATAGGATCAGTGTTGCCTCACATGTTCCAACATTTCTATGGAATCCGAACTGATCTTCCCCAAAGTCAGCTTCTACCAGTTTTTCCATTTGGCTGTAAAGAATTTGTGTAAGTATCTTGCCGCTGTGTCTTATTAAACTGGTAGTTCAGTAATTTTGACACCTGTCAACACCTGCTTTCTTTGGGATTGTAATTATTATATTCTTCTTGAAGTCTGAGGGTATTTCGCCTGTCTCATACATCTTGCTCACCACATGGTAGATTTTTGTCATAGCTGGCTCTCCCAAGGTTTATTGTGGTTTATTAGTCTCATAAAATACATGATCTAAATCATTTGATTCAGGTACAGGAGACACCTCAAAATTTTGGTAAAGTTTTACCATATGCATACAACACCTGATTTTAACAAATGGTACCATAACAATAATACAGTATAAAAATACACATACAATAAAAAAACTAACAGTTAATTGCAACAACTGATTTTATCAAATGGTATCATAATAATAATACAATTTTGTTACACATACAATAAAAGACTAACAATTAATTACCCCTTGCTCAAGTTATCATGTCATCCTCTATGAATTCTTCTACTGAACAGTAGCATTTCTCCCACAGAATCTGCTGTAGCCTTATTTTTAGACTCTCTGGCTTCATATTAAATATATTTTTGCCCATTAGCTTGTTATATGTTGTCATCCCCATATACTGAGGAGTTCATACATATAATTTCAAATGGTGTGTGGGTAACATAAAATTATTTTTATTTCTTGTCTTGTATGTGTGGTTAAAATTATTTTCCTCAGATAATTTATGTCTGCTGTGTACAAATATTATAATTTCATAAATGTATATGGAGGGACTGTTAGGATTTGCAGGTTCCGAAATAATGGCTGACAAGATTCTGTTCGTTGTGCACTACACATGTATCTTATAATTTTCTTTTGCAGTTTCAGTATTCAAGATACACTACTTGAATTTCCCCAGAAAATGTTACCACACCTAATGACAGATTCGAAATAACTATGATATGCTGTTTTTCGTGTACTCATGTCAGTAGACTTTGCTAGTATTTGCATTGCAAAAATCAAAACTGCTTAGTTTATTTGATAGGAATTCAATATGTGTTCTCCAGTTTAAGTTGTTGTCCACATTTAATCCTAGGAATTTGCCTGTGTTAACTTCTTCCAAAGGATGATTGTGATGATGTATTTTAAGATCCACACATTTCAAATGTTTGGTTTTCAAATGTACCATATTGGTTTTTGCAATGTTCAGTTTCAAGCCATTTAACTGGAACCAGTTTTCTAGAGTCCCTATTGTGCTCATAAAGGAGCTCTGAATTTTTTCTGCATCATCTTCAATTAAAACAGAAGTATCATCAGCAAACAGAACTGACGGGGGATTTATATTTATGGGCAAGTCATTTACATAGAATAGGAACAGGATTGGCCCCAAAATAGAGCCTTGAGGCTCACCTTGTGATACTGCACTTCATTTAGAATAATAATTCACTGCATTTGATGTGACACTTACCCTTTGCTTTCTGTTGTGCTAGTATGATGTGAGCCATTTCAGAGCTTTGTCCTTAATCCCATATTTGTTTAATTTATAGATAAGCAAGTCATGGTTCACCAAGTCAAATGCTTTTGAAAGATTGCAGAAGATACCTGTGACTTTACTCCTCTGATCCAGTGATTTGCATATCTTCTCAATAAAGTTATTTACTGCATCCAGTGTGTTTTTTCCTTGTTGGAATCCAAACTGGTTACTTAGAATAATATCATTTTTTACGATAAAATTTTTGATCTGATTTGAAGCTACTTTCTCTAACACTTTTGACAGGATTGGGAGAATAGAAATAGGGTGATAGTTTTCCATATCTTCCCTCAACCCTTTCTTGAACAGAGGTCTCACTTCAGCATATTTTAACATATCAGGAAAGCACACCTGTTCAAAAGATTGGTTGATTATTTTCATTATTAATCACTTTACTTGATGTCCCATCCCACCCAGCAGAACTCTTATTTCTTAATGACAATATAACATTTTTCACATCCTTTATTGTAATTTTTTTTTTAAATCTGTGAGATACTCAGCTTCTTGGTCGAGTCCAAAGGGATTTACTTTACTCATCCTGCTACATCAACTTCTGACTTTGCTACATTTATGGATTCATTTAAACACTCTGATATTTGAGCTGGGTTTACAACAACATTATCATCTAGTTTAATCTTAGTTATTTCATTACTACTGACTTTAACACCTAACTCTGATTTGATTTGACAACAGACCACACTGCCTTTGTCTTACTATTATGTTGTAAAACTTATTGTTTGCCATTTGTTTTGCTGCGTTTACAACTTTTTTGAATACGGCTTTATAATGTTTCACATACACAGCAAAATGTCTGTTTTTGTTATATTATGTAGTTGCTTCTTTCTGGCACTAGAAATTTTTATACCCTGAGTTATCCATTTAATCTTCCTAGTCGTTTTGTTACATTTGGTTTTAAGCTCCATGCAGTATAACAAATCAGAATTTCAAAGCAGTGCGTTCAATTAACAATATAAATACTGCAAACTTTAGGGAAAGCCTGAAGGAGCTAGACTGGGATGAAGTGTATATGAAACCCGATGCAAACTTGAAATATAACTTATTTCACGATACATTTTTAAGGGTATTTGAAAATTGTTTTCCCAAGAAAACAGTGAAACATAATTCCAAGAAAACATATAAAAAACCTTGGCTAACTAAAGGAATAAGAATATCTTGCAACTGTAAAAGAGAACTGTATCTAACAGCAAGAGGAAGTACTGACCCCGAAATTGTTCAATATTATAAAAACTATTGTGCGGTACTAAGAAAAGTTATTAAAAACTCCAGAAGCATGTGTATCATGTCTGAGATCAGTAACTCTGATAATAAAATTAAAGCAATTTGGAATATTATTGAAAGGGAAACAGGGCAACCAAGAGCACAGGAAGACTTTAGTGCCATGACAAGTGTACTAACAAACAATCTGAAACTGGAAATATTTTCAATAATCATTTTTTAAATGTTGTGGAGAAAGTAGGATCTAGATCTTCACTAGAAGAGGCAAGGCTACTAATAGAAGAAGCCATACCTGTGCAGTTTGAAACAACTGTAATTCCACCAACCTCTCCCTCTGAAATCAGTAAAATAATAAACTCACTGAAAAGTAAAAGCTCTTACGGAATTGATGGCATTTCCATCAAGGTACTTAAAGCTTGTTCCCCACAGATAAGTAGAATTCTCAGCCACATATGTAATAGCTCTTTGGAGCAGGGTGTTTTCTCCGATTGGCTGAAATATGCCATTGTAAAATCATTGCATAAAAAGGGGGATACTTCAGATGTCAACAACTACCGCCCAATCTCTCTTCTGACAGCTCTATCAAAAAATTTTGAGAAAGTAATGTATTCAAGAGTAGCCTCCCATATTTGTAAAAAATAAAGTACTAACAAAATGTCAGTTTGGTTTTCAGAAATGCTTTTCAACAGAAAATGCTATATACACTTTCGCTGATCAAATATTAAATGCTCTGAATAACGGGACATCACCCATTGGTATTTTTTGTGATCTCTCAAAGGCCTTTGATTGTGTAAATCATGGAATTCTTTTAGATAAACTAAATTTTGTAAAGTACAAATTCTTGTACAACAGCTCTAAAGAAAAAAATACTTTTTATGTAGCTTACTGTCAGGAAATACATAATATATCATGACAAGCAAGCACCTTGTCACAAAAGAAAGAAAAACAAATTTACATTTTATGTCAGATTTCTGAACATAAGTTTTCAAGGCTGTTTTATCTGACTCATATGATTTTACCCGGACAATTGAAGCCTAGTTATATACATAAATAGTACCTCTTTCCCTATGGCTTCAACTGCATATGTGTTTGGCACATATATTGAACACAACTCCTCCTCCCTCTCTGTGTGTCTACCTCTCTCTGTCCACATCATCCTCCCATCTCTGTCTATCTCCTCCTCCGCACCCTTGTTGTCTTTTCATCACCCATTATTTTTCTATTTCCTCTACCCCCTCCCTCTGACCATATTCTCCTCCTCATCTCTCCTTCTATCTCTGCGTCTCCCTCTTCCTTTTGCACCTGCTCACCATCCCTCAACACTCCTACCTCTCTCATGCCACCCTCCCTTCTCCTCTCCCTGTGTCCATTTCCTGTGCTCCCTCACTCTGTCCATTTCCTCCTCTGTCTGTGTCAACCTGTCCCCAGCCATGCTTGCTGGGATGTGTAACTCCTGCTATACATTCCAGCAAAACAGGGCTGTACTACTCCCACAACACACCTGTCAGGCAGGACAAACTACATGTCAGGGGCTTGAAAATCACTTATTTGCTTCTGGCATGCACCTATCATCCAGGGCAGCCTGTATGTTGAGGCCCAGAAAATCGTATCTCATTCCTGACAAATAGGCTCCCCGGCAGGCTGACACTGTTCCCACTCAACATGCCTGTCATGCAGGGCAGCCTGTATCAGGAGTTGAAAAATTAACATATTTTTGCACTCATCTCCTATTGGAACTAGGAGATTATAAACCCAACAATGCTGATACCACAAGGCCTGCTGTTTCTGTGCCAAGTTTGGTTGAAATTGAGCCAGGGCTTTGGGAACAGGTCCTACGTCCACACCTACATCTATGTTCTGCAAACCACCGTGAGGTGCATAGAAGAGGGTGCATCCCATTGTACAAGTTATTAGGGTTTCTTACTGTTCCATCCAGGTATGGAACATGGGAAGAATGATTATTTGAATGCCTCTCTGTGAGCAGTAGCTATTCAAATCTTATCTTCAAGATCCTTATGTGAGCAATACTTGGAGGGTTGTAGTGTATCTCTGGGGTAATCATTTAAAGCTGGTTCTTGAAACTTTGTTAATAGACTTTTTGAGATAGTTTACATCTTTCTTCAAGAGACTGCCAGCTCAGTTCCATCAGCATCTCTGTGACACTCTCCCATAGATCAACAAACCCATGACCACTTCTGCTGCCTTTTCTCTTATCATTTCAATAGCCCCTGTTAATCCTATCTGGCATCAGTCCCACCCACTAGAACTGATTGCATGAGTGATGTTTAAGCAATCTCATTTGTAGACTGATTGCACTCCCCCAGTATTCTACCAATAAATGGAAGTCTACCAGCTGCTTTAACCACAACTGAACCTAAGTGATCATTCCATTTAATATCCCTACAAAGTGTTACAACCGGGTATTTCTTTGTATGAGTTGGTCGATTCCAACAGTGACTCATTGATATTGTAGTCATAGGATACTACGTTTTTTTGTTTTGTGACGTGCAAAATTTTACGTTTCTGAACATGTAGAGCAAGTTGCCAATTTCTGCACCATGTTGAAATCTTATCAAGATCTGACTGGATATTTATGCAGCTTCTATCAGATAGTACTTCATGACAGATAACTGCATTATCTGCAGAACAACTGATTTTATTATCAATATCGTCTTTAAGGTCATTAATATACAACATGAACAGCAACGGTCTCAAAACTCTTCCCTAGGGCACATCGGAAGTTACTGCTACATCTGACGATGACTCTCCATCCAAGATAACATGCTGTGTCCCCCCCCCCCCCCCCCCCCCTACCAAAAAGTCCTCAATCCAATCAAAAATTTTGCTTGATACCCCACATGATCATATTTTTGACAATGCGCATGGGTACAGTACTGAGTCAAATTCTTTTCGGAAATCAAGAAACACTCCATCTACCTCGTTGCCTTGATCCAAAGCATTCAGTATAGGGTTGAGAACTGTAGAGTCCCTCTAAATAGATTAGTTGTGCACTACACATTAGATGCTGACACTCAGGTAGCTGACTCTGTGGGGTGAACACAAGTTTTTTTTTATTTTTTATATGTATATTAAGTTACTCTCCATCCAATCCAGATAGCGATAGCTGTAGGAAACCCAGGAGTATCAGTGTAAGTTCAAAAGAAATGCCTCCCACAGGTTAGTGTATCAAAATCCTTGAGGTAAACTTCCGAAGCATTCGCAAAAAAGTTCCAGAGTTTGAAGTGCTCATGAAAAGCAATGAAGTTCACATAATACTAGGTACAGAAAGCTGGTTGAAACCTGAAATTGATAGCAGAGAGAATTTTGGGCAAAATTTAATTGTTTATAGAAAGGATAGGCAAACAGTAAATGAAATGGAAATGGTGTATTTGTCAGAATAGGCAAGAAACTCAAACTCATGGAGACAACTTGAAGCTGCATGTGAGATTGTTTGTGCAAGACTTCAGTATTGGGAGTGGGTCCTTCTATCACCCATCAAACTCATCTCCTGTTGTAACTAAAAACTTTAGAGGAAACCACAGTTCACTTATACATAAGTTCCCCAGGTACACTGTAATCATTGATGGAAACTTTGATCATGTAACAATTAAGTGGGAAAGTTGCAGTTTTGTTAGTGGTGGGCGTGATTACTAAATGCCTTCTCTGAAAACTTTCAGAGAAAGCATCAGCGACCGCCTAATCCTTCACCTATACATCGACTTGGCCAATGAACACACCCGTCAACTCCTATCCCAAATCAAAGTCCTCAATCTTTCCTCTCCCACATCCACACCGGCTGTACATAGCATCCTCCTACAGGCCAACCGCAAATTAGAACAACATGCCACCCTCCACCTCAAAAAACTATCCAATGTCCTGGTTTCCCACCTCCGGAAAGGCAACTCACTCACCCTCCACAACCTTTCCAACAAACCTCAACCTCCTCTCATTGCACACAGACCCAGTCTCTCCCATCTACTCAATCTCCCACTTCCAGCTCCACTCCCCCCAAACACCTCAAAATTCTAGTCAACACAATCTGGAACCACAACACCCCAATTCAGTAGTTAACCTTTCCTCCAAACCCCTCTCCCAATCCGAAACCTCTGTCCTATCCAAAGGCCTCACCTTCAGCCCCACACCCAGGTTCAACCAAAGTGCCCTTGTCAAAGATTTACTGTCCTACACTCTCTGCTGGAAATATCACTTTGCCACGAAGAAAAACAATCCTGATCCCACTCCTAATGACCCAACTCCCCAAGACACTATCCAAATTGAACCCTGCCTGCAACAGTTCCGTCCTCCATCACAGCGGGACCCACCCCCTCTTCCTCAAAATCACCCTCTCCAAACCTTCCAGGAATTTCTCACTTCCAGCCTTGCCTCTCAATCTTTCTTGAAAAACCTTAATCCTACTCCCAACATCACCACAGCCGAAGCCCAGGCTATCCGTGATCTGAAAGCTGACCGATCCATCATCATTCTTCCGGCTGACAAGGGTACTTGATCGTCGGGAGTATGTGGCTGAGGGACTGCGTCAGCTTTCAGACAACTCTACATACAAAGTTTGCCAAGGTAATCCCATTCCTGATGTCCAGGCGGAGCGTCAAGGAATCCTCAGAACCTTAGGCCCCCTACAAAACCTTTCACCTGACTCCATCAAACTCCTCACCCCACCGACACCTCGCACTCCTACCTTCTACCTACTTCCTAAAATTCACAAACCCAAACATCCTGGCCGCCCCATTGTAGCTGGTTACCAAGTCCCCACAGAACGTATCTCTGCCTACGTAGATCAACACCTTCAACCCATTACATGCAGTCTCCCATCCTTCATCAAAGACACTAACCACTTTCTCGAACGCCTGGAATCCGTACCCAGTCTGTTACCCCCGGAAACCATCCTTGTAACCATTGATGCCACTTTCCTATACACGAATATCCCGCACGTCCAGGGCCTCGCTGCAATGGAGCACTTCCTTTCACGCCGATCACCTGCCACCCTACCTAAAACCTCTTTCCTCGTCACCTTAGCCAGCTTCATCCTGACCCACAACTTCTTCACTTTTGAAGGCCAGACATACCAACAATTAAAGGGAACAGCCATGGGTACCAGGATGGCCCTCTCGTATGCCAACCTATTTATGGGTCGCTTAGAGGAAGCCTTCTTGGTTACCCAAGCCTGCCAACCCGAAGTTTGGTACAGATTTATTGATGACATCTTCATGATCTGGACTCACAGTGAAGAACAACTCCAGAATTTCCTCTCCAACCTCAACTCCTTTGGTTCCATCAGATTCACCTGGTCCTACTCCAAATCCCATGCCACTTTCCTAGACGTTGACCTCCATCTGTCCAATGGCCAGCTGCACACATCCGTCCACATCAAACCCACCAACAAGCAACAGTACCTCCATTATGACAGCTGCCACCCATTCCATATCAAACAGTCCCTTCCCTACAGCCTAGGCCTTCGTGGCAAACGAATCTGCTCCAGTCCTGAATACCTCAACCATTACACCAACAACCTGAAAACAGCTTTCGCATCCCGCAACTACCCTCCCAACCTGGTACAGAAGCAGATAACCAGAGCCACTTCCTCATCCCCTCAAACCCAGAACCTCTCACAGAAGAACCCCAAAAGTGCCCCACTTGTGACAGAATACTTCCCGGGACTGGATCAGACCTTGAATGTGGCTCTCCAGCAGGGATACGACTTCCTAAAATCCTGCCCCGAAATGAGATCCATCCTTCATGAAATCCTCCCCACTGCACCAAGAGTGTCTTTCCACCATCCACCTAACCTTCATAACCTCTTGGTTCATCCCTATGAAATCCCCAAACCACCTTCCCTACCCTCTGGCTCCTACCCTTGCAACCGCCCCCGGTGTAAAACCTGTCCTATGCACCCTCCCACCACCACCTACTCCAGTCCTGTAACCCGGAAGGTGTACACGATCGAGGGAGAGCCACGTGTGAAAGCACCCACGTGATTTACCAACTGACCTGCCTGCACTGTGACGCTTTCTATGTGGGAATGACCAGCAACAAACTGTCCTTTCGCATGAATGGACACAGGCAGACAGTGTTTGTTGGTAATGAGGATCACCCTGTGGCTAAACATGCCTTGATGCACGGCCAGCACATCTTGGCACAGTGTTACACCGTCCGAGTTATCTGGATACATCCCACCAACACCACCCTATCCGAACTCCGAAGATGGGAACTCGCCCTTCAGTATATCCTCTCTTCTCGATTTCCACCAGGCCTCAACCTCCGCTAATTTCAAGTTGCCGCCGCTCATACCTCACCTGTCTTTCAACAACTTCTTTGCCTCTGTACTTCCGCCTCGACTGACATCTCTGCCCTTACTCTTTGCCTTTAAATATGTCTGCTTGTGTCTGTGTATGTGCGGATGGATATGTGTGTGTGTGTGTGTGTGTGTGTGTGTGTGTGTGCGCGCGAGTGTACACCTGTCCTTTTTTTTTCCCCTAAGGGAAGTCTTTCCGCTCCCGGGATTGGAATGACTCCTTAGCCTCTCCCTTAAAACCCACATCCTTTCGTCTTTCCCTCTCCTTCCTGAAGAAGCAACCATCGGTTGCAAAAGCTAGTAATTCTGTGTGTGTGTTTGTGTGTTTTGTTCATGTGCCTGTCTGCCGGCGCTTTCCCGCTTGGTAAGTCTTGTAATCTTTGTTTTTAATATATTTTTCCCTTATGGAAGTTTCTTTCTATTTTATTTACATCTTTGTATATATATATATATATATATATATATATATATATATATATATATATCAGTTGGTTTTACTGAGAAATTCATCAATGGAGTAGAAGGAGTTGGCCACCAATAAATATTTTAGGGGTCTCTTAAACTGAATTTCATTGGTTTTTATGGCTGCTGGCAAGTTATTGAAAATGTGTGTTCCTGAATAATGCACACCTTTTTGTACAAGACTAAGTGCCTTTAAATCCTTGTGAATATTATTCTTATTTCTAGTATTGATTCCATGAATTGAGCTGTTGGTTTGAAAAAGTGATATATTTTTAATGACTACTTAGTTTGCCTATTGCTTTGCTAACATCATTTTCAGTTACTGTTGTCCAGCAGAAATTATGGACTACATACTTATTTGAATCTAAAAGAGTTTTAGCATCAAGCATGGTGTTGAGGGGAGACAAATCTTGTTGTGAACTGAAGTTAACAAAGTGTATGTAAAGACGTTTAGTGGTACCAAAGTTAGTGCCCAGTCCCAAGTGAATGAGAAGGAACTGAAACAGAGGGTAGCAAAGCAAAAGCTGAAATGCTTAACTCTGTTTTCAAATGTTCTTTTACAATGAAAAATACAGGAAAAATGCCCCAATTTAATCCTCATACTACTGGAAAGATGAATGAAATAAGTGTTAATGTCAGTGGTGTTGAGAAACAGCTGAAATCATTAAAACTGAACGAAGAACCAGGCACTGATAGATTCATGTCAGATTCTATACTGAATTTGTGGATGAGTTAGCCCCTCTTCTAATTATAATCTAACATAGATTACTCAAACAAAAAACCATGCACAGTTGTACATAAATTTGTGAATTGCACAGAATTTGTACTTAGTTAATTTTATGTTGTCTTTTACACTAGCCTGCCAGCAATGAACAGCAGTATCAGTACACCTCACAAGAATGGCGTAAAATGTGTAGCACAACAACGCATATCCTCTGCTTCAAAATTTTTGTGTGTTATCTGACTGCAAAGTGGATACTGATTTTGGGGTATACTCTTTCCATGCTTTTGGGCTTACACTTAATTAAATGGTACATGCTTTGCAATCTGGAGCACATTGTGCCATCCTAATGACTTTCTGTGGTAGAGATCTTCTCACCTGGTTTAGGCAAAACAACTGATTTCAAAGTGCACATCAAACTTATAGCAACAGCTATTCCACTGTTCTGCAAGGATCACCCAATGCCCATGAGTCTGTAGAATTCCTGTGGCTCTATAGAATTCCCTTAAAACAGAACTGGACAAATTCAGTCATGAAGATATGTAACACTTATTCACCATGATCAGACGCAAGCCCTTTGGTACCTTGAGACTTTGTGGTGACTTGAAAATCAAGTGAAAACTTGTCCCTTACTGACTCCAGATTAATTCTTTTCAAAATTAGGGGACTGGCACCTTACACAGTACAATTAACCTCATAAAGGCATATTTTCAAATTCCATCAAATGCTGCCTCTCAAGCTGACCTAGTGCTAAATATTTCACATGGCCTCTACCTGCTATGTTCAGTTAACTTTCAGAAGCTCATTAATCTCTGCCATATTTCAGCACTTTATGGTTGCATTCCAAACTGTGCCACATACGTCAATGATGTCTTGGTTACAGTAGCGACTTTAGAGGACTACACTCAAAGCCAAAAACTTTTGTTCCAGATGCTATTGGCAAAAGGACTCAAATGCAATCTGTGCAATTGTTCTTTCACACAATCATCCTTGATGGATTTCGGATTCTAACTCTGGGCCAATGGACTCAAACCAACAGAAGATTTGATCATGGAGATTGGCAGTGTGTAGTTGCCCATAGATGTATAATACCTAAACGAATTTCTGCTTAGAACAAATATTATGGCAACTTTGTTGCAAAGCAAGCTGATTTATCCTACCAACCAAACAAGCTGCAACACCTGGACACATGTTGCAAATGGACTCCTCACTGTCATCAAGTTTTTTTTCCAGCTTTTGAAAGATTATGTTACTCAGTCCATGAGCTAAACAATGTATACTCGTAGTCTGCCGCTGCTGGTAGCTACTGATACACTTCCCGTGATATAGGTGTGGTCCTATCTGAGAAATACTCTAGTGGCACAGAGCACCCTGTTGCATATGCTTCTAATAGCTTACTGTCTTTTGAAACACTTCTTTGAAATAGAACTAGCGGTTCTCATTGCTTGCATGGTCCAGAAATTTATATTATGCTTTTATGGATAAAAATCTTGCTTTGCCACAAACTGGCGACTCTTCATCGCCCTCTATGGCTGTAAGCATCGCTTACCAGGCCAAAACAACCATCACCTCCAGCACTGCATGCTGAACTTGTCTAATTCTAATTATTTTATCAACTATTGGGCAACACTGTCCTGATTCCTCATGAGACCTGACCAACATGAACTGGTGTGTTTCCAACTTGATTCATATCTGGATTAGACCATTTCAGCTTTCCCCTTAACATCATACAACATTGCAGACACACCTCCTGAACGATTATTTACCCTTACTGATGATGATGGTGATGAAGAAATCAGCTGCACCTAAACCAAGATGTTCTGTTGTGGATTTTGACATCTACCATCTCCTGATTTCTCCCTCTTTTCAGCCACCTGTTTTGCATCCCCTGCAGACTATCTGTTGGGAAATGCCTTAAATGAAAAGTTTGGCATGACAAAACTTATTCTGGCCCAGTTATCATCTTCTACATCATAGAACTTATGCATTAGTGTCCCAGTGTGAGACCCATCAAGTTACACCTCCCTGGAAGTTTTCCCTCTTGTTTTTGGGCTCCATGTAGCTCGTAATTTATACTTTTCTAGTTTCCCTTTGTATTTCTCATGTCCCAGCCATTTCTGCTACTTATATTGTGGCCTTGGAAAAAGTCTTTGGCCTTGAAGCCAACCCACACACTTTGGTTTCAGATAATGGGACAAGATTCACCTTACATGACTTCAGTTTTGTGCCTGAAATGAGTTTCAACACCAGTGTACTGTGACATTCCCAACCTCCAACTGTCATGTGGAATGCTTCATTCACAGCTTCAAAAACCAACTCTGCAAAGAAATGATGTCCATCACTACACCTTATGCCTTCTTTAGTTTTCTGCCAACATACAGGGAGCACAAGTTCAGACACCATCCAAGTTTGATCCACAGGATTATCTCCACATGATATGGATCTATATATACTCTGACCTCCATCCATGGCCTTTCTCCACTCCCCAAAGGCCTCGCCGAACCTGTGGCCACATGTGCAGCTTCTGTTGATCCTCGTCCTGCCCTGACCTTTGGCAGCAACTCCCATGGGTACCAATCCAGTGTCTTTCCTGGTGGTGGTTCTACTGTACCATGTGGCTCCACTCACTCACTGGTTGCTACTGAGGAAGGGGGAGGGAGGAGATACTGTGGTGCCATCTGATGTCACTATAGAATTATCTCACATTACATATCTGTTGGCCACCATTACACCACTACCCCAATGGTGTTTGTTTGACAAAGCCACAACCAAATCCTGCAAATAAGCAGGCCATGGGCTGGCCTTAGCCAGTTGTCATTCTACTGTCAAAATGTTGATACAGTGGAAAATTGTGACAGACTTGTCTTACCAATGTTTACTTTTTGGACTCTGTTATTACTGAGCACAACTCTGATTCTGTGCAAACTGGACTCTGGTTGGATTTTTACTTGAAGATATCTTTCACTGCTCTGGTTGTTGAATAAACTGGAATGAGTCTCCTTTAGTGTTTAGCTGATAGATCACATTTACAAAGGTGTGTGGTATTGCATTGCAGAAAATGATGGAACCTGTATAGCAGAGTCATCACCCACTGTGACCAGAGAATCAAGAATGCAAAGAAAATTGACAGTATACAAAGAGTGAGAAAACACTTAGAACAAAGCTACATTACCAGTGAGAATGACTTACTAGCTCTTTACAAAACGAGTGTGCCTGTTATGCCAAATGTCTTCCATGATATAACTGCAACCTATGGCCCTGTGCTACCTCAAGATTCTGAAGTCACAAGAACAGAAAAACACAGGGATCTCATATAATCTGTTGATGACTAGGAGTCCCTTCTATAGCTGCAGTAACAGCCCTTAAACCACTGTGTGTAGGAAGGACATTTGCTGGTTCATGGGAGTCTCCAGAAACTAATCCAAGTTGGGGAAAGATTTTTTTATTGCTACGAGGGGTGTTTGAAAAGTCCAAGCAAAGCCCGAGAGATGGCACCACCGGTGTGTATTGAGGTCATGTTTAGCATCTTTGGAAAGAACACACACCAAGTTTCAGCCATATTGGTCTCTTTCTTTGTGTTTGGCATTAGTGTGAATCAAGGAAATCAAGTGATTGTATAAAAATGGACGAAAAATAATTTTGTGTGGTGATTAAACATTACTTTATGAAAGGTTAAAACACCTCAGGAGACTAAAGAGAAGCTTGATAAACATTACGGTGACTCTGCACCTTCAATTAGAACAGTTTATAAGTGGTTTCAAAATTTTCAGTGTGGCCATATGGGCGCAAGTGATGCTGAACGTTCTGGACACCCTGTGGAGGTTACGACTTCAGAAATCATTAATAAAATCCATGATATGGTGATGGATGATGGAAGAGTTAAGGTGCATGAAATTGCTAGTGCTGTGGGAATCTCAAATGAATGGGTACATAATATTTTGCATAAACATTTGGACATGAGAAAGCTATCCACAAGATGGGTTCCACAATTGCTCACACTTGACCAAAAATGTAATCATGTGAAGTGTTGCAAGGATCATTTGCAGCTGTTCAGGATGAATCTGCAGGACTTTAAGCATCGTTTAGCCACTGTGGATGAAACATGGATACATTACTATACTCCTGATACCAAACAACACTCTAAATAATGGATGACTAAGGGAGACTCTACACCAAAAAAGGCGAAGACCATTCCTTCGGCCAGAAAGGTTATGGTGACTGTCTTTTGGGATTCACAAGGGATAATCCTCATCGACTGTCTGGAAAAGGGTAAAAATATTACAGGTGCACATTATTGATCGTTATTGGACCATTTGAAAACCGAGCTGCAAGAAAAACACCGGCAATTGGACAAAAAAAAAGTCCTTTTCCATCATGTCAATGCTACCAGCACACACCTAAGCCGTTGTGGTCGCAAAATTAATGGAAACAGGATTCCAACTCACATCTCCCCTATTCTCCAGACTTGTCTCCCTTCGACTACTATTTGTTCCCCAATTTGAAGAAATGGCTGCCAGGACAAAGATCTTATTCAAACGAGGTGATTTCAGCAAATAATAGCTATTTTGCAGACTTGGACAATTCCTATTATTCGGAAGTGATCAACAAATCAGAACAACATTGGATGAAGCATATAAGTCTAAAAGGAGACTATGTAAAAAAAAAGTGTATGCAGAGAACATTATCATTAATATGAATGCCACCATTTTGATTGACCTGAAATTACATCTTTGTTATTCTTCAATTCAAGGTATTCAAAGACTTCTTCAGAAGAAATATTTTTATTCATCAACCAATAATGTTACTTTGTCTCAGAAAATAAAAAATCTGAAATGTAAAAAAGAAAAAAAACTTAGTAAGATGGTGTTTGGTAGCAACAAAAATTATCAGGGAATAATTACCCTTTAGTAGTCCTCAAGATGGAAATAATTCAATAGAAGTAAATTAAAAATTAAATCAATCAAAAATAAATTAGTAGAAAAAACTTAAAAATAATGCATACAGTATTTACCGTCACTCTCGGCAATGCTAAATCTGCAGTCTAGTAGAATAGCAGATGCTAGAGATGTACAGGAATTTTTACATAAAGTCCTCCAGATTCCAGGTGTTGCCCCACTTTGTGGACACCTAGTGCTGATGGTAGCACCGGTAAGGGGACATTGCTCTGTAAGTTGTTGCTTATCAGGATACAAAGAACCAGTGCACCTTAGTAAAAATCAAAATTCAAATTTGTTAATAAAAGTAAAGCTATTTGTCATTGTGACTAATTGCATAAATCAAAGATTCATACACTTGCAATGTTTACTTGATAATTTTCTTGAATTGAGCAAACTGAAGGAATCAACTCTGTGGACAGAGGTGCACCAGATGTTCTAAATTACAGACAGAAGGCTAACATCATGAACTAAGAAGGGTTCAAATAAACAGCTATGGATATCAACTACAAACAACATAATCATTATGTTGAAAATAAAGGATGGGTTTCTGTTGGGTGCAATATGAGGAAACTTAAAAATAAATGAAACTCTAAATCATTTTTGGACATCTTGAAAAATAAAATATATACCACCCTCTTATTCAGAATATGATACTTGTCCTACAGTAATGCAATATACTATACATTTTAATCCAACTAATACAGTAGTTTGGGACAGGTTTTTCGTGCGTAATAGAAATTGAAATTCTGAATATGAAGGAATATATTTAGATAAGTCAACACATCTTTCAAAAGAATCTTTGCTGATAGTAATTCAGTCAGAGGAAATGTCTTACATGCAGACACTGTTGAAGTACTTTTTTGTTATTTCTTCAAGAATTATTGTAAATTCTGTTTTTGTATTGATATTTATCATTTTGTTTCCAATTTTCACACTTGGATTTTCCCTGTGATTCTTTCATTATTTCATTTGTTGTATAGGATACTGGACTGCTTGTGTCTAATTACAGCTTAAAGTCATAACAACATTCTGAACATGTTAAAATTTTTCTCTGCTGTTGTACTCAACTGCTACTATTATGTAAAATAATTTGTGTTATGTTTCAGATCTTCTGCAAGAATACTGTGGTACCCCCAAGAAGGAAAAGAGATTAACAAGAGATTGCATGAGTGGGGTGTTCAAGAAGACTATTAGCTCTCCAAATGATGTTGCATTATCCATAGTTGGTGACATTGTTTCAGAGAGGGCTTACGATGGTGATACAGTGAGAAAAACGTGCTATGATGAAACTTTAGAGGCAGTAGAAATATACACTAAGGCAATGGAGGAACAAGATCATATGTTGTGTGACACAGTAGAAGAAGAAGGTAAGACAGAATAAGAACACATTTAAAGGAAAAGTATTACATGGTGTTACAGTGTCACAAAAATATAGCAGTTGTTTGACTTAGCCGTATGTAAAATAGTGTGTATGTATGTGTGTATTGAACCAGGGACCTAGAAACGATGGAGAGGCTTTGCCCTGCTGTAGGCCGCAGTGGTCCACAACCCCACAACAGGCCACAGCAGTCCACCCATCCTGCTGCTTCCCCACACTGAACCTAGGGTTATTGTGCGGTTTGGCCCCCCTGGGAATGTCTCATACCAGGTGGGAGTAACCCCAATGTTTGCGTGGTAGAGTAATTATGGAGTATGTGTATGTGGAGACAGCGTTTGCACAGCAATCGCTGACATAGTGTAACTGAGGCAGAATAAGGGAAACCAGCAAACATTTACTGAGGCAGATGGTAAAAAACCTTAAAAACCATCCACAGGCTGGCTGGCACACCAAACCTCGAGACAAATCCACTGAATGCCCCAGAATATCACAGTGGAAGTAATTGATCCTAAAACATTATTGTTGGCTTCTGTTTCTTTTTGGTGGGCAGTATTGAACTGTACATTGACTGGCACATTTTCAACAAAAAGATTTCACAGCTGTAGCTGATGATTTGTGGCTTTGAGATCGTGAGCTTTTGCAAATTCCTGCATATCTTTATAGCAAGTGAAAGGCCTCACCATAAACAAGCCTTGCATATTTGATAAAGTTGGTGGAAACAGCACCAATAATTGCACAATGTGCCCTTGAATTTCTGAGAATACACCAGCCAGGGATCATATTTTGTCAACCAACTATACTTAAATTTTCTTTTTAGTTGTACAGTGTCCATAGCATTATTATAATTTGAAGGTGGAATCCAAGAATTTTTTAAAATTTCAAGTTTCTGAGACAAGATGAGATGACGTCATGTTACACAAATGACATAGCCATTGACCCATGTCCTTATGACAGTAGATTTGATCCTGTGCACCAGATCCAGATGACAGCATTTCACTTGATACAGATGCAGTGGAAACAGGAACTGATACAATGGTGCTATTACTGGCACTATCACTAGCAGCTGCTATGTTCTTCTGCTTCACCTGTTCTCTGCCACAATCACTTTCACCAGTACTATTTTTGTCTGGTTGTTTCCTCTTCTTGCTCTTATTTGCTAAAAAGTATTAGGTAGGTTAATTAATTGAAACCTAGGCAAGGCTATATAATGCTTTTACCTTTTTATTTTTGAATTGGAATCATGAAATTTAATACCAAAACAATAAAAGAATAACTACATGAAATTTTTAAATAATGAAATAATGTGGGTAATCATCATCATCATTTAAGACTGATTATACCTTTCAGCGTTCAGTCTGGAGCATAATCTTCCTTATAAGATTCCTCCATGATCCCCTATTTGGTGCTAACATTGGTGCCTCTTCTGATGTTAAACCTATTACTTCAAAACCATTCTTAACCGAATCCAGGTACCTTCTCCTTGGTCTGCCCTGACTCCTCCTACCCTCTACTGCTGAACACATGAGTCTCTCGGGTAACCTTGGTCCTCCCATGCGTGTAACATGACCCCACCATCTAAGCCTGTTCACCCTGACTGCTACATCTGTAGAGTTCATTTCCAGTTTTTCTTTGATTTCCTCATTGTGGACACCCTCCTGCCATTGTTCCCATCTACTAGTACCTGCAATCATCCTAGCTACTTTCATATCCATAACCTCAACCTTGTTGATAAGGTAACCTGAATCCACCCAGCTTTCGCTGCCATACAACAAAGTTGGTCGAAAGATTGAACGGTACACAGATGACTTAGTCTTGGTACTGACTTTCTTCTTGCAGAAGAGAGTAGATCGTAGCTGAGTGCTCACTGCATTAGCTTTACTACACCTCGCTTCCAGTTCTTTCACTATGTTGCCATCCTGTGAGAATATGCATCCTAAGTACTTGAAACCGTCCACCTGTTCTAACTTCGTTCCTCCTATTTGGCACTCAATCCGTTTATATCTATTTCTCACTGACATTTCTTTCGTTTTGGAGATGCTAATCTTCACACCATAGTCCTTACATTTCTGATCTAGCTCTGAAATATTACTTTGCAAACTTTCAATTGAATCTGCCATCACAACTGTCATCCGCATATGCAAGACTGCTTACTTTGTGTTCATATATCTTAATCTCACCCAGCCAGTCTATTGTTTTCAACATATGATCCATAAATAAAATGAACAACAGTGGAGACAGGTTGCAGCCTTGTCTTACTCCTGAAACTACTCTGAACCATGAACTCAATTTACCGCCAACTCTAACTGCTGCCTGACTATCCATGTAAAGACCTTTAATTGCTTGCATAAGTTTGCCTCCTATTTCCATAATCTCGTAGAACAGACAATGATTTCCTCCTAGGAACCCGGTCATATGCCTTTTCTAGACCTATAAAGCATAGATACAATTCCCTGTTCCACTCTTAACACTTCTCCATTATTTGCCATAAGCTAAAGATCTGGTCCTGACAACTTCTAATAGGCCTAAACCCACACTGATTTTCATCCAATTGGTCCTCAACTAATACTCACTTTCCTATCAACAATACCTGAGAAGATTTTACCCACAACACTGATTAAAGAGATACCTCTGTAGTTGTTACAATCTTTTCTGTTCCATGTTTAAAGATTAGTGTGATTACTGCTTTTGTCCAGTCTGATGGAACCTGTCCGCTTTTGTCCAGTCTGATGGAACCTGTCCCGACTCCCAGGCCATTTCAATTATCCTGTGTAGCCATTTAAGACCTGACATTCCACTGTATTTGATGAGTTCCGACTTAATTTCATCCACCCCAGCTGCTTTATTGCACTGCAATCTATTGACCATTTTCTCCACTTCCTCAAATGTGATCCTGTTTCCATCATCATTCCTATCCCATTGTACATTGAAATCTGAAACATAACTGATTATATTTTCACCTACATTGAGCAACTCTTCAAAATATCCCCTCCATCTGAGCAAGGCATCCACAGGATTCACCAGCAGTTTTGCTGACCTGTCCAAAATACTTGTCATTTCCTTCTTACCTCCCTTTCTAAGACTGCTAATGACACTCCGGAACGGTTTTCCAGCAGCTTGACCCAAAGTCTCCAACCTCTTTCCAAAGTCTTCCCAAGATTTCTTCTTGGATGCTGCAATTATCTGTTTGGCTTTGTTTCTTCAACATAACTTTCTCTGTCTACCTGAGTTCTAGTATGTAGCTATTTTTGATACGCTTTCATTTTCCTTTTACAGGCTGCCTTGACTGTGTCATCCCATCAAGCTGTTTGCTTCATCCTACCTTTACACACTACTGTTCCAAGACATTCTTCAGCCACTTCTAGTACTGTGTCCCGGTACCTTGCCCATTCCTTTTCCAATGTCTGTAATTGACTACATTCAACTAACTGGTACCTTTCTGAGATCACTGTTATGTACTTGTGACTGATTTTCTTATCCTGAAGTCTCTCCACTCTTATCCTCCTACATATGGATCTGACCTCCTGCACTTTCAGCCTCACAATACCAATTTCACTGCAGATTAAATAATGATCAGTGTCATCAAAGAATCCCCTGAATACACGTGTGTCCCTTACAGCCGTCCTGAATTCCTGATCTGTTATTATATAGTCAATGACAGATCTGGTTCCCCTGCCTTTCCAAGTATACCGGTGAATGTTCTTATGTTTAAAAAAGGAGTTTGTGATTACTAAGCCCATACTGGCACAGAAATCCAGGAGTTGTTTCCCGTTACTGTTGGCCTCCATATCCTCTCCAAATTTATCCATAACCTTTTCATACCCTTCTGTTTGATTTCCAATCCTGGCATTAAAATCACCCATGAGCAGAACACTGTCCTTGTCCTTTACTCTAACAACTACATCACTGAGGGCATCATAAAAACTATCCATCTTATCTTGATCTGTCCCTTCACAATGCGAATATACTGACACAATCCTAATTTTCTTGCTAGAAACTGTCAAATCTATCCACATCAGTCGTTCATTTACATACCTTATTGCAACTACGCTGGGTTCCATTTCTTTCCTGATGTAAAGCCCTACACCCCATTGTGATATTCCTGTGTTGACTCCTGACAGGTAGACCTTGTATTCTACCACTTCCTCTTCTTTCTCACCCCTTACCCGAATGTCACTAAAAGCTAAAACGTCCAGCCCCATCTTACTTGCAGCCTCTGCCAGCTCTACCTTCTTCCCAGGGTAGCTCTGATATTAATAGCTCCCCGTCTCATTACCATTTGTTTGCCAAGTCGTGTCTTAGTAGTCCCTGGTTTGTCAGTTGGAGGTGGGACTCCGTCACCTCCAAAAGTCTGAGGCATTTTGCTCTGATTGTTGCCAGCATCATATTTAGAGTACCAGGTAAGCAGGTGGCTAGCCTTACTCGCCCCGAGCCCTATTGAGTTTTACCGATAACAGTTGAGGGACTAACCGGTGGATTTGGTAGTCTTTGCCATATGAGCACAAAGGTGACCATGACTCAGAATATATCCGAGATGCCCAGCCTTATTCCAAAGCAACTGGTACCCCGACTGTCAGGACCACTTACTTGGCCACTCATACGTTGCCTGTGGTTCATGAACTAGGACATGACACCAGGAACCCACACCATGAACCACTAATGTGGTTAATTGGTAGTAAAAATAGAGCAGGTTTGTTTTGGAAATACAGTATTTCAATTAAAGCAAAGTATTCAAAAACAACTATTTAGAAGCAATAATTTGGTAAGTAAAAATTCTGAAGTAAAAGTGGGTTAGAGAATAAACATTTGGTAATGATAGCATGTAGGTATTACTAGCATTCTGCTCACAGCGTTTCCCACATTATTCAATTTTCCCATAGGAATGAGATATCTTCTCTCAGTAAAAAGTAGCCTTTGTGTTATTCTGATGTTTAAGCCATATTAATTTAAAGTTTCATTAAAATCCATTCAGTATTCAGCCATCTACATAAAAATGTCATGTTTATAATGTTAACACAATCAGATATACTTTGGTTACAAAATATTTTGTTGCTGACAAAAAGAAAATAGACATTTAATTCACAGTAGTTTGTTTTACACAGGTCTCCTTACAATAGATATAATACTCAACCCACCTAATTTCCTCTAAATAGTCCAAACCAAACAAAAGCGAAAGACTAAAATAAAGTTACATTACGTAACTAATTAAAACATAGAAATTCCATTATTACAAGTTGTGTGTGGAGCAGAGCCAGCTGTGTGCAGAGGGGAGGCATGTCAATAATGCATGAACGAATGCTGTATATTAACATATAAATTCCTTGTTGTAAATTTCACTAAATAAATATTTTTTAAATACTGTACACAAATTTTTAGCTTCAGATTAGGTTGGAGGGTGGGTATGCCCATGGCTGCATGCTGCTGTAACTGGCCACCCATCTAATGCATAAATTTTTCCCATACTTGAGGAATTGCTAACAAATGTCATGGTGGAATGTTGTGTTTTTAGAGCAGTGAGGATCTTAAGCCTCTATAAAAATTACGTTAATTGTAAGGTGTTCTGGAGACTGATAAGGTGGATACTGCAAGTGTTGTGACAAAGCAATAATTATGAAGTAGGGGAGAGTTGCTTCAGTTTCTTTTTTTTTTTTTTACAATTTGTATAAATAATGGTAAGTCTTTGAAAATATGTGTGGAGGATGGTGGACTGAACAGCTGCTATTGTTACATTCACTTGTAACACTACCAATCCTAACTGATGCCTTGTAAAGTAATGTCAGCAGAAGGTATCGCTTTATTTCATTTCTTCTTAAAAGCAACAGCTCCAGCACCTTTTTCTAGTGATTTGTTTATGGCATCTTGGCGAAACAGGTTCATTAGTGGCATATTATGGTGATACTGGAAGATCTTGAACAAGACAGGATGCTGCACTTGAAGACACTGTTCTTGAGCATTTCGAGGATGCCCTGGGCATCAGGGCAATGCCAGGAATCTTTGAAAGAGTTCGGCAAAACAACATTCAATGTAACCAAGCTAGTGAGGCATCAGAAGAAATCATAACTGGGCGTAGGTTTTTCCTCCTACTAAATAAAACACCTCTCGAAACTTGTAATAAACATGGTATTGAGTACTTTTTGATACATTACTTTTTCTTCCATCACACAAAAGTTGGTGGACTTTCATAAAACATCCTACCACACAGGTGTCCAAAACAAGAAAAGTGATTAATAAAAAGAAAATTGTTAACTAATGAAAATAAAAAAATTGAAATTACTGAGATAACATTGATTCTGTACCACATATTGTATAATCTTGTGTGGTATCTTCCTATGAACTTTGTTTACAGATTTTATAAACTCTTTACTAACAATATCTATACTATCAAAAATGTCTTAATGTGTGTTTTCATTATATAAAAACATCCTTGGAAAATTCATTTAGAACTGACATTGTTTTTTATATCATGTTGTAAGTGGTCTTTCTCTGGAGACAAGTAAAGAAGGATCTTGATCTGGGACCTTAAACTCATTATATCATCTGCATCATCTATATTTTTTATTTGGAAAGACAAAATTTTAGTTTTTCTTATTATACCTACTTTCATAATTTTTTATTATTCAGAATGGTACATTATTTCTGCTTCCTTTTTTATTAATAGTTCAAATACCTTTTTATTAATGAATGAAATTTACTATTATAATTACTGTGTGGCATCGATAGGTCATATTGACCATAGACAACATTAATCTTTGGGACTCACGTTGCTCATCTGAGCCGCCATGTTAATTCAGACCGTTCTTATACCTTGTACTGTGTGCACGTGTGATAATTGTCGAAATATATGTATGTGCAGATATTAGTGGGGACAGTTTATACTGTATACCGGTATTCATATCCTGTTCCCATACTGGTGACCCCAAAGTTTCTACATCTTCCATAACTTCCACTCCGGGTGTTGTAAATCAACAGGTTATGTGCATGTCGCCATTGATTTTCAGCGACAATGCCAAGAAGTGCCGATTACCTTGCCAGCATCCAAACGCCTACCACAGGACCTAAAAGATGCGGAGTCCTGTTGGGAACCTCACAAGCATCATCATACATTACACTCTGTCCGCTCCTCCACCCGGACGAGTGGTCGTTTGTGCATGACTGACAGTTCATCACAGCTTGTTTTCCTAGTCGACACTGGTGCTGATGTGTCTATCATACCTTCATCTATGGCTTCCCTGTTTTTTCACCGATGAAGTCATTTCTACGAGGTGTCAACGCATCAACGTTACAAACCTCAGGCTCTGTCAAAGTTACAGTGCACCTATCTCCTTCTTTGTGTTTTCCTTGGACTTTCTACATTGCTGACATCGATGAACCAGTTCTCGGTATGGATTTTTTGTCCCATTACAAACTCTCTCCGAACGTAGTTCAGTGCTCAGTGCTACATCATCCCACTAACACTCAGATACTGTGCTCCCTCACTTATTTTCCAGTTCTGTTTCTCTCGTGACATGTGAGTTGGTACGCAAGTGTTCCACTCTTGCGGGTGACATTGTGACCTGCGTCACTAACCTACTGTCAGAATATGACTCGGCAGCACCACTCTGCTGGGAAAACGATGAGCTGAAACAACAAATAGCACACAAATGACAAACTGAAACAATGAGTAGTACACACAATGAGCTCGTCGCAGCTCGTACCTCGCTGCTGAAACTGCAGTCCACAGTCCCGCCACCTAATTGTGTTTCTCCAGCAGACACCAACTCAGACACTCATAAGGTTAGTCCAAGAACATTAATTGCGTGTGACGATTCGTGTCCGGTAGACTCTGCATCCCCGTGTCAGACAGTTCTTCTAATAACAGTTGCACGCGTGATATGATCATGCCACTGTGCGGGCAGCCGTCCCACTTGTTGATAAACATTCCCCCTCTCTTGTGCGCCAGCCCCATGACTCAGTGGCCATCGCTGTTCCATGCGTGACGCCAATACTGCTCTAGCCTGTGCTGGGTACCAAGTGCAAGGTTGACAGGAGGCAGTCGCTGCACATTCCAACCTGCTCTGCACTGTGCATGCAGCTCCCTCCAAACAAGCACACGCCACATTCACATACTAGACATGTGATTTTCATGCTGCCTTTTCCCACTCACACTAATGGCTATGCCTCGTCGCACCCTACCCATCCAAAAACTTCGCACCAGGACATTGATCAGTCTTGTGTGCAGTTCTCAGTTTCTTCCGTCACTGATGGAATGACACACAAGATAATTACCACTGCCAGCCCTGCTATTAAGCACAGGGTTAGACACCTCAACCCCATTAAGTTGGGCGCAGCCCGGCAGCAAATTAACGAACTTTTGGAGGCAGGTACCGTCAAACACTTCCGCCCCGAAATGGAGGGTCACTCATTCTTCATCCTCACGGATCACAAACCACTTGCAGATGCTTTCTGCAACCCTCTTGAGGACCCACCCACTCAGAGTTTCTGTAACTATGATCTAGTCTCCCAATTCACAACCGACATTCGCTATATCAAAGGAATGGACAACATCGCTGCAGATTTTTTTTCGCGGATCAGTACTGTTTCAGACATCATTGACTAATCCAACCTGGCCCCCCTACACGGCTCTGACAAGGAATTTCAAGCTCTCCTCATGGGCCCTCAAACATCCCTTGTGTTTAATAAAGCTAAATTCCCTGGCATTGTGCACAAGGTGTTGTGCGACTCTTTCTACCAGTACCTTAAGCCCGTTACTCCCAACCCCCTTGCATCGGCAGGCCTTTGAAGCTGTGCATGACCTCACTCACCCTGGTGTCTGCTCCACTACACAACTCATCTCCAAGCATTTTGTTTGGAAAAATATAAAACGGGACTACCATAACTGGGCACGCAGCTGATTTCCCTGCCAACTCAACAAAATCAGCTGCCACACCACCCCACCACTGGGCAAGTTCGACATCCATCCAGGACGATTTCATCATATACATATTGATTGTACTTATCAGTCCTCTTCCACCGTTGGAGGGCCACATATACATTCTATCCACAATTGACCGCATGTCCCGCTGGGTAGAAGCAGTCTCCCCTTACCTAACATTATTGCCGAGACCATAGCCTAGGGTTTTATCTCCTCCATGGATTGCTAGGTTCGGTTGTCCAACCACCATCACCACCAACCAGGGTCAGCAGTTTGAGTCTTCCCTGTTCACCATTTTATGTAACATCTGCAGCATAAAGAAAATTCACACCACAGCCTGCCACACACAAAGCAATGGCTTTACCACCCACAAAGCAATGGGTTAGTGGAATGGTGGCACCACACTCTAAAAACATTGCTCAGGTGCCATGACTGCCTCTGATCTGAAGCACTTCCATGGGTACTGCTCTGCCTCCATTCAACTTTCAAGCCTGACTTACAGGGAACTGTCTCAGAATTGGTTTTTGGGGAGAACCCCCTGTGGGGGGGAGTGATGTCGATAGGTCATATATTGACCATAGACAACATTAATCTTTGGGACTCCTGTTCCCATAACTGTAAATCTTTTTTACTCTTACTCCATACTGTTCTTTCACAGTTCACCAAATATAGCCTTCTACACTGTTATTTGTACAACCACAAGCCAATAATTACCAAAATGACCACAATATTCTCTCAAGATGCCATTCTGAAAATTACTCGTCAAATTATATCTGGTGAATCCTGATGTTGGTAGCAGTTCTAAATGTAGTCTTGATACGAAGGGAACTGGTATGCAGTGACTGTGACGATGAATACATGTACTGTGTTCAGAAGGTGTAACTGATAGCCTTGATATGTTAATGATATGGGATCGGCATTGGTGGCATCTAATCACTCTTGACAAACTTAAACCTGTATAACAAAACAAAGCGTGTGTGATAATGAGGTTTCCATTTACATCCACTATAAGCATTACAGTTGAGTCTTCCCCTGATGCTCTTTTCACTGCTTTTCTACTCTGTTTGTAAATTGTTCTTATCTTTGTTTTCTGTTAAGTCAACCCTGTACCAGTGAGCCACCTTATCTTCCCCTTCCTGATTGAATTAATACTATTTCCAAAGTTCCAGTGACCATGTGTGTAATGGACTTTGCCAATATGAGCTGCAGGAAACCACAATGATATAATTCGTCTATGAAATAAGTTCTCTTAGAATATTTTGCAGATCTTCTGTTTTCTTTCTTTTTGCACATGTTTGTTTATGTTACATGATATAGAAGTTTAGAATTCTTCCCAGAAATACTGATGTTTGCAATAAAATATTTTATTACTAATTTGGGTCAAACCAGCAGTTATGTACATTATGTGATCAAAAGTATCCGGACGCCTGACTGAAAATGACTTACAAGTTCATGGCACCCTCCATTGGTAACGCCAAAATTCAATATGGTGTTGGCCTACCCTTAGCCTTGATGACAGTTTCCACTCTGACAGGTATACGTTCAATCAGGTGCTGGAAAGTTTCCTGGGTAATGGCAGCCCATTCTTCACAGGGTGCTGCACTGAGGAGAGGTATTGATGTTGGTTGGTGAGGCCTGGCATGAAGTTGGTGTTCCAAAACATCACAAAGGTGTTCTATAGGATTTGGGTCCGGACTCTATGCAGGCCAGTCCATTACAGGGATGTTATTGTCATGTAACCACTCTGCTAAAGGCCGTGCATTATGAACAGACGATTGATCATGTTGAAAGATGCAGTCGCCATCCCCAACTGCTCTTCAACAGTGGGGAGCAAGAAGTTGTCTAAAACATCAATGTAGGCCTGTGCTGTGATAGTGCTATGCAAACCAACAAGGGATGCAGGCCCCCTCCATGAAAAACATGACCACACCATAAGACCAGTGCCTCCGAATTTTGCCATTGGCACTACACACGCTGGGAGACGACGTTCACTGGACATTTGCCATACCCGCCGCACCCTGCCATCAGATCACCACTTTGTGTACCATGATTTGTCACTCCACACAATGTTTTCCACTGTTCAGTCGTCCAATGTTTATGCTCCTTACACCAAGTGAGGTGTCGTTTGGCATTTACCAGCATGATCTGTGGCTTATGAGCAGCCGCTTAACCATGAAATCCAAGTTTTCTCATCTTCCCCTAACTGTCATAGTACTTTCAGTGGATCCTGATGCAGTTTGGAATTCCTGTGTGATGGTCTGGATGGATGTCTGCCTAATACACATTACGACCCTCTTCAACTGTCGGTGTTCTCTGTCAGTTAACAGACGAGGTTGGCCTGTATGCTTTTGTGCTGTACATGTTCCTTCACGTTTCCACTTCACTATCTCATCAGCAACAGTGGACCTAGAGATGTATAGGAGTGTGGAAATTTCACATAGAGACGTATGACACAAGTGACATCCAATTACCTGACCACGTTCAAAGTCTGTGAGTTCTGTGGAGTGCCCCATTCTGTTCTCTCACGATGTCCAGTGACTCTTGAGGTCGCAGATATGGAGTACCTGGCAGTAGGTGGCAGCACAATGCACCTAATATATAGTTTTTGGGGTGTCCAGATACTTTTGATCACATAAAGTATTTCAGCTGCAAACTGCATATAATATAATTTTAATTTAAGCATATTTCATTTTCCTTTATTTCAAGATGCTTCAGATTTAGGTGGATTTTTAAAATTTTCCGTTAATAAGAATACTCATTTCAAAATATTTTTCCTCGAGTGATGCATATGGTATGATAGTTGTTAACCTTTATTACATACATCTGCTCTCACCGGCCTTAATACAATGTAATGTTTGATCTGCTTCTGTTTACAGTACATTCAAAGTTGGTGTACAATGAATAATGCTGCCTTCAAAGTTTTACGATAAAGAACATAAGCTAGCTTGACAACAAGGCTGTCCAGCAAGGTTGAAATGAAAAAGATGACAAAGAATTGTCATGATTTCTGTTAACTCCATATGAAGTAACATGAATACTATAAGTTCAGTAAATACAGTAGGGCCATCAGTGCTAATTTGTGGCACCACATCTGAAGCATATAGCATAATCATTAAAATGGTTGCACAACAACCCCCTTTTTGAAGAAACTGCAACATTGATCAAGCGACACAGCTACTGCATGCATCCTTACTTGGGGAATATCCTATTAGTCTAGAGATGCATAAAAACTTCAATTTTAGTGAGGGTTGATTTAAAGAGATCTGCTTCATTTGAACTAATATTTACTTGAATCATGACTGGCTTTGAGGTTTTAAAATCCCATCTTCAATTGTGTGAAATTATATGTGACAATATTATGAAAACGATAGCTGCTACACATCATATAGCAGAAATGCTGAGTCACAGATAGGTGTTTTTCATTTGTGTGAGTGTGTGCGTGTATCTGTCGTCTATTTTTGACAAAGGCCTTGCTGGCTGAAAGCTTATTTTGTGACAGTCTTTTTGTTGTAGCCTATCTGTGACTCAGCATCTCTGCTATATGATGAGTAGCAACTATCCTTTTCATAATTTTGTTACATTCCATCTTGAATTTTCCATTGTTCGAAATTACATGTGTTAATACATAATATGCAATCAGGCAAGTCATTGTAAGAGTTCCAATCATTGTATTTTGGCAGAAGCTGTCTCCTGCTTGGCAGTACAACTACCGTAGAGCTCTCCGAATTAATTATCATACCTCTCAGTTGTGGATTTCCTACATACCAAATTTAGTGGCATCGTTGTTACTTGCCAAGAGTAACTGGTTGCCATATTAGCATTTTAAAAGTAGAATGGCAGAAAGAAAGAATCACAAATGTTTGAATATATCTAGTTATGGGACTAGAGAGCTGAAAAGAACCTATCATTCATAGCGATTTTCTTCTCATCAGTATTGTGGGGAGATGTCAGTGCAAGAAAGGTTAACCATACATTACTAATCCTCTTTATTCTTCCTTTGCCATAACCAATTTGTTTTATAAGGTGTAAACTACCGGTAGGCAACTGAAGTATAAAATGATAATGATGGATGCTGAAGAAATGAATTAAAATTTGTACCATAGCCGGAACTCAAACCCAGATCTTCTTGCTTACAAGGCATAAATTCTGATCATTACATCATTGTATCACTATGGTCAACATTGCTGGGCCAAGCCGAATGTCCTCCCCAGCACAATCTTCAATTCATATCTTCAGCTTTCCCCTAAATGTCTTGGGGAAAACTTAATTATAACGTCTATAAGACCACCTTTAGTACTGGACTTCCCCATTACGTCCAGTGCTGGGATGCTATTCCAATGCCAGAGAGCCCTGGCGATAATAACAATTTAGGGGGAAAATAAGCTGATGATTTAAACTGAAGTTCGTGCTGAGGAGAGCATTTGACTTGGGTAGTTCATGCAACAGTGTTGATCATAGTGCTGTGGTGGTGTAATGGTCAGTATTTCTGAGCAAGAGCACCTGGGTTTGAGTCCCAGCCATGGCACAAATTTTAATTCATTTCTTCAACTTCCATCATTATTGTACATAAAGATAAGACTTAAATGTCTTGGGGAAAATTTAATTATATGAAGTATAAACATATGCCTGACAGTGGATCAAAATATGAATATTATCTTCATATTGTGGAAACTGTTCTGAAGACCATTCAGTATATGGAGTAATGCCAGCAAAATTTGTGAGGAGAAAATGAAAAGTCAAGAATTAAAAATTACATGGAGTAGTTATATGCAGAAATTGCAATATACCTAGGTGGGGTATGTTGGTAACTCTCTACTGCTAGCCATCTATGAGAAGGCGAGTACGCAACCTTAAGCTGTTAGATGACCTGTCTACATAGGGGTTGGATTATATGCAGTTGCATTGTGTTCTTAAACAACTTAAAATTACCTGGGAGGCCTAAGGTAACAGTCTACGAATGAAAGAACAAAGTGAAACAAAGAGAATTGCTCAGCATAAATTTAGAACCACTAAAAAAAGCCTTATATGAGAAACTAGTTCATAAATGTTGCTATTCAGTAGAAGAATTCATGAATGACAACCTGAAAATTTGAGCTGGAGAGAGCAAGTACTTAGGACTGTTAATTTTTAAAAGTTTGTTCTTTTTGAAGAAAAATTATTAATTAGTTAACTAATTTTCATTACAGTATATTATGTTAGTGATATTATAAGGAAAATTGTAAACCAGTTTTGTGGTTTGATCAAGCTCGTGTTTGTTAAGCCAGTGACTTGATATTGTATCTTAAGAGACAATAAACTTCTATTCTATTCAAATACTGATTTCTGGAATTTCATTGTTAATGTGCTGGATTTTCCACAGTGACTGGTAAATGATCATTAGTTCTTACTCATTTCCATAACTTTGTTATCAGGCATAGTAAATAAATCTGTTTTACAGAGTTTAATTAAATATGTACTAGTGTACAATTTTCTCTTGTTGCACATATGGTATAGTCACTAGCACCTGTGTCCATGAACCAATAATCTTCTGTGGCAACTCCTTGGCTCAGACACATCTTGAACTTTTTGCCTTCTTTGGACTTCAACAATCTGCAGTCTGACTTCAGATGACCTCTTTTCTTACAATAATTGCAGTTTCTTGTTTCTCTCTTCACTTTATTTTAACAGTCTTATGAAAAATGACCCTCTTTACCACAAGCGTAACAGGTAATTTTTTGTTACCTGCATACAATGGCCAAAGCTACATCTGGCTGTTGGACTGATTGTTTCTCTCTTGCTTGATGAGTAATCTTGAAGTTCACTCATTATATGTGTGCTTCTCAGAGGGGACAGACTCCCATGCTGAGCAGAAATTTTTATATTGCTCTGGCAGTGACATCAAAACCTTGATTATTATCATTTTCTCTAATAGTGGTTTAGTTTCTTTCCTCAATTTAGTATTGGTTTCTTCTATTTTGAACAAAATTGTAGCCCCCAAGTCATCACCAAACTGGAATGAGAAGAATTTTTGCTGAAGTAGATGAATGCCCACTGCGGACTCTTTTTCATACATGGTCTGCAGTTTAACCCACTTGCTAACTGATGTCGTACATGAAAGTAGGTGAATCACAAAAGTTCGGTGCTTTTGTGTCTGTTTGCAGCCACTTTTTTTTCTTGGCTTCTATGTTCTATGGAGGCTTTTAATAGGTATGCCATTGACAGTATCTAAAAATCCTTTTCCTCTGAATATTGCTTCCATTCGGAATTTTTGCACTGCCCAATTGTCCCTCCAGACAACCTCAAACACTGATGCATAGACTGTTTCGTCACACAAACACCACCATGGTAATTTCAGATTTTCTGATGCTCACAATGCTACTTTAAAAACTCTGCCACTAGCTGAAAACCAGTCTTTTGCACCAGCGCCCTTAGTCTGTAATCAAACACAGTAAATGAAGCTTGATAAAAAGTCTGTTTGGACAGAGTTTATTTAAATATGCAATAGCTTACAAGTCAATGCTGGATGACAGTGACACAGACGGAACTTACAAAAAGGTGTCCAAAAACAGAAGTTAACATAAACTAATAAATTGAAAAAAACTGTGTTGCCACCTTAAAACAACATTAACAATATTTGTTAGTCCTTATTCATTTCCATAATTTTGATGACTGGTATTTTCCTACTGTCTTTACATATATTTTTTCCTCCTTATCAAGAAGTTAAAAAAATACTGATACCTAAAATGTCAAGAATTTTCCCTAAATTGTGTGCCACATAAATGTTTTGTGTTTTAGTGGATGGTAAGTATCTGTAAATAGTGAATAAGATTTCATAACTCTGTTAGACTCATGAAGAGTTCCTGCAGTTTCCTATATAATTTTCTATTTAATGTTGAAGATTTGTTTGTTCTTGCTGAGAGTGTTTTAGTAAATTTGAAGTCTATACCTGACCCCAACATGTGTTATAACTAGGAATAACACAATGAATATGTCACTGTTTGACAGTTTATTGACACAATACTGATACAAGTGCCGAATTTTAGATGAACACTTTGTAGAAAATTATATAAATTTATGGTGGTTGTACCAGTGTACAGGAAGTGCAAGTGCTTTCCAGTGGAAATCAGAAGCCATTGACATACTAAGCCTAGTCAATGTTGAAGTCCAAATTCCAATTTAGTATTTGGAAGTCCAGAGCACAACCAAATCAACATTGAACAGCAGGTCCACCACAGGATAGCACTTCCTAGTTGTGGAGTAGAGCATAGCATGATGATAACTGGCTTGTAGATGTTGGTAGCAGCATTAAATATGGCTCCATCATGAATGGAGTTACTGCCTGGGGTTGCTGTATGTTCTGGGTGGCCAATCACTGAGTATTATGGATAGCCAATCACTGTGGTTTGAAGTGTGTACATGCAAAGGTGGCCTGCGATGCTAGCAGTGGGCCATACACAGAGAAGCGCGGCCAATGAGGTGTTTCTTGGCCTTGTGTAAAAGTGTGCTGCTGCTCGCTATGGAGATTAATAGTGGTGGATACCTCATCCCTTTCCCCTTTGAGAAACAGGGAAGCATCTGCTGTGAATTAACATCACATCCAAGGGACCCTCCTCTAAATCCTCTGCGGCATTAGTTACTTGGGGCACAGAAACATATATACAAAAACGCCCTGGTTGGATGTGAAGGTTGAATGGAATTGACCTTGGCAGCAGAGCAGGAGGAGCCAGAGGTATATCTTCATCTTTGTTTCGAATTACTCATGACTGGTGACAGAGAAAAATCTTGTAGATAATTGTGTGATGCGCTGACATAAAGAATAAAGAATGACTGCTCATAGATATCCCTCATCAGAAACAAGTAGAATTATTCTGCTGGTCAACATGAGCTGATGGCAGGCATTAGAGAACTGACAGAATGCCACAGAAACCTTGGGAGGTTGTTGTTCGGGCCATCCGTGAAGTATGTGACTCTGGACTTGTCAGAGTACCTTGTTGTTACTGGTTGTGCCTGCAACCCAGGAGCTGGTAAATGAGAAAAGAATCTAATGCGGCTTCTGCTTCTTCACCCATGTAAAAACACAGAATTTCTTCTTTTTGAACTCTTGATCAAGTTCCCATGGAAGGCAGGAGAGGCATCAGTGTTGGCATGCTCAGTCATGTTGCAGAAGTGAATCTCATACTGGTAGTATGCCAAAAATAAATCTCAGGACTGGAGTTGGTGAGCAGTCCTATCTCGAGTCTTTGCTGCTGGATTGAGTAGGGAGACCAGCAGTTTATGGCCTGTAATGATGTGAAACTTTGTGCCATAAACAAAAGTGTGGAATTTCTTTCATGTGAAGATGATGGCCAGCGCTTATTTTGCTATTTGGGAGCGCCTGTGTTGGGTATCAGTCAACGTTTTTGATGCATAGGCCACAGGCTGCTCAGAGCCATCTGCCTCCCTGTGTGCCAGGACCACTCCAACACCTGTATCAGGTGCATCTGTTGCAATAACTATCCGCTTTGTGGGATCAAAACAAGTGAGGCATGTGGCCGTCAACAACTGGGATTTCAACCTGTGGATGGTGCACTCGCAAGCTGGTGTCCTCTGAAAAGGCATCCCTTTTTGCATAACTGGGACTAGGGGTTGGTTCCTGTCGCTGCTGCAGGTAAAAACTTTCAGTAATTCAATATCTTCCCCAGAACTGAATGAAGTTGCTTAAGCATTGTTGGTCTGGGAAGTTTGATTATGGCTTTGACATGTTTTCCAGAGGACGAATGCCCAAGCTGGAAATGATGTGGCTGAGGTACTAAATCTCAGGCTGAAAAAAAAAAAAAAAAAAAAAAAAAAAAAAAAAAAAAAAAAAAAAAAAAAACATTTTTTTTTCTTCTCTGCAGTTCTGGGCAGTCTCATTTCAGATCGCAAAGGTGTTCCTCAGTTTTGCCTGTTACATTGATGTCCTCTAAATAGTTAATGCATCCATCCACTCTGAGTGCTAATTGTTCCAAAAACCATTGAAAAATGATAGGGGCTCTTGCTGTACCAAACATTAGGCATTTCAGACAGTAAAGTCTGTGTTAAGTGTAAGAAATTGTAGAGAATCTTTATTTTAGAGAAGAAGTTTCCACCTTTTAATTTTGACAGCAATTCTCCCGGCTTCAGAATAGGATATGTCTCAATCTCTGATTGGGCATTGACAGTTACTTTAAAATTGCCACACAAGCAGATTTTCCCTGATGGCTTTCACACTATGACTAATGGGGTAGTTCATTGACTGGAAGGAACAGGTTCTAGAACTCCAATTGCAGTTCAGTGATCCAGTGTCTCCTTCACTTGGTCTCTGACAGTTAATGGAATGGTGCAGGCTCAAAAGTACCGAGGCCGTGCATTATGATTGTGTTTTAGTGCTATGTGCCGATTTCCAGGGTGAACAGGTCCTTATAACACTGGCAAAGTGGCTCTAGGTCCAAGTACAGAACATCTTAGGATGCTAATTTCACAGAATCATCTATTTAAAATCCAAGTTTCTGAAAAGAGCCAATTCCAGTCCAAGTACAGATCATCTTCCGATGCTAAATTCACAGAATCATCTATTGAAAATCCAAATTTCTGAAAAAAGTCCCAGTCCAAGTACAGATCATCTTCCGATGCTAAATTCACAGAATCATCTATTGAAAATCCAAATTTCTGAAAAAAGTCAATTCCAAATACGTTCTCAGTGGAATAACTGTTACTGACTAAAAAGTTAATGTGGTGGGTGGCATTATGATATGTCATTGGCAGTTCAACTTGACCACGTACTGAAATGTTGTGTTTATTATATTCCATTAGCCATCTCTTTGTTTCTTGCAAGGGAGGAGCTCCAAGTTTCAAATAGGTACTGTAATTCAGAATGCTCATGGCTGCGCCAGTGTCTACTTGTAATTGAAATGGTTTTCTCTGCAATTTGCACTTCTACGAAAAGCTTATTATAGGTCTCTTTGATGGTCAATACTGGCTACCGGATTAACATCCGTCTGTTGGGCAGGAGGCTGTCTTGCTTAATGGGACTTAGTCATACATAAGCTAAATGGATGATGGCGGAACAGTTTTGGAAACAGGCCCATCTGTCAGGACAGTCTTCATATTGATGTCTTTTTAAATCAATCCAGACATGATGGCAGTCATTTCAGTACCCAAGATTGGTTTGATCAGAGTGAGCACAGTGGAGGACTTGTTGGTTAATGGTACAGCATTCCACCTGTACTGTTGCTACTTCCAAATTGCCATTAGTGTGGCCATTTGCAGCTGGCTCAGATATGTTTACTTTAACAGCTGCTATGTCAATCCGTGACTCTAGGTTCTTGGCTGTTGCTCTGGTTACTTCGAAACTTTGTGCAAAGTCCAAAACTTTGTCTAATGATGGGTCTTAGAGTTGAAGTACCTCGTGCTGGAAATTCCTGTCTGTAGTACACCAAATGCTCATGTTGCTGGTCATTTCTTCTGCATAGGACTCCTTCCTTTAGGAAACCTTGCAAATCTGTCTTCTATGAGTCTGGTTTGGTTGTTTCTTGCATTGGTAAAATGCTACTCAAGAGGAGATAACATGGGTATGTTGCCAGTAATACTTAGTTTGGAACGAACAAACATTTGAAAAGGCGAGTTCTAAGGTATTAGATAAGGGGGCCAATTTGCATAGTAGCTGGCTAAAATCAGATTTTGACCAAGACAAGAAAAAATATTTCATGAGGCTGGCATCAGTTACTTGAATGAGGATAAATGCTAAAGTAATCTTGATTCATAGGCTTCCCAATCCTCTAAAGTGTCATCCAAGAATGGGAAAGCCAGCACTTGCTGTGTTGCCTGCGTCTACAGTAAGGTATGAAGAAGTTCTTGAAGGGTTTTTGGTAGCAAATGGTGATTCTCATCCTGCTGATGAATAAGTCCCATGAGTAGAGCTTCCAATGTAATGGTTTCTGTCTTGTTGCCATTTTATGGTGTTATAACCAGGAATAACACAGTAAATATATCACTGTGTGCTAAAAACTGTATATCATTCATTGTTGTCATTTAATTTTAACTTTGTGGTAGTAGTATGGCATGCAGCAACACAAACCAACCTAAGCACATTATTAATACTGCAAAGAAAAACTGTCAGAATTATTTGTGAGGTCAAACATGGAGAATCATGTTGTAATCTGTTTCCAAAATTGGGTATGGTTACCAATTACAAGTGTATGTAAGTATATTAAAAGTAATACTGCTAGTGAAAAAATGAACACAAATATAAACGGTGATCCGTACCAGCATATTACTGGACAAAAATCAAAATACAATTAAACGGACACAGAACAACATAAAAAGAAAAAATTGCACTTCATACTGAGCTGAAGCTGACCTATGCCCTCCTTAAAAATTCCGCAGCTCTTTCTTCAACTGAGTTAAAATACCAACATAAAATAATTTTATTCTGTGTATCAGTTCTTTGTTTTCATCAAAAGTAAATAGAAACATTCTGCCTTATGAGTGTTTCATTTTCTAACAATTTTGTCTACATGTAAGTAAGAATTTCTTATTCATAACACAACCATGCTGTCATTTAAAATCAGTAAATTTTTTCATAATTCTACATATCACAGAAAATGTTCTGTTAAGTACATACAATGAACGTATTTCAAAGTAAAAGTGAATATATTAAAGTTTTTAAACTGTTAAAGATTTTTAGTCTATGTGAGGAGTATGATGTTGAATCATGATTTTTTTGCTGAGGTTTGAAGTATAAAGGAAATTCACAGGGTGTACTTCTTGCAGCTTCTTGCTTATCATAGAGTCTTACCTCCACTTGACATTGTTGGCTCCTCCAGATCCATGGAATCTTGACCTATTCTGGTTAAGGGTGTCTTCTTTCATCCTCTTTGTTCTTCTTTTTATGGATTCAGCAGACATTTCTTCTTCAGTTTGAAAAGTTTGACATTTAAATTACAAGTGTTATTCATTGAAATAGAACATGAAAACATTTACTCCAGCAATCGATACCCTTTCATGTGTGATCCAGTGCTCAACGACTGACCAGATTTCTTAATGAATTCACCAGTACCCATTCTAAAGCATTACAGGGTTTGTGGTATCAGGCAACTCAAAAGCAATGTGACACTGTTGAAGTTTTTCATATATTAATAAATATAAAATGTATTAAATTGTAAAATTTATCATTAAAATCAAAACATTGTAAATGTCAGTATGCAGAAGAATCACCTATACAATGTACTGAAAATATGTTATTTAGGGATTGTATTTGGTGTTGCCACAGTGGTAACACCAATTCCCATCACATCACTGAAGTTAAGGACTGTCAGGCTGGGCTAGGACTTGGATGGCTGACCATCCTGTCTGCCGCGTGCTGTTGGCAAGTGGGGTGCACTCAGCCCTTGTGAGGCAAACTGAGGAACTACTTCTTTGAGAAGTAGTGATTCCCGTCTTGTAAACTGACAATGGCCGAGAGAGTGGTGTGCTGACCACATGCCCTCCATATCCGCATCTGGTGATGCCTCTGAGCTGAGTATGACACGGTGGCCAGTCAGTACCATTGAGTCTCTGTGGCCTGTTTGGGCGGAGTTTAGATTTTTTTAGGGATTGTATGGATTATTTGTTGTTGAATTATTATTATTATTATTATTATTATTATTATTATTATTATTATTATTATTACTGTATAAAAATGAGCAAGGAGTCATTGCAGTGAAGTTGCCTGACTATAGTGGTTGAAATCATCATTTGTCCATCCAGTTGTGAATTTTCAGTACCTTCCCTAAATCACTTAGGGAAATGGTAGGATGTGTAGTGGCTTTTGTTTCTCACTGTGAGCTTGGTATTGTCTCTATATACATTGTCATTTAAGAGATGCTAAACACTATCTTCCTTTCTGTTTCAACAATCAGTTGACTAATTAGTTGGATGTAAACCAATGTAAATATTTAACAAATGTCACACTAAATATTAGAGTTTAATTTGTATTGTTTCATGTAATATGTTGCAGAAGTAACCATACAAGCAAGTGAGAGCACAATATTGTACATCAGAAATCTTGTGGAATCTTTGGCAATGCAGGAAACCAGCTCCTCCGAGGTAAAGCTAGAAAGTGTGTTAACATCAGATTTTGTTAATTTTACAATGATTCACAGCACTATAATGACAAAAATTAAGTTTTTCTATTATCACTGAGAACTCCTGAATGGGGTGCTTATAAGTATAAGGGACAAAAGGGACAACAGCCACAGTTTGCTCTGTGGGAACCATCACCTTCAGATAAGGATTAAAATTATATATGTTCTTTGGTCTTCTAATCTAACTCTGCTGATGTTATGTTTTCTTTTTGCTTTTCAATTTGACTGTTCTGTGTTTTAAGTTCAACTCTTTTCTTATTTAATTTTTCATTTTACATGTCTATTTCATAGGACTAAATTCAGGAGCAAATCTCCATGGTCATGAATGAGTCAATACATCTGATTAACACAAATAAAATAAAATGTAGACAAATCTCATGTATATGACAAGCTGCAGATATATATCACTGTAATCAACAATATAATACAGGAAGTATCTATAGTTTTCCAGGAGCTCCCTGACAGAAAATGAGATGTGATCCATAAGCAAATTCTTCAGTTTAGACTTGAGTGTACAAGGATTACTTTTAAGATTTTTTTAATTTCTGTGGTTGGATGCAGCAGGATATTGCAATCCTCTCTGCAAAAGTGGAACAATCCAAATTCTAATTGTATTTCTGCTTGGTATTAACTGAGTTAAACTTGCTAAGTCTTGGGAATACGCTCATATTGTTAACAACAAATGACATTAAACAAAATAAATATTGAGAGGTGAAATTCAGAGTTCACACTCCCGAATAGGGCTCAACAAGAAGTTCATGAACTTAACACCACATATTGCTCAAACTGCAACCTTTAGTTTGTTATCATGAGAAAAAAGCAGTTGGTTACAGTAAGTGTGTTCCTGAATTATTACAGCTTGAACAATGGAAGAATCCTATAAAGTTATGACCACTGAAACACGAAAGATGTAGACATTCCTGGCTAGGTACAGAATGTTGGGTTGTTTGGGGGAAGAGTCCAAACAGCAAGGTCATCGGTCTCATCGGATTAGGGAAGGATGGGGAAGGGAGTCAGCCATGCCATTTCAAAGGAACCATCCCAGCATTTGCCTGGAGTGATGTAGGGAAATCACAGAAAACCTAAATCAGGATGGCCGGACGCGGGATTGAACCGTCATCCTCCGGAACGCGAGTCCAGTGTGTTACCACTGTGCCAACTCGCTCGGTATACAGAATGAATCGGTGACTTTGCAGCATAACGTTAAATGGGTCTAAATGGAACAGTAGTTTTTACAACTAAAAGAAGATCTGCAAAAGCACATTAGTAATCTTCAGACGCAAATGTCAATATAAAATGACATGATGCTACCCCTGCAAACTGAGAGACAGATTGTAAATACGACTTTCACTAGGCCTGGTAGGTCTAGCACATTTTCCACTCTGTGGATGGAAGTGCACATTCTGAAGATCTGTGGTTTGCAGCATTAGAGTAGGATTCATGCAAATCTGTGTTACAAGTGACCACACAAAGCTTGCCACAGCAGTTAATGGCTAGGGTGCGCAGGTGCTCGAAATGGTTTTGGATATTATATTAAAGCAACCCTTGCAGGAGCAATACCTCCATGTAAAATTCAGTGATACATCACATATGGCTAGCACAACTACCATTATCAGTAAATAAAGTGGTAGTGTGTGAATAAAACTGATATTAATTCTGTACTTTCAGTGGTGGACAATGTGCACGCTATGGTAGAACAGGTGATTACTTCGCTAGTGACACAAGCAGCTAACGATGTCAGCTCAGGGAGAACAAGGCTATGCAACATAATCAACAGACAAATGTTAATGAACAACTCAGAAGTTTGAAATAGCAAATGTGCACACTGCAGAAGCAGTTAGTAGCACTGCACCAGAACTGCACCAGATAAAATAAATATGATATGTATTCATCTTGCTGGCAGCATCATAAAGACGGACACTTGGTACAAAGGAAACAACATTCTGATACTGTAGGTATTTTGTTGATCAGGTTACAAGGTGTATGCCTCCATATGCATTCCAAAATGGTCTCAGCAGTACAGCAGGCCACCCTGTTCCACAAGAGTACCAATTAGTAAACAAAGCATCCATTACTGTGAATGACATAATCAAAAATAACAAGATATAGCACTCACGATTTTACCAGTTATTAGTGACAAGTCAACCATAACAACATACTCAGTGAATCAAGGATGCTTATTTACATTTTGCGCCATTTGTATAAGGAGCAAGCTTGCTGCTTCTTAATCAACTCAGATTTAGATGTAAGAATGCCATCAGAGCGATAAGTATGCCACCAGAGCGAGACCAGAACAAGGAGCTCTCCACTTTATGGCTACCAACAACTCACTCACTACAACAGATGCTGAATGTGAAGTGACAGTTGATGTAGGTTTCAGTAAAATGTTCAAATGATGGTTCATTCTAGCTCATGCTATTGAGCCAACATTACGAGCTGTTTTCATTCACCACCTAAGACTGGTAAGCAGTCTCAGCAAAACAGAGAGAAGGATGGACAATGAAGTGATCACAGGCACTATGGGCAAAACTACCACCAATTCCACTGCTTCACTCCATAGTTCAGTTGAACCAGATGCCTGACTGGAAGATGGTGGGCACATTCGTAAGGTACTGCATAGTGTGATACACCGTATGAAGACAACACCCAGACAACCAGTCTCACAAAGGTCACAGAGATTAGCACTTGACCAGGCAGAATTTGAAGAAATGTTGCAAGCAGGTATCATCTGCAGATTTCACAATCAATGGACATCATCATTATATTTAAGGAAAAGAAAGATGGTGCTTGGAGGTACTATGGAGATTACCACACTTTAAATGCATGGACCATTCCCACCTGCTATGCAGGGATTTCATGAATATAACACTGGGATCTACATTATTCAGTGTGATTGACTGTAAAAAGAAATATAATCAGATTTGTGTGACAGAAGAAAGACATCCCCAAGACCACAATGATAACACCTTTTGCCCATTCTGAGTACTTATGCATCCCATTTGATCTAAACAAACGCTGCCCAGTCATGCAGAATTTTTTAGATTAAGTGCTAAGGGGACTAAATTTCTGTTTTGTGTTTCTTATATTTTGATATTTCTCTAAATAGTTGCATTACATGAGAAAAGCCACAATGCAGCATTTGATAGTCTACATAAATATGGGCTTATAATAAATGAAGCAAAATGTATTGTGCCTCAAAAGCAGGTAACAGTCCTTGTTCACATGGTTTCAGTAACCGCTGTTTGTCCACTCAAAGAGACGACAGAAGTCATTAAGAATATTCCTCATCCAACAGACTTTGAGCAGACAAGAAGATTCCCAGGAATAATTAACTTGACACCTGCCTGAAGCATTAGAGATACAGGCACTGCTGACAAGCAGAACTGTTGGGTAACGATGCCACAGGCTGACGCTACCTCCCATGGAGACCAGAGATTTAGCACACCTTGAAAAAGGTAAACAACAGTTTGTCAAAAGCAGTCCTCGAGTCCCATGATATGCCATTAGCAGTAGTGGTATATTCCAGCCAGCAGGCTATCAGAGTTGGAAACCTTTAGGCTTTTCTCCTGTAAACTGAAACAGGCTCAAACCAGCTGTGTGGCACTTTTGCCCTTATGCAGAAGCTAAGTCATTTGAAATCTTTGCAGATCTCAGACCAGTCATACTCACTTTTAACTAGAGAAGGAGGGTTGTTCTACACAACAGTTTCACCCTATTAGAGTTTACGTGTTAGTTTGCAGCGTACATAAGTCACATAGGAGAGGCAGAAAATATTGCAGCTTGTTTTCCTCCAGAATCAGTGCTATGTCTTACCCAATAAATTACAGGAAGCCTAGTGCAGTGCAAAGTACAGCCAAATGACTGCAGGAGTATGTGCAAAAAATCCGATGGCTCTCCAGCTCAAACAAGTGCAGTTATTATAAACCACGGACCCGATCTGGTATGATGTGTCTAGATCCTTACCCATAATGTTCATGCCCGAAATGCTGTGAAGAGCAGTTTTTGACTGTGTTCATAACCTTGCCATCCAAACACAAAAGCCATCATTAAACTAATGATGGAGAAGTTCATGTGGCCCAGTATAAAAACAGACTGTTGAAAGTGGGTGAGAATGTGTGTAGCATGTCAACAATGCAAAGTTGACAGACATGTATGCAAGCCAGTGGCAGAAGTTCCAGAAACAACAGGACATTTCTCCCACATTCACATAGATCTCAAGGGTCTCCTCCCACCATTGTAGGTGTTAGATTACGTATTTACTACTGTTAGTAGATATACTTGATGGGCAGAAGCAACACCAGACAGTCACATATCAACAGAAACAACAACAAGGACCTTCCTGACTGCTGGGATTTCCTCTTTCAGATGTCCAGCTCATGTCACTACGGATCATCGATGGCAGTTTGAGTTGACAGTGTTTCTTTAACTGTCCAAGTTCTGTGGGGAACGCCATCATACTAGCAATGCTGCTATTATATGCCATGAGGACAAATAGACTGCCGCACTGCCACTGGTATTGCCGGGTCTTCATACAGCTTTCAAGCCAGATATTGGGGTGTCAGCAGCAGAGATGGTTTATGGGGAAACATTACAGCTGCTGTGAGAGTTTTTTTCATTGTTACTGCTGTCAATGGAATCAGAACTACCACATTTGCTGCAACAGGTTGATCTCAAAATTTCTAAGCTGTGCCCTTCACCAGCAATTCACTATGAAGAACAGAAATTTTTCATGCAGAAGGACTTACCATGTGATGTCATGGACAAATGCAGTGCACCTACCATTATGACCATGATACTCTGAACTCTTCCAGGCACTAAAACATGAGGAACATATGGTGCAAACAATGTGTGATGACAAACTGCGGATGATCTTACTAGAATGGATCAAACTGGCCATGCTTTCTGACTTTATATACAGTCAGTTACAGGATGTAGGTGTCCCTGAATTATTGAAGTTTGAATTATGGAAGACTCATACAGTTCTTATCATTCCAGTGCTTTTATTTTGTTAGCACTGCTGAATCCTAACTTAGAGATCTTTAAATCACAGGAGGAGGCCATGACGTTGGGTCACAGATGTACTTCAGACTTTATACAGCTTTGGTAAACCATTAAAACTACATAATGTGCTAGTAATTAGGTGCACTGCTCTGGCAGTTCTGAGAAAATTGCAAAAAAAAGTTTTACATGGCTGTACTGATGTATCTTTGGGTAGGTGATGGATATTAAAGTTCATGGTGGTAAAGTGGTTAGTGTTTGAGCTACATATGAACATGTATGAAATGATGGTTTGACTCCCACTCAAACTTCATTTTTAATGTATATTTTTTCATCACTGGTCATACTATGTAATTTATATACCATTTTAGAGGTAATATAATTTAAAAAGTATGTGGATTTGCGTGAAGTTTAGTGGATTTTCTGTTATTCGGCTACTTACAGTATTTAATTAAATTTGTTAGAAGAAACATATTTATAACTTTTGACAAGTAAATGAAGAAACATGTAGAGCTTTCCTGAAAATGTATGCCTGTCACTATTTGTAAAATCCCTTACACATGCAGTATGTTAATGTACCCAGAACTACTTTGCACATGGACACTTCAAGCTGCAGACACAGAGGCAAGCCCGATTTGGCAGTTAATCTGTGTAGCAGTTAGTAGTTGCTAATGTAGCAAGAAATAACAGTGTATGTGAACATTTTTTGAATATCAGGGAATTTATGCTTGTACTACAAAATTAATGTTTTAGCAGTACTCAAATCATTGCCTCATACACTTCATCTTATGGAACTCAAACACTAACCACTTGACCAACGTGAACTCTAACATATGGCACCTTCACACAGATGCATTAGAACATAGTAGACACACAAAACTTCTCTTGTGGTTTTCCAGTTATTGCTAGAGTAATGAATTTACTAGCACATTATGTTGTTTTAATGGCCTACTAAAGGTGTGTAAAATTACAAACAAGTCTATTAACCCATTGTCATGGTCTCCTCCTGTCAGTTTCATACACCTACATTCGACATGAAATGAATTTTGGAAATGAATAAGTGGTCAGGAAAATCTATGATCCCATTGTCATGGTCTCCCTTTGTCAGTTCCATAGATCTTCCTTGGAAATTCATTAGCTTTTGGAATTGAGTAAGTGGGCTTTCTCTATTAGCAAGACCATTGCGTTGAACTTACTGAATGAAAGATTGATGTGATTCACTTACAAGTTGAGAAACTGGTACCAAACAAAATCGCCTGATTTTCACTCTACTATCTATTACAAAGGAGTGCAAGAAGTGAAAATGTTATGGAAAGGATAGTTCCTACTCACCATATAGTTGAGATGCTGAGTCGCAGATATGTACAACAAAAAGACTGTCAAACGAATCTGTTGGACAAAGCTGTTGACCAAACAGGCCTTCATCAGAATTAGGCAAAACACACACACACACACACACACAAAACCATAGTAAGATAAGAGTTACCTAACGTTACCAGGTTAGTAAAGACTTAAAGAGCTCATCTTAAATACTGTAGCATGTAGACTTGAGGGAGGACAACTAAAATGGTGAATTCAAAGGTTGTTCTGGGATTATAGTCACAAAACCAGTTCTGAAGCTTCCAGCCTAGTGAGAGAATCTTGCTAGTGATACAGCATATTGTTATCTTGTGATGCTAATGCTACTGAGATGTCAAAAGATATTCCATGCTTATGCAAATGATTAGCCCTTGCCTTCCTGTGTGTACTGTATTTTGTGTGTTACCAATCCACAAAGCTCTCTTTACGTGGAAGGAACCTAATGTCCTCCATTTGTTTTATTTACAAATGTCTAGATATTCATTGCACACTGAGAGTCAAAATGTTCACTATTCAGTCCACCGCAGAGTCTCCAATGATTGTTCTGGGTCGGCAGCTATAGACCATTATCACAGTTTGTAGGATTTTAGGATTGATGTGAAGCTCCTGAAAATGCTTACTTATCAATAAAAGACTTCTCTTTGACCCATACGAAATATTTTTCTTCAGTCTTTAAGTAGATTGTTTTTTTTTTTTTTTTTTTCTCTCTCCAAATCTTGATTCTGTGAACAGAATTTGTGTTGGAGATTGAATTCTCACCACATATTATTTGCTTAGAGCTGCCGCATGAGCTCTTGAAATTAATCAGTTCTTTCTCTTTTCTCTAAAGTTTTCATTAATTTTTCTGTAGGTAGTATCTATACTTACCGTAGCTTTGCCTGGTTCAACATACTTGCATTTCGCCTCCATCCATTCCTTTCTCTGTTAATCATTTAAATGCAGTATTGTTGTAATTAGGTATAAGTACAACATGATCAGTAGATTGAACACATCTTTATTCCATGGAAGCAGTAACAATTTGAACACACACAATTTGAACAACACATCCAATAGACTGAATATGACTTTATTCCATGGAAGTATTAACAACCTGAACACAGTATTTAAGTAACTAAGGCTGAGTGTAGATTGGATAGCCTTAAATAGAATGAGGCCATGGCGGGCTGTGATGGCGACCTCACAACACACACACACACACACACACACACACACACACACACACACACAGTCTGAGGCACCCACTGCAGACAGCATAGAACTGCAACTTTTTGAAGTACATACATGCATCACTGCAAATATATTGTCTGCAATCAAAAGGTTTGCCAATTTGATCCTCTACCACCCTCAGTTTATCACCTCTAAAAACTACCTATTCATTGCTTACTGTATTTCTTTCCCCCTATTCATTCATTCATTGTCACTTTGAAACTCTCAAAAGTCTGGTTTATTCCAGGTCCTATCTTCACAGTTTCTTATTTTTCTCCAGTTTTATTCTGTGATTCAATAAATGAAGGATGGTACCCAAATTCTGTCTTAGAAACCTCTATCTTAGCATTATGTAATCTGTCTGAAACCTTCTGTTGCCTCTACGTCTCCGCAACTGTTGAAATTTTGTTACATATTTCGACAGTATTTGTACTGCTTAGTTTCAACTTTGCAAGTATTTTCCACCTGGCAGGGCCTATTAAAGATTTTAAATTAAATGAAAAAAAGGAGGGTCAGCAAAACATTTTATTTTGGTTTCATTAATTTAGAAGTCATTCTAGGATTTTTCATATTTTTGTTGATTTTATGATGGAGCTCACCTTTTCGTTAATTTTATGAAGGAATACTTACCATCCATTGTTGTTATATACAATTTCTAATTCAATTCTTGGTATATTGCAAATATTTTCCTCACACTTATCTCTTGCCAAATAAACAGGTACAAATTTTATTGTACTTTTATATAAATTCAACTGTATCTGTAAGTTTGGCAATTATTTAAAGATAGTTACCTTAATACAAAAACAAAACAACATTTCCAATTTTTCCTCTTCAAACCAGTGTTTATTAGGCATGTTCTTAAGTGGAAATATACAGGAAAAGTTATGAGAAAATGGTAGCTTTCACTCTACAGAAATGTGTGATACAGTATAAAATTACTTTGAGCTCTGTGCTGAGAAACAGGAGCAGATTTTCATTGTTCAAGCACAAATCAAAAGCGAATAGTAATTAAGTTTTATTCACAATATTACATAATTACATAACACTGTTGTTGGAATTGGCCAAGGCAAAGTCTCTATGTGTGTAATTTTTCAGGATGAGAGGGAGAGAGATATACACATTTTTCAGAATTAAGATATCCTGAAAAATAGTATAAAGAAAATAATGAGTTACACTGTAGGAAATACCGCAAGCAGCCACAAGTGTTTTAGAAGAGGGCTGGGCCAATCATCAGACAGAAGCGTTGATATCTTGGCAAGTTTTATATTCATGTCTTCATGAAAAGACACAAATGTGAAACATGCCAAGAAAACAACACTACCGTTTGATGGGCTCAGGCCTGAAACTACTAATGATACAATAAAATAAAAAATAAAAAAAAAAAACAAATGGCTGGTTTCAGTATGTACTATAGCGTAATTTATAAAAACAGCTGTGGTGTTCTCCAACCACAATGGATAAAATACAGAAAGTAGTCTATTTTTGTAAATAGCACATGAGGCTGTGAAACAAGTGATTTGGTATCCCTGGAAAATAGTATATTACATTAGGAATCAGAAAACGGGAGTGGTGCCATCTGGACAACAAATCATTGCCACTGACCCTGATGTCAATGTCAGGTTAGATTGTATCATGAACTGGTGAACAATGTGCTGTTGCTGTGAAGTGTTTTACAAAAACAACAGCCACATGACCACATAGCATGTATTTCATTCTCATTACAGCCTCACACGTCATGCTTCAGTCTGTCAGCACGTTCTAGCGAAGTGTGGGTACAGAACTTCAAGGAAATGGGTAATACAGTGCAAAATAGGGGTGCAAGTCAAAATGTGTGTGTACAGAGAATGTTACAAGAATGGAAGAAGCCTTCAGATGAAGTTACAGGAATTCTGCATGCAATCATGTGCTGCTACTTTATATATCATACAGAGGGGTCCAAAAAAATGTATCCACTGTTTAAAAGCCCATAACTTGCAAACTAATTGACAGAGTTGTCTCATTTTTGGTGAAAGTGTAGCTTAAAGTCCAACTTGAAGATATCACTGTAGCTGTTCGAAATGGTCACCTTAACATCCACATACCAATGATGCCGCTAAACTGCAGCACGAACTACTGACTGCAACATGTTCAGTTGGATATTTGCACATTAATATACGATGGATTCTTAAAGTTCATCCAATGTGCATGGCTTTTGTTGATAAATGATGTCCTTTAGTGTTCCCCACAGGTAAAAATCCAGAGGAGTTAGGTCTGGTGAATGTGGTGGTTACTCCACAGCACCTCTATGGCCTATCCATCATCCTGGTAGATTTTTGTCGAGATACGCCCTATCATGATTTTGGTAGTGGGCTGGGGCACCATCGTCTTGAAAGTAAACTCTTCTGTCTCCATACAAGTCTTGGATGGCAGGTAAAATGGATGTCTGAAGATTCTGAAGGTACACCTCACCGGTAACTGTGCTGTCAAAGAAGAATGGCCCAATCAAGCCCCAGTAAGGCGACGCACAGCACACATTTACTCCTGCCAAATTCATGGCTTTGTCTACATAGATGTTCGGGTTTTCAGTGGCCCATTAGATGCAATTGTGGCGATTTACTGTACCATTGAGTTTGAACTGTGCCTCATCAGACCACACAATCATCTCTGCAAACTCTTCATTGTTGTGCACCACGTTAGTAAACCACTCCAAGTACTCCATTCCACAATCTGGGTCATCCTCATTCATTGCATGTGGCAATCGTGGGATGTAGCACTTCCACATTGCTGTCTTCAAAATTCAGCGAATTCAGCAACTCACTCCAGTTTCATGGGCACACTGTCTCACAGACTTCTGTGCTAAGTGAGTGAATTGTTGTATCACACAGCAGGAGTTAGCTGGACTTGTTACTGTTACAGGTCATCCAGATCATTGTTTGTGTACATCTTTAACACAGCCTTCGGCTTCAAATTTGTTTCAAATCCAATGAATTGTTAAACATTGCGGTGGCTCTGTTTGATACTCATTTCGCCATGGCCACTGAACCTCATTAATGTTTTCATACTTAAAATACCACTTCAAAACTGACTTCCTTTCATTGAATGCAAGCCTTGCACCAGGCATGTTTACTCAAGTAACTCAGAGCAACTAAGAACAAAACACTGACTATCTGGCGACTGTCGTCTGACGAAATAAAACAGTGCAATACAATGCTTGTGTGGTGATTGCCAGAACTACAAACTATTACACTACCAAAGATGAGACAACTACATCACTTAGCTTGCCAGTTATGGACTTTAAAACAGTGCATACCTTTTTTTGGACCCCTCTGTATATCAGTGTATGGGAAATAGTGCACAAGGAACTGCAATACCACATATACAGAATTCAGCTGGTGCAAAAAATGAATGCAGACAACCTTCCAAAGAGAGTATACTTATGCTGGGGAATGTTTGAACTCATGAACAACCACCCAGGCCTTTGTGACTGTCTGGTCATAAGTGATGAGCTCAATTTTTATGTGTCAGGCTTTTCTGACAAACAAACCTACACATACTGGTCATGTGAAGATCCTAAAATTCTTCATGAAACACCAATTCACAGTCATAAAATGGTAGTGTTGTGTGCTGTATCATTCTTTGGAATCATAGGGCCTAATTTCTTTTTAAAGACAATTGTAGCACTGCTGTTACTGTAGATGCGGAATGTTATGCTGACATGTTCAACAATTTCCTAGTGCAATTCCTTGCTGATCTTCATGTAACTACAAACACATTTTTCAATCAAGATGGAGCCACATGTTGTACCTTACTGCAGGACATCATTCCTGGTCATATAATCTTCAAGAATGGGCACATCTTCTAGCTTCCAAGATCTGTTGTCCTTTCAGTTTGCAATTTCTTCCTTTTGGGTCATTTTAAATTTCATATCTCCTGGTGTGTCTCACCACACACCATCCAGGAACTGGAGGTTCAAATCTGGGAGGAAGTTAATCAAATTCCAGTACCATTCCTGCAAAGTGTGATATTTAGCTTCTGTAAAAGACATGAAATGTGTGTGAAGGAAAATGGACATTTTAAATTGCAAGCATTATGAATCCTTGTTGTACAGGGTGTTCAAAAAGTCTCTCCCCAGTGCCATATGATTGTTAGCTGTGCATGCCATATGCTGCAGTGAATATACCGAAATGAAACTCGGTGAAATAGAAGTTATCAATTTATTGAATATACATTTTTACTTACAAATTTTCACATTAAATGTTGAAAGTGTCCCCTCTGTTGTTGAATACACTATTAAATTAATCTAATCATGTTTCCAAACACAAGCTGTAATGTTTCTTCTGTAACAGAAGCAGTGAAAGTGGATTTTGCAGTTTTCAATTCATTGGTGGGGTTTGGACGGTTTTTATAGACAGTTGCTTTTGCTGCACCCCAGAAGAAAATGTCAGGTGTTGTTAGGTCAGGTGATCATGGAGGCCAAAGTTCCTGTGAAATTATGCGATCACCAAAAACCTGAGCAAGCAGTGACACTGAAACATGAGGTGTATGCGTGGTTGCACCATCTTGTTGTAAATAACCATTCAGTATTTGACTTATCACAAGTTCTACTATGAGTGGATACAGAATATCACTGCAGTATCATTGTGCATTTATTGCTTCAATGAAAAATATGGGACCCACAATCTGATGTCTAGAAATTGCAATCCAGAGTCCTATTTTCACAGAATGAATTGGTTCCTCAAGAATACACAGTGGATTTGCAGTACTCCCCATATGAGAACTTTGCGAGTTCATGTACCTGGAAAAATGAAACCATGCCTCATCAGTTAAAATATTTCATTAAGAATATCCCTTCCATTTTGTTGAACGAAATTTTTGAACCATTGACATTAATGCAGTCTCTTGCCATGATCAGTATTTTTCAGTTCTTGCATGACTGTAACTTTGTATGGGGAAGGTTCTAATTTTTTCCTTACAGCTGTGTGGGCTGTTGCGACACTTACATTGATTTCCTGGTCGAGTTTTCTTACTGACTTGTTCAGACTCATGGACATTTTATCGGAAATATTGAGTAGTTTATCCTCAGACAAAATGCTAGAACCACCACTTCTTGATGCATCTGTCACTGAACCTGTACTTAGAAATTTGTTAGTCAAATCTTGCATAGTAACGTGATGAGGAGTGTTGTCTCTGTGAAAATTGACTTAAATGTTTGACGAACCACCAATTTTTACACTTGTTCGACTAAAAACACACGTTCTTCAATGGTTAGCATTGTGACAGTGACAGAAATAAAACAAACAAACAAACAAAGGAACTAAACTGAAACGTTCACGTCAGCACATATTGACACATACCAATGATATTGCTGATGCCGGCTGAGATAAATGAAACAGTGGAATGTTGCTAGAGTCCACTTGAAGGGAAGTAACCCAGGCAGGCCAACAATCGTATGGCATGTGCAGCTAACAATCAGACGGGATTGAGGAGAGACTTTTTGAACATACCATATTTCTTATATGTTGCTGTGAATAAATTTGTATCAGTGGTGGAGTTTCGAAAATCAGTGCCACATTTGTTATAATTTAATTGGATAGATAAAAAGCCTGTTCACAAGGCGATGATAGGAGAAAACACATATAAAAATTATGGGAATGTGGAAGTTTTGAAGCCAGTGGCACCTTGTTCTGGCAGAAAGTTAAATACTTAGGGATTATAATTATAAATAACTTAAATTGAGGCAATCACATAGATAATATTTGGGGAAAGCAAACCAAAGACTGTGATTTATTGACAGAACACTTTGAAAATGCAGTAGGTCTACTAACAAGATTGCTTGCACTATGCTTGTCCGCCCTCTTGTAGAGTACAGCTGTGCAGTATGGGTCCCATGTCAGATAGGGTTGACAGAGGACATTGAAAAAGTTTAAAGAAGAGCAGAGAGTGCCATGGATATGATAAGTAAATTGAGGTTGCAATCATTAAAACAAAGGTGATTTTCCTTGTGGCAGGATCTTCTCATGAAATGTCAGCCAGCAACTTTGTCCTCTGAGCGTGAAAATATTTCTTTAGCACCCACCCATATAAGGAGGAATGGCCATCATAATAAAATAAGAGAACTCAGAGTTTGTAGGGTAAGATTTAATTGTTTGTTTTTACCATGCATTGTTCAAGAATGGAACAGTAGAGAAGTTGGTTTGATGAACCATGTGCCGGGCACTTAATTGTTAATTGCAGAATAATCGTATCAAAAAAGGTCCAAAGAGGTTTAGGAAATGGAGAGGGTTATGGCAAAATCATCTTGAACCCCAGGTAAGGGGAGACTTACCATGTGATAGGTCTAGAGCAGTGAATGGGAGATTTCTCCAGTCTGGTAAGTCTCCCGTGACCTGGTACTCAGGGTGAATTTTCCATAACTATCCCTACTTTTTAAGTATTTCCAGCCCTTTTATTTCACTCCCTTTTTCTTTCTCTTCAATTCTTCTGCCAGAATGAGCCATTAGCTCCAAAATCTTGCACATTTCCTAATTTTTATATGTGTTTTGGTCATTGCTGCTTGGTGAGTAGTTTTTTTATCTATCCTGTGAAATACTATTTCACAGACATTTTTTCAGTCTTTAATGGAAGAACAAATATGAATATACTGTTTGTTATGAAGCAGTTAGTTGCTGTTTTTTAAAGAAAATTGCTGTTTTTTTAAATATGTGTGCTGACAAATTGCAGTTACTGTCAATTCAGAAAAGAATTTATTTTTTATTTGACTCAGTCTACTATTCTGTTCCCATAGGATGGGAAATCAATGAACAGAGAAGAGAATTGGTACTTAAATCCACTGCAGCTTTATGTTACAGCTTGGAACTTTTTTGTGAACAGGTATCTCAAGAATCACCATTATTTGGCTCTAGCGGTAACATAATACCATCAGAGGAACAACTGTTGCAAGATGAATCCCCTGCTACCTTTTCTGCAGGGTCACTTGAGACGGAGTCAGAAAATAATACAGAATATATTGAAACTATAATGCAGTGGGAAAATGAATGGAATATTTTTCCAAAAAATAGTTTCAAAACACAAATGTTGTCATATGATATCAGCCACAAGACACTATCTCAGATAGTGTCAGATGTGGTCAAAATGTTGGAAGGTAACTATTTTTTCTTACATGTTTGCAATTTAATCACCTAAAAAGTTCAAAAAATGCAGGATGTTGCTTGCTTACTAATGAAATGGTGATGATAAGTATGGAAACAGCAAGTCACAGAGTGAGGTTATGTTGAATTTTTATTTATCCTGTTGACTACAAAAGCAGCTTATGTATAAGACATTGGAGAATTTATTAAAAACAAAGATTCCAAGACTTACCAAGCGGGAAAGCGCCGGCAGACAGGCACATGAACAAAACACACAAACACACACACAGAATTACGAGCTTTCGCAACTGGCAGTTGCTTCGTCAGGAAAGAGGGAAGGAGAGGGAAAAATGAAAGGATTGGAATGACTCCTTACCCTCTCCCTTAAAACCCACATCCTTTCATTTTTCCCTCTCCTTCCCTCTTTCCTCACGAAGCAACTGCCAGTTGCGAAAGCTCGTAATTCTGTGTGTGTGTTTTGTTCATGTGCCTGTCTGCCGGCGCTTTCCCGCTTGGTAAGTCTTGGAATCTTTGTTTTTAATATATTTTTCCCATGTGGAAGTTTCTTTCTATTTTATTTACATTGGAGAATTTAGTTTATATGCATGTAGATGAAAGTGATTGCCTTGCATACATATTTGAAATTACAAATAATTCACTTCATACATTTAAATGTTGATATAGTACACTACATAAATTTAAATATTCTTCAATGGCATAAAGCAGTGATGCTGTAAATATGACTAAAGATTTTCCAATGGTTTTATGTTTTCAGGAAGTTCTTTATAAAGTTTAAGAACAATGTGGGAAGTACCCTTTTGGCACAGGAATGTGTTGATCTGGGTCGTATATGTTTTTATTTCAGCTGGTATGGTGATTATGAATTTACAATTTTTTTGCAATCTCCTGTCCTTACATACTACATTTATTTTCAAGACTATGAGGCTTCCATAATTAGTACAACCTAAAGGAAGAAAATGAGGGATCTTAAACAGAGCTTTACACGAGTCTCTAGGTATGCATGCAAACATGATACTAATGGCCCTTTTTGGTGGTTTGAATTTGCTGGTAGTTGCTTGAGAGTTTGCCCAAAACACATCTTCATATTTAAAGTGAGAATGAAGGGAGGGATGGTAGGCACACTCTACTGTTTTCTCACTAAAATAGGAATTTAATTAGCTAAGGTACTCTGTGTGCTTATTCCACCTTACATTGGTATGCAGTGATAATCCTGAAAATTTAATTTCTATGTTACCAACTGGTTCATTATTGTATACATATTCTTGATTAAAGAATTGTGAAATTTTAATGGAAAAGCTTTTTTTAGTATTTATTGAAAGCTGATTGTTCTGTGCCTAGTTTCTAAGTTGCTTTTTGATGCTGTTTACTGATTGCTTTAGTTCTTCCTTACTTTCCCATTTTAACAGAATTGTGTTGTCATCTGCAAATACGATCATTTTATTAGCATTCAAGATAAAACGTCGATTGTTAAGACTCATTTACGCTGGGGCAACATCTTGCAACATTGTGGCATGCTATGGAAATGTGGCGTACGTCATCTTGTTGCATGCTACAAAAGGCAACATCTTGCAGCCTACGTTGCATGGGGCAGGTTAATTTATATCAAAGCAACATAACTTGTGCCACACTGAGTCAGTCTTGCAGGATGAGTGATAAAGTGATGGCGGCAGCTGCTTACTTGGTCATCACAAATGCAGCTAGCAAAGGAAATGAAAATAAATGGAAAAGGAAATGATGGTGGAAGAGAATAATATTTAAAGGGAGACATGGAGGAAATTGGCTCAAAAAATTGAAATTTCTTTCATAGTCATTTCAAATCCTTTGTAGTTTTCTTTGTAAAATTACAATTGACTTGAAAATACTGAGTGAATTTATCAGTTCACATACATGATGTAATGAGTGTGGTGGTATTATATCTTTAGGTGAGAACAGAAATATTTGCAAGGGTTCTGCTTGTGTCTGTGTATGTGCGGATGGATATGTGTGTGTGTGTGCGAGTGTATACCTGTCCTTTTCCCCCCTAAGGTAAGTCTTTCCGCTCCCGGGATTGGAATGACTCCTTACCCCCTCCCTTAAAACCCACATCCTTTCGTCTTTCCCTCTCCTTCCCCCTCTCCTGATGAAGCAACCGTTGGTTGCAAAAGCTTGAATTTTGTGCGTATGTTTGTGTGTCTATCAATATGCCAGAGAGAGAGAGAGAGAGAGGGGGGGGGGGGGGGGGGGGGGGAAACATTCCACGTGGGAAAATATATCTAAAAACAAAGTTGATGTGACTTACCAAACAAAAGCGCTGGCAGGTCGATAGATACACAAACAAACACAAACATACACACAAAATACAAGCTTTCACAACCAACGGTTGCTTCTTCAGGAAAGAGGGAAGGAGAGGGAAAGACAAAAGGATGTGGGTTTTAAGGGAGAGGGCAAGGAGTCATTCCAATCCCGGGAGCAGAAAGACTTACCTTAAGGGGAAAAAAGGACAGGTATACACTCGCACGCACACACATATCCATCCGCACATACACAGACACAAGCAGACATTTGTAAAGGCAATAATAGAAGAAAACGTTCCACGTAGGAAAATATATCTAAAAACAAAGGTGATGTGACTTACTAAACAAAAGTGCTGGCAGGTCGATAGACACACAAACAAACACAAACATACACACAAAATTCAAGCTTTCGCAACCAACGGTTGCTTCGAAAGAGGGAAGGAGAGGGAAAGATGAAAGGGTGTGGGTTTTAAGGGAGAGGGTAAGGAGTCATTCCAATCCCGGGAGTGGAAAGACTTACCGTAGGGGGAAAAAAGGACAGGTATTCACTCGCACGCACACACACACACACACACACACACACACACACACACACACACACATATCCATCTGCACATACACAGACACAAGCAGACATTTGTAAAGGCCTAATTGTAATCACATCTCAGTTGTAAAGTGATAGAATGTCACTATACACCAGCTCTCCTAAAAATTCATACATATGTTACATTATTAAACCACACATTATTAAACCTGTCCAAAGTTTGTACTCATATCGAGATAACCAGAAAAAGCAGATTGCTTAGTATAAAATACGTTCGCCAGTTCCTTTTGGCATCCAGTCTCTAACTATTTGTCCGAATTTGATAGTGGAAGAGGGTGAGTTTGTACAGAAAAGTAAGAAAGGATGTGACTTGAAAAGGAAGGAGTCACACCAGCTCGGAGGCTTCTGGTTCGCCACCCTAAAATTGCAAAAAGAGGTTACAACCTCCTGAAGAAAATTTCGTTAGAATGATTTAAGGTTGTCATCATTTGAAATAGCATCTGTTCTTACTGTCCTCACACAATTGCTATGCTTGTCAATACATGTTTCGTCATAATTCATAGCTTTGATGGAATCACACAATATTTTTGAACATCATCTGTCAGATATTTAATATCCATACCACATAAACAGTCAGTCACATCATCTGCTTTTTCATTGCGAGTTTCATGTAACAAATCCTGTTCTTTCACACTGAATGACCACATACTTAATTACTCAGTTCATATTTTACTGGTACACAGTATCAAATCACTACATGATGAATCTCAATAGGAAAAAAAGGATATCATTTTGAAAATACAGGTTGCTAAAAAAAATTGAAATTAGTGATGTTTAGTTCTTCCATACTCTTGAGTTAAGTGCCTGGTCAAGATATAGTCTTGTGTCTTACATGTTGCACACTGTGTACTCTAGGACAGTAGAAGGATCCTAATTGCTCTTACTAATGACATAGGATAGTAAAAGGGGAGTGATTCCAGAAAATAAATATGGAGTCACTGGCTGGGGCAAAGCACCATATTCCACGTGGTGTATCTATGAAAGTACCACAGATCCCCTACCTGTTAAATTTCACCACAGAACTACTGAAAACATGCTTCTGAGAGGATGTTCACCCCCAGATTTTGCCTTGACTATACAGTGCAGAGAATGTATTCTCAACTATTTTAAAAAAAAAAAAAAAAAAAAAAAAAAAAAAAAAAAAAAAAAAAAAAAAAAAAAACTCGAGTATTCAGTGATAACAAAAAAAATGAAAATAAATTTCCTCTTATTGGTTATTTCACTTTCACTAAGTTAAAGCACTCACTGCAGAGTTTGCTAAAGTACACAGTATGACCTTGACTGTGTAAAGTAAGATGCATAACGAATAAATTTCCAATGGTATGTCAAATATCATGATGCTAAATGGGTGATTAAGGTCGTGTGCACAATTTCAGCTGTGTAACATTCCCGAGTCCAAATAACAACAAGCTCAAATGGTCCTCTATAAATATCAAATAACACCGAATCTATGCCAGGTAAAAGCATAAACAAATGTTCAAATATACCCTCTTCAACCCCCACTCTATGAATAGAGAAAATATATGTAAAAATATGCAAATATTCACACAAAAAAGAAATATGAATATAAACCACAAAAAAATATTTTACACTATTGGCTTCAAATGTGTTAAGTTATCCAATTTCTCACTTGTTAGTGTTTGCATTTACAAAAAGCAGTGGACATTAATTGAGCTTTTTATGAGTTGTAATTTTCTTTCAACTAGTACTTTTATCATTACTGGGTCAGAATATTCATAACATGGCATGACAAGGTGTACAACATGGGTTTGTCTGTGTGGCATAGAGTGTACATTTTTCAACACAAGTTTACTAATTTCTGGTTGTTTATTCGCTTTTGTGGTACTAGGTAATTGTTTTTGCAAAGCTCCCTCAAATCTGATTTCAACACACACACTCCCTTCCTTCACTACTTGTACACATTCACTGATTGAGTTACTATTAGATGTCTGTTCCAAATTTCCAAAACAACTTTCCTTTCCTAAATGCACATTTTGACAAATTTCATTTATGGTTTCAAACTTTTGGCCACTATGGCTACATCTGTCACCATAGTCACCAACTATTTTCACCACTTTATCACACTCACTACCTTTTACCTCAGATTCTACACATTTACTAATCATATTACCACCAGGAGACTGTTCCATATTTTTCATGGCAATTTTATCATCTGAGTACACACTTTGACAAATTTCGCTTAAGACCTTACACTTTTTATCACCATACTGACATTTGATACTACAGCCATAGACAACACTTAGTACTCTATGACTAATCAGATCTTCTTTTCCATTTTACACAAACGCATTCAGCCACAACATCACTAATGTCAACTGGTAACACTAATCTATTAGGCACTGCTCCACTGGTTTCTAAGTCATTACTTGAACACACGCCAGAAATTCCAGAATCATTCAGCATTAAATCATCAACTATAACTTCTACCAAACTCATTTCTCTTGTCACATTTATTCCACAACCTCAACACTGTGACTACTCTGTTCCACCACATCCTCATTTTCCTGTCTGTTATCTACTGCAATATCATATGGAATTACTCTGTCGTTCTCACTTCTATTGCCAAGCAAATGAACATCAGCTTCCACACATACAGCACCTGTATCAGCAATATCACTCATTTCACAATCACTCAACATTCTCACTAAACCATACTCATCAGGTCTGTTCTCATCACTATCAACAGCTACTACTGCATTACTACTGTTAAAGAAATTTGTCAAAGTGTTTTCTTCAAATTCATATTTTTTACTTTTTTGTTCATCTTTGTTTCAGATAAAAAATTTCCCCAAAATTCCCTATCAAAATTCATTCTACTCACTTCAGGCTGTATTCTGGGTACAAAATTTTGGTACATTTTATTTGTTCTGCCCCTTTCCCTTCTGAAATTACTATGATTTGCCTGATTGTTATTCCCATGTCTATTTGCCCCATTTTGCCAGGCTCCGAAAGAGGCAGGTCTCAGTTTACTGGACCACTTCTTCTGTTTTCAAAATTGTTACTATTCCCAAATCAGATGATGCTGAACATGGTAAATAATATAAAATAAAACTTTAAACCAAGTTTTCTCAAAACTAATTTGTTATCCTGTAGGTACCATTATTATCTGAATGGTTTGTCACAGAACCTTGAAATTTTGTGCAGTTGTCCCAAGACAACAAACAAACAAACACATGCACATTTGGCATTGTGTGTGTATTTCATTATATATATGTTAAAAACAAAGATTTACCAAGTGGGAAAGTGCCGATATATATTAAAAACAAAGATTCCAAGACTTACCAAGCGGGAAAGCGCCGGCAGACAGGGACAATGAACAGAACACACACAAACCGAATTACCAGCTTTCGCAACCGATGGTTGCTTCTTCAGGAAAGAGGGAAGGAGAGGGAAAGATGAAAGGATGTGGGTTTTAAGGGAGAGGGTAAGGAGTCATTCCAATCCCGGGAGCGGAAAGACTTCCCTTAGGGGGAAAAAGGACAGGTGTACACTCGCACACACACACATATCCATCCGCACATACACAGACACAAGCAGACATGTCTGCTTGTGTCTGTGTCTGTGTATGTGCGGATGGACAGGTGTTGACAGATGTGAAAATTACCAAACTATCAGTTTAATAAGCCACGGCTGCAAAATACTAACATGAATTCTTTGCAGACAAATGGAAAAACTGGTAGAAGCCAACCTCGGGGAAGATCAGTTTGGATTCCATAGAAATGTTGGAACACATGAGGCAACACTGACTGTATGACTTATCTTAGAAAATAGATTAAGGAAAGGCAAACCTATGTTTCTACCATTTGTAGACTTAGAGAAAGCTTTTCACAATGTTCACTTGAATACTCTCTTTCAAATTCTGAAGGTGGCAGAGGTAAAATGCAGGGAGCGAAAGGTTATTTACAATTTGTACTGAAACCAGATGGCATTTATAAGAGTCGAGGGGCATGGAAGGGAAGCAGTGGTTGGGAAGGGAGTGAGACAGGGTTGTAGCCTATCCCTGATGTTATTCAATCTGTAAATAGAACAAACAGTAAGGGAAACAAAAGAAAAATTCGTAGAAGGTATTAAAATCCATGGAGAAGAAATAAAAACTTTGAGGTTTGCCGATGACATTGTAATTCTGTCAGAGACAGCAAAGGACCTGGAAGAGCAGTTGAATGGGATGGACAGTGTCTTGAAAGGACGATATAAGATGAACATCAACAAAACCCAACAAAAGCAAAATGAGAATAATGGAATGTGGTCAAATTAAGTCGTGTGATGCTGAGGGAATTAGATTAGGAAATGAGACACTTAAAATGTAAGGGAGTTTTGCTATTTGGGGAGCAAAATAACTCATGATGGTTGAAGTAGAAAGGAAAGCATTTCTGAAGAAGAGAAATTTGTTAACATTGAGTATAGATTTAAGGAAGGGTCAGGAAGTCATTTCTGAAATTATTTGTATGGAGTGTAGCTATTTATGGAAGTGAAACATGGACGATAAATAGTTTGGACAAGAAAAGAATAGAAGCTTTTGAAATGTGGTGCTACAGAAGAATGCTGAAGATTAGATGGGTAGATCACATAACTAATGAGGAGCTATTGAATAGAATTGGAAAGAAGGGAAACTTGACTAGAAGAAGGGATTGGTTGGTAGGGAATATTCTGAGGCATCAAGGGTCACCAATTTGGTATTGGAAGGCAGCGTCGAGGGTAAAAATCATTGAGGAAGACCAAGAGATGAATACACTAAACAGATTCAGAAGGATGTAGTTGCAATATGTACTGGGAGTTGAAGAAGCTTGCACAGGATGGAGTAGCATGGAGAGCTGCATCAAACCAGTCTCTTGACTGAAGACCACAACAACAACATGTGAACCATTTTGTTTTGTATTACCCACTGAGCCGCTTTTTTTTATTCATCACATGCGTCCGTTTGCAGTGAAATGCACTTCTCAGATTTTTAATCTTCTTCCTCACAGCGATCGCACCGATTTCGTATTTTGAAGTGAGATTTCATATAACGTCTCTTTTCACTACATTATTTTTATTATTACTTTCTCATACATTCCACAGAACCTCAGCTTGTCTGTAGTCCTCTATGAATGCTAAATACTTCTCATCCGACCACTCCATATTTTTGAATTTACTGCTGCTGCACATAAAATGTTGCACATGAACCCAGTCAGCTCGAAAGCTATCTGCGGCACTTTGTGGCAGTTTGCAACATGACACACTGTGTTGTCTATGCCACATGAATCATGCGACAATGTGCGCCAAGTAGCATATGGTACTGTTGCATGCCACAATGTTGCAAGATGTTGCTCCAGCATAAACAAAGCTTTACTGTACATAAGATGCAGGTGTGGTTCTATTACTGATGCTTGAGATACACCACATGTAATTAATAGATTTTACTCTGACTGTTCTTCATAAATTGCGGGCTTTAGCATGCTTGATACTCACTACTTTCTTGTATTGCTTCAAAAGGAACTGATCCAATTGTTTTAGAGACCTTGGCTACTATACTTTTAAAGCTTTAGCAGCAGAATTTTATGATCCATCATATTAAAAGCTTTTGATAGACCAATAAATACACTAGTTGATTCCTGTTACTTTAGTTTATAGTTAATTCATCATAAATGGTTGTCATCGTTTCTGAACCTGTGTGATTTCATCTCAAGATTGTGTCGCATATAGATGTGGTTGTAAATCATTATCTAGAAATCAGAATATATTTAATCACTCATGTGTATGTTGCAACAAAAGTTTTGACTTAGGTATCAGATTGTGTTCAGTAACACCTGTGTGGGCTCACATTTCGTATTTGGCGAGCAAAGGCACAGTAAATAAAGCCTGTGACTGTGGCATGGAAACATGTGACCTTCAAGAAACTGCCATCAAGACGTTTTCTCTTGGAGTAGAAGAAAATACTGCCGATGGGTTTTAACAAGAACTTACTGCAGCAAAAATATTTGTTCGCAGTTTGGAGACACTCATAAAATCTCTCACAGTGAAAATATCTAGTGCTCTTAAGTGATTTCAAATGATAAGTGTACCTGTACGATAATTCAAACATTCCAAAAACCAAGTTATTCTTTAGATACTGTGAATATTCCCATGAAAGTTCCACAAGTACAAAGAAATTATACAAAATTGAATAACAAGGATAGTATATTTCCCCGTGAGAACATGAAGAGCCGTGTCATAAATTATAAAGAAAGAAAAGTGCTAGTTTTAGCTGATAGCAGTGGTCAAAATATTTCAAAGACACTTAGTGAAATGAACATTAATGTAACATCTTTCGTGAAACCAGGTGCACCTATGTATGAAGTAACAAAGGACTGCAGTAAACTATCGGATACCTTCACAAAAACTGATGGGAGGTTCTAATGATGCATACCATAATAACGCTAAACACTCTCTCAGAGAAACAGTGAAAGCCCTAAACAATTAACGAAACAGAAACGTGATCCTCACAAGCATACCAACAAGATATGGCTTAATTTCTACATCATGTGTCACCATAGAAATCGAATACACCAATAGGAAACTAAAGAAAATTGCTGAAGCACACCCTAATGCATCTTTTCTCGAATGTCATTCCCATCAAAGGGATCATTATACTAGGCATGGAATGCACTTAAACAACAAGGGAAAGCGATTTATGAGTCATAAAATTAGAGAACATGTTAGTAACATAATTCAGGGAAACAAGTCACACGCTGCCCTAGAAATAAGAATACAAGGACATCCAGGTGCTGAAAATGTAAAGGAGAAAAATAACTTGTCAGTTGGCGTACAAATCAAAACACAAGGTCCATATAAAACAGTCTCCTATGCTGAAGTTGTGATCTCACCTACAAGATTAATGTCGTCTGAAGAAGAAAAAGATGGGACATCTACAGGAAAAACAGAAATTTCACAGGCAACAAACTGGAAGAAATCTTCATCAAGCAAACCAAATAAAAGGTGGTTGGGCAGAAGAAATGCTGAGTGTCCTTTACATCTAAACGATTTTTTATGTGTGGGCCCGAAGAAAAAGAAGGGACAACAGTAGGTTGTGTCTCCTCCCACCTGTCTGAAGACAGACTCCAGTGGATTCTCAGTCTGGTAACAACAGCACTAATAGAATAAAAAAGCAAGAGGAAGGCATCTCTTTCTTTCATCAAAATATGAGGCCTCTTAAACAAAACAGATCAACTTCTTATTTACATTAATGAAAAGGATTGAATAAATAATGCTCAGATTTCATGCTTGACTGAGCACCATGTTAGTGATAAATGTGCCCTGCCATCTATTTTAAGTTATAGTTTAGTAACCTACTACTGTTGGGAAAGTAAAGACAACGGTGGAGTAGCAATTTATGTTAAGGATAGTATAGCATACAAAGCTATAGGTATTAAATATTGTGTGGGACAACAATGTGAGGCATGTGCAACATAAGTAATAACTAAATTCGAAACAGTAATAGTGTTAGCTGTTTACAGGGCACCTTGAGGTGACATAAAAACTTTTCTGCTTATGATGGAACTCCTGCTATCAGGATTACTAGCAAAAGCAAAGGATATTGTAGTTTTAGGTGATTTCAGTATAAACTTTATGACAGAAAATAAGAATAAAATTGACTTTGAGATTGTGATGACGTTATATAATCTGATATCGGTAATAAACTTCGCAACAAGAAGTACATCTGAGTCCCAAATTATGATGATAGATAACATATTTTTAGATGTAAGTAGACATCATAATTATACTGTCAGGTAAATTATGAGTGGGCTATCAGATCATGATGGACAAATTCTAACTCTTTATGGTGATAATTTGTTCAAAAAATAATTTCCTCAATGCAAATTTATAAGAGTAATGAACAAAGAGGCAAAAGAGACTTTCAACCATAAGTTGCAGCAAATGGGTTGGTCTTTAGTATGTAACCTTGATAATGTTGATACTGAATTTAACTGTTTTATAAATGAATTCTGTGTTCTTTTTGAAGAAATATTTCCAAAGAAATGGGTCGGAAACATTGCTTCCAGTTCTGTAAGTAAGCCTTGGACTACAAAAGGTATAAATCAGTCATGTAAAACCAAAAGGGAAACTTATACTGTAATAAGATTATCTAAAGATGTAGAAAAATGGGAACACCATAGATTATACTGTAAAATTTTAAAGAAACTAATACAGAATTCAAAAGCCCTTTATTATGAGAAGAAAATAGATAATTCTAATGAAATAAAAACAATTTGGAGCAGTGTAAAAAAGAGATACAACAACCAAAGAAGATGTAAATAAAACCATATATGAAGGAACCCCAGTAGATAACCCCAAAAGTGTGGCTGAGATTTTTAATAAACACTTCCTATCAGTAACTTAACAGATTGGTTGCAAGCCCAATGTTGAAGCTGTAACTCTTTGTCAAACTGTATATTCAAACACAATTTCAGAAATGTACCTTAATCCTGTCACTTTAGATGAAATTCAAAAAATCATATCGTCTCTAAAAGTAAGATTTCTGCAGGTGTTGATAATACTTCTAGTAATTTATTGAAATATTCTTGTGTGTGGATAAGGGACATTCTCTGTCATATTTTCAATGCTTCAGAAAGGTGTTGTTCCCAGTAGACTTAAGTATGCCATTGTGAAGCCCCTATACAAAAAGGGTGATAAAACTGAACGAACTATTGACCTATCTCTTTGTTGACAGCTTTCTCTAACGTACGTGTAAGAATTACTGATCATCTCATGAAGAATGAAGTTCTCAGCAAGAGACAATTTGGCTTTCAAAAGGGCTGTTCAACAGAAGAACGCAATCTATGCACTTGCAAATGAAGTCCTAGAAACCCTTAATGAAAAATTGCTAGCACTTGGAGTCTTCTGTGATTTGTCTAAAATGTTTAACTGTGTTGATCAACAGATTCTCCTGCCAAAAGCAAAACTAGTACGAATAAGTGGTGTTGCAGGCAATTGGCTTCAGTCGTATCTCCAAGACAAAAAAAAAGTAGTCTTGAATAGCTCGGGTGGACTATGTGATGTTTCCTCACATTCTGAATGGAGTTCCATTACATGTGGAGTGCCTCAGGGCTCAATTCTTGGGCCACTATTATTCCTGATTTCTATAAATGATCTACCATCATGTACAAGCCTGCCGTGTAAATTTACATTATTTGCTGCTGATACCACTATTTTTATGAGCTGTAGAACAGACAGTAATCTTGCGGAATTCATTAATCACATACTCTCAGATGTGGATAATTGATACAAGGTGAATGGTATCTCATTAAATTCCAGTAAGACCAGCTATATTCAGTTCTGTACAAAAACAGAAAAAGAGAGAGAGTCAAGTGTGACAGGTTGTAATCAGTCAATAGAAAGAATGGAAACAACCAAAATATCTTGGAGAAAATGAACTGGTCTTCACATATTATAGATCTCTGTAAGAGGCTTAGCTCTGGTACATATGCTTTACATGTTGTAATTACATGTGTTGAACCTAACACTGCAAAAGTGGCACACTATGGCTATTTTCACTCACTTGTTGAATGAAGCATTATTTTTTGGGGCAACCAGTCATTAGCAAGGAAAGTGTTCATTGCTCAGAAGCGAGCTTTAAGAGTTATATGTGGACTGCACTGGAGAGGCTCATGTAGAAATAGCTTTAGAAAACTTAAAATTTGCAGTACATGCCAATATTTTTTTTTCTCTCGTGTTTTGTCTGTAAAAATATAGAGGTATTCCAACCAAACAGTAATTATCATGAGCATAACACAAGGAGGAAGAATGACATATACAACGAGCATAGAAATTTGAGCTTGACAAAAAAGTGTGTCCACTACACTGGAACAAAACTCTTCAATGCTCTTCCTCCTGAAATAAAGACAGAGATTCATAACAAGAGTAAGTTTAAGAAAGCACTAAAAATATTTCTGCTAAAAAAAGCTGATTACAGTCTAGATGAATTTTTAAATAAATAAATTGTTAAGTTTTAATATTCTATAATACAAGTTGACGTAATGCCACTAAGAGTGTTATTTAACTTGAGCTCTGTATCTTTGTGTGCTCTGTATCTGTTTTTCTGTAGTGCTTTAATGATTCTAAGAAAATATGTATTGTCTCTTTTCTGTATTGCTGCTCAAAGAACTTACTGTATAAATTTTTATATAATTAAAATAGAAAGAAACTTCCACATGGGAAAAATATATTAAAAACAAAGATTCCAAGACTTACCAAGCGGGAAAGCGCCGGTAGACAGGCACAATAAAATAACTCACACACACACACACACACACACACACACACCCACACACACACACACACACACACACACACACAAAATTTCGAGCTTTCGCAACCGACGGCTGCTTCGTCAGGAATGAGGGAAGGAAAAGGAAAGATGAAAGGATGTGGGTTTTAAGGGAGAGGGTAAGGAGTCATTCCAATCCCGGGAGCGGAAAGACTTACCTTAGGGGGAAAAAAGGATAGGTATATACTCGCGCGCACGCGCGCGCACACACACACACACACACACACACACACACACATATCCATCCATACATACACAGACACAAGCAGACATATTTAAAGGCAAAGAGATGTCAGTCGAGGCGGAAGTGTGGAGGCAAAGATGATGTTGAATGACAGGTGAGGTATGAGTGGCGGCAACTTGAAATTAGCGGAGATTGAGGCCTGGTGGATAACGAGAAGAGAGGATATATTGAAAGGCAAGTTCCCATCTCCGGAGTTCGAATAGGTTGGTGTTGGTCGGAACTATCCAGATAACCCGGACGGTGTAACACTGTGCCAAGATGTGCTGGCCGTGCACCAAGGCATGTTTAGCCACAGGGTGATCCTCATTACCAACAAACACTGTCTGCCTGTGTCCATTCATGCAAATGGACAGTTTCTTGCTAGTCATTCCCACACAGAAAGCATCACAGTGTAGGCAGGTCAGTTGGTAAATCACGTGGGTGCTTTCACACGTGGCTCTGCCTTTGATCGTGTACACCTTCCGGGTTACAGGACTGGAGTAGGTGGTGGTGGGCGGGTGCATAGGACAGGTTTTACACTGGGGGCGGTTACAAGGGTAGGAGCCAGAGGGTAGGGAAGGTGGTTTGGGGATTTCATAGGGATGAACCAAGAGGTTACGAAGGTTAGGTGGACGGCGGAAAGACACTCTTGGTGGAGTGGGGAGGATTTCATGAAGGATGGATCTCGTTTCGGGGCAGGATTTTAGGAAGTCATATCAAAGGCCTCACACTTAAAGTTCCCATTATCTGGCTGCAATCCTTCTTTCCATCAGTCCTTATACCAGTTCCAAACTGCACAATCCATAGCCCTCACCCGCCTAATCCTTCACCTATACATTGACTCGGCCAATGAACACACCCGTCAACTCCTATCCCAAATCAAAGTCCTCAATCTTTCCTCTCCCACATCCACACCGGCTGTTAATTTTTGTAAACGGTATGGCCCTTTGAAATATGTGTATTTTCTAAATAGCTCTTAAAACAGTAGAGAACAAAAAATATAACTAATAAATAAAAAGTACTGGAGACCTGGCAGATATTTTGTGTTAAAGCCCCTCTTGTGTGTCAAAATTTAATTAACATCCGCTCGCTTACGGGCTTCCTTTAACTTACAAATTTAAGACGAAAATATGAAATCTAAGTTAATTTTTCCACTTAAAAAGTAAGTTTTTTTCTAATTTCGAAAGTCACAAAATGCTATTTTTTGTCATATTACCAGACACTACTGATGTAATTATGAACACTATCTTCTTTGCTCCAGCTATCTGTATTATGTCAATATTTATTATTAAAAAAGTAAAAAATGTGTTTTTTATGGATTATTTATTCGAATACCCCCATCCAAATACTTTTGAGAGTTACACAAAACATTGTTTGGTTAATATGTAAGTAGTCATAGCAAACACAGTGGCAATTCTTTTCTGTGTAAAGTGTTACAATTTTTTCAACATTCTGCATGTTTCGCATCACTGAATTTCTAATGTAAAGTATACAAATTGGCAACACTGTTTCCAGAGCTCTTCTGTTTATAACAAATGAATGAGGACTTGAACATAAACTGTTCGGCATGAAGTTTAGTGTCTGGTTCAAACTTTTTGTTAGTTACAATGACAGTGAGGAAAAACAGCAGTGAAAAAGTGAGGTGTGTGGACTATGAAAACAGGCACAAGAAGGTCACGTTTAAGAAAAACAGAAAACACTTCATAGTTGTTGCAATTGTGTCAGATGTATTGTAGAAATAACTTAGTCCTCAAGTAATGGTAATGGCATCACATTGATTGTGCAGGAATTGCTACACTCGCAACAACAAGACATTTATTGACAACCCAGCTGAACGATCACCACCATCCAAATGTGAAGCTGAAGGAGACAATGCAGATGTTTATATTCATGAATGTGAAGTTTTTAATGCTTTGAAGGTACAGTTACTGACACTGATATCAGATAGCTTCTCTGAGTAGCAGATACAGAAATACATCCCACTACCTCACTTTATTTGATTTCAAAAGCTCTTAAAATAAAGAAAGAGTAAAGTAATTGTGCGTGTCCAGATTCTTACTGTGGGCACCTGTTGCACGATGATATGCTTACTGTTGCTCTGGAATATTACCTAAGTGATGACATAGATTGCAGCAGGCGAAGTTCTAGTCAGGCTTATGTTATCTCTGTTAGTGAAAATGGTGAACAAGTTAAAATAGTAAAAAGATATGTGACAAGATCAATAAGAGAAGCACCTCTCCTAGTGAAAAAGGAGAACCTGAATTTAAAAACAGGTGTGACAGAATCCTCCATCTTCAGACCAAAAGGCATAAAATGCCAGCCAGTGAAGGAAGTATTTTACTGCACTGATTTCAAACTTGTTTGTTTTGCCATAAACAGTGACACAGAGATGGACCTGATGCATTTGTGTTATGTCAAGAGTCAGAAGGCAAGTGTTGGTTGCAGGACTGTGGAATATATCCTGGTGCTGAAGTGATACGGTTGAAGCATTACACCTTCAGGATACTGACAGTGGTGTAAACTATGCATTGTGGAAGGGAGGGGAGTTGTTGAAGGAGGTATCAGAGCCAGAGAAGTTTGTTACAGAGGCTAGGCATTGGGTCATGAAAGGAATAGCTCATCATCATATCCAGAGGATTCAGATACAGGCCATAGCAGAAGTAAAATCAGCCACCTTCCAGAATACAGACACATTAGTTTTTCATTTTGACTTTGCTGAGAAGGTGGTCTGCTGCTTTGCAGAACAAAAATTCAAAGTTACCGCAGGCACACATCACAGGTGTCAATATTTATAGGTGTTGCTCACTTCCTTGGAACATCACAATGTTTTGCTATTGTCACTGATGATGTCGCCATGACAGTACACATGCGTGCTACACTGTCAGCATGATAACTGATGGCATAGCATCTAGAGGCCACCCATTTCCTAAACATGTGTCTGTGCCTGATGGTGCAGCATATCATTTTAAAAACTACTCTTATCTTTATGAGCTTGGTCAACACTTCCAACAAGATTTAATCTCCTACCTGAAGCTGTTGATGGTGAAAGAGATGCTGCTGGATTTGTACACACCATATAAAATTAGTAACAAACATGAAACTCTCAATTCTAAATGAAAATACATTAAGAGAATTGCATTTAAAAAAGAGAGAAGAGTGGTTTGCTATGAAACTTGTGTTAGGAATTCAATCATGTCACTACTGGGTTGCATCCCAAAGTGGCACATACATTGCAAAAACGGTTCTCCACAAAAGGTAGTCTGATAAAGTTCGATGAGAAGCAGGTGAAAAAATAATGAACTATTTTCAACAGTACATTGTGGGTTGTTACATTGTAGGCAATTTTAATTCGTGGGAAGTCATGACAAATTAAAATCATTAAAGAAGACAATAGTAATTTGTGAATAATGTCATAAAAACAAAAATGGGTATAAGTATTGTATATCTCATTTTTGTTATACGCACATCAAAAAATGTTTTGCATCCCCCCGGTTCCCAGAACTCCTGAGGATAGATATTGACTGTGGATATCACTGTGCATCACAGACACAGTCCCTTTGACTGTTCAGATATATCACAAAACCCACCCGAAGATGTAAAAACCATGCATGAGGATTGCCTATTAGATGGAGGGGGTCCGACAGCTGATCTGTTCCAGTCATTCCACCAGGAAGGAGGTTACATGGCTCATGTTGTCTGTAGTTTTACCATGCCTAGATGGTCAATACTGCAGTTTGATCACATCTGCATTGTTACTTTATGCCAGGAAGCAGGGAAGTGTCCAGGTGTCTTGGAGTGAACCAAAGCAATGTTGTTCGGACATGGAGGAGATACATAGAGACAGGAACTGTTGATGACATGCCTCACTCAGGCCGTCTAAGGGCTAATACTGCAGTGGATGATTGCTACCTATGGATTATGGCTTGGAAGAACCCTGATAGCACTGCCACTATGTTGAATAATGCTTCTCGTGCAGCCACAAGACGTTGTGTTACATCTCAAACTGTGTGCAATAGGATACAAGATGCACAATTTCACTCCCACCATTCATTGCAAGGTCCATCTTTGCAACCACAACACCGTGCAGTATGGTACAGATGGGCCCAACAACATGCCAAATGGACCACTCAGGATTAATATCATGCTCTCTTCTCCAATGAGTGTCGCATATGCCTTCAACCAGACAATTGTTGGAGACATGTTTTAAGGTAACTTCGTCATGCTGAATGCCTTAGACACACTGCCCAGCTAGTGCAGAAAGGTGTAGGTTGCCTGCTGTTTTGGGGTTACATTATGTGGGATGACATACGCCACTAGTGGGCACTGAAGGTCTATAATGGCTGTACAATACATGAATACCATCCTCCAACCAATAGTACTACCATATCAGCAGAATACTGGCGAGGCATTCGTCTTCATGGATGACTGTTCATGCCCCCATCGTGCACATCTTTTGAATGACTTCCTTCAGGATAACGACATTGCTTGGCTAGAGTGGTCAGCATGTTCTCCAGTCATGAACACTATCGAACATGACTGGGGTAGATTAAAAAGGGCTGTTTATGGAGAACGTGATCCACCAGCTACTCTGATGGATCTATGCCCAATCACTATTGAGGAGTGAGAGAATCTGGACAACAGTGCCTTGATGAACTTTTGGGTCATATGCCACAATGAATACAGGCCTACATCAGTTCAAGAGCATGTGCTGCTGGGTATTAGAGGTACTGGTGTGCACAGCAATCTGGACCACACCTCTGAAGGCCTCAATGTATGGTAGTACAACATGCAATGTGTGGTTTTCATGAGCAGTACAAAGGGTTCTAACGGTTTTGACAAGAGGAGAAGTGGTACAAAACTGGATTGTGAACTTTGCACCTCGCTCACTTCAGCTAACTTAATGGAAGCATTTAGCTGATACTCTTCTCTGGATATGTGGCTGCGTTTATCTCCACAACTTCTTCACTGAGATAAATAACGCTGGTAAGAGGAATTAAAAAAGACTCTCTCTCTCTCTCTCTCTCTCTCTCTCTCTCTCTCTCTCTCTCTCTCTGCTCTTGAAATAATTTGGTACTCGCATAATACTTTGGGTTCAGTTCTGGTATATTTTCATTTCCATGAGTTTCACATAAACATTCAAACTCTTGCAAGTTAACTGCGTCATTAACTATTAGGTTCTATTAAATATATTCACTACTGCCTGGTTTTAACAACCAAATAATTTACAGACGTCACATGCATCTTGCCTCGTTCAGAGCTAAGACGTGAAGTAAGTAAAAGTCTACAGTCAATTGCTTGCTTCTCTTTTTCCATAATAATCACTTTCACTTACACATCAAAGAATACTACATAATTATTCCATGTGCTTCCATCTCGGTTTCTATCATGCTGGTGGCAAACACTTGTCAGTATCATTGAACTGCCACACTTACAGTCTTCTCATAACAAACATACACTTCCCCTCATACACACACATACTTAAAATATTGGGTGTTCAAGACAGTGGAAGGCCGAGTGTCTCCAGAATTTACATCGAAATTCTCGAGGCACTACAGGGTAGAAATGAGATTTATGTTGATCTCTATTCCAATTTTTCTGTACAGGTTCTGGAACTCTCTGAACCGAGTGATGCAAAACTTTTTTTGGTGTGTATGAATTGTTTTCCCACTCACGTATAACAGTGTAAAGTAATTATTTTGATTCAGAAATACCAGTTTTACATATCATTTACTTAAAATCAGCAATAAATTTAAATATTTAAGTGTCCATGATTTTCTGACCTTGAGAGTATTCTCACAGTTTGTACAGGAAAGTATTGCTCAATCTGATTGTACATTCCCTAAGTGCAATGACTGACTAATGTACCAAGGAATTTTTAGAACATTTAGGATGGGGGTTTTGAAGAAAATAATTTCTAAATAACCAAAAAATTTCAGATTCTTTCATCTTTATGTTCAAGTATGACAGTTTAAGAATTTCATGCTTTAATTTCAGAGCCAACAGTTGGCAACCTTCCACTTTATCATTTCTCAAGACAATTAACATCCTGTGACTATTCATATTTTCAAAACGTAATTTGAAATTTGCAAAAAGTTACAAATATTCACAGATTATTGGTTCAAAAAGAAACCTCAGAAGTGTGTACGTATTAAACATGTCATATTATTGGGAATGAAGTATTTATTGAAAATAAATTCAGATCTCTATCACTTTTGGTTTCTTTATTACAATTTTTCAATTTTCCTTTACGTTACAACAATTTCACAAATACTCTCATTTAGAGAGGTGTGAAGTGTTTTAACAATGCTGCAAAAAATCAAAAGGTTGTAGTTTTGGAGAGGTATCATGTGGAACTTCAAAATATATTTTTTTCAGTGAACTTTGAAATATTGATGTGACACATTCACTCTTGACCTGTATGATATGGAATGAAATTGCCCATCTGTGCTGTCCATTGCATAGGCTTTTGTTTTTATTTACAGATTCAATAATTTCAACATCCATAACTTCTAATATTTTTTTTAATGCAGGAGAAAAATGTAATGGGCATGTAGTTTTTTTACATTATCTCTCTCACCTGTTTTATAAATTAGAATTACCTTAAATGCTTTCAGTATATTAAGAAAAGGCAGTGCTCAAATTGAACAGTCAAATTACGTGCATAAGTATTTCAACTAGGTTTAGAACACTGTCCTTTAAGATTGTTGTATGGACACCTTCAGTGCGTGCAGAATTGGAGATCTTTAGTTCTTTCCTTGCTTATGGTACTTCATCTCACGTGACAGGCTGATGTACATTGAACTAATACATATGTGTATTTTTGATTCGTGGATTGGGTATTCTTATTTATGTTTGATTTTATCGTATTATATGTTTGATTTTATCATATAATCTGCAAAACCAGTGAAAGAGTTGTTAAACGTGCTGGCTAATCCTAAGGGGTTTGTCACTTTTTATTTTTTTGTTAATGTCATATTTTTACATAATGGTTTTCAACAGTTTCTTTTCTTATATAGCACTCTACATAGCCTTTGCTTTATCTCGTGAATTATAAATGTATTTATCATTATGCATTATTCTTGCTGCTTTTATTTGTTTTCTTAATATATTATTGTGTGTTTTATAATAAATGTGTGATTCTGGTGAGGAATTTTTCAGGTTATATATTTTATGTGTTAGTCTCTTCTTCTAGCACAATTCTTGTGATCCAACTTTTTGTTGCAGAATTGTCTGTTATGGTTACAGTTTTCAGTGGAAATGCAATTTGAAAATAATGCTTAAACGTAAATGTATCAGTGATCTTCGTCATGAGTCAATTAACTCATTGCTGAGTACCATGATCCCATTTCTTAATTTGTTTCTTAAATAATTGAGTCTTCAACTAGATGTTTCCATCCACAGGGATCTTAAGCTCTTCTTAATATGATGTGAGGATGAAGGCTGGTACTCTTCTTCACTTGACCCAACCATCTACTTGCTGCTTTTCCTCATATATCGTGCCTTCGATTTTACGTTCCAAGATATTAAATTTCTCATTTAGGTCATTAATTTTATAAACCTGTGATGTTTTTCTTTGTTTAATAAGCTACTGAAGTAGTTTGTTACCCTGACTATAGCATCTATATGTGGCTCATATAGCTGCAACCTCACAGTCCTTTGCGACATTCATTCAAGTCATGTAGAGTAGGGGACCGATGACCTCATTGTTCGATCCCCTCCCCCGAATCAACCAACCATGTAGGGTAGTAAAATATATATTTCCTTCTATGTAAATCACTAGGTCACTCTGCTGGCTATCATTTCTGCAGTAGTAGGAAGACAATATTAATTTAGCCCAGTTGAATTAATTTGGGGTTAAGCCTGTGCTCAGAAATGTATAATACTGCGATAATCTACAGCTCATCTGTTAGTAGTATGTTATACCATTGACCTTATTATACAGAGATTGTACGTTATGGTGTTAAATTTTTAGATAGGTTCATGCTTAGCTTGGTAGTTGTGTGACATTCAAAGTCTCACAAACCTTTAGTTTGAATTCAGATCATTAGTAGTGTTGCATTTTCTTTCTTATTTTCCTTTCTTCATTTTACTTTCCTTTCTGTTGCCTGGAGGATGCCCAAGAAACTAATAGTCAGTTTTATTCCATTGAAGCCTCCCTTAAAGTATTTCATTTACATGATGACACACAGACTTTTTCAGTTCTTAGTCTTAAGTGCATCTCATGCTTGGTATGTATTGTATGATGCAGCTTACTTGTATCCAGTGTAGTGTAATATGAATATTCAGAACACAATTTCTTCATTTCATTGTTAGTTCTTAAAATTTCCATATTTACATATGAGCAATAAATAAGATCATGTCTGTGAGGCACTGTACCAATTACTGTGTTTCTTGATTTAGTCTCTTTTAGAAAATTCTTCAGTGTTTCCAAGAAAATATCATTTTTTGCATTATTGAAGCCAATTGCATAAATGATAGAGACATTTTCCTATGTTATTGTCATTTGAAAGACAGTGAGTGCAATGCATTTAGAACATACTAGTTAGTTTTCTGTTATGGCTGTCAGGAGAAGCGCATAACTGTTGCAGCTGTTGTCTGCATCCTTCTCCCTTCCCAATAAGGCCTGGACTAGCATTTATAATATCATATCAATATTTTTTAATGTCAAAGAGAGAAACTAAGACAAAAAGAGAGTAGCAAAGAGAAGACAGATTGAGATTGAAGATAGGAAGAGGAGTGAATAAAAAGGTACACTTACAGCATGAATAGTGGCACAGAATAGGAGGGCATGCATAAAATATAATATATAATGGAAACTGATTAAAAATTGCTGCTTAAATAATTTTTAAAAATTGGAAAGAATAATTGAAAGAAATTGGAAGGTACACATATCCTGAGTGAACTTTAACTGACACTAATATCAACAGACCTTTGAATTGAATTTATTACATTATTAGATTAACATTCATAAATGTATGTACTTTCTTTTCCAGTTGCCACTATTGTACATAGAGACTGGTGTGACAATACTGGTTCCAGAGCGCTCCTCCCCTGCTCCAGTAAATTATACTACCTCTTGATGCAGGATTCTTGGCGCGGGTGAAATTTTGAACAGATGCGGTTATAAATGAACTTCGTCTTGCTAATAGCTTTTGTAACACTTCTTTAATGTCCAGTTAGAATACTAATTTTTGAACAGTATTAATGTTGTGTAATTTGTAATATGTCTGGCCACTACCACTTATAGAGACAAAGTAGGTGAATATACAAAATAAAACACTGAAGAATGTATCTCTACTTGTTTTGTTTGTGACCCAATAGTATTGCTGGTACAAATAATATGATTCACTACAAGCAAGATACTGAATGCCATCTACATCTTATTTCACAATAATTTATTTTTGTGGAATGTATCAAAATAAGCTAACCCATCATGTGAATTGCCTCATGTGAACCATTTAGAAGGAAGCTGATGAAAATAAATTGGAGTTCTATCAGTGTTGTCTAACATTGTTGCATTTGAAAACTTAAAAGTCAGATTTTTTGACAGTGTATGAACTACCTAAAGGAAGAGTTGTAGATTTTATGAAACAGTTGGTGAAAAGAATAATAAATTTTTGAAGAAAAATCTGTAGAATCATTGTATGGGTGAAAAATCAGAAAATTCATTGGTAAATGGTAAATTCATCCTCACTTCCACTGAATCCAGGGGTCTGAGTGATCTGCTCTTTCTTTTTAACCTTTTCCAATCAACCCATCTAAACTCCCTCATAAATGTTTACGTTTTGTATACACATATCAGGAGTACTAGGCATTTCACCTCTTGTAGGTATGTCAGCAACCCTGGCTCACAATTTAATAGTAATTTATGGAAAGCTTCGGCTGAAAATTACAAATTATTTAGGAATAGAGGAGATGACTCTCCGAAAGGTAGAAGTTCTGTATCATTAGTAGGCACACAAATGAAAGTTACAGAGCTTCGCTGGATATTGGAATGCACTTCATTTCTCTAGTTGCAGAAAAACGCGCGCGCGCGCGCGCACACACACACACACACACACACACACACACACACCTGTCTCCCTACATTGTGCTGTCAACTGTCAGCTCTTTACTCATAATTTAATAAAACTTTTTAATATCTATGTTGGTGACATTGTTAGAAAAAGGATAACAAAGGTCAACCTAGGCATTATAATCAACCTCAGTAACTGGTGTAGCAGTGGCCAATAGCTCAAAGGTACACTGAACTACTGGACTGTTGCCATACAAACTCATTTATGGTCAGAAGATGACTTATCCTTTTGAATTATGTAAACCACTTCATATAGTTGTGCATAATTTTGTTAAAAGATTGAGTGAAATATGGTGCCAGGTTAAAACAGCAAATGTAAAAGTGATGAAGCTGCAGGAAGGGGCACTTAAAGGGAAGGCTAAGCTGCTCAAGCCTAGGCTAAGTTACCAGAAGCTTCCTCCAAAAGGAGGGACAGAACTGGGGGTAAAAGATGATAAGACCTGAAAAAAAAGAGAGAGAACAGGAGAACCATGTAATTTTTCGATCTTATTCATATGTTGTAAGGTTATGAGGTAGCCTAGCAAGCTTGCTAAAATTGCTCTTCTTCTAGAGCACAATATGTATATGAATTTTTATTCATGTTTGTTCTTATTAGTTATTACAGATACATATGTGTATATGTTATGATTATGTTCATTTCTGTATGCACTAAGAAGTGCAAAGACTCACATCATAAAATATGTTAAATTCATCTAGGACACTTATGAATGAGCATAAGGGAGACATTTTATTGTCACTCAAGTATGTGTTTCTGTAATATGTTACTTTTGTTGTTGTTGTGGTCTTCAGTCCTGAGACTGGTTTGATGCAGCTCTCCATGCTACTCTGTCCTGTGCAAGCTTCTTCATCTCCCAGTACCTACTGCAACCTACATCCTTCTGAATCTGCTTAGTGTAGTCATCTCTTGGTCTCCCTCTACGATTTTTACCCTCCACGCTGCACTCCAATGCTAAATTTGTGACCCCTTGATGCCTCAAAACATGTCCTACCAACTGAACCCTGCTTCTAGTCAAGTAGCGCCACAAACTTCTCTTCTCCCCAATCCTATTCAATACCTGCTCATTAGTTACGTGATCTATCCACCTTATCTTCAGCATTCTTCTGTAACACCACATTTCGAAAGCTTCTATTCTCTTCTTGTCAAAACTAGTTATCGTCCATGTTTCACTTCCATACATGGCTACACTCCATACAAATACTTTCAGAAACGACTTCCTGATACATAAATCTATACTCGAAGTTAACAAACTTCTCTTCTTCAGAAACGCTTTCCTTGCCATTGCCAGTCTACATTTTATATCCTCTCTATTTGACCATCATCAGTTATTTTACTTCCTAAATAGCAAAACTCCTTTACTACTTTAAGTGTCTTATTTCCTAATCTAATTCCCTCAGCATCACCTGACTTAATTCGACTACATTCCATTATCCTCGTTTTGCTTTTGTTGATGTTCATCTTATACCCTCCTTTCAAGACACTGTCCATTCCGTTCAACTGCTCTTCCAGGTCCTTTGCTGTCTGTGACAGAATTACAATGTCATCGGCGAACCTCAAAGTTTTTACTTCTTCTCCATGAATTTTAATACCTACTCCAAATTTTTCTTTTGTTTCCTTTACTGCATGCTCAATATACAGATTGAATAACATCGGGAAGAGGCTACAACCCTGTCTCACTCCTTTCCCAACCACTGCTTCCCTTTCATGCCACTCCACTCTTATGACTGCCATCTGGTTTCTGTACAAATTGTAAATAGCCTTTCGCTCCCTGTATTTTACCCCTGCCACCTTCAGAATTTGAAAGAGAGTATTCCAGTCGACATTGTCAAAAGCTTTCTCCAAATGCTAGAAACGTAAGTTTCCCTTTTCTTAATCTTTCTTCTAAGATAAGTCGTAAGGTCAGTATTGCCTCATGTGTTCCAACATTTCTGCGGAATCCAAACTGATCTTCCCCAACGTTTGCTTCTACCAGTTTTTCCATTCGTCTGTAAAGAATTCGCATTAGTATTTTGCAGCTGTGACTTATTAAACTGATAGTTCGGTAATTTTCACATCTGTCAGCACCTGCTTTCTTTGGGATTGAAATTATTATATTCTTCTTGAAGTCTGAGTGTATTTCGCCTGTCTCATTCATCTTGCTCACCAGCTGGTAGAGTTTTGTCATGACTGGCTCTCCCAAGGCCGTCAGTAGTTCTAACGGAATGTTGTCTACTCCCGAGGCCTTGTTTCGACTCAGGTCTTTCAGTGCTCTGTCAAACTCTTCACGCAGTATCTTATCTCCCATTTGGTCTTCATCTACATCCTCTTCCCTTTCAATAATATTGTCCTCAAGTACATCGCCCTTGTATAAACCCTCTATATACTCCTTCCACCTTTCTGCCTTCCCTTCTTTGCTTAGAACTGGGTTGCCATCTGAGCTCTTGATATCCATAAAAGTAGTTCTCTTCTATCCAAAGGACTCTTTAATTTTCCTGTAGGCAGTATCTATCTTACCCCTAGTGAGATAAGCTTCTACATCCTTACATTTGTCCTCTACCCATCCCTGCTTAACTATTTTGCACCTCCTGTCGATCTCATTTTTGAGACGTTTGTATTCCTTTTTGCATGCTTAATTTACTGCATTTTTATATTTTCTCCTTTCATCAATTAAATTCAATATTTCTTCTGTTACCCAAGGATTTCTAGCAGCCCTCGTCTTTGTACCTACTTTATCCTCTGCTGCCTTCACTACTACATCCCTCAGAGCTACCCATTCTTCTTCTACTGTATTTCTTTCCCCTATTCCTGTCAATTGTTCCCTTATGCTCTCTCTGAAACTCTGTACAACCTCTGGTTCTTTCAGTTTATCCAGGTCCCATGTCCTTAATTTCCCACATTTTTGCACTTTCTTCAGTTTTAATCTACAGGTCATAACCAATAGATTGTGGTCAGAGTCCATATCTGCCCCTGGAAATGTCCTACAATTTAAAACCTGATTCCTAAATCTCTGGCTTACCATTATATAATCTATCTGATACCTTTTAGTATCTCCAGGATTCTTCCATGTATACAACCTTCTTTTATGATTCTTGAACCAAGTGTTAGCTATGATTAAGATATGCTCTGTGCAAAATTCTACCAGACGGCTCCCTCTTTCATTTCTTAGCCCCAATCCCTATTCACCCACTATGTTTCCTTCTCTCACTTTTCCTACTGACGAACTCCAGTCACCCATGACTATTAAATTTTCGTCTCCCTTCACTACTTGAATAATTTCTTTTATCTCATCATACATTTCATCAATTTCTTCATCATCAACTGTTACTTTTAGGTAAGACATTTATGAAGAGTTTCTAATGTTGTTGATGGTATGAAGGAGTTTAGTAATATGTGCATGACTGTGTTGCACACAGAAACAGTGGAAACTTTCTCTATTCAATTTAGTGTTGTAGGAAAGACTCTTTCCTTCTCATTCCATCTTAAGTCTCCAGCAGGGTTCTGGGTGATTTTTCTAAACTGTACCCCTTTCCCTTAAATCTCTCCAGTCTTTTTGCTTCACTCCTCTTCTGTCCCCTTCAACTCTTCTGCCAGAAGAAGGAGCCACTGGGTCAAAAGCATATAAAAGTTAAATCCTTTTGTATGTGTGTTCCCCTGCCGCTGCGTATTGAGCAAATTTTTTTATGTATCAATTTACATTAAAACAATTAAGCTAGAACTGACAAGCAAAATGAGATCTTAGAAAGCTATGGAAAAGACTGTTAGATTGAGACTGGGCTAAGTGAAAGATCTAGTATTTGAAATGGAGAAGAAGAACATTTTTGTTATTTTGTTCCATCAGAGTAACTCTACACATTTTTAATTTGTTCAATGTATTACCCTCCAGATCTCTTGTGTCATTGAACTAAAATACAGGGCTACTATAAATTGGTTCAATCATTTTCAAAGTTATATATTTTTCAAAGTATTATGTGTATAAATACGGCTGATGCATGAATAGAACTGTAAACTGACCAAGTTCGCATTCTGCCCACCAGATGCTGTTATTTTACCCTGACAAAATGGCTACAAAGCAGGAAAAGAGTTTGTTTGTTGGAATATGTGGAATGTTTATAGATTGCAAAGTACAGTGGCCATTCAGAAGGAATTATGGAAAAGAACTGCCATGTAAACAGAGCATTGTGCATTGGTATTGACAATTTATGAACACTGGTTGTCTCTGTAAACATTCTAGTACCAGGCATCCAAGCATGTAAGATGCAACCATGGAGAAGGTGAGGGAAAGTTTCATGTGCAGTCTAAACAAATCAACATTCCACAAGGCCACAAACTTGGAATACTGTAGCAAACTGTGTGGAAGATTTTTCGACGGTTGTTATATTTAAAACTCCCTCATCGGAGAATCGATTTGCATTGCTAACTTAATGATGAACTTCCACATCACTGGAGTGGAAGTAGTGGTAAATATGATGTGGCTGTGTTCCTTTGCCTCCCCCCCCCCCCCCCCAGATCACCTGACCTAACGCTGAGTGATTTTTTCCTTGGTGGCACACATCAAGAACCTGTTTACGTACTCCCACTGCCGAGAACACTGGAAAAGCATGGAGAATGCCCCATAGACAGGGTGTTGCTACATCAGGTATGGAGCAAACATGACTAAAGCTTGTGTGCCCAGAGGGGAATTTGTCAGAACATTTGCAGAGGGCAAAATGCAAATTTGGTCAGTTTGTTGTTCTAGTCATGCATAGGTCATTTTTGTACATTGGAAAATATAGAGCTTTGAAAATGAATGACTCATTTATAATAGCCTCGTATACCACTCACATTAGCTAAATCCTTTTATTTTGACCTTTCTTTTCAGCATTCCATAACTCATATGGTAAAAAGAGAACCCTTATAGGATCATTTTGATATTTGCTCTGGAATCATGAAATTTGGTAAGAAGTGAGGTTTCACAGTAGGAGTAAAGAAAAAAATCAGAAAACCATTAATTTGTAATTATATGCCAGGAAAAAAATCCTTTCTTCATTTGTTATCCAACTTCAACATTAAAATTTTCCCGGCAATCTTGGAATTCCTGGGACCAATATCTTGTCAGTGGCAGTGTTGATAACAGGCAGAAATCATCAAGATTCTCAATTCTCAAGAAGGATGGATGAATTGTCTGTATTCATAATTAAGTTTGTACAGAGCCTATCCAAGTTATTTATTTATTTTTATTTTTTTATGTTGCCATAAATCATACTTATATAAATCTTTGCAATTATGTTTTGTCCATTCTTGTACAATATTCCTGATATGATGGATTAAATAAAAATTTTATCTTCATATCTGCCACTTTGTGTATAAGGTGGCCTCTAATTAACAGTTGCTACAAAGTAAGTACACAATGTAGGTAACAGTATGTCTCGTATGCTTTATAATAAATATGCATGTGATTTCAGGCATCTTGCGTGTCAAAGCTGTTCCAGTACCTGAAGATGAAGAGGAAGATTTTGAGGAAGAGGAGGAGGAAGAAGATGAAGAACAGAGTCTTGGAGGGGAAGAAGAAGAAATGGAAAGAAAAGTATTAAATAAAATAACTCTTCCACACGACATGCTTTGTCATTCTAATGATTAACATATTTATTCCTAGTGAGGTTGTTCGGGGGACAGTGGTCTGGGAAAAGATGAAGACTAATGTTCTAGAAATCAGGTTATGGGCTGTTAAAAGAATGGAAGTTGTAAGTATACTGGAACATCTTCAGAGATGGATTGATAAACTGGAGTCTGACTTAAAAGAAATCTGTGTGACTGACCTCACTTCTGTAATGTACAATGGTGACAATTCAAAAAGCAGCAGCTTGACGGAGGGTACGTTGTAGCACTACTTGTTATTTCCCTTCCTGTTCCACTTGCAAATAGAGTGAAGGATATACAACTGTCTGTTTGTCACTGTATGAGTCCCAATTTCTTGTATCTTATCTTCGTGGCCATTATGTGCAATGTGTGTTGGCAGCAGTAGAACTGTTCTGCAGTCGACTTCAAATGCCCGTTCTCTAAATTTTCTCAATAGTGTTTCTTGAAACACTACTGGGATTCCCATTTGAGTTCCTGCAGCACCTCCATAACACATGTTGTTCAAACCTACCGGTAACAAATCTAGCAGCCTGCCTCTGAATTGCTTCAATGTCTTCCTTCAATCTGACCTGGTACAGGTCCCGAACACTTGAGCAGTACTCAAGAATAGGTAACACCAGCATTGTGAATGCAGTCTCCTTTACAAGTGAACCATTCTTTTGTAAAATTCTTCCAATAAACTAAAGCAAACCATTCGCCTTCCCTACCACAGTTCTCACATGCTCGTTCCACCTCATATTGCTTTGCAACATTATTCCCAGATATTTAATCTACTTCTCTGTGTCAAGCAGGACACTAGTAATATTGTATCCAAACATTACAGTTTTCATCTTTCTACTCACCTGTATTGACTTACATTTTTCCACACTTAGGAGTAGCTGCCATTCGTCACACCAACTGGAAATTTTGTCTATGTCGCCTTATATCTTCCTAAAGTCATTCAAATTCGACACCTTACCTTACAGCATGGCACTATCAGCAACCAAATGCAGATTGGATACCACTCTATCCACCAAATCATCTATGCATATAGAGAACAACAGTGGTCCTATCATACTCCACTGAGGCACTCCTGACAATACCCTTCTCTCTGATGAACACTCACCGTGAAGGACAACATACTGAATGCTATTATTTAAGAAGTCTTTGAGTCACTCGCATATTGGTGTACTTATTTCATATGCTCATACCTTCATTACCAGCCTGTAATGGGACACCATGTCAAATACTTTAGGGAAATCTAGAAATATGGACTCTGCCTGTTTCCCTTAATCGTGTGACAAAAGAGCAAGGTGAGTTTTGCACGAGCAATGCTTTCTAAAACCATGCTGATTTGCAGACATAGACTGCTCAGTCTCAAGAAAGTTTATTATATTCAAACTGAGAATATTTTCAAGGATTCTGTAGCAAACAGGAGTTAGGGATATTGGTCTGTAACTTAGTGGGTTCATACTTTTACCCTTCTTATATAATGGAGTGACCTATGCTTTTTTCCTGTTGCTTGTTACTTTGTGCTGTGTGAGAGATCCATGATGAATGCAAGCTAGGTAAGGAGCAAATGCCTCAGAGTATGCTTTGTAAAATTGAACTGGGATTGTGTCAGGACCTGGTGATTTATTTGCTTTCAAATCTTTCAGTTGTTCCTTTACACCAGGTGCGCTTCTTACTACATAGTCCATACGGTAGACTGTCCGATGGTCAAATGACCATAAATGCTAATATTTTTCTTGTACTGAAGAGAATGATTGAAAGGGGCTACATGGAATGCAGAAAGAAAATATTTTTTGCTGCAGTATGCAAAAGATATCTCTAATCGGGAAATGCAGCTTTGACCTGCACCAGAAACATATGAAAAAGGACCCATCATGATTGTGTTGGAAGTATTCAAAAAGGAATTTGAAAGATGAACTCCTTGCAAGTATGAAAGTTCTCATCTGTTGCTTAATGCATAGAACAGATGTATCCTATCATGAATGAGAAATGTTGAGGGATTTGGAATGAAACAAGTTATACATTTGCAATGACAAGCACATACTGGTTTGCGTCTTTGATGTCTACATCAAAGACACAAACCGCTTCCTAGAATGCTTCAAATCCATTACCACTCCCCTCCCACCTGAAACCTTTCTTGTCACCATAGATGCTACATCCCTTTACACAAACATCCCATATTCCCATGGTCTCTCTGCCCTTGAACACTACCTCTCCCAACGCCCAACTGAAGATATTCCAAAAACCTCGTTCCTTATCACACTTACCAACTTCATCCTCACCCATAATTACTTCGCTTTTGAAAGCCAGACCTACAAACAAATCAGGGGAACAGCCATGGGAACCAGGATGGCTCCGTCCTATGCCAACCTCTTCATGGGCCACATGGAGGAGGCTTTTCTGAAGACCCAACAGCTGCTTCCCCTGGCCTGGTATAGGTTTATAGATGACATCTTTGTGATATGGACTCATGGTGATGAAACACTCCTTAATATCCTCCATAACCTCAACTCCTTTTCGAATCTGAATTTCACCTGGTCCTTCTCCAAAACCCAAGCCACCTTCCTGGATGTTGACCTTCATCTTGTTGAAGCTCACATCCACACCTCTGTCCATATCAAACCCACAAACAAACAACAATATCTTCACTTTGATAGCTGCCATCCATTCCACATCAAACGCTCCCTTTCCTACAGCCTAGGTATTCGTGGCAAATGTATCTGCTCCAGTGACAAATTCCTCAACAATTACACCAATAACCTGACCAGTACTATCGTGCAGACCTTGTCCACAAACAGATCTCCCAAGCAATACATTCCTCCCTGTCCAACAACAATATTCCTACCCCCAGACCACACAGAAGCATCCCCCTTGTCACCCAATATTATCCTGGTCTCAAATACATCAACAAATTACTCCGCCATGGATACGACTTTCTCAAGTCAAGCCCTGAAATGAGATCATCCCTTGACAATATTCTCCCCACACCACCCAGAGTTACCTTTCATCACCCCCCTAACCTCCGTAACATCCTTGTTAAACCATACAATATTCTCAGACCACCTTCTCTACCCAGCAGTTCCTACTCCTGTAACCGACCCTGCTGCAAAACCTGCCCCATGCATTCCCCCACAACCACCTACTCCAGCCCCGCTACTGGTAAAACATACACAATTCAAGGCAGGGCCACATGTGATACAACACATCATTTATCAGCTGACATGCCTGCACTGCACAGCCTTTTACATTGGTATGACAACTAAACTGGCTGAGCGCATGAACAGGAACAGACGAACTGTCCATCTACGAGATGTCCAATACCCAGTAGCAGAGCATCCTCTCCAACACAATTCTAGGGACCTAGGAACCTGCTACACTATACATGCCATTTGGCTTCTCCAGCCCAGCACCAGTCCCTCGGAACTGCGGAGATGTGAACTTGCACTCCAACACATCATTTCATCCCGCCATTCCCTTGGACTGAACCTACGTTGAACAACCTCACTCTCATTTACTTTTCAGTCTTCTCCTTTTTCCCTTTTCTCTTTAGCCATGCAAGCATGTTTTTATACTATATAGTTGTGTTTATCTTTATACTATATACCACTCTATACCTCTTTACCTCTGTATGCATCCTCTTTGGTTTGAAGCTGGGTCAGTACTTAACAGTAGAATATCTTTGGCTTCCGTCTGACAACTATGCCTCCATACTTGCTACCCTCCCTGTTTACCTTTCCCTGTTGCTTCATAACCTGGGTTGTGAGTAACTGAACCCACTTTCCCTTCTTCCCTTTTTTCCCCTCTCTCCTCCCTGACGAAGGAACAAAGTTCCAAAAGCTGGGAACATACATTTTCTGTTCTGTTTTGTGTATGTATTGGCTGTACTGAGCTGAGGTAAGTACTGGTTAGCCCATCTATTTCTTTGTTAGTATTTGTTTCACATCTTTATATGAGATTTTCCATAAATCATTTATCTTCATGTTCATTATGTCACACCCTTTTATTGTGTTGTGAATTTTCATGGCTTTATACTGAGGAGTTGGAGCACACAATTTTAAGTAATGTGGGGTGAGCATAAAATTTTCTTTATGCCTTGTGTTGTATGAGTGTTAATTTTATTTTAATAGTTCAGCTCTGTTCTGTAGGAAAAGGATCACTCAAATATGTATAAAGAGGGGACAGTTAATATTTTTAGATCTTTGAATAATGGTTGATATGATGCCCTCATCAGTGCAGTGCACATATTACAAATGATTCTTTTTTGCAGCTATAAAATTTGTGTAACATTTCCTGAGTTTCCTCAAAAAATTATGCCATATCAAGTAACAGATTCAAAGTAGCTGTAGTGTGCTATTTTCCTGGTGTCCATATGAGTGGCACAAGCGAAGATTTCCTCTGCCAATGCAAGGCTATTTAATTTATTTGCTAGATATTCTACATGAGAATTCCAACTCAAAATTCTGTCTCTGTTTATTCCTAGAAATCTGACTTAATCAAGTTCTTCCATTTTTTGATTACTGTGGGTAATACCGTTTTTGACTGTTTGGTTTAAAAACTTATCATGTGGTCTTTTGAAATGTTTAAGCTTTCCATTTAGACTGAATCATATTTCTAAGTTAACTTAATGTATTCATGACACTCTGTGGTATATTGCGAGAATTTTCATTTTCAACTAGGCAGAAGTGTCATCTGCAGACAAGGTTGAATGAGTATTTATATTGAGAGAAGTGTAATTTACATAGAACAGTAAGAAATTTGGTCCAAGAATTGAGCCTTGAGGATCACCTTGTGACACAGTTTTCCACTCTTGGAAGTAATTTGCTCCATTTGATGTGATTATTACCCTTTGTTTCTTAGAGATATTATTCAAACCATTTCAAAGCAATATCCCTTATTCCATACCTATTGTGCTTGAAAAGCAGTAGGCCATGGTTTACAGAGTCAAATGCTTTTTTAAGATCACAGAATACTCCTGCAATTTGAGCTTTCCTGTCTAATGATGAAATAATTTTTTTGATTAACTCATTTATCACATCCACTGTGTTTTTGACTTTTTGGAAACCAAACTGGTTATTTGAAATGATATCACACTATGTGATGAAGCTTTGTACCTGTGAAGTAGCAATTTTTTTCAAATATTTTTGAGGTGACAGGGGGTATAGAAATGGGGTGATAATTTCCCATATCTTTTGAACCTTTTTTAAACAATGGTTTTACTTCCGAAAATTTCAAGAGTTCAGGGAAATAACCTTCCTCAAATGATTTGTTTATTATGAGAGAGGGTGAGCTATTATGTTGTAAACTTTTTTAATTACCTTGGTGGGTATCCCATCCAAACCTGCAGAGTCTTTGTCTTTTAAGAAGAGTATAACATTTTCAACAAATTTTGTTGGGACTGTTTAGTGAATTTTTTAAGACATTTACTGATATTGCCTCGAGACAAATAACCGTACGGAATACGAGAACACAGAAGTCCTGCACAACACATCCCACTTTTGGGACTGTATACATGGAAGCAATTGAGATCTGGCTGCTCGAGAACCTTATTAACAAGGACAATGGATTTCAACTCAGCCAAGCGTGGAATCCAGCAATAAAAATTCTGCAGGAGCAGCGGAAACGGGGCAACACACTCGCCGAAGGCAACACGCATACTGGCGCCCATCAGTCATCTCGTCAGCGCAAGCTACCCCCATCACCGCGGCCTGCACATCCTTCGATCTATACGCGGAGTCAGTGGAGGGGAGAGGCGACACATATATATACCACACCCCCCGCCGGCCTAGGACAACAGTCAACAGGAGTAACCTGATGATAATGGCATGGCACGTTACGCCGTCGAAAATTTGTTCAACAACGACCAGTCAACCCGACTGCATGCCCGAGAGACCTTCAAGAATGGTTGTTGATACTGATGTACATAAATGTGAGTTTGCGTCTCAACTGTGTGTAATACAGTCCCTTGAAAAACTTCAAAACCGATTATCTCTGTAAATTAATGAAAAACGTGAAGGACAGACTATTTCTCAGCCCTTTTTAACCATGTCCTACACATGTGTTTCACTAGGAACAGTAAGCAGCCTCAGCCATTTTCATACTGTGTATTAACAGCATGACAGTCAGAGCACAACAGTGCAGATGCTGTGACTGTACACGATTTTTTAAATAAAAGCTACGTAGGTAATGCGTGATTAAGAAATATGTTGACGGCTGTTAATACATTTGAATATCTTTGTTGTTGTTGTTGTTGTTGTTGTTGTTGTTGTGGTCTTCAGTCCTGAGACTTGTTTGATGCAGCTCTCCATGCTACTCTATCCTGTGCAAGCTTCTTCATCTCCCAGTACCTACTGCAACCTACATCCTTCTGAATCTGCTTAGTGCATTCATCTCTTGGTCTCCGTCTACGATTTTTACCTTCCACGCTGCCCTCCAATGCTAAATTTGTGATCCCTTGATGCCTCAAAACATGTCCTACCAACTGATCTCTTCTTTTAGTCAAGTTGTGCCACAAACTTCTCTTCTCCCCAATCCTATTCAATACCTCCTCATTAGTTACTTGATCTATCCACCTTATCTTCAGTATTCTTCTGTAGCACCACATTTCGAAAGCTTCTATTCTCTTCTTGTCCAAATTAGTTATCGTCCATGTTTCACTTCCATACATGGCTACACCCCAAACAAATACTTTCAGAAATGACTTCCTGATACATAAATCTATATTCGATGTTAACAAATTTCTTTTCTTCAGAAACGCTTTCCTTGCCATTGCCAGTCTACATTTTATATCCTCTCTACTTCGACCATCATCAGTTATTTTACTTCCTAAATAGCAAAACTCCTTTACTACTTTAAGTGTCTCATTTCCTAATCTAATTCTCTCAGCATCACCCGATTTAATTTGACTACATTCCATTATCCTTGTTTTGCTTTTGTTGATGTTCATCTTATATCCTCCTTTCAAGACGCTGTCCATTCCGTTCAACTGCTCTTCCAGGTCCTTTGCTGTCTCTGACAGAATTACAATGTCATCGGCGAACCTCAAAGTTTTTACTTCTTCTCCATGAATTTTAATACCTACTCCGAATTTTTCTTTTGTTTCCTTTACTGCTTGCTCAATATACAGATTGAATAACATCGGGGAGAGGCTACAACCCTGTCTCACTCCTTTCCCAACCACTGCTTCCCTTTCATGCCCCTCGACTCTTATGACTGCCATCTGATTTCTGTACAAATTGTAAATAGCCTTTCGCTCCCTGTATTTTACCCCTGCCACCTTTAGAATTTGAAAGAGAGTATTCCAGTCAACAAGTCTACAAACGCTAGAAACGTAGGTTTGCCTTTCCTTAATCTTTCTTCTAAGATACGTCGTAGGGTCAGTATTGCCTCACGTGTTCCAGTGTTTCTACGGAATCCAAACTGATCTTCCCCAAGGTCGGCTTCTACTAGTTTTTCCATTCGCCTGTAAAGAATTCGTTTTAGTATTTTGCAGCTGTGACTTATTAAACTGATAGTTTGGTAATTTTCACATCTGTCAGCACCTGCTGCAACCTAAATCCTTCTGAATCTGCTTGGTGTATTCATCTCTTGGTCTCTCTCTACGATTTTTACCTTCCACGCTGCCCTCCAATGCTAAATTTGTGATCCCTTGATGCCTCAAAACATGTCCTACCAACCGATCCCTTCTTCTAGTCAAGTTGTGCCACAAGCTTTTCTTCTCCCCAATCCTATTCAACACCTCCTCATTAGTTACGTGATCTACCCATCTAATCTTCAGCATTCTTCTGTAGCACCACATTTCGAAAGCTTCTATTCTCTTCTTGTCCAAACTATTTATCGTCCATGTTTCACTTCCATATATGGCTACACTCCATACAAATACATTCAGAAACGACTTCCTGGCACTTAAATCTATATTCAATGTTAACAAATTTCTCTTCTTCAGAAACGCTTTCCTTGCCATTGCCAGTCTACATTTTATATCCTCTCTACTTCGACCATCATCAGTTATTTTGCTCCCCAAATAGCAAAACTCTTTTACTACTTTAAGTGTGTGATTTCCTAATCTAATACCCTCAACATCACCCAAATATCTTTAAGTTTCATTTAACATAACTTAGTAATAATATACCTCATACATAATTAGGACCTACTTCCAAGAGCGTAATAACACCAGTATACGTGTGCTGTGGCTTCTGACCAATCATTGGTTTGTGTTTTTTTGCAGCAGGTTTATTCTTATGATGAACGGAGTATAGTATGATGCTATGGTATTCAAGAAAACCATGTGTTTGAGGACAGCTTTACTTTCTTACATGTTTTGGTCATATCTGCTTTTTAAAATGTGTCACTCTCTGTTTATGGTTTTTGCTTCTGATTACAGTTTTTTTGCTTTGTTTTGTATTCCCTCCTTTATGACCCTATGAATATTAGTACTCTATGAACATAACTTTTCAACTGCCTCTCAATTGATTTCTGTAAAGGATTCTCTGATACACTGTGTATTAACTTTGTCATCCTGCTATGATGGGCATTCAATAACTAATCCAACACGTCTTTTCTTGTCCAATTTTGGTTCAAAAGCATTGCAATTCTGTCTGCAATAAACTTAAGCATTCTAGCAATATCTCATATATTTCATTAAGTCCCAATATATGCAGCATTTTGTCCAGTCTTCAGCACCTGGCAAGCATGTCGTTCAAAAAACAGTTACTGAATTTCTTTTGGTGGGAAACCAGACCATCTCAAATATTCACAGGTGGTTACAGAATGTCTATGGGCACTGGACAGTGCATAAAAGCTTGGTAAGTTATCAACAAAATGAAGGGAAGAAAATAATTTCTGATCTTCCATTTGTAAACCAGCCATACACAGCTGTTGTAACATGCATACACTCTTCTTTGAGGTCATCTGTGAATAACAGTCATACAACTCTCTGCTCAACTTGACATCTCTGTTGGTAGTAGTGACACATTTGTCCACCAGTTCACATTTGGCTGGATGGCCTGGCACATTGTGGGATGGTTCCTTTGAAAGGATGAGGCTGATTTCCCTCCTTCATCCGTGCTTGGGCTCCATCTCTAATGACAGTGGGGCGAAAACACTAATATTCCTTCCTTCCTCCTTCCTTCCATGCCCACAAGTTAGCACATTCAAAGGTTGTGCTTGATGTGTTCATCAAAAACTAATTGTAGATCATAAACAGGAAAAAAGGAATATTTTGTTAAATTGCTTGTCATTAGGCCAATTGTGACGATTTCTTATTGAACATTGTCACTGGGAGTGGAACATTGATTCAGCACTTTGAGCCTAAAACAAAATGTCAGTACAAGGAGTGGCATCACACAATGTCTTCCATGAAGCAGAATTTCAAAACAGTACCTACAGCTGTAGAGTCATGACTATAACCACCTGAGACTCTGAACGTGTTATTTTATTTGCTGTCCTCCTTTAAGGTCTAGTGAACTACTCCAGAGTCTATTGCAAGACTCTTAGGAAAATGAAAAAGTGATTACAGTGTGTTCATGGCCACAAATATAATAAAGAAGTGATTACAGTATGCTCATGGCCACAAATATATGAATACATTTCTGCTTCTCCATCTATAACACAAGACCACAAACAAATATGCATGCCCTCAACAAGACCACAAAACTTCAGTGAACTGTTCTTTGTCAACTGCCCTACAGCCTGGATCTCGCACGTTGTGAGTTCCAGCTCTTTGGCCCACAGAAGTATGGTCTCCATGGGGGCAACAACAATGATGTGGCAGTTATTGATGCAGAAACACCTTGGCTGACATGCAGAATAGTAGAGTGATATATTGACAGCATACAGACTCTCACACTAAGGTGGTGTAAGGACATATAATTTAACAAATATTACGTTGAAAAATAGAATTTTCAAACCAAAGAATTAGGAAGCAATATGATGTATTTAAATCATTAACAAAACCATCCTGCTTTGAGAAAAAAAGAATGTAGCCTTACTTATTGAACATTCCTCTTATATTCTGTCAGCAAAAACACTGCTCCATTTTGTTGTTCTCTTGTGCTCTTCATTTTAGCTATTACGATACAGTATTCTACATCTGCACGGTACATGGCAGAGGATATGTCCCATTGTTTCATTGTGGCTTATTCCCATTCCATTTACATATAAAACATGCGAAGAATAATAGTTTCGAAGTTTCTATGCATGTTGTAATTAGTCTACTCTCATGACCACTATGGCAGCAGTACATAGAAAGTTGTAGTATAATCCTAGATTCATCACTTGAAGCTGGTTCTTGAAACTTAGTAAGTGGGCTTTCTTGAGATAGTTTGTGTCTATCTTGAAGCATCTGTAAGTTCAGTTTCCTCAGCATCTCTTTGGCTTGTGGGTCAAACAAACATGTGACCATTTGTACTGTCCTCCTCTGTATATGTTTCACATGGTCTGTTAATCTTACTTGGTAGCAGTCCCACACGCATCGAGTAGTAATGTAGGAGGTATCACATGAGTGTGTTGTAAGCAATCTCCTTTGTAGACTAGTTACATTCCTTTAGTATTTTACCATTAAATTGAACCCTGTCACCTACAATTCTACTATTGACCTTTTGAGATTGTTCCATGTCATGCTCCTGCAAGTTGTTACACCCAGATATTTGTTTGAGTTGACTGATTCAGTTATGACTTGTTGATGTTTTGGTTATATAATATTACATTTTTCATTTTGTGAAGTACACAATTTCACATTTCCCAGTATTTGAAGAAGGTTGCTAATTTTTGTGCTACTTTGATATTTTAGCAAGAGCTATTTGAATATTTGCACAGCTTTTTTCAGATAGATATTCATTATAGATAACTGCATCATCTGCAAAAAGTCTGATGTTACTATTGATATTTTCTGCATGTCATTAATATAAAAGATGAACAGAAAGGATCCCAATGTACTTCCTGGGGGAACACCTGAAGTTATTTCTACATCTCGTGATAACTGACCAATAAACATAACAGGATGTGTCCTCCCTACCAAAAAATCCTCATTCCAGTCACAAATTTTTGGTTATTTGGTAAGCGTGATAGCGTTATGGAGATGTTTAGCAAACTCAAGTAGCAGACTCTGCAAGAGAGGCGCTATGTGTTGAGGTGTAGCTTGCTGTCCAGGTTTCGAGATGGTACATTTCTGGATGAGGTATCAAATATATTGCTTCTCCCTACTTACACCTTGCGAGGAGATCATGAATGTAAAATGAGAGAGATTCGAGCACACATGGAGGCTTTCCGGCAGTCGTTCTTCCCTCAAACCATTTGCGACTGGAACAGGAAAGGGAAGTATTGACAGCGGCATGTAAAGTGCCCTCCGCCACATACCGTTGGGTGGCTTGCGAAATATAAATGTAGATGTAGATGGATATGACCTATGCTTTCTTCCAGCTAGTGGGCACTGTTTTTGTTTGACAGTGGTTTATAATTAAAAGAGTATCAAACTCTGTTGTAAATTCTGTATGCAATCTGCTGGGGATTCCATTGGGCCTTGGGGCCTTGTTTGAGTTCAGTGATTTCATTTGTTTCTCGAGACCACTGACACTATACTGAGGCAACAAAAATCATGGGGTACCTCCTAATATTGTGTCGGGCATCCATTTGTCCAGTGTAGTGCAGCAGCTCAATGTGGATGGACTCAACAAGTCATTGGACGTCCCCTGCAGAAATACTAAGCCATAGCCATCCATAATTGCGAAAGTGTTGCTGATGCAGGAGTCTATGAATGAGCCGACCTCTCGATTATGTCTCAAAATATTCTATGGGACTTATGTTGGTAGATCTGGGTGGCCAAATCATTTTATTAAATTGTCCAGAATCTTCTTCAAACCAGTCACGAACAGTTGTGGCCCAGTGACATGGTGCATAGTCATCCATAAAAATTCCATTGTCTTTTTGGGAACATGAAGTCCATGAATGGCTGCAAATGGTCTCCAAGTAGCTGTACATAACCATTTCCAGTCAGTGGTTGCTTCAGTTGGACATGAAGACCCGGTCCATTCCATGTAAACACGGCTTACACCAACTTGCACAGTGCCCTGTTGACAGCTTGGATCTGTGGCTTTATTGTGGCCCTAATCCTGTGGAAACCATTTTACATGAATCACCTGAGTACCAATGACAACTCTGCCAGTGCACTGCACCTTTATACCTTGTGTATGTGATACTGTCACCATCTGTATATTTGCATATCACTATCCCATGACTTTTGTCACCTCAGTGACCTGGATAAATTGAAAGAACCAGAGGTTGTAGAGAGTTTCAGGGAGAACATTAAAGAATGATTGACAATAATGGGAGAAAGAAATACAGTAGAAGAAGAATGGGTAGCTCTGAGGGATGAAGTAGTGAAGGCAGCAGAGGATCAAGTAGATAAAAAGACAAGGGCTAGTAGAAATCCTTGGGTAACAGAAGAAATATTGAATTTAATTGATGAAAGGAGAAAATATAAAAATGCAGTAAATGAAGCAGGCAAAAGGGAATACAAACGTCTCAAAAATGAGTTCGACAGGAAGGGCAAAATTGCTAAGCAGGGATGGGTTGAGGACAAATGCAAGGATGTAGAGGCGCATATCATTAGGGGTAAGATAGATGCTGCCTACAGGAAAATTATAGAGACCTTTGGAGAAAAGAGAACCACTTGCATCAATATCAAGAGCTCAAATGGAAACTCAGGTCTAAGCAAAGAAGGGAAAGCAGAAAGGTGGAAGGAGTATATGGAGGATTTATACAAGGGCGATGTTCTTGAGGACAATATTATAAAAATGGAAGAGAATGTAGATGAAGATGAAATAGGAGATATGATACTGCGTGAAGAGTTTGTCAGAGCACTGAAAGACCTAAGTCAGAACAAGGCCCCAGGACTAGACCACATTCCATTAGAACTACTGACAGCCTTGGGAGAGCCAGGCCTAACAAAACTCTACCATCTAGTGGGCAAGATGTATGAGACAGGCGAAATACCTTCAGACTTCAAGAAGAATATAATAATTCCAATACCAAAGAAATCAGGTACTGACAGATGGGAAAATTAGCAAACTATCAGTTTAATAAGTCACAGCTGCAAAATACTAACGTGAATTCTTTACAGACGAATGGAAAAACTGGTAGAAGCCGACCTCAGTTTGGATTCCGTAGAAATGTTGGAACACATGAGGCAGTACTGATCCTATGACTTATCTTAGAAAATATATTAAGGAAAGGCAAACCTATGTTTCTAGCATTTGTAGACTTAGAGAAAGCTTTTCACAATGTTGACTGGAATACTCTCTTTCAAATTCTGACGGTGGCAGGGGTAAAATACAGGGATTGAAAGCCTTCTTACAATTTGTAGAGAAACCAGATGGCATTTATAAGAGTGTAAGGGCATAAAAGGGAAGCAGTGGTTGGGAAGGGAGTGAGACAGGGTTGTAGCCTCTCCCCGATGTTATTTAATGTGTATACTGAGCATGCAGTAAAGGAAACAAAAGAAAAATTTGGAGTAGGTATTAAAATTCATGGAGAAGAAGTAAAAACTTTGAGGTTTGCCGATGACATTGTAATTCTGTCAGAGACAGCAAAGGACCTGGAAGAGCAGTTGAACGGAATGGACAGCGTCTTGAAAGGAGGATATAAGATGAACATCAACAAAAGCAAAACAAGGATAATGGAATGTAGTCAAATTAAATCTGGTGATGCTGAGAGAATTAGATTATCAAATGAGACACTTAAAGTAGTAAAGGAGTTTTGTTATTTAGGGATCAAAATAACTGATGATGGTCGAAGTAGAGAGGATATAAAATGTAGACTGTCAATGGCAAGGGAAGTGTTTCTGAACAAGAAAATTCTGTTAACATCGAGTATAGATTTAAGTGTCAGGAAGTCATTTCTGAAAGTATTTGTATGGAGTGTAGCCATGTATGGAAGTGAAACATGGACGATAAATAGTTTAGACAAGAAGGGAATAGAAGCTTTTGAAATGTGGTGGTGCAGAAGAATGCTGAAGATTATATGGGTAGATCACAAACTAAAGGGGAGGTATTGATTAGAATTGTAGAGATGAGAAATTTGTTGCAGAACTTGACTAGAAGAAGGGATTGGTTGGTAGGGCATATTCTGAGGCATCAAGGGATCACCAATTTAGTATTGGAGGGCAGCTTGGAGGGTAAAAATCATAGAGGGAGACCAAGAGATGAATACACTAAACAGATGCAGAAGGATGTTGGTTGCAGTAGGTACTGGGAGATGAAGAAGCTTGCACAGGATATAGTAGCATGGAGAGCTGCATCAAACCAGTCTCTGGACTGAAGACCACTACTACTGCATCTATATCTTTAGAAGCTTCTCTACAGTGACTGTTCTACTAGATACATCTTTATGAAGTGAGTGGTGAAATATTCCTCTAAATCTCAGTGACAGTTCTTCTGTAGCCTCCTCTCCATACCTAAATGTTTCCAATTCTTTATTGAGATATCACACTATTGCCTCTTTATCTTGTTTGCTAAAGATATAAATCCCTCCAATTGATTCAGTTACCTTTTGTACTTCAGTAATCATTGTTCTACAACTGCTTCATGGTCACTGTGGTGTGCATACTGTAAGACCTTTGGTATGCACACCATCAGATTATTTGACTTGTCGCTCTAATGAAGTAGGGAAGTGTCAGCAATATGTCTCATGGTCTTATTGTGGCATGTTTATCTTCTGCCGTTTGGTCAGACGATATAAATGCCAGATGCACGCTTAGAGTAGCAGATTGACGGTGACCAACTTTAAACAGAACTTGATTAATTTTCACACACATTTATTAAAATAATAACAAGCATAAAATAACTTAACTTAGTTCTGGATGCTTTTTACAATTGATAATCTGAAGTTCCTTTGGTCTTGGTACGTTAATCTTATTCTCACATATCTCTGATACTTGAGAAAGTGTCTATACATTCCTCTTCATGGCTATGTACAGGAATATGATAATCTTATTAGCTTCAGACTGACACTTGACTATAGACTAATGCAGACTAATGTAGACTGGTACAGACAAATGCAGACTAATGCAGACTGACTAATCGAAGGTCTGTACACTCGTTATAATACCTCGAGTGTTCAGGTATCACTGCGCGAGTGTGATCCATGAGGAGAAAAGGTTCTATATTAGCAGCAATCTCATTTTATGCAATACATATTAATAAGCGGATCGGCGGAAGCAGAATTTGGTCCATCTCTAAGACAGCACCATCTCGTAGTGCGGAGACGGACGAGCGCTGCGCCTGTGCTGTTGTGCTTAGCGGGGCGTGCTCTATTGGGAAAGAGTTGTACGCACTGACTACGTGGAACTATTTACACAACAGTCACTGATACCTTTTTCTATGTGGAAGTCATGGAAGCAGTCTGATCTATTTGTTAGCGTTAGAGCCACTATATTTATATCATGACTGTGCATCGAAACTACATATTCCAGATGAATCTCAGAGATGGCATTTAGTAACTTTTTTTGGGAAGAGGAACTTACCTACTAGTGAACTTAGATTTTCTTTAAAGTTTTTGGTGACATCTGGAGGTGAGTCTGAGCGTCAATTGAAGGATCTGTAGTGGTTTATAAAAAAGAAAAAGAGAAGAAAAGAAAAGGTTTAAAATGTGTGAAGAAATAGTGAATAAAAAGGGGTTTTAAAATTGTTAATGACCGTGAAAAATGGAAAGTATGAAATGCAAATTGGACTTCGTATTAAAGAAAAGGTATCAGACTTCGTGATTCAGAAAGCTATTGTTGGGGTGCTCCTTGTGGCGTTTCTGAGCAAGAGTCAAACCCATTTCCACTACAAGTATTATTTGAAAGAGAACAGGGAATAACGAAATGTGATTAACAAGGGGAAATGGCATAGATAAGAGTTAATTCATTACCAAGGTAATATGTCTTCTCTCATGTGGCATCCAGCTCTTGTTCTCCAATGATCTGCTTCATTTCTGCACGAAAATATCGTAGCTGCTCCAAAATCTTGCAGTAAATTTCATCGTCCAGGAATTACTAATGTCTACAAATGAATACCATCTTGATATTGAATGCAATGTATTTTACGGCTGCTTCCATCCTCCAAATTTCATACAAGCTTCCACAACACTATATGTCTGCACATCAATAAATTTTTTCGTCTTAATCAGACCAAGACTAACGAATAAGTTTATACGTCTGAATCATACCAAGACTAGCGAATAAGAGAAGTTAAGCTTTCGCTCTCAAGCGACAATAGCAGGTAGAAAACAAAAAGAGTTACAATTTTTGTACCTTCATTTTCTTATAAATATTTTCTCGGCCGTCGAGCGCTCATACAGCTGCGATGGTATAATTTATATCTGAGGGAACAAGTGTAGTGCGGTGAAATTCAAAGTCCCACTACAGATCCAATTATAAGACCGTACCCACCTTTGATACTGAATATTGCCCAAAATGTCTCACAAGCAGGTTCAACTTCTACCTTGGGAGATTTGAGTTTCTTGTCTTCTGTGACAAATAGCCCACTTCCTTTTATCACCAACCTATCCTGTTGACACACACTTAAGTTTCCTCATAAATTTCCCAGTTATCAATTTAGGGATTTAAACAGCTTTCTATGCATAGAATTATGTGAGCTCCATTGGTTTTTAAAATGGGCTTCAATCTGTGCCAGTTTGTTGCAAGTGCTTTGGGAGTTAATCGCAAGGACTTTGACAGTACTGCCACTAGGGTTATCTTGTACTGACACTTCCAGGTTTTCTACAGCTATTGCTGCCACATAGGCTGGAAGGAGAACTGTCTAATGTAAAAAGAACTTGTCTGCACCCCACAAGTAGTCTACCACCACACACATAGTCAGCCACTCTGGTAGTGGCCTCTGATGTGTAATGCACACCTACAACATTTAAGGGGTCCGTACAGTTCCAAATCCTGTGGCACAAGTCTAGGAAGTCACCGTCAGTGTCCTCATAGAACCTTCAAAGTCTCTGTTTCAGGTAATCCACTGAACTCATAACCAGGGGACTATGATTAGTACTGGGTAAAATGATGTAAATTATGAGTTTCAACTCCATGAGCAAGGCTGAACTTCTCAAATTTCCCTGCAATTTGTTGGGGTGATTGAAGTGTGATCTCAGAGCCCAGAGAACAGGCATCATTTGTTCTGATGTGTGCCACAATGTGTAGTTGGTTGCACCCTGTTCTCTCAGTGGTTGCTGGAACAGCCTCGTCAATAAGTTTAATGAGGCCTCCAGGTGTGCACACTTGTTCCCCAACATGTGAAGTGAGTCTGACTGGCTCTGTTTTGGTTTCAGTGGTAAACAGCAGCTCAAACTTATTGGTTAGAAGGATCAATGTAACACACTGAGTTCTCCCAAGTCTCTGTCCCCCATCGAGGATAGGATGCCTGTCATTAACACACAACTGACAGGCAACTGATAGATCCCATACTTCTTGTACTTTTTGATGTCTCTGGTACATGACTCTCAGAAGCCCTCCCAGCACACCCATTCACAGCAGCTTCGATTCACTTGACAACAGCCAGTGTGATTTCCAGCTGCTTACAAATCAAATAACTCACCCCGCGTTCGGAAACAGTGTTCACCATGTGCTGCATTGTGGCTGATACAATGTTTTACAGAACACTAAACAAACAACTATAAAATAAACTGGGCAAGTTAAGAAAAAGGAACTACTAATCCCCTTCATGGACTGAGACAATTAATGTACTAAACAAGAGATTTATTAGGGGAACAGAAAAACCTGGGATTAAAGTTATTAATTTCTAGAAACATTTTTTGGACATGCAAATGATGTATTGGCTACAATTTTGACTGTTGTAATCTCAATTTTGATCTCAAAATCATGAAATTTTCTCATTTTTAAGAAGTACTGAAATGAAGATATAAGATATAAGCCAGCAAGAACACCATCAACAGATGGTCCAGAAGGGGTTAGGACCAGTGTCAATAGCAGATGGTTAACTTAGAAACTTACTATAAGCAATATACTCAATGGCTTATTGTTAATGAATAGACATAGATTTGGCACCAAATTGAAACCTTGAAATAATGAAACAGACTGCATAAAAGAGAATGGTGAAGAACTGAAATGAAACATCACATGGCTAGGGCCTCCCACTGGCTAGACCTGTTGCCTGGTGCAAGTCTTTCGAGTTGACTTGACTTCAGCAACTTGTGTGTCGATGGGGATGATATGATGATGATGAAGACAACACAACACCCAGTCCCTGAGCGGAGAAAATCTCCAACCCAGCTGGGAATCGAACCCGGGCCCCTTTGCCTGGCATTCCGTCGCACTGCCCCTCAGCTATCGAGGCGGACATGAAGAACTGGTAAAGTGTTTAACAGGGGATGAAAGTTCCATTTTTGAGTGATTAGAATGATATAGCAGGTGAGAGAAAGATATGTTGAATTACTGGATAATATTGATGGAGGGAAGAAATGCGAGGAAAGAAAGCCTTCTGTATGTCTGTGACAGTTTTTCACTGCTTGTAGCAAATGCCCTCTTGCAAAACCAAGAGAGAAAAAGAGTATTGATAAGAAACACAGGAGAATGTTTGAAGACTGATCTCCAGACCATAATAAATGAATAAATGAATAACTGAATAAATGTCTTAATCCATTGGAGGGTTTTGTTTTAGTGACTGTGTAACTTCACAACCACTATTCTAATTTTACTTTTGTTTAGTAAGATAAACAATATTTTCCCAGATTATAATAAACTATTTTATATTTTGTAGGAAAATAACAGATGTTCCAGAATTTTTTTTGCATATAATGTCATAGTATTGGTATAAATACGTTTCTTTAGCCACGTTACTAATATGTAACAGTTCATTTTTCTTATTGCTGAATTGGTTGAGACATGAGTAACAGAGAAGAAAATCTAATTTCAAACCGCATCCTCAAGGTGCCTTAAAATGCAACTTTCTGATAATCTATCATTGAATGTTAAACAGATGCGTAGCATAAATAATGTGTCACTATTACATAGGACATATGTCAAACTTGTATTAATGGATGTATGAATTTTGAGACAGGCAAAATAATATATGGGTGTTTTTTAATGGAAGAAAAACATCAGAGTAGTAGCATTAACTGATTTTTTAAGATGATTTATGGAATAACATTAACTTTAGACAGTACAAGTATTGTATTAATTAATTTCTCTGATGTTTACTACCAATTTTTCTTGCAGGAAGATGCAACAGGAATAAGCAAAAAAATAATCGTTTTGAGTGATACTGGCCCATATTGTCCACATGCATATTATACTTATAACATTTTACGACGAGGAAAAAAGGATTTAGCAATTCTATTTCAGAATAAGGTATGTGAGATTGCTATCTTTCTCAGAGAATTTCACCATGCTAAAAACATGTCTTGAAATTTATTGACAGGTTTCTTATTCATAATCTTCATGTGATGAAGTGGGTGATGTGGTCCATGTTCTCTATTCTCAAAATGTCAGAGAGCCGCAATCCATTGATGACTGTCAGTACAGCATGGTGGCAGTACATTTAGATTACCATATTCATGTGATGAACAGGCCAGTATGGTCCACTTGTATGGTATACACTTGTGACTGTTGTTAATATCAGTGAGCAAGTTGAAATATTGATTCTAATAAAATAGATGACTAACAGCTTAAAACTGGCTCATGGAATCCACCCAAATGGATTTACCATCAAATTACCCATCTCTGGCTGTAACCCCTCCTTACACAACGACCTCCACCTGTTCAGATTTCACCAATCCTTTGTCCTCATCAGCATAGTCCTGCAAAACTGTACCAAGCAATCCCAAATCTCCTTTCAGTACCTTCTCTCCATCCAGAAAATTCTCCTGCTATGCAATCCCAAATACCTGGAACCCTTAACACACATACATCATGTCCTCTAGGAAGTAGAGCAACATGCACAATGCCACCTCAAAACGGCTCTCCACCTTACTCACTTCCTACTTCCGCCTTGTAGTACCATTGTCCACCCCCCCCCCCCCCCCCTATACAACAACCTCTAAAACTCCCTCAGGTCCCCTGTCTACTATATTTACTCCATCCTCCAAAACTCCTTCCCGACACCACACACAATCCAGAACCCAAACAGACCCATAACACTGTCATGAATATTTCCTTCAGAAGCCTTAGCTCCCACAGAAATATCAGTCCTTTCCAAAGGCCTCACATTTTGTCCCACTTCCAAACTCAATCACACAGTACTTGTTAAAGACCTTGTTTCCAAAGATAAATGTTGAAACCTGCCTAACTCAGTTCACTCCTCCATCGAACTGTGATCCAACTTCACTGCCCTCAAATCACCCCTTGTTAAGTTTCCAGAATTTCTTATCCTCAAACGTTGCCTCACCATCATCTCCAAATACCTCAACATGCAAACTAACCTTTCATCTGCAGAAAGGACTGCAGTCCACCATCTATAAACTGATCCTGACCTTATAAAAATGTTCAAATATGTGTGAATTCCCAAGGGACCAAACTGCTGAGGTCATCAGTCCATGGACTTACACACTACTTAAACTAACTTATACTAAGAACAACACACTCACACCCATGCCCAAGGGAGGATTCGAAACTCCAGCAGGCGGGGCCGCACAATCCATGACATTGTGCCTCAAGCTGCGCAGCCATTCCGTGCATACTGAGCTCATAATCGTACCTCCAGACAAAGGCTCCACCAGTGTTGTTTTGGACCACAAGGATTACCTGTCAGAAGGACTCTGTCAGATGCTTCCACTTCCACCTACAAACTTGCCACAGTGACCCCATTCCAGAAATCCAGTAGGATTTCCAGTAGCTCCTCAAATCCGTAGGCCCATCCCAGAACCTGTCCTCACAGTCCATCTCACTGATCACCTCTACCACTCCCCACACTCCTACCTTCTACATGCTTCCTGAAGTTCATAAGCCCAACCATCCAGGATGCCCGTCTGTAACTGGTTACTGTGCTCCCACAGAGAATTTCTGCTTGTGTAGTCTATCACCTTCAGTCTATTACCTGGAACCTACCTTCCTCTATAAAAGATACCAGCCACTTGCTCTGCTGACTCTCCATAGTTCCTGTTCCTTTACCACACAGTGCCCTGCTCGTCACTATTGATGCCACCTCCCTTTACACTAACATCGCTACCGGTAATGCCTATGACATTATCACTAGTGAACACTACCTTTCCCAATGCCCAATGGATTCCAAACCAACAACCTTCTTCCTAGTTGGCATGACCAACCATATCCTCACCAACTATTACTTATGCTTCGAAGGCATTACCTACAAACAAATCTGGGGTACGGCTGTGGGCCCAACAAGCCACCTTTCTAGATGTTGACCTCCACCTCAAAGATGCCTATGTCAGTACCTCTGTCCACATCATACCCACTAACCACTAGCGATACCTCCACTTTGACAGCTGCCACCCATTCCATACTAAGAAGTCACTTCCATATGGCCTAGCCACCCATGGTTGTTGCATCTGCAGTGATGAGTGGTCCCTCTCGAAATATACCCAGGGTCTCACTGAAGTCTTCACAGGCTGTAATTATCCTCCCAACATTGTGCAAAAACAAACCTCCCATGTGTTATCTTTCCAAGTCATCCCACCACCTCCCAAAGTCACACGTCCAGCCACAGAGGAGCATTCCCCTCATAACATAGTATCACTCAGGACTGGATCAACTGAATTACATTCTCTGCCAGGGTTTTGACTGCCTCTCATTGTGCCCTGAAATGATAAATGTCCTGTGATGTCATGGGATCTGCAAGCTAAGCTACAACCACTGTGTTGCATTCTATGTGGGCATGACAACAACTAGCTGTCTGTCCGCATGAATGGCCACTGACAAACAGTGGCCAAGAAACAAGTGGACCACCCTGCCAACCATGACATCCTTCATTTCATCTACATGACTACTCTGCAATTCACATTTAAGTGCTTGGCAGAGGGTTCATCGAACCACAATCATACTATCTCTCTACTATTCCACTCCCGAACAGCGAGCGGGAAAAACGAACACCTAAACCTTTCTGTTCGAGCTCTGATTTCTCGTATTTTATTTTGATGGTCATTCCTACCTATGTAGGTTGGGCCCAACAAAATATTTTCGCATTCGGAAGAGAAAGTTGGTGACTGAAATTTCGTAAAAAGGTCTCGCCGCGACGAAAAACGTCTATGCTGTAATGACTTCCATCCCAACTTGTGTATCATATCTGCCACACTCTCTCCCCTATAACGTGATAATACAAAACGAGCTGCCCTTTTTTGCACCCTTTCGATGTCCTCCATCAATCCCACCTGGTAAGGATCCCACACCGCGCAGCAATATTCTAACAGAGGACGAACGAGTGTAGTGTAAGCTGTCTCTTTAGTGGACTTGTTGCATCTTCTAAGTGTCCTGCCAATGAAACGCAACCTTTGACTCGCCTTCCCCACAATATTATCTATGTGGTCCTTCCAACTGAAGTTGTTCGTAATTTTAACACCCAGGTACTTAGTTGAATTGACAGCCTTGAGAATTGTACTATTTATCGAGTAATCGAATTCCAACGGATTTCTTTTGGAACTCATGTGGATCATCTCGCACTTTTCGTTTCAACTGCCACCTGACACACCATACAGCAATCTTTTCTAAATCGCTTTGCAACTGATACTGGTCTTCGGATGACCTTACTAGACGGTAAATTACAGCATCATCTGCGAATAATCTAAGAGAACTGCTCAGATTGTCACCCAGGTCATTTATATAGATCAGGAACAGCAGAGGTCCCAGGACGCTTCCCTGCTTCACAGCTTGTGCCATATGTAAACTTCCCACCAACACTAGCTTTTCTGAAGTGCGCAGGTGGGAACTTTCCCTGCAGTACATCCTACCTCCCTGTAACCCTCCTGGTCTCAGCCTTCGTTAGTCACTGTCCTCACCCACCCGGACCCTTCCCTGTTCCCATTCCAGCAATACACAGCCCTCATTCCACTATGGCACCCAGTCTTTTCACTTCTCTCCTTTTTCGCACCCCCCCCCCCCCCCCCCCCCACCATCTCTCCCCTGCCCTCCTCCTAATCTACAGCACTTCATCTGCCACCCCACCCTACTATCCCTCCCCCTCCCCCCAGTCTTCTCCATACCCCCACCCAGTTTCCACTCCCATCATCAACTGGTGCTGCTGCTCACAAGAGTGTGGTTTCAGTTGCCTGAGCCTGCAGTTGTGTGAAAGAGTTGTGTATGCGTGCACACGCACCCGTGTGTGTGTGTGTGTGTGTGTGTGTGTGTGTGTGTGTGTGTGTTGTCTGTTGTTGATGAAGGCCTTAATGGCCGAAAGCTTTAATTGTAAGAGTCTTTTTGTTGTGCCCATCTGCAACTCAGCATCTCCGCTATATGGTGAGTAGTAACTTTCCCTTTCACATTGTTGTTACAGCAGTAAGATAAGGATCGATTGCTACTTACCATAAGATGATGTGTTGACTTGCAAACAGGCCATTGAAAATGCTGTTAAACATTTAGCTTTTGGTCAAAGACTAAGTCAGAAAAGAAAACATACACATATTCACACAAATAAGCAACCTCAAATACACAATACCACCATCACAGGCAACTTGGCCAGAATGGCTGCTGCTGAAAATGGCTTTCACGTGTGCTTGCTTGTCTGAATTTGTGTGTGTATCCTTTTGAGAAGAAGTCTTTATCCGAAAGCTAAATGTTGTATTGGTTAGAGAGAGAGGTAATGTGAATAGTTCAGAGCTGACGTAGTTATGCTAATACATGTTTAGCCACACCAGAAATTGTAAACCCATAAATGGATACAGGTGTGGATGCATATGGGTTAAGAAATGTTGTGGCAATTTTGCAACACTGATTCAAGATTAATTCCTGTGAGTTTTGGTGTGCAGCTTCATATTTACCTCATCTCCCCAATGACGTGCAACAATGCTGGCATGGCTGCATCTGCTATTCTCCGTGTTGACTTCTTCTCAAAAGAGGTCCTCGTCACATTGGGATGTGGAGCTTAGGACATAGCTCAATAGGAGAATGAGAACTTGGGGCTTATGTATGTTATAACTTTTGATTAACACAATTTTGGGAGAGTGCTAGTACATACGTCTTTATCACATCAGCTCAAAAGACCAACAGACCTCAAGTTCAGTGAAGAAAACAATTGAGATGCATAAAAAATTGAAAGTATAGCTTCCAGGTTCCTGTCAACTTACTCAGATACAATTATGCCTTCCTACAATATCTTTGCTTCATGAGGACAGTGTGAATAAGAATCATTACAAATATTTGTATGTGTAGGCCACTTAAAGAACCTACACAACAGAGGCCAAAAACTACATAAAAAGTTTCAATAACATCAGTTTTTAATTGTCCTGAGGCCAAAAACCACATACAAAGCATCAATCAAAATCAAATTGGATTATTAATTTCCGTGTGACTGGCGCAAAACATGTTCAGTATGCTCTCCACCATTTTCTGCAACAAATTGAAATTGAGAAACAGCATGCTCCACAACTGATCAAAGTGTTTCTGGGGTCATGTTCAGAATGTGTTGTGCAATGCGTGCTTTCAATGTAGCTAAGTTTGAAATGACAACACTGAACACAACATCGTTAAAATAGCCCCACAGCCAGAAGTCACACGGATTGAGATCAGGTGACTGGGACAGCCAGGCCTTAGGCAAATGGTGGCTGGTAATTCTAGCATTTCCAAAATAGCACTTCAGCAGCTGTTTAACTGGATTTGCAATATGTGGAGGTGTGCCATGTTGCATAAAAATGATCCCATCCAAGCTGATGGAGAGCTGGAATTATGTGGTTGCACAAAAGAAACTCATAGCACTTACCAGTGATGGTACAGTTAACAGGACCGGAAGCACCTCTCTCTTCAAAAAAATATGGCCCTATGATAAATGATCCTGTAAACCTACACCACACAGTGACCTTTTCGGGATGAAGTAGTACTGTCTGACTTGTGTGAGGATTTTCCATTGCCATTCAACAATTCTGTGTGTTGACATCTCCTGTCAGATGGAAGTGGGCTTCGTCCCTCCACAAAATCTTCTGTGGCCAGTCATTGTCCACTTCCATGCTAGCAAGGAATTCTAAAGCAATGGTCTCTCTTGCTGACAGGTCAGCAGGAAGCAACTTGTCCACTTCGGTAATTTTGAATGGGTAGCAAAGAAGGATGATTTGTAGGGTTTTTTGCTCTGTGCCCTTGGATATGTCCAATGTTCGGGCAATTCTCCATGCACTACACGTTTGCACACCACCACTCATCTCCTCCTGCATTGCTGTGGCCACTGCGTCCACTGACATCATATTAATTCATTTCTTCCCTCTACCAGGTTCCATACCAAAAGAGCCTGTCTTTTCGAATTTCTGAATCATTTTCTCCAGACCGAGGGCAGTCATCAGACCAGCACCATTTTTCAAATCCTTCAGTGTCCAGAACTTCTGCAGAGCGTCATGTGCACAGTCATCATTCTGGTAATACAGCTTTACAAGCAGAGCCCAATCGTGCATTGAGACAGTCATGATGAATGTCACAGATGTGAAAGGAGGAAAAGCCTTGTACCTGGAGTGTTTATACAAACTGCAATGGGTTGTGCGCATGACAGGTGTTTTCATTTACATATTCTGACACATACTGCACCATCTGTTGATCAATTTTCACACTATTTTTTCTCCTGCCATATGCTTTCCCCCTTCTCTTATAATATTCAATTGCAATTGATGTCATTCTGACCAGTGTTGTTATTTCTACAGCATTTTGAAAGTTTAATTGTAATTGTAATCATCCTATATATTCCTTAGCTTAGTTCTTCCTAATTTCTTAATCTGTAGTATAGATGTTTTATTTCCTTAATAGTCAGTTCATATTATGAAGTTTTCTCCAAGTGTAGACTGTCTGGCGTTTCTTTCCTAAACTGTGATCATCATCTGATGGTGATCCGTCAGTTTATGCTGTGCTGTGTGCACATGTGGAGGTTGTGAACCTTAATGCTAGCTAGTGCATGTGCACAGTTCTGTCCTCACTCCACTTCACCACTTCCATGCACTTTGTCTCTGCCACATGTTTACTGACTGTTTAGACAATACAGTGTCAATTTAAATAATTTATCACACTTGGCGAGGGTAATGTTGTCTGAGCTTCTCTGGCTCAATAACATACAATGAAAGTCTTACTTAACCAAAGCTTACATCCTAATAAAGCAACAAACATTAAATAGGCAAAATGAAATCTTTCTTTAATATTAAATATCAATCATAATATGTATATTCAAGTGAACATTATGCCATATCTTATATACACTTATATACATTGCTTCAAACCATGCTTGATCAGTGTTAAATTCTGTTTAGTGCACAAATTCTCGTAAATCTATATGTAAGGTAGAGCCCTTTTTCCTTACCACTGTTTAAGTTTACTAACTTATAGGCTCTTGGGTGAGGGATTTTTGATATAACAAATGGCCTTTTGTACAGCGGTTGCCACTTGCAATTCAACTTACCATACTTTGTCAATTTTTAATGAGTCCTGAGGAGTACTTGTTGTCTTACATTGTACTCTACAGTGCAACCAAATTTCTTATCACACAGTTATTTTATGTATTCTGCCTTTTCTTCAGTGCTAACCAGTGTCTTACTTGTTTTCTCCTCATGCAATATTTCCTTCCTTGGAACATTGGGTAGAGGTTTTACCCAATCGTCTACTTGTCTTTTGTCAAACAGCAATTCCATAGGTGTAAAGCCAGTTGAGCTATGTGGAATATTGTTAACAACTTGCTGGACTGGACTGACGTATTTGATCCACCTCGCATGTTTGTGAGGGGTGTAAGTCCAGATAAATCTGTTAAATTTCTTAAACGTCCTTTCTATGGGACCTTCTTCTGGCTGAAACCTGGATACAGGTATATGTTTAATGTTGCGAGTGTTCATGAATTCTTTCCAATGGTTGCCTGTAAAGTATGGCATGTTGTCTGTCATCAGTATTTCCGGCTTGCCTGCACTGGGTTGATAATCTGTTGTAATTCTTCTGATGACAGAGCTTGCAGTCACTGGCTGCTCAGCATACAATCTGACACACATGGAGAAAATAATGTATAGAGCAACAACATTTCATACACCTCCTTCCCCTTGTGGATATGATCCAGCCACATCGAAGGAAACTATCTCTAAGGGTATTTTAGGCAGTATTGAGTGTAGTTCAATTAGTTTTGACTTATTTGTGTGCTTAGCCTTCTGACACACAACACATTTCCATATTACCTGCAGAACTTTTCATCTTAAATTTAAATAGTAACAATAAGTAAGGCTGTTCAAGATGCCATAGTGTCCCCAAACATTGTGAGTATGTAATATAAAGTTGTTAATGGGATCCTGTGGTAAATAAACACAGCACTGGCCCTGCTCTGGCTGGTGTTGGTGAAACAGTACACCTTGATAAATCACAAAACATTTTTTACCTTGTGGCGATACCTGTAAGACACCGCTAGCCCACGCCTCTCGCGGTGTGCGTTTAACCCCATTTAAATGACGCGCCAAGCGCGTGCCCAGCAGCTGTACGATTAATTAAATAATCGGCGTGCTAATCACAGTTGAAATCTCTGGTCCAGAGGGACGTGAAGAGGCTGTGGTCCAGAGAGAGAGTAGAGTCAGTCGAATCTTGTTCAGTCTTAAGAGTCAGTCGAGTTAGAAAGTGTCTTGTGAAACGATCATTCTGTGGATAATATTAGTGTGATGATTTCTTTTATATGTGTTGTGTTGTCTTCTTCGATGAGTAAAAAAAAAAAAAAAATAGGTAAAATAAATTTTTGTGATGTCCATCAATAAGTTCATTCCAGTAAAAATAGAACCACTTCCCTTCACCTTTATTCACCCTTTTTTCTTTCTATTCCTTTCAACAAAACAAAAAACAAAAAATTACCACCCTCCCTTTTTTTTTTTTAATTCCGGACATCACAACCTTTTACCACCTGGGGTATTTGTGCTGTATTTGCTCCCTGCTTTTACATTTCTTAACATAGTATGGCCATTGTGCTTTATCTTTCATCAACAAAATCTTGATTTCTGAATTGTTCTTCACGAGTTCCTAGAATTCGTCTAGATCTTGTGGAACCTCAATAAGACATCAATATGCAGACAAAAATTCTGGGTCACGTCAGGATGATTAAGGATGTTGGCATTCCATAGAGCTTCTTCAGTGTTGTCAGAATCAATTATGGCATTGCTAGGTCCATAACCAGGGATGGTTCTTCAGTAGAAGATTCAACAGAACATCACTGTTTAAAGGCTGCTGTGGTGTAAATTATCTGAACAAAGATACTAATCCAAGATATCCCTTCAATTGTTTCTTTCTTCGAGGTACCGGTCAATGATTTATAGCATTGAGCTTCTTAGGGGGCGGAAATATGCTGTGAGGTGATATTGTATGTCCAAGGAATTTAACACTATCCTTACTGAAATGTAACTTCATAAGGGTTGCTGTAACTCTGGGTTCTGAAAACCTACACAAGACTTGAGCCAAGAGTCTTAAGTGCTCTGACCACATGGAGGTAACAGTCAGTAAATCATCAACATACACAGTGATTTTTCTTAACAATTCAGATCCTAAGACTCAATCTAAAGCAGAAATAAATACAAGTGCACTGACATTTAAACCAAAAGGGAGAACACAGAACTCATAGCTTCTGTCCCTAGATACAGAGGCAGTGTACTTACTTGAAGATCTGTTATGGTGAGGTACTTAACATTATGAAATTTTAGAAATTGTTCATCCAGGTTGTCAGGCCGTATCCTGACAGGCACAATCATTGTTATTATTCCTCATGCATCAAGCACGAGGCAGACACTACTATCTGATTTACTTACAGCCAAAATGGGGCTACAGTATGGAGATAAGGATGGTTGTATTATTTCCCAGTTGGTGTCTTTCCTCACAGCCTTCTTCTTGGCCCATGGAATGGGATAAGATGACAGGCACAAGGTTTTGTTTTGGTACACCTTCATTTTGTGTTTGTAACCTTTGAAGTGCTAGGGCATCATTCAAAAATATCGATGTAACGTATTAAAAGCCCCTGCAGTCCTTTCTTTTATTCTTCTGTAAGACACGCGACTCACTTACCTTGGCAAGCCCAATCTCAGTGCCAATTTCCTCTTCCTGTGACTGCTCAATTTCTTGTGTTTTTACAAACATGATTTTAGGTTAGAAGAATTGTATTCGAATGCCAGCAGTGTGTTTTAATTTGCTTTCTTTGGCGTTCCATGTGATTAGATCTACTGAATATTGTTAGTTGTTTGCACTGAAATGACATCCCCTTACCAATGTCAGTTTGTGCTTGGTACTTCCTGAAGGTGCCATTGACCGTAAGGTAGTTTACTACTAGCCTTTCAACCACAAGAAAAATGCATTGTAAAGAGAACCTATCAATTTGAATAGCAATCAATGCCCGGGGTTTTTTGCCTTTAGGTTTACTTCTTACAGCTGGTTGGATTTTACAGTTTTGGACTGGCAGCCTTGGTATGTCAAACGGACCCTGAGACATTATATTCCTGGTAGCTCCAGTGTCCCATACTATGGCTACCCTTAAACCAAGTATTTGTGCATTGATTACTGTCTGTACTATGTCTTCATTTTCATTTGCACAGTTGGTAATAATCTTCCTGACACAGTTAATTTTTTATATCACCACAGTTATCATATCTAAGAAAACAGCTTCTAGCTAGTTCAATGCCCCCTCCTCTGTTACTGGCCATCGAAAGGGAGCCTATTGAGATCTGTTTGAGTTTTCTGAATTACCCTGATCAGTGACGTGCTTGTTAGCGGTAACCTCACCTATGTGCACATTATGCACCTGATTTCACGAGTTAGTATCTTGCATAGGTCACAATTCAAAATTTTGCTGTCCCTGGCTGCTATTTGAAATGTAATTTTGATTGTATAGTCAGGTGGTGACAGATTTTTAAGTCACCTGTTTGCGTTCTGTGCTTCCCAGTTGTTATTTGGGTCATTGCCCCTGGTTGGCGATGCAGTGTATGCTTGCTAACTATAGCCTCTCTGGCTATTAATGCCTGACCAGTTGAAATTCTGTCCTTGGTTATTTTTAAATCCATGCTTGAATTTTAGTCCCTTTTGGTTACCAGTTGGTTCCTGTTGATTTTGCTGTGAGGGGGATATGGCTGCCAACTGTTTTAGTTGTTATAGTCATTCCTACTGTGTTGTTTGTTAGTTCATGTGGAGTCTGCCTCTCCACTCTTACTTTGTGCAGGTCTCTCTTCATAGATAAGATCAATGGAATTGAGAGCTGACAGGAAATTCTCTGCATCGTGCTCAGGAGTGGCGATTTCTCATTTATGATAGCTGGTAGTTGGTTTTTCAAAATTTCTAGGACATCTACATGTGATATTGGGTTTGTCCAGTAACAGGTTTAATTTAGGTTCTTCTCAAAGTATTTTTGTGCCTTCCAGTGTTTACTGCTGAATGGTGCCACATTAAACACTTTGCACCTCACTCTCTCTTGTACTGTGATGGACCAGAAATTGTCTAGCCATGCACTTTCAAACAATTTGTAGGTGAGACATTTTTCTGCCATGTCATTGGCCCACAGAGAGACATCACTCTGTGTATGACTTACCACAATGTGTATCTTCTGTGCTTTAATCCAATTCCATAGCAGAACATTTCAGAAAGTTCCCCATGAACATGACTAGGTTTGTTAGCTTAGTTTGGCAGAAAAAATTGGAGACTGCCTGTGTCATAATAACCCTTTATCCATGAGCAAGGTATAAAGGCATGCAGCACTGTCTGTTGCCAGTGTGGAATTGTTTTGCTGTATCAGATCGTATTCTAAATAGCCCTGTGGAATGCAACAGAGACAGAAGTCAGCAGTGCCTGCTGCATGGTACAGTTGTGATATATTTCACCTGACAGGTTAGGGTTCAAGTGTTGATAGATGCTCAGGTTATCTATCCTGTCGGTTGACACCTGATAGCTTGATGCTGAATGTACCCTTTCCTTTGCAAAGAACAATGTTGGTCCATGATTTTCCTCCACTGCTTTCAACCTCTGATCTATTTCTGCTCTTAGTTCTGCCTTATGTACCTTCATTGCTTCCTCGATCACCTTCTGCACCAGGGTACTGCCTTGATTTAGGATGCTATCTTCAGCTCTATCCTTTATTTCCTTAATATCTTTATCTATCCTTTCTTGCTTCTTTCTCATGAACTGAGTATTTAAACTTATGCTACTTAGTTGCACCTGTTGAGGTAGACCTTTGTACACTTTTTACAACCCGTCAACAGAACCTGCGAGTTTATATATATTCTGGCATAATTGTGGCTGCTCCTGCTATATTTTCGTCTGAGTCTCAGATATTACCTTCATCTTTTTCGTGAACTATATTTGTGACTTGCCTACTGATGACACTTTTTGGCATACATTATTTATGTCTTGTGACAAATGAGTGAGAAAATGTGTTTTAAGATCTTTACCCATACTTGCAGCCTATCTGATAATTCATTTGAAAAATCAGCACACAAATCTTTTACCAAGTCATTGAAGTGTTGTGTTATGTCAGTTTTGAAAGCATTAAGAGTTTGCTTTTGTAGTTCAAGTAATTCCTTTTGTGTATCTGTCGCTTGTATTGTAAAAGCATTAAATTTTTCATTGATTCTTTGCTTAAGTGTTTTATTTTGATCATTAAGATTATTAAATTTTTTGTTTTGTAGTTTTGAAAAATCATTAAATTTACATCAGTACTTTGTTCAAGTGTTTGTTTTTGCTTGGAGTTTCTGCACAATTGCACCCCGTGCAGTCGCGTTTGCATTAGGCATAAGTATGACAGGTGAAGAGCAACTTAATAAGTCCATGCTGTTGTATGTTTCATTTTCACCTGGGGAAACAAACACTCCCTGGAGAAAATTGTAACCCTATCTCATCTATTGTCATCATTGTATCATTTTGAATGATAATCTTACTATCATCTACGTCCATGTTATTTGAAAAACATAGTTTGTTGTCATCACTGCACCCAACATTTTCAATTTCATTTGTTGTCTAGCTATCTGTCAATGGACTGACAATAATGTGCCATCTTGTCTACTCATTTTTTGATAATTTTACAAAATGACAAATAAATGAATATTTTTGAAAATGAAATATTCTGTTTGTAATAGTGAAGACACCACCACAATACCAGTCCAGTGGTGCCTTGCTAACATGTATCAAAATACATTATCCTGATAACTCAATGGTATGCCTAGATTTGTCTCCCTAAAATTAAGTTTCTGTCCAAATGTCTACATATTTTATGAGAATGTTTCAGTTTGTGAATTGGATTAGGAAAGGTACTACGAATACTATTGGCAGAGATACTACTAAGCAAAGCACGCACACAATGGATCATGAATTTTCATACTTTTTTGCTGGCTTTTTTGCTCCTTTCAGAACTTATTCTTCAGTTGATTATGTTTAATCTTTTGCACATTGTGTGAGTTCCATCCTTGCTGTAATAATATAGTATCCCATTCATGAAACAGAGAAAGACAACAATAAATATAATAAAAAATTTACATTTTTACATAATTATTTTAAATTATGCTAACTCTCTTCCTATTGTGATATCTTATATAGGTCACCAGATGGTGTGGTTATGGAGAGAAATAATGTGAATAGTTCAAAGCTGATGTAGTTATGCTAATACACATTCAGCCAGACCAGACATTTTAAGTCCAGAAACACACACAGGTATGGATGCATACGGGTTAAGAAATGTTTTGGCAATTCTGGATCATTGACTGAACATTAATCCCTTTGAGTTTTGGTGTGTGGCTTGATATTTACCTCGTCTCCCCAATGTACAACAGTGGTGGCATGGCTGCTGTGGCTATTCTCTCTTTGTGCTGAATCACTTGCACTCTTACGTTACAACTCGTAGTAACTTCTATATCATCAACGGCCTGATAGACCACCAGGCGAGAATGTCTAAATCTCCTCTTATAATGTGGCACCTCCGTGCACCATCCAATGCTGTTGCACATACAGCTGCACCATTACTGATGTCGTATTTCCAGATTCAGTACACATTTAGCCTTGCAGTAGCCTTTGATGTTACCTCACCCAAAGTTATGTCAGCGCAGTAATGTGCATGTGCAGATCACGTACTGCAGCTCACAGAGGTGCGGAGGTGCCTCACACAGAGAGCATCCCAGGTTGCCCATGAGAGCTAAACACTAAGAAGAGTCACTTCTTGGCTTTTGGCAAGATCAGTGTGTAGTATGATCAATGCCTATTGTTTTTTAATAAAAGATTTCTTGGGAGATAAGGAAAAGAAAGGTACTTACTTTATCTTAACTGCAATAATAAATAGTAACATCACCAGAAACTTTAATATTTTTACTAACACCATTAACTTTAATTCATACAGCAATGGACTCCATCTCATTTATTTTATGATAACTCCTGGTAAGAACAAAAAGGGCATTGTAGATGTGAAATATGATTGACCCATGTCCCAGTTGTACACCTCGTTCACTGAAATTTGTGACAAGCAATCACATCTCTACTTTTATACCTCTCCAGAACTGCAACAGCTTTTTCTGCATCATTTTTCGTGAGTGTAAAATTCAGAACACACTCGCAAAATGGGGATGACCTGTGCTGAATCACTTGTGCTCTGACTTTACTACTCATAGTAACTTCTATATCATCAGTGTCTTCATACACTGTCCGCCAAGAACACCTCAATCTCCTCCTATAATGTGGGATATTCATTCGCTGACCAGTGCTGTTGCACACATAGCTGCATGATGACCGATGCCATCTTTTCAGATTCATTACGCATATAGCCTCACAATGGCCTTCGGCCTTATCAACTTCCGGCCATGAGCTGCAGTGTACGATCTACGCATGTGCATCCACAGTACTGCACTGTACATGACCTTGGATGCGGCACCCACATTACTCTCTAGATTAACATAAAGTCACGTGCAGGTTTGTGTGCAGCTGGAAGTTGATGAGGCTGAACGCTGGCACAATGCTACATGAATAATCAATCTGGGAAAATGGCATCAGTTGTGCAGCTGCATGTGCAACAGCATTGGACAGTGAATGGAGATGCCATGTTATAGTTGGCATTCTCAGCCAACAGTGTATAAGGCCATTGAAGATATAGAAGTTACTATGAACAGTGAAGTCAGAGTGCAAATGATTCAACAAGGCCAGACTGTATTTTGTGGGTGCTTTCTGAACTTTACAGTTAAGAACAATGACACAGCTTCTCATGTTAATGGTTGGAACACTGCTGCAACTGTGTGATATTCTGGTGATTCAGTGAAAGCTGTTGCAAGTCTGCAGAGTTTTAATAGCAGAGATGTGGTTGCTTATCACACATTTCAGCTTAATGAGGTATACAATCGGGTCAGTCGTATTTTACGTCTACGATGCCGTCTGTTGTTAGTACCAGGAATCGTCATAAAATTAATGAGTCAGAGTCTGTTGCTGTATGGTTTAAAGTTGATGGTGTTTGTAAAAATATTAAAGTTTCTGGTGATGTTATACTCTCCGTAGAGCTCCATTTAAAAATGCAAGTCCTCATTACATCGGGATGTGAATTTTAGGATGTAACTTGGTAGGAGAATGAAAACTGCGACTTTCACACATTATAACTTTTAATTAACACAATATTAAGACAGGGCAAGTACATACATCTTTATCACACCAGCACAAAAGACCAACAGACACCAAGAATAGTGAAAAAAATGATTGAGCTACATAAAAGAATTGATAGTATAGCTTTCAATTTTCTGTCAGCTTACTCAGATACAATCATACCTCCCTAAGACTTCTTTGTCACATGGGGACGGCATGAATAAGATTGACATCTCGTGGAAATCGGGTTTTCTGCTGGATGTCAGCGTCTTCCAAACACGATATTTCGACATCATTACTTGACATCTTCATCAGGTGTTCCCTGAGACTCAGGGAACACCTGATGAAGACGTCAAGTAATGACGTCGAAATATTGTGTTTGGAAGACGCTGATATCTGGCAGAATACCCGATTTCCACGAGATGTCATCAAATCGCCAGGAAAGTCTAAGAAATTACATGAATAAGATTCATTACAAATACCCGTTTATAATTGTAGGTCATTCAAAGAACCTACACAATGCTCAAAAGTCTTTTCATTGTAACTGTCTGCAACTCAACGTGTCACCTTTACAGTTAATAGAACTATCCTTTTCCTAACATGAAATATAAATGACTTGGGAGGAAGAGATGTGAGTTACAATTTCCAGTCTTGTGCTGTGATTTAAGGAAATGATGAGGATTGATTTCTTTACAAACATAAGTTGTAACAATATTACAGTTGATTAAAATGTGTTATGTCAACAATTAATAAATGAGTAACTACTCTCATTCATTTGTTTTCCAAAACTTAAGTTTGTGTCACTCATACTTCAAATTGGGTTTCATGTGTAAGATGATATGTGAGAGTTTACAGGTGAAGGAAATCATGGTCCCAAAAAGTCCGTAAAGCAATGCTGCAGCAGCTTGCATGATGAGAATGGTTTCCAGTTATTCATTCAAAAATACCTCCAATGGAATGTGTGCAATGTCTGTGAGCAATGAAACCAAACTGAATATTCCTCAGATATGTGATATGTGGTTTATTCATCTCATTACATACAATTTTCAAATCATTTGATTTGATGTACAGGAGACATATAAAGTTTTAAACAATGTGTTGGAAGTTTGAAGTTATCTCTGTGGTGAGTGCTCTAGTTGTGGTCAAAACAGAAAGTGTCTAGTGTATGTTGATTTCTATATAGGAACACCACCATCTCATATATGTAAAGTGAGGGGATAGATAGTATTTTTAAATTTTTTAACGGTGGTCGACAGGGTTCCCATTTTTTTTGCAACACACATGTTTCTAATTACTTTCTTTTGTAATACTAGGAGTCTAGTGACATTTGCTGAATTTTCCCAGAAGATTATGCCATAACGAATAACTGACTCAAAGTAGCAGTGATAAACTATCTTTCTGGTATCCATGTTTGTGGCACCTGACAAAATACACATTGCAAATGCTAAGTTGTTCAGTTTATTTGCTAAGTAATCTATGTGTACCTTCCAATTTAAATTTTTGTCAAGATTTAGGCCTAAGAACTTTACGTGGTTTGCTTCTGTGATATCCTGATCATTGCAAGTTATCTTTATTTCACTCCTTTCTACTGATTTACGAGGTGCATTCAAGTACTAAGGCCTCCGATTTTTTTTCTCCGGACTGGAAAGAGATAGAAACATGCGAATTGTTTTAAAATGAGGCCGCATTCATTGTCAATACGTCCCAGAGATAGGAGCACCGTACAGCAGATGGAATTTTACCGCCAGCGGCGAGAATGAGAACTGTTTTAAATACTTAAAATGGCGACGTTTTCCTTACTTGAACAGCGTGCAATCATTCGTTTTCTGAATTTGCGTGGTGTGAAACCAATTGAAATTCATCGACAGTTTAGGGAGACATGTGATGGAGTTATGGATGTGTCGAAAGTGCGTTCGTGGGTGGGACAGTTTAATGAAGGCAGAACATCGTGTGGCGACAAAGCGAAACAACCTCAGGCTTGCCCAAGCTGATCTGAGGACGTGATCGAGATAGTGGAGAGAATTGTTTTGGGGGATCGTCGAATGACTGTCGAACAGATTGCCTCCAGAGTTGGCATTTCCTTGGGTTCTGTGCACACAATCCTGCATGACGACCTGAAAATGCGAAAAGTGTCATCCAGGTGGGTGCCATGAATGCTGACTGATGACCACATGGCTGCCCGTGTGGCAAGTTGCCAAGCAATGTTGACGCGCAACGACAGCATGAATGTGACTTTCTTTTCGTCGGTTGTGACAATGGATGAGACGTGGATGCCATTTTTCAATCCAGAAACAAAGCGCCAGTCAGCTCAATGGAAGCACACAGATTCACCGCCACCAAAAAAATTTCGGGTAACCGCCAGTGCAGAAAAAATAATGGTGTCCATGTTCTGGGACAGCGAGGGCGTAATCACCCATTGCGTTCCAAAGGGCACTACGGTAACATGTGCATCCTACGAAAATGTTTTGAAGAACAAATTCCTTCCTGCACTGCAACAAAAACGTCTGGTAAGGGCTGCACATGTGCTGTTTCATCAAGACAACGCACCCGCACATCGAGCTAATGTTACGCAACAGTTTCTTCGTGATAACAACTTTGAAGTGATTCCTCATGCTCTCTACTCACCTGACCTGGCTCCTAGTGACTTTTGGCTTTTTCCAACAATGAAAGACACTCTCCATGGCTGCACATTCACCAGCCGTGCTGCTATTTCCTCAGCGATTTTCCAGTGGTCAAAACAGACTCCTAAAGAAGCCTTCACTGCTGCCTTGGAATCATGGCGACAGCGTTGTGAAAAATGTGTACGTCTGCAGGGCGATTACATCGTGAAGTAACGTCAGTTTCATCGATTTCGGGTAAGTAGTTAATTAGAAAAAAAAATCAGAGGCCTTAGAATTTGAATGCACCTCATAGCTTCAAATTTCATCATTTTGGTTTTAGTTACATTTAGTTTTAGTCCATTTTGATATAACCGAGATTCAAGTTTTTCTAAAGGATTTTGGCTTTTTCAGGAATATTTTCAGATACCTCATTTTCAATTAGAACTGATGTATCATCAGCAAATAAGACTGAATGAACATCAATAGCAAGTGGTAGGTCATTTACGTAAAAAAGAAACAGATAGGGACCCAATATCGAACCTTGTGGGACTCCTTGGGGAGCTGTTTTCCAGTCTGATGAATAATTGGTTACATTTGAAGTTAAAATTACTCTTTGTTTCCTACCTGACAGGTAAGAGCTAAACCATTTTAAAGCAGTGTCTCTGATTCCATACATCTGTAATTTCTGGAGGAGTAATGCATGGTTCACTGAATCAAAAGCTTTAGTCAGATCACAGAATATACCTGTGACCTTTCTACCTTTATCTAACATGGAGCATATTTTTTGGATAAACTCATTTATAGCATTCACAGTGCTTTTACCCTGTTGGAATCCGAACTGGTTTTTAAAAATTATTTCATTTACAGTAAGAAAGTTATTAATTTGTTTTGCTGCAATCTTTTCAAACACTTTAGAGAAGACCGGCAAGAGAGAGATGGGGCGGTAATTCCCCATATCTTTGGTTGATCCTTTCTTGAATAGAGGTTTGATCTCACCATATTTCAATACATCTGGAAAGCATCCCTGTTCAAAAGATTGATTTATAATAGTTGACAGTGGTTGGGAAATAATATCGTACACATACTTGATTACAGATGTTGTTATTTCATCCCACCCATGTGAGGTTTTGTTTTCTAGAGACAATATTTCCTTTTCCACATCTCTTTGGGTGATTTTTTCAAATTGTTTAAAAGATGTGTTCTGGCTGTTTTACAAATTTGTGATGCCCTGATAGAATGTCATATCCACATCCGATCTCACTACATTTAGGAAGAATTCATTGAAACAACTTGACATCTGAACAGGGTTTACTATAATTTCATTTTCATGTCTAATTTTCAGATAACCCAGCACAAGTATCATCTGTGGAAATATCTCTTGACAGGTAGTTGGAGACTTAATGTAAATGACAGCATGTTCTTTTTTATTAAAAAAGGAGAGAAATTATGAAACAATTGCCTGTTGATGTACACAAAGGCTTACAATGTATAATGGGCACTTTAAAACCTGTCAGTCATTAGAGGAATAGCAAATATATGGTGGAAATATCATCAACTCAAATTAAATGCATACAAAATGCGAATGTGCTTGTTACTGCCCAACTGTGAATTAGCTGCATTATTCTAGCAAAGGTGTCCTTTCATAAAGTGATTAATGGATGTAGGTGGGAAGAAGATACAAGAAAAATGTGAAGGTATTGATGTGGCAACAGCCAAAAACATTTTAAAGTGGATTAATGGTAAAATAGAGAAGATTGCTGCATTTATATTGACTTTTGGTTTTTGAATGTTGTATGAAAGGCAATTCAAGTTCACTTGAATGTAAGTTTGTATATCCATAACTCAATCTGTTGTCTCCATTGTCAGCACTATGGTTACACAATCACATCATGTAGCGAACCACTGCCAGCTGAATCCAGCTATCTCACATGAGACTGGTACCCCATGATATATGTATATTGATTTGTGAGATAAATCTGTCAACACTACTTTCTATTCCATTTACACAACATGGGGTCCTATATTTGCAACTGTTCTTAAGAATTTCTCTATCTCCTTTTAATTGTGATAGAAAGTTTCATCCATCTCACATCTGCTATCAACATTTCTCTAACCTTCAACTTTGAGCATTATAAAACACATTTCAATTTTTTTCTCTCTCTTGTTATCAGGTTTTTTTCAAACTGGTTTGATGTGACCCAACACAATCTCCTTTCTTGTGCTAATCTCCTCAGTTCATAGTAGCACTTGCAACCAATATCTTCAATAATTTATTAAACACTAATATTCCTTCCTTCATTCCTCAGTTATTTATTTGGTGTATTCTTATGGCTGTGTTCCCCTTTAATTTTCCACCTTTACTCATCCATCTAGTACCATGGAAGTTATTCCCTGATGTTCTAACACATGTTCTGTCATTTTCTCCCCATTTCTCGTCAGTGTTTTCCATTTATTTATTTCCTTACAGATAACCTCATTTCTTCTCTTGTCTGCTTTATTTTCAGCATACTTTTCTAACACCACATCTCAGATGTTCCAGTCCTCTTCTTCTCAGGTTTTTTCCACCACTCATGCTTCATTGACATACAGAGTTATGCATCAGATGTACATTCTCTGACATATCATCCTCAAATTAAGCAATATTCCTTCACCTGATCTGCTGTGTAGTTCCTACTACATTTCTGCTACCCCTCATTACTTTTTTTGTTTATTTTCAGTTGATTTTTGTGTGTTTGTTGGATTGTTCATTGGATTGATTGGGTCATGCAAGTCTTCTGCACTTTCACTGAGGATAGCAGTTGTTGTTGTTGGTGTGGTCTTCAGTCCTGAGACTGGTTTGATGCAGCTCTCCATGCTAATCTATCCTGTGCAATCTCCTTCATCTCCCAGTACCTACTGCAACCTACATCCTTCTGAATCTGCTTAGTGTATTCATCTCTTGGTCTCCCTCTTTGATTTTTACCCTCCACGCTGCCCTACAATGCTAAATTAGTGATCCCTTGATGCCTTAGGGCATGTCCTACCAACTGATCCCTTCTTCTAGTCAAGTTGTGCCACAAACTTCTCTTCCCTCCAATCCTATTCAATATCTCCACATTAGTTACGTGATCTAGCCACCTAATCTTCAACATTCGTCTGCAGCACCACATTTCGAAAGCTTCTATTCTCTTGTTGTCCAAACTACTTATTGTCCATGTTTCACTTCCATACATGGCTACACTCCATACAAATACTTTCAGAAACGACTTCCTGACACTTATATCTATACTCGATGTTAACATATTTCTCTTCTTCAGAAATGCTTTCCTTGACATTGCCAGTCTACATTTGATATCCTCTCTACTTCGACCATCATCAGTTACTTTTCTCCCCAAATAGCAAAATTCCTTTACTACTTTAAGTGTCATATCCTAATCTAATTCTCTCAGCATCACCCGACTTAATTTGACTACATTTCATTATCCTCTTTTTTCTTTTGTTGATGTTCATTTTATATCCTCATTTCAAGACACTGTCCATTCCATTCAACTGCTCTTCCAAGTCCTTTGCTGTCTCTGACAGAGTTACAATGTCATCGGCGAACCTCAAAGTTTTTATTTCTTCTTCCTGGATTTTAATACCTACTCTGAATTTTTCTTTTGTTTCCTCTACTGCTTGCTCAATATACAGATTGAATAACATTGGGGAGAGGCTACAACCCTGTCTCACTCCCTTCCCAACCACTGCTTCCCTTTAATGTCCCTCGACTCATAACTGCCATCTGGTTTCTGTACAAATTGTAAATAGCCTTTTGCTCCCTGTATTTTACACCTACCACATTTAGGATAGCAGTGTAATTACAAAATTTTATCATTGATATCCCTTCACCCTGAATATTAATACTACTCATGATCCTTTCTTTTGTTTCCATAATTGCTCCTCTGATGAATAAGTTGAGCACCGTCACCATTGGTAGAATCCTTGTGATTGCAGATGTTAAGGAGAAACATTTTAGGTTAAATACTTCATTCAAACAGACTGCTGTAAGAGAGAACCAGATAAATAAAGCTTTAGATTCAAAAGAAACTTGTTTGAATGACTTGACCATTGTGCATCAGAGGACTAAAAATGAAGCTAGCAAACATCTTATCTCTTAACATACCAAAGGAAAGTATACATATTTTGTCTGTCTGATCACCATACAAATACAGGAATCCACATGTTAAACACAGAGGACTATAAATTAGCAGCCCTTTTCTATAGGGAAAAAACTGAGAAAGGAGGCATTGTCATGTATGTAAAAATTAAAATTAAGTTAAATTTATTGATAGCAGTTAAATTTTCTGAAAATCAGACAGAGATATCATCAAACCAACCTGACAATAGTTCTCTATTATCCCATTCTTGAACAGCATGTGAAAAAAATTAACACTATTTCTTTCTGTGTGAACTTTGATTTCCCTTATTTTATTATGATGATCATTTCTCTCTATGTAAGTTGAAATCAAAAAATATTTTTGCATTTGGAGGTGGAAGTTGGTGATTGAAATTTCATGAGAAGATCTCGCCACAATGAGAAACTGTTTTATTTTAGTGATGTCCACCTCAAATCCTGATTTCATGAGAAGATCTCACCACAATGAGAAACTGTTTTATTTTAGTGATGTCCACCTCAAATCCTGTCCATGACAGTCTCTCCTCTATTTCTTGATAATACAAAGTGTGCTGCTAGTCTTTGAACCTTCTCAATATACTCTGTTAATCGTATCTGGTAAGGACCATACACCATGCAGCACTGGTCCAAAAGAGATCACACAAGCATAGTGTAGGTAGTCTCTTTAGCAGATCTGTTGCATCTTGCAAGTGTTCTGTCAATAAATTTTTTGTAGTATTCTTTCAAGTTTAAGTTGTTTGTAATTGTAATTATTCTCTTTCAAATTCTAAAGGTGGCCGGGGTAAAATACAGGGAGTGAAAGGCTATTTACAATTTGTACAGAAACCAGATGGCAGTCATAAGAGTCGAGGGGCGTGAAAGGGAAGCCGTGGTTGGGAAAGGAGTGAGACAGTGTTGTAGCCTCTCCCCTATGTTATTCAATCTGTATATTGAGCAAGCAGTAAAGGAAACAAAAGAAAAATTTGGAGTAGGTATTAAAATTCATGGAGAAGAAGTAAAAACTTCGAGGTTCGCCGATGACATTGTAATTCTGTCAGAAACGGCAAAGGACTTGGAAGAGCAGTTGAACGGAATGGACAGTGTCTTGAAAGGAGGATATAAGATGAACATCAACAAAAGCAAAATGAGGAGAATGAAATGTAGTCAAATTAAATAGGGTGATGCTGAGGGAATTAGATTAGGAAATGAGACACTTAAAGTAGTAAAAGAGTTTTGCTATTTAGGAAGTAAAATAACTGATGATGGTCGAAGTAGAGAGGATATAAAATGTAGACTGGCAATGGCAAGGAAAGAGTTTCTGAAGAAGAGAAATTTGTTAACATCGAATATAGATTTATGTATCAGGAAGTCTTTTCTGAAAGTATTTGTATGGAGTGTAGCCATGTATGGAAGTGAAACATGGACGATAACTAGTTTGCACAAGAAGAGAATAGAAGCTTTTGAAATGTGGTGCTACAGAAGAATGCTGAAGATAAGGTGGATAGATCACGTAACTAATGAGGAGGTATTGAATAAGATTGGGGAGAAGAAAAGTTTGTGGCACAACTTGACTACAAGAAGGGATCGGTTGGTAGGACATGTTTTGAGGCATCAAGGGATCACAAATTTAGCATTGGAGGGCAGCGTGGAAGGTAAAAATTGTAGAGGGAGACCAAGAGATGAATATACTAAGCAGATTCAGAAGGATGTAGGTTGCAGTAGGTACTGGGAGATGAAGAAGCTTGCACAGGATAGAGTAGCATGGAGAGCTGCATCAAACCAGTCTCAGGACTGAAGACAACAACAACAATTGTAATTCCTAGGTATTTAGTTGAATTTATGTCCTTCAAATTTGACTGATTTATATGTAACCAAACTTTAAGGGGTTCCTTTTAGCACTTGTGAGGATGACGTCACACTTTTCGTTATTTAGGGTCAATTGCTAATATTTGCACCACACAGATATCTTCTCTAAATAATTTTTTTTATCTTCTGATGACTTTAGCAGACAATAAATGGCAGCATCATCTGCAAGCAGTCTAAGATGGTTGATCAGATTATCTCCAGAATTGTTTATATAGAAAAGGAACAGCAGAGGGCCTATGACATTACCATGAGAAACAGCAGAAATCATTTTGCTTTACTCGATGACTTCTATTAGTTACTACAAACTGTGACTCCTCTGACAGAAAATCATGAATCCAGGCTCATAACTGAGATGATATGCCATAAGCGTGCAATTTGATTACAAGCTTCTTGTGAGGTACAGTGTCAAAAGCATTCTGGAAATCTAGAAATACAGAATCAATTTGACATCGCTTGTCAGTAGCACTCAACACTTAATGTGAGTAAAGGGCTAGCTGTGTTTCACAAGAACAATGTTCTCTAAATCTGTGTTGACTGTGTGCCAATAGGCTGTGCTCTTCAAGGTAATTCATAGTGTTAAAACACAATGTATGTTTCAAACCCTGGGATCAATACTTCTGACAATGGATTTAAGTCTATATCATATGTAGTGAAACAAGAGACAGGAACATAGTCAACCTGTCTCTGCTATGTGCAAGTTTGAACCATCCATGAATTCCACTGTGTATCAATGGTTGCACTTCTGCTGCCAAGATCTATTGGCAAAACATCTCTGTGGACAATTTTACATCAATCATAAGGCTGTGTATACTACAGGAAATAAACGAAGCAGTAAAAAAGTGGAATAGAATGCCTTGACTCCATTCTAGGTGCCAAAAATGTAGTAAATGTTTAGTAGTATGCAGATAGATTGAAATGGCACCATACTGAGAGCCAAAAATATGTTAAGGTAGTAATACGCATATGGAATTCTCCCCACGCATGGAGTCCTAAAACATAGTGAATTAAAATTATTAAAACAGGTAAATGGAATAACAATAATTGCATTTTTTATCATGCATAAATTATAAATACAAAATTTTTCAGGGTTGATTTCACTGTACATAGACATATGGCAGTAATTGGGAGTGCAATGTGAGGTGGGCAACCATTTTATTTCAGCATATGATGGTATTGACAGTGCATGATGGCTGGCATGATGTTACTAGGGAAGCCAGTGTTGTATCACATGGCCATAACCTATGTGCTTTTCCTCTGCCCTCCTTAATCATTTTCAGGCAAAGCTGCTACCTGTTGGCCAGTGCTAAATCAACATGGTGTCCGGTACAGTTGTTTATAGTGAGAAAGTGAACAAAAGTTATAGTTGTGTGGTGAAAAACAGAACGTATGTAAATTATAACAGTGAAATAGTGAAGCTAAATGAACGTGTATCAAGCCTGCAATTAATTGTAGATTTACTAAGGCAGGACATTGCGCATTTAGAAAATGAAAATGCCGAACTGAAAAAGGCGCGTAATATCCCGATCGCCAAAGCAAGTAAAACACGGAACTGGGAGCACAGGACTAGCATGATCATAGAAGAAAGAAGTGCAAAGGTGATAAATACAATGAATGGAATGAACTGCGGCAATAAAAGCAGTTTCAGTGTCTTACCTACAATAAACGAGTGCTCTGAAGTGGATATAGGCCTACAGGCAGAAACAACAAGGCAACATATGTTTACTAGGCCAAAAAGGGTTGGTCGTGTGAAACCCAGTGACTGTAGAATTCCTGTGGTAACAAAAAACCGTTTTCATGCACTAGATTCAGATATAAATGTGGAATCAACGGAAAACTGTGACGACAACAGCACGCCAAATCTATATAGTGACAAGTACATGAGCAGAAACTTCTGCAATAACTGTGAAGACAAACTCAAAGTGAAAATATTCTCTGATAGCCATGGACGTGGGATCGCAAAAATAATACGTTACAGTCATTGAATACAAGCAACTAGTATTGTCAAACCAGGTGCACCCATCCAAGAACTCATTAGAAACATAGAAACTGAAAATGATCATCATATTGTCGTCAAAGCTGTAGCCCATCATGTATATAAAAACGACCTCCACAGTGCAACATGAAACCTTAAAGCAATACTAAATTCAACACAAGAGAAATCAGTTTTTGTCGTTGGAATTCCACATAGGCATGACTTTTCGGAATGGTCATGTGTGAACGTGGAAATCATAAAAGTGAACAGGCAATACTCAAAGATTTGCAGGGCCTACCAAAATGCATATTTTATAAGTATGGACTCCTTGCAAACAGACTGCTACACGAGACATGGCATGCACCTTAATAACAGAGGCAAAAAGATTCTGTGCCAAAACATCAGCATGATACTGAAAGCATCTGGCAACCAAGAAGTAATTGCTGCTCTTCTTGCTCCTTGCTTGACACAAGCAGAGCCTGAAGAAATAGTTACTTCTATTGCAGCAGTAGAAGTAGATGTGGAAGCAGCAATTGTACCTACACACATAACAAACGCTGCAGCAGCAGTGCCTACCACACTTCATCTACAGGATTCAACAGCAGCAGAAGATGAAGCAACATCCAAATCTCCACTGTCACCAGTTGCCACAATGCCTACAGCAGCAGCAGCAGTACCTATCACACTTCACCAGCAAGATTCAACAGCAGCAGAAGAAGGAGCATTCACCTTATCTCCTGAGTCACCATATGCCACAACAGTGCCTCCACACACTATAACAGCAGTTCCATCAAATCCTGTAGTAACAGCCTCATCTACAATATCATCACAAGGAGGGATGTGTAGGCATACAACAGTAGATGTGCTACCACTCCGAGTGAACAATTTTTAGTAAAAGGCAACAAGAGGCAGAAATCCAAAAGATAAGCCCTGAAAAAGGTTTGAAAACCAATCACCATAGTGTTCAGTGTGTTAGCAATAAGAGCATGGATCTTAAAATATGTTACCTTAACGTTCATGGACTGAAAGATAAAGAACTTATCATAAATGAGTTTGGTCTTGATAACCAGTTTGATATTTTTTGTTTGAGTGAACACTGGGCTAATGAGAATGAACTTGCAGTTGCCAAATGTGACAATTTTAGTGTAGTAAATAGCTACTGTAGGAAAGAGCACATTAGAGGTGGTGTGGCAATTTATTCCAACCAGTCACTCAGTTGTACAATAACCAAACTAGACCTAAATTCCTTGTGTGATGAACAGCACTTTGAAGTTATGGGTATAAGAAGAAAATGTTTGTTTTGCAAACAACTCACCTTACTTGTTAGTATTGGTTGTAGGGTGCCATCCTTTTCAACCTCACTTTGAAAAATCACTGGATGGAGGCTGACGTGGAACACATTAATTCAGGTGGCATTCCCATTGTGATTCCATGTCATCTCAAGTTATTGATCCAGCCACTGCTACTGCAAGTTTCCTAAATGCTTTCTAGCCAGAATTTCTGGAGCAATGGCTGTGAATGTATCCATTCCCTTTCTCTGTATTCTTGAGCCACTATAAAAGCTGCAGCTTAACATCAGGTTTGCTTGTTTGTTGTGGGGAGGCCTTGAGCCACCTGCTGAGTTGTCTCATATCTTCAGGAATGTGGTGGCATCCCCCAGCTTTTGGCAAATCTTTAAATGGGACATCCATTTCAATGTGAAGCACAATTCTTGTAAACTGCTTCTGTTTATTCCCTGTGGCTTTAGTAAGGTCTCAACTTTTGCAAGTCAGGGCTAAGCTGTAACCTTGCTGTACAGAGTGTTAGGCTGCATATTATCACAGTACACAGCCAAACTTCTCTTGTATTTCAGCAAAAGTAAATGTTATTATTCAGTCCTGAGTTCAGGCAGACTGAATATTTTGCTGTATTTTCAGGTACATTACATGTCATCTCAAGAAGCCTATGATGAATTCAAGATGAAACCTTGGAATTTTGGTCCGATGCAGAGTGCTTTGAAAAACTTGCCTCCACTGCGAATATATGTGATTGGTCAGTGTATGAAATACCTGCTCTTCAGTTTTAATTATACATTCTTACTAGTGTTTGGTTGTAATGTGTGTCTTTGATAAAAGGCAAAAGTACTATGTGTGTACAAAGGCATAGCATTGTAGACAATTTTTTCTAATTATGGTATGTAGCATCTCAGTAGGGTCTTTAAATGAGTAGCACTTCAGTTAGACAAAAAGTATTTGTGAACACGAAAGAAAGCAATTAGAGTTATGTAAACTGTGTTAAGCAGTTAGACCAATTTTTTTCATTAATTCTTCAGAGAAACTTGTTGGCGGTTATCCACTGATGCCAGAAACGTGTGGTATTATTCACAAATACAGGAAAGGAAAGAAAAGGAAATGGAAAACAAATTATAATGTAGTGGTTTCATGTTGACTCAGAAAAGAATAAAGTACACAGGTGTGAGACTCTGGTACTCTACTAACAAAAATAAAATATATGATGAACAGCATATTATTATGAGACTGGTTTTATAAGTCTGGTATAAAAGCAAGAAGAAAATGTTTGTTTTGCAAACAACTCACCTTACTTCTCGACATAAGTCTCCTTTAAGGGATGTACTCTTGCTCCAGCAATCCTTCAGCTTTTTCATCACATGGGAATAATAGCTTCTGTCAAATTCAGGAAAATACTCATTGACTGCAACTATCACTTCCTCATATGATGAAAATTTCTTGCTTGCAAGTCAAAGTTTCATGTCAGGGGACAGGAAGAAGTCACTCAGGGCTAAGTCTGGTGAATAGGGTAGATAAAGAACCAGTTGACAGACCAGATCATTAACTTTTGCCATTGTTATTGCTGATGTGTGGGATATTTCATTATCCTGGTAAAAGTGCACGTTTTTGCTTGCCAACCTTGGTGTTTTATCAGCCAATGCAAGTTTCAAATAATCCAAGAATGAAACATAATAGGGCCCAGTTATGGTTCTGCCTTTTTCCAAGTACTCTATGACAATTATTTCTCGGGAATCCCAAAAAACAGTGGCCATCATCTTACTAACTGACAAAATGGTCTTTGCCTTCTTAGGTGCATTTTCACCAGCCTTTGTCCATTGTTTCGACTGCCATTTTGACTCTAGAGTTTAATGATAGATCCAGGTTTCATTGCTAGTCACAAATCAGAACAAAAAGTCCTGCAGATAGCAATGAACATCACCAGACATTGTGTTGAAATGTGCTGAATGCACTTTTTCATGACTGAATAACTGTGGCATACACATCACACACAGCTTCTTCATAGCCTAATATCCATGCAAGATATCATGTAGTCAGTCAGATGAGATGTCTACAATCTCAGAAATGTCACAAATTTTTATTCAATGGTCTTGCATTGGAATATAATGGATTTTGTGACTGGGTTCTTTTGTGGTGGCCTCAAGTGGATGGGTGGAGCAAGCTTCGTCTTCAGCTTGTTATGACTATGTTTAAATTCATTAACCCAAAATTAAATGGTCTTCGGTGATGATCCAGAGTCCATGTGAACATCATCCAGTTCTGTTTTAATTTGTGCAGCAGTCCAACATTTCAAATGAGAATGTTTAATAACAACACAAAACTCAGTTTTCTCCATTTTCAATTCCAGATGAGATGCTTACAGTCTCAGCAATTTTTATTCAGTAGTCTTTCATACAATATCATGGATTTTGTCACTGGTTTCCTTTGTGGTGATCTCAATTCCAACTTCTGTCAACAATGAACTTTACAGTGTACATTGTTGAACTTCTTTGTATGATCCTTGGAATAATCAAGCTTACTAATCACGAATGTGCAGCGAAAGTGTTCCATTCTTTTATGGAAATTTACCAGACTTATCAAACCACACCTATGTAATGAATGCATATATTTTTGTCTATTACTTCTACTTATTTAAATATTGCTAGCAGCTTATATTTTTGACTATTAAGTCTATGTTTTTAGATATTGGTAACAGCCTTTAATCTTAATTGGGTCTATTGAATCAGAAGTGTCATGCTAATTCATGAACGTTTTTGAGAGAGACATGAAGCTCAGCAATCCATTTGTCATGGTTAATCTGTTGGAATCCTGATGTTAGTAACATAATATGTTACCTGTCTGACCAACATGTTTCTCCTATTTTCATTTTACATATTCCAATCTTGTCAAAAGGTAGTTCATTCTGTCTCTTTAAGTTTTTTTGTCTGTGCATTTTATTAACACCTTTAAAAATACATATTTCATATTTTTTAATTTTCCTCTACTGTCACCTCATATGGCTTGTAAAAAAGTCGTACTGAAATTAAAAAATGTCTGATGTAGACAAACTGGAACACAGTATTTTTTGTATCCCCTTCTGCTTTTACAGCCTGTCTGATATTTGTTGATGTTGAAACCTCCTTTAGCATTGTCTTATGCTGAGAACGCTAGATTGATCATAACATCTGCCTTTCATGTATCCATATCTTAAATTGTTGGCCCAGTCAAGGAGAATTAAATTGCTGCAGTGTCATGTACGGTGACAATGGATATAATATTACATACCATTGTCCTCATGTTATATATGTTAAAAAGAACATTTCCTTGAGGAAACTGGAATTCTGAGGAGATGGGAGGGCTGATCATTATGTACGTTGTGGGAGATAAAATTCCAAGCTTTTGTAGCTATACTGTTAATATACTTGTGTAAAGGCTAAAAATTCTTTGTCTAGCTTTTGAAATTTTTAGATGTGCCCATCAGGATGGGTAGGGGGATAGATTGTGGAAGGCTGAAAAGAAGACCCCAGGTTGAGAGGGAGTGACACAATTGAAGGCAAAGGGATACATAGGTGAAGGGAGTGGTGTCAAGGAGAATAGGAAGTCAAATGCAGTTGAGTAATAAGCACTGTGCCAGCTTCAGTCCACAGGTGATGCAAAGACAGTGAGAAGCAGAGCTTGATTAAGAAACACGTAATGAGAAGCAGAAAGAAAATGTTTTTATGAACTAGGAGGAAAGCAGTTCATTTCTGTTTCAGCAGTTGCCACATAGCTAGAAGAGGTGGTCTCAAATACTGAGTTTTAGTATTGTCTGATGAAGGAATTGTTCGTACATTTGGATATATGTACATTTTGGAGAAAGGAAATATTAGTCATTTGACTTCCCATCATGTATGTATGTACTCATTCCCTTCTGATTTTTACTTCTATTTCAATTTATCTTCAATGCAATTGTAACCAAATTGCGAGAGTGAATATAAACCAGAACTGTTTTTATAAGTTCATTTAAGCTTCAGAAAAAGTCATACACTCAAAATTAATTTTCTATTTTGTCTCATGAATGGGAAACACATTTTTCCCAGTGGATAGGCAGGTTTTTGATCCTATTTTCATAAAACGAATGTGGATGTGACAGCAGCCAGCTGTGCATGAAAACTCCCACAGAGCCATTGTCATCAAAACTGCATCCCCCAACTGCTTTCTTTAGTGATCCAAACAAATGAAAAAACACTGCATAATAAGCCCAGACTATAGGGAGGATGTTCTAGTGCAGTCTAGAACAGTTCTTGAATCTTTTGTTGAGTTCCGGCAACTGTGCAGGTCTGAGCATTATCATGAAGCATGATCACATCCTGGATTGGAAATGCATGCCTTTTGTGATGATATGCACATTGTATTTGATCTGAATGTTGGCAGTAGTATGAAATGTTCACAGTATGATGTTTGTGATGAAAACTAATGAGAAAAACTCCTTTTTTTTTAAAAAAAAAAAGAAAAAAACTGTTACAAGAACCTTCCTCACAGAGAGAGAGTTTTTTGCTTTTACAGGTGCAGATTCATCCTTTTTGCATCATTCCATGCTGCTTTTTTTCAATTCTGGGGTGTAGTGGTGCACACATGTCTTAACACCAGTCATGATCCCATCCAAAAATGTTCCTCTTCAGTTTGGTAGTATATCAGTAGCTGTTTGCACACCTCAAGACTATAAAATTTGTGCTCTGCGAGGGGATGATGAGGACTCACATTACAGGCCCTTTCTGGACTCCAAGGTTATCAGTAATGATTGCCTGAGCACTGCCATAGCTTATGGCAACCTCAGTAGCAATTTCTGCAGCTATTAGCTCCTCTTCACGTAGCTGGCTAACAATGCTAACATCGTCTTCAGTCATACTGGAGATCAGGCGGTATTGATGAGCTGCATTCTCAATTTCTGGTGAGCTGCATTCTCAATTGCTTCTCATCTCAACTATTTCTTATCCTTGTAAAAGCTGTTTGTGACATGCCATGCATGCGCTTGAGTCTTTTTCAGGGTGTTATTCCCTAACTGCGTCATAAGTCTTTTCAAAATTTTTTATTTTTTACACCCTCTATTGTGAGAAATGTGATTATAATGCATTGCACACCTCATGCTGTGACATTTTGATTCTGACTAAAGAAACATTCTACATTTTGAGAAAAACCACTGGAAATGAAAGCAACAATCATGAGACATTGTGCTTCTCTCTGTGTACAAAAAGGCATTTAAAACAAAAATTTTGGTTTGTATTTGATTCACTCTCATATTTTTGCTGTCCGGGACATTGATGCTTGGTAACTTATTTTGTGATTAGCAAAATTAATTCACGACAGATTCACAAAATATTTGATCTTTACTTTCATTTAACCATTGATATCAGAGTGCAAAGAAAAGTGATATCTAAAATTATAAATTTACAGGTGTTGTAGGAAGTGGGAAGTCTACTGTTGCTAAAACACTCTCCACTATCTTTGGAGTCCTGAGTGGTGACTTTTTAGAGGATATAGATCAGAAAATAACACCTGGTGAAATGAAAAAAATTGGACGAAAATATGAGGACTTAGTTGAAGGATAGTAAGTTGTTTTCATGTTACAACATATTTTACAATACTGCATATAATTAGATCAAATCTGAAAAGTAGTGATAATGTGATCTGTAGTTTTCTGAGAGTTAGTGAGAGAGATTAAAACTTGGTATTGTTAGGTATGTCTGTAAAAAACAGCAATTCAACAGATATCTGTAAGTACCTGCCAGTCTCTCACCTTTGATTATGCCTGTTAGAGATATTTCTTTAACGAGTCAATGAAATATCTGTCTTACTATATCTCAGATTTAACTCTTTCCTAGAGAGTGGGATGCAGGCAGTAACATTAGGCTGTTCAAGTAATTCATGTAATGCTGCCACTTTCCTTACATAGTTACAATTTACTGTTGGTGTTTCACAAAGTAGGTGCATTGGTCAGTTACCTTTCTAACAATATGTAAATGTTATATTATTTTATATCAATCAAGAGGCATATTTAGATTATTTTACAAATGACTGTAGTATTACCAAACTGAACAAAGTAGTATCACCAAAGAAAATAATAAATTATACTTATTTATTTATGCATGTGGGTTATTATTTCAAGATGAGTCGACAGTTAAATGAATGCATTTATTCTAGAAAAAACTGTATTTTAGTAGTGTGTGGAAATCACACATATATATATTTACTATGTATATGTTCAAGCAGTGGAAAAATTAAATGTAGTTCCATACAGAAGTTAGTTAGCCCATTTCTTATTTCAGCAACCATATCCATTATTTCTATTGAAACTATCGAGAACAAATAAATTTACAGTCTATGTATTAGTGATTTATTTATGTGTGTCACAACATATCACTTAAATTAAGTAAACTGGAACATATTAATAAATGACATTGTTTATATTTCTAGTAAAACATATTTAATTTAAAAACAAAAATAAACATCTTCTCTAATACACATAATTTACAACTAATTTTTAATTAAATATGCATCTTTTGACTGGGAGTTGTTCATAGCAACAAACTTAGTTTCGATTTAAAATTTGCTATAAGTCAGAAATTTTGTGTTATTGTATCAATACAAAATTCAGTTGAGAATATTAATAAATTACAATAAAGAATTGTTGGTTAGGACATAGCTTTAGTAGACTAACCGTGTAATCTCCCTGATAGACATATTCAAATTAAAAGTGACACACTACATGACTTTCAGTTGTTGTGAATCAGGAAGATCTGTGCATTTATCTCATTTACACAGTGACTACCAATAAACCACAGATTCTTTGAAGAATGAGATTGCCTTGTATAAAACAACTTCCTATGTCTGATTACTTTGCAAGTGAGGTAATGTGTCAGATATTTGATGTTAAGCTTGTAAGTGAGAAATAGTTTAGAAAAGGTTTGAAATTATGTTTAAAGTTTGCTGGAAATCTCTAAGTGCTCTAACTATCAAATATTGGATGAGAATAGTCAGGGTAACAATATTATGAGAAGGAAAGTTGCTACTCACCATTCAGCGGAGATGCTGAGACGCAGATAGGCACAACAAAAAGGCTTTCACAATTATAGCTTTCAGCTGTTAAGACCTTCGTCAACAATAGAGAGACATATGCACACACCCAGACACTCATGCAAATTCTGCTCACACACATGACTGTAGTCTCAGGCATCTGAAATCACAGGATAATTTGCAATACATTTTAAGCAAAAGCAAATTTTTCAAACATCTCTTGTGTTAGTGTCATATCTCCTGAACCATGTGAGATACAATTACATAATTTTGCAGATACATTTCAGTGGTATATGTGGACACTGTTTAGAAACATTGGAAATATAGTTAGTAGTAAAGAAGCAAGAAATTATTTCAGTGTGCCTGATGCTGTGAAAATGTAATTAGTGTGAAACTTCCTTTATTTCATAATTTTGTTGGGAATGGAGGCAAGAAAAAGATTTTGAAGGTTTTAAATTATGTTTAAAGTTTGTTGTAAGTCACTAAGGGCTCTCATTCTCAAATACTGCAAGAATATAACCTGGGTATTTGCTTGCCATACCCTTTGCCACATGTGTGCTGTACGTACTCCAGTATTATAGTTGGATTTAATGTGTTAGTTTATCACATGATACTTATTAATCGTTATGATATGTCATGCATCTGATGTATGAAATCACAGTATACCTGAAGATGGTTCTTTTCTGAACAAAACTGATCATTTAATGAAGTGGCAGTACAGCTATGTATGAACAATGATTTTCCACAAATTTCTCAGAAATGTTTCACTAAAAAAGCATCTTCTTCCCCAAATCTAACAGCACACCTCTGAACTGCTGTGATATCTTCCTTTAATGCAGTGTAGTGAGGATTCTGGAATGCCCAAGCAGTACTTGAGAATGGGGTCTACAAGTTGCCTGAAAGGAAGGAAGATTAGTGTTTAAAGTCTCATCAACAAGATCATTAGAGATAGAGTACAATCTTGCTTAGAGAAGGATGTGGAGGGAAATTGGTCATGCATATCAGAGACTGTAGTTGTGTGAGTCAGTTGCATTTGCGTGTGTGTCTGTTTGTGTGTGTGTGTGTGTGGTCTATGGTTGATGAAGGCCTTTCAAGGTAAGCATCTTGGCATTTGCCTGAAGTGAAGTGAGTTTGGGAAATCAAAGAAAACCTTCATCTGAATAGTTGGAAGGGATTTGAACTGTCATCCTCATGCACTAACCACTGTATCACCTTGTTCAGTCACAAGTGCTCTGTAAGTATCTCCTTCATAGATGAGCTATATTTTCCTAGAATTCTTCCAGCAAATGAAAGTTGAGTTTTTGCCTTTTCTACAACTGACCCTATGTTTCATTTCACTTTGCAATGTTATACCCAGATATTTAATCAATGGTTCACTATACCCTCACTTTGGTGAGTATATTTCAAGGTAGGTAGAAATATAACATGTAGGCTTCTCCTGGCCAATGAGCTGCCATTGGCCAGCTCCCACTGATGTCACTGTGGAGACTACAGCACAGTGGGCTTCAGTTCTCCTTTGTGCTAAGCGATGACTGTGATGTTGTTTCTGGATTATTTCTTGAACTGATCATAAATTTACAATATTTAACTCTGGTACAGTTTAAAACAACTAATATTTTAGCTGATCAAACTAAAATCACTACCTAATAAGAGGATTAAAAATGGAATGAGACTGCTCTGATTACCAGAATATTGCACACAAATGCTTACTGTTCCCTCATAGTTGTGTTTGTTTACCATTTAAAATAGTTAACAGATGAACATAATTACCATTTTAATCTTAGTTATGTTTCGCATCAGATATGCTGTGAAAAAGAAATTATGTTAATACTAGCACAAGATATTTAATTTGTGAATGTTAAAAGAAATGCAGTTCAAGAATTGGTTTCTTCTTGCTTCAGTCCCCTTAAAATGCCCTCCTATTTAGCCTTCCTGTTTAGACATTCAAACCACAAGAGAGTCCTTGTCTTCAGATGCAAGAAAATGTCATTTTTTGTAAACTTTTCCAAATTTAGATTATAATGTTGTTTTTGTATTTTGGTATCTTTTCTCCATAGGAGTTTTAGAAAATATGCTTGAACTATATCAATATAGATAGCCATTCAGGTGATGGAGATGTGATCCTCCCTTAGAAATTATAGTAATCCACTGTGGATCTGTGATTTCTTTTATAACAGGCTGATAGTTTACTGCTTGACCTCAAAGTGAACTGTCAATGTTCTTCCATTTGAAGGCAATATTACCTGCCAGATACTGTATGCTATGTCTTCAGTGAAATATCCTGAACTGTTGGAACCAATATTAAGAACCAAGTTCTCTTTGCTTCCATTTTTGCTGTTATTAGTGGTTAAACTGTGTCGTAGTTTGACACACAACTGAATGAAAGAAAATTTTCACTATCTTTGTTGGACTTTTGCTAAAGAGCAATTTCTCTCAAAGCACACAATTATTTGAAGACACAGTAGTCTCCTTTAGCCATTCAGCACTCTAAAGAAGATTAAAGTCTGGGAATTTTAAAAGAAATCACAAAATTAATTTCACCTGGGTCTGTATGATTTACTGATTTGACAGTTTATATGGCCTGCAATTTATTTGTGACATGGAAGCAGCCAGTACATCACCATATCAGTGTCAAAATGGCTAATGAGCCCTGGGAAAGAATAATAAAAGAACTAGAAGGTGCTGGACTATACATTTGTTTGTGACATTGGAAGTATGGAAGCAGCTTCACCTACCTATAATTAAAACATGTTTCTCAAATCATGACAGGTTATTATGGGTATTACTGGATGTGTAAGCCAGGTTGTGAGAACAGCTGCACAGTTACTTTTGTGCCACATTGCGTGGGCTGTGAAATATGTCCTGACAAAAACATAAGGTTATTTTTATTATATTACTAAATTACACATGATATACTCAAGATTTCCCAAAGATGAGAAGACTTAATTGAAATGCACAACTGATCTCAATTTTAAACCAGAAGAAGACTAAATTTCACAGTTGGAATTGTTAAAATCACTAATATTCTGTGGGCTGTTATGCCATAATCTTCTGGGGTTGCTAGGTAAAACAGTGATGCATACTTTTCTGTGGAAGGCATCTTCAGAAATGGTCATGGCTTCTCTCTTGGTACACATATGGCACCTCACCACTGACCACTTTGTCAGTGGCAGGCTACTGTGTTCTCCAGAACAACAGTGAACCCACAGCTGTTACTGCCACTCCTCCCAACAATATCCTCTGCAGGTAGAGACAAAATGCTGGGTTCTCTAATAGGCAGCAGAATACCTTGGCATAATAGCTCAGAGAATTGTAATAATTTTAAGCTGGAGAATATTTTAAAGGTTTTTTTACAATTTTATTTGGCTATGATTGTTGCAAGAAGATCAAATTTTCTAGCATTTTAGCAAGGTAATTTGATGTGGGATGAGTCTATGGCTTTCATGTAATTACTGATAATGTCTTTCAATATTGTTGTTCATTGTGATTTCAATTTCAAGCATATACCATTTGTTGTTTCCACTGCCTGAGACTGCAGTTGTGTGTGTCAGTTGCATTTGTCTCTCTCTCTCTCTCTCTCTCTCTCTCTCTCTCTCTCTCTTTCTCTCTCTCTCTCTCTCTCTCTCTCTCTCTCTCTCTCTCTCTCTGTGTGTGTGTGTGTGTGTGTGTGTGTGTGTGTGTGTGGGTGGGTGGGTGGTCTATTGCTGATGAAGGCCTTATTCACCAAAAGCTTTTTGTTGTGCCTATTTGTGACTTAGCATCTCTGCTATATGGTGAGTAGCAACTTTCCATTTCATAATATTGTTACATTCCATTTGCATTTGTCATATTTTGTTGAAAATGGGGAATACTTGAAATCACAATTGCAATAAATTAGCATTGTAGCCAACTATTAGTTGTTATTACAATGTTTAAAGACTATGAAATGGGGGATACTTGAAATCACAATTGCAATAAATAAGCATTTTAGGCAAGTATTAGTTGTTATTACAATGTTTAAAGACTATGAAATCTTTGTGGCATTTTTTGCAGAGATCTCATATCTAAGTGACAATCTCTATCTGTGACAGCCTAAAGGTGAAAGTAGACTATAAAGACTTATTTATGGACTCACAGTAAAGTACCATTAACAAGTAGAAAATGACATACTTAATATTCAGAAAGTGCATACACATAGTGACAAAAAAAACCAAAGTGTTTATTTATGCTTCTTTAACATAACTGCGAAATTAATTTGTCCCCTTATCTCCTACAATGCTAACATCTGTTATCTGTTTTACCCCCAGTTATGTATTTTCTGTGAAAGGACAACATTCAGTGTATGCCTCTAGCTTAGGGTCAGGGTCATTTTTGTAATTTCACATGTGTTCCTCGAGAAGAAAATGTTCGGAGGATATCCTTGAATGGCAAATATTTACTTTTCCCACTCATTCGCACCAAGATACACTGAACAACAGTGTTATTTGGAAAATGATGTTACATTTATAGCTGAGTTGGTGTATTTGAAAACTTGTTTCTGCAATGACTGCATTTGACAAGACATACACAAAATGTTTTCCTAAACTGTAAGCATATTTCAATAGTATATGCAAAGAACATGTTATGTTGCTAACCTGAAAATGGATGCCACCTTTTTGATGCAACAATATGAAATTACATCCTCATACAATTACATCTGGGATAGATTATGAGTCATGAAGTAAAGCTACAAAATATTCACAACAACTTCACAAAATTCCTATAATATTAGATGGAAACTGAAAAATAAAAAAAGTCAGCTATGGATGAAAGGTCAGAATGATTCAGGAGTCTCGCTGGATATAATCAAAAAGACTGAAAAGGCAAATTAATGTTCCTCATAGTGGAGAATAAAAGGTTTATTCAACCTTGTTTGCATCTAAAACACTTTGTCTTCTATGTAACTTCATATCTGCTGCTGTTAATGAATTTATTCCATTACTTTCATGTTTTCTGTATTTTAATATTGACTGGTTTTGCTAATGTTGAACAAATCGTTTAGAATGCTATTTTGTGAAGTTTGCCCTGGTAAAGTGTAGCCTGGGACTGCTACACTTCACTCACATTGGCCAGTAGAACTGACCTTCAACAGCTGAACCAATGCAGTCTTAATCATAAGTTTGACATGTTATTGTGATGCCTTGCTACCTGAACTAAGGAAGTCTTCAGACTGCATATAGCACTGGGTTGCACCCAACAGAGTTTGTGAAAATTCCAAACCATTTGGAGAAGAGAATGCTTCTGTAATTGTGCAGTTTAGAAGAATAGCAAACAACCTCATGAAAATACTTTAATAAAGAGCCTGTATCCAGATTTCAGGAGAGGCAAGTGCCCTCCTTGTAGTGCCCTCCTTGTACCCCTTGTGGACAGCTATGCTGGGCATTCAGCTGTAATTAGAAATGTAGTAATGGCAACATGCATCACATCACTACTGACACACAAAAGTTATTCTATTGTAAGTCTACTGAGAATTCAATCATGTTACAATTGCAGCAATGACAACATAAATCACATCACAACCCACACATGAGAGTAATAGTATTGTAGGTCTGTTTCTTCAATAACACAGATTGTATTAAGTACAGATTATTTACAAATAAACCATAGAAAGTATTAGTTGCTCATTCTTATGGAAATGCACAAGACAAAACACTTTTGGTAGTGGACACCTCGTGGCCAGCACAGGACCCTGACTGTTTGTGGAATCACTAACATGTCGATGCTGGCGAACACTGTTGATACATTCAGGAAACACTAAAATAGAAATTACACTCTTAGTGTACCCATACGCCATCAGTTAGCTCACTGAAAACACAACATCAGTTCAATGGTGATTTAATACAGTCACATATTAGGCAGATAGAAAAATCCATGACACTAGCCAAATGCATTTGGTAGGCACCGACAAAGTCTGAATCGCATTTCAGTTGAAACCACATAGCGCAGGATCATTGTCAATCAGGTGGCCATTAAACTTCCAGTGTGTAATCAATGCACCAGGGAGCTTGGTGTAAATATCAGCTAGGTGACAAGTGAGGTTATGGAGGTTGGCGGCGGCCCTTAAACTTCCAGTGTGTGTTTCAGGATGTGACACACTGCCAGCAGATGAATCATTCTGTGCCATGCATAACTACATAACCAGATTATGCATAATTGTATCAAGTGATAAACTGATACATGTGGTGGAGTTACAAGAACTCTCAAATCCCTTCTGCCCAGTGCAAGGGAGGATGATTTAATTCTTTCTCATGTTATCTATTAAACAGCCAAGTTGCCTGGTGTGGACTAATGTCAGCATATCCATAGTAATGTACTAGTTTGCTTTTCATATATTACTCATCTTTTTCAGCTGGTTTTCTGTAGTAGCAGTTGTTTAAGTTGTCATTTCTGCTGCATATTGAGACTTACTACAGTATAATGTGGACACTGCACATGTGATCTGTTGATCACAGTTTATCATGTCACACTATTTTTTGAGCCAAACTTATGTATCATTATGGTGAGAAAATATATTTCTTTTCATGTTGTTTGTTGAAATGAGTGCAGACGTCTCACTTACCATCACAGTTTTTAAGTATATTTATGGAATTACCTTGCTGGAAGGTTTTTGTATGTTGAACAATTTTCTCATCCACTGACAGGTTTAGTAATAAGTAATGAAGGTAATTTCTTGTTATAATACTTTAGCTATGGACATTGCTTGGACTTCAAATTATGATGGATTATTTATGCCACATTGTGCAACATATATTGTGAAAGTGTGGTTAAAATACTCAACTCATTGAAGAGACACCTTCAAGATGACTGTGGCTGAATACCACATATGGTTCTCACTGCTTACTTTTTTCAGTACTTTTGTTCTGGTGGATGAGTCAAGTGCTAAAACTGTGCAGTGGATAACCTGATTTTTAGCTTAACATTATCAGTCTCAGACAATCGCGCACAGCTGGGAGGTTCCTCTTCCACTCATTTCTGTTTACTGTTTTTTTGGCACCAGTCATGTTCTAGGCCAATCTGCAGCAAGTCATCATGTCTAGTCGTGTTCTTCCACAAGGAGTAAAATCTGTGGGTTTCGAAGGGTGTTGACGTTTGTCCGTCTGAGCAACAGAAGTTTGCCCATACAAACCATTTGGTTCTCATTAGGCCTGCAATATTTGATCTGTTGTAGTTCTCAGTCAGCTCACAATTATGCTGTATGCCCCCCATTTCCCAGTGATCTCATCTTGTACTGTATCATACGTCTTCCTTATGATATTTTTTTCAAAAACAAGAAGATTATTTCAGTACTTTTTCCAGACCCTCCATGTTTTATCAGTCACACAGCTCTGTAGGTTGAATTGCTGTTTAGTGTGACTGGAGTTATAAATTCCTTGAGAGACTGTAAGATGTAAAAAGGTGATAGAGACTAAAGTATGATAAGGTTCTGACATGGATGGTTGCTTTGATCTCTGGATTACATGATTTGTTATCTATGAATAAGACATGCAGACATTAACAAATAGAAGCCTTTTGTAAGATAATCTGCTGACTATCAGTGAGTGGAGTACTGTTTCATGCTGGATACTCGGTCCTTGATTCATTCATTTGGAGTCTGATATTGCTTGCCACAGCCTCTGCACTGTTGCTCATCTGCATCAGTTCTTCCTTAGGTGTGGATAACAGGGAAACATTGCCAACAAACGCGGGATGTGTGAGTGTCTTATTTACAGCCTCAGTCACTCGCAAAATATTTATGAAAGGCTTCCCTCATTATCTTACTCAATGCCAGACTGAACAATATCAGTGACACATCACCTTTCTGTCTCAACCCTGTGTTTATGTTAGTCATATGTATGACTTTGATCTCTGAGCTTAATTTTGCCTTTTTATTTGGTGAGGCAATACTATACTGAGGAGTTTCCCAGGTATTCCATACTCAGCTAGACAATACATCAAACTGTCTTGATGTCTGCAGCTGTATGCGTACTTAAAGTGTATGAAGACTGCATGATGGTCATCATCATACTCCCAAATTTTGTCAAGGAATTGCCACAGTACATAGATTTTGTCTACAGTCGAATGGCCCTTACTGGGCTCACTCTGTTATTCACCCATCACTTCCGCAAATGGCTTCATTCCACACAGTAAAAATGGGCTGGATGTTATAGTAGATGTTCAGGAGAGTGAGTGATTTGTAGTTGGCGCAGTCCATTTTGTCACATTTTCTGTGTGTACAGTAGGATCCCCCCCGATAATCAATATTTTCTTTGGTGAATTATCTTGTGAAGTCTATATTTTTCGCCTTTGAATGATTCGTGTGTGGACACCTTCTTTTCCTGAAATTTTGTCCTCTTCAGCCTCATTATCTGATTCTTTATTTCTTCCAATGTACATGGTGGGTAGTCTGAATCTGAGGTGACAGGACTTAGTACTTCAAACATATCTTAAACAGCTTAATCATAGCTGAGGAGCTCCATGAAGTATTGTTCCCTCTCTTTACAGTGTTGTTCGCATTGATGTGCATGATCCCATTATTGTCCTTGATAAAGAATTGATGGCTCTAGTATCCCTTCTTAACCCATTGAATTATACAACTGGCCCACAGCTGGCCATAGGTTTCAAGTCCATTATTACAATACTGGCCGTGAGATGGGCCAAGCAGCTAAAGCTGCTTCTTCTCTGTTAGTAGATGGCATAACATGCTATATACTATTGTAAAGTTGAGAAACTGATCTGCTTAGTGATTATAATACACTTTATTTCTTTGTATATTTTGCAAGTTATAAGCAGTCGTTTTCAGGTGTTTTTGGGTTTATCTCCTCCCCCTCCCCCCTTCACCCTCAATCCAATCAAGAAAACACCTCCGGAAATTGTGTAGTGTGCAAAGCAAGGAACGAGAAAAGTGATATAGAGTATGAGTGTGAGAAATATCTAGCGGCATTGCACATGCTGTATTTTGTCAGGTGTACCACACCAACAAAAACTTATAAAACAGTATTATATTCATTCCCCATTATGTCAATAAATAATAGGGATAGATTTATAAAGAATTTCTATCAAAGAATTATATAAGTTTGAGGAAAGTGGTTAGGGCAAAATATGCTAATATTTGTAAATTTAAATAGTAAATATAGGGTCAATAATGGGGAAAAAAATTAGTAAATCCCACCCGGCTAACCATGTGATCTAACGGTCCTCGACACAAATCCGCCAGTTGAATTAGCATCAAGGTCCAGTGTGCCGCCCAGCCTGTGGATGGCTCTTAAGGCAGTTTTCCATCTGCCTCAGCAAATGCGGGCATGTTCCCCATGTTCCGCCTCAGTTGCACTATGTACCCATACACCATCATTACTTTACCATGCAAGCATTTGGGGTTACACTCGTCTGGTATGAGATGTTCCCAGGAGGGGGGGGGGGGGGGGGGGGGGGGCGGGTGGGTGGACTGCTATAGCCTATTGTGGCGTTGTGAACCACTGAGAGCTATGATGTTTCTAGGTCCCCGGTGCATTACACACACACACACACAAGTCAGTGGGCTAAAGAAGTTGACTTCATGGTATGTCTTTCAAGCCTCTTTTTCCAAGAAATTTTGTTGAGCTTCCTCTATCATTGTTTAAATGAACATTAGATATCAGTCAGTGGAAATATATAAAATAACAAAAATTTGATTTAAATATTTCAGAGATTATTAGTTATATGTGGAGGAAAAGTTGTTAAACATTGCAGCTTGTGAAGCTCAATAATATGCTCCTTCTAGTTCAGATTTTCAACATTATGTACAAAGAAAGAAGTGATACAGATTCCTTTTCATGCACTACATGCATACTTTGGTGTTATTCTGTTTGCTGTACAGAACTGTTATGGAGCATCCTTAAGGTCACACTATAGTTCCCAAAACTCATAACTTTGAATCTATTAGTAATAGAGAATCATGGTTTGTTGTAGAACTTTAGCAGCTCTCAAAGATTTTTCATTTGTCTTTTACTGCAATTTTTGACTCGGAGTGCACCAAAATGGCAACAGCCCAGGAGAAGGCAAAATGTGTCATCTAGTATGCAGGATTAAAATTTGTGGCAGTGATATGGCTGAATTCTTGACATCAGTATGGGAGAGCACCCTGGACAAAAACAAGCATAATGAGACTGTTCAAAAAATTTAAAAAGGTAAGCAGTATCAAAGACCCCCTGAAGTGAATGTCCCCCTGTATCTCAAGAACATCTCAACATAGTGCACACTGCAAATCAGTGCAGACCCCAGAAGCCAATTCGTCATGCATCACATGAGTTGCAGGAAGCACAATCAACTGTCTGTACATTGTGCACAAAGTGATAATAGTCCAAGCTTTGGAGCCAAATGATTAGCCTGTGCAGGATCCACTGTATGGTTCTGTGCTCCCTCCATAGATGCTGACATTGATTACCTGAAAGGCCTGGTTTCAGCATTAGGATTTGCAGCTCGGAAACACATACAACACACATGAACACATCAGTGATAGCATGTAGCTTAATGTTTGATGAGGCCTAGTGCACAGGAGGGTGATAGGCCCATTCTTATTTGCAGAGGAAACAATAAGAAGAAGTGTGTACCAGGACATGCCTGAACAGAATGAAGAGCTGCAACCGACCATCATCATCTAGCAATATGGTGCACCCCCACATTAGAGTTTGAATGTGCATTGGAAAAAAGTGCCAAGGTAACAGCCGAGGGAAAAAAACCTCTGCAGTAGTTGGGTCCGATAGTAAGAGCAGTAGCGGATGTCTTGCTGACTGAAATACATCATACAAGGGTAGGTTATATTCATAGTGGGTATCATGCAAGTGGATACCGTGTCAGTGCCATGAGAGTGAAAGGAGTCCAGTGCGGCAGCATGGTGTGCTGCCTTGAACCCTCTGCTGCACTGTGTCATTAGTGACTTGGCACTGCATCATCAGGCTGATGGTGAATGGTGGCAGCTCTCTGTTGGTTAGTGTCTCCTGTTACTGCATGGCACAGTCTTTCCACAGCTACACCTCAAGCAGTTCTGCTTCCTTGGTGTGCTGCACTGCAGACGCGTCATAGAGCTGCAGTCATTTCTCTTGTGAGTGGGCGATATATACTGCCGTTTTCTCTACTCTTTCCTTCACACTGGTCAACCCCATGGCTTTCGGCGTTGCTACCATTGCCATTAGGATGACAGATGTCTTCTGGGTGCCCTTTTCCTGCAGCGCTGCTGGGGTGGTCACAGGGGCAGGCACCCAAATGCTCTTCTTTGAGGGTGCAGAAGCATTCACTGGAGTTCAAACCCATTCTGCTGATTGTAGGCCTGGGGAAAGGGCTGCGCACAGTTGCCTCAAGGCCTCATCCTTCTCTGCAGCCACAGCTGCTGCAAAAGCAGCCCTCTCTGCTGCCATGATGGCTTTGAGGACTGCTGTGGCTTCCTCCATGGCAGTGCGGAAGTCAATGCCGCTGTTCCTTACAGGGGTGTGAGCTGCATCCTGGATGGTTGTCTCTGCAGCTGATGGGAGGAGCTGTTTCTGTGCTGTGTCTAAGCTGAGCCGCCATCATTGTCTTCATTTACACTGCATTGATGTGGCTGTGGCTGCCTCACCACCTTTGGCACGGCTGTGTCTTGGAAAAAGCCAGATAACCACGCCAGCTGGCAGTGTGCAGTGTGCAACCGCCGCACCAGGCACAACGGTTGCCAGCGCAGCTGTCTTGCTTGCCAAAGCACCGCAGTGCATCGTGTTGTGCCAGGCCCTCATCCTGGCAATTGAAGCAATGGGGCTGAGGGTCCATGCCAGATGGGAGAGCTTCTGTCATGACAGGGAAGCCCAGCAGCTTCCGCAATGCAAAAATGTCGCCATCACCATCGCCCGTTTACACAGTCATGGCATAGATCGGTGGACTCTTCTTATTGGTCTGGTTGTGTAACCTTGCAGGTGCATTACTGAAACCTGCTCACAGCACCCCTTATCGGACTGCTTCCTCATCACAGCACCAAGGCACTTCACAGCACCAAGGCATTCGCCATCTTTTTCCCTCCAGCAATATGAGCAGCCACAGTGCTCTTAAGCGCCCTGTGATCAGACAAGTTTGCTGCCAGAATGCAGATCAGCAAGTCTGAATTGACAGACTCCTAGACCACCTTGTTCTTGGCACAGCTCATCATTAAGTCAAACAGTTCTGTCCACATGCCTCTGCATTTGACATACAAATGGGGGACAGACAGACTCATCTTCCCGGTTCTTCTCGGCTTTGTTGATAGACTCAGTGAGTTACAGAACTGATGACCCCCTCATGGCAGTAGGTTTCTTCTGCATAGACTTCTTTCCCATGCTGTGGTTGTGCAGAACACAACAATCTGCTTGCACTGTTAAAACAACACATGCCAATTTGCTTCTTGCAATGGCCACACCACAGAACTTCTTCCGAAACCTCTTTGGCCAAGAAAGCATAGCGTGCAGTGGCAGTGATGCATACACCTCACTGGCTCAGGCCAAATTCTTCCAACAAAGTTTCCAGTGAAGTGGATGGTTTATGAGGTCCCATCACATGGGCACTGCACTCTCTCACTGTCATGATGTTATGCTTATTTTTGTTGGGTTACATCAAAAGTTGTTTGTACAAAACACCAGTCAATGACAATACTACTCTTCATGCATGAAGTACTCAGAACTTTTGATGCTACAGAGCTGATGTGTACGTGGACAAAACTTAAATATTGTCTTGATGTTCTATGAGCAATGAGTGAGGCACACATTGAAATTATGGCATAATAGAAAAAAAAGAAAAAGAAAAAAAACTTTGATATCTGCTAAGCATGTTACAATAAACCAAAATGATCAACTCTAATAGTTTCCAAGTTATTAGAAAATGGAAAGTCCTATGGAATAATCCTATGGAATAACAATATGGAACTGATAGATGACTGCTCACAACATGGAGAAAGCATCGAGTCTCTGAGAGGCACAAAGAAAGGATGCTAAAAATCTTTAAGCTTTCAGACAAAGCTCATCTTCTGAACTAGAAAATACACACACATTCACACAAGTACTACTCACATAAACATGAACATTGTTTCTGTGTGCAATGACCCAACTTGGACCTTAGTGTCCAGAGACAGTGGCCGTGTTTGTGTGAGTTGTACTTGTGTGAATGTTTCAGGAAGTGTGTCTTATAATATTAAAAAAAGAAGTTACTATGTTTTTGATAGTAATCTAAAAAACAGGGAAAGTATAGTATACAGACACAAAAAGTGATAGGCAATCACAGAGGCCTGCCAAGAATTTTCAGGAAACTAAAATGTCCTAATTGGAATATTTGACTAACTATCACATTATTCAGGTACAGTAAAAATGCATATTTTTGGAAACAAATTATGTCTACAAGATTATAGCATTAGGTTTTAAAAATTTTTAAAGTATTTGACTTTAAGATTAAAAAATTCTGGAATACTTATGATGACAAGAGTTTTGATTGGTGATAACTTTTGAAATTCATAGTTTCGGGTAATATAAGATGCTCTTTACAAAGAAAAAATTAAGGGTTTTCAAGCAAAATATGTCAATCCTAAAACAAAAAATTATTTGTGGGGTCCGGTTTTGCAGTGCACATGATTTTATCAGCCTGAAATTTTATCAGCAGCATGAAACTTATTCACTGAATTATAAAACTGTAAGAAATAGAACTTGGATAAAATTAAGGAGATTTCATACATGCACAGAACAAGTATATTACGTGAAATTGAGAGCAGAGGAAGAAAGTACATATATTAGGAATGGTTTTGTGCCCTTCTATGTTTGCATACTAAAAAAAAATGTTATGCTCAACAGGACACAACTCAGTTTGGAAACCAATATAAGATTAATTTCGACAGTGAGTTGCGGTTCATTAATCTCTTAAAATGTTACAATGTTCAGGTAAAGTGCATTTTTCTACCATCTTATATGCAATATCATCATAAAGGTCATTCAGCATTGTTATGGTTTTAAATAATGATAAAAAATTGAGGTAACCTTATCTAGATATTATTGTGGCTATGAAAAGCTGCCTTATTCATAGGACTTATAATTTTTGTCTCTGAAGACTGGCCCTTGATAACATAAGGATACAGTCACAGTTAATGTATTTAAAGGGCAGTTCCATACCAGCTCACTCAAACCAGTTATGGAATCTGGCTGAGGACCCTGCTGATAAAGGGGTCAATGGGTTAAATTCTAAGTAATGTAATTGGATAGATAAGAAAAATCTCGTCATCAAGCAGCAGCAGGAGAACACACCTAGCTTTCGGAGCTGTTGGCTCCTTCTTCCAGCAGAAGAGCTAAAGGGTGATGGAAAAGGAACCGGAGAGGTGTAGAAAAAGGGGTAGAGTTCAGAAATGTCACCCAGAATCCCATGTCAGGGGAGACTTGCCAGACAGGATGAGAAGGAAAGACTGATAAGTCTTGCATAAGTAAAACTTTTTAAATACATATGTTCTCCTGCTGCTGCTTGGTGAGTAGATTTTTTTTATCGATCCAATTGCATTATATTGTCAAAAATTGATTATCTTCATTGTTATTAATCTAAGTGGTACTTCAATTGAGACAGAAGTGATTGGAAGCAAATATATGAGTAAGTCACTACAAACCCATGGTTCTTATTGTCAAATCTCATTGTTTGTATTGTTCCTTTAATAAATAAGTGTTACTCTATTGACTTTTGATCATTACCATTTATTATGTAATCATATCACAGAAAAAGTTGATGACCTGTAAAGCTACTTATTAGTAATCTAACTTTCTAGCCCCAAAGCACTATCATTATAATTTCACATATCTGCCTGAGAATGGGTTGTATTGTACCACAATACATTTTATTTCACAATAACACTTCCAGGAGCTAGTTGTTAGCACTAATTTCTGGTAACACTGATAACCTGATGCTGATTTCTAGTAGCCATCTCAAATTTACCTATGGTGAAAAGATCTGGTATGCGATTCACTCATTCTTACAGGGTCAGATAAGAAGGTATTTGCAAATAAATTAACAGTGATACTGATACCTAGGCCGCTCAGGTTATATCAGATCAAAAGGTTAGTGCAAGGTTGGAATTACTATGAAATTATTTCAGTTCATGTATCAATTATTAACACTGGTCCCTTTATTCTACATGAATGTTGGGACTATCATAGTTGCATGTGAAAGAACAGAGCTTTACCAAAAGCATACAATAATTAATGACAGTGGCTAATTTTATCATTTTTCTGTATTTTTTGTTTCTGGGTTTATTTAAGCACTTTAAATATTTACTTCTCACAGTTTTAATTTAGGGTAATATAGCTTCTCTAGATTTTAAAATATTGATGGATTAGTAGAATCACCAAATTTTTGAGACAGCAATATGAAAAATTTCAGTGAAGAATATCCAGTTGAAGAGGATTATCAGCTTTCTGAAGATGTAGACAATGTTCGAAATTACTTGTTGTATGGGGGAGACCTCCCAGACCACATATTAAATGTGCTTGTTGCCCCATGGTGGCAGAGTGATCCTGGTTCTTCAGCAGGATTCTTTTATGCTGGCTACCCACTTCGAAGTGGAGATGCAGACTACATCAGAAGACATGGTTTTTTTCCAGATGCATTTCTGTATTTGTCTGTAAGTATATGTAAATGGTGCCATTGAAATCCACCTTACTACCAATTATTATAGGCTTCTCTACCAACCAAGAACTTATCTTTTATTTTTAATTAAGATATATTTCAAGGCTACATAAGATGCACACTGATTAAAATTTGCCTCATTAAAGAAAATCAAATGTATTAAACTATATTTGTTTATGCATAGCTTATATGCAATTGTGTTAAACTTGTTGTTTCTCATAGTATGATGATCACAAATCTGGCAGTAATTACTGTTTTTTTTTTTCATCTGCTACACCCCTCTTCTTTTGCCTGGTCCATTTTTGTGCCTATGTTTTTTTTTTCTTTAAATATTCCACTTCATTATTACTTCTTTACCTAAGCGTATTTCTTTTGTTAATTTGGTTTGTCACTCCCTATCTCTGACTCATTGACTGTCTTATACGCAATGAAGAGTGCCTTGGTTTCAAGTCTGTTCTTTAAATTCTGCTTTAATGTTTTCATAACAAAAATGCATTAATATTTGGTTACTGGTGTTAGCATATATTATACTTTTATTGGATTCGAGTTTTATCACAAACTGTTGACATGCCTCATGTATCAACGTCATATGATTTAGAAACATAGGCTGATTATAATTAGAGTTCCAGTTTCAAAATACTGCACAGAATTAAATCAAATTTGAATGAATGGAGTATAACTGAAAAGGGGGGAAATGTTAAAAAAATGAAAATTTTTCCATTACATGGTGTCATAAGCATCATTAGCTACAAATAACACACGAATTTCAATATGATGGCTATGATGTGAATGGCACATTAAACCAAGTGTTCTGTGCAATGTGCATAACTGCACAAGTTTGGCATCCAACAGTTGTGGCACTGTTAGTGAGGTAAGCTCTTCTACCAAGGCAATAATACCATATTGGATGGGGAAAGTCAGATTTTAATTGCTCTGAGGCCAAAACTGCATAAAAGCAACAATGACACTGGTTTTTAATAGTCCAAAGGATAAAAACTGCATAAAAAGCATCAATGAAATCAGTTTTTAACTGTCATGAGACTGGTGCAAGATATGTTAAACTTTGTTCACCATTTTCTGATGCAAGTTAAAATCAACAAGCAGCATGTTCCACATCTTATCAGCATGTCTCAGGGATCATTTTCAGAAGGTGTCACACAGTGTGTGCCATCAGTTCAGCTACATTTGTAATTGGAGCACTGAGCACAACATTTTTCAGATAAGTGCACAACCAGAAGTCACATGGATTAAGATCAGATTATCTGGATGGCGAGGCTATTGGGAAATGATGGCTGATAATTCTAGCATTTCCAAATTTCATCTACAGCAACAGCTCTGCTGATTGTGTAGCGTGCAAAGGAGTGCCATCTTACATAAAAATGATCCTACTCATGCATCCAAGTTTTTGAAGGGTTGGAATAAAGTTTGTGTTCGAAAGACCCTTTACCAGTGACAGTAAAGGTAACAGGATCTGTACAACACAATTGCCCCCAAAAGAATATGGCTTTACAATGAACATTGCTCATATTTTGCAATTACACCTATTGAAATGGCCTTGATGATGGAAATGGGCTTCATTAGTCCACAGAATTTTCCATGGCTATTCATTGCTCACTTACAGCTTTTTGAAACTGTAACATCAATTATAATCACCCTGTATATGATACTGAGCTGCTATGTTTTCTTGAAGTAGGTATTTTTAAATGTCATTAAATATGATCTGTAAGTAATGTTTAAGTAGGGGAATGTAGTTCTTGGTCATCATTTTATTGTGGCAGTATATGAAAGGGCAAAAATTTCCATATACTGTAATTGGGTTAAATTCACATGAGCTGTTTCTCAGTAATCATCTGAATTGTATCTCCGACAAGCAAGTCCATCTCATGAGAGGAAATGCAAAAAGTTTTATATACCAGCAAACTAATTGATAATATGTGTCTTGATGTTGATTTGTTTGAGTTTCTTCAAAACATATGTGTTGGCTGGAGCCGGTTGCCACAGTCTGACACCATTTTTCTGTCAGTAATCAGTATGATTCTTGCCTAATATATATAGTGCCTCTTTGTCTCCCAGCTACTCTGCATGTTTCTCTAACATTTTAATGCTGCAAACAAACTATCTGCCAATTGAATTGTCTTTTTTGTCAGTGTCTACTTGTGGTACTGTCTCCAGTTCTAAATAGCTATTTTGTTTATTAACTTCCCTTGATTACCTCTTGAGAACAGATTCTCATTCATTTACTTATATTTCAGTCAGCCGTTTTAGAAAGTTCTTGTAGTTCTGCGTGCCATTTCAGGATGTCTTGTGATTTTTCATTTATTTCTCTAAAATTTATGTAGTCAAATACGTTATTTTTCATTGCTGTTCACAATAACATGCCAAATGCCACAGTGATTTAAATTATGGTATGTGATGTCAATGTACTCCACTTGTTTTAACTCTCACCTTTTTATATTTCTCAGGTACCAGAAAATACTCTCAAGAAAAGAATTTTCCATATTTATATGGATCTGTGGGAGAAGAGACAAGAAAAATTGAAACAAATTGTGGCAGAAAGAGGTATCAGTGTAAAAAAGTTAAAGAAACAGTGTGTACTCAGTGCATAGATATTAATATTTTGGTGCATGTATTAGAAGAACTTCTACTATCAACAGCCCATCCTGGAACATTGCTGACATCCTCATTTTGTGTTCAGGCTATAACTTTTGGAATAATCATTTCAAAGGATAAAGAATGAGATAGGAAACGAGAGAAAAAGAAAGTGGGTACTGAATAGGGGATGTACACATCAAAAAAATCAGTAAAGTTACATAAATGCTTTGTATGAAGTGGCAGATAAAAACACCAGGTGAGTAGTCTAAGAAAAGGAGCAGCGGCAATATTATGAAAAGGATAGACTGTACTCACCATTTAGTGGAGATGTTGAGTTGCATACAGGCACAACAAAAGGAAGCTTTTGGCCACACACACACACACACACACACACACACACACACACACACACACACACACACATTGATGGAGGATACCAAAAAACTGCAAAATAGGAGAGATAGTATCATGGATGTGATAGCAAGCTGGGGTGTTAATCATTAAAACAAACGTGTTTTTTGTTGCAGTGACGATTCCATGAATTGTGATTTGGATGATGTAGAGCAGCTGCCAGTGATAAACAATGCTATAAGGGAATTCATAGCTGACGTAAAGATAAAACTTACTGTTATCATTGCAATTGCTGTTTATAGTGCTAATCAGTTAGGTTCCATGAAAGAATTGTGTGCACACTGCACTTTATCATTTCAGGGTGAAAAAAAGATGGAGTTGGTTGTCCAATCAATGAATGCAATGACACATTCATTATGATAATGCAAGTGATAAGTATGAGTGGTTTACTGTTTCTGCAGCTTTATATCTGTCTTCAAGAAGCCCTAGACAAATTAGGACCAAAAATGACAGTTTAGTTGCAAAAATCTTGTAATTAGCGCATCAAAATCTGGAAAAATGGGAAAGAATAATTTTCAACATTTCATTCGAAATGTGTTGTTACCATCCACAGAAACTAATTCATTGCTTTTGTTGGATTCATGATGAGGACTTAATGAAGTGTTTGTTTGTGTGGAGGATGATGAAAAATCTGTAGAAGTAATTTGAATTCCGCCTGCAACTTCTAGTGCAATTCAACCTCTCGTTACAGAATTTTTTTGACTGTGGAAAGCATTTTTCAAGAAATTATCAGAAAACATTATTTCTGATACCTCTATCTCATTTTAGGTTTATCAGAGGGACAGTATTCTACCCATATACAAGGAAATGGTAGTGAATTTTCTGCAAATGCTCATTTGCACGTGTTTGCTTCCATTCACCCCATTGTAAACCAGGCTTTAGGTGCTTAAAATTGATGTCTGTGAACTCTGAATAATTCCACTACCCAGAGCTACTTGAATGATTTGCTGAGTCGCATGCTAGCTCAGCAGAGCTGTACAAACCACTGTTATAAGCTGTTCTTCATGCAGCAAAAATGTGTAACTTCAACATTTTTTGCAAAATACTTCCAGTGCATTTCTTTGATTGTTTATCAGGGTTAGTTTCAGCATGTCTTATTGTACCATTCCCTTGTGATTCACAAGAGGGTTGCACTTTTGTGAATGGACAGCAGGTAGTTGAGAGATATTAGGTGATGGGCTAGAGAAGGCATGAGACATCTGTTTCTGTACAATATTGGGAAGGTAATTTTGGCCTGTGAAGCCCTCAGTGAGATCCTTGGCATCTTTTGAGGGGGTCTGATTATCAAGGCAGATTTGACAATCACTAGTGGGTAGGCTATATTTAAGGGTCTTCTTAGTATGGAACAAGTGGCAGCTGCCAAAATGGAGGTAGTGTTGGTGATTGGTGGGTTTGATGTGGATGGAGAAAATCATGTAGCCATAATTGTAATGGAGGTGGGGGTGCAGCAAGACCAAGGGTATTGGAAGTGTTAGTGTAGCGGGAGGTGGTTTTGACAGGGACAAGAGCGGCATCATGTGGCAAACACTTCTAATGTTCTAACGACTTAAAGTGTGAGTGTGTATCTGGGTTATATTGGTTTATTCCCCCAAACCACCTTCCACTTCTTTATAAGGTGCCTTACTTGGAACTTGCAGCCACTCTTCTTTACTGGCTTTACTGGAAACCATCTTGACTTCTTCTCCGTAGAATAACACTACGTACAGGATTTTTTAAACTCTTTCTACTTATGAAATAAGTAGACATACAAACTTCTAACATTACTTTTTGTCACTTAACAATGTATTTGACCTCCATACACAACAAAACTCTCTCTTTCCACATAAATATTTAACTTCCTGTAAGTCTCTCATACAGCCGAACATCAGAAACAAATGGAGTTACAGTTAAAAGGAAGTTGGCTTAGGTACCATAACTTTTCTTAACATGGCTCAGAAAATAAGTCTTGCCTGTACCAAGCTTACATCAAGAGTTTTCAAGGTTTTTTTTGCATCTGTCCTTGTTTTAATAACAACAGTCAGTGACACAATAAGCACAGAGCTGCATATAAACTCCATGGTTCTTCCTTACACGCTCACTAAAACATTTATGACTTGCCAGACAGGTACTTGTTGATGCCATTCGTCCACCACATCTACTTTCTTCCCGGAACTGATTTGAAACCTGCACACACAAATATGTAACCCACAGTAGGTGGTATTCTACCATCCCACACTCATATCCAGAATATCATGTGTTCGAGGTGGTAGAAGGCTGAGTGGTTCTAGAATTTACACAGAAATTCTTGAATCACTACATACCCCCCCCCCCCCCCCCCCCCTTCAGATTGAACTTGCAATGTTTTATACATAATCATTATGCAAATAATATAACATTTCATATCTTAACAGTATACATTTCTTACATATGTCTATATACATATCTTTCCTTTCAATAACAATTCTCTGTCCTCTCATGAACCATCTTTCACTTATTGTTTCTCTACTCTTTTCTTATTTTACTTTGTTGTTAAGACATGAGCATTTACTTGTGGTTTTAGTCAGCTTTACTAATATTTAGGAATTGTGAGAACTCTTTTTCATTTCTTTATTTCTCTTTTTCCAGTTGTAAACTTCAGGTGTTTATGACACATGAGTAATCTATTTTCTGTTCCTATCGTTTGCACTGTCTTTTTCCTAGTATGTGCCATTTTCATTAGTTGCTTGGAGGAACTCTGGACAAAATGAAAGTGTTCTTTTGACACTCATTTAGTTCCATGAAACATAATAATGCTAATTGTTCATAGAATTCACACTTCCCAGAATAATCCTTATAAAATTTGTGACTTCTCCTAGGATCAGCACCTATTCCTTGCTTGTGGGTTGACCTTATAAAAGCACTCCCTCTTTCAATTCTGGTAGGTATCCCCTTAAAAAACATCCCTGTTTTTTAGGCCACAGATCGTCCTATCTCCACGTAGGTATGCCTGCCCTTTATACTTAGTGAATGCCGGATACACCCCCCTTATTTCTTTGTATAGCATAATTAAGTATCTTCTGGTAAAGATATAAATCTATTTTAAACTATGCATTCATTCTTTAATATATCATTTACTCCCAGAGTCCTTCTCTATTTATCAACTTATATATTTTCAATAGGTACTATGTTTACATATACTATTTATGTCCAATTATCCTTCAATTCATCAAAGTACTTATTACATTTAATTTTCTTAATGATCAACATGACTAATTCCTTTCTAACTTTCATTTTCTTTCTTTGCTCATGCCTCTTTCTTATTTATCCATCACTCATTACTACTTTATATATGCTTTTGTCTCTCCTTGCTCATGAGTTCATTGTGCCTATTCTAATCTCTATTTACAACTGGTAGTGTTCCTTGTTTATTTGCACATCTTCTTATGTAAATTCTATGTAGAACCATCATAGCTTCCTATATATAGGTGCAGATCTCCATATGTACATACATTTTTCCCTACAACACCTGGCGGTTCTCACATTGTGACTGGCTTTGTCTTATGTAATCTAATGTTTGTGTAGAAGTGTATATGTGGATGTGTGTTCGCATAGTCTGATATTTCAGCCTTCTTATCTAAAGAAAAGATTTAGGTTTCTATGAAATAAGGAAGGACTTCAGCGATAGAAGTTTGTGAATATGAAAAGAGGGAAAAATAGACAGGTCCTCAAATCAGAAGTAAGAAAAGAAAAAATAGATGTGGATGCTAGGATCGAAGAAGAAAAAGAAGATAGCCCCAAAGAAAGGAAGCTCTTCCAACCCTATTGAAATGGCAAATGATGAAAAATCAGGCACACTTGCTTGTGATGGTTGTTTGAAAGGTGTGATGTGTGTGTGTGTGTGTGTGTGTGTGTGTGTGTGTGTGTGTGTGTGTGTGTCAGTCATGATTTATCTGTTCTTGTAAATAATGCTTTTAGCTACAGTACCCACCCATTCAAAATTTATACAAACCCTCCCATCTATATCACATCTCATAAAAGGTATGAAATACTCTGTACAAAATAGAAAATCTATACACTACAGTATAACAGTTGTTCAGCTAGTCACATCATATTATATTTTCGATAAATATAATATCCTATTCAATTTATTTCATCTAGATATCACTTTTTTCCTGTGATACTGTTAATTTGTTCTCTATTTTACAGTCATATCCAGTTTTCTAAGCAATAAGAACACAGGATAGTTCTAGATTTTAAAGGAATTTAGTGCAGGAAAACTGTTTTGGAAAAAACACCGAAAACAACTCTGGATCCGACGCTCATTACTCCGCCCGTTAACTCACAATGTTAATGTCCTTGGGGGATATACAATTTTACATCCTTTACTTTGTATTTCTCCTTCATTTTTTCATGTGTTAAATGCCAATTGAAATATTTCTGTGTAGTACCCCAAGTATTATTATAATATATTAACTTTTCTTGCGCTCTGCCAGACCAGTACTTCTCTTTAAATTTCTTTTGAAAGTCTCCCCAAGAGCAAAAATTCTCAATATTTACTGTACCCCATTCTGAGGCTTCCCCTAGAAGGTACCCCACAGCAAATTCAATCTTCTTGGAATCTTAACATTTTTTTTTTTTTGGTAATGCTTGGTTAAATCTTTTTAAGAAATGGGCCGTATGTACCTCTCCGTCTGGCTTAAATTTAGGGAATTGTCAAATTTTCAAGATAACCCTGAATTAGCTCCCCATTGGAAATCAGTCACCACTTCACTAGTTAATACAACATTAGGTGAAGTTACCCTTTTCTCTGCTTTTTCTTGGATAAGCTTAATTTCTCTCCACAATCATACATATCTTTCCTGGTATCACTAAGTTTGGAAGAAGGAATAGGCGATACATTTCCAGGTTTTATTCTCTTGGTAACCTTTCATTCTATAATTTCTCCAAATTATTTCCTCCAAACTAATTACATTTATAATATCAGAGTTATTAAAAACAAAGATTCCAAGACTTACCAAGCGGGAAAGTGCCGGTAGATAGGCACAATGAATAAAACACACAAACACACACACAGAATTTCGAGCTTTCGCAACCGGCGGCTGCTTCGTCAGGAAAGAGGGAAGGAAAAGGAAAGATGAAAGGATGTGGGTTTTAAGGGAGAGGGTGAGGAGTCATTCCAATCCCGGGAGCGGAAAGACTTACCTTAGGGGGAAAAAAGGATAGGTGTATATTCGCGTGCGCGCCCACACACACACACACACACACACACACACACACACACACACACATATATCCATCCATACATATGGATGTATGTATGTATGTATGTATGTATGGATGGATGGATATGTGTGTGTGTGTGTGTGTGTGTGTGTGTGTGTGTGTGTGCGCGCGCGAGTATATACCTATCCTTTTTTCCCCCAAAGGTAAGTCTTTCCGCTCCCGGGATTGGAATGACTCCTTACCCTCTCCCTTAAAACCCACATCCTTTCATCTTTCCTTTTCCTTCCCTCTTTCCTGATGAAGCAGCCGCCGGTTGCGAAAGCTCGAAATTCTGTGTGTGTGTTTGTGTGTTTTATTCATTGTGCCTATCTACCGGCGCTTTCCTGCTTGGTAAGTCTGGGAATCTTTGTTTTTAATATATTTTTCCCATGTGGAAGTTTGTTTCTATTTTATAATATCAGAGTTAGCTATTTTCTCTTTAAAATTCCTTTCTACATTATCTACCCATCTATTGACACCCGTAATTTGCAACTGAATGACTGTCCTTAATTCATTTTGCTTATCTACACTCTCTTTCAAATTATTCAGCTGCTGCCTTACATCATTATACTTAATATTGTACAAGTTTTCAATAGATCTTAACTTGTCAGTAAGTTTGTATACTATATTATTACATTTGTTCTCAATGTTAAGTTCTAACATTTTTGATAAATCTTGAAAAGTACCATTCTGTTTCTGACAAAGGTCAGTAAACATATGATTCATATGAGTGGTCAAAGAATTTGTCAATTCATTCTTTGAAAGTACTTTTAAATTCTCTACTTTATTACTTATAGCATCAAACTCAGTCTTCAAAGCACCCATGCCTTCTCATAGATTACTAAGTTCTTTGCTTTGAGAGTTGACTTTGCCATTGAACAAACCTAAATTTGTCATTTGAATGTTTAGAGTTTCACTCTGAGCTTTTAATTGAGAATTTAATGAGTTTAGTTCTTTACTTAGTGTTGCAATCTGAGCATTTAAAGCTTCACTCTGGGTTTTTAATTGAGAACTTAATGAGTTTAACTTAAGACTCTGAGCTTAGATGAAATTTATCAACTCAGCCCAGTCAGGCACTTCTTTGTTAATTTTCATGGCCACAGCTGGGTCTTGAGTTTCCCCAAACTGTTGTATATTTTTCATTCTTTTATACACCTTAGCTCATGTAAGCATTAAAACTAACTTTAAATATGATAATTACACAGTACAAGTTCACTCAACTGTATCTCATATCATTTCATACTACAGTAATCAAGTTTTGTTTCATGCTCACCCACCATAGAATTCATGTTGTGTAGGTGAGAGGATGTGGTGGCAGGTCAGCAGCTGGTGTCGGTGTCGTCGGGTGTATGTTGGTTTCCGCTTCTGCGTCCCTGCAATGTGTGTGAGAGCCGTATACTCCCCGCTCTGGGTCTTATTGGTTGAAGTGTTATATGTGTATTTCTTCTGGGACAAATATGTTGAAATCTTCTTTGCTGTTTTATTGTTGTGAATTTTTCATTTCTTCCGTGTTTTTCTATTTAAATTTCACTCCATTGGATACTTGAACATATTCCAATATCTCAGAGTAATTCCCTTGTTAAATTATGTTTGGTTGCTATGGCAACACGTAACAACAGCTTCTCTTGTTTTTGACTTAAATATCTTGTTTTCTTGGTCCTGTCACAGTCGCCATGTTCTAACATTCTAATGACTTAAAGTGTGAGTGTGAATGTGCATTATACCGACTTATTACCCCAAACCACCTTCCACTTCTTTACGAAATGACTTACTTGCGACTGGCAGCCACTCTTTTTTACTGGCTAGCCAGCTGCTGGAAACCCTGTTGATTACGTCTCCGTAGAATAATGCTGTGTACAGGAATTTTTAGACTCTTTCAACTTATGAATTAAGTAGACATACAAACATTACTTTTCATCAATTAACAATGTATTTGACCTCCATACACAATAAAATTCTCACTTTCCACATAAATATTCTAGAGACACTTGTATTTCCACCATCTCGTACATGTGTTATTTTAAAGAGGAGTGTGTGAAGGTGGAACTGTGTCTACTGCACCACGATTATATGTGTGGAGGACTGGAATGTATTGGGCGGTTGATCAGCACAGGCAAGTATCTACAGTGCTCGCCTCAGAAGTTACACACCCAGCCCAAGGAGCAAGCGCGCTGTACTCCATGGCGGTGAGACATCAGTCATTATTAGGAACATTGAATGTTGTTGAAAGAAAATGAAAAGAAACTTATCTTAATTATTCACTTACTTTCATGAGTCGATGTTGTTGGGCTCTAGTCAAGATGCATATTTACAATTTTGGGAGAAAAGGAATGGTTATTAAAGCAACTTTCTCATAAATGTTATTGAATGGGTCTCTGGAAGCTTTATATTTAAGTCAGCATTTGTTATTCGAGTAGACTACATCACTAATTGGTGAATATGTCGATGGTAAAGTTTTTATATGTGATCATCAGATTACGGAAAATAAGAAGACATTATTTTTTGACACATGTCTGACGAACCACCAGAACGTGGCAACCTAAGTGATCAGGACACGAAAAGGAGGAATTTTTTGGATAAAATTCAGATAAAGTTGAGAGTTGCCATAGCAACCCATAATAACAAGATGATAGAATTGGTCTGCAGAATTTGATTTAGATGTGGGAAGGAAGCAATCCTCATGCAGGCAGTAACCAGCCGACACTGACGCAGTAACCAGCCACCAACATTGATGCAGTAACCAGGAGACACCAACACAGTACCAGCAGACACCGACACAGTAACCAGTTCCTGACGCAGTAACCCGCCACTGACTGCAATGGCTGCCATTTGAGTTGCTGACTCATGTCCACTCATTGACGTCGATGCCGCGACCAACGTTTGACGCTGTCGGCACCTGTGTTATTTACCAGTGCCAATTCTACAAAATTCTATGTCGGGTGAGTTGAAGACAATAACTATTTGAATGTAAAGTAGTGTGGTCATTATTCTCAGAGGTGAATGTTTTTTAATGATCACAAGGTCAAAAAAGATTAAAAATATGGAGCAGGAACAACAACCTACAGAAACTGGAGAACAAGACATGGCCATAACAATGAGTAAGGACATGCCAGATATGGCTGAAGTAATAAATTTAATCAAAGACCAGAGTAAACAATTAAATGCTAGATTAGATGCAAGTTCAGCTTCTTTAAGACAAGAACTAAGTGATCAAAGTGTTTTTTTTTAAGACAGGAAATAAGTGATCAGATATACAATTAAATGCTAGATTAGATGCAGATTCAGCTTCTTTAAGACAAGAACTAAATGATCAAAGTGTTTCCTTAAGGCAAGAACTAAATGATCAAATTGTTTCTTTAAGACAAGAACTAAGTGATCAAAGTGTTTGTTTAAGGCAGGAACTCAGTGTTACTTTAAGAAAGGAACTGGATGAAACTTTAAATGCTCAAGGTCTTAAGTTAGATTCAGTAAATACACAATTGAACATCAAATTAAATGCTCAGAGTGTCGTTCTAAGTAGCCAAAGGTAAATCTTAAACCATCAAGTAACACATATAAGTCTGCTAAAGACTGAATTTGACACTCTGAATGATAAAGTCAAGAATCTGACGGTAGATTTAAAGAATGAATTATCCAGTTATTTAAATTCTGTAATCTATTCATAACCCCTTAAGCTATCCTATCATGTTAGTATTTAAGTGATTGAATATGACTACAAGATTGTGACTAATTTTAGAGAATGACAAGTAAACAGTGATCTCTAAACATAAAATGGAATGATGAGAATAATATTCTGGTAGAAAGTATAATATAATGGTACTGTGTAAACAGAGTGACATTAAGACAGAGGGAACGGAATAGAGTGTTATGTTTAAGAATAATATAATATGAAGTGACTGCTGAATTAAATATTTGATTATAGTGTATAATTTTCTATTTTTATAGAATATTTTATTTCTTTTGTGAAGTGTGATGTAAATGGAGAGGGGTTATACAAACTATGGAAGGGGTGGGTAGTGTAGGCACAAACATGACTAACACTACACACACCCCACCTTTCAAACAACCCTTGCAGGCAAGAGTGACTGATTCTTCACCATTTGCCGTTTCGTATGAGTTACTAAGTTCTTTCTTCGGGGACTTCAAAGGTGAATGGGAGAATGTCCGTTACGTAGGAGACATATAACATCATACCTCCTCCGGCTTCTCACTCAAGTACAAGAGAAGTAAAGATCCTGGGAAGGGGGGGGGGGGGGGAGGATTTCTTGTCTTTGGGGCTATCTTCATTGAGTCCTTTGATCTTAGCAACCATTTCAATTTTTTCATTTCTTACTTCTCATCTGAGTACCGATCTATCTTTCCCTCTGTGCATATGCATACACTTCTATCACTGAAGTCCTTCTCAATTTCCATGGTTTTCTATAACCTTTAAATTATTTTACATAAGCTGGCTGAAGAATCAGGCTACACGACTACCTGTACGCATACACACAATGAAACACAAAGACACAAACAGAAAAAATAATGTGAGAACCGTCATGTGTTGGAGGGGGAAAACTGTGCACACAACGTTGGGTATGCACAAACTGTTATTTGAGGTGACAGTCCCACACCACATACAGGTATGTACAGGGATAAATTTATATATATATAAGGACTAAGAGAATTCATGCTTGTTATGACAGTATTACATTAGTATGTGTACATGGTAGAAGGAGATACACTTTGTGGCTCACTATGAACATACTACATTGTATACTTAAGTGTACAGAAATATATTTGGATTGGATGTCAGTCTAACAACTATTCTGATGAATTGTAGGATAGTGGGACAAATAGATATTTCCAAGTGTGGTGTCTATGGGAAACATCGGACTGGAAGAGTAATGGAGGAGTCTAAGGGGTTAAAGGAAGTATTGTGAAGCAAGTGTGAGGGGTACAGTAGAGTTTTAATTTTTCTAGGAGGTATTTTATTATAGTGTACATACAGATTTACGCTAGGGCAATGATCCATGAAGCCTACTCAGGAAGAAGGAGAAAGGTGAACCGAGCATTTATTGAATGGAAAAAAGGGCAGGTAGGCAGACCAAAGAGAGACTGACCTATACTGTGCAGGCAGGGGCACCAAGAAGAGAATCAACCTATACTGTAGATTAGGATTTTAAAAGGTGCATACCCACCAAAATGGAAAGAGAGAGGGTACTACTAGGATCAACCCATATAAGCTATAGATACTGTTCCTAAAGGGAAGAACAGTATTGTGACAGAGGTCACACAATTTGACAGAGATTATTCTGGTAAGTTTGAGTTCTCTATTCCACTAGCCTTGTCGGGTTTAAAAATGTCCAAGAAGGGAACACTTCTATTTTACCCAGAGTTCCTCCAGATTACACTAAGTAATGATTAAGTACATACTGAGAAAAGGTAGTACAGGATGTAAGAACAAAGCAACAGAAGATTCATGAGTTATCTGCACCTGGAATTTATGATTGGAAAGGAGACAGAAAGATTCTTGTTCTCACAAATTTTAGATTTTTTTAAAGAGCTAACTCCAACATTGATCAAAATGTTCAAGTTTTATAGGTGTAGTAGAAAGGAAAAAAAGGGAGGAGCTATATTAAGTACATAATTGTTAAAAGGAATGTCATTCAAACTGATTGAAACATAAATTAATGTCATAGGTACAAGATATTGTTGTACACAGAGAACGTGTATAGAATATCATGCGTTCGAGCTAATGGGAGGGATATGAAGTGCCTCGATAATTTCAGGGCAAATTCTAGAGACACTTATATTTCCACCATCTCGAACATGAGTTATTTTGAAGACGAGTGTGTGAAAGTGATACTGTGTCTACTTTGCCATGATTATGTGTCTGCAGGACTGGCATGAATTGGGCGGTTGATCACCATGGGCAGGTATCTGCAGTGCTTGCCTCAGACGTTACATGCCCAGTGCAAGGAGCAAGCGCACTGTACTCTGTGATGATGTGATGTCACTCATTATTAGGAACAGTTGAATGTTGTTGAAAGAAAAAGAAAAGACACTTCTTATCTTAATCATTCACTTAGTTTCATTAGGTCCAGATGGTGCACTAACTAGAACTTTGAAAGATTTATAGTACTGTATTTATGGTAAAGAATATGTTATAGTATCTGACTTACAAAAAATGACTCCTGTACGTGAAAACTGCTATGTTTTGGGAAAATATAGTGGGATTGAGTTCAAAGTATCTCGAGTGTGTGGAGTTATTTTAAGAGTATAGAAAATTCCTTTAAAACAGCATCTTATCTTCAGAGAGGAAGTGGGGCAGACCATCGCAGCCGGCTGTCCTGAAAAGAAGATTATCAAAGCAACTTCACACAAGTTCAATAATCAACAGAGAGCGTGAATTATGCACAACAACACCACACTGTTCCCCCTAGTCACTGGAAACCACCGGAGTCAGCACTGGTGACCAGCAGCTGGTGTCGGTGGTATCGAGTGTATGTTGGTTTCTGCGTCTGCGTCTCTGTGATTTGTGTGAGAGCTGTAAACTCACTGCTCTGTGTCTTCTTGGTTCAAGTGTTATATGCATATTTCTTCTGAGACAAATATGTTGAAATATTCTTTGCTGTTTTATCATTGTAAATTTTTCATTTCTTCATCCTTTTTCTATTTAAATTTTGCTCCATTGGATACTTGAACATATTCCAATTTCTCGGAGTAATTCCCTTGTCTAATTATGTTTGGTTGCTATGGCAACATTTAACAGCTTCTTCTCTTGATTTTGACTCAAATTTCCTGTGTTCTTGGTTGTGTTATGGTCGCCACATTTCCTGTGTTCTTGGTTGTGTCACGGTCGCCACATTCTAACAACTTAAAGTGTGAGTGTGGATGTGCATTACATCGGCTTATTACCCCAAACTACCTCCCACTTCTTTACGAGATGACTTACTTGGAACTTGCAGCCACTCTTATTTACTGGCTAGCTGGCTGCTGGAAACTCTCTTAACTTTTTCTCCATAGAATAACACTAGGTACAGGAATTTTCAGACTCTTTCTACATATGACATAAGTAGACATACAAACTTTACTTTTTGCAATTAATGATGTATTTGACTTCCATACACAATAAAACTCTCACTTTCCACATAAATATTCAACTTCCTGTAAGCTGCTCATACAGCTGAACGTCAGAAACAAATGGAATTACAGTTAAAAGGAGTTGGCTTAGATACCATAACTTTTCCTAACATGAATCAGAAAATAAGTCTTGCCTTTAGCAAGCGTAGGTCAAGAGTTTTCAAGGATACTTTTTCAACTGTCCTTGTTTTAATAGCAATAGTCAATGATGCAGTAAGCACTACAATACAATACAGAACTGCATATAAACTCCATGGTTCTTCCTTATACACTTACTAAAACATTTATGGATTGCCCGGCAGGAACGTGTCGGTGCCATTCATCCGCCGCATCTATTTTCTTACTGCGACTGATTTTAAACCTGCACACACAAACATTTGATGCACTGTAGGTGGGATTCTACCATCCCACACTCATATCCGGAATATTGTGTGTTTGGGACGGTTGAAGGCTGAGTGGTTCTAGAATTTACACAGAAATTCTTGACTCACTACACATTAAGTATCTGCTGATTAACTCCAAAAGAGTTCTGTACTTTTATTGGCATTCCCACCCCTAGTACCTTTTCCCCAATAGACCTTCCTGGTGTCCATAAAACCTTTCTTTCTAGTTTTTACTTACACCTTACACTCTGTACTATGTGGTTGTTTTTGAATATTTTGGTTGGCAGTGTTTCAAAGGTATTGGATATAACTAGATTGAAACTGTCATACTTTCAATGTCTGCTGTATCGTTTTACTTTTTGGTGACAGCTAGCACACTTTTTGAGCCTCAGAGTACTGTTTTGATTCAGGTATTTGCATAAAGATCATTACCCATGAAAAGGTAACAACTGTAGGATTTATAAATCTATATTTTTGATAATGTAGTTTGTAAATGAGAATTAATTAGTTGCACCTGTATTATCCACCTAAACTGAAGCTTTTAAGCTTAAATATATTGCAATATTTCAAGAGAAAATGAAAAATGATCCCTAAAGATAAATTTATTTATGAAAGATGATCCCCATATTGCAAGAGCAGGATTTTTTATCCAAGTAGTGATGGATGGAGATATAGTTTATGATTGATAAAAATATTTACTTTTGTGAAAAGCAAGGTTGGTTTAGTTTGCAGCCACTACACAGTCAAGACAAATTGTAATAATGTGTCCATTAGGTTATATTTAACTAATAGTTTTGTGAATGCTGAAGTGACACAAAACTAATAGTTGCACAAATGTGCTTGTATTTTTGGTGAAGCTAAAACTACTCACCTCATAGAGGAGGCATTGAGTCAAAGACAGGTGCAAAGAAAAAGGCTGGTAAAAAATTAAGCTTTCTGACAAAGTCTTCAAAAACAGGAAACACACACACAACTTGCACACAGGTCTGCTGTCATCTAGCACTGGAATCACAACTGTGTTTGATGTGAGCAGCAGTTTGCTTGAATGAATGGACGGGGAGGGGGGGGGGGGGGTTAGGTGTGTGGGGGAGTAGGAGGCAAGGGGATAACAAGGTAGGGATGGGGGAATGAGCTGTGCTGCCTTGTGTGCATGTTCAGGGTCTTGGTTGGGACAGGATAGGGCTACTAGGTGCAATGTTAGGAGACATGCCAGTGGACGGAAATGTGGAGGGAAAGAGGAGAGATGTAGAGAAGAGGAAAAAACTAGTAGGAGTGTTTGTGGCACAGAAGGCATGTGTTGCGCTGGAGTGAGAGCAGGAAGGGTGTAGATGTATATGGAACAGAAACTACTGAAAGTTGGAGTTGGGACTTTACAGGAATGAAGGATATGTTGTAGGGTGAGTTCCATCTGCACAATTCAGAAAAGCTGGTGTTGTTAGGAAGAATCCAGATTGCACAGTCTGTGAAGCAATAATTAAAGTTTAGCACACTGTGTTGGGCACTGTGTTCAGCAACTTGGTGGTCCACCTGTTTCTTGGCCACAGTTTGGAAGTCGTTATTCATGCGTACTTTAACAGATAGTTGACTGCAGTTCCCACAATGAAAGTGGCACAGTGGTTGCAGTTTAGTTTGCAAATCACATGGCTGCTTTCAAAGGTATCCCTGCCATTGATGGAGCAGGAGATGATTGTGACAGAACTGGAGAAGGTGATAATGGGAGGATGTACGGGATAGGTTTTGCATCTATGTCTGTTATAGGGATATGAGGCAAGAGGTTGGGAGCAGAGGTGGAGTGTGGATGGACAAGGACATTTTGTAGGTTCTTATTTATTTATTGGTCCAAGAGTTTCATACATTGTTTGTACATGTGATATAGGACAGTGGTAAACCTAGGTAGTTTACAATACAGTAGCTATTTTGACTGCATTGTTGAGATAATAAAAATGCATAATAATGTAGGTTGGCGTACTACATTGCTTCAACATGTGATAATAGCAGTTATTAAGTGAGATGACTTGATAAGCACAGTGTAAACTATATTATGATTGACAATTAGTGATATTTGGTAAATGAGGTAAACTCAGATAAAGAATAGAAGCAGTGGTCAAGCAAGAACTGTTTTAACTTTATTTTAAATGCATTTAATGTTGGTAAGAAAGCATATGGTTATATAACATAGCTCCAGAATGATCACCCCACTTTTGCATAAGTTTGTATTTACTGTGTTCCTGCATAGGTTCATATTATGTCTAATTTCATATGTGTGTATATTATAGTTTAGAGATATTTTCCTTTTTTAAGATGCTCCCTTTTGTGAGAATTAGTATTTCGTATATATACAAGCAAGGCAGTGGCAATATTTTCAGAGTTTTAAAAAGAGTCTACATGAATCCTTACATTTAGCTTTTTTTATTGTCCTGATAATCTTTTTCTTTATTTTAAATGTTTTTGTAGTATTTGTGGAATTCCCCCAAAAAATTATTCTGTACATAAGTAGCGACTGTATACTGCAGTGATACATTGTCAGTGAGGATCCTAACAGCATATGCTAGTGATTTCAGTCTCTTATTTAAATCGTTTAGGTGTACCTCCCACTTCAGATCTGCCTGAACATGTACACTTAGAAATTTTGTATGACTGACGTGCAACACATTTTTTCCTTCGACTGTGAAAACAGGGTTTGCAGGATGGAGATTTTGTGTGGTATGAAAGTTAACTGCCACAGTTTTTTCAGAATTTATGATGAGCCTATTGTTCTTGAACCAGTGTGTTAAAGTACGCATAACTGATACTGCAGCCTCCTGCAGATTTTCCTCATTCTGTGATTTAATTAGAATATTAGTGTCATCTGCAAGCAGTACAGTGGTTCCATCATATATTTTACTAGCCAAGTCATTTACATACTGTAGAAATAGGACAGGTCCTAGAACTGACCCTTGTGGGACTCCATACTTGATTTTCTGCTCATCACTGTAAAAACTAGAATTTTTTTGTGTTTCACTATCTTTGTGTTTTAATTCTGTAATCTGATGATGTTTACTGATGTACGACTGGATCCACTTTTCAGACTGGCATCTAATTCCATAATTACTTAATTTTCACAAGAGAATGCCATGATCGGTTACATCAAAGTCTTTACTGAGATCCAGAAATATCCCAGATACATGTTGTTTATCATCCACTGCTTTTAATAGTTCATTTAAGAAGGCAAAAATTGCTGACTGAATTGACTTTCCAGCTCGGAACCCATGTTGAGAGTCACTTATCAACTTCTCTTTATTTAAGAAAACTGTTAGTCTTCTAAGGAACATTTTTTCCATCATTTTTCTGAAGCCTGACAAAACTGTATCTGGTCTGTAATTAGCAATATCACTTCTTGCACCTTTTTATGCAAAGGTGTTACTTTTGCGGTTTTTAGATTATTTGGAAATACACCACTCTCAAAAGATGAATTTACTATGTATCTTAGTGGTTCCACCATAAATGTTCCACTAGCTTTGATAGTAGCGTCTGGTATCTCATCAACGTGCACTGAATATTTGTTAGATAATTCTTTTAGGATTCTTGACAGTTCCTCAGGTGTTGTTGAATACAGGAATAACGTGTTTGAATGAATTTTTTGATCTGAGTGACTGTTTGTCATGGTGTGTATTTATTAACTGCTATGCTACATTTGAGAAATAATTTTTCAAAGCACTAGCAACATGTTTTTGGTCATTTAGTTTATTTTTATTCATGATCAGCTCTATATTACTGTGATTAACTGGCCTGGTACCCATTTCTTTCCTTATAATTTGCCAGGTTGCTTTAGTTTTATCCTTGGAATCACACAATATTTTGTCATTTTCTAGTTTTTTGCTTTTGAAATAACTCGTGTAACTATTCTTTTGTATCTTTTGAAATATGCAATGAAGTCATGGCTGGTATTATTTGGAGTTCTCATACAGTTTTCTTTTATTTTGACATGATATCCTTATCCTTTTTGTAATCAACTTGTTTATTTTTTGAGTAGATTTCAACACAGTTTTTGTTTATTTATTTATTTATTTATCTATTTATTTATTTATTTTTTGGTAAAAGCCATTCAAAAAAAGGGTTTGAATGTAGCCATAAACTTATCATATTTCTCATCGTTCTCATTACCTTCATATACATCTTTCCAACTTTCACCCTCTAGGATGGAACAAAAATATTATACGTTTTTTATGCTGAAATTCCTTACAGTGTGTTGTATTTTACTGGGAATTTGGTGTCTCAAAACATTCATTGCAAGAATTTGAGCATAGTGATTGCTAAAATCCATGTTTACAACTTGTGTGTTATAGGCATATTTGCACGTATTTATGAATATCTGATCAATAATAGATGCAGAAGTAGGGGTTTCTTGAGTTGATTCAGTTACCGTTGGACTGATGTTGAACGATTGTAGTAAATTTATAATGTCATCTCTGAATTTATTGGATTTCAAGAAATCAATATTAAAGCACCACATATAATTATGTTTTTCTTGGGGGAGTGAATTTCTTCCAAGTGTTCCTACATGTGATTGTAAAACACTTTTTTGTCTCCATCTATTGACCTGTATACACAAATAATAACTGTATTTTGCCTTGGTAGTTCAGCAGTAGAGAGTTCTATATCTTTTTCACAGGACAGTTTATGGTATTAAGTTACAGTAGTGAATTCAATATTTTCTTTAACATATATAAAAGTACCCACATGACTTGATAGTTTCCTACAAAAATGCTTGAACTGAGGAAGGTATGTCAGCTCTAACATATCTTGTTTGAGCGATTGTTCTGTAAAGCATAGTACAGAAATATCATTTAGATCATTTAATATTATTTCTATTTAATTTAGTTTACTTGGAAGTGACTGAACATTTTGATGGAGTAATTCAAAATCAAGGACAGGAAGGGAATCATTTCTTGCTTGACCACTTACCTCACTATTTGAGCTAGTGTACTTAGTGGAAAAAAATCCTCATGGTTTCTAGGAATGGTATTCATGGTGATTGCCGTGTGGCTTGCTGGTTCACCGTTTGAGGGTTCCTGCCTTTCTTCTGTCAAAATGTTCCCAATTTTCACTTTTTTCTGTCCTTTTTCACCGATCCGTCCATTAATGACTGCCATGTTACTGCATTTGATGACTTGAAATTCGACCAAGTAAGTGTGTTTTGACTTTCATTGGTCTTATTTTTTATTATAAAATGGTCCATAACTGTCTGTTTTTTATTGTGGGTGGCACTTTCACTTTGAGGCTGGCACTTTCTATCTTATTGCCTGTTTGCGTATGCTTTTTTCCTGTACTGGTACTTGGTTTTTCAGTTTTCGCCATGTGTATGAAAGAAGCAAGCCTATTACAAATGCTAATCGTTCCTTGTTTGTTTTGATGTAAACCATGAGTTGTATATTCATTTCTTTTCAGGAATTCGATTTCGAAATCTTGAAAAAAAAAAAAAAATGAAAGCTGCAAACCTCATTGTGCTATAAAAAATCAACATTGCCACAGGCGTGTGTAGGAAGAGATTATCTGTGAATTTTCATTTTTCCATTTAGACTTTGTGCATCATGTCTAAGCAAATTTGGATAAATTATTACATTTGTTTTTTTGTGAGTTTAAGTATGTATTCCAAAGAATCTTTCATGTTCCTCTGCAATTCTTCCAGAGGTTTATCAGTGTCATTTATGCTACCAATAATGCTTAAAGTATCGTTGACGGAGAAGTTATCAGTTAATTTGTCAGCATTTTTCACAACTTCCTTAATTGGCACTCCAAGTTTTATAATGCTTTGCACACTGAATTTTTTGCCTTATTCATTGTGTAGTATACCCCCACAGTTTCTGCTATGACTGTCACTTAAAACAAGAACTTTATTTCCTTTTGTAGTACTTGTTTGAGGCCTAACAGATTGCGAGTTTTCACACGAAACATGGTTATGGTTTTTCACTGTATTTTGCTCATTATGAGGTATTTGTGCTTTTGAATCTTTGATTTTAATCTTAATAGTACTGTTTTCTTCTTGCAACACTTTTTTAACTTTGTTCTTGATCACTTGAGAAAAGGGCGTTATTTCTGGCAGAATTTTCAGCACACTTTTCTTTATCAGCAGTTCACATTTCGGTGTTTGAAGTTCAGTAACTTCCATTTTTAGTGTACTGATAATAAACTGTAGACTGGATACTTGTTCATGTAGTTTCGATACTTCATCCTTACAATTTGCACACGATTTCTTTTTACTGGCAATATTTACATTTTTCTGAGGTGATACATGACATACTTTTGCACTGGCCGCCATATTGAGAGGGTTGGGGAAGATAGTGGGTATGATTTTCCCCATTTCAGAATACGATCAGAGGTAGTAGATAACTAGCAGAGATTGTGTTTCAGTCACTCCAGTCCTGGATTGGTACTGATTGACAAGAGGAGTTTTCCTTTGTGGCCAGATAGAGGGTATGTGGAAGGAGTAGGTGACTGTAGAGACAGGGCATAGGAGATCTGTTTCTGGACAAGGTTGGAAGGGTAATTTTGCTCTGTGACGGCCTCAGTGAGACCCTTGGCCTATCTTGAATGGGCTTCCTCATAACTATGGATGCAACAATTGCTGATGGATGGGTCTTCTTGACATGGGATGGCTGGATCTGTTGAAGTGGAGGTATTGTTGGTGGTTGGCAGGTTTGATGTGGATGGAAATGCTGATGTAGCCATCCTTGAGGTGGAGCTCAGAATCAATAAAGGTGGTTTGTTGGGTTGAGTTCTCCTTTGAAGGGATCCCCACCAACAAATCTGTGGTACAGCAATGGGCACCCAAACGGCACCACTCTAAGGCACCCTATTCTTGGTCTATCTAGAGGAATCCTTCCTAACCACCCAGTGCCACAAACCTCTCAGCTGGTTCAGATTCACTGATGACACCTATGTGACCTGGGTGGAGGGTGGGGACACCCTATTCATATTCCTCTAGAATTTTATCAGCTTCTCCCCTATTTGCCTCTCTCTGTCTCAATGAGCTACCTCCAGCAGTATTAACCTCCATCTTAAGGATGACTACATCAGTATCACCATCCGCATCACACCAGTAACCACCAAAAATACCTCCACTTCAACTGCTGCCACCCATTCCAAACCAAGAAGGCCCTTCCATACAGCCTAGCCATCAGTGGTTGAGCATCTGCAGCAATGAGCAGTCCCACTCCAAATATGCCCATTGTCTCACTTGAGGCCTTAACAAACAAAAATTAACCGCTCAGCCTTGTCCAGAAACAGATCTCCTTGTGCTTTGTCTTTTCAGTGTTTCAGTGACCTATCACCTACTTACTCACTGCGTGACCACTTAGGAGCACTCCCCTAATGACTCAGTATCAACCAGGACTGGAGCAACTGAATAACTTTCTCTGCCAGGGTTTCGACTACGTCTCCTTGTTAGCTGAAATGCACAGTATCCTGCACACAATCTTCTCCACCCCTCCCACAGTGGTATTTCACCACCCACCAACCCTACAAAGTATCCTTGTCCATCACTATTCAGCCACTTACCAAACCCAAGCAATATCCATGTCCATCCCTACTCATCTCCTTGCAACCCCTTGACTCATAGCTCATATCTCAGTATAGAACTAAATGCAAAACCTGTCCTGTACATCCTCCAATTACCACTTACTCCAGTCCTTTCACAGGCACATCCTGCCCCCTCAGAGGCAAGGCTATCTGTAAAAGAAACATCTTGTCTACAAACTAAGCTGCAACAACTACGCCCCTTTCTACATTGGTGTGACAACCAAGAAGCCATGAGTCTGCATGAATGGTTACTGCGAAACTGTGGCCAAGATGCAGCTGAACCACCCAGTTGCTGGACAAGCTGCCCAACTCAATGTACTCCACTTTAATGGCTGCTTCATAGCCTGCAATATGTGGGTTCTTCCTACAGCTTTTCTGAAACGAAGTGTCCAAGTAAGAACTCTCCCTACAACATATCCTTCATTCAGGTGACCTGTGTGGCCTCAGTCTTTGCCAGTCCCTGTCCTCCATACACCTATCCCCTTCCTTGCTCTCACACCAGCACTTCACACATGCTCCCACAGACAGCAAGGATCTTCCTCGATCCACCCTCCCACTCAATGTCTTCTCTGTAATCCACATTCCACCCACCCCAGCTGTTAGTCCAGATACAGTTGCATTTAAGTTCCAGTCCTCAGAGACAGAGATAATGTGTGTGTGAGCTGTGTTTGTATGAACACATGTGTGTGTGTCTTTCTGAAAGTTTTATATTTTATAAGTCTTAATAAGTTTTAGTAAAAAATTATTCAGATAGTGAAGGGAGACGAAAATTTAATGGTCTTAGGCAACTGGAATTCGATAGTAGGAAAAGGAAGAGAAGGAAACATAGTAGTTGAATGTGGAATGGGGTAAGGAATGAAGGGGAAGCCGCCTGGTAGAATTTTGCACAAAGCATAACTTAATCATAGATAATATTTGGTTCAAGAATCACGAAAGAAAGTTGTATACATGGAAGAAGCCTGGAGATACTGGAAGGTTTCAGATAGATTATATAATGGCAAGACAGAGATTTAGGAACCATGTTTTAAATTTTAAGACATTTCCGGGGGCAGTTCTGGACTTTCACCATAATATATTGGTTATGAACTGTAGATTAAAATTGAAGAACCTGCAAAAAGGTGGGAATTTAAAGAGATGGGACCTGGATAAACTGACAGAACCAGAGGTTGTAGAGAGTTTCAGGGAGAGCATTAGGGTATGACTGACAAGAATGGGGGAAAGAAATACAGTAGAGGAAGAATGGGTAGCTTTGAGAGATGAAATAGTGAAGGCAGCAGAGGATCGAGTAAGATGATGGCTAGTAGAAATCCTTGGGTAACAGAATAGATATTGAATTTAATTGATGAAAGGAGAAAATATAAAAATGCAGTAAATGAAGCAGACACAAAGGAATGCAAACGTCTCAAAAATGAGATTGACAGGAAGTGCAAATTGGCTAAGCAGGGATGGCTAGAGGACAAATGTAAGGGTGTAGAGGTGTATGTCACTAGGGGTAAGATAGATACTGCCTACAGGAAAATTAAAGAGACCTTTGGAGAAAAAAGAACCACTTGCATGAATATCAAGAGCTTGGATGGAAACCCATTTCAAAGCAAAGAAGGGAAAGCAGAAAGGTGGAAGGAGTATATAGAGGGTCAATACAAGGGCGATGTTCTTGACGACCATATTATGAAAATGGAAGAGGATGTAGATGAAGATGAAATGGGAGATATGATACTGCGTGAAGAGATTGACAGAGCACTGAAAGACCAAAGTTGAAACAAGGCCCTGGGAGTAGGCAATATTCCATTAGAACGACTGATAGCCTTGGGAGAGCCAGCTCTGACAAAACTTTACCATCTCATGAGCAAGATGTATGAGACAGGCGAAATACCCTCAGACTTAAAGAAGAATATAATAATTAAAATCCAAAAGAAAGCAGGTGTTGACAGAGGTGAAAATTACTGAACTATCAGTTTAATAAGCCATGGCTGCAAAATATTAACACAAATTCCTTACAGACAAATGGAAAAAATGGTAGAAGCCGATCTCAGGGAAGATCAGTATGGATTCTGTAGAAATGTTGGAACATTTCTACAGACTTACATACTGACCCTATGACTTATCTTAGAAAATCGATTAAGGAAAGGCAAACCTATGTTTCCACCATTTGTAGACTTAGAGAAAGCTTTTGATAATGTTGACTGGAATACTCTCTTTCAAATTCTGAAGGTGGCAGAGGTAAAATTCAGGTAGCGAAAGGCTATTTACAATTTGTACAGAAAGCAGATGGCATTTATAAGAGTCGAGCAGTACGAAAGGGAAGCAGTGGTTGGGAAGGGAGTGAGACAGGGTTGTAGCCTATCCCCAATGTTATTAAATCTGTATATTGAGCAAGCAGTAAAGGAAACAAAAGAAAAATTCGGAGTAGGAATGAAAATGCATGAAGAAGAAATAAAAACTTTGAGGTTTGCCGATGATATTGTAATTCTATCAGAGACAGCAAAGGACTTGAGCAGTTGAACGGAATGGACAGTGTCTTGAAAGGCTGATACAAGACGAACATCAACAAAAGCAAAATGAGGATAATGGAATGTAGTCAAATTAAATCGGGTGATGCTGAGGGAATTAGATTAGGAAATGAGACGCTTAAAGTAGTAAATGATTTTTGCTATTTGGGGTGCAAAATAACTGATGATGGTCAAAGTAGAGAGGATATAAAACGTGGACTGGCAATGGCAAGGAAAGTGTTTCTGAAGAAGAGAAGTTTGCTAACATCGAGTATAGATTTAAGCATCAGGAAGTCATTTTTGAATGTATTTATATGGAGTGTAGCCATGTATGGAAGTGAAACATGGACAATAAATAATTATAGACATGAAGATAATAGAAGTTTTCGAAATGTGGTGCTACAGAAGAATGCTGAAGATTAGATGAGTTGATCACATAACAAATGAGGAGGTATGGAATAGAATTGGGGAGAAGAGAAATTTGGGGCACAACTTGACTAGAAGAAGGGATCGCTTGGTAGGACATGTTCTGAAGCATCAAGGGATCATGAATTTAGTATTGGAGAGCAGTGTGGAGGGTAAAAATCATAGAGGGATACCAAGAGATGAGTACACTAAACAGATTCAGAAGGATGTAGGTTGCAGTAGGTACTGGGAGATGAAGAAGCTTTGCACAGGATGAGTAGCATGGAGAGCTGCATCAAACCAGTCTCTGGACTGAAACCACAACAACAATGACTACAACAATTATTTTTCATGTGCCTGTCATCAATCACCACTGCTTCCACCATGTGATGAGTAGTAATGTATCCTTCCCATATTGTTGTTATTCCATCCAGAAATTTTCATTTTTTGAAACTTATCTTTGTTAGACTACATTGTTACCGTAGCATTTTCTTCTTGGTATGTGCATGCTGATATTGCTGTTGCTGCAAGTGCACCTAAATTAAACATTTCCATACCTGAAATTGTGTAAATAGCAGCATATAAACTATAGATGTAGCTAATGCATGGGGAATCTAACAGGGAAATATGTAGTACTCTATTTGTTTTTGTTTTTTTGTTTTCTGTAGGTTGTAGTCAGATACTGAAATCCTTGAGATATTGTTAAAAACTCTGCTTGCAGAGTACTATTCAATATCTATGTTGAGATAAGAACATGCTGAGTAACTGGGTGTGTTTTTCCATGAAAATGCACAAGTGCTCAGCTGGTTCAATTTTGTAATTATGGTAGTATACATAATATGATAAAGGTTCACACCAGACTTTGTGAAATGTTACCAGAGAGGGTATTTCCAGCAGTCCAAGTGCAGTTTTTCTCAAATATCACAATTCAGAAAAAACAAAATACTGTCATATGTGTTCATTACATAAAAAGATTTTGATACAATTATTCCTCTGTTAGCACTAGGTATCAAAGCTCCTTCCATTGAAGCATTCTCAATTCTGTACATTTTATCAAGAGAGCATTATGGACATTGTGCAAGATGGGTTTACGTGGTTGGCAGCAAATTGCTCACCTCTGTCTATGGACTGAACTAAAACAATGAATACTGCACCATGAAACATTTTCCCAGTTATAAAGAATCCAATTACCGTGCTCATCATGATAATCAAGACATTGTTTTGTTGAAAAACATACGGACATCTGCTGGTATAGATTATATTTAACTACTTCAATGAAAAAAAAAAAAAAAAAGAAACCTAACTATATTTAGCAATAAGTTAAGAGAGGTTGAATGGCCTTATGACAGCTGTTTCTCAAGTAGTACTAACTTCAACAACTTTGTTGGTAGCTTTAATGAAATATTTAATGAAACTTTTCCACTCAAAACCAAATGTAACAAAACGACTAGGAAGATTAAATGGATAATTCATGGTATAAAAATTTCTAGTGCCAGAAAGAGGCAACTACATAATGAACTGAAATATAACAAAAACAGACATTTTGCTATGTATGTGAAACATTATAAAGCCATATTCAAAAAAGTTGTAAAGGCAGCAAAATAAATGGCAAACAATAAGTTTATTTTATAACATAATAGTAAGAAAAAGGCACTGTGGTCTGTTGTCAAATCAGAGTTAGGTGCTAAAGTCAGTAGTACTGAAATAACTAAGATTAAAGTAGATGATAATGGTGTTGTAAACCCAGCTCAAATATCAGAGTGTTTAAATGAATTCTTCATAAATGTAGCAAAGTCAGAAGTTGATGTAGCAGGATATCAGAGTAAAGTAAATCCCTTTGGACTTGAGCAAGAAGCTGAGTATCTCACAGATTTAAAAAAAGTCACAATAATGGATGTGAAAAATGTTATATTGTCATTAAGAAATAAAAATTCTGCTGGGTGGGATGGGACACCAAGTAGAGTGATTAAAGCAGTATGTGACATAATAGCACCCCCACTAGCTAAAATAATCAACCAATATTTTGAACAAGGGTGCTTTCCTATTGTGTTAAAATATGCCAAAGTGAGACCTCTGTTCAAGAAAGGGTTTAGGGAAGATATGGGAAACTATCGCCCTATTTCTATTGTCCCAATCCTGTCAAAAGTTTTAGAGAAAGTAGCTGCAAATTAGATCAAAAACTTTTTCGTAAAAAATGATATTATTGTAAGTAACCAATTTGGATTCCAACAAGGAAAAACCACACTGGATGCAGTAAATAACTTTATTGAGAAGATATGCAAATCATTGGAGGATCAGAGGAGTGAAGTCACAGGTATCTTCTGCAATCTTTCAAAAGCATTTGACTTGGTGACCCATGACTTGCTTATCTAGAAATTAAACAAATATGGGATTAAGGACAAAGCTTTGAAATGGCTCACATCATACTTGCACAACAGAAAGCAAAGGGTAAGTGTCACATCAAATGCAGTGAATTATTATTCTAAATGGATTACAGTATCACAAGATGTGCCTCAACGTTCCATTTTGGGGCCAATCCTGTTCCTAGTGTATGTAAATGACTTGCCCATAAATTCAGTTCTGTTTGCGGATGACACTTGTGTTTTAATTGAAGATGATGTAGAAAAAATTCAGAGCTCCATTGTGGGTACTCTAAAAAACTGGTTCCAGTTAAATGGCTTAAAACTGAACATTGCAAAAACCAATATGGTACATTTCAAAACCAAACATTTGAAATGTGTGGATCTTAAAATACATCATCACGATCATGCTATGGAAGAAGTTAACACAGGCAAATTCCTAGGACTAAATGTGGACAACAACTTAAACTGGATTACCCATATTGTGTTCCTATCAAATAAACTAATCAGCTTTGCATTTGCCATGCAAATACCAGCAAACTCTACTGACATGAGTACACGAAAAATAGCATATCATAGTTATTTTGAATCTGTCATTAGGTATGGTATCATTTTCTGGGGAAATTCAAGTAGTGTCTCTTGAATACTGAAACTGTAAAAGAAAATTTAAAGATACATGTGTAGTGCACAACAAACAAAATCTTGTTGCCCATTATTTTGGAATAGAATAGAATAGAATAGAATATTTTTATTAGCCTTTCAGTATTTTTCATACAATTGGCTTCGTCAAAGTTTACAGAGGGTTTTACTTTCAGTACGATATTCAAATAGTTACAGAAAGGGGAGAAAAGGAACTAAAGACCTTTTCTTCAGCATTATGTAAAACAATGTTTTATACAGTAATTAAATACACACATAAGAAAAGAATCACAGTAAATAACTAGCTTATATAATATCAAAACATTTTCTTCATAACTTAAGTAAAACATATATTTTGATGATTAGTTTCTAAGAATTCTTCAGTTGTATAGAATTCGTTGTTTTTTATCCAGGTTTGCAATGTATTCTTATATTTATTTAGTGGTACTGTATGAGCTGAGTGTGGTAACTTATTGAAAACTTTTATGCTTAAATACTTATAGTTATTATGGAATACAGCAAGTCTTGTGGAAGGCAAGTCCAGCACGTGACTGTTTTTTGTACTGTGTGCATGCACATCACACCTCATGTTCAATTTTTTCAGATTTTCTCTGGCATATATTAGACAGTTATATATGTACATGCTTGGCACTGTCATTACGCCAAGAGATTTAAAATAATTTCTGCGGGACTCTCTGGGTGCTAATCCCTCCATGCACCTGATTGCTTTCTTCTGCCATCTGAAAATACATTCAGCCCCCTAACAGTTCCTTCCATATACATTTATGAAATTATAATCTTTGTACACAGCATACAAAAATTATTTGAGGAAAATCATTTTAACCACACATACAACACAAGAAATAAAAATAATTTTATGTTACCCACACACCATTTGAAATTATATGCACGAACTCCACAGTATATGGGGATGACAATGAGACGATGACGCTAGGAAGAAATGGGGCAGAGCAACTAGAGAAAGAAGAGAGGAAAATACTGAGAAAAATACTAGGTCCCAAAAGAGGTGGAGAGAGGTGGATGCGAAGATCTAGGGAAGAATTGTACTGGAACATGAAAACAATATCTGAGGAAATCAGACTCCAAAGAGCAAGGTTTGCTGGGCATGTAGTTAGGATGAGTAAGGACAGAATGATGAACAGAGTGTGGGAAACAACAGGGAGGACAAGGGGAAAGACAGGAACCAAGTGGATTGTTGAACTTTGGAAAGACTGGTTGGAATTGGGTATCAAGGTCGAAGGAAAGGAAAATTGGAGTAACAAATATACACCGACAAATATACCAGAGATCAATGACAGAGAAGAATACAGGATTAGAATGTCACCAGTGGAACCGCCATGAGAAATGGGAACTGAAGATCTCAGAAGAAGAGCGGGAGAGGAGAGGAGAAAGAATGAAGACGTTCTGGGAGAAGAAGAGGAAAATGCAGTTCATGAAGGGGCTACCGATTGTCCTACAGAGGCTGTAACACAAGAAGAAGGAGAAGAATGACAATATATGACAAGCTAATGGGCAAAAATATATTTAATATGAAGTCAGAGAGTCTAAAAATAGGGCTGCAGCAGATTCTGTGGGAGAAATGCTACTATTCAGTAGAAGAATTCATAGAGGATAACATGATAATTTAAGCAAGGGGTAATTAATTGTTAGTCTTTTACTGTAAGTGTAACAAAATTATATTATTATTATGATACTATTTAATAAAACTAGTTGTTGTAATTAATTGTTAGTTTTTTATTGTATGTGTATTTTTATATTGTATTATTGTTATGGTACCATTTGTTAAAATCAGGTGCAATATGTACCTGGTAAAACTTTACGAAAATTTTGATGTGTCTCCTGTACCTGAATGAGATGATTTAGATGGTATACATTATGAGACTAATAAACCACAATTCACAATGCTTTTGTGTATGGGTGGCCAGGTGGTCATAGTAAATACATTTCCAAGTTGACTTTGTTTTACAGGATGATCAGTTGTTCCATAGTTATGTGGCACCAGCATGTACTAGTTAGCCATTAAACCTCGTTGTTACACACACGGTCAACTTCACATAATTTTCCACAACTTAGACAAAAATTTATTGCTTTTGTGTGTTGTCATCAGTCTAGATTGACTTTAATTTGGCATCTGCAGGCTTCTCAAAAATGCGCCAATTGGGATTATCATATCAACAGCCCTCTAGCATCCTGTAGTCTATCCTTTGACAAACATTTGTTCAGTGGAAGAACATTTTACCAGATAATTAACCATTCTTGTACAAACATTTTACCAGTCAGTCAGTCTCAACAGTCAGTTCTGAAATTCTTGAAGAGAAATCTCAAGTCATGTACTAACTATATTTCATTAATTAATTTAATTCAATGAAATTTCCAAAATAATATACGTTGTGGGTACTGTCATGATAGGACTTCTTTGGGACTATCATTTATAAAAAGTTAATCAATATGTATTATAAAAGTAAGTGTATAATATGCATGCCACTGAAACTCAGAAATGAGTCCCAGTATGATCAAGGGAGTTATGTAGTGTGGTAGCCCTCTGTCCCCTATCCATGAAAGTTCCCATTTTTACCTGAAGGTCACACTTTTGAAGATATGAGGCTGCAAAATTTCACCCTCTAGGAATTTCTAGAACATTCCATAACATTCAAGACTATTTCAGAACATTCCAGGACATTGAACAGCATTCCACAACATTCCAGAATGTTCCACAATGATTCCAAAAGTTCCTGAAAGTTCAGGAATAGTCTTGGAACATGTGTGTAGATTTCAGAGTGTTTGGGAACACCTCAGAACATCGCAGATCATTGCAGAACATTCCACAACACTCTTGAACATTGTAAAATGTCCTGGAACATTGTGTACTATTTGAAACCTTTTTAGTATGTTCTGGAATTTGGTAGGAGTATATAATGCAAAATGTCAGTTTCTTATCAGTGGTAAAGGAAGGAACCAAAAAAGTAGTGCAGTGGGTGACTAAAACAAACACTGAAGTGTAAGTAGTGAAAGTGATACAGTGACTGACTAAATCAAAAATAAAGTGTAAAAATTGTGTAAAGTGTATGTAGTGAATTTGTTAATAAAAAGTTGATTTGATTTATATTTTAGACAAAGCCTAGGTGTAAAGAAGAAACTACTTCAATATATTGCTCAGAGTAGACCACCCCTCAGTGACAATCAAAAGGAAATGTATAATGTTATCATGGACCTGACTGACAGCAACACTGGCAGAATTATGTACTTGGATGCACCAGGTGGCGCTGGGAAAACATGTTGCTGGCGGAGATATGTGTTAAGCAACTTCTTGCACTTCCACTGGCATCATCCAGCATTGCAGCCACACATATGGAAAGAGAATGAACTGCCTATTGTGCTCTTCAACTAATGTTGAATATAACCAAACAACAATTCCCGGTATGTAAAATCTCCAAGAGCATGTGGATGGGGTGAACTTCTACCAAAGCAAGCTAAAATTATTTTCTAGAACAAATGCACAGTGGCACTTAAAAAATCACTCAAATCCATGGACAGAACATTACCAAGACTTACGAGGAACCTCTCACAAGATTTTTGAGAAATGCTTCCAGTTATCCCCAAATCAACACTAGTAAATGAGATCAATGCTCGCTTAAAAAAAAATCACATCTCTTGCTACACATACAAATACTGCAACCAACAAAAAATTGGAGAGTGGAACTATCGAGAGATGAAACAACACTACACTTTGCTCATCAACTTTTACAAATAAGTGAAGGCACATATCCTACTGACCAGATGAGCGGTCTCATTAAACTCAACAGTGATTTCTGCAATATAATGACTGCTGAAAGTGAACTCATTGACCAAATCTATCCAAACATTGTTCACAAGTATATAATTTTGGACTGGCTATTTGAAAGTGCAATTTTGGCAACTAAAAATAATATTGTTGACAATATCAGCTTTAATATTCAAATGAAAATTCCCAGTGGAGAGAGAATATACAAATCAGTCGACACAATGGTAAATGTTGAAGAAAGTGTGAACTTCCCTACAGAATTTATAAATGCTTTGCAGGTACCAGGAAACACTGCCTTCGACTTAAAAGTGGCTCTCATACCATACTGCTCAGAAGTCTCAGCTCACCAAAACTATGTAATGAAACAAGGATGATCGTCAAACAGCTATAAAATAATGTCATCAAAGCTGAACATATGACTGGAAAATACAAAGGGTGCACACTATACTTATCCCAAGAATACCACTGATCTCTGCTGAAGTGCCATTCCAATTTAAAAGACTGCAATTTCCAATCAAATTCGCCTACAGTCTTACAATTAACAAAGCATGAGGACAAACTTTAATATATTGCAGCATAACCTCAAAGACTCCTGCTTCTCTTATGGTCAACTGTATGTAGCTTGCTCTTGAGTAGGAAATTCAAAACTTTTATACATATATATACCCCCGATAACTAATTGAAAAATGTTGTTTATGAACAAGTATTGTAAATAGTTACAATATGTTGTAAATAAAAATTTTTTACCTCTTATACTTTAAAGTTTATCCTTTCCTTTCCAGCCACCACACACTCATATAAATTTCCTGAGTGATGTTTCTTGTGTTTCAGATGCAGGTATAATGAAGGAATGGCAGGATGCAAAAGAAGAACGGAGGGAGAAATTATTTGATGAATATAGAGCTAGAAAACACTTACTGGTGAGTAATTTGTTTGCATATGGAATTGAAATCTACAGCAAAACATGTTTTATGTGTAAATCTGTTTCTTTTTAAAATTTATTTTAGTTGAACATGTATTTTTCTTTATGTGGCTCACCCTGAGTTGACTCCACAAAATTAATTTGTGTTGCATCAGAATTCATGTGAAAATTTATTAGTGATCAAGGACTGAGTTGTGAGGAATTGAAAGTATAGAGATAATTCATGCCTCTATGTGTATTGCATAAATATGTTTTTCACTGATTGGTGCACAGTGGAGGTCCATATGCAGAGAAATGTTAAATAAGAATTACTTTCTTTTTGCTGAGCTTAAAATGAGAATCATTTAAGGGAAATGAAAGGAGGGAAATAAAAATTTAGCAAAGAAAAAAAGCAAGGTTAGAGTTTAACATGCTGTTGATCACAAGGTCATTAGTGATCAAACACAAGCTTTGATAGGACAAGAATTAAGATGGAAGTCAGTTGCATCTTTTCCCAAGAACTGATTCTGGAATTAATGCTGTTCAGTTCAGGTAATGCACAGAAAACCTAAATCTGCAAGGCTGGATACAAATTTGAATCCTGCCACTTTGAAATGCAAGTCAGTTCATTAACAACTGTGCCACTTCCATTAGTGAACTACAGGAATGTTACCGCAGAAAAGTGATACTGAACAATATAGAAAAATGATTGTGATGAAAAGCATTGACTGGAGGAAGGCAAAAATGAAGTACTGTGTAACATTGTAGGTGGTGGGTGGGCATAATAAGAAGGAAAAGGAAGAGAATCAAGTTAAAAATCACGAAGGTGTTAGTGGAAGTTATGGCAGTCCAATTAACCCTAATGTGATATTACTAATGTAGCGAAAATCTAAGATGAGTAATACAATGACACTTGCCTTACGTCTTAGTGGAACATTTTCATTGGATATTCTAATACAAGAGCAAACTAAATTGCCCATTAGTTAGTCCTGAATAACTAGATTACCCACTAGTCAGTCTTGTATGAAAAGAAAAAATAGAAGGACTAAAAATATGAAGAAATAACCAAGAAAAAACAACACTCTCACTGTAGCACTCAGTATGTCGAAACAGAAAAAAGTTGTTAAATTGTACAAAATAGGGAAGTCAAAAGGCCAAGATGGCATCCAATACTGGCAAATTACAAATTTTGACTTAAGATTAGAGCAGTGTTTTTACAAGTCTTCACTAACCTTTTGAACGTATGTCAAGTCTAGAGTACTTACAGTGCTGAAGCATGGAACAAAAGGCAATGATCCAAAATATTGTAGGTCTGTAAAATTTTTGTGTTACATCTACAAATTGCTGAAAATCTGATTTTCAATCAAATTATGTCTTTCTTTGATCCTCTAGTAATACTATAGCAAGATGGATTTTGCCCTGGTAAAAGATGGACTAGTTAATCTAACATTGTTACACATGTGGCCTTTGTTGGCCTGTGAGCAGCATATTATGTTGTCACCCAACAACTTCTGCTAGAAAAGTTATGACAATTTGACAAAAGACAGTGTATCAATCAGGGTTACCACTAACCTTGTTCAGATTTGCAGATTTTTTGGAGGCTTCCAAGGGCAATGTAACATTCATAGAATGTAGAAAAACAGTCTGCATCAAGAAAGCATATTGGTAGTCTATTTCAGTATTCAAACAAATCACCAAACAGTATTCTAAGACATAAGAACCTTCTTCTATGACAAACAACTCGCCATAGCTGCATGATGTTTTATAGTGTATGCCTCCTATTTCTTTCTGTTCCTCTTACTTCAGTCTTGTGAACATGCAAATTATTTCTGAAAATACTGGGACTTAAATGCAGGACAACCTGTTTAAATCACCATTTTTAATTAAGAGAAGTAATAGTTATTCAGGTAATACAATTTAATGTGCAGTGCTTCATTCAGTATTCTGAGAGTTAATAAAGATGATTTCAGTGCTAACGTATTAGTTCATCCATGTCCTACATGTTACAAGACTTCTCAAGGCATCAACAGCATTACGAAAGTAATGTACATTGGTTGGGCAGAGAGGTAACGTGAATTGTCCAGATCTGCAGTAATTATTGTTAAACTATTACAAATCTGTCTGCCCAGAAACTCATGCAGGCATAGATGAGAGCATGTTAAGGATGTTTTAGCAGTTTAAAAACTTTAATTGCATGTTAATCTCTTTTAGTTTTTTGTGCACATCTTGATGATTTACCTTTCGTTTCCAATTATGTACAACAACGACAGCGGGGCCACAGTGGCTATTCTCTCTTAGTGCTGACTTCATCTTCGAAGAGGTCCATTTGAAAATGCAAGTCCTTGTCACATTGGGAGAAGGGAATTAGGATGGAGCTTCATAGTTGAATGAAAACTTGCAACATTTGTGTATTGTATCTTTCACTTAACACACTACTGAGGCAGCCTAATCACATGCGTCTTTGTCGCACCAGCTCATAACACCATCAGACACTGAGTTCGGTAAAAAGAGACAAATGAGGTTTACCCTTCTACTATCTTACTTAGATAATCTAATCACACCTTCCTACGATATCCTTGCCACAGAGGGACAGTGTGAATATTTATTTGTATGTGTAGTTCATCTAAAGAGCCATTCTGCCCCCCACACTCTATACTGTAGCTTAATCCATATAACTTGACATCAATGTACAGTGATGGTACATTACATTATTTACGACTTTTTTTTACTTTAAATTCTTGACCTTTCAGGGTACTGAAACATTTATTCAGAATTGCTAGCTTTCGCAACCGATAGTTGCTTCTTCAGGAAGGAGAGGGAAAGACGAAAGGATGTGGGTTTTAAGGGAGAGGGTAAGGAGTCATTCCAATCCCGGGAGAGGAAAGACTTCCCTTAGGGGAAAAAAAGGACAGATGTACACTCGCACACACACACACACACACACACACACACACACACATATCCATCCGCACATACACAGACCATGTGCGGATGGATATGTGTGTGTGTGTGTGTGTGTGTGTGCGAGTGTACATCTGTCCTTTTTTTCCCCTAAGGGAAGTCTTTCCTCTCCCGGGATTGGAATGACTCCTTACCCTCTCCCTTAAAACCCACATCCTTTCGTCTTTCCCTCTCCTTCCTGAAGAAGCAACCATCGGTTGCGAAAGCTAGCAATTCTGTGTGTGTGTTTGTGTGTTTTGTTCATGTGCCTGTCTGCCGGCGCTTTTCCCGCTTGGTAAGTCTTGGAATCTTTGTTTTTAATATATTTTTCCCATGTGGAAGTTGATGTAAATAAAACAGAAAGAAACTTCCACATGGGAAAAATATATTAAAAACAAAGATTCCAAGACTTACCAAGCGGGAAAGCGCCGGCAGAGAGGCACATGAACAAAACACACACACAGAATTACGAGCTTTCGCAACTGGCAGTTGCTTCGTCAGGAAAGAGGGAAGGAGAGGGAAAAATGAAAGGATGTGGGTTTTAAGGGAGAGGGTAAGGAGTCATTCCAATCCCAGGAGCGGAAAGACTTCCCTTAGGGGAAAAAAAGGACAGGTGTACACTCGCACACACACACACACACACACACACACACATATCCATCCGCACATACACAGACACAAGCAGACATATTTAAAGGCAAAGAGTGTGTGTCTGTGTATGTGCGGATGGATATGTGTGTGTGTGTGTGTGTGTGTGTGTGTGTGTGTGTGTGTGTGTGCGAGTGTACACCTGTCCTTTTTTTCCCCTAAGGGTAGTCTTTCCGCTCCCGAGACTGGAATGACTCCTTACCCTCTCCCTTAAAACCCACATCCTTTCATTTTTCCCTCTCCTTCCCTCTTTCCTGACGAAGCAACTGCCAGTTGCGAAAGCTCGTAATTCTGTGTGTGTGTTTTGTTCATGTGCCTGTCTGCCGGCGCTTTCCCGCTTGGTATATATATATATATATATATATATATATATATATATATATATATATATAAAACAGAAAGAAACTTCCACATGGGAAAAATATATTAAAAATAAAGATTCCAAGACTTACCAAGCGGGAAAGCGCCGGCAGACAGGCACATGAACAAAACACACAAACACACACACAAAATTACGAGCTTTCGCAACTGGCAGTTGCTTCGTCAGGAAGGAAGGAAGGAGAGGGGAAAATGAAAGGGTGTGGGTTTTAAGGGAGAGGGTAAGGAGTCATTCCAATCCCGGGAGCAGAAAGACTTCCCTTAGGGGAAAAAAGAGGACAGGTGTACACTCGCACACACACACACACATATCCATCCGCACATACACACACACATATATATATATATATATATATATATATATATATATATATATATATTGCTTGTGTCTGTGTATGTGCGGATGGATATGTGTGTGTGTGCAAGTGTATACCTGTCCTTTTTTCCCCTTAAGGTAAGTCTTTCCGCTCCTGGGATTGGAATGACTCCTTACCCTCTCCCTTAAAACCCACATCCTTTTGTCTAAGGATGTAGGTTTTAAGGGAGAAGGTAAGGAGTCATTCCAATCCCGGGAGTGGAAAGACTTACCTCAGGAGGAAGAAAGGACAGGTATACACTCGCACACACACACACACACACACACACACACACACACACACACACACACATCCATCCGTACATACACAGACACAAGCCCTAGCATGCATTTTTCATGGGAACACACATGGAATTATGAGTTTTAGACCTTCACAAAAGGTTTGTAGCACATTTGCAATCCTGGAAAACATATAGCTTTATGTTGTGTCATAGTTTTTACATTTAATCATATTTACAATAATGTAGGTATTTACATTTTAGGATATATTGACATGCTGGTTTACACGTTTCTTACTCTTTAGATATACATTTTCATATGGAATTTATGTTTCTTTATATAAATATTATGCAAAAATTCACATAAACACTGTGCAGAAATTATACATGCAGGACAGTTAATATTATGTACATCTCCTGTGAGTTTATGTCACATAATGTCTTTCAGTTTTTACATTTTCATTTTTATCACATTTTACTCATGGGCATTATCCTTTTGAATGATAATTTGTGAAAAATCTTACCTTAACATTACCCAGATTGTCACTTTTTCAGACTCGTTTTCCAATATTGAAAAAATATCTGCTTATAACATTATCAAATGATGTGTACACATTTTGTGTTCATATACCACAACTAATCCGAGTGTCCTTTGTTACACATGTGGAGGAAGGAAAACTTCATAACATGCAATTGTGATAAGCCTACATAACCACACTTAGCTACAACTCTGACAGGTTTACTAGGATGTGTTTACTGGTCTACAGTGTATGTTATGGGCAGGAAGAAGCATTCAGTTTTAATGTAAATTTATTTGTTCTCTGTCTTATAATACATGTTTACAACTGACTGATAAATTCTGGCAGCACTGTAACTTTTTCATACACACAATCGCATCATCACACTCGCACATACTTTTATATGTAAAATTATTTATTTTTGGTATGGCCCTTATGCTTTGGTGCAAAACACAAAAATACGGTGATCTCTATTTTACCAAGGATGTGACTCTGCATCGTTTGCTGCAAGGACACTTAAATACTAGCTTAAAACTAAGTGAATAGTTGGTTGTTGGATGCTAATGCATCACACTTTCAGTATTCATATATTCAATTTCTGTCAGTACACAGTTCATTCTTAATCAATTTTCTCATGAGTTGTAAGGGCGCGCACACACACACACACACACACACACACACACACACATATCCATCCATCCATACATACATGCATCCATATGTATGGATGGATATGTGTGTGTGTGTGTGTGTGTGTGTGTGTGTGTGTGTGTGTGTTCCTTAGTTTAGTTCACCCTAATTTATTAATCTTATTTTATTTCTGTAGTGTAGACATTTTATTTCTTTACTAGTAAACTCAGAAGGACTCATAAGGTTTCTCAAAGTGTAGATTGTGTCGACTGCCAGTGATCAGTCAGATTATGCTGTGCTGTCCCCATGTGTGGAGGCTATTAATGTTCAATATTAAATGTAGCACCTATGTGTGTGCAGTATGTTCTCACTGCATTTTACTACTTACATATGCTGTATCAGTACAGTGTCAAATTAAACAATTTATCACACTTGGTGAGGGTAATTTTACTGAGCTCTCTGGCCTATAAACATACAATAAGGATCTTAGATAAGTAAAATTTACAACCTAATGCGGGGACACACATGAAATTGGCAAGAAATGAAATCTTTCCTTAACATTAAACATCAATTGTAATAAGTATATTCAAGAGTACAGTAAGTCATCTCTTATATATGCTTATATACATTCTTCCAAGCCATGCTTGATCAATGTCAAATTCTGTTCAGAGCACAAACTAATGTAAAGCTTCTAACGTTTTGACATCTTAAAGTGTGAGTGTAGACCTGGGTTATATCGGCTTATTCCCGCAAACCACCTTCCACTTCTTTACGAGATGACTTACTTGGTATTTGCAGCCACTCTTCTTTACTGAATAGCTGGCTTCTGGAAACTCCCTTGACTTCTTCTCCTTCAAATAATGCTAGGTACAGGTAAATTCTTTCTACTTATGAAATAGGTAGACATACAAACTTTACTTTTTGTCAACTAACGATGTATTTGACCTCCATACACAATAAAAATCTCTCTCATACAGTCAGACATTAGAAACAAATAGAGTTACAGTTAAAAGAAAGTTGGCTCAGATACCCTGACATTTCGTAACATGAATCATAAAAAAGGTCTTGCCTCTAACAAGGTTGTGTCAAGAGTTTTCAAGAATGCTTTCTCAACTGTCCTTGTTTTAATAACAGTAGTCAATGACAGAATAAGTACAGAGCTACATACAGGGTGTTTCAAAAATGACCGGTATATTTGAAACGGCAATACAAACTAAACGAGCAGCGATAGAAATACACCGTTTGTTGCAATATGCTTGGGACAACAGTACAGTTTCAGGCAGACAAACTTTCGAAATTACAGTAGTTACAATTGTGAACAACAGATGGCGCTGCGGTCTGGGAAACTCTATAGTACGATATTTTCCACATATCCACCATGCGTAGCAATAATATGGTGTAGTCTCTGAATGAAATTACCCGAAACCTTTGACAACGTGTTTGGCGGAATGGCTTCACATGCAGATGAGATGTACTGCTTCAGCTGTTCAATTGTTTCTGGATTCTGGCGGTACACCTGGTCTTTCAAGTGTCCCCACAGAAAGAAGTCACAGGGGTTCATGTCTGGCGAATAGGGAGGCCAATCCACACCGCCTCCTGTATGTTTCGGATAGCCCAAAGCAATCACACGATCGTCGAAATATTCATTCAGGAATTAAAGACGTCGGCCATGCGATGTGGTGGGGCACCATCTTGCATAAACCACGAGGTGCTCGCAGTGTCGTCTAAGGCAGTTTGTACCGCCACAAATTCACAAAGAATGTCCAGATAGCGTGATGCAGTAATCGTTTCGGATCTGAAAAATGGGCCAATGATTCCTTTGGAAGAAATGGCGGCCCAGACCAGTACTTTTTGAGGATGCAGGGACGATGGGACTGGAACATGGGGCTTTTCGGTTCCCCATATGCGCCAGTTCTGTTTATTGACAAAGCCGTCCAGGTAAAAATAAGCTTTGTCAGTAAACCAAATGCTGCCCACATGCATATCGCCGTCATCAATCCTGCGCACTATATCGTTAGCGAATGTCTCTCGTGCAGCAATGGTAGCGGCGCTGAGGGGTTGCAGCGTTTGAATTTTGTATGGATAGAGGTGTAAACTCTGGCGCATGAGACGATATGTGGATGTTGGCTTCATTTGGACCGCACCTGCAACACGGCGAACGGAAACCCAAGGCCGCTGTTGGATCACCTGCTGCACTAGCTGCGCGTTGCCCTCTGTGGTTCCCGTATGCGGTCGCCGTACCTGTCCAGCACGTTCATCCGTCACGTTCCCAGTGCGTTGAAATTTTTCAAACAGATCCTTTATTGTATCGCTTTTCGGTCCTTTGGTTACATTAAACCACCGTTGAAAACTTCGTCTTATTGCAACAACACTGTGTTCTAGGTGGTGGAATTCCAACACCAGAAAAATCCTCTGTTCTAAGGAATAAACCATGTTGTCCACAGCACACTTGCACGTTGTGAACAGCACAAGCTTACAGCAGAAAGACGATGTACAGAATGGCGCACCCACAGAGTGCGTTGTCTTCTGTATCTTTCACATCACTTGCAGCGCCATCTGTTGTTGAAAATTGTAACTACTGTAATTTCGAAAGTTTATCCGCCTGAAAATGTACTGTTGTCCCAAGCATATTGCAACAAACGGTGTATTTCTATCGCTGCTCGTTTAATTTTTATTGCCGTTTCAAATATACCGGTCATTTTTGAAACACCCTGTCTATACTCCATGGTTCCTCCTTACACACACACTGAGACATTTGCCCGACAGCTTTTGGATGAGTAATTCCTGACGAAAACAGCAGTTGCCACTTTCAGTTCAACTTACCATATTTTCTCAATTTTGGTTGGATCCTGTGGAATGCTTGTTGTCCTGCCTTTTCTTCTATGCTAACCAGTGCCTACTGTATTTTCTCCTCATGTGATATTTACTTCACTGGGTGGAGGTTTTTCCCAGTCATCTACTTGTCTTTTCTCAAACAACAATTTTGTAGTGTAAAACTCATTGAGCTATGTGGCAGATTGTTAACAACTTGTTGGAATGGATTAATGTATTTGATCCATCCTGTGTGAGGGGTGTAAGTCCTGATAAATCTGTTAAGTTCCTTAAATGTCCTTCCCATTGTCTTGATTATGGGTGAAACCTGGATACATATATATGTTTAATGTTGCAAGTGTTTGTGAACTCTTTCCATGGGTGCCTATGAAGTATGACATGTTGCTCATCATCAGTATTTCCAGCTTGCCTACTCTGGGTAAATGATCCATTGCAAGTCTTCTGATGATAATGATGCTTGCAGTCACTGATCACACAGCATACAATTTGACATACTTGGAGAAAATGTCATATCGTGCAAAAACATATCATACATCTTTTTTCCCTTGCGGATACAGCCCATCTGAATCCAAGGACACACCTCCAAGGGTCTTTAGGCAATATTGGGTGTAGCTCATTTAGTTCTGACTTATTTGTATGCTTGGCCTTCTGACTCTCAACACATTTCCATACTATGTGGAGATATTTTTGTCTTAAATTTGGACAGTAACAGTAACTGTTTATCTTACTAAGCCATTTGTAGACACCCTAGTGGCCCCAAACATTGTGATTGTGTAATATAATGTCATTAACGTGATCCTGTGGTAAACAAATACACCACTGGCTCTGCTCTGGGTTGATGTCAGTGAAGTAGTACACCTTGATAAACCATAAAAAAATTTTCAATGTGTCATCATTGATCTGAAGCAGTTTTAGCTTTAGCTTTTGCCATCTGGGATCTTTCTGCAGTAGTTACTCCATGCTTTTACACATCATAACGTAGTATGGCTGTTCCATTTTATCTTTCAACAACAAAACCCTTATTTCTGAATTGTTCTCCATGAATTCCAGGAATTCATCTAAACCTTGTGGAAGCCTCAACAAGGCATCATTAGTTATATTTTGATTATCTTTCATATACACAATCTCAAAATCAGATTCCTGTAAATACAATCACCACCTATTTATCCTCCAGTGCAAGAGTTTGCAAGTGAGAAGGAAGAACTAAGACTGATGATTGCAATACACCTTGGTATGCTTTCCCTGCAAGTAATATTTGAACTTTTTAATAACCATATTACCATGAGAGCTTTAAATTTTGTCACATAATATGCTTGTTCAGCTTCAGATAGGGTCCTGCTAACAAAACTAATTATGTTGGGGGAAAGTGCTGATTTGGTATAAACAAGCACGAAGCTCTTGGGAGGATGCACCTGTACATGGCTGGGTCATTTCAGGATGATATAAGATGTTGACATCCAAAAGAATTTTTTTGATGTTGTCAAAATCAGTTTGGAATTGCTTGGTGGTTCTTCAGTAGAAGGTTCAGTAGAACATCACTATTTAAAAGCTAGTGTAGTACAAATTATCCGAAGAAAGATGCTAATCCAAGATATCCCTTCTACTGTTCTTGGTTTTGAGGCACAGGATGGTGTCTGATAGCATCGAGCTTCTTATGGTCTGGAAGTATGCCTTGAGGTGACATTATTTGTCCAAGGATTTTAACCCTTTCCTTAATGAAGTGTGTCTCCATTAGTCTGACTTGACATCTGAAAGCCTTTACAAGAGCCTTAAGTGTTCTGACCACATGGGGGGTAGCAATAAGTAAACCATCTTCATACACGGTGAATCTACTTAACAATACAGGTCCTAATGATTCAATCTAAAGCAGAAATAAATACACCTACACTGATGTTTAAAGTGAAAGGGAGTACATGGAACATATTGCTTCTGCCTCCACATACAAGGGCAGTGTACTTTTGGCTGTCTTCATGTAGTGCAATTTGCCAGTAAGGACCTCAGAGATCTGTTATGGTCGGGTATTTAACATTATGGAATTTTAGGGGTTGTTATTCTAGATTGTCAGGCTGAGTCCTGGCAGTCACAATAATGTAATATATTTCTCGTGTTGAGAATGAGGCAGACCCTACCATCTGATTTGCTAACAGCCTAAATGGGGTAGGAAGATAAGGATAGTCACATTACTTCCCAGAAGCATTCTACTGATCTTGTTCCTCACAGCCTCCTCCTTGGCCCATGGGATAGGGTAAGATGAAAAGCACAAGGTTTCTTGTGGATACACCTCCATTTTGTATTTCATCCTTTACTTCCTCTTCCTGTGATTGCTCTGTTCCCCGTGTGTTTACAGATGTGACAGCAGAATAGAAGAATTGTATTTGAACGTCATCAGTGTTTTCTGGTTTGCTTTCTCTGTCATTTGACTTCACTGGGTCTGCTGAATATTGTTGGTCATTCATAACGAAATGACACTTCCCCTTACCAATCTCAGTTTGTGCTTGGTATGTCCTAAAGGTGTCCCTGATGATGAGGTAGTTTACTACTAGCTTTTCAATCACAAGAAAGATGCATTGTAAAGAGAATCTATCAGTCTGAATAAGAATCTATGCCTGAAATTTTATTCCTTTAGACTTACCTCAAACAGCTGTATGGATTTTACTGTTTTGGACTGGAAGCATCAGTATGTGCCTTCATCTTTGTAATTGGTCAAACAGACCCTGTGAAATTATGTTCATTGTAGCTCCAGTGTCCAGTACTATGGGTACCCTTAAACCAAGTATTTGTGCACTGGTTACTGTCTTTACTGTGTCTTCATTTTCATCTATACAATTGCTATTGTCTTCCTGACCCAGATCATCTGTCATATTACCACAGTTGTCATACCTAAGAAAACAGCTTTTAACTAGTTCCATGCCCACTCATATGTTACTGGTCATTGAACGGGGCCTCTCAAGACCAGTTCAAGTTTACCAAATTACCCTGAGCTCTGACTTCCTCGTTAGGGGAACCTCAACTATGGGCATATTATGTGTCTGGTTTTTCCAGTTAGTATCTTGTGTGGCTCTCGATTCAAAATTTCGTTGCCCCTGGCCATCATTCTAAACACAATTTTGTTTATACTGATTATAGTCAGGCATCAGTGGGCAATTTTGTATACTGGTTGCAGTGTGCCATTGCCCTTGGTCGGCAGCACATTGTGCATTTTCTGACTAGAACCTATCTGGCCATTAAATCCTGACTGACTGAAATTCTGGCCTTGGTTGTTTTTGTATCATCACTTGAATTTTTGTCCCTTTCTGTTACCAAATTTGTTCCTGTTGCTATTGCTGTGAGGGAGATATGGCTGCCAATCATATTGGTTGTTATTGCCATTCCCACCATGTTGTTCATTAGTTCTTGTGTGGTCTGTCTATGCTCTGTGACTTTGTGGTAGTGCATATCTTTGTAGATAAGATAAATGGAATCAAGAACAGAGAGTAAATTCTCTATTTCATGCTCAGCAATGGTAATTAATTTCTCATGTATGTTAGCTGGTAGTTGGCTTTTCAACATTTCTAGGACATCTATGAGTGTTATCGGGTTTGTCCAGTAACAGATTTTATGTAGATATTTCTCAAAGTATCTTCTGAGCCCTCTGAGTTTACTGCTCAATAGCACTGGGTTTAACATTTCGTGTCTCAAACTCTTTTGTACTGTGATGGACCAGAGCTTTTCTAGGAATGCCCTTTCAAACAGTTCATATATATGACATTTTTATGCCATCTCATTGGTCCACAGCAAGACATCACCCTGTGTATAACCTACCACAAAGCATATCTTCTGCACTTCAGTCCAATTCCTTGACAGAATGTTCCAGAAGGCTCTTATGAACATGACTGGTTCTGTTCGCTTACCTTCAGAAGAAAAAGATAGGAAGCTGTGTTGTTGTAACAAGCCCTCACATGTGAGCAAAGTAGAAAGGCATGCAGTATTGTCCATTGATGGCGTGGCAGTGTTTTGATATATTGTATCATATTCCAAATACCTCTGCATGACAGGAGCAGAAGTTAGCAGCACCTGCTGCATGTTATGGTTGTGATCTTTTCACCTGACTTGTTATGGTACAAGTGTGGATAGATGTTCAGATTATCTGTCCTGTCTGTTGACACCTGATAAATTGGGGCTGAATGTACCCTTTCCTTTCAAGAGGACAGTGTTATTCCATTATTTTTCCTCCACTGCTTTCAACTTCTGATCTATTTCAGCTCTTAGTTCTGCCTTCTGTGCCTTCATTGCTTCTTTGATCACATCTGCATAACTCTTGTGTTCTGACTATCTTCTGCACCAGGGTACTGCCTTGATCTAGGACACTAATGCCAGCTCTATGCTTTACTTCCTTAATATCTTTATTTATCCTTTCTTGCTCCTTTCTCGTGAACTGAGTATTTAAACTTATGCTACTTAGTTGCAATGACAGGTCCTGCACCTGTTGAGGTAGACCTTTGTACTCTGTTTACAACCCATCAAATGTACCTGCGCGTTTATTTATGTTCTGGCACAATTGTGTCTGCTCCTGCTACATTTTTGTCAGACCCACAGATAACGTCTTCACCTTTTTTGTGAATTGTATTTGTGTCTTGCCTGCTAATGACACTTTTTGGCTTAAATTGTTTGTGTCTTGTGGCAAATGAGTGAGCAGTTGTGTTTTAGATCTTTACCCATACTTACAGGTTTATCTGATAATTCATTTGAAAAGTCAGCACACAAATCTTTTGCCAAGTCATTGAGTTGTTGTGTGTCAGTTTTGAAAGCATCAAGAGTTTGCTTTTGCTGTTCAAGTAACTTCTTTTGTGTATTTCTCTGTTCTTTGGTAAAATCATTACATTTTTCATTTTGTTGTTTTGAAAAGTCATTAAATTTTTCATGGGTACTTTGTTTGACTGTTTCTTTTTGCTCTTCCCTAAACTCACTCTTAAATTCATTAAAGCTTTGTTTAAGTAACTGTTGTAATATTTGCATTGCAATTAAGCTTTCTGGTGTGTGCAGTGCATCCTGTCCAGTCACGTTTGGATTAGACATTAGTGTGATAGGCAAAGAGTAATTTAATAAGTCATGCTGTTATGTGTTACATTTTACCAGGTAAAAAAATACTTCCTGGAGAAAATTGTGAAACTGTCTCATCTACTGTCATCATTGTCATTTTGGATGATAATCTTACTATCACCTGTGTCCATGTTAACTGAAAAATATAATTGGTCATCGTCACTGCAACCAACATTTTCAGTTTCGATTTCATTTGTTGCTGCATCCATTTTGGAGACGTATTGCACATGGCTATCTGGCATTGGACTGGCAACAATGTGCCTGTTGTTTGTATTCATTCTTTGGTACCTTAACAAAATGACAAAATAAATGACTACTATTGAAAATGAAATATTCTATTTGTAATAGAATACCACTATGAAACCTATTCAGTTGGTGCCTCATTAATGTATCAAAATACACTGTCATCATATCTCAATTATATGCCCTCATTTCTCTCACTAAAATTAATTTTCTGCCCAAATGTTTCTGGATTTTATGAGAATGCTTCAGTTTGGGAACTGGACTAGGGAAAGTTTTGGCAGGGACGCTACTAAGTGCAGTAATGCATGCAATGGATCGTAAATTTTCGTACCTTCTCATTGAACTTCTTGCTCCTTCCAGGGTTCTCCAACTGATTATGTTTAATCTTTGTACCTTGTGTGATTTCCATCCTCATTGCGATAACGTTGTATTCCATTCATGAAACAAAGAAAGACAACACCTAGTATAATAGAAAATTTACAAAATTATATAATTGTTTTAAATTATTATAAACATGACAACTATTTCTCCTGATAGTGATATCCTAATAGAGATTGCCAGATGTAGTGGTTTGGCAAGAAAGGTAGTATGAATTATCCTGATCTGCAGTAATTATCCTTAAGCCACCCCAAACGTGTCTGCCCAGAAACACCCGCATGCATAGATGTGTGTTTGTTAAGAACATTGTGGCAGTTTAAAAACATTCAACAAGTGTTAATCTCTTTTAACTTTTGGTGTGTGGCATGGTAATTTACCTTTTGTTCCCAGTAATGTGCAATAATGCCAGTGTGACTACGGTGGCTATTCTCTCTTCATGTTGACTTCATCTCCGAAGAGGTCCATTTAAAAATGCAGGTCAAATCAGGGGAAGGAAATTAGGATGTAGCTTGGCAGTAGAATGAAAACTTGCAATTTTTGCATATTATAATCCTTACTTAATACAATACTGATGCAGTATTATCACATACATCTTTATTGCACCAGCTCATAAGACTGACAGACACCAGGATCGATGAAAAAAAACAAATGAGGTACATAAATAAATTGATAGTGTACTCTTTCACTATCTTACTCAGATAGTCATACCTCTATACAATATCTTTGCCACACAGGAACAGTGTGAATATTTATTTACATGTGTAGGTCATTTAAAGAGTGTAAACAACTGTTACTCTATTAATCTCTGTTGTGTAGTTCTGCCTTTTTTATTATACTTGCACAAGATCTTACTTATGTCAAGAGAATTTTAAACATTACATACCCCACTGACAGGACAGAAATCAGACCCTACCACTGTATTTGTTACAAGATCTTCAACTCAGATCCATCATGTTTCCTTCCCTGTCCTCACTTGTAGCTGAGCATGGGATGTCATGAATTTTAAGCTGATTTCAACACGTTTTGTCAGGTGCTGTAAAAACGTCCTATCCTAGAAAACCAACAGTGAAGCAGCCTCCAAAATTCTCTTATATAGCAGCTAAGGTTGGCTTTGACAGTTGCTGAATTCTACTGGGTGGCATCTGCCACTTTTACAACTCAGTCATGGTGCAGAGAGCCATGGCAGCTTACACAGGTGTTTCATGTTTGAGGACTCAACAAGACACAAATCATTTGACTTGTATGAAATGCTCCCACTATTATTTATGTAAATTGGTGGCTGCTGAGACATTCTATTGGTGCTGCAAAAAGAAAGAAAGGAAGAAGAAGAAGAGAAAGAAGTTTACCAACTTTGTTCAGTAGCATCAATTGTATTAGGCTGTCATCAATAATTCATATACTTCATAATATACTGTATAAAACAAAGTGTATAAGGAAACAGAAATAAAAATTTGTTTCAATGGTGCTCTTCTTATGCACTGTAGGAGTTTATATATCACATTTTTGGAGAATGTGATAGGAGATGAGAGAGGAGAGAGAGAGAGAGAGAGGCGGTTGCTTTGGCCATATTTTTTTCACACATGCATGAGAAATAAAACATAACAGCAACTCTGAAAATCTCTCTTGCACACCCAAATCCACCCATGCATGTGCACATATTGACTGCACACTTCTTCACTACTCATAGGCTGACATTAGCGCCATTTGTGTGTAAAATAATGAAGTGTGGATCAACAAGGAGCAGTATTGAAAACCCATTCATTGCTCCTTCTTGTTGGCAAATAAATCCATCCCTCTTGAGTTGACATTTTCAATTTTACACATGAATGGCTTTCCACAGGATACCATCCCTAAGGCACTCAGTCACTTTTCTGTCATTGTGTTTTGTAGAAATGTTTTAATTTTCTTGAGCAATGAAAAACAATTCTCAGCTTCTGATGAGATATGCATTATGTTAGCAGTTTAAAAACTTTAACAGTGTCTTCTAAAGTTTTGTAGAACCCATCCTATACATTCAGCAAAAGAAACTGAATTGCGGCAGAAATGAGCTTAGCTCAAAACTAGTCATCAAATAATAAAAAAATAATAATATTGCAACTGTAATGGTTTTCTGCAGCTTCTTGTGCATTTTGATTAACCAGAATATCTGTTGATACCAAATCTTCCAGAATGCTGGAAGTATATAACTGTACTTGTCTACCTGTTTATTTTGGCAATTAATTTTTTGCATATACTGGGAATCTTAATTTCTGTTTTGCCTAGAAATGAAAGACTCAGAACATTATGCAAGTTTTACTTTAATGTTACATGTGCATTCTTTTTAGATCATATACATTATGTTCAATATCTGTTATTCTGGTCTTACAGCAATGAACATTTCACCTAAATAACAGGCAAGGAAAATAGAAAACAATACCACAGCCACAAATCCATTTGTTAGCATCAATTTCACATGTCTGCAACATAAAAATTGTTTCAAATTTATTAAGTGATTTTTACAGTCTTTTTAAAGCTGATTTTGGGAAAAATAATGAAAAAATTCCATCACGTACAGTTATTTCACAAACTGCTGATCTAGTTTTAGGTTTTTTCAATATTTCGGCACTCTAGTGAGTTTGAATTTTGGTTTTTAGGATCTCCATAAACTGTTATATAGCCATTTTTATACTAGATATATGTGAAATAAAGAGTAATTAGCAGAAACCAGCAGTATTTTCATGTCAGTTCGTGTCTGTCATGCTGCCCCTTCGCCTGCCATCACCAAGCAGTGAGCTTCTGCTATTGTCCTTCAATTCATGGTACCTCTTCAATCTGTGCTGTTCACATGTTGTTGTTCCTAGTGCTTTAAACTAGTGACTGTTTTCTTGTGTTGTGAAGTTGTTTTATGCAAAAGGACAGTGGCTGCCAGATGATGTATAAACATGTCAGATTGCTTCTGCTACATTTGTAGTAACTATACTGTTAAAAAGCAGCAAAGATTTTGTTGAAAAAGTATATTTTGCCTATTTTGGTATAAAGTTAGGCGATCAAGATAAGCCTTGGACCCCACACAAAGTTTGCTCAGTATGTGTTGAAGAACAGAGGATTGGTTTCAATGTAAAAGTCAGTCCTTACATTTTGGAATACCAATGGTTTGGAGGGAGCCCAAAAATCATAGTGATGATGACTTCAATTTTTGATTTTGCAACATACAAGGTTTCAATTTGAAAAATAAAAATGATGTTTCTTATCCTAACATTCAATCAGTCATTTGCCCTGTTCCTCATGGACCTCAAGTACCAATACCCTCTCCTCCAGATTCTTTGGATGATATAGATGATCACAAGCCATTGCCTCAGCAAGGTGATAGTGGAGAAGACAGGGATTGCTACGATCCTGGCACAACTGATCCCATTACATTCTCACAATCCGAACTGAACGATTTAGTTAGAGACCTAGGCCTTTCTAAAGAAACAGCAGAGGTTTTAGGATCTAGATTGAAAGATAAACATATGTTGGCTCCATTTTTCTTGGTTCTGATTGAGGGAAAATGAGTTTGTATCTTTCTTCTCTCTAGAAGGTGACCTGGTATTTTGCAGTGATGTTTCTGGACTTATGACATGTTCCAAAATAGAATATGCTCCTGATGAGTGGAGACTTTTTATTGATTCTTCAAAAAGAAGGCTTCTACACAATGGCATTAAGTATGCTTCTATACCGGTTGGACACTCGGTTAACTTAAAAGAATGTTACAAAAACATTGAAGTGGTTTTAAACAAACTGCTATACAGACAAAAACTGTACACTATGTGGTGATTTAAAAGTGATTTCAATGCTGCATGGTCAACAGAGTGGCTATACAAATTTCCCTTGCTTTCTCTGTGAATGGGGCAGTAGAGACAGAAAGCAACACTACGTAACAAAAAGCTTGGTGCTTGAGAAAAACCTTACAGGTATGGATTAAAAATGTTGAGAGGAAAAGCCTTGTGCATCTTAAAAAGGTGTTACTTCCACTACTTCACATTAAGTTGGGGCTGATGAAACAATTTATTAAGTCATTACCAAAATAAAGCGACTGTTTCAGATACCTTTGTGGACAGTTTTCTGGTTTATCTGGGGCAAAGCTAAAGGAAGGAATCTTTGCCAGACCAGATATTAGAAAACTAATGACAGATCCCAACTTTGTGGTCAAAATGGAAACAAAAGAAAAGGCAGCATGGAAATCTTTTAAATTAGTTGTTACCAGTTTCCTAGGAAGCAAATGAGATCCAAACTACAAGACAATTGTCACAGACATGCTTGACAACTTTAAGAAGCTGGGCTGTAACATGAGCATTAAAATTCATTTTCTCCACTCACATCTTGACTAATTCCCTGCAAACCTTCGTGATGTAAGTGAAGAGCAGGGTAAAAGATTCCTCCAAGTCATTCAAGAAATGGAAAGAAGATATCAAGTAAGATGGAACATCAACATCATAGTGGACTACTGCTGGATGATAAAAATAGATGATCCTCAATGAGTCCACAGCTTGAAAAGCAATAAAAGAAGCTTCAACAGAAAGGGAAAGCATTATTATAGGGACTTATGAGCTTAAAGAGAATTGGAAGTGTACTGGAAATGTAGTTTAGGACATGATTTATAAATGAAATAAAATTTTATATTGCTGGAAAAATATAATAAATTGCTTAAATTTTGTTATTATACCCAAAAATACTCACTTTTACTGTGAGAAAACGTGATGTGATAGAAAATAATGCCTCTTCAGTGTTCGTTTCAAAATCTTATGGCATAATTGAATTTAAAACTTTTTTTATTTATAATATAATGTGGAAGTTTCTTTCTATTTTATTTACATCATCATTTTTATTTATAATGATATTTATGTGCATTATTTCAGTTTTAGATTACATTAAGCATCAATTTGCATTCCCCCAATGCATTAGTATTAACTCACAGCAAGACTGTAACACTACATAAATGGATGTTTGTGACTGGAATGTATTCTACCTTTGTCACCAGGGGGCAGAATCATGCCTCTGCAAGTTCAGTACTCTACTGATCTCTAGCAGATGCAATGTTAAGCACTGAGTCAGAGTAATCTTGGTACTAATCCAAGAAATCTTTAGAAACCGACACCCCTAGCCTTTTGCACAATGAAGTTTGGGTCAGTTACACCAAACAATACTCCCATTTTGCAATAGTTCATTTATTCACCTCTTTACACAAGCAAGGCTTACACAGAACTGACATAGCAGCACTGCACAAAGATAATGTGTAGCTTAAAGACAATACTCAGATCGATTCTGGTGTCGACCTCATCATTGCCGCATAACCCCCCCCCATTACGGAGTACTCTTGAGCAACAAGGGGGAGGGGGCGGCTATGGTGTCAGCAGGGGTGTTCCATGGGAGCCAGACCATGGTCAGCTCAACAGCGTCATCAGGGAGCTGTGATGGGCCGGTGGTTTCCAGGTGGAACGGAAGGCCGATGAAAATGTCTCCAAAGAGTGTGGCAAACACACGAAGCATGTCCAGGTCGACGTCGGGCGACAGGGGAACACATTTTACCAGGTGGCAGGGAATGGCGGAGGTTGTGTCATGAGCATTGGATGATGGGAAACACATGACAAACAGTGCATCATTGCAAAGTATTATAGAGATGTTGTGGATTATGTCCAGGGAAACAGGTACAAACACCTTGAGCAAAGGCACATTCAAGATAGGGGTGTGTGAGAAACCTCGACAGGGCGAGGCAGGCGATGGGAGAGAGGTCGAAGGGACTGGCGAAGGGCTCGGCACTGAGGACGTGATCGTAGGTAAGGTCAATGTGTACAGCACTCGACAGAGTGTGTGAGACTGGAGTAGAGGGTGAAGTCTGAGAAGAGCTTGACGATTGGAGCTGGAAGTCACTCGACCAAGTGTGCAAGTCTGACACGGAGGGAGTGGTCGGAGCATCATGTGGCACGACAATGAGTGGTGTGGTCGTGGCCTGAAGGGGGGTAGAAGCAGGCTCGACATGAGCAGACTTGAGTCTGTTGAGAGAGACTGAAACAGCTGAATCTTTCATCTGGATGTCATAGGTGTTGGCTGAGCGCCAGAGAACTCGGTATGGGCCAGTATATGGAGGTTGGATGGGAGCACGGACAGTGTCATCTTGGAGCATGACGTACTCGCAATTGTACAGAGATTTTGGGATGTGAAGCTTAGGGCAGGAATGGCTGGCAGTTGGAGGGATGTGGAGGTTGATGAAGTGGCGTCTGACGTGGTCCACAGAGGAAGGTAAGTCAGACTGAGGGAGAGAAGCGGAAGGGCTCACAAGTTCGCCAGGGAGAACAATGTTCTGGCCATATACGAACTTGGCTGTTGAGCCTTTGACGTCTTCCTTATAGAAGGATGAATGCCGAGTAGCACAAGGAGAAGGGCCTCCATCCATAGAGAATCATGGTATCGAAGAGCTGCCTTGGAAGTGTGGTGCCACTGCTCAACTAGCCCGTTACCGGGGTGGGCTAAATTATGCAGTGCATTGAAGACAGCTCGACGGAGCATGGTTGGGATGAGGGGGCGTAACGTGCCCGTACTGTTGTCACACCAGATCTCACCAGAAATGCCAGGGAAGGTGGTGGGGACGAAGTGTAGTGAAGAGGTATGGTCTGAAATCAGGTTTTGCGTGTCCTCGTTGGGTTGGAGGTTAGGCAGTTCAGAGAGGTCTAACAGTGAATGAACGGTGTCGACTCGTGAAAGGAAATCAGCAACTATTTTGTCAGCAGCCTTTATGTATCTGACATCGGTGGTGAACTGAGATATGAAGTCCATCTACCTGAAGTGGTGAGGAGGCAGGTCAGCTGGCGGGTTTGTAATGGCTGCAGCCAAGAGTTTGTGGTCTATTAAAACATAGAAAGGGTATCCTTTAATGTCAGTCTTAAAATGCTTGATCGCTTCGGAGACTGCGAGCAACTCCCTGTCAAACGCGTAATATTTCGTTTGTGCATTAGTGAGCTTGTGCGAGAAGAATTGCAGAGGCGAAGTTTGGCCATCGACAGTATGGCTAAGGACAGCGATGGCAGTATCGCTCACATCTGTGGTGATGAAAAGCTGCACATTGGGATGAGGATGCACGATGGTGCAGGCCTTGGAAAGAAGATTTTTGAGGGCAGTGAAAGAGGCAGTCACAACAGGGGTCCGTGGAACGGGCCGAGATCCAGAAGTCTTGATGCCTGCCAAGGTGTCCGTCAGTGGAGCCTGAATCTCTGCAGCCTGAAGTAGATGTTGGCGATAATAATTATCCATCTCCAGAAAGCGCCAGAGCTCTTAGAATGACGAAGGTCTAGGTATGTTTAGTATTGTTTGTACTTTCTCAGGGGGCGGTGAAATGCCATTGGCAGAGACCTGAAACCAAGAAAATTGTCATCTGGTTGATGTAGCTGCAATTTGTCCTGGTTGGTCTCAATGCCTGCTGCCGCGAGAGTCTGCATAACAGTTTGCACATGTCGAATGTTGTCCTTGATGGAGGAGCTGAACACAAGAATGTCATCAAGATATGCAAAGCAGAATTTTAGTTCGAATAGCACTTCATTGATGAAGCGTTGCCAGGTCTGGGTTGCGTTTTTCAGACCGAAGGGCATGAATCGAAACTGAAATAACCCAATTGTGGTGGTGATTGCTGTCTTCTTGATGTCTTCAGGAGCCATGGGGATCTGGTGGTAGGCCCGTTTGCAATCAGTGACAGAGAACGTGGTCGCACCGGCGAGGGAACTGGTAAAGTCTGCAATGTTGGGTATGGGGTAGGTGTCCATAATTGTTCATGCGTTTAGTCGACAGTAGTCTCCACACATGCGCCAGGACCCGTCTTTCTAGAATGTCATATGAATGGGCATAGAACAGCTACTGGCAGAGGGTTCAATGACGTCGGAGCTTAGTAGTTCATAAATCTGTTTTTTAAGGTCAGAGAGGCACTTGGGACAAAGTTGACGTGGTTTACTGAAGATCAGGGGGCCTGGCGTGAGGCGAAGCTTGTGAACCATGCCATTGGTGACGATGGAAATGTTGCCAGCGGCACGGGAGGCAGTTTGTTTACAATGTGTAGCAGGCGAGACGTGGTGGTGGTGATTGGAGTCACTCAGCGGATCCGATGGGAGTTAACGTGCCAAGATGGCCGTTGGCCCGAAGCAGTGGCACCGTGGTCAGGTGAGCTCAATAGAGCTTGTGAAGCGTTAGTGAGTCCATTGTCCGAGGGCGCGGCCTGTGTTAGTATGGTCGCGGGCGAAGCTCTAGGTGTGAGTGCACTGTTTGTGTTGTCAGTGGTGGTTGGACAGTTGCGCACAGGAGCCGAAGTTGCATAGTTTGAGGTGCTGTCCATGAGGGGAGGGGTAGGAGCTGTCAGTTCGGGAACACATGACGCTCGTCGCACATGCACACTAGTGTCTGGCCGAGTGTCAAATGCTGCCATGTTAGAGGGGTGTGGTGCTGTGGAACTGTCAGTACACGTTTGGTAGACTTGATAGCACAGTTGTGAGGGGTAGTGGGAGGTAAGCACATTGATTGCTGGGACTGGAAGCAGATTCGGTGCAATTACTGACCTTGCTTTGTCCTTGCTGCAGTGTCTGTAACTCCTTTGCTGCATCGGAGAGCTGGAGCTGAGTTTCATGGAGCTGCAGGGAGAGCATGAAGTTTTCCTTGCATAGGCGAGCGACGTTTTCAAGCTCGACAAGGCACTTATGGGTGGTTTCTTGTAACGTCGTCGACAGAAATGAGCATGTATGGATGAGATGAGTCCGGATCAATTTATCTGTGTGGGTTTGCTTGACAGAGCACAGGGGAAGTGAGCCTTGGACAGGTGATGAAACATGGTGTTTTACACTAGGTCCGGTGAAAGTTTGTGGTGTCGCAAGAAGTCAGTGCCTAGTATAGCTTTGTCAAGTTCACACACTAAAAAGGTGCACTTGAGTTAGCAGTTTGTGGAGAGTGAGACGATGTGTGAAGTTGAACCCGAGCATTGTAGATTAATTGAATTCACGGCTTGCAGTGAAGTATGATGAGAGCAGATGTTCAACGACGCTAAGGACGTGGGCAACAGGGAAACATCGGCGCCTGTGTCCACTAGGAAAAGATATCTCAAAGAAATGTCTTTAATGTAAAGTCGTCCACAACTATCAGTCGTCCCCAGACAGAATGTATCACTTGGGGGGGAGGAGGGGGGAAATGTCATGTTGTGTGCAGGAGGCATTTGGGAAGTAGCAGGGTGGTCTGCAGTTCCCGTGCCACCTCACCAAACCATGTGTGGAAGTAACAGTATGGGTGGTGCGGTTGTATTTCCTGCAGAACGTTCGTTGCCAGTGGCCTGAACCTGAGACTTGTCAGGTAAGCAGTGGCTAGCAAAATAGAGCAGTGATGCATCGTGTAGCTTGTCAGAAATTGTCACTGTTTGCTCGACAGGTTCGGGAGGCCTCTGAGCCTGAGCAAAGCGGATATGAGGAGATAGTTTATCTGACCAGATGGCGAGGAGAGCTGTGTCAGAGAGTAGATCAGCTCTGACCAGGGCGCATAGCCATCTACAGAGTTGGGAGGGTTTGTTGTTGCCTAGTTGCTTGACATGGAGCACTTGCCGTATTGCTGCCTCAGTTGAGCGAGCAAACCGATGTAGAACTGTCTCTTTGGCTAGAGTGTACCGGGTAGACGGGTCCGGGGCATCAACCAGATCAGCAATCAAGACCTCCTGGTCGTGCAGGTGGGTGATGAGGCACAGAAATCTGGCTGACTAGTCGAGTTTGTAATGGTTGAACATTTCGTCCACAATTTTGAACCAGGTTGTTGCTCTGTCGGGATTAAATGGCAGCAACGTTGGTAAGCAATTTAGAATGTTCGGAAGAACAGGTTAAGTTGAATTCATTGGGGCACTGCCTGAAACAAGCTGTTGTTACTGTAGTATTCCAGGAGCGTGTGCCTGCCAGGGATGTGGTGACGACAGCTGGCCGGGTGGCAGCCTGAAGGTGTCGCGTTGTGGTTGAGCGGGATCCATCGCAACATGGAAGGCCGACGCAGGTGAGACACTGTAATGTGTCGAGTGCAGTTGCGGAAGTTCAACACATTGCAGTTGTGATCGAATTGGTGTGTCGTGGAAGACTGATGCGGATGAGGCACCTGGATGTGCCAAGAATGGTAGTGGAAGCTCGACTGGTGCCGGCTGTCCAGAAACACAGTGTGGAAAATGATGTCGAATGTTGGACGGAATGTGTGAATGTTCACTGTTCGTAGTCACTCCATTCAAAACGGTGTGCGGATAAAGTGAATGTCATGCACAAAACACTGAGGCATAGCAGTGGGACGGTGATAGAGGTCAGGCACAGATAACAAGTTATTGTTCCTGTTGCAGGCCGAGGTATTGAAGCAGGAAGGCATGTGCTGATGCTTAACTGAGGCAGGTCGGTTGATGAGGATGTTGACCTGTGACAAAGCAGTTCTGGCCATGTGGCAGGAATCCGCATGGTACTGCACGGATTGTGGTGTGACAAATCATTGTCCTGGCGGTGGTAAGTTGTCCAATGAAGCATTTTCAGAAATCGGCATTGGTCCTGCACTGCACAGAGATCCGTAAGAGGTAACTGCACCGTCGATGAAGGAGGGCACATGTGGTGGGAACAAAGGCGTCAGATAGCCGGAGTCATGCACACTCCTAACCTCACTTATTGTTCCAGGCTCAAAAACGTCCAGCAAAATTGGCCTAATCGTCGAGTGAGAGGCATCATGTTGCAGTCCTGGTGGGTGTACATCACCCACAACATGATGAATGTCGATCACAAAATCCGGTGTTAGGCGTTGGGCCGAAGTCATTGTTCGAATGCTGTGTTGAAGTAATACACGTGAACATAACGGACGCAGAGGCTACAGACCCAGTAAAACGGCAAAAACAGAAGATGTTACAACTCGGGGTCACCAGTGAGGGAGAAGTTGGGGTCGGTTACACCAAACAATACTCCCATTTTGCAATAGTTCATTTATTCACCTCTTTACACAAGCAAGGCTTACACAGAACTGACATGGCAGCACTGCACAAAGATAGTGTTTAGCTTAGTTCAAAGACAATACTCAGATCGATTCTGGTGTCAACCTCATCAGCGTCACACAGGCATAGAAAGTGTCAATCTAGAGCTGACTACAAGCTTCAGAAAACTACCAGAACAGCGTGCACATACTGCTAAACCCACCTCTTCAAGTCACAGAACATATTCTTGGAAACAGTATGTTATCTGCCATTCATATAAACTTCTCTTCCTTTCTTGCTGGTACACAAAACTAAACAGCAGAGTGGCACTACCCTAGAGGCTGCCTCTGCTTATGGTGTGAATTAGGGTTTGACTTTGTGTAACCAACATTCAGCAACTTAACTCTGTTTCACCTTTTAAATTGACATGGCTATCACCATGTTATCAGTTTGTATGAATGGACATAGGCAGAGGGTGTATACTGCTGACACACAATATCCTGTTGCAGAGCATGCTCTACTACATAATAGATGTGCCTGTTTCACCATACATGCCATCTGCATTCTTCCCCCAGATACCAGTTTCTCAGAACTCACCAGGTGGGAATTTGTGCTACAAATGTCTTTGGTTCTCACCACCACCTGGCCTTAATTTACATTAATTTCTTTGGTCTCAGGATTTTTTCTCAGTAACTGTTCTTTTGTTCATTGCTGTTTAGTTTTGAGTGTCTTTTATTTTGCGGCCTGCCTATTTTACCAAGCCCTCACCCCCTCCCTCCTCTTGCACATAACACAAACATACTTTTCCATACATTAACTCGCATGTGGTGCTTTGTTGCTAATCTCTGTCTTGTGAATTACTAAATCTTCCACCTACAAGCTCTCAGATTTCCAAATCTCTTCAGATGCAGTACCCAATGATCATTCTTTCCTTCTCATCCCATTTGGTAACTCTCACCTGGCCCAAGGTTCTGAACTCTCCTCATTTGCTAGTCTCATTAATCTTTTCCCTTCATCCCTCTTTTCACTTCAACCCTTTTGTCGAAGGAATCACTGGCCCTGAAACCCTGCAGATTTCAGTAGCTTTATTTGTTTTTTCTCCTGCTGCTGCATGGTGAGTAGTTTTTGATTTTTATCTTTAGATATGTTACCTGTAACATTTCTTTCAGTCATAGTAACAGTTAAGTCATTTTATTTTGTGTCAGTTTGGAAGGCACAAGCAATATGCTTTTCTTTGTGGATTATTGCTATCACTTATGGTCCTAAATACAAATGCTGTTTTCTTTTTTTATCTTTTTGGAAATCAGTGATGACTTTGGATGGTGTGTCTTTTGCAGTGCACACTGTCTTCTGTGGTATATCTTTACTGTGTTATACCTTCCTCAGAACTGCCTTTGCTGTTAAATTAGTAAAGCCTTAATTTAGTTTTTCCTGTCTACAGATTGACTAACATGTATCTGGGTAATTGTCTGTCGCAGCTTTTTTTTCTTTTTCTTGGAAAGCAATTAGTGTGGCATAGAGTTGGTTGACAGATGTGGAAGTTGATTCATTATGTCGTCAAATTCTTCAGTATTGTAAATCTAGATATTTTACGTTCTGGATACACATAACGCATACATCAAGTTAACTCATGGAGTGTTCCTGTTTGGTTGGCTTCTGGATGAAATTTTGAGATTATGAATTGCTAGTTGTCATTTTTCTTTGTGAAATTGGTTGAAATTTGACTGTTCCATATCTGCTGGATGGCTTTCATTTCTCACACAATGTGCACATTCTCAATACTTTTTGAACTCAACTGTCCAGATTGTGAAAGTAGCAATATTCACTTAACTTCTCAGCATATTTTACAATAGCAAATTGCCACCATGCAATGTGTGTACAAAAATAGATTTTTCCGCTTCTTTAGGAATCTATACAAATTATTTCTCATTTTTTTCTACATTACATCTGCAAAAATACAAATTATTTGTCACTTTTTATATTACATTCGGAAAAAAAACACTTCATTTTCAAACATGTTCTGCATTCAGACCTATATATACATCCAGATAACTTAGTTCTTTGCTGTAGTATTTAATGGAGCTCCTTGTATTCTTTTTCTCAATCAATGATAGTATTTTTTACTTTAATGAATGAGCCTAATATAATTGTGTCATGTAATAATTTATAGTTCAACAAAGACCTTGGGACTCTATGAACTTTATACTTCTGTTTGATATCTGGCAAGATAAGAATGAAAATGTTTGAATGCCCAAACTGTGATGAAGCCTTCAAGTTCCATAAATAAACTTTTTCTCAAACTATTAACATTTGCCTTACAAAACCAATTGGGTTGTGTCTTCAGTCCTTGGTTCAAGCATAGACTTAAATTAAAGAAGCTTCAGTTCCAGCCCCCACAAAATTTTCATCATGTTTGGATGGCATAACATGTCAACTTCACTTTATTTTGATTGCCCCAGAATATTTTTGACCTTTTGATTCCTATTCAGAATTTTTCCTTTGTAAACTGTATAAACTGCACATAGCTTCACTTTTTAGGACATGATTTGTATGTAATAAATATGCTACCCAAGAAATTCTTTTATTTCTTTTTAGTTTGAGATATTGAAAAATTCGTTACCACCCTTACTTTATTTTCATTGGATCAAATTTACTTCTGGGATGATGACATGCACCAGAAAATTTAACTCCTGCTTATCAAATGTGGACATCTTTAAACTTGCTGTCTCGCTGCGTTTCCTAAAATCTTCTAGTATTCTTTTCAATAATTCCATTTTGCAGCTGCAATTAAAAATTAATCCACATATTATATATTTTATTAGTTTAAGAAAATCATGACTTGTTCCTGCAAGAATAAATCCCGTAAACTTCCTTGATTCCAGTTGTAGTAAAACATGCCAATATCAGAAACTTAAGTCAATATTTTTCAAATGTTGAACATCATAATTTTTTTACATTTATCTTTACAAATTCTCTGTGTTGTTCATATTGGTACCTACATCTACGTTTACCCTCTGCAGACCACTGTGAAGTGCACGGCAGGGGGTACTTTCCATTATTTTATCTATTAGGTCCTCTTCCATTCCACTTGCTTACAAAATTTTGGAAGAATGATTACTTGACCCTACCAGTATGAATGCATTTTCCATAACGTACATTACCAAGGGGAGAGAGGAAAGGTATTTTAGTCCACACTAAAAAAAAAAAAATATCTTTAAAAAAGGAAAATTTGTTAATTGTTGTTGAATTACATTAAACATATATTTTTTAAAAGGGTAATGATGTGTAAGTGGGTCCACAAACTGAAAATGTTGTTTATCATACTCTTAACAATACCAAGGCACTTTCAGTAGTGTGAATTACCATCTGTACTATGGCTACCACAAAAAAATTTAAAATGTGAATGTAATTAATTTTTATTAAGTTATATTCACAAAACTTTTTTTAAAAAAAATACTGGTATGTAGATAAAGTTATGAACCTGAAAATATAGAATATGACATTCAGTGGGAAAAGTGACTTTTACTACTAAAACTTACATTTTTGGTTTAACTAAAAAATGTAAATCATCTCTGGAATCTGGTAGAACAATTCATTAAAAACAATACCTTTTTCAAAATTTTAAAATCTAAAAACATTGACTAGATTATAATATTTCCAAAAGGTGGGTGTCAAGTACCCACCCTCCCGCCTGGTGATGTGAGAGTTAAATGCCTGTTGCATACTGCATACTGTAATTCATATAATGTTGTCGTCATAGTCCCTACAAGAATAATATGGAGAGGATTGTAGTATATTCCTATTTTCAGTCAAACCTCTGACGAACTTTACCACCCTGCTTTGTACACATTCAGTATTCTCTGTTAGTCATAATTTGTACGTGTTGCACACATTTGAGCAGTGTGTCTGCAGGCAATATTTTGTTGACTATGTCTTTTGTTGACTAGTGTCCTATTAATGAATAGAAGTTTGGCAACCACTTTATGTACAACTGAGCCTGTGTGAGTGTAACATTTAATATGCTAATAAACTGTTACACCCAGGTATTTGTATCAGTTGACTATTCCAAATGTGATTCATTAATATTTTTGTCATAGGATAATTGCTTTTTAATTTTTTTATTCATTTTCTGAAATCCATAGTTTGACTTTTCTGAACATTCAACCAAGTTGCCAATCTTTACACATTTTGATTTGTTAAGCGACATTACACAGCTCTTTTCAAACAGTGCTTCATCATAGATAACTGCATTAACTGCAGAAGTCTAAGATTTATATTAATATGGACAGCAAAATTATTGATACACAATATGAACAACAAGGTTCCTATCATGCTACATCCCCCTTATCAAGAAATCCTCTGCTCACTCACAAATTTTGCTTGGTACCCCATACTGTCACACTTCAATAATAAATGTGGATGTGATACTGAGTCAAGTGCCTTTCAAAAGTCAAGAAACACTGCATATATCTTATTTCATCTATTAATGCCTCATTACTATTTCTAGTTTCTACTCTTCCTCATTGTCTACTGACAACAAGAAGGAGACTCCAGCAAGAACTTTAACTTTCTTCCATAATTTTCCAATCAAGCAACTTTCATAATGCTGTTTAGAAATTGGTGTATTTCCTAACTACAAATGGCTGTTAGATGTTTGTACTCTTACATGTTTGTACCTAACACTTTAACAATATTCAGACCATTTTACACTTCCTGTGTTTCTTCCAGCCATGGTGTGTCATTTTCGCATCACTTTAGTTTGATTTTAATAATTCAGTTTTCAACTATTCTTCATCTATATAAATCAAGTAACTAACTTTAGAAGACATGTAAGAAATCTGGTTGTGAATATAAAAGAGGGAAACACCCAGAAGGTGTACACGATCAAAGACAGAGCCATGTGCGACAGCACCCACGTGATTTACCAACTGACCTGCCTACACTGTGAAGCTTTCTATGTGGGAATGACCAGCAACAAACTGTCCATTCGCATGAATGGACACAGGCAGACAGTGTTTGTTGGTAATGAGGATCACCCTGTGGCTAAACATCCCTTGGTGCACGGCCAGGACATCTTGGCACAGTGTTACACTGTCCGGGTTATCTGGATACTTCCCACTGACACCAACCTATCAGAACTCCAGATATGGGAACTTGTCCTTCAATATATCCTCTCTTCCTGTTACCCACCAGGCCTCTCTGTACTTCCGTCTCGACTGACATCTCTACCCAAACTCTTTGCCTTTACATATGTCTGCTTGTGTCCGTTATGTGCAGATGGATATGTGTGTGTGTGTGTGTGTGTGTGTGTGTGTCTGTGTGTGTGTGTGTGTGTGTATACCTGTTCCTTTTCCCCCGCAAGGTAAGTCTTTCCGCTCCCTGGATTGGAATGACTCCTTACCCTCTTCCTTAAAACCCACATCCTTTCGTCTTTCCCTCTCCTTCCTTCTTTCCTCACGAAGCAACCATGGGTTGCGAAAGCTTGAAATTTGTGTGTGTGTTTGTGTTTGTTATTGTTTCTATCAATGTACCTACGCTTTCATTTGGTAAGTTACAGAATCTTTGTTTTTAGATATATAAATCTGGTTGTGACATATTTATGTCCCAATATTTTACTTTTTAAAATATATTTCAATGATTCTGTATTTGTCATTGATGCAGTTCATAGCTCCTACTGAATTCCTTGTGGTCAGTATTTCCTAAGAAGAATTTTTCAAATTCTTGGTATGTTTGATAATTTTCAGCTGCTTCAGTAGCTGACAGTGCTGTGTCTCTTTGTATGTAACCACATAAGAAATATATCTACTAGTAACCTGTCCATCATCTAGGCCAAATATGACAAAATGGTCATACAAATGCAGCTGGATGTACATGTTTCTTGAGTGGTTTGAATATGTTCAAATGTCTATTTCACAGTGTGCTATTTTCCAGCAAACATGTTACAAAAGCGGCTGTGCCCAACACTGCTCGTAGTTAGTACTGATAAAAACCCCTGGCAATTCTGTGTTGCTCTTTCATTGGTTCTCACTTATGGCTGGAATTATTTGGTTATTTAGGAATGAACAAGTTTTTCACAGATAAAAGAAAAAATACTTGTGTATTAGAAGTCTATAGTACAACACTTAACAGTGATAATAAATTTCCATTGCAGCAAAGAATACAAAACAATGTGTGTCTGATGAGACAGAGATATTTAAATGTCATTGAAGTTATTAAATGAAACTGTTCACAATGCAAATCACTCTCCCTTATTTAATAACTTACACACTCTCATATTTTTGCACCAGTGTCTTAGTCAGGCAGCAAATAATGGTTCATTAATAAATCTGCAGCCTGATTTTCTGTATCTACTCTTGAAATGGTAATTTCACCCAGCTGTAACTAATTCTCGAAAAAAGAAGTGACTTGAACAGATTATTCATTGTCCATTGTAGGCAAGGTTTCGAAGCCTTCAACTCGTAAAGTTCAGTTAAAATCTCTTCATCCAGACCATTTCTCATGCTGCTTTGCTAGCTGCTATAACTTCAGCTAGTGTAACATAAGTGCAACTGAAGTTTGTCACTGACTCATGCCACTGGCAGGTGCACTAAAGTATAGGTAGAGAACACCTGAGGTAGATCTCCCAGACCCTAAATCACCTCCACGAATGGCAACACTATAACATTCAAGTAAGTCCATAATCATATTGGCCCCTGAAATTGTGAAAAATTCTTTTTACCCTTATTACATCAAGCTCTGTTGGATTTTCAAGACACCTTGATATAACTCTAACATCATATGGTATGTCTTGTCTTGTCCTACACATCAGACACCTCAAGGATCCAAATGCTTGTCTGTAAGGATATTCAGTGTTGAAAGGGTTCTCTTCCATGCTGTTGTCCTTGATAATTGAGTTGTTACAGCTCTGCAGTCACTCATGGCAAAGTGCTCCAAAAACTTCTTGATGTTGTGTGACTGACTAACTTGAATTTACCCATCTTCTTTTCTATCTATTTACAAGCCTAAGAAATATGATGCTGACTTTGATTCTATTTTGAATTCTCTTTCAAGATCTCCAATAAATTCCTTAAGTTCACTGTCATTATTTGCCACAATCAATAAGTCATCAACATAGAGTACAAAGAAAATCTTATAAGAACATTTATGTCTCATAAACAGGCAGGATCAATTTCACTTCCCGTAAGTCCTAATTCAATTACATAAGTAGTGAATCTCTCATTCCAGCAGAGAGGTGCCTGTTTCAGGCCATATAAGCTTTCCCTTAATTGACAAGGTTTTCTAGAACCATCCTTATAACCTCCAGGTTGTGTAATAAATACCATTTCCTTCAGGCTACACATAAAGAAAGGCAGTAGTCACATCTATTTGTGTAACACACCTTCTGTTTGGCTGTGATGGTGAGTAATGTTTGAATAGTTGACATCTTTGCCACACAGCTGAAAGTTTCTTCATTATCAGTACCTTTCTGTGAGAAATTGCTCTTATAACCAATCTTGATTTGAATCTGTCAACTGATCCATTAGCCTCATCTTCAGTTTATAGATCTACTTACACTGAATTGCCCTCTTTCCAGGTGGTAACTCTGCCAAAGTCCAAGCTCCATTTTCTTGATGTGCTGCCATTTCTTCATCCAATGCTGCTTTTCAATCATCTGTTCGACTTGAATTTGTGGCGCCACAATAAGATTCTGGGTCCTCAAAGGTCATTAACTGCGTTACATAATCTTGAAGTCTTTTTGGACGTTTTAGTGTTAAATGTTCATGCAGTTGTGGCCTAATTCTTCCATCATATGGTTGTTTTAATCTCTCTTCAGTTTCATCTGTAAATCATCATTATTATCGAACTCATTTTGTTCTTAAAAAATTTGAAATTACTTTGCCATGCTCCATTAATCATACACTTTGTACAGTCAAGTGGTGGTTATATCTTTCAGAAATTTTTGTATGATTGTGGCTCCATACAAAAGTAAAATCATTTTGTTCTAATTTCTCTTCTCTTTCATCCTGTAAATCGTCATAATTGTCAAACTCACTTTCTCTTGGAAAATTAAAATTCACTTTGCTCTTAATTTTGTAGGATGACTCTTGCGACTTCCGATGAAGGAGATCAAAATTCACAGAAACTACTGAAATTTCCTTTTGCATAATTTACTCTTCAAACATAACATCCCACGATCCAATCACCATCATGGTCGTAGCCAATCAGGATCCCTTTTTCTGCTTTTCGATCCATTTCCATCCTTAATTGTTTTGGAATCTGGACATGACATTTATACTCTATCATACATAGGTGCTTCATGTCAGGCTTCTGTCAATACCATGTTTTGTATGGAGATATTCATAAAATATTGGAAGGTTCTGTACAATTCCGGGTGTATGCTGAAGAATTTATCATTTCAGCCCAAAATGACTGAGGAATGTTTCCATGAGCATGCATGATAGCCCTCACCATTCCAGCAGGAGTACGATTTTCTCTTTCACTGTATCCATTTTGCTGTGGAGTGTATTGCATAGTAAAATGTTGGATTATGCTCTCATAGTAAAATGTTGGATTATGCCCTCCTTCTATAAAGTCTGCCTTGTCTGTTTATTGTTGAACTCTTCTCCGTTATCACTTAAGAGGTTTTTAATTGTATGCCCAGCACTCATTGCATCAGTTATAAACTGTCTTAGTTTATTAGGAATTTCTGATTTTTCCCTGATGAAGTAAACTGCTCTAAATTTACTGTAATCCTTTTTTAACAACATACAAAGTAGCAATACCCATAACTGGACTTTTTCAAAAGGACCATGACATATGCGAGAATCAGCTCTCCCAGTTCAGAAGCTCTCTTACGGATGCCAAATGGAAGCTGATGTCCTACCATAAATATAGTCTTCAGAGAGCTTAGAGTCCAGTTCCATGTTTGTGCCTAAGATCTTGGAGATTAACAACTTGACATGTCACTGAGTTTGATGTCCAAAGCTTTCAAGGTACAATTGTGATAAATTTTATTGACTGATTTCATTTCCTTCCGGAGGAAATCTTCTCATCATTAATTTAAACAGTCTTCCATAATAATAATGAAAGTCTATCTAGTTTACGACTTCACCAATTTTAAAATGACACCTTTCTGTTATGGACAAAAACGTATTTTTTGTATTTTTGTCTTGAGCTGCGCTGCTACAATGCACAACAGTTTCTTTTTAATTCTTAGTGTGTACAATACATCACTCACAGTGGTTTTGTGGCACTTTCATTCACTGCTGCTTCCATTTCTATTGTGCCCTTGCCAACAGCATCAACGTTACCACTGTATGCTGATGTAACTGTATGTGTCATAGAAAATGGTTAAAATATCTTGAAAAAATTTCCAGTATTGGTGATATGACTTGTACAAACCAGCTATGAGTAACTTGTACAAACCGGCAATGAATATCACACTCAGATGACATAACAACAAATGTTTCAGCAAAGAGAACCATGTTCATATTTGAAGTTCAGCAGCTTCCAACACATCACTGTTCTGAGGCTTTTGTGGTCCATCACATTCAATCCACTTCCAGAATTTTTTGATAACATGATTTGATTTCTTACAGTAATAACAGACAACTTTCTTTTTCTGCTGTGGTTGTTTAGAAGACTTTTTCAATGAGTTTCTTGAGATGTAAAATCTCCTCCTTAACTCGACAAAGCTTTCTCATGTGCACAAAGTTGAGTTGTCACATTATCAACACCTATCACTTTTCGACATAAGCATCCAACATGATTTAAATGAAAATGCTCATCTGGTAGCGTGCCTAAAATTTTAGTGATCAGAAATAAATCAGGTAATTCTGAATTATTTTTGTGAATCTGTGGCCATTTCCTGCTTCAAATCATTCCACACATTTTTCAGCTTTGATATATGAGTTTCTACATCACCACTAGAATTTTTCATATGTCAAAAAATCATAAACAAAGGCCATAAAGTTTATCTTCAGAAACATCATCAAATAATTTATGCAATTCTGCCAATACTTTTTGATGCATTATTTTCTGAATGTTTTTTCTGTCATATTCATGGTCAATTCAATTGAAGCTTTGCTGTCAGTCTTAAGACAATTATTTAGTGTGTTCTTATATTTCGCTTTTGAGCAGTAGCATCTTCTGCATATTCTATAGATTTAACTAACCTACCTTCAATAACATCAAGCAGTCCAAGAATACTACTTAGACAGACATTTGCATTGTATTTCCATGTATTCCAATTTGGTTGCCCTTCCAGTAAACCAATTGTTGTATACATAGTTCCGCGTAGTCAGCGCGTACACAACTTTCGCACTAGTGCGCGCCCCGCTAGTACAACAACCGTCTCCTCACTACAAGAGGGCGCTGTCTTAGAGACGGACCAAATTCTGCTTCTGCCGATCTGCATATTAATATGTAACGCAGCCAATGAGATTGCTGCTAATGTAGAACCTTTTCTCCTCACGGATCACCCTCGTGCAGTGATATCTGAATGCTTGAGGTATTACAACGAATGTATAGACCTCTGATGAGAGAGTCTACATTAGTCTGCAGTCTGCGCCTAATAAGATTATCATATTCCCGTACATAGCCATGAAGAGAAATGTATAGACACTTTGTCAAGTATCAGAGATATGTAAGAATAAGATTAACGTACCAAGACCAAAGGAACTTCAGATTGTCAATTGTAAATAACATCCAGAACAAAGTGAAGTTATTTTTACGCTTGTTATTATTTTAATAAATGTGTGTGAAAATTAATCAAGTTCTGTTTAAAGTTGGTCACCGTCAATCTGCTACTCAGCGTGCAAGTGGCATTTCTATCGACTGACCTAACGACAGAAGATAAACACGCCACAATAAGACCACTAGACATTATGCTGACACTCGCCTACTTTGTTAGAGCGACAAGTCAAATAATCTGATGGTGTGTGTACTGAAGGTCTTACAGTACGCACACCACACCAACTTCAATCCAAAAGTTACACTAACATACAAAAGTCACAATATGCAAATTTCAAAATTTACACTTCATTTACGTGTGAAATTTACAACTTGTGTTTAATCAGTTTCTTTAAACAGTTAAACAGTAGCACATCTGGGCCCATAACCTGTTTTTCAAAGATTAAAAAAAAACACAATGCTTAATTAGAGGTCTACGAACAATGCTCAACAACAATAATAAATTTCCATTATGACAAAGAATCCAAAACAATCCGTGTCTGGGAAGACAAATATATTTAAATGTCATTGAAGTTATTAAATAAAACTGTTCATAATGCAAAACTTTAACAGAAATTTTGCCAGTTTCTGGGAAACATTAGTGGTGTTGTGACATTCCACATATTTTGTACATTTTATTTGCTAATGTTATTTTCATTTATTGGTACACTATAGTTGACAGGAATAACTCGCCTTCTTGAGCAGCAAATTAGAGTGCTATAATGATGAGCAAAAGGTGGTCTCATGTGCGGAACTCAGGCAGCAAGTCTGGCCATGCTGTGTGGTAATGCATTAGGTCAGTGTTATGAGGACCTATGAGTAAACTGTAAGAGTGGAGCCTAGTCATGGATTCTGAATGATGGTGGCCCACCAACATAATGGAGCAACCAGTCCAATCACAGGCCTCTCCTACTGTAAGGTAAAAGGGGATAATATGGAGCTCTTTCAAGTAGTTAGTAATTTAAATTTAAAGCATGGCAGCAGGATTAATATGTTGGGCACAATAGACGAGTAAATACTTGTTTTGTGTTTTGATGGGCATTGTAGTTCCGTTGCATAGTGTTTTGTCTTTTGATGCAACGAGTTACAAAACTGTGGTGATAAATGTGTATAAAATTTTATAATGTATTTAGGTTTAAGTATTTAAATCTTATAAAAATTGTAAACGAATTGTGTACATGTTTAGGTATTATTTTGACTAATGTAGTGTCACGTGACCCAACTCAGGACTGTGGATATGAGCGGGAAAATTGGGGTCTTTGGCCTTTGGTCATTGTTGTGGTAAGTTGGGAGTGGCAAAGTGCCTGAGTGTAAGCATGGACGCCAGTGTATGTGAAGGAACCACATGAAAGTGTGTAGGTGCGAGACAATAAACAGTGTATGAATTGCACCAATTATTATTATTATTTATACAGATCAGATTTATTAGTGAACTTAAAAATGCATGGCCACAAGGTTAAAGTGTTTCTTTTGAATAAATAAGTTTCAGTCTGAACATGTATACTTCAGTTCACTGTTGTTCAAAAGCTAGCCAATATATGACTCAATAGTAGGGGTGCAAATGCAACTGTTCACTACCAACCTCCTTTGCACATGAGCCATGTGAAAAATAGGTAGTGAACAAGCCTGAGTATACTTTCACTACTCAATAAAATGGAGGGATGTGTGAAAGCAGCCATGTTATATGCAGCTATTGTGCAGTTACTATACAACATTCTATGTGGCTCTGAAAATTAATCACCTGTCTGCTCGCATGAATGGCCACCTCTGAACTGTGGCAAACCACAAACTTGACCATCCCTGTGCTGGATGTACAGTGCTTCACAACACTAATGATTTCAACAGCTGCTTCACTATGTGAGCTATTTGGATACTCCCTCCCAAAACAAGTTTCTCTGAACTATGCAGATAATAATTCTCTCTCCAGCATAGCTTGCACTCTTGCAACCCCTTTGGCATAAGCTTCAATTAACTTGTTTCTCACTGCCTCACACCGCCTTTCCCCTTCTCTCTTCTTACCATCCACATCACTCATTTCCTGTCCAGATCTTGTACTGTCTTCTCCAACTACTCCCCCTCCCCCAATCCATGTAGGCATTCCTTCACTCCCCCTCTCCCTCCTCCCTTTTCCCTCCTCTCCCTTTCTCTCTTCCCTCCTTGTCTCCTTCAACATTTCCATCTACCTCTCCTTTCATCCCCTCCACCTACCTCTCCTTTCATCCCCTCCCATCCCCCCTAAATTTTCTTCCTCTCATGTCTTATATGCTCTACCCTCTAAACTCCTCTCACCTTTTTGTGCAGCCAACCCACTGCCCACCAGCATCTGCCCATACAACAGCTCTCGATAATTGATAATCAATAATCAGCCTCACTGGGACTGCGGGAGTGTACATTTATGTGTCTGTGTGTTTGTGTGTCTGAATGTTTCTATTTTTACTAGAAAAAGAGCAAGAACTTGAAATCTAGTGTGAATGTTGTTTTCTGTTACATGTTTCTGTGCACCACACATCAATCTGATATAGGAGAGTGGTGACCTTTCCCTTATTTATTTTCCATCCAGGAATTTTGATAATTTTTTTACTTTTACAGCCACAATTTTGTGACCTTCTACCATTGTTCCTATTATTTTCTGTGAACATCTACCTTCTCTATGATTTTGCTAGTTTTAGCTACATATCGGATTTCACCGGTTCTGTGAGTCTTCCTTTAATGCTGCTAAATGAAAGTGGATCAATTGATTAAAATCTATAGAGTTCTCTCTCTCTCTCTCTCTCTCTCTCTCTCTATCTCTATATATATATATATATATATATATATATATATATATATATATATATATATATATATGTCCCTCCTGCCCACAATAAAGATAACTTCATCCATTATGTACAATAATTCTACTTGTTCTAACACATGAATCTGCAAGGCAGTAGTACTATTATGGAAATCTTTGTTACCCTATAAAGTTAATCTTAGGGACATGACTCAGTGTATTTATTACACTTGAACAAGATGTTACTTGTGTTGATGTAATTTAAACAATTACAGTTTCAAATGGTGGAAATTTATTTGTATACTGGCATTTTATGACTGTGGAGTTTAGTACAAAATAGCAGCTGCGTGTATGCACCTTTCATCTGACAAATAAGGAAGCTTCTGAGATGAATGCTGTATTGTCGGGTATCATACTATGGACCTGGAGCTCACTGTAGTGTCTAGTTGTAAAATATGATTCACTACCAAGACCTTGTGATAAAAATTTCTTTCTGTATAACCAGTTCTGGTCAACAGATGATCATGTTTCACAAAGTATTTACAAAAGCATACAAGGTGATGTAAAAACAATGCCATCAAATGGTATAAAATCCATGATTGATTGTTGTTGTCAAGTATTAATATGAATTAAGTTGCCGATAGCAAAAGTACCAGACATGGCTCTTCTTCATATTTTTCTATTATGAGAGGAGGCACTCCACATAAGCCATCTGCAAAGATAGAATAGTTTTCATTATATTAGGCAACCCACACAGATCAGTAACAGTACAGTTGTAGTCCTCTATTTTATGTAACCTTATTCAGTTCTGTATTTTTTTTACGTGTAGGCCCCCATTGCTATAAATGGCCTAGATAACAGGGAATATATAATGTTTATCTTTTTCTTTGTTCTAGTCATATATCTGAAGATGGTCTGTCTGGTAATAACAGATTATAAATTATAAATTATTCATCATCATTATCATTTAAGACTGATTATGCCTTTCAGCATTCAGTCTGGAGCATAGCCCCACCTTATTAAATTCCTCCATGATCCCCTATTCAGTGCTAACATTGGTGCCTCTTCTGATGTTAAACCTATTACTTCAAAACCATTCTTAACCGAATCCAGGTACCTTCTCCTTGGTCTGCCCTGACTCCTCCTACCCTCTACTGCTGAACCCGTGAGTCTCTCGGGTAACCTTGCTTCTCCCATGCATGTAACATGACCCCACCATCTAAGCCTGTTCACCCTGACTGCTACATCTATAGAGTTCATTTCCAGTTTTTCTTTGATTTCCTCATTGTGGACACCCTCCTGCCATTGTTCCCATCTACTAGTACCTGCAATCATCCTAGCTACTTTCATATCCATAACCTCAACCTTGTTGATAAGGTAACCTGAATCCACCCAGTTTTTCGCTGCCATACAACAAAGTTGGTCGAAAGATTGAACGGTGCACAGATAACTTAGTCTTGGTACTGACTTCCTTCTTGCAGAAGAGAGTAGGTCGTAGCTGAGCGCTCACTGAATTAGCTTTGCTACACCTTGCTTCCAGTTCTTTCACTATGTTGCCATCCTGTGAGAATATTCATCCTAAGTACTTGAAACTGTCCACCTGCTCTAACTTTGTTCCTCCTATTTGGCACTCAATCCGTTTATATTTCTTTCCCACTGACATTACTTTCGTTTTGGAGATGCTAATATTCATACCATAGTCCTTACATTTCTGATCTAGCTCTGAAATATTACTTTGCAAACTTTCAATCGAATCTGCCATCACAACTAAGTCATTTGCATATGCAAGACTGCTTATTTTGTGTTCACATATCTTAATCTCACCCAGCCAGTCTATTGTTTTCAACATATGATCCATAAATAATATGAACAACAGTAGAGACATGTTGGAGCCTTGTCTTACCCCTGAAACTACTCTGAACCATGAACTCAATTTACCGTCAACTCTAACTGCTGCCTGACTGTCCATGTAAAGACCTTTAATTGCTTGCAAAAGTTTGCCTCCTATTGCATAATCTCGTAGAACAGACAATAACTTCATCCTAGGAACCCGGTCATATGCCTTTTCTAGATCTATAAAGCATAGATACAATTCCCTGTTCCACTCATAACACTTCTCCATTATTTGCCGTAAGCTAAAGATCTGCTCCTGACAACCTCTAAGAAGCATAAACCCACACTGATTTTCATACAATTAGTCCTCAACTAATACTCGCACTTTCCTTTCAACAATACCTGAGAAGATTTTACCCACAATGCTGATTAAAGAGATACCTCTGTAGTTGTTACAATCTTTTCTGTTTCCATGTTTAAAGATTGGTGTGATTACTGCTTTTGTACAGTCTGATGGAACCTGTACCAACTTCCATGCCATTTCAATTATCCTGTGTAGCCATTTAAGACCGGCCATTCCACTGTATTTGATGAGTTCCGACTTAAATTCGTCCACCCCAGCTGCTTTATTGCACTGCAATCTATTGACCATTTTCTCCACTTCCTCAAATGTGATCATATTTCCATCATCATTCCTATCCATTCTACCTCAAAATCTGAAACATTACTGATCATATTTTCACCTACATTGAGCAACTCTTCAAAATATTCCCTCCATCTGCTCAAGTCTCCACAGGATTCACCAGCAGTTTTCCTGACCTGTCCAAAATACTTGTCATTTCCTTCTTACCTCCCTTTCGAAGACTGCTAATTACACTCCAGAATGGTTTTCCAGCAGCTTGATCCATAGTCTCCAACCTGTTTCCAAAGTCTTCCCAAGATTTCTTCTTGGATGCTGCAATTATCTGTTTGGCTTTGTTTCTTTCTTCAACATAACTTCCTCTGTCTACCTGAGTTCTAGTATGTAACCATTTTTGATACGCCTTCTTTTTCCTTTTACAAGCTGCCTTGACTGTGTCATTCCACCAAGCTATTTGCTTCATCCTACCTTCACACACTACTGTTCCAAGACATTCTTTAGCCACTTCTAGTACTGTGTTCCTGTACCTTGTCCATTCCTTTTCCAATGACTGTAATTGAGTACATTCAATTAACTGGTCCCTTTCTGAGATCGCTGTTATGTACTTGTGCCTGATTTCCTTATCCTGAAGTTTCTCCACTCTTATCCTCCTACATATGGACCTGACCTCATGCACTTTCGGCCTCACAATCCCAATTTCACTGCAGATTAAATAATGATCAGCGTCATCAAACGATCCCCTGAATACACGTGTGTCCCTCACAGCCTTCCTGAATTCCTGATCTGTTATTATATAGTCAATGACAGATCTGATTCCCCTGCCTTCCCAAGTATACCGGTGAAAGTTCTTATGTTTAAAAAAGGGGTTTGTGATTACTAAGCCGATACTGGCACAGAAATCCAAGAGTTGTTTCCCGCTCCTGTTGGCCTCCATATCCTCTCCAAATTTACCAGTAACCTTTTCATACCCATCTGTTTGGATTCCAATCCTGGCATTAAAATCACCCATGAACAGAACACTGTCCTTGTCCTTTACTCTGACAACTACATCACTGAGTGCCTCATAAGAACTATCCATCTGATCTTGATCTGTCCCTTCACAATGCGAATATACTGACACAATCCTAATTTTCTTGCTAGACACTGTCAAATCTATCCACATCAGTCATTCGTTTACATACCTTACTGCAACTACGCTGGGTTCCATTTATTTCCTGATGTAAAGCCCTACATCCCATTGTGCTATTCCTGCTTTGACTCCTGACAGGTAGACCTTGTATTCTCCCACTTCCTCTTCTTTCTCACCCCTTACCCAAATGTCACTAACAGCTAAAACGTCCAGCCCCATCTTACTTGCAGCCTCTGCCAGCTCTACCTTCTTCCCAGAGTACCCCCCATTGATATTAATAGCTCCCCTTCCCATTACCACTTGTTTGCCAAGTTGTATTTTAGGTGTCCCTGTTTTGTCAGTTAGAGGTGGGACTCCGTCACCTCCAAAGGTCCGAGGCATTTTGCTCTGATTGTTGCCAGCATCATATTTAAAGTACCAGGGAAGCAGGTTGCTAGCCTTACTTGCCCCGAGTCCCATTGGGTTTTACCCCTAACAGCTGAGGGACTAACCGGTGGATTTGGTAGTCTTTGCCGTATGAGCACAAAGGTGACCACGACTCAGAATATGTCCGAGATGCCCAGCCTTATTCCAAAGTAACTGGTATCCAAACTGTCGGGACCACTTACTTGGCCACTCATACGTTGCCTGTGGTTCATGAAGTAGGACATGACTACAGGAACCCACACCATGAACCACAATATAGATTATTTCATTAATGAAATAAAAAATCTTTAGTTTCAAACATATTTTTAAATTTATGTATATTTTGATCCATTCTTGATTCAGCAGCCAAGAAATAGACATTCCTCTTGCTGTTAGTATAATGTTAATAGTCATTACTGCATATCATGCTTGTTAGTTTGATACTACCATTAGTAGATTACATTCATTTGACACAATTCACAAATTCATTTTGATACATTTAGATTTCTGTTCTTGACTCATTAGCTGAATACTATACATCATCCATGCTGGTAAGTATATTATTAGTAGCCTTCTCTATGTATCATGTTTGTTGGTATGATGCTACCATTAGTATATTAGATTCACTTGACACAGTCCACAAAAGCATGTCACTTTCATGGACATATCGCCAGATCTGTAGAGAATATCTTTTTAAGTTGTTACGTGCATTTCTTTTCTTCAGGAAACGTTTGCAGATGCTGTTTATGAAATGAACAGGAAAAGCACTGCAGCTATGAGCAAAGGAAGCACAGTTCCTTCAGAAACTCAACTAACTGCACCAGCAGAGAATACAGCAAAATCTACAGGAAGTGAGCTCATCACCTTTTATTCTACTTGCAAAGATCTCAGTAGCTACTGTTTGTAACTGTCCCAGGAAATGGTGCCTTAAATCAGAGCAAGATTTTACAGGACTGGTATAAACACAGTTATTTGGAAGAAAACATCAATTCTTAGATTTCATCTTTAGCTGTTGTAGAAAATGTTGACTAAATGGTGGAACGGTTTACAAAATCTATAGGTTATTTCTGCAAACAAATGTGCAATTGATTTTACCACAATTCAGTAAATATTATGACTTTAGAACTGTACAGAAACATGTGCTTTGAAACTAGAGACTTTATGAAATTGATTGTCATTAAAAAAACTTGTTTTTATGATTTATGGTATGATTCTCTGGAGACAGCTGCATATACGAAGTATGGTATTTCTTCATGACGAACAAGATGTTTCACAGTTTAAAGACACTGGAATCCCCGTTAACTAGTTTAGATCACTAATGAACATAAAATGCATGACAAAATCCAAAAATATATGAAAACTTGCCAGACTTCAGAATTTTACAGAAAGAAAAAAAAATCATGGAATACAGGACCCAGGACTGACTGACCTACACTGAGGCTAAGAGGAAATTTGGAAGGTTCCATCCCATGCACATGACATCATCCTATGCTGCTGCTATAACTACTGTTCCACCCTCATCCGTTGTGCCACTTACAGTTGGCTCCCAGTGCAGTTGGACTCCACTTGTCGCCTTGATGGAAACTACAGCACATGGACTGGTCTTCTGTGTATGCTGCTATTAATGTAAACTCCAAATTTAATATATTTATCAACGAGATTACAAGTATTTTTGAAGAAACATTTCCTAAAAAGTTAATTAGAGAAAATCTGTATAAATCAGATCACAGGCCTTGGGTTACTAAGGGCATCAAAATTTCCTGTAGAACAAAAAGGGAGCTTTATGCAGGAGCCAAGACATCAGATGATTCACATAAGATTAAGCATTACAAATTGTACAGTAAAATTCTTAACAAAACCATACAGGCATCAAAGAACATGTTCATAAAGGCAGAAATTGATAACTCGAACAATAAAGTAAAAGCTATTTGGAATTTTGTAAAGAAGGAAACGGGGAAAAGTGCAGTTCACAGTGAAAATATTCAAATAAAAACTCAGGATCATATTGCTAGTGATCCAAAAACAGTTGCTGATATGTTCAACAAACATTTTTTAACAGTAACAGAACAAATTGGATTGCAAGGCTCCATAAATCAAGCCATTAGTTTTCTGCAAGCCAGCGTACCTGGCACAGTACCACAAATCAAAATAACAACAGTCACTATTCCAGAAATTGAAAGAATAATTAGATCCCTGAAAAGTAAAAACTCCACTGGAGTTGACAACATATCTAGCAAATTATTAAAATACTGCCGTGGCCACTTAAGTAGAATCCTTTGCCACATTTTTGATGCATCACTTAAGTAAGGAAAAGGGCCCGAAAGACTTAAGTATGCAGTTGTGAAACCTCTGTATAAAAAGGGAGATAAGGCAGATACTGCTAACTATCGGCCAGTCTCACTACTGACGAGTTTTTCTAAGGTTTTAGAGAAACTAATGCATGGCAGGATTGTTAATCACCTCATTGAATTATAAGATCATCACTAAAAGTCAGTTTGGATTTCAGAAGGGGTTATCAACAGAAGATGCAATATTTGCATTTGCATTTGCTGCCAATGTTTTGGAGTCCATCAACAAAAAGATGAAGATAGTTGGAATATTTTGTGACCTCTCAAAAGCGTTTGACTGTGTCACTTACCAAATACTTTTGCATAAAGCTTCATATCTAGGCATAAGTGGGGCACCAGGGAAGTGGCTCCATTCTTATCTTTCAAACAGAAAACAGAAAGTTGTACGGGATAGTCAAGAAGGTGCATCAGCATCATCAGAATGGGGAACAATCACCTGTGGAGTGCCTCAAGGCTCCATTCTGGGCCCCCTACTTTTTATTATTTTTATTAATGATCTTCCTCTATGTACAGATTTTTGTAAATTCACCATCTTTGCTGATGACACTACGCTACTGGTTGATAACTCAGTGGATGAACTTGATGTGACAGCTAATAAAGTTTTTAGTGATATTGTGAACTGGTTTAATGTAAATGGTCTTTCTATTAATCACAGTAAAAAAAAAAACTATGTCCAGTTTCAGACAGTCTCAAAAGAAGATGAACAAGAACAAAAACTAGGTGACATGCAGATAGCTAAGGTCGATAGTACAAAGTACCTTCGCTTACATATAGATAGCAAACTAAACTGGTCAAACCACATCTTGGATCTCTGCAAAAGGCTGAATTTGGCAACTTATGCTTTACGCATTATCTGCTCTTACAGAAATACGGAAACCAGTAAATCATCTTATTATGGTTATTTTCAGCCATTATGGCATATGGAATCATATTCTGGGGAAATCAGCCACTTGCTAGGAAAGTGCTATCTGCACAGAAAAGATCCATCAGAATCATGAGTGGAGCCCACCTGAGAGCCACATGCAGAAATCTTTTTAAAGAACTTCAAATCTTCACATCCATTGCACAATATATATTCTCCTTGATGTGTTTCATAAGGAAAAAAAAAAGCCCCTCTTCAAACCTAATAGTGTTTATCATAATCATGATACTAGAAGAAAAGATGATATCCATTATGAGCATGCAAACCTGAGTAAGGTACAGAAGGGGGTCCACTTCAGTGGTTGTAAGATTTTTAATGCCCTCCCTTCACAAATTAAGTGTTTAGTAGATGATGAGTTCTCATTTAAGAAAAGCTTAAGGCAGTTCCTATTGCAAAGGTCATTTTATACTACAGAAGAGTTCCCGAATCACGATGAATAGTACCCTAGTACCTGTACGGATAAGTTTCAGATACATTTCCCACTCTTCATTTGTGATCCTGTATATCTATTACTTGTAAACATCTTAAGTTTTCAGTAGTATATTTTCTGTATGTACGTGTATAGAGTCTGTAATACTTAACTTTGTAACATTTATTTTTTGTGATTTTAGTTTGTAATGTTAATCTAAGCCATATAATTTTAATATGAATAATAGCAATACTTACAAAATACCATAAAAAGTTTGTAAAACTGACACGTTCCATATCCTGTGATGTATGCACAACATGGATCACCGGAACACGAAATAAATAAATAATTAAATAAAATAAAAATAAATAAACCTTTCCTACTTCTGGGAAACTCCTTGTGGGGTGGCAGCATGCTTACTGGCCAAGGTAGAGAGGTTGAAACTTTACTGTCTCAGTCAACCTCTGCCTCCTAAATACTGGGGCTCCTACACATTGCACTATGGTTTGTGGTACTTATTCGGCCATTGATTTATCACTTTGAAGCCCAGGACTTCTCCCATCTGTCCACTGGAGAGTCTACGATGACTTGTGTGATAGTGACCATTTCCCCATCTTCCTGTCACTCCCTCAGCATCATGCCCATGGGCGTCTACCCAGATGGGCTCTAAACATGGCAGACTGGGACACCTCTGGTGTCACCCCAGTAAAAGACAATACCTTGCTTGTCACCGGAAATTGCTGAGGCCATTAAAGAGCATTCGCAGGTTCTAAAACAACATAAGCAGCACCCTTCCCTGGAGCACCTAGTAGCTTTTAAATGGCTGCGTGCTTGCATTCACCAGCTTGTAAAAAGATGGAAACAGGAGTGTTGGGGTGTTGGGGGAGGTACGTCTTGACCATTGGGTGCCATATGTCACCTTCCCAAGTCTGGGCAAAGATCGGACGTGTTTCTGGGTACCAGACACCATCCGGTGTCCCTGACGTTAACATCAATGGTTTGTTATCTACTGACGCAAACACAATTGCCGAGCATTTTGCTGAGCACTGTGCTCGAGCCTCTGCATTGTAAAATCACTCTCTGCCCTTTTGCACCCTCAAATGGCAGATGGAAGGGAAGTCCTCTCTTTCAATAATTGCCACAGTGAACCTTGTAATGCCCCGTTTACAGAGTGGGAGCTCCTCAGCGTCCTTGCACATTGCCCCAACACAGCTCCTGGGCCAGTTTGGTTCCACAGTCAGATATTTAAACATTTCTTGTCCGACTACAACTGACATGTCCTCGTCATCTTCTACCAGATCTGGTGCGATTGCATCTTTCCATCTCTCCATCTCCATGGTGGGAGAACATCATCATTCCTGTACTCAAACCCAGTAAAAATCTGCTTGATGTCGATAGCTACCTGCCAATCAGCCTCACCATTGTTCTTTGTAAGCTGCCAGAACGTATTTGGTGTCAGCAGTTGGAGTCACATGGCCTACTGGCTCCATACCAGGGTGGTTTCTGCCAGGGTCACTCTATCACTGATAATTTCGTGCTCCTCCAGCCTACCATCTGAACAGCCTTTTCCAGATTTGAAAACCTGGTTGCTGTCTTTTTCAGCTAACAAAAAGCTTACAACACAACCTGGCGACATCATATCCTTGCCACAGTATGTGATGGGGTCTCCAGGGCCTGCTCCCAATTTTTATTCATAATTTCCTGTCTCTCCATACTATCCATATCCAAGGTGGTGCCTCCCATAGTTCCCCCCATATCCAGGAGAATGGGGTCCCGCAGGGCTCTATATTGAGTGTATCTCAATTTTTAGTGGTCATTAATGGCCTAGCAGCAGCTGTAGGGCCGGCTGTCTCTCCTTCTCTGTATGCTGATGACTTCTTAATTTTGTACTGCTGCTCCAGCACTCGTGTTGTTGAGTGGCTCCTACAGGGTGCCATCCACAAGGCGCAGTCATGGACTCTAGCTCATGGTTTCCAGTTTTCAGCCACAAAGTCATGTGTCATGTACTTCTGTTGGAGTCATACTGTTCATCCGGAACCAGAACTTTACCTTAATGACAATTTGTGCACTGTAGTGGAGACATATCGATTCTTAGGACTGGTTTCAACACCCAATTGACTTGGCTATCTCACCTTCGTCAGCTTAAGCAGAAGTGCTGGCAGCGCATCAATGCCCTCTGCTACCTGAGGAACTCCAACTGGGGTGCAGATCACTCTATGCTGCTGCAGCTCCACAGAGATCTTGTTCAATCCCACCTTGACTATGGGAGTCTGCTTTATAGTTCAGCAGCGCCCTCAGCATTGTGATTCCTCAACCCAGTGCACTACTGCGGCATTCGCCTAGTGACGGGAGCTATTAGAACGAGTCTGGTGTCCAGCATCCTGGTGGAGGCTGGAGTCCCTCCATTGCAGATCCGACATGCACAACTGCTCACCAGTTATGTTGCACACATTCGTAGTTCTCATGAGCATCTGAATTACCATCTCCTTTTCCCACCCATGGCGTTTCATCTCCTGCATCGGTGACCCAGGTCAGGGCTTACGATTGTGCTTTATGTCCACTCCCTCCTGTCCGAACTGGAGTCCTTCCCTTGACCACCTCTGCTCGAGGTCCATTCCAGTACACCTCCATGGTGTAAACCTTGGCTGAAGCTTTGCCTGGACCTTTCACATGGCTCTAAGAACTCAGTTAACCCTGCGGCTCTCCACTGCTACTTCTCTCGATTGTCGATATGCACTGGGGACATGAAATGGTTTACACCGAAAGCTCATTGACTGACGGTCATGTTGGCTTTGCATATGCTCATGGATGACACATTGCACAGCACTCCTTGCCAGAGGGCTGCAGTGTTTTCACTGCAGAGCTGGTGGCTATATCTCGTGCTCTCGTGCACATCTGTTCGTGCCCTGGCGAGTCGTTTCTTTTGTGTACTGACTCCTTGAGCAACCTACAAGCTATCAACTAGTGCTACCCTCATCATCCATTGGTAAGTGACCATCCAGGAGTCCATCTATGCTCTGGAATTGCCAAGCTGTTCAGTGGTATTTGTCTGGACCCCGAGACACATTGGAAACCCAGGAAATGAACTAGCTGACTGGCCGGCCAAACAGGTTACGCGGAAACTGCTCTTGGAGATCGGCATTCCTGTAACTGACCTGCATTCCTTATTAGGTTGTAAGGCTTTTTAGCTTTGGGAGACGGAATGGCATAATCTGGGTATGTACAACAAACTATGTGCCATTAAGGAGACAATGAATGTGTGGCAGTCCTCCATGTGGGCCTTTCGCAGGCACTCTGTGGTTCTGTGCCGGCTCCCCATTGGCCACACATGGGCGACCTTTGGCTACCTCCTGCACTGTGAAGACCCACCTCAGTGTTGGTGTAGTGCCTGGCTGACATATCTTATTGAGCTGCCCTCCTTTGGCTGCCCTGAGATGGAATCTTCAGTTACCGGACTCATTACCATTAATTTTAGCTGACGTTGCCTCACAGGCTAATTCATTTTTACATTTCATACGTGAGGGTGGGCTTTATCATTCGATTTAAGTCTTAGTGAATGTCCTTTGAGAATTTGTGCTCTCCACCCTAGTGCTTCTAGGCTGGAGGTTTTAATGTGTCGCAAAGTTGCTGGCTTATTCTTTTTATTCTCATGGTTGGCCAGCCAGGTCATCTGCTATCTTGTTTTTATCCCTTCTACCAGTTTCTTATGTCTCTATGTCGTTTTCTTGTCCACTTTCTTCCATTTTAGTGTTTGTTGCCCTTCTGTCATTCTTGTGGATTTTCCTTTCTTCCAGCTTTGTTTTGTATGTCTTGTTTGTTTTACTCCCAACCTTGTGGAATTATTTGAATTGGAATGAGGGACTGCTGATCTAGCAGTTTGGTCCCTTCCCCCCTCTTTTAAATTAGCCAACCAACCAACAGTGTTGTCTGTATTATGTTCAGCTCAGCTTGGTTTCCCCTGTAACAGAGGCTGAGGTAAATTGTCTGTCCTGTTATGTCACAGTGTGTCCTGTTAATAATTTTTCCTTTCTCATACAGTTCCAAACATTCAACTCCCCAAAGCCTACACAGTTTGTAGCAGTTTGTTACTATAACTTTGGCACTGTATACAGAATAAAACCAGTGTAAACCAGTTTGCTGGAAATAGGGCTGCAGCTGTGGGACATCACATGGACAATTCTGACCTTCTTCTTTGCATAAGTACAACTGCATCTTGGACCTGGGTCAGGCAGATGGTTACCCTCTCCCTCTGACAATGTTCAAGTGCAGTTTGTGACATTGCCATGTGACTAACACCATCTTCTGTGATCAACAGTACCACCTGTGTCTTTGCCCAGATAAACTTCCCTAAGGTTCCCCAACTTAATGCGTATGCTTGTGTGGTATAACATTTGAATCTGGCTTGCTCATTGCTAATTGTAAATCATATTAGTATATATAATTGTGCTAGATACATCCTAAAGTTGACCACTGCTATGTGTTCATCCAGTGGACTATTTTACTTGCCCGGTTCACCTACATGTTCACATCCCAGCAGCATCTCCTTCTGCACTTTCTGCAGGCCTGCTAAGGACTGCTCCAGTATTAACAGAGCCGGACTCAGCTGCCGATGTGCTGCATGTAATAGTGCTTCCTGCAAATCCATTACCACTACCTAATCAACCTACAAGCTATCAGCTAAAGACTGCAGCAACCTTACCACTGAGTCTGTACAACTTTTTAGGTCATTGTTCATAGCATTTACTGTCAGTTTTAGAAGCTGTGTTGACTCCATTGCTAACCTTTTTAATGCTCATGTGTTGTTCAATACCATTTGTTCCAAACAGATTAACTGTGTAGCATAGCATTCCATGGTAGCCTTATTCCTGCTTTCTACAATAGTTACTCTTGCTGTCTTACCATTCAGTTTCTGGATGTCACCAACATCTACATTTGCAAAATCTGTTTTCAGTAGCCTATCCTCCACATTTAACCAACTTTGCTTAAGTCTCCATACCATGTATGGCATTACTTCCACTATCTGCTGGACTTGGCTTCACAATTGCTGGTATGACTTGTGACACTTACTGCACTCACTCTTTGTTTTCTTCCATCTGCGTCTGTAATGCCATAAACACATCATCTAAACATCTCATCGCATAATGCATTCAGTGTCAGCTTCAGTGCCCAATGGTGGCTTGTGAGTTCTACATCCTAACTTGTTGTGAAAAGTATTACATTCTCCAATAGTAGCATCCACTGCACACCAACACCAATCTTGGTGAAGAGGTGCAACACTACCAAGATAAAGTCTTCCCTCACCTGCTGGCAACCTAGGAACAGGGAACCCCCATCACTTCCTTCCTCCCTTTGAAATGTACGCAGTCTTGTAGTCAAACAAAAAGGAAACTCAGCCCTAAAAAAACCTAGCGTACACACACATGTATACAGAAGTATAACATCACATATAACATGAAACAAAAAAAAAAATCCTTCCTCCTAGCGTCATCCTAAACTGACACACTAGTCATATATGCATCTGAAAAATACATACAGCCTAACAAAAATGTAAACTACTCTATCCAACCTTCTTGATCTTAATCTGAATGTAATCTCCTATAAAGGTTTTGTAAGGCTTGCATATTTCCCCTTCTGTCCACTACATATAGCTTTACCCTCAGACCTTGATGTCACTTGCATCAATGCATCTGGAGCATCTTGAAGTCTCTGCAGATGTCAAACATGAACAATAGTTGTATGAATCAGTACTGAAGCTTAAAGTTTACCAGAAATGTTGTTTCAACTACCTTATGTATCCCCTCGTAAGGAATTTTAGAATTCTTGGTCTTGCCTTTCAGAATGTATGGGTTCAATAACATTACCCACTGATCAACTTTATGGTGTGGTAATGTGCCCACACTATTTACCAGTTAGTCCTGGCATTTTAAGGCTCTGGTGTTCACTGCCTGAACAAGCTTCCATATTTTTCTCTCTGTTTTAGCAAATTCCATGACAGATTCCCCATCCTTGCCAAATCTTGGCCCTACTTCGTCAAACAGCAATGGCATACTGTTGTAATTTTTACATGTGCGACGAGTATTGACACATGGATGAGGGTGGGTGATTGAATTAAAATATACCCATCGTCACTTTTCATAAATGTATTACAGAAAATACACACATACAATATAGAATGGCCCTACATTAATACTACATGCTACTCACAGAGACGTATTCCGCACCCCTCTCAAACTGCACCAGAAAAGCACATACAGAGAAGAGAAGCATACACTAGAAAGCCTTGGCTTCTGAGTGCTGTGGAAACAGCGTTGAATTTGAATGATGATTACAGCATTAAGTAAGCCTACCAACACTTCCCCTCGGTGGGCATCATAAGAGAATAACTTATCAGTTTCACAAAAATGAGACAAAATTTCACAGGCATATAGTTCAACATGATATGATACTTATTTTAATCCTAACATGTCTCTGAATCTCTTAATTTTAATACCACTAAGACCCTTGCAGCATTGTCATCAGTTGATGAAACTTAAGAAATCCGTCCAAGATAGTCTGCATAACTTTACGATAGAGCCCTTTGAAGTGCTTGGTTCTTTTTGATGGACCCTTTTTTCTTGGTAATCTCATTGGCACCTGTGTTGGCAGCATTGACCTGAAGAGGTAGTCTAACAAATTCAGAACAGTTGATCTCATTTTAAAAATTACAAACCATCCCACCTCCTTGCCTGTTTCGAACATTGCAATGTGTTCAGCTTCTATTGTGGAGATGACTGCCATGGATTGCCTTTTACTCTTCCAGCTGATTGCTGCTCCAGCTAACTAAATTGTGTACCCTGTTACAGATTTACTATCAGCTGAATCATTTGCTCTGTCAGTATCACTGAATGCACTAGGATCAAAACAAATGACATTGAAACATAAGCTCAGATATTTAGCCTGATGCAGGTAATGAAACACCCTTTTTACTGTGGCCCATTGAGAAACACTTGGCTTAGAGTTGAACTGAGTCAACCTTCCCACATTGAAGGCAGTATCAGGTTGATAACATTTAGATGTATGCAAAAAACAGCCCAATGCCTTTTGTTACAACATCAAGTTTAACACATATATTTCAGAACGACACAACACATATAAGTTACAGAGTAAGTTGACAAGCAAGACACGTGTACACGTTAGCATTCGAATAAGAACTGAGTCACAGTCTAGCGGCCATTGCTCGGCTGGCCGCTTAGGTGGCGCAGCTGCTGCATGGCTGGCAGACAGCAATGCACGTAGAGGATGCATGTAATTGCATGGCAACACTTTGAATGATCGGCGAGTCACAACACCTTTTAGTACAATTTTTCATCAAATGAATTGTCATTCTCATCTTCACCAAAATGGTTATCATTACATGTTGTAGCTATGCCCTTCCAGTCATGCGTTTAAAACTCCCTCAGTGTCTGCTGAATGAAAGTAATCTGCGTTAATTTCACTTGTCCTTGAGACAGCTCACTCTTAAGTCTCAAAATAAATGACATGTTATCAATGCTAATGTGAGGTATCAAAACATTCTTGAATTTTTCAGGCCTCTCTTTCTCATCTACTACAACAGCATCATCAGGATGAACCCCAATGATCAAATTATTAGAGAAGAATACACAAGGAACTTTTCACATTGTTTCAATGCTAACTTTTTTGTCAGAGAGCAGAATAAGTCATTCCAATCCTTATGTGCTTGGTGAAGCCCATACAAACTCTTGTTAAATAAACACACCATATTTCTCACACTAAACAATTTTGGTTGCTCCATGAAAACAATGTCACTTATGGGGCTATTGAGATAAGCAGTTTCTACATCAATGTGTTTGATTTTCCATCCCCTAAGCACTGCAATTGCTATCAGAATCCTCAAGTTACTTTGTCTCGTTACTGGGCTGTAGCTTTCCCAATAACAACATATACTCCAAATATCTGGCTATAACCCAGAGCTACTAACTTTGCTTTAAATTTTATAATCTCACCTTCTCTGTTTCTCTTTGTAGTAAACACCCACTTACTTCCCGTAACGCAATCAGCTTTTGATCTGTTGACAAGTTGCCGTGTATTGTAGCATTTTAGGTTACTCATCTCTGACTCCATGGCTGTACACCACTTATCCCTGTGAACTGAGGCTAAAGCCTCTTCTACTGATGTTGGATCAGAAGGATTCACTTGGCACATGACAGCAAAAAAATATGCAAAGAAACATGAACCACACGTTTTGCTAGACACAAAGACTGTTGAAACCCTAATTCACTATTTGCATTAGAAATTTCACTTTCCAACATGGTATCACACTCCCCACTCACATCACCAGTGATAAATACATTACCTTCAGTATCATATCCATCTTCTTCTCCAACCCGCGTTTAACTCCCATCTCCTTTAACAGCTGCTCTGTCAACCACATTGTCTTCTACTGGTCGTCATCTGTTGATAGCTCAGGGAAGCACAACTGCACCATATTGGTATTGTCTGATGTCATCTTGTTGCTGTGTGGATCAGCTGTTGCTGTGTGCTTTGTGATTACTTCCCCTAATATGTTCCAAATCCAGGTCCTATGGCGTCCCATGCCTCACAATGTTGTATCAGTGAACAAACACAAATTCACCAGGTGAAATAGTTATTGCTGTACAGACGATCAGTCTTCTCTGATGGTTCTGTCATTCTGAATTCTTTTCTTCATCGTCAGCTAAGGAAGAATGCCGGATATGTTGTTTTTTTCACTTCATGTACATTGTGTACATACTCATTACACCTAAGCACTGGGGCCATAACCTGTTGCAATTATTTCATGTTCAGTGCATAGTAACACAAGAACATGGGTTGGTGGCTGAATTAAAATGCACACATCATCACTGTTGTTAACTGTATAAAAGAAAACACACACATACAATATATAGAATGACACTACCGGTACACTACATACTTGTCACAGAGGAGTCTTTTGTGCCCCTCTCAAACTGCACCAAGAAGCACATACAGAGAAGAGAAGCATACATTAGAAACCCCTGATTTCTGAGTGCTCTGGAAACAGGGCTGAATTCGAATGATGGTAACCGCATTAAGTTAAACCTAATTACATCACATATGCTCCTGCAAACTACCTTAATGCTGATGATACTTTAGCAGAATGGAGTTTTCAGTTATAAGTACTCACAATGAAAGATAACCCCATGTCTGAACCATTATGATATACTGTCACATCATGACTCAACATCCTTCCAATACTGTAAAGTATCCGTTCTGTCCTACCATTAGTCTGAAAGTGCGATGGACTTTAACTTTTTAGAATTTAGGAAATTACACAGTTGCTTTAAGAAATCTGACATAAGATTAACCTTGATCAGTGATCTTAGCTTTTGGCACTCCAAATTTGAGCACTCAGGTGTTGACCAGTGCTTGTAGTACCGTTGCTGTCTGTTGGTTAGGAATTACAATCATTTCCACATATCTAGAAAAACAATCAATAATAACACAAGTCAATTCCTAGAGTCTGTTACATGATCCAATGACAGCCAGCCCAATAAATCAGCTTCTGCAAAGATATTAACCTGTGGCTTATATCAACCCAGTGCAAACATTATACACAATCCCTCATCAACCAATCCACATCTTCTTTCCTAGGTTTCCACCAGTAGCATTCTGCTACTCACCTAATCATTGGTCTAAACGCCCATGTTGTGAAAATACGTGGTCATGTGCTTCTTTCAGCACTTCCTCTTTTAGTTTCACTGGCACTACTACACATGGTCCCAAGCTTGTCGTCTTACACAGTGACTAGCAGCTGTGATGCATACTGTTTACATTCTGTGTGAGCCTGTTGCACTGCTTGCCATTGTGCAAGGTCATGACCTAGTGCTTGTATCACTTCTACTTTTTGGCTTAAACTATCTGTGTTTGCAAGTTTTCAATCAAGCATTTGTATGGCTTCATACTTGAACTTGCTTAGCCTCAATGCCCATCTAGACAGTCTAACAGAAGGGTCTTTTCTAACATTCTCTGGATGATGTCAAGAGACAGCGTGGTGCTGGGGTGCAAGACTCACACGTCTCTCAATTCAGTTAACTGGCCCGTTGTGTGTAGCCAATCTTCTTCTCTGGTTAATCTGCTGCGACGATCTCCCAAAAGCTTCTTCTCCAAGATATGGTGTTGGTTGAAGGAATTTACTAACTACTTTTCTATTCTTGAAATAATTTGTGTACTTGTAGAAAACTTTTCATTTCAATCACAATATATTTTCAACGTTCAAATACAATAACTTCGGCAAGCTAACTCATTATTTGAACATAAGAATCATTTACACATATTCAAAAAGCATATGTATGTCTTTTTTCATTCATATTCAAGACATGAAATAATTTTAACATCTCTAATCTCAAACAATTCCAATACATGACTGCCCTTAGGAGACTACTATTCAACTGTCCACTAGTCTTTTTACAATCATCACAGACATTAAAGAGCACAGAATACTACATAAACTTTTCTTGTTCTTCTTTGCCCATACATGAAACTCTCTGGACCATACAGCAAGTACTTGTCTGCAGACATTTGGCCACCATGTCCTTCTTTTTCCTTGTGGCTGTTCTTTTTGACCTGCACATACAAATAAAGTATGTGCAGTTGGCTGATTCGTTTCTCCTACTCATATCTAAAATATTCGGTGTTCGAAACAGTGGAAGGCCGAGTTATTCTAGAATTTCCTCGAAAATTTTCAAAGCACTACATATCCCCCCCTTAAATCGAACTCACGATATTTTATAAAATCATTAGGTAAACTTATATCACACACAATTCTAACAGTATACATTGCAACACAGCTCTTTGTACTTATTTAGAGAAAACTTTAACTATTTTTTCCTTCATTCTACTCTTACACTGAGTTGATCTCAAACTCAGACATTTAATGGTACTCTGATAAGTTTTCCTAAGGATTCGTTAGGAGTCTGTCTCAATTTCCTATCGTAAACTCCAGGTGTCACAGACCGTTAGTTATGGTTGCTCTTTACACTACCATTCTGTAGTGTTTTTCTTTCTTTAGTACTTCCTATCCTCCTATGTACAGGTCAATCCTCTTCTTGCTGCCCCTGTCTGTGCAGTATAGGTCAGCCTTTCATAGGTCTGCCTATCTGCCCTTTTTCTCATCCAATAAAAGTCGAGTATGCCCTCCGTATTCTTCTTGAGTAGGTCTCCTGGTTCATTGCTCTAGCATACATCTTTATGAATACAAGTCTTAAATATTCTCTGGTAAAATTACAAATCTACTTTACACTTCTATTCCACTTTCTAATACTTCATCTTATACCCTTGAGTCCTCTCTCACTCCTCACTCCTACTAAATAGACAGATATCGTGCCCACACATAGTAGATGCAATGTCTACCTGTATTTACCAACTCCCAGTAGATACTATGCCTTTTCTCAAGGGACTAGCACAGCACATGCATTGATTGTTATTCTCTGGTCTTTATATACATGTAAATATATGTATGAGTGTGACAAAAAATAATGATGAACCATGACATATCAACAATGCAATATGTGCATCAACTCAGATGTACATATATCTTTATTCCTCTACATCCCTTGGCAGTTCTGACATACACTTCAGGTTTAAATTCTTAATTTTCCTGTTTGTGTTTAATTATACCTTTGTGTGTATGTAAATGTGTGTTCGTGTATCCTGATTCTTTGGCCTATTTATACGAGATAAGTTGAAAGTTATGGTAACTACGGAAAATAGAAAGGACTTCAGTGATAGAAGTATATGCATATGGAAAAAGGGAAAGGGTATTCAGATGAAGGAAAAAGTAGAAACTGTTGCTAAGATCGAAGAAGAGGAAGAAAATAGCCCCAAAGACAGGAGAACCCTTCCCATTTCCCTTCCCTAGGATCCCTACTTCACTGGTACTTGAGTGAGAAGCCTGAGGAGGTATGATGTTAAAAGTCTCCTACAGAATGGACATTCTCACCTTCACCTTTGAAGCCCCCAACGAAAAATCTTAGCAACACCTATGGAATGGCAGATGGTGAAGAATCAGTCACACCTGTCTGCGAGGGTTGTCTGAAAGGTGGGGTGTGCGATTAGTGTTAGTCATGCTTGTACTTACACTACCCACCCCTTCCGAAAGTGATACAAACCCTCCCATTTACATTACACCTCACAAAAGGCACAAAATATCCTATAAAAATAGAAAATTATACACTACAATCAAATAGTTGTTTAGCTAATCACTTTACACTTGTACACATATAAAATATTCTGTTCAGTTTAAGTCATCTAGATATCACTCTGCTTGAATAGTACCATGATATTATCTTTATACTAGTACTATATTCTGATGATAAATTCTTCTCGGGTTGACAGCCGAGTCAATGCGTTGTTCTCCAGCAATGTTTCAGCAAGTTTCTTACTTGCCAGAAAATGGGTGCCTACCCTTCCTCGATATCCTTATAAAGAAGAAAATGGACAGCACACTGGGACACTCGGTCTAGCGAAAGAAAACACACACAGACCTGTACCTCAATGCCAACAGCTGCCATCACCCAGCACAATGGAAATCCGTGCTCACTACCCTTGTCCGCAGAGATCATGACATATGCGATAAGGACAGTTTATCTGCTGAGATTCAGCACCTGAAGAAAACCTTCCAGATGAATGGATACTCCGAAACGCAGATTAGGCGCGCTCTCCATATGAGCAAGAAGAAGGAGAAGAACCTTCAGGAAGATGAGAACAACAAAGGTCTGGCGTTCCTCCCATACACAGGACCACCCACGGCCAAGATTGCAAGGATACTGGAGAAGAACAAGATAAAAACCATCTTCCATCCTCCAACAAAAATCAGAAATGTGCTGGGCTCAATGAACGACAACTTGGGTCTAAGAACTCCGGGTGTCTACAGTATTTCCTGTGAATGTGGGAAACAATATATTGGGCAGACGCAGCGTTGCATAATGTAACGCATATCTGAACATGTGAGAAGCGTCCGCCTCGGACAAAAAGAAAAACCTGCGGTAGCGGAGCACAGCCTCATTGAAGAACACACGTTTCAGTTTGAAGAAACAAAGAGACTGTGTAGAGCAAAAGGTTTCTGGGACTCAAATATTAAAGAGGCAGTGGAGATACGGGTTAGTGACAACCTGGTCAATTGGGACAGTGGCTTCCAACTCAGCAGTGCGTGGAAAACAACATTATCAAGAATGAGACGAGAGCGCTCCGATCGAGGTAGGTCGGTGGCGGTGTATGGAATAAACAGGCTGCACCGAGACGAGACGCCAGGACCCGGCTCCCGTGGCTCCCCCTCCCACCATGCGCCGCCACGCCGATTTCGCTCGCACCCGTGCCGAGGATGCAGAGATGCCCGTGGTCCAGCGGCTATAAAGACCAGGACGAGACGTGAACCCGACACTTCGCCTGAAGATGGCAAGTAACAAACTTGCTGAAACGTTGCTGGAGAACAACACATTGACTGGGCTGTCAACCCGAGAAGAATTTATCATCAAGATTCGCCGAGAAAGCCTGCATTCTCATAGTACTATATTCTATTCGTTCCATTCCATGTTTAGAGATCACTGTTTATCTGTGATTCTCTTAAATAGGTCTCAATCTTATAGTCATATCAAGTTTCCTAATTACTAACAGTATAGGATAGCTTAAGAATTGAGGAATAGATTACAGACTAGTTGAAGAATTGAAAGGAATTTGGTGCAGGAAAACTGAATTTGAAGAATCACCGAAAACAACTAGGGATCCGACGGTCATCACTCCACCCATTAACACAGAATATTAGCGTCCCTGGGACACAGATGGATTCCACCTGGATTCCATGGATCTAACCTTAACCTCACTCAATTACTTACAGACCAATACTTCTCTTTAAATTTTGTGTGAAAGCCTCCCCCTAACAAAACAGTTACCAATTTACTGGGAAACACAACATTAGGTAAAGTTATTCTATTTTCTACTTTGTCATGGACAAGTTTGAATTCTTTGCACAAGTCATCGATAACCTTGCTTGCATCATTAAGTCCCAAAAAAGTACCCATCAAAATGTTTCCAGAGAGTATACTATCAGTAACTTCTTGATATTTAATTAGTTCAAATGGTTCCGCCAAACTACTTACATTTATAATGTCAAAGTTGACTGTTTTTCCTTTAAAACTTCCTCCTATATTATCTACTCATGAACTAACAATGCCTGTAGTAACACCTGGGATTTTCAATTGAATAATTGGAATTACTTCCTTAGGTCGATCTGTGCGTTCTTTCAAAGTATTCATTTCCTGTCTTTTGAAATTAAATTTAACATTACATACATTTTCACAAGATTTTAATTTTTCACTAAATTCAGATTCTATATTATTATATTTATCTTCAGTGTCAAATTCTAATTTTTTATTTAACTCTGAAGTTGCTCATCCTATCTCTGGTTAAATTCAGTAAATAGTTGATTTACTTTAGTATTCAAAGAACTAGCAAGTTCACTCTTTAAATCTAACTTCAGATTGTCTACCTTATTATTTAAAGACTCAAATTCAGTCTTTAATAAAACTATTTCAAGGTTTCACTCTGGTTACTTAAAATTACCCTCTGAGCATCTAATTTAATATTTAATTGGGTATTCCCTGAATCTAACTTAAGACTGCACATTTAAAACTGCACTCTGTGCTTCTAAATTTGTACTTAAATTCGCACTCATTTCATCTCTCAATGAAGCATTTTGTGCATTTGACTCTGTTCTCTGGTCATCTAACTTAGCATCTAATTTAGAATGTGCTCAACTTATTTCTCTCCCTGAAAACCATACAGGACCTGTATTTGTCTGTTCTGAGAAGACTTAATGTGCATTAAATTTTGCTTCAAAATGGAAAAAAAATGCAGCACTGCATTCAAAATGTTGATGTGGCTTTTGGTGAATCTACTGTGAGCAAGGCAAGAGGTGCAATTGATATAAATATTTCAAACAAGGTGAAGAACATGTTCAAAACGATGACTGCCCTGGACATCCTAACACATCAATTACTGATGACGATGTGCAGGAAGTAAAGAAAATGATTCAGCAGAATTGCCAAATCACCGTCAGAGAGGCTGCTCATGATGTTGGCATATCCTTTGCTTCATGTCAAGCAATGTTTTCAGATGTTTTTGGCATGAAATGTGTAGCAGCAAAGTTTTTTCTGAAAATTTTCCAGAACTTCTAAAGTATATTGTAACAGGTGGAAAAACATGGGTATATGGGTATGACATTGAAACAAAGACCCAATTCGACATGTTCGATCAGATGAGAAGGTTTTTCTTACTGTTTTCTTTGATTATAATGGGATAGTGCATCATGTGTTCTTGCTTTTTTGTGGTGATACAGTCAGGAAGGAATATTACCTGGAAGTTAAGTGCTGTTAGTGTGAAGCACTCTGAAGAAAAAGACCAGAATTGTGGCAAAAGCAGTCATGGAAATTCCATCAAAATTATGGTTCCATGCACACCTCAATGTTTGTTTGTGATTTTTTGGCAAAAAACAAAACAGCTGTGTTGCGTTAGCATCTGTTTTTGCCAACATGGACCCCTGTGACTTCTTTCTATTCCCGAGTCTGAAGAGAACTGTGAAAGGATGTTCTTTTTACACTATAGCTAAGATAAAAACAGAAACACTAGAGGAGCTGAACCCCATAAAGGAAAGTGAGCTTCAGAAGTGTTTGCAAGATTGGAAAAAGCACTGGAACATGTATTTTATTAGGTTGGTGCATAAGTTCATAGCTTTATTATTTTGTATGTTGGCATACCAGTTGCTAAGAGTTAGATTATAATTTTTTGTTTATAGTTCATTGCTGCTACTTAAGTTTACGTATTGTCATTTTGTCATGTATTGTCATTTTGTCATTTGAAGATAGTGAGCAGAGCCGTGGACACTTGTGGACGCTAGAAAATGGAGTGTCAAGTGGAGAAATTGGATCATTTCTGACATATTCTTCTTTTTGACTTCAATAGAGTGGCAAGAGCAGTGGAGGCAGCCAGAAACATTTGTCCCATGTATGGGGATAATACCTTTGGACAGAGCACAACAAGAAAATTGTTTCCTCGTTTTAAGGAAGATTATTTTGGCCTTAGTGACTGGCCGCGTTCAGGAAGACATTTGGTGTTTGAAGATTGTTTAAATACATTAATCAATAATGGTCCATGTCAGTGTACTCAAGAACTAGTAAATGTGATGATCCGTGATCATTCGACCTTGATGTGACAGTTGCATGCAATAAGGAAGGTTCAAAAATCAGGTGTATGGATACTGCATGTTGTAAGCCAGAATCACAAAAATCAGTGGGTGTCCATATGTGCATATCTGCTTGATCGTCGTTAATCAACTCATGAACAACAAAGGCTCCTATCCGCTAACGTTATTGGTGATAAGAAATTGTGTGTTTATGCTAACATGAGGAAAAGAAAGGAATGGTTAAGCCCAAACAATGCAGCAACTCCCCATGTAAAGATCTGCTTGTGTCAGCAAAAGTTAATTCTGTGCATCTGGTGGAACAGCAATGGTATGGTGTACAAGGAATTGCTTTTCTGATGTGTAATCATCATTGCTGACATTTATTGTCAACAACTGTGATGTCTAACAGACAAAATCCAACCAGGAAGACTGGGTGAAGTAACACCAATGCCAGCTGCCATTTTTGTTGGATACAATAAAAAAGGCAATTCACCTTATTTCAAAAAAAAATTATACATGAACAAAATCGAAATATTTTGTAGCTTTTCTCACATGCTTGGGCCCATAAACTGTTAAGATTACTTATTTCAAACAGACTACAAAAGATTTAGACAAACTACAAGACAAGATGTAGACAAACTACAACAAACAGCAAAGACACTTTCAGTTTCACCAGCCCACAGATCCAACTGCACTTGCATAACAAAGATAAAAAATGTCACATTACACAGATCTCACAAAATGCTTCATATTTTTAGTATTAACAGTATATAACTGGTGAATGAGACTGACATAACATTTGCAGGGTTTCTGAATGTTACTCTACACTCCCCCTGCACTTCATGCCAAAAAGGTTTTTTATATTGAGTTTATTTCTGTAGTATAAGAATGTGTGGTGACTATCAACCAAGCCATGTATCAACATATTTGTTGTCCAAGCTCTTTGGGAGCAGTCTGTGGTCACAATGCAAAACTGTAAACATGTGTGTACCAGGAATCAACTAGATACATGTATGTATGTGCTTCAGACCAGTAAAATCATACTTTTTATATCGTGTACAGTGTACATCATTGGACCCTACAATCCGACAACACTGAACCCATACTGGTGACCCCGAATTTATTTGCGAGTGCTACAATGAACTCTCATTCCATCATGCAGTACACAATGGGCCGCTTCCCACTTGCTACACCGCACACCAGCCAACTAGGTTTTCCAATGGATGCCCTGGTATCATTTTCCAATTATCCACCTCATGTTCACAACAGTTTGACTCAGTTTCCGAACACACCGACTAGCTGTAGTCAACAGGACAGTGTTTCTACAGTTCCACAGTCACATCTACATCTACATTTATACTCCGCAAGCCACCCAATGGTGTGTGGTGGAGGGCACTTTTTGTGCCACTGTCATTACCTCCCTTTTCAGTTCCAGTCGCGTCTGAAAGCCTCCGTGTGAGCTCAAATCTCTCTAATTTTACATTCGTGATCTCCTCAGGAGGTATAAGTAGGGGGAAGCAATATATTCGATACCTCATTCAGAAACGCACCCTCTTGAAACCTGGCAAGCAAGCTACACCACGATGCAGAGCGCCTCTCTTGCAGAGTCTGCCACTTGAGTTTGCTAAACATCTCCATAACGCTATCACGGTTACCAAATAACCCTGTGACGAAACGCGCCGCTATTCTTTGGATCTTCTCTATCTCCTCCGTCAACCTGATCTGGTATGGATCCCACACTGATGAGCAATACTCAAGTATAGTTCGAACGAGTGTGTTGTAAGCCATCTCCTTTGTTGATGGACTACATTTTTGAAGGACTCTCCCAATGAATCTTAACCTGGTACCCGCCTTACCAACAATTAATTTTATATGATCATTCCACTTCAAATCGTTCCGCACCCATACTCCCAGATATTTTACAGAAGTAACTGCTACCAGTGTTTGTTCCGCTATCATATAATCATACCATAAAGGATCCTTCTTTCTATGTATTCGCAATACATTACATTTGTCTATGTTAAGGGTCAGTTGCCACTCCCTGCACCAAGTGCATATCCGCTGCAGATCTTCCTGCATTTCGCTACAATTTTCTGAGGCTTCAACTTCTCTTTATACTACAGCATCATCAGCGAAAAGCCGCATGGAACTTCCAACACTATCTAGGTCATTTATATATAACGTGAAAAGCAATGGTCCCATAACACTCCCTTGTGGCACGCCAGAGGTTACTTTAACGTCTGTAGACGTCTCTCCATTGATAACAACATGCTGTGTTCTGTTTGCTAAAAGCTCTTCAATCCAGTCACACAGCTGGTCTGATATTCCGTAGGCTCTTACTTTGTTTATCAGGCAACAGTGCAGAACTGTATCGAACGCCTTCCGGAAGTCAAGGAAAATGGCATTTATCTGGGAGCCTGTATCTAATATTTTCTGGGTCTCATGAACAAATAAAGTGAGTTTGGTCTCACACAATCGCTGTTTCCGGAATCCATGTTGATTCCTACAGAGTAGACTCTGGGTTTCCAAAAACGACACGATACTCGAGCAAAAAACATGTTCTAAAATTCTACAACAGATCGACGTCAGAGATATAGGTCTATAGTTTTGCGCATCTGCTCGAGGATCCTTCTTGAAGATTGGGACTACCTGTGCTCTTTTCCAATCATTTGGATCCTTCTGTTCCTCTAGTGACTTGTGATACACGGCTGTTAGAAGGGGGGCAAGTTCTTTCGCGTACTCTGTGTAGAAACGAACTGGTATCCCGTCAGGTCCAGTGGACTTTCCTCTGTTGAGTGATTCCAGTTGCTTTTCTATTCCTTGGACACTTATTTCGATGTCAACCATTTTTTCATTTGTGTGAGGATTTAGAAAAGAAACTTCAGTGCAGTCTTCCTTTGTGAAACAGCTTTGGAAAAAGGTGTTTAGTATTTCAGCTTTACGCGTGTCATCCTCTGTTTCAATGCCCTCATCATCCCAGAGTGTCTGGATCTGCTGTTTTGAGCCACTTACTGATTTAACGTAAGACCAGAACTTCCTAGGATTTTCTGTCAAGTCGGTACATAGAATTTTACTTTCGAATTCACTGAACACTTCACGCGTAGCCCTCTTTATGCTAACTTTGACATCATTTAGATTCTGTTTGTCTGAGAGGTTTTGGCTGCATTTAAACTTGGAGTGAAGCTCTCCTTGCTTTCGCAGTAGTTTCCTAAGTTTGTTGTTGAACCACGGTGGTTTTTCCTGTCCCTCACAGTTCTTTTCGGCACGTACCTGTCTAAAACGCATTTTACAATTGCCTTAAAATTTTTCCATAAACACTCAACATTGTCAGTGTCAGAACAGAAATTTTCGTTTTCATCTGTTAGGTAGTCTGAAATCTGCCTTTTATTACTCTTGCCAAACAGATAAACCTTCCTCACTTTTTTATATTCCTATTAACTTCCATATTCAGGGATGCTGTAAAGACCTTACGATCACTGATTCCCTGTTCTGCACTTACAGAGTCGAAAAGTTTGGGTCTGTTTGTTATCAGTAGATCCAAGATGTTATCTCCACTAGTCGGTTCTCTGTTTAATTGATTGAGGTAATTTTCAGATAGGGCACTCGGTATAATGTCACTCGATGTTCTGTCCCTACCACCCGTCCTAAACATCTGAGTGTCACAGTCTATATCTGGTAAATTGAAATCTCCACCTAAGACTATAACATGCTGAGAAAATTTATGTGAAATGTATTCCAAACTTTCTCTCAGTTGTTCTGCCACTAATGCTGCTGAGTCGGGAGGTCGGTAAAAGGAGCCAATTATTAACCTAGCTCAGTTGTTGTGTGTAACCTCCACCCATAATATTTCACAGGAACTATCCACTTCTACTTCACTACAGGATAAACTACTACTAACAGCAACAAACACGCCACCACCGGTTGCATGCAATCTATCCTTTCTAAACACCGTCTGTGCCTTTTTAAAAATTTCGGCTGAATTTATCTCTGGCTTCAGCAATCTTTCTGTACCTATAACGATTTCAGCTTCGGTGCTTTCTATCAGCTCTTGAAGTTCTGGTACTTTACCAATGCAGCTTTGACAGTTTACAATTACAATACCGATTGTTGCTTGGTACCCGCATGTCCTGACTTGGCCCCACACCCTTTGAGGCTGTTGCCCTTTCTGTACTTGCCCGAGGCCCAGTCTACGCCACACAACCCCTGTTACCCGTCTAGCCGCTAGCTGCGTGTAGTGGACTCCTGACCTATCCAGCGGAACTCGAAACCCCACCACCCTATGGTGCAAGTCGAGGAATCTGCAGCCCACACGGTCGCAGAACCGTCCTAGCCTGTGATTCAGACCCTCCACTCGGCTCTGTACCAAAGGTCCGCAGTCAGTCCTGTTGACGATGCTGCAGATGGTGAGCTCTGCTTTCATCCCGCTAGCGAGACTGGCAGTCTTCACCAAATCAGATAGCCACCGGGAGCCAGAGAGGATTTCCTCCGAACCGTAGCGACACACATCATTGGTGCCGACAAGAGCAACCACCTGCAGATGGGTGCACCCTGTACCCTTCATGACATCCAGAAAGACCCTTTCCACATCTGGAATGACTCACGGAGTGCACATTGGTTTTCTTCCCCTCTCTTGCTGCCATATCCCTAAGGGGTCCCATTACCAGCCTGACTTTGGAGCTCCCAACTACCAGTAAGCCCACCCTCTGTGACTGCCCGGATCTTGCAGACTGAGGGGCAACCTCTGGAACAGGAAAAGCTGCCATCTCCGGCCGAACATCAGTATCAGCCGGAGACAGAGCCTGAAACTGGTTCTTCAGACAAACTGGAGAGGACTGCCGTTCAGCCCTCCAGAATGTCTTTTGCCCCCTGCCACACCTCGAGACGACCTCCCACTCTACCACAGGTGAGGGATCACCCTCAATGTGGGCAGTATCCTGGGCAACCACAGTCGTAGTCCAATGGGGGGATACGTGGGACGAGCTGGTCATCCCTGACAAACCCTCATCCGGACCCCCACAGTGATGCCCATTGGCAACAGCCTCAAGCTGTGTGACCGAAGCCAACACTGCCTGAAGCTGGGAACGAAGGGATGCCAACTCAGCGTGCATCCGAATACAGCAGTTGCAGTCCCTATCCATGATAAAAACTGTTGTGCAAAGAACGTCTGAATTAATCTACAGAGAGCACAAACAAATCGACACAAAATTTAAATGGTTATTAAAATACAACATTGCCTAGTAAATGCAGTAATGCTGCTACTTGCGCACTGCTGACACACTGCTTGGCGGCAGAATGAGACTACGCGATTTTACACTATTCAGGTACTAAAATGCGATGCTACAACTCTCAAATACTATAATACGCCAGAAATTTATGAATTAAACAATGCAAGTACAAAAACACACAAAGAAATTAAGAATTAAACTATGTAACAAATGAGGGAGCTAGGAGTATACGACCTTCTGCTGGCAGCTGCTTATCCAACAGCGGCAGGGAGCACACTGGCTGTGACCAACTGACACTGGCCATTCAAAACAAAAACAGAAGACAGACGACTACGCGAATTTACATTATTCAGGTACTAAAGCGCGATGCTACAACTCTCAAATGCTATGTGATGGCATCAGGTATGATCAATAACTTTTCGTTATCCTACAGGAATCAGCTATCATGCGGAAATGCTCTGTACCAACAGAACATTTTTCATTCACAAAACTTCAGATGTGAACATTTTACATTGAATGTGAACTTTCCACAAACACCGAGTGCTCAACAACAGCTGACAATTTGCTCAAACACCAATGACTATGTTTACAAATTTCGAAAGTGCCAGTGTGAACTTTCCACCCACGTCAGTGATGTTACAAATCGAGCGGGATGCTCAGGTCAGGAATTTTCATGTTCATCCCGGAACTCCGGATTATGCGCCAGCCCCTCCCCATCCCCCCACATTACCAGTCTCTGCTTTATGAATGTTACCAATGGCACACACCACTCCTGCCGCATAGGCTGCGAGTTTTCCACAAATGTTAGATGACTTCAACAACTTTAATACACCTTTACAGTCAACTCTTCCACGCCAGTCCACTCTATGCCTGTTGGCATTACTCCATCAAATGCCCGACTCGATTTCTCAAGACAGTCGAGCCAGCTGCACCTACCAGTTGCACCTACCGTGTCGCATGCCACTGACGGTGTTATGAACTGGTACACCACTACTGCACCCAAGCCAGTTATGGTGCAGAGCTACGGACAGGGAGAGACAGTTTTTACAAACTTTTATGCCAAGATGCCCCCATCCATCCATCCATCCATTGGCCTAAACTACTGTCCCTTCACAAGGATCACTCACTCACATGGTTTGCCTTGGTCAACCATGTCCTGCAGCTATATGGTGTTGCCAACAACAGCTGTAAGTTCTTTTGCTTACTGTGTCACCTCCATGATGAACTGAGACCTGATCTGTGATATTGTGGCTTCGCCTCCCTCTGCAAGCAAATATGCATTCACCAGACACACCATCCTTGAGTGTACATCTAGATCTACAGAGGAAACTCCGTGCTACAATTGTCACAAATCATATGCTGGATGCTGCAATTTGGACCATCTGGTTGCTTAAACTTCCTCCAGGAGTTAAAATTCCTCTTTTCCATCTAACTTCGGCATCACTGGACGCTAAATTGAAGATTGCAGATGAGGTTTACAACATCTTGTCACCCCCGTGACCCCCCGGGGGGACCTCATGCCAGAATGTGCACAACTCTCTCAGCGCATGCACACAGATCCAATGCCGCCTGGCAGCCACCACTGTAACTCCTCGCTTACCAGATCTACTGCAGTGCTGCTGTTGGAGGAATGTACAAACATGATCCCCCTTACTGCCACTTTGGCATGAGGCTGCCTGATGGACAATGCTACAACCTGCTCTGCTTGGGGTTATTTCCATTGCCACTTTGTGGATGCAGCTAAGAAATGTTCTCGTGGACACCTTTCTCTTAATACTTCTTCACCTCATGCTCCAGAACGCTTGTATGTGAAAGACGCAGTGTCTTGTCTTTCATTTCCAGTCAACATGGGGGCCGAGGTCAGTATCACTTCTTTGTCTGCAGGTATTAAATTTGAGCATCAGTCTTGCCAGCCACTTTGAGCCGCCAATAATTCTTTGTTTCTATCTCGTGCCATAACTAATTTAAACCCTCTACTGTAGGACATTAACACTCCCTTATAATGGCATTTCATTATCACCGATGTGGATGAACCTGTACTTGGGGTTGATTTTCTCATAGCCCGTGCTCTTTCACCTAACCTACAGTGAGGTACACTGATCTTTAACTTGGTAGACTGTACCACTGGTTCCAATATTTCTTCCCTCTCATCCAAGAGTGCTACTCTACTGTGCGAGCTAGCTGAAGCCACCATTAGAGTGCTCTCTCTTAAATCACACAGTGACGAGCTTCTGGACTATAACGAGGCCTTCCGCTTACGCATTGCCTCCGTACAAGCCTAGCTCATGGATGCTCATAAGCAGGTTGCATGGCCACGCCCAGAGGCCCCACACCGCCTCCTTGCACCCGCTGCTCATGCGCATGACTTTTCTACGTTCAAGTAACCCTCCGAGCTCCATGACAGGGAGTACCAGTGGATTACCACCACTGCTGTTGATCCACCGGCCTGGGACACACAAGCGTGTGCATTACAGGTTAGTCATACTTTATCAGATGTGGGTCCATCATTGCCGTCAGTGTTTGCAACCAATAATGGTCCTGTCCTTAGAATCAGTACCATGGTAGGTCCACTGGTGTGCACAAAGGCTAGGAGTTTAAATCCAGAAAAACTTAAACACGCCAAAGTGATTATTCAGGTACTTTTAGACTGTAAGACTATTTGCCCGTCTTCTAGTAGTTGGTCGTCGCCCATTCATTTGGCGCCTAAGAAAGATGACACTTTCCATCTCTGCAGAGACTATTGAGTGCTTAGCACCAGATCAATTTTAGACAATTATCTCATCCCTAATATTCAAGAATTTGCTTCCCAAATGCACGAGGCACAAATTTTCAGTGTAATCAACTGTGACAAAGCTTACCACCAACTGCCAGTGGCATCCCAGAACATTGAAAAAACGCCATCATCACCCCATTCAGATTGTTTGAGTATCTATTTATGCCTTTTTGCCTTAAAAACACCGCACATATGTGGCAATGGTTCATTGACTCATTAGTTGGAAAACTGGGCTTTCCATATGCATACCTGGATGACTTGTTAACTTTTTCTTCTTCTCTCGTGGAACATGAACTCCACTTAAATATGGTGTTACAACTCTTAACAAGCAAACAGTGTCATGGCAAACAATAAAGTTGCTAAGTCGGAGCTTTGCCGCACTAGTGTCACTTTTCTGGGTCACATGGTTTCTGCTGACGGCATCCACCCTTCACCCGAACGGTTCGAGGCTATTAGTACGGTGCCTTTGTCCAAAGACTTTCAGTGCCTCTGTCACTTCCTATGCACTGTAAATTACTGACACAAACACATTCCCCAAGCTGCCAACATAGAATCCCCACTGAGAGGTGTCCTCGCAAACAACACCACTTCAGGGTCTCGGGCAGTCACGTGGACCTCAGACATGCAATGTGCATTTGATAACCTCAAGTCAGCCTCACAGATGGCCATTACTCTTACTCACTGCCATCCCTGATGCTCCCATCTTGCTTACTACAGATGTGAGTGATACAGCAGTGGAGGTGATATTTCAGCAATCTGTGGGTTATGTTGTACAACCGCTGAGATTTTTCTCCCACAAACTGTCTGCTTCTTAGTGCAAATGGTTGAGCTTTGACCAGGAACTATTTGCAATTTACGCTGCTATCAAACATTTCCAAGACAATATCAAAGGTCACCATATCATGGTATTTACTGACCACAAACCACTCATATACGATTTTTGCAACCCAGGCAAGGATTCATCCCTGAGGCGTTTCCATCATATGGACCTCATATGTCAATTTACGACTGACGTGCATTACATCAGATGGGCAGACAGCGTCGTCACTGATTTTTTATCTTGTGTGTTGGTATTATCTTTACAACTGAACCTCAGCAAACTCCCTAGATTGTAAACAGATGATACTGAACTTGTTGCATTGCTTTATGATACTAAAGCAGGGCTCAAACTTGAACTAAGACACTTCCCGGGTTCTCGTCACCCATCTTGTGTGACATTTCAACAGGATGCATCAATCCAGTGATTCTTGCACCTCTCTGCCCAGACATTTTTAATAGTATTCACGATTTGCACACCCTAGCATATGCACCACTGATGTCTGATCCAAACATTTCATTTGGCTCAGAGGGATTAAACAACACTGCACTTGGCCAGAAGAATGTGTGGCTTATCAGTGTGCAAAAGTAGGACATCATGCACAGCCTTCCATGGATACGTTCAATTTGGCAAAACAAATATTTCAACACATACACCTCGATATCGTTGGGCTCATACCCCCTCGGGCCCCTTTCATTACATACTGTCCACCACCAACAGGTTTATCCACTGGGTGAAGGTAATTCCCTTCACTACTATCACAGATGATGTGGTGGACCAAGCCCTTTTATTAACGTGGATCTCGCACTTTGGCTGCCCAGCGTCTATCACCACTGACCAGAGCCGCCAGTTTAAGTCCACCCTCTTCCGTCAGCTTTGGGAACTGTGTGGGGTGAAACAACCATCCACAGAGCAATGGGCTTGTCAAATGCTGGCACCAAAAACTTAAAGGTTCACTGATGTGCCATGGAGGTGAGTGAGCTGATGCTCTACCATGAGTAACGTTAGGCTCTCAGGCTGCATACAAAGAAGATCTTGGTGGGTCTCTGGCAGAAGTACTATACAGAGAACCCCTCACACTCCCAGCTAAGTTAGTCAAGCCTTCACTCCCTCAGGATCAAATCTGTGACTCGACCTTCCTCGGGCATGTTAAGCAGCTAATCACCAACATTCATGTGCCCCCTCCTCAGCTGCACTCACTACCCCCCATATTCCTGCACAAGAACTTAGCATTGTGCACTCACATCATGCTGTGCAATGACACTATCTGACCTGCACTCAGCCTTTCATACTCATACCCACACAAAGTCATCTCACAGTGTAACAACATGATTGATGTGCTCATTATTTGCACACCTCAAACCGTATCTGTCTGCCACCTCAAACCAGTGTGGTCTGTAGGAGAACTGCTCGATACTCCACCCAGCAACCCCCACCTCCTGCTACACCTACCTCGCATGAGCTATCTATTGACGGTTCACGGGTGAGTGATGACCATTCCCGCACATTTGGCGTTACCTACCCCCAGTCATATGACAGTGCTACATGTGTGTGTGTGACATCACTTACAGAGTGTGACATGTGATGACTCCTCCTCCTATAGGCAGCTGCCCTGCCTCTCCTTTATTAAGATTTAAGGATGTATCAGAGGCCAGCCTCAGAACGTGTGACGTCGCTGACAGCGATTCGTGTGGACATTCTTTCACCACCTCCTCAGAAAATGTTAATGTGTACACTGATTTCATTTGTGGTTCTAAAGTGTTTTTTGTTGTGTATCCTGATAATGTGTTTGTATTCTACAAACGAGTGAGCTTCCCCAATAACAACTTGATCCACATTCACTTTTTTCACTTTCTCGAATCTATCCCCTTGCCTGTTGGTACTGACCCTTCAACAGTCAAAGTGGTTCGTACCACAACAGGCATTCAGGTTTGGTATGCTGGCTCCTCACAATCCACCGTCCCCTCCCTGGATTTCTCCAATGCGGTACGAGCATTCGCCAGTTGGGCAGGGCCATCTGCCCCCTTTGCTGGCTTGAGAACTTAATTTACTAATGTCGCGTATTGTTTTATGTTAAATATCCTCTTCCCACCACCCCCCACCCCCTACCCCACTCCCCTGCCCACCCGGGTGCTTCTTTTACATATTTTCCCTCATATTTATCTTCGTGCTTCACACTCTGGGGGTGGGGGGTTGGCTGGCTAATGTGGTGACTATCGACCAAGTCAGGTATTAACATTTTTGTTTTCCAAGCTCTTTGGGAGCAGTCTGTGGTTGTGATGCAAAACTATAAACATGTGTGTACCGGAAATCAACTAGATATATGTGAGTATGCATGGATGTATGTATGTATATGCTTCAGACCAATGAAATTGTACTTATTATAATTAAATGATGTATAGTGTACATCATTGGATCCTGCAATATGACAACACTAAGCCCATACATGAATATGCAGAGGATACCATGTCTGTTTTTTAAGTGTTTAATGTTGAGTTATATTCTTACTAAATCTATGTGCTCCACTGCACAGGTCAGCAAAATTTTCAGTACTTTGTTGTACTTCTTTTCATAGCAATAAGAAGTAATATATTTGAACAGGAGAATAATAACATGAATAGCAATAATATAATAATAATTATTATTATTATTATTATTATTGTTGTTGTTGTTGTTGTTGTTATCCCTATTATTACTATCTCCTCAGGAATTTCTTCCTGTTACTGGTACATATAGTCTACAAATAAATTTAACAATTGCGAACATATTCCTTGTTCTTGTGATTTATGCTGCATAATTATTTATCTTACTCATTTGTGTGAATAGTAATTACAGACTTAGAGTATAGAGATTTTCATAGAAATTGAAGTCAACAGCTAGATACTTCAGAAATAGATCATTGCTACATATTTTAGCACACTCCAAGTGTTTTAATCCATTTGAAATTCGCAGGTCGTACAGTATCCTGGAACCCACTTAATGAACCATCCCCATTTGATGATGCAACATCAGAAACTATTGAAGATGTAATTGAAGAACTTGCTACAGCAGAATTACCAGAACCTATATTGGAGCATAATTGGGAATCAAAATCAGATGCAAAAACACGAATTTTAGGCCAGATTTCTGAATGGTTTGAACTAGACAGTTCTGACATTGAAAAATTGCAGGTTAGTACTGTGAATAACTATTCCTTGATATGAAAGTATCAGTGTTTTTCAATGTTGTTACACATTAATATTCCTTAAATGTAGTCAGACGACATTATAGAATCTCATAGGTTGTTGAGGTGTGCTTGCTGTGCTTTTGGACTTTTGAAGTTTTCAAATAAATATTTTATTTTGAAAATGGCCTGTCTTGTAGCAGAGAGATATGGTAGGTAAAGTTTTCATGAAGTGCAACAATTGTATGTGACTTCAACGATAATGTTATAGAGGTGTAAAGACAAGACATTGGCATATGAAAGACAAGAAGAAAACTGGTGAACCTGCAAGTTATAATGACAACTGGATTAGAGTATGAAGAAAATTTTGACATTGTTCGTGTTAAATTGATTAAGCCAGAAAAAAATGCTCAAAATTCCATAAATGGTCATGCAAATAGGTGCAGGACAATGCAAAGGCAAGAAAACACCTAATTCTGTTGTGTGACCCCAAGATTTCACTTTACCTTTGGGAATGCAAGGCTACCAAAGAGATTTCAGACAAGGTGCACAATAATTATGATGTTCACTCAGTTGAAAACATTTATCTGCATAGACACAGATTTCATACATTGTGTGACAAGCATCTGCTGTCTAACATTTTTTACAGTGATTTAAAGTGAAAGGTAGATGTACAAACTTCCCACTTCTTTCATATGAGGTGACTTACTTGAGATTTGCAGCCGATCTTCTTTGTTGGCTAGGTGGCTGCTGGAAAACTCTCTTGACTTCGTCTCCATAGAATGATGCTAGGTATGGGAAGATTTAACCCTCTCTCTCAACTTGTGAGATAAGTAGATAACACAAACTTTACTTTGCATCAACCAGTGGTATATTTGAACTCCATACAGAATAAAATTCATACTTTCCACATACATATCTGACTTCCAGTAAGTCACTCACTCCATCCAACATCAGAAGAAATTTAATTACAGTTATAAAAGGGTTGTTATAAAAGGGTTGTCTTAATAACCATGACTCTACTTCACATGAACCATAAAAAAGGTCTTGCCTCTGACAAGGTTGGATTAATAATTCCCAAGATTACTTTTTCAAATGTTCTTCTTTCACATAACAATAGTCAATGAGACAGTAGGCACAGAGCTGCATAAAAACTCCATGGTTCTTCCTCTAAAACATCTATGTATTGCCTGACAAGTACTTGTTGGTGACATTCAACTGACACATCTACTTTCTTCTAGCAACTGATTTTAAACCTGCACACACAAACATGTGATGGGCAGTAGGTAGAACGTTACCATCCCGCACTTGTCTCTAGAATATTGTGTGTTTGAGATGGTAGAAGGCTGAGTGGTTCTAGAATTTATGCAGAAATTCTCGAATCACTATATATATATTAAAAAACAAAGATTCCAAGACTTACCAAGCGGGAAAGAGCCTGTAGACATGCACAATAAATAAAACACACACACAAAATTTCTAGCTTTCGCAACCGATGGTTGCTTCTTCAGGAAAAAGGGAAGGAGAGGGAAACACGAAAGGATGTGGGTTTTAAGGGAGAGGGTAAGGAGTCATTCCAATCCTGGGAGCAGAAAGACTTACCTTAGGGGGGAAAAAACAGGTGTACACTCGCATACACACACATATCCATCCGCACATACACAGACACAAGCAGACATTTGTAAAGGCAAAGAGTTCGGGCACAGATGTCAGTCGAGGCGGAAGTACAGAGGCAAAGAAGTTGTTGAAAGACAGGTGAGGTACGAGCGGCGGCAACTTGAAATTAGTAGAGGTTGAGGCCTGGCAGATATCGAGAGAGAGGATATACTGAAGGGCAAGTTCCCATCTCTGGAGTTCCGATAGGTTGGTGTTGGTGGGAAGTATCCAGACAACCCGGACGGTGTAACACTGTGCCAAGTTGTGCTGGCCGTGCACCAAGGCATGTTTAGCCACAGGGTGATCCTCATTACCAACAAACACTGTCTGCCTGTGTCCATTCATGCAAGTGCACAGTTTCTTGCTGGTCATTCCCACATAGAAAGTGTCACAGTGTAGGCAGGTCAGTTGGTAAATCACGTGGGTGCTTTCACACGTGGCTCTTCCTTTGATCGTGTACACCTTCCGGGTTACAGGACTGGAGTAGGTGGTGGTGGGAGGGTGCATAGGACAGGTTTTACACTGGGGGCGGTTACAAGGGTAGGAGCCAGAGGGTAGGAAAGGTGGTTTGGGGATTTCATAGGGATGAACCAAGAGGTTATGAAGGTTAGGTGGACGGTGGAAAGACACTCTTGGTGGAGTGGGGAGGATTTCATGAAGGATGGATCTCATTTCGGGGCAGGATTTTAGGAAGTCGTATCCCTGCTGGAGAGCCACATTCAGAGTCTGATCCAGTCCCGGCAAGTATCCTGTCACAAGTGGGGCACTTTTAGGGTTCTTCTGTGAGAGGTTCTGGGTTTGAGGGGACGAGGAAGTGGCTCTCGTTATTTGCTTCTGTACCAGGTCGGGAGGGTAGTTGCGGGATGCAAAAGCTGTTTTCAGGTTGTTTGTGTAATGGTTCAGGGATTCAAGACTGGAGCAGATTCGTTTGCCATGAAGGCCTAGGCTGTAGGGAAGGGACCGTTTGATATGGAATGGGTGGCAGCTGTCATAATGGAGGTACTGTTGCTTGTTGGTGGGTTTGATGTGGACGGATGTGTGAAGCTGGCCATTGGACAGATGGAGGTCAACGTCAAGGAAAGTGGCATGGGATTTGGAGTAGGACCAGGTGAATCTGATGGAACCAAAGGAGTTGAGGTTGGAGAGGAAATTCAGGAGTTGTTCTTCACTGTGAGTCCAGATCATGAAGATGTTGTCAATAAATCTGTACCAAACTTTGGGTTGGCAGGCTTGTGTAACCAAGAATGCTTTCTCTAAGTGACCCATAAATAGGTTGGCATATGAGGGGGCCATCCTGGTACCCATGGCTGTTCCTTTTAATTGTTGGTATGTCTGGCCTTGAAAAGTGAAGAAGTTGTGGGTCAGGATGAAACTGGCTAAGGTGACGAGGAAAGAGGTTTTAGGTAGGGTGGCAGGTGATCGGCGTGAAAGGAATTGCTCCATTGCAGCGAGGCCCTGTACGTGTGGGATATTTGTGTATAGGGAAGTGGCATCAATGGTTACAAGGATGGTTTCCGGGGGTAACAGACTGGGTAAGGATTCCAGGCGTTCGAGAAAGTGGTTGGTGTCTTTGATGAAGTATGGGAGACTGCATGTAATGGGTTGAAGGTGTTGATCTACGTAAGCAGAGATACGTTCTGTGGGGGCTTGGTAACCAGCTACAATGGGGCAGCCGGGATGTTTGGGTTTCTGAATTTTAGGAAGTAGGTAGAGGATAGGAGTGCTTGGTGTTGGTGGGGTCAGGCGTTTGATGGAGTCAGGTGAAAGGTTTTGTAGGGGGCTTAAGGTTCTGAGGATTCCTTGAAGCTCCGCCTGGACATCAGGAATGGGATTACCTTGGCAAACTTTGTATGTAGAGTTGTCTGAAAGCAGACGCAGTCACTCAGCCACATACTCCCGACGATCAACCACGGGTTCCATCAGATTCACAACCCTGACGTGGGATTGGAATGACTCCTTACCATCTCCCTTAAAACCCACATCTTTTCGTCTTTCCCTCTTCTTCCCTCTTTCCTGAAGTAGCAACCGTGCGAAAGCTAGAAATTCTGTGTGTGTGTTTGTGTGTTTTATTTATTGTGCCTATCTACTGACGCTTTCCCGCTTGGTAAGTCTTGGAATCTTTGTTTTCAATATATTTTTCCCATGTGGAAGTTTCTTTCTATTTTATTTATATCATATATATACACTCCTGGTAATGGAAAAAAGAACACATTGACACCAGTGTGTCAGACCCACCATACTTGCTCCAGACACTGCGAGAGGGCTGTACAAGCAATGATCACACGCACGGCACAGCGGACACACCAGGAACCGCGGTGTTGGCTGTCGAATGGCACTAGCTGCTCAGCATTTGTGCACCGCCGCCGTCAGTGTCAGCCAGTTTGCCTTGGCATACGGAGCTCCATCGCAGTCTTTAACACTGGTAGCATGCCATGACAGCGTGGATGTGAACCGTATGTGCAGTTGACGGACTTTGAGCGAGGGCGTATAGTGGGATGCGGGAGGCCAGGTGGACGTACTGCCGAATTGCTCAACACGTGGGGCGTGAGGTCTCCACAGTACATCGATGTTGTCGCCAGTGGTCGGCGGAAGGTGCACGTGCCCGTCGACCTGGAACCGGACCACAGCGATGCACAGATGCACGCCAAGACCGTAGGATCCTACGCAGTGCCGTAGGGGGCCGCACCGCCACTTCCCAGCAAATTAGGGACACTGTTGCTCCTGGGGTATCGGCGAGGACCATTCGTAACTGTCTCCATGAAGCTGGGCTATGGTCCCGCACACCGTTAGGCCGTCTTCCACTCACGCACCAACATCGTGCAGCCCGCCTCCAATGGTGTCGCGACAGGCGTGAATGGAGGGATGAATGGAGACGTGTCGTCTTCAGCGATGAGAGTCGCTTCTGCCTTGGTGCCAATGATGGTCGTATGCGTGTTTGGCGCAGTGCAGGTGAGTGCCACAATCAGGAGTGCATACGACCGAGGCACACAAGGCCAACACCCGGCATCATGGTGTGGGGAGCGATCTCCTACACTGGCCGTACACCTCTGGTGATCGTCGAGGGGACACTGAATAGTGCACGGTACATCCAAACCGTCATCGAACCCATCGTTCTACCATTCTACCATTCCTAGACCGGCAAGGGAACTTGCTGTTCCAACAGGACAATGCACGTCCGCATGTATCCCGTGCCACCCAACGTGCTCTAGAAGGTGTAAGTCATCTACCCTGGCCAGCAAGATCTCCGGATCTGTCCCCCATTGAGCATGTTTGGGAGTGGATGAAACGTAATCTCACGCGGTCTGCACGTCCAGCACGAACGCTGGTCCAACTGAGGCGCCAGGTGGAAATGGCATGGCAAGCCGTTCCACAGGACTACATCCAGCATCTCTATGATCGTCTCCATGGGAGAATAGCAGCCTGCATTGCTGCGAAAGGTGGATATACACTGTACTAGTGCCGACATTGTGCATACTCTGTTGCCTATGTCTATGTGCCTGTGGTTCTGTCAGTGTGATCATGTGATGTATCTGACCCCAGGAATGTGTCAATAAAGTTTCCCCTTCCTGGGACAATGAATTCACGGTGTTCTTATTTCAATTTCCAGGAGTATATATATATATATATATATATATATATATATATATATATATATATATATATATATTAAAAATAAAGATTCCAAGACTTACCAAGCGGGAAAGCGCCGGCAGACAGGCACATGAACAAAACACACAAACACACACACAGAATTACAAGCTTTCGCAACTGGCAGTTGCTTCGTCAGGAAAGAGGGAAGGAGAGGGAAAAATGAAAGGATGTGGGTTTTAAGGGAGAGGGTAAGGAGTCATTCCAATCCCGGGAGCGGAAAGACTTCCCTTAGGGGAAAAAAAGGACAGGTGTACACTCGCACATACACACACATATCCATCCGCACATACACAGACACAAGCAGACATATTTAAAGGCAAAGAGTTAAGGGCAGAGATGTCATTCGAGGCGGAAGTACAGAGGCAAAGAAGTTGTTGAAAGACAGGTGAGGTATGAGCGGCGGCAACTTGAAATTAGCGGAGGTTGAGGCCTGGCGGATATCGAGAAGAGAGGATATACTGAAGGGCGAGTTCCCATCTCCGGAGTTCGGATAGGTTGGTGTTGGTGGGAAGTATCCAGATAACTCGGACGGTGTAACACTGTGCCAAGATGTGCTGGCCGTGCATCAAGGCATGTTTAGCCACAGGGTGATCCTCATTACCAACAAACACTGTCTGTCTGTGTCCATTCATGCGAATGGACAGTTTGTTGCTGGTCATTCCCACATAGAAAGCATCACAGTGCAGGCAGGTCAGTTGGTAAATCACGTGGGTGCTTTCACATGTGGCTCTCCCTTTGATTGTGTACACCTTCCGGGTTACAGGACTGGAGTAGGTGGTGGTGGGAGGGTGCATAGGACAGGTTTTACACCGGGGGCGGTTGCAAGGGTAGGAGCCAGAGGGTAGGGGAGGTGGTTTGGGGATTTCATAGGGATGAACCAAGAGGTTACGAAGGTTAGGTGGACGGCGGAAAGACACTCTTGGTGGAGTGGGGAGGATTTCATGAAGGATGGATCTCATTTCGGGGCAGGATTTTAGGAAGTCGTATCCCTGCTGGAGAGCCACATTCAAGGTCTGATCCAGTCCTGGGAAGTATTCTGTTACAAGTGGGGCACTTTTGGGGTTCTTCTGTGAGAGGTTCTGGGTTTGAGGGGATGAGGAAGTGGCTCTGGTTATCTGCTTCTGTACCAGGTTGGGAGGGTAGTTGCGGGATGCGAAAGCTGTTTTCAGGTTGTTGGTGTAATGGTCGAGGGATTCAGGACTGGAGCAGATTCGTTTGCCACGAAGGCCTAGGCTGTAGGGAAGGGACCGTTTGATATGGAATGGGTGGCAGCTGTCATAATGGAGGTACTGTTGCTTGTTGGTGGGTTTGATGTGGACGGATGTGTGCAGCTGGCCATTGGACAGATGGAGGTCAACATCTAGGAAAGTGGCATGGGATTTGGAGTAGGACCAGGTGAATCTGATGGAACCAAAGGAGTTGAGGTTGGAGAGGAAATTCTGGAGTTGTTCTTCACTGTGAGTCCAGATCATGAAGATGTCATCAATAAATCTGTACCAAACTTTGGGTTGGCAGGCTTGGGTAACCAAAAAGGCTTCCTCTAAGCGACCCATAAATAGGTTGGCATACGAGGGGGCCATCCTGGTACCCATGGCTGTTCCCTTTAATTGTTGGTATGTCTGCCCTTCAAAAGTGAAGAAGTTGTGGGTCAGGATGAAGCTGGCTAAGGTGACGAGGAAAGAGGTTTTAGGTAGGGTGGCAGGTGATCGGCGTGAAAGGAAGTGCTCCATTGCAGCGAGGCCCTGGACGTGCGGGATATTTGTGTATAGGGAAGTGGCATCAATGGTTACCAGGATGGTTTCTGGGGGTAACAGACTGGGTACGGATTCCAGGCGTTCGAGAAAGTGGTTGGTGTCTTTGATGAAGGATGGGAGACTGCATGTAATGGGTTGAAGGTGTTGATCTACGTAGGCAGAGATACGTTCTGTGGGGGCTAGGTAACCAGCTACAATGGGGCGGCCAGGATGTTTGGGTTTGTGAATTTTAGGAAGTAGGTAGAAGGTAGGAGTGCGAGGTGACGGTGGGGTGAGGAGTTTGATGGAGTCAGGTGAAAGGTTTTGTAGGGGGCCTAAGGTTCTGAGGATTCCTTGAAGCTCCGCCTGGACATCAGGAATGGGATTACTTCGGCAAACTTTGTATGTAGAGTTGTCTGAAAGCTGACGCAGTCCCTCAGCCACATACTCCCGACGATCAAGTACCACAGTCGTGGAACCCTTGTCAGCCGGAAGAATGATGATGGATCGGTCAGCTTTCAGATCACGGATAGCCTGGGATTCGGCTGTGGTGATGTTGGGAGTAGGATTAAGGTTTTTCAAGAAAGAATGAGAGGCAAGGCTGGAAGTGAGAAATTCCTGGAAGGTTTGGAGAGGGTGATTTTGAGGAAGAGGAGGTGGGTCCCGCTGTGATGGAGGACGGAACTGTTGCAGGCAGGGTTCAATTTGGATAGTGTCTTGGGGAGTTGGATCATTAGGAGTGGGATCAGGATTGTTTTTCTTCGTGGCAAAGTGATATTTCCAGCAGAGACTACGAGTGTAGGACAGTAAATCCTTGCAACAAGCAACAGTACCTCCATTATGACAGCTGCCACCCATTCCATATCAAACGGTCCCTTCCCTACAGCCTAGGCCTTCGTGGCAAACGAATCTGCTCCAGTCCTGAATCCCTCGACCATTACACCAACAACCTGAAAACAGCTTTCGCATCCCGCAACTACCCTCCCAACCTGGTACAGAAGCAGATAACCAGAGCCACTTCCTCATCCCCTCAAACCCAGAACCTCTCACAGAAGAACCCCAAAAGTGCCCCACTTGTAACAGAATACTTCCCAGGACTGGATCAGACCTTGAATGTGGCTCTCCAGCAGGGATACGACTTCCTAAAATCCTGCCCCGAAATGAGATCCATCCTTCATGAAATCCTCCCCACTCCACCAAGAGTGTCTTTCCGCCGTCCACCTAACCTTCGTAACCTCTTGGTTCATCCCTATGAAATCCCCAAACCACCTCCCCTACCCTCTGGCTCCTACCCTTGCAACCGCCCCCGGTGTAAAACCTGTCCTATGCACCCTCCCACCACCACCTACTCCAGTCCTGTAACCCGGAAGGTGTACACAATCAAAGGGAGAGCCACATGTGAAAGCACCCACGTGATTTACCAACTGACCTGCCTGCACTGTGATGCTTTCTATGTGGGAATGACCAGCAACAAACTGTCCATTCGCATGAATGGACACAGGCAGACAGTGTTTGTTGGTAATGAGGATCACCCTGTGGCTAAACATGCCTTGATGCATGGCCAGCACATCTTGGCACAGTGTTACACCGTCCGAGTTATCTGGATACTTCCCACCAACACCAACCTATCCGAACTCCGGAGATGGGAACTCGCCCTTCAGTATATCCTCTCTTCTCGATATCCGCCAGGCCTCAACCTCCGCTAATTTCAAGTTGCCGCCGCTCATACCTCACCTGTCTTTCAACAACTTCTTTGCCTCTGTACTTCCGCCTCGACTGACATCTCTGCCCTTAACTCTTTGCCTTTAAATATGTCTGCTTGTGTCTGTGTATGTGCGGATGGATATGTGTGTGTGTGTGTGTGTGTGCGAGTGTACACCTGTCCTTTTTTTCCCCTAAGGGAAGTCTTTCCACTCCCGGGATTGGAATGACTCCTTACCCTCTCCCTTAAAACCCACACCCTTTCATTTTTCCCTCTCCTTCCTTCCTTCCTGACGAAGCAACTGCCAGTTGCGAAAGCTTGTAATTCTGTGTGTGTGTTTGTGTGTTTTGTTCATGTGCCTGTCTGCCGGCGCTTTCCCGCTTGGTAAGTCTTGGAATCTTTATTTTTAATATATTTTTCCCATGTGGAAGTTTCTTTCTGTTTTATTTACATCGTCATTAATTTGAACCCAACAATTACGTTTGTTATTGTCTCTGTTGCATTTCGAAATCTTCTCTATCGTCTTACTTTCTCTTTTCGTTTGTACAAGAAGTTCCACTTTGTATTCATCTTCCATTTTTCCGTAATCTACCATACATTTTATCCTGCCTAATTATACTCAATAATACGTAATTTACTTCCAAACCATAACCTAAAATTTTCAACGCTTTCAACATAACCGCTGCTATAAAATCCATTGTTCCAAGTGTACAAACATTTCGTGTAAACTCGTGAATACTATTTCACAGCTTCAGTTCCTTTCACCCATTACACAACCATCTCAGTTTTTTTTTTTTTTTTTTTCAACAACTTTCGTTTTATTTCCATTCCCGTTTTTCCCACAAAACCGATCATTTTCTAGCAGCTTCCCACAGGTTTACACGTTATTATTTCTTCATCAAACAATTGTTAGCCTCATTATCATAACCTGCCAGTACATAACCAGTCCTTTGAATACATTTACACACATATTCTTCGAGATTTTATTCAAAAATTTTTTCGAATTTTATTTTTTCGCAAATCATTCTTTCGAAACTTTTTTCGAAAAATTTTTTTGTCGAAATTTTCTTGAATTTCTCGAAATTTTCTTGAATTTCCCCACCCTTTAACGTGATCTGGAGACAACATAACTACCCAACCTTTGCACCCATTGTTGTTCACCAACCTAAGTTCAGCACATGATCAACATAGCTCATCTCAAACCAACACTTTTTCGACTTTTTTCACACCTTTATCTCTCCCTATATAAATCTCTCTTTACTTTCACTTTAACCTCATATTACCCTTTCCACCTACCAATACCATGTCAACCTCACAACATCCCTACAACGACCCCATTAAATTTTATTTACATTCCCTCCGCAAACATGCCTTCACCCTAGCCAGATTACGCTCCCATATTTTATTTACTCAGGCTTGTCTGACATTTGGCATTACTCCCAAAGGCCTCACACTTAAAGTTCCCATCTCTGGCTGCAATCCTTCTTTCCATCAGTCCTTATACCAGTTCCAAACAGCACAATCCATAGCCCTCACCCGCCTAATCCTTCACCTATACATCGACTCGGCCAATGAACACACCCGTCAACTCCTATCCCAAATCAAAGTCCTCAATCTTTCCTCTCCCGCATCCACACCGGCCGTACATAGCATCCTCCTACAGGCCAACCGCAAATTAGAACAACATGCCACCCTCCACCTCAAAAAACTATCCAATCTCCTGGTTTCCCACCTCCGGAAAGGCAACTCACTCACCCTCCACAACCTTTCCAACAAACCTCAACCTCCTCTCATTGCACACAGACCCAGTCTCTCCCATCTACTCAATCTCCCACTTCCAGCTCCACTCCCCCCAACACCTCAAAATTCTAGTCGACACAATCTGGAACCACAACATCCCAATTCAGTAGTTAACCTTTCCTCCAAACCCCTCTCCCAATCCGAAACCTCTGTCCTATCCAAAGGCCTCACCTTCAGCCCCACTCCCAGGTTCAACCAAACTGCCCTTGTCAAGGATTTACTGTCCTACACTCGTAGTCTCTGCTGGAAATATCACTTTGCCACGAAGAAAAACAATCCTGATCCCACTCCTAATGATCCAACTCCCCAAGACACTATCCAAATTGAACCCTGCCTGCAACAGTTCCGTCCTCCATCACAGCGGGACCCACCTCCTCTTCCTCAAAATCACCCTCTCCAAACCTTCCAGGAATTTCTCACTTCCAGCCTTGCCTCTCAATCTTTCTTGAAAAACCTTAATCCTACTCCCAACATCACCACAGCCGAATCCCAGGCTATCCGTGATCTGAAAGCTGACCGATCCATCATCATTCTTCCGGCTGACAAGGGTTCCACGACTGTGGTACTTGATCGTCGGGAGTATGTGGCTGAGGGACTGCGTCAGCTTTCAGACAACTCTACATACAAAGTTTGCCGAAGTAATCCCATTCCTGATGTCCAGGCGGAGCTTCAAGGAATCCTCAGAACCTTAGGCCCCCTACAAAACCTTTCACCTGACTCCATCAAACTCCTCACCCCACCGTCACCTCGCACTCCTACCTTCTACCTACTTCCTAAAATTCACAAACCCAAACATCCTGGCCGCCCCATTGTAGCTGGTTACCAAGCCCCCACAGAACGCATCTCTGCCTACGTAGATCAACACCTTCAACCCATTACATGCAGTCTCCCATCCTTCATCAAAGACACCAACCACTTTCTCGAACGCCTGGAATCCGTACCCAGTCTGTTACCCCCAGAAACCATCCTGGTAACCATTGATGCCACTTCCCTATACACAAATATCCCGCACGTCCAGGGCCTCGCTGCAATGGAGCACTTCCTTTCACGCCGATCACCTGCCACCCTACCTAAAACCTCTTTCCTCGTCACCTTAGCCAGCTTCATCCTGACCCACAACTTCTTCACTTTTGAAGGCCAGACATACCAACAATTAAAGGGAACAGCCATGGGTACCAGGATGGCCCCCTCGTATGCCAACCTATTTATGGGTCGCTTAGAGGAAGCCTTCTTGGTTACCCAAGCCTGCCAACCCAAAGTTTGGTACAGATTTATTGATGACATCTTCATGATCTGGACTCACAGTGAAGAACAACTCCAGAATTTCCTCTCCAACCTCAACTCCTTTGGTTCCATCAGATTCACCTGGTCCTACTCCAAATCCCATGCCACTTTCCTAGATGTTGACCTCCATCTGTCCAATGGCCAGCTGCACACATCCGTCCACATCAAACCCACCAACAAGCAACAGTACCTCCATTATGACAGCTGCCACCCATTCCATATCAAACGGTCCCTTCCCTACAGCCTAGGCCTTCGTGGCAAACGAATCTGCTCCAGTCCTGAATCCCTCGACCATTACACCAACAACCTGAAAACAGCTTTCGCATCCCGCAACTACCCTCCCAACCTGGTACAGAAGCAGATAACCAGAGCCACTTCCTCATCCCCTCAAACCCAGAACCTCTCACAGAAGAACCCCAAAAGTGCCCCACTTGTAACAGAATACTTCCCAGGACTGGATTAGACCTTGAATGTGGCTCTCCAGCAGGGATACGACTTCCTAAAATCCTGCCCCGAAATGAGATCCATCCTTCATGAAATCCTCCCCACTCCACCAAGAGTGTCTTTCCGCCGTCCACCTAACCTTCGTAACCTCTTGGTTCATCCCTATGAAATCCCCAAACCACCTCCCCTACCCTCTGGCTCCTACCCTTGCAACCGCCCCCGGTGTAAAACCTGTCCTATGCACCCTCCCACCACCACCTACTCCAGTCCTGTAACCCGGAAGGTGTACACAATCAAAGGGAGAGCCACATGTGAAAGCACCCACGTGATTTACCAACTGACCTGCCTGCACTGTGATGCTTTCTATGTGGGAATGACCAGCAACAAACTGTCCATTCGCATGAATGGACACAGGCAGACAGTGTTTGTTGGTAATGAGGATCACCCTGTGGCTAAACATGCCTTGATGCATGGCCAGCACATCTTGGCACAGTGTTACACCGTCCGAGTTATCTGGATACTTCCCACCAACACCAACCTATCCGAACTCCGGAGATGGGAACTCGCCCTTCAGTATATCCTCTCTTCTCGATATCTGCCAGGCCTCAACCTCCGCTAATTTCAAGTTGCCGCCGCTCATACCTCACCTGTCTTTCAACAACTTCTTTTCCTCTGTACTTCCGCCTCGACTGACATCTCTGCCCTTAACTCTTTGCCTTTAAATATGTCTGCTTGTGTCTGTGTATGTGCGGATGGATATGTGTGTGTGTGTGTGTGTGTGTGCGAGTGTACACCTGTCCTTTTTTTCCCCTAAGGGAAGTCTTTCCGCTCCCGGGATTGGAATGACTCCTTACCCTCTCCCTTAAAACCCACACCCTTTCATTTTTCCCTCTCCTTCCTTCCTTCCTGACGAAGCAACTGCCAGTTGCGAAAGCTTGTAATTCTGTGTGTGTGTTTGTGTGTTTTGTTCATGTGCCTGTCTGCCGGCGCTTTCCCGCTTGGTAAGTCTTGGAATCTTTATTTTTAATATATTTTTCCCATGTGGAAGTTTCTTTCTGTTTTATTTACATCGTCATTAATTTGAACCCAACAATTACGTTTGTTATTGTCTCTGTTGCATTTCGAAATCTTCTCTATCGTCTTACTTTCTCTTTTCGTTTGTACAAGAAGTTCCACTTTGTATTCATCTTCCATTTTTCCGTAATCTACCATACATTTTATCCTGCCTAATTATACTCAATAATACGTAATTTACTTCCAAACCATAACCTAAAATTTTCAACGCTTTCAACATAACCGCTGCTATAAAATCCATTGTTCCAAGTGTACAAACATTTCGTGTAAACTCGTGAATACTATTTCACAGCTTCAGTTCCTTTCACCCATTACACAACCATCTCAGTTTTTTTTTTTTTTTTCAACAACTTTCGTTTTATTTCCATTCCCGTTTTTCCCACAAAACCGATCATTTTCTAGCAGCTTCCCACAGGTTTACACGTTATTATTTCTTCATCAAACAATTGTTAGCCTCATTATCATAACCTGCCAGTACATAACCAGTCCTTTGAATACATTTACACACATATTCTTCGAGATTTTATTCAAAAATTTTTTCGAATTTTATTTTTTCGCAAATCATTCTTTCGAAACTTTTTTCGAAAAATTTTTTTGTCGAAATTTTCTTGAATTTCTCGAAATTTTCTTGAATTTCCCCACCCTTTAACGTGATCTGGAGACAACATAACTACCCAACCTTTGCACCCATTGTTGTTCACCAACCTAAGTTCAGCACATGATCAACATAGCTCATCTCAAACCAACACTTTTTCGACTTTTTTCACACCTTTATCTCTCCCTATATAAATCTCTCTTTACTTTCACTTTAACCTCATATTACCCTTTCCACCTACCAATACCATGTCAACCTCACAACATCCCTACAACGACCCCATTAAATTTTATTTACATTCCCTCCGCAAACATGCCTTCACCCTAGCCAGATTACGCTCCCATATTTTATTTACTCAGGCTTGTCTGACATTTGGCATTACTCCCAAAGGCCTCACACTTAAAGTTCCCATCTCTGGCTGCAATCCTTCTTTCCATCAGTCCTTATACCAGTTCCAAACAGCACAATCCATAGCCCTCACCCGCCTAATCCTTCACCTATACATCGACTCGGCCAATGAACACACCCGTCAACTCCTATCCCAAATCAAAGTCCTCAATCTTTCCTCTCCCGCATCCACACCGGCCGTACATAGCATCCTCCTACAGGCCAACCGCAAATTAGAACAACATGCCACCCTCCACCTCAAAAAACTATCCAATCTCCTGGTTTCCCACCTCCGGAAAGGCAACTCACTCACCCTCCACAACCTTTCCAACAAACCTCAACCTCCTCTCATTGCACACAGACCCAGTCTCTCCCATCTACTCAATCTCCCACTTCCAGCTCCACTCCCCCCAACACCTCAAAATTCTAGTCGACACAATCTGGAACCACAACACCCCAATTCAGTAGTTAACCTTTCCTCCAAACCCCTCTCCCAATCCGAAACCTCTGTCCTATCCAAAGGCCTCACCTTCAGCCCCACTCCCAGGTTCAACCAAACTGCCCTTGTCAAGGATTTACTGTCCTACACTCGTAGTCTCTGCTGGAAATATCACTTTGCCACGAAGAAAAACAATCCTGATCCCACTCCTAATGATCCAACTCCCCAAGACACTATCCAAATTGAACCCTGCCTGCAACAGTTCCGTCCTCCATCACAGCGGGACCCACCTCCTCTTCCTCAAAATCACCCTCTCCAAACCTTCCAGGAATTTCTCACTTCCAGCCTTGCCTCTCAATCTTTCTTGAAAAACCTTAATCCTACTCCCAACATCACCACAGCCGAATCCCAGGCTATCCGTGATCTGAAAGCTGACCGATCCATCATCATTCTTCCGGCTGACAAGGGTTCCACGACTGTGGTACTTGATCGTCGGGAGTATGTGGCTGAGGGACTGCGTCAGCTTTCAGACAACTCTACATACAAAGTTTGCCGAAGTAATCCCATTCCTGATGTCCAGGCGGAGCTTCAAGGAATCCTCAGAACCTTAGGCCCCCTACAAAACCTTTCACCTGACTCCATCAAACTCCTCACCCCACCGTCACCTCGCACTCCTACCTTCTACCTACTTCCTAAAATTCACAAACCCAAACATCCTGGCCGCCCCATTGTAGCTGGTTACCAAGCCCCCACAGAACGCATCTCTGCCTACGTAGATCAACACCTTCAACCCATTACATGCAGTCTCCCATCCTTCATCAAAGACACCAACCACTTTCTCGAACGCCTGGAATCCGTACCCAGTCTGTTACCCCCAGAAACCATCCTGGTAACCATTGATGCCACTTCCCTATACACAAATATCCCGCATGTCCAGGGCCTCGCTGCAATGGAGCACTTCCTTTCACGCCGATCACCTGCCACCCTACCTAAAACCTCTTTCCTCGTCACCTTAGCCAGCTTCATCCTGACCCACAACTTCTTCACTTTTGAAGGCCAGACATACCAACAATTAAAGGGAACAGCCATGGGTACCAGGATGGCCCCCTCGTATGCCAACCTATTTATGGGTCGCTTAGAGGAAGCCTTCTTGGTTACCCAAGCCTGCCAACCCAAAGTTTGGTACAGATTTATTGATGACATCTTCATGATCTGGACTCACAGTGAAGAACAACTCCAGAATTTCCTCTCCAACCTCAACTCCTTTGGTTCCATCAGATTCACCTGGTCCTACTCCAAATCCCATGCCACTTTCCTAGATGTTGACCTCCATCTGTCCAATGGCCAGCTGCACACATCCGTCCACATCAAACCCACCAACAAGCAACAGTACCTCCATTATGACAGCTGCCACCCATTCCATATCAAACGGTCCCTTCCCTACAGCCTAGGCCTTCGTGGCAAACGAATCTGCTCCAGTCCTGAATCCCTCGACCATTACACCAACAACCTGAAAACAGCTTTCGCATCCCGCAACTACCCTCCCAACCTGGTACAGAAGCAGATAACCAGAGCCACTTCCTCATCCCCTCAAACCCAGAACCTCTCACAGAAGAACCCCAAAAGTGCCCCACTTGTAACAGAATACTTCCCAGGACTGGATCAGACCTTGAATGTGGCTCTCCAGCAGGGATACGACTTCCTAAAATCCTGCCCCGAAATGAGATCCATCCTTCATGAAATCCTCCCCACTCCACCAAGAGTGTCTTTCCGCCGTCCACCTAACCTTCGTAACCTCTTGGTTCATCCCTATGAAATCCCCAAACCACCTCCCCTACCCTCTGGCTCCTACCCTTGCAACCGCCCCCGGTGTAAAACCTGTCCTATGCACCCTCCCACCACCACCTACTCCAGTCCTGTAACCCGGAAGGTGTACACAATCAAAGGGAGAGCCACATGTGAAAGCACCCACGTGATTTACCAACTGACCTGCCTGCACTGTGATGCTTTCTATGTGGGAATGACCAGCAACAAACTGTCCATTCGCATGAATGGACACAGGCAGACAGTGTTTGTTGGTAATGAGGATCACCCTGTGGCTAAACATGCCTTGATGCATGGCCAGCACATCTTGGCACAGTGTTACACCGTCCGAGTTATCTGGATACTTCCCACCAACACCAACCTATCCGAACTCCGGAGATGGGAACTCGCCCTTCAGTATATCCTCTCTTCTCGATATCCGCCAGGCCTCAACCTCCGCTAATTTCAAGTTGCCGCCGCTCATACCTCACCTGTCTTTCAACAACTTCTTTTCCTCTGTACTTCCGCCTCGACTGACATCTCTGCCCTTAACTCTTTGCCTTTAAATATGTCTGCTTGTGTCTGTGTATGTGCGGATGGATATGTGTGTGTGTGTGTGTGTGTGCGAGTGTACACCTGTCCTTTTTTTCCCCTAAGGGAAGTCTTTCCGCTCCCGGGATTGGAATGACTCCTTACCCTCTCCCTTAAAACCCACACCCTTTCATTTTTCCCTCTCCTTCCTTCCTTCCTGATGAAGCAACTGCCAGTTGCGAAAGCTTGTAATTCTGTGTGTGTGGTTGTGTGTTTTGTTCATGTGCCTGTCTGCCGGCGCTTTCCCGCTTGGTAAGTCTTGGAATCTTTATTTTTTAATATATATATATATATATATATATATATATATATATATATATATATATATATATATACTTTGGGGACAATCCTCTCATGAATGTTTCGTAAAACATCGTGGACATGATATGGGGACAATCCTCTCATGAATGTTTCATAAAACATCGTGGACATGAAGGAAGTTGCCCGGGGTTTTGCTGCAGTTTCTTAGTGGGTTGTTTACGGTATATATATGTTGAAAGATAAGATGTAGGTTATTAGAAACCACGGAAAGCAGGAAGGACTTTTGTGATAGAAGTGGATGAATACGGAAATAGGGAAAAATAGATAGGTCCTCAAATGAGAAGTAAGACAGGAAATAAATGGAAATGGTTGCTAAGATTGAAGAAGAGAAAGAAGATAGCCCCAAAGACAGGAAAACCTTCCCACCCCCTCTTCCCCAGGATCCCTACCTCGCAGATGCTTCAGTGGGACACTTTATTAGGTTTGGTGTAAAATCGTCTCCTACAGAACAGATATTTCCGCCTTCACTTTTGAGGTCCTGAAGGAAATCTTAGCAACCCTATGGAAACGGCAAGTGAGGAAGAAGCAGGCACACTTGTTTGTGAGGGTTGTTTGAAATGTGTGATGTGTGTTTTGTGTTAGTCATGATTTATGTGTTCTTGTAAACCATGCTTTATCCACAATACCCACCCCTTTCAAGACTGATACAAACCCTACCATCTACATCACATTTCATAAAAGGTATAAAATATTCTACACAAAATATAAAATTATACACTAAAGTCTAACAGTCATTCAGTTCATCACGTTATATTATATTTTCCACAAACATAAATTCTTATTCTGTTTATTTCATGTCTAGAGATCACCTTCTTTCTTATTCTGTGATTCTCCCAAGTTGTAGTCATATTCAGTTTTCTAGGAGATAATATTATAGGATAGTTTAAAATTTTAGTAATAGATGACAGAATTGTTTAAGATTTGAAGGGAATTTGGTGTGGGAAAACTACTTTGGAAGAAACACCGAAAAAAACTCAGAATCTGATGGTCGTCCTTGGGGGATATAAGACTCCGCTCAGGTCCCATCGATCTGATATTAAATTTTCTTGTGTACTGGGAGACCAGTATTTCTCTTTAAACTTCTTTTGAAAGTCTCCCCACTGTAAATCAGTCACCCACACGTTCCTGATGTTACTCTCTTTGTAACTTTTCTTTCTATAATTTCTTAGACTTGTTCTTTCAAACTACTTACATTTATGATATCAGAGTTTGCTATTTTCTCTTTAAAGCTTCTTTCTACATTATCCACTTGTGTACTTACACCTGTAATTTGCAACTGGATTATTGGCATTAACTTATCTTGCTTTTCAACACTCTTAAAGCATACAATCCCTGCTTTACAGCATCAAACTTAACATTGCATACATTTTCAATTGACCCTAACTTTTCATTGATTTCTGAGCTTGAGCTTGATTCTCAGCTTTCCATCAATATCAAATTCTAACTTTTTTGGCTAAATCTTGTAATTTATCATTCTGTTTCATACCGAAGTCAGTCAACAGTTTATTTACATGAATGTCCAATGAATTAGTTAATTCTTTCTTTAAGTCTAATTTCAAATCATCTACTTTACTATTTAAGGTGTTAAATTCAGTCTTTAAAGTCTTCATGCCTTTGCATAGATTACTAAATTCTCTGCTTTGTGAGTCCATCTTGGCATTTAACAAACCTAGATTTGCCGCCTGACTATTTAAGACTTCCCTTTCAGCATTGAAAGTTGTGCTCTGGGCATGTAGTTTAGTATTTAATTGCAGACTCTGAGAATGTAAAGCTTCATTTAATTGAGCATTTACTGAGTCTAACTTATGATTCTGAGCTTTGATTCGATTTACCAACTCATACCAGTCAGGCCCTTCTTTAATAGTTCTCATAGCCATGGCTTGTTCTGATGTCTCTCTAACGTGCTGATTGGGATCCATGATTTTACAAGCTTTAGACCTTGTGAACATTTAAAAATTACCTTTAACTATAATGACTACATTAATAAAGTTCATTAAATAGTTTGTATCACTTCTTGCTAAGGTACTTCATTTCTGTTTTGCACTCACCCAGCATAGAATCAGGGCTGCATCAATGAGTGGACGTGTAACCACCACCGGTGAACAGCAACTGGTGCCTGTGGCATCGGATGTTGGTTTCTGCGTCCTCGTCCCGGCAATGCGTGTGACATTCGTATACTCCCTTCTTAATCAGAGTGATCTCAGCATATATCTTCTTAAAGAAATGCACTGGAATCTTCTTCACTATTTCCCAATTCAATTTTTTTTCTTTTTTGAATACTCAGTCATGTTTCAAAGTCTCAGAGCAAAATCTTTATTGCATTTGGTTTGGTCACTATGGCAACATATAACACACACCTTTATCGTTTTTGGTTTTAAAATTCCTGTTTTTCAAGTCCTGTCATGGTCACCACATTCTAACATTTTTGATGTGTATAGTGTGTGAAGTGTATGTGCAAACTTCCCACTTCTCTTATACGAGTCGACTTACTTGGTGTATACAGCTGATCTTCTCTGGATAGACAGCTTCTGGAATCTCTACAAACTTCTTCTCCGAAGAATGATCCTAGTTACAGGAACTTTAAAGACTCTCTCACCACTTGCGAAATAATTCGATACTCGAAGAATACTGTTCAATAACTATTGGTATATTTGAGCTTGATTAAAACAAAATTCACACTTCGCACAAAAACATTTATCTTCTTGTAAGTAACTTGTATCATCTCACATTAGAAACAGATTTAAGTCCATTTAGAAAAGAGTTGGCTTTATGACCATGTCTCTACTGCAGACATATCCTAAAATATGTCTTGCCTCCAGCAAGTCCAAGATAAGAGTTTTTCACAATTCTGAATCTCAATTGTTCATTTGTCACTAACACAATTACAAACAGCACAGAAGTTCCTTGGTTCTTCCTTGTGCTTTCAGTACGACTTCCATGGATCGCCCGACAAGTACTTGTCGGTGCCGTTCAACTGCCACGTCGACCTTTTGCTCACAACTAATTTCACACCTGAACACACAGAAATGTGACACACAGTAGGTAGGGTCACACCTAAAATATTGTGTGTTTGAGATTGTGGAAGGTTGAGTGGTTCTAGAATTTGTGCAGAAATTCTCTGCAGACTGCTTGCATTTACAAATTTTCTTTTTTGCTCCAGTAATTAATGTGGCATCCTTTGTAAATCACTAAAAACTGTGAAGTTATGCATTAACATCACATGTTGAGAGTATAGATAGCTGGACATGGCCTGGAAGTGGAGAGTCAGACTGTGAATTCATGGGGGCACAGACTATGTTAGCAGTAATAGTGAAAGCCTATGTTAAGATATTGTACCACAATACCATCAGAACTGTAAAGAACTAAAGTAATGTAAAGACAATGGGGGTAGCAAAATTAAGTACTGCAATCAGGGTACGTGTTTGTAATTAAGCAGTTGGTAATTATTAGATGTATATATTTGGAAACTGTGTTAGTGATTAGTATCTGGCACCATCAAGATTATAAATTTGGTGGGAAGGACTGCCAATAAATGACAATGCACTGTGCCAGCATATTTAATTAATTTGCACAGCACATAATATTCCAATGCACTTCCACCCCTTAGAATTTTAAATTCACAGTTGGCATAGACAAGGAGGAGGAGGAACTTGACATGGTAAAGAATACACACAACAAAAATTTTTCAGGTGGTAGGTAGAAATAATTGATTCACATATGTATTTAAAAAAATAAGGAAACTAAAATAAAAAAATGTTTGTAAACGTCAGCACATAGCTATACATACATATCAATGTGCAATGTGAATGTAAAATGCGCCATTTCATATCTGTATGCAAATGATCCATGGAAATGAAACAACCTAAAAAAAATAAATCTTTGAATATTACTCAATAAAATTTTTTATAAATATCAGACATGTTAAATTTCATAAATTCTGCTTTGTATTTAAAATGCAGTTAGTGCTATTTTTAAAATTGCTGCAGACAATACCTTCAAAACTGAAACGTAGTTACCAGAGGTGTGTTTTATACTTGTTTGCTTATTCAATGCAAACCTCAGATGTTTAAGCACTGGTTCCATTAAAAGTACCATTAATACATTATGAAGTAGGTCATTTAATGCAGCTATGCAAAACTGGAGCCTTATAAAGCCAAATCCACAGGCCTCACAATATTTTTAAAATTCTTTCTCACAATATCTTGCCTATAAAATTAATGTTTTCGAGAATAGACATATGTTACAAGCAGGCCTGCTTTGAATTAAGTATTGTGGGAATCATAAACTTATTAGATATGTGGTGTGTCAAACTTAGAAAAAATTGATGTCAACTTATTTTTGCTCTGAATTTTCATGTGTGTATAATTTGAGAAACTTTGAACTTATTCTGGTGGAGATAATATTGAGCATTGATTGAATTTAACATTGCATCTCAAGCCTGGAACATTATCCCACTGTTATTGTGTGTGGTGCATGTAAATCTACATGGCAAGTGAACTATGGATGAGTATTTTAATCAATGTTGGATGAAAATATGTTTATCGGATAGTGCTATTATGACATACATCATACGGTTGAATCGTTTTTGAGCACTCTCTGTCATGTTACACTTATTCAAACAACATACGTACTTGCAAAGCTGTTTTCATCAAATATGTGGGTTGTGAGGGTGTAATCAAGTGCTGATATATAAAGAAAAGTAAATCCTTCACACTTTGTTATTTGTATGAGTATCACATTGGATGTGAAATAATGTTTGCTGCAGAGTATGTACAATAGGTTGTGTACTATAAGGATCTGAGAGCTTCAATAGTTCCAAAACAGGAGAGACTGGAGAACCTGCTGCACTTCTGGAATGGGGTCACTGTGGCAGTGATTGTAGGTGAATGTTTCTGATGGCTGAAAGAGTCCTTCTGCCAAGTAATCCTTGTGGTTGAAAAGAACAGTGGTGGAGCCTTTGTCCACAGGTAGGATTATAAGGTTGGTATAAGTTTTCAGATGGTGGACTGCATTTCTTTCAGCAGATGTAAGGTTAGTTTGCATGTTGAGGGATTTGGGGAATGATGGTCAGGCAAGGTTCTAGGTTACGAAATTCTGGAGAGTTAACATGGGGTGATATGGGGGCAGTGGATGTGGATCATGGTTGGATGGAGACGTGAACTGAGTAATGCAGGGTTCAACACTGGTCTTTGCTTGAGTCTGATTGGTAGGATTGGTGTTTCCACCAAAGGAAGTGGGAGAAGGAGAAAAGGTTTTCAAGTCCTGAAAGATTGAATTTGGAAGTGAGAAAAACAGTGAGGCTTTTGGAAAGGACTGATATTTCTGCAAGGATAAACCTTTGGGAGGAAAGGTTTATGACTGTGTTTCGGGTCTTTTTAAGTTCTGGATTTTGTGTGGTGGTGGGAGGGTGTTTCAGAGGGTGGGGTAGATGTAATAGGTCTGCGAGACAGGGTTTATCAGCTATGAGGGGACGTGGGGGAGGTTTGGAGGTTGTTGCAGAGGTGGTGGACAGTGGTACCAAGGTGAGAGTAGGAGGTGGAGAGTTTTTTGAGGTGGCATTGTGCATGTTGCTCTATTTCCTGCAGGTCAAGAGTTTCGGTATGTGTTATGGGACACAAGAAGTTGGGTTGCATAGCAGGAGAATTTTATAAATGGAGAGAAGGTATTGCAAGGAGCTTTGGGTTTGTTGATATGGTTTTGCAGGACTATGTTGGTAGTCCTAAGGATTGGAGGAACCTGAACAGATGGAGGTCACTGTGGAAGGAAGGTTGGCAGTCAAAGTGGCAGCTTGCATCAGTGCATGTACATGTCTGTTGTCTATTTTTGACAAAAGCCCTGTTGGCCGAAAGCTTATTTTGTGACAGTCTTCTTCTTGTGCTTATCTGTGACTCAGCATTTCCACTATAGGGTGCATAGCAACTATCCTTTTCCTAATACTGTTACATTCCATCCTGTATTTTTCATTGTTTCATTTACATGTGGTATGTACATATATATATTTCAAAATGAATTTCATTTAGATTTATTGTTTAGTTTATTATTTTTAATCTGCTGATTCTTCTAATGTGTGTAGTTTTCATGAAAGTATTACTAATCAAAATACTGTGAAATGCTGTTTTTGCACTTTTAAAGGGACTTCCAAGAAATGGTGTAAAATGTGGAAAAATGTAAAATGTTGGGAATAATGATTTAAGCTGCAAAAGTTATGTATAGGAAACCTCCTTGCATTCTCGCACTTTGTGTATGATACATGTACACAACGAGCAACAAAATACTTGTCAAGGACTTATTCATTATCTAATAAAAACTGCTGGTGGGAACTAGAACTGGTAACAGTTCGGGAAACAGAAACATCTGACTCACTTTCATACATCGTAATCTATGATTTTTGAAAGCATGCAGCTGTCATTCATTATTTAAATAACGAAACACTGCAACAATTATGTATCATTTCATGAATAGCAAGATGTGTTTTGCAATTTTTTTCTCACTGTCAGATGCAAATATTTGCATAAGTGTTTTGTGTGGTGTTTGCATATGTGTCGTTCTGCATCCCTTGCAATATACACTCCTGGAAATAGAAAAAAGAACACATTGACACCGATGTGTCAGACCCACCATACTTGCTCCGGACACTGTGAGAGGGCTGTACAAGCAATGATCACACGCACGGCACAGCGGACACACCAGGAAACGCGGTGTTGGCCATCGAATGGCGCTAGCTGCGCAGCATTTGTGCACCGCCGCCGTCAGTGTCAGCCAGTTTGCCGTGGCATACGGAGCTCCATCGCAGTCTTTAACACTGGTAGCATGCCACGACAGCGTGGACGTGAACCGTATGTGCAGTTGACGGACTTTGAGCGAGGGCGTATAGTGGGCATGCGGGAGGCCTGGTGAACGTACCGCCGAATTGCTCAACAGGTGGGGCGTGAGGTCTCCACAGTACATCAATGTTGTCGCCAGTGGTCGGCGGAAGGTGCACGTGCCCGTCGACCTGGGACCGGACCGCAGCGACGCACGGATGCAGGCCAAGACCGTAGGATAATATGCAGTGCCGTAAGGGACCTCACCACCACTTCCCAGCAAATTAGGGACACTGTTGCTCCTGGGGTATCGGCGAGGACCATTCGCAACCGTCTCCATGAAGCTGGGCTACGGTCCCGCACACCGTTAGGCCGTCTTCCGCTCACGCACCAACATCGTGCAGCCCGCCTCCAGTGGTGTCGCGACAGGCGTGAATGGAGGGACGAATGGAGATGAGTCGTCTTCAGCGATGAAAGTCGCTTCTGCCTTGGTGCCAATGATGGTCGTATGCGTGTTTGGCACCGTGCAGGTGAGCACCACAATCAGGACTGCATACGACCGAGGCACACAGGGCCAACACCCGGCATCATGGTGTGCGGAGCGATCTCCTACACTGGCCGTACACCTCTGGTGATCGTCGAGGGGACACTGAATAGTGCACGGTACATCCAAACCGTCATCGAACCCATCGTTCTACCATTTGTTGCTGTTCCAACAGGACAATGCACGTCCGCATGTATCCCGTGCCACCCAACGTGTTCTAGAAGGTGTAAGTCAACTACCCTGGCCAGCAAGATCTCTGGATCTGTCCCCCATTGAGCATGTTTGGGACTGGATGAAGCGTCGTCTCACGCGGTCTGCACGACCAGCACGATCGCTGGTCCAACTGAGGTGCCAGGTGGAAATGGCATGGCAAGCCGTTCCACAGGACTACATCCAGCATCTCTACGATCGTCTCCATGGGAGAATAGCAGCCTGCATTGCTGCGAAAGGTGGATATACACTGTACTAGTGCCGACATTGTGCATGCTCTGTTGCCTGTGTCTATGTGCCTGTGGTTCTGTCAGTGTGATCGTGTGATGTATCTGACCCCAGGAATGTGTCAATAAAGTTTCCCCTTCCTGGGATAATTAATTCATGGTGTTCTTATCTCAATTTCCAGGAGTGTAGTTATCTTTTTGAGGTTATCAGGTACTGTGCCTTCTTAGTTACATAGAAAACCACACACATGCAAACTATCATGTACAAAACACGACACACACAAACTATCACTCACATTGTCTGCTTGTGTAACATCATAAAAAATATATATGTAAATACTGCACTTGACAATGAGAATAAATTCTTGAAATACATTTTGCTCAGCATGAAAAAATATGTAAATTGTGATGTGTTTAAACCAACAGGCTTAGAATAAAAACCAATAATATTTGAGCCACTCAAAGTGAGTGAAGGAGTCGACTACCGCTACTACTAGTAGCCAAAAAACAAAACAAACTAAATATAGTTTGGCAAGGTATCACTGTCATCACAACAATCACAAAACTGCACTGTACAGCAAAGACAATCTGGTAATGGTTGTGATTGGTACCTAGTGATACTCATCAGCCACAACATCAATTGGAGCTTGGCAGTGGCAGGAGATACTGCATGAAATGTTCCAACTTTTACTCATTTGCCAATTCAAACCTGGTGAGCAGAATGCTCAGGTGTCAAAAAACGTAACTATGTAACATTTGTAAACACTGCTTGACAGCCAATGCCATGCCAGCACCATTTTTTTGTCCATGCAGGATACAGTGGCCGATGCGTAGTGACCAAAGCACTGGGCGAGTTCATTGGTTTGTTCAGAAGGGGAGGCTGTCAAGCATTTGCCACCTTTCTGCTGGTCAGTAATGACAGAATCGAGGTGAATACCCCGCGATCTTTCTCAAACAATTTTAGAGAAACTCATCATCATCTTCATTTCCCCTCTATCCAACATCTGGTCAGGTTGGAGTATCCATGGTACTTTACCACTTTACTCATTCTTTCCACCATTCTTCATCCACAATTTTGTTCCATAGCAGCTTTCTCCTCCTTAAACTTACCTTTATTTTATCAGTTCATCTTGTTCTCGGTCTTCCTCTTGGCCTCCTTCCCTCAGTCTTGAACTCCATCATTCTTCTTGGTATTCTCCCCTTTCCCATCCTCTTCACATGCTCAAATCATTTCAATCTATTCTTTTCAATTTTCTCAGTCACCTTCATTTTTCACTCTGTCTCTCCTCATCTTCCCTAGCATACTTCTCAGAAACTTCATTTCACTGGATTTTATCCTACTCTCCTCTCTTCTAGTCATAGTCCAAGTCTATGAGCTGTAAATTAGTATGGGTGTGAAGTAAGTCTTGTACAGCACCAGCTTGCACTTCATTGGCACTCCCCTTCCCCACAGCAAGCCCCTCACATACTGTTAGAATGTTCTACTCTGTTGTATTCTTTTGCTGATTTCTGTCTCCAAATGAGCATTCCCCACTAGGACACTTCCCAAATAAGTAAAGTAGTCCATTATTTCAATATCCCATCTCTCGATATGAATTTGTCCCTTACCCTTACCACCATGGTCTGCTTTTCTCTACACTAAATTTCATTCCAAACTTTTTGACCTTATCATTTAGGATGTCTACTCATTTTTGTACCTCCTTACTGCTTGTTCCCCACACCACAATACCATCAGAAAATAGCAACAGCTTCATCTCCCTTCCTCTGTGGGCTTCTTTCATCTCTTTGACTATTTCATCTATCACCATTATAAGTAGTAGTGGTGATATCAAACTTCCTTGTCTTAGTCCCTTGTCTCAGAGAAACTATTTGGTAAAAATATTTCATTTTTGCTTTACTTGTAACTTTTCATGTCACGTTCATTGTGATGTGTCCATCATTTCATTAGTGGTCACAGTTATTACGATATTTACATGGAAGCAAGGAACTGGACGAAATCCAAAAAAGTTTGCACGGAAAAATAGGGGTCACTATGGTTTTGTGTTTGGTGCACATAATATGTTGCTGCATATGAAATTTAGCTAATGTACCAAATGTTTCTTTAGACTTGGGTGGAGGTCTCTGTCTGTCACCAATCTCGAGAAAATTGGTCTGACATAGTGCACTCATTTGCGATCATGCTGCACCAGTAATAAAAATAACGGTGAAATATTCACAACATTCCTCATATTTCATGAACAGTTTGAGATATCAAAATGAGGCTTTGGCAAATGATAGCATGCAAAGAGGAGAGTATTTTTCCATATGGTTATTGTGCAAAACTTTATTATCTGCCATGTTATTACACTAACTACAGACTTTTTTGGTGAAAGACTGTAGTTTTTTAGGGCCATCGATTGCTGGTGAAATGAGAAATTCTATGGGTTTTGAAACAACGTAAGTGAAGTCATCACTTGTTTATTTTGTACCAAGTGTGTGCTCTTTCATAAGATGCTAACCTTACTTTTCCTCAGTACCTCACTTAATAAATTTGATAAACCACTGTTTCAGAATTCTCTCCCAATTGCATCTGCACAACATGTTAGTGAGGTGAAACTATGTAAACTCTGGCGCATTTTGGAGAAAGAAGCAAATTTTAACATGGCAGGAAGTCGAATGTGTAGTTTTAGTCCAAATTTGCAACTTGTGAAATTTCCCTGAAAGTTACAAATTGTTAACAAGCCAAGCTGCATTTTCAGTGGAATTCTTTTTAGATACTAACCAAAGCAGAGATGGCACATATTTTTGAATGATCACCATGCAAGTGTGGCCATAAAAAAGCCCCACTTAATGTTTACAAAAATGTGAGCATAGGCACTTGGCATTTTCCCTACAGTGCCTGTCTGCAGCCCCCGCCACTAACTCTCTCCATATGCATGCCCTGCCATCTGCACATCTACCAGCCATAGTATTCTGCATGCACCATAAGTCAGTATTTTATCGACAGATATTTTTTCATAAGGCATAAATTTTGGGAAATTTATACATATGTTAATGCAAAACTGGGTGCGAATTAACATTGCAGACATAGGAAATTTGATGGGAGCAATACAAAATTTCATTAACAGTGGGAAAATGTTAATTCCAGGAACATAAAAGCAGGAGTGTACTGTATATGTATAACTGAGCTTTTTACCTCAGTACGACTCAGCAAATACTGTGTGAGGTAATAGGTATTTGTGGGCTTAGTGACACCAATCATCACAAAGATTGGAATTCTCACATTTCAGAAATGTTGTTTAAATTCTGTGAAACTAACTAAATTACAAGGTAATTAACAGTAAAGTTTAGAAGCAGTCACATTGTCAATTGCAGATATTGTCTCTTGGTTGTCAGATAACCATCTTTCCCATTTTACTTTTGTTGGCCTGATTTTTATGCACAAGGTGTCAAACTTCATCAACTGATTAAGCCATTAATCATGATTTTTTGCATAGTTTATTGTAATTTTCAATATGGCATTTCTACTTGTAAATACGGTACTCCAAATGCAGATGTGTAAAATGGTTCCTTAACTTTTTCTAACTTGTAGACTACCAAATATTTCACAAACCAAATTTTTATCAATACTTATGTTCCATCCTGAGTAGCAAAGTTGAACTTAGCAGTTTTTCAAATAATTGTGTAGTTTCTGAAATTACAATTTGTGCACATGACAGTCTTTAGATACTCAAACTTCAACTGAAATAGTCAGCCTGTGGCTGTCAAGCATAATATCTATGTGAAAGTTAGCACTTGAATGTGATCATGCACCCAACAAAGAAGTTCGGCAACGTGCCCTTCAATTGGCAAATCTGACTCTAGATGAAGTTCTCTCCATTGCGCAGTCTTTTGAAATTTCTCGCAACACTGGGGCGCAAATAGAGGCGTGGAGTGATGTCAGGGAAATACAACCTCTGTGCGCTGTTGATGACGCGTGTGGCGCGTCCCGGCCGGCCGACGTGATCGCAGTGGGCTCCCACATGCAGCCTCGGCCTAACCGTAAACAACCCGCTAAGAAACTGCAGCAAAACCCCTGGCAACTTCCTTCATGTCCGCGGTGTTTTACGAAACATTCATGAGAGGATTGTCCTCAATGTTGGGCTGTATGTCACAATTGCAAAAAGAAATATCATGTGTCTTCCATTTGCAAATCCAACCACATACATGATGCTCATGAACATGACGCTGATTCTGATTCTGTGTTGTCTGTCAATTGCACTTCTTCTCTTTCAGGGAAGTTATTCCTCACTGTCCAAATCCTTGGTCGAGATTTTCGCATGCAGGTGGATACCGGTTCTGCTGCCACTATAATTAATTCTCAGACGTATCTTCAGTTGGGTTCTCCAGTCCTGTCACCTGTCACTTGGCAATTACGTACAATAAATAGACATACAATAAATAGAAGATTTCTCTCTTGGGACAGTTTAATGCTGAGGTATCTTACAAATCCGTCGTTCGCACTGTTTCCATATTTGTGGTCGACCAGAGTAACGCAGAGAATCTTTTTGGTTTCGATGCCTTTCGTGTTTTTGGGTTGTCAATATCATCTCTGATGCTATTCCTTATGCCCAATTGGATTCCTTGTCGACGACATTTTCGTCCCTTTTTTCTCCTGAGTTAGACCGTGCAAACGATTTTGAAGCTCATATCACGCTCAAACCCACTGTTCGGCCTAAGTTTTTTCAGGATCGACCCATTCCTGTGGCCCTTCATGATCGGGTAAAATGGGAGTTGGATCGTCTCACTACTTCAGGGGTCTTGTTTCCTGTCACTTCCAGTGAGTAGTCCTCTCCTGTCGTTGTCTTTGCTAAGCCAAATGGTGATACTCGTCTCTGTGGCGATTTTAAAGCCACTGTAAATGCTCAATGCCTCATCAACACTTACCCTATGCCCCGTTGTGAAGAACTGTTCACTAAACTTGCTGGAGGCCAGTATTTTTCTAAAATTGACCCGTCAGAAGCTTATCATCAACTTCCACTCGACGCTGCTTCCCGGCAGTTTCTGGTCCTTAACACGCCTTTCGGCCTTTATCAATACCAACGATTGCCATTTGGGTTTGCTAGCACCCGTGCCCTCTTTCAGCGATTTTTGTAACAATTATTGCTCCCTGTCCCTGAGTGTCTCAATTACATGGACGACATTGTTGTCACTGGTTCCACCACTGAAGAACATCTTCAAAATCTCTGCACACTTTTTCATGTCTTACAGACTGCCGGTCTTAAGTGTAATCTTCAGAAATCACAATTTTTTCAGACGTCTATAACGTACTTGGGGTTTCAACTCTCTTGGGATGGTATTCGTCCGCTTCAGCAAACTGTTGCTGCAATCAATGCCCTTCCTCGCCCTACATCTGTTAAGGAACTGCAGGCCTTCTTGGGGAAAATAGTATACTATCACGGATTTTTACCATCTGCATCTTCGGTGGCTCAGCCATTGCATCGCCTGTTGCATAAAAATGTGCCTTTTTAACTGGTCTGCGTCATGTGAAGCGGCTTTCCAGAAATTGAAGACTATGCTGAAACAGGCCCCGTGCCTGGCTACTTATCTACCTGGCCAACATCTTGTTCTTGCCACAGATGCCTCTCAATACGGGGTCGGTGCAGTCCTTGTGCACCATTTTTCTGACGGTTCGGAACAACCCATTGCTTATGCCTCCAAAATGCTCATGGATGCCCAACAAAAGTATTCTTAAATTGAAAAAGAAGCTTTGGCCATTTTTTATGCTCTTCATAAGTTTGGTGTTTTTCCTCTATGGCTCAAAATTTCATCTTGTGGATCACACTTCGCTATTATTCATCACTGTCACTGCCTGTCACGAATGACATCTCCACCATCCTCAGTTGGCACAACTGTGCCACTGGTTCCATGCTCGGTTAGCAGATGCCGGCACTCTCACCTCGGCACTGCAGCAGCCTGTCAGTAGCTGCCACCTAGCAGCCTACAGGATGTGCTGCCAACGGGTTCTCGACAGCTGCCGACCTTGCTTGAGCAGTGGCCCGATAGGCTTCCTGCCCCACCGCAGTCAGTCAAAACCCCCACCTGCACCGCACTGGCAGGTCAACCGGCCTACCCACTGTGCTGGTTCCATGCTACTTATGAGGACACTGCCTACACCTGCCCTGTGTCCTGCACCTACCCAAACGAGACTGGTAGCCATGTTTAGGTACCATGTCCCACCACATACCTTCATGGCACCTATCTCCTGTTGCTGCACCCCCCGCTTCAGCGACGTGACACCTCTATGCTACAGATATCTCGACCAGCATCCACTTTCCCGTCAACACTTTCGCTGACGTTAGCATCATCCCAGCCAAGCATGCTGTCGATGTGCTATCCCCCTCTACCCTCTCCTTGATTGACACCAACTGTTCTCCCATTGCGGTCCAAGGCTCCATCAAGATGTCACTTCACCGCCCACCGGTTCACACCTTCCCTTGGACCTCCCACGCTGCCAATGTCGATGAACCCCTGATCAGGTTTCATCTTCTACACCATTACGAACTTTCACCAGACCTGCAGGCCGCTGCTCTCTGACAAGTGTCTGGCTCTACAGTTCCATGCACACTCAAGTTCAGCACCACTTCACTCTCCACCTCCTTGGCTATACTTTCCACGTATGCTTCGCTGGTCGAGAGCACAACCACATGGCTCTCTGATCGGCAAACTCCACATCCAGAATGATCTCTGCCTCTGCTGAATTGTCACATGCACAGTGTACCATACATCACCTACCTGCAGCCCCTTCCCTTGGATTTCCAAGATGCACCTTCATGCACCTCTTCTGATCCTTCACGCCACTTCACTCCTGGATCGAGCCTTCCATCACCAGCTGCAGCCTATGCCCTGCCTACTTTGTCCCAGTCCATCAAGGTCATTGAACCGATGTTGCCTTTGGATACCTTCTTGACCCCTCATGCCGACTTCCATACATGACTACTCTGCAATTCACATTTAAGTGCTTGGCAGAGGGTTCATCGAACCACAATCATACTATCTCTCTACTATTCCACTCCCGAACAGCGAGCAGGAAAAACGAACACCTAAACCTTTCTGTTCGAGCTCTGATTTATCTTATTTTATTTTGATGATCATTCCTACCTATGTAGGTTGGGCTCAACAAAATATTTTCGCATTTGGAAGAGAAAGTTGGTGACTGAAATTTCATAAAAAGGTCTCGCCGCGACGAAAAACGTCTTTGCTGTAATGACTTCCATCCCAACCCGTGTCATATCTGCCACACTCTCTCCCCTATAACGTGATAATACAAAATGAGTTGCCCTTTTTTGCACCCTTTCGATGTCCTCCGTCAATCCCAACTGGTAAGGATCCCACACCGCGCAGCAATATTCTAACAGAGGACGAACGAGTGTAGTGTAAGCTGTCTCTTTAGTGGACTTGTTGCATCTTCTAAGTGTCCTGCCAATGAAACGCAACCTTTGGCTCGCCTTCCCCACAATATTATCTATGTGGTCCTTCCAACTGAAGTTGTTCGTAATTTTAACACCCAGGTACTTAGTTGAATTGACAGCCTTGAGAATTGTACTATTTATCGAGTAATCGAATTCCAACGGATTTCTTTTGGAACTCATGTGGATCATCTCACACTTTTCGTTATTTAGCGTCAACTGCCACCTGACACACCATACAGCACTCTTTTCTAAATTGCTTTGCAACTGATACTGGTCTTCGGATGACCTTACTAGATGGTAAATTACAGCATCATCTGCGAACAATCTAAGAGAACTGCTCAGATTGTCACCCAGGTCATTTATATAGATCAGGAACAGCAGAGGGCTCAGGACGCTTCGCTGGGGAACACCTGATATCACTTCAGTTTTACTCGATGATTTGCCGTCTATTACTACGAACTGTGACCTTCCTGACAGGAAATCACGAATCCAGTCACACAACTGAGACGATACCCCATAGGTCCGCAGCTTGATTAGAAGTTGCTTGTGAGGAATGGTGTCAAAAGCTTTCCAGAAATCTAGAAATACGGAATCAACTTGAGATCCCCTGTCGATAGCAGCCCTTACTTCGTGCGAATAAAGAGCTAGCTGCGTTGCACAAGATCGATGTTTTCTGAAACCATGCTGATTACGTATCAATAGATTGTTCCCTTCGAGGTGATTCATAATGATTGAATACAGTATATGCTCCAAAACCCTACTGCAAACCGACGTCAATGATATAGGTCTGTAGTTAAATGGATTACTCCTACTACCATTCTTGAACACTGGTGCGACCTGCGCAATTTTCCAATCTGTAGGTACAGATCTATCGGTGAGCGAGCGGTTGTATATGAGTGCTAAGTAGGGAGCTATAGTATCAGCGTAATCTGAAAGGAACCTAATCAGTATCCCTATGTGATTATCGTCCATTAGCAATGGCTTTTGCCACAAGATTTGCACCAGCAATGGCCCACCTGTTCATTACAAGGACAGCTACCTTAATGTTTCCAAACTTCTGCACACTAAGGAGATCATTCAGGACCTGTTGGCTTTGGGCGTCCTCTGCCTGTCCGATAGCAACTGGTCTTCCCCTATTTACCTCGTTCCCAAAAATGGTGACACCTTATGCACGTATGGGGACTACAGGTCCCTTAATGCCCACCCCATTATTGATACTTATCTCATACCACATATCCAAGATTTCACGCAATTGCTGCATGGTTCTACCTTTTTCACCATGTTGGATAGTTCTAAGTTGTATTACCAGATTCCTATGCATCCACTGGATATTCTGAAGATGTCCACCATCACACCCTTCGGCCTATTTGAATACTGTTACATGCCTTATGGACTGAAAAATGCTGTGCAGACTTGGCAGCAGTTCATAGATTCCATTTTGCTCCCTCTGACTTTTACCTATACTTACATAGACGATATCCTTATCTTTTCTTCCTCCACTGAGGAGCATTAAGTTCAGTCTGATGCAAACTGTTTGGCCCTTGCTGCCAATCGCGTGTTGATCAACCATGATAAATCTCAACTGTTCCACATCTGTTACCTTCGTCGGGCATTCTGTCTCGCCTATGGCCTCCAACCCACAAGTTCTTCTGTCGAAATTGTACTTGAACTTCCTCTCCCTCGCGATTATGCTCATATCCATCGTTTTCTGGGTATGAGAAACTTTTACCACCGCCACATTCCTCAAGCTGCCTCTGTCCAAATGGCCCTCACTGATACTCTTTCTGGCAAAAACATGACTGGAAAATGGAAGATGGAGTGGATCCAACCGGTGCTCAACACTTTTGGTAACCTTAAAACTGCCCTCGCAAAAGCTGTCACACTCGCCCAATCTGACCCTGAGGCCCATGTCTCAATCATGACTGATGCCAGTGACTCAGCTGTGGGGGCTGTTTTACAACAGCACACTGCCTACTCCACCCAGCTCCTCCACTTCTTTTCCAAGAAACTGACTAAAAGCCAGTGCAAGTGGTCACCATTTGATTGTGAGCTACTTGGTGTGTATGAGGCGATTAAACATTGTTATAGTGACCTTGAGCAATGACCCTTGATGATCTGTACTGATCACAAACCACTTATGGACACCAGTGATAATCCAGCTAAGGGCTTTCCACTCAGGCGTTTCTGCCATATGGACTATACCTGTCAGCATTCTTCCAATGCATGCTATATCTGAATCACGGAGAACATTGTGGCAGACCACCTTCCCTGCATCTGTGTGCTAACTGCACCACTGAATCTGGAGGAACTCCCCCAACTACTAGCCATCGTCAAGGATATACAGGGAATCAAATCAGCGAATAAAATCAGACAACAGCTCACATCTCTCTCTCCAGCCCCATACACAACCTGTTTCAGTGGTCCCCGTCCTTTGCGACACCTCTACAGGCACATTTCACCCCCTGGTCCCTGCAACCCTTTGTCATAGAGTCTTTACCTCCTTGCATGGCTTACCTCACCCTGGACCATGAGCCACCTTGCAGATGGTTACAGAGCGCTTCGTCTGGCCGAGCGTCGAGCATGACTGTCGCACTTGTATCCATGTGTGCATTCTGTGCCAGTACAACAAGGTCAGCAGGCACACTCAACTTCCTCTGGGCAAGTTTGCCACCCTGAAGGGGCGTTTCTGGCACATCCATATCGACGTTGTTGGTCCCATTCCCCATCCTAGGGCTACTGATATATTGTATTGATCATTGACTGTGTCACCTGCTGGGTTGATCCAGTCCCCCTTTGTTTTGGTATGGGTTGCTCACTTCAGCTATCCCCTGTTTCTCACCACCAACCAGGGATATCAATTTGAGTCCACACTCTTCAGACAACTCTGCGGTGTCGCCATGTTTCATACCACAGCATACCACCCGCAGTCGAACAGTGTCATCGAGCGGTGGCACCAAACACTCAAGGCAAGCCTCTACTTGTCCTCAATGAAATCATTGAGGATTCATCTTCTTCCACATCTGAGCATCTCCCCACCTAGGGTGAGCACATCTGCATGCATGTCATGCACCTCTGCACCCCCACCCACCCCTCGACCACCTGTTTTCGACCATAAGGATCTAGCTACATGTGACTTTCTTATGCTGCAGGATGACACTGTGCGAGCAGCCCTTCAGTGACCCTATTTGGCCCCTCACCATGTGCTAAGTCGCTGTACCAACACATTCATCATCCACCTCTACAGACGGCCACAGACAGTCTCAGGTAATAGGCTTAAATTGGTGTGGTCCCGTAATGATGACCTACCCCCCAACACAGCCGTCCCGCCTTCAGCCATTTCATCTCCATCCACTGTCACCTCTCACATGCAGCTGTGGGAACCACTGGGTTGCAGCTCCACCAACAATGCTGCCCCCACTTCCTGCGACAGCCGCCACCTTCACCCGCTGCATTGGCACCAAGATTACAACTTCATCTCTTGAGCCTTCTCTATGCCATGCTCTGCACTACTGTGGGGAGGGGGGGGGGTCTCTGTGGCATCTCTGGCACAGGGTGCTCTATCTTTGGTACCTTCCTTCTTTGAACTATTATGTTCTTGTGTGAACTTTTAGTGTGTAACATGTTCAACTCCCACATTTGTTGTATGTATGAGTGAGTGACCAGTAACTGTATATTCAGTATTAAGTGTGCTATCTCTCAACTAATCATCCATGATAGCTGATAGTCTGTTTATCTGTATTGTTTATTTTTCCATGATCTTTAGTATGGACAGGGACTGTGATTGTTGTGTGCAGTTGCAAGCCAAGTTGGTGACACTTCACTCTCAGTTCCATGTGGTGATAGCCTTGATTACACAGCCTGAGGCTGTGGTGGATGGGCACCACTGTTGTGGGCCAGCTGTGGGGTCCATCAGATGTCCAGCAAGTTCGAGTTCTCCGTCTGGCCTGCACTTGTGGCCAGCCCAGTTATTGCTTGCACTGAGGTTGACTCCTCACCTGTGGTCAAGTGGGAGTTCGCCCCGGGGAATAGCAGGTGGCGAAAGACTTCCCAGGCTGTTGCATGTAAGGCCTCCCTGGTTTGTCTGACAAACAGGTTCCAGGTGCTGTCTGAGCCTGACACTGTTGCTGAACCAGATGCTGTCACCTGCCGTGTTTCAGAGGGAACCTTCAGCCTGCAAGATCCAGACAATCACAGACGGTGGCATTATTGATAGTTGGGAGCTTCAGCGTTAGGCGCGTTATGGGGCCTCTTAGGGACATGGCTGCCAAGTATGGAAATAAAACCAGTGTGCACTTTGTGTGCATACCGGGTGAAGTCATTCCACACATGGAATGGGTCGTCAAGGATGTCATGAAGAGCACATGGTGCAACCAACAACAAGTAGTTTCTCACGTTGAAATCAATGATGTATGTCACTTTAGATCAGAAGAGATTCTCTCTGGTTTCAAGTGGCTGACAGAAGTGTAAAGGCTGCCAGTCTTGCTTGCAAGGTGAAAGCAGAGCTGACCATTTGCAGCATGCTCGACAGGACCAATTTCAGACCTTTGGTACAGAGCCAAGTGGAGGATCTGAATCAGAGGTTCAGATGGTTCTGTGACCATGTAGGCTACAGATTCCTTGACTTGGGCCAAAGGTTGGTTGGGTTTCAGGTTCCGCTGAATAGATCAGGTGTCCACTATTCGCAGGAAGCAGCTACACTGGTAGCAGTGGCTATGTGGCATGGACTGGGTGGTTTTTAGGTCATAGGTTCTCGGGAAATCACATGAAGGGCTTCAGTCACAAAGGTTGCAGGCTGAACACAGGAAGGACGTAGATCAGGAACCATCAATACAACAATTGTAAATTGTTGTATCTGTGTTGGGAATGTACCAAAGCTCCAAGCACTAATAGAAAGCACTGATGCTCAAATTGGTATAGGCATGGAAAGCTGGCTAAAGCTGCAGATAAGATGAGCCAAAATTTTTACAATGAACCTAGCGGTTTTCCAAAAGGATAAACTAAACATGGTTGGTGGTGGCATGTTTGTTGCTGTTAGAAGTTTATCTCATTGCAAAATTGAAGTAGATACTTGCTGTGTATTAGTTTGGGCAGAGGTCATTGTTGGCAAGTGGAATAAAATAATAATTGGATCCTTTTACTGACCTACCAATGCAGATGATACAGTTGCTGAAAGGTTCAAAGAAAACTTGAGTTTGATTTCAAACATGTACCCGACTCATACGATTATAGTTAGTGGCGACTTTAATTTACCCTTGATATGTTGGCAAAAATACATGTTTAATTCTGTAGGTAAACATAAAAAATCATCCAAAACTGTGCTAAATGCATTCTCTGAAAATTATTTCAAGATTTTAGTTCATGAGCCCACATGAATAGTAAACGGTTGTGAAAACACAATTGACCTCTTAGCAACAAATAATCCTGAGTTAATAATGAGCATGAAAGCAGATACAGGGATTAGTGAGTACAGGGTTGTCGTAGTGAGACTGAATTTTGTAACTTTCAAATCCTCCAAAATTAAAGGAAAAATGTACCCATTCTAAAAAGCAAATAAAAATTCACTTGATGCCTTCCTAAGAGACAATCTCCACTCCTTCCTAATTAATAATATAAAGACCAGATGTGGCTTGAATTCAAAGAAATAGTATCGGCAGCAATTGAGAGATTTATACTAAATAAATTAACAAATGACGGAGCTGATCCTCCTTGGTATGCAAAACAGATTAGAACAATGTTGCAGAAACAAAATAACAGACATGCAAAATTTAAAAAGATGCAAATTCCCCCAGATTGGCAATCTTTTGCAGAAGTTCCAAATTTAGCGCGAACTTCAATGTGAGATGCTTATAACAGTTTCCAAAATGAAACTTTGTCTCAAAACCAAGCAGAAAGTCCAAAGAGATTCTGATCACATGTGAAGTATGTTAACAGCAAGAAATAATCAATGCCTTCTCTGCATGATAACAATGGAGATACCATCAAAGACAGTGCTGCCCAAGGAGAGTTACTAAACTCAGCCTTCAAAATGCCTTCACAATATAAGATGAAGTAAATATTTCAGAATTCGAATCAAGGACAGCTGCCAACATGAATAACGTAGAAGTAAATATCTTCGGAGTAGTGAAGTAACTTAAATCACTTAATAAAAGCATGTCTTCTGGTCCAGACTGTATACCAATTCGGTTTCCTTCCAGAGTATACTCATGCATTACCTCCATACTTAACAATCATATACAATCGTTCACTCGGCCCCATTATCATTGATATGCAGCAGGATTTTGGAACACATATTGTGCTCGAACATCATGAATTACCTCGAAGAAAATGGTCCATTGACATACAGTCAACATGGGTTTAGAAAACATCATTCTTGTGAAACCCAGCTAGCTGTTTATTTGCATGAAGTGTGGAGTGCTATTGACAAGGGATTTCAGATCAATTCCATATTTCTGGATTTCCATAAGGCTTTTGACACTGTACCACACAAGCGGCTTGTAATGAAATTGCATGCTTATGGAATGTTATGTAACTGGATTAATGATTTCCTATCAGGGAGGTCACAGTTTGTAGTAATTGAAAGAAAGTCATTGTGTAAAACAGAAGTGATTTCTGGCGTTGCCATAGGCAGTGTTATTGGCCTTTTGGTGTTCATTACATGCATAAATGATTTGGGAGACAATCTGGGCAGTGTCTTAGTTTGTCTGCAGATGATTCTGTTGTTTATCGACTAATAACATCATCAGAAGATCAAAACAAATTGCAAAACAATTTAGAAAATATATCTGAATGGTGAAAAAATTGGCAGTGGACCCTAAATAAAGAAAAGTGTGAGGTCATCCACATGAGTGCTGAAAGGAATTCATTAAACTCACTTACACGATAAATAGGTCTAATCTAAAAGCTATAAATTCAACTAAATACCTAGGTATTACAACTATGAACAACTTAAATTGGAAGGAACACATAGAAAATGTTGTCCGCAAGGTTAAAGAAAGACTGCATTTTATTGGCAGGGCACTTAGGAAATGTAACAGATCCACTAAGGAGAAAGCCTACACTATGCTTGTCCATACTCTTTTAGAATACTGCTGTGTGGTGTGAGATCCTTACCAGATAGGACTGACAGACTACATTGAACAAGTTCAAAGAAAGGCAGCACATTTTTTATTACTGTGAAATATGGGAGAGAGTGTCACAGAAATGACACATGATTTTGCTGGAAATCAGTAAAGAAAGGCGTTTCTCATTGCGACGGAATCCTCTCATGATATTCCAATCACCAACTTTCTCCTCTGAATGTGAAAATATTTTGTTGACACCAACCTACATAGGGAGAAACAATCGCCGTGATAAAATAATGGAAATCAGAGCTCACACAAACAGATATAGGTGTTCATTCTTTCCACGCGCTATACGATATTGGAATAATAGAGAATTGTGAAGGTGATTCGATGAACCCTCTGCCAGGCACTTAAATGTGATTTGCAGAGTATCCATGTAGATGTAGAACCACAGGTCCGCCTGCAAAATGTGGTTATTCAACCTTTTTAAAGATGGTCACATTAACATTACTGTACAGTCAAATTAATTATATAAAATTCTGAATAATAATTTAGCATAATAGCAATAATTACTTTTCTCTTACATTGTACCAACAGGATAGAGTTAGAAGAGAGGGAACCAAGAAAAGAAAAAAGGATTTACCAGCTGGTGAGGCAGCTCTCACCAACTACTGTATTCACTAAAGAGTAGTAGCCCCCTACCTACTCATTGTATTTACTTACAGAATTTTTTCAATTGCTATTTTGTCAAAAACTGATATATTGAGCCTGTGGCTGTGTTCAAAATATAGGTTGACTCTTACACAGAAGGTTACAGCAACCAGCTGTAATATTCTGTGTAAGTGTTAACCTATATTTTTTCAAATGTATTAACAAAATTAATTTTTACAAATTTCAATAATGGTTCAGTGTCTTACTTTTAATTCTTAAGCATTTTATAGAGATTACATTTGGTTTTAAATTAGTAATATTCTTCAAGTAATACAATCTGCTAGATTTTTTGATACACCAGCTTAAATACATTGTCATGGGCAATCTTGAAACATTAAAGGATGTACGTGTAAAAATATATACATCCCTTTAGTCACTCTAGTGGACTTTTCTGTGGTTTTAACTGATGCTTAATGTCATACTTTGGAACTAGTTCATCTCCCTTTACCACCATTATGCCTTCTTTTCCTCTCTATAGCTATCCTTTTCTTCGTGTGTTTTCCGACCTAATTTTTTTTTCTTTAGTTTTTTAAATTAACACTGAAAATTCTGTTACTTCCCCAATAATGTTTGTAAGTATTTCCCAAACACTCATTCTCAAAGATCAAAGATAGTAGATATATTCCATAAGTTGTTTACTGTGTCTTCAAAACTCTGTATGTGACTGGGCCAGGCAGTGCGTTTTTCACTGCAGTATGTGCAACATAATCAGCTAATGTCATTCATTACTCTCTTATATTGCCTTGTGGACAGTAGGTTGAAATTTTTATATGTATGATTTTATACATCATCATACATTCATAAACTTTCCTGGAGTGAATCATGTTCCATTGTCCAACAATAATGCATTAAAAATCCCTCCATTATTAAAAAAGGCTATTTTCAGTCTTTTCCACTGTTGGTCTTATTAACTTCTTTATTGGCTATAATTTTACATATTTAGGGAATGTATCCAGCTCTACAAGTGCATGTTTCCAGTCTCCTCTCCCTCTAGAGGTATGCAATGGCCCTAACAAATCAATTGCAATTTCTTCCTATGGAACATTGCGTGTTATGGATTGCATTAAACCTTTTGATGGAATGGTTGTTGCTTTCACACTCTGATACTTGTCACCACCTGACAGTCTTTTCTTAACTCTTCTCCACAACTTATGTAAATATCAGATTGTGACCTCCCCTTCTCTCTTTGCTCCGTTTCTTCCACTGATCTTTCCTCTTGTTTCTTCCTTCTTTGTACCGGGTTTTCCATGCAGAAATGTAGTGAGAAGGGGGCACATGTGTGTGTTGGTTCACAATACTGTAGTGCTGTGAGGGAGCATCATTCGTGCCTCTTGTTTGAGAAGACTGATGACTGAAGTACGAACATTTCTCAAAAGAAACACTGGTATGTGCTCTCTTTTCTTTTAAAACTATAAATAGTAGTGTAGCTAGTATTATCTATTGTTCTACTAAATTGAATGAGTGCAACACCATTGATGAAGTTTCAACCTCAAAAGAAGCTTATTAATACAAATTAGCTGAAATAAAAAAATCTCATCCGATCCAGAAATCACTGACTGTTAGAGTAATTAGTTTCTGATATGTGTGTAGTGGTCATTCATTTCAGTAATTCTGTCACTGTCTGTTTATGAGTTGCTAAGTAATGTATCAACAAGCTGACTATGCAATGATTAATATTTGTCATATCCTGACAGCAAATCGCTTCTCGCTTGCTTCAAGCATCAAGACGATTACTATGCCGCTCATAAAAGTCTCTGATAGTTACTATCAAGCTAATCTCTGTAAATTGTGGTTAATGTTACCGATTCCTACATGTGATGATAATGCTCAATATCCAACCGTGTATCTTAAACTCCGCGCCAATATTCAAGAATTCGCGCGTGATTTGTTTGCACCAAAGTCGGGCCATGGTTCTCTAGAATAATTTTTAAATCAGCTCCAGGTTGTAAATTAACAATTCTATGCCCATTCATGAAAGGTACAGAAGATCTGCACTTGACAACTACTTGATCATGCACTCGAACTACATCGAAGTTTTTGTTCTTACAAAGAGAAAACATATCATTGATAATGCAACAAGGTGATTTGCTATTTCAAAACATATTTATATCTATCTCATTAAAATTAACTACCTATTAAATGTTGTACATAATTAAATTCTTTACTCTGCAAATAATCAATAAAATTTAGAAATGAATTACATGTACAAAAACTCTCAAATTGATACGACATCATGGATCACTACTTGTTTTGACTCCCCTACACTCAAGTGACACAAAGTAGCTCCGACTATATTTGACATACTCATGTAATGCTACAACATTTTATTGTAATTTTGCTTCTAAAAATCTTGAAAAGAGCAGCACTTCAAGGACAAGGTCATTTTATTGAAAACTTGAGTGACAGCTATTTCATCAGTGTAGGAGCATATGCAATCAAATAAAACACACGTCACAGTAAAGAGACCCAAACAGTTGCATCAATCCACAGTGTACACCTCGTGTGGTGGCAACGCAGGCCTGTAGTCTCACATGCATTCAATCACAAAGGTGCTGAATGGCATACTGTGATGAATACTGTGATGATTGTCCCAAGCATCTTTCAACTTTTGTTGCTTTTTGGCAGTGGTTCTTGTAGGCTGTGTAGAATGAGTAAGTTTCCACTTCATCATGTCCCATTAATATAATTTTGGTGGGAGGTCTAGTGATCTTGCTGTTGAGGGCAGTTGTTGTACACCATGAAGAGTGTTCTGCAGCCATATGTGAACATGGATTGTCATTCTGAAAAATCATATCTTCTTCCTGTTACAGAACTGACAGTAGAATGGGAATAACAGCCAGTGCAATGTTGTGGATACTGTTTACTTTACCCTGGAGAAACACCAAATGTGAACACATGTTGTCATTCCCCCCTGCCCTGTACTTTCAAGCATGGGATGGGACATGGGTGTTGTAGACTAATGCACACATACCAACAGAACCTACTCTCATCAATGAGGTCAACAGAGAGACATTCCACTCTCCAGTCAACTCTCTCACAACAACAGAGTAGCCATGTGTGGCAGTATTGTGGTGTCACTTGTAGCCTGGTCAGATGCACAGGTAATCTTAATCCTAGTGCAAACAGACAGTTCCCAATGGTACCTGATGACACAGTAGGTGGAACATGGGCCGGGCCCGGCTTTCATTGCTGTGTGTTGTTTTGTTGACCACCATTGCTTGCACAATCTATCCATCTCAACAAGCATCTGTATGACATGGGTGTCCAGAATCTAGTCCATAGGTGTGAATACATTCCACTGTCCATGTTGATAGCAGGGACACACCTCCAATGTGCAACAATCCATTGACATGTATATCCAACTTCCCATAGGCCCATGACACAACCCCTTCAATTGGCAGAAGCATCTCAGTAGGAGTATGTACTCATCAGCGGAGTGTGGTTGTACACTACTATTAACATTGCAAATACTGTTCACCTCTAGCACAGTTACTGCCTGCAGAGATGGAACAGAGGGTGCACAGTCAGTGCCATCTTATTGTAAATGAGTGTGACAAATGAATAACTAACACTACAGCACCTTAGTATGCACACAGTCCTTGAGGGTGTTGGAGTCTTTTTTTCTGATGATGTATTTTTGAAGTGCATAAAGACAATAATTTCCATGATGTAATCAGTTTATCAACATGCTGTCTGGGAAACACAGATTCCATTCCTTGTTATCAAAAGATTTTCTGATAAATAACAAACATACATTAATGGTATGATACTGCTTTATTTTTGGAAAATAATTCCAGTTGTAATGGTGTCTAATTTTTCTCAAATTTGCATCCTCATTCTGTATTTATAAATTTTCCTCATTAATTGCTCATCTCTCACACCCACTGAGTAAAATAATTCTGAGTGATCACTACTGCATCCTGTACATATCCTTTCTCTTGCTTTGAGTCATTCTGATAAAGAATCTGCTCTTATATTATCTTCATTCTTAATGTTCCGGATTTCAACACCAAATTGTTGTAAAAATGAGGCACACCTAGTCAGTTTAAAGTGCTTCAGTCTACAATGTTGTGAGAAGCAGATGAGAGGCAGAGCTCTATGATCAGTGGATACTAGTGTTTTGTGTCCCAGTATATATCCTTCACATTTCTGAAATCCATGTCTTATGGGGAGCACTTCTAGGTCTGATATACAATAATGTTTTTCATGTTTATGAAAATTCTGTTACCAAATACAACTGTTTTATGCATTATTCCTTTTTCTGTTTCTACCATATATATACACTCCTGGAAATTGAAATAAGAACACCGTAAATTCATTGTCCCAGGAAGGGGAAACTTTATTGACACATTCCTGGGGTCAGATACATCACATGATCACACTGACAGAACCACAGGCACATAGACACAGGCAACAGAGGATGCACAATGTCGGTACTAGTACAGTGTATATCCACCTTTCGCAGCAATGCAGGCTGCTATTCTCCCATGGAGACGATCATAGAGATGCTGGATGTAGTCCTGTGGAACGGCTTGCCATGCCATTTCCACCTGGCGCCTCAGTTGGACCAGCATTCGTGCTGGACGTGCAGACCGCGTGAGACGACGCTTTATCCAGTCCCAAACATGCTCAATGGGGGACAGATCCGGAGATCTTGCTGACCAGGGTAGTTGACTTACACCTTCTAGAGCACGTTGGGTGACACGGGATACATGCGGATGTGCATTGTCCTGTTGGAACAGCAAGTTCCCTTGCCGGTCTAGGAATGGTAGAACGATGGATTCGATGACTGTTTGGATGTACCGTGCACTATTCAGTGTCCCCTCGACGTTCACCAGAGGTGTACGGCCAGTGTAGGAGATCGCTCCCCACACCATGATGCCGGGTGTTGGCCTTGTGTGCCTCGGTCGTATGCAGTCCTGATTGTGGCGCTCACCTACACGGCGCCAATCACGCATACGACCATCATTGGCACCAAGGCAGAAGCGACTCTCATCGCTGAAGATGACACATCTCCATTCGTCCCTCCATTCACGCCTGTCGCGACACCACTGGAGGCGGGCTGCACAATGTTGGGGCGTGAGCGGAAGACGGCGTAACGGTGTGCGGGACCGTAGCCCAGCTTCATGAAGACGGTTGCGAATGGTCCTCGCCGATACTCCAGGAGCAACAGTGTCCCTCATTTGCTGGGAAGTGGCGGTGCGGTCCCCTACAGCACTGTGTAGGATCCTACGGTCTTGGCGTGCATCCGTGCGTCGCTGCGGTTCGGTCCCAGATCGACGGGCACGTGCACCTTCCGCCAACCACTGGCGACAACATCGATGTACTGTGGAGACCTCATGCCCCACGAGTTGAGCAATTCGGCGGTACGTCCACCCGGCCTCCCGCATGCCCACTATATGCCCTCGCTCAAAGTCCGTCAACTGCACATACGGTTCACGTCCACGCTGTCGCGGCATGCTACCAGTGTTAAAGACTGTGATGGAGCTCCGTATGCCACGGCAAACTGGCTGACACTGACGGCAGCGGTGCACAAATGCTGCGCAGCTAGTGCCATTTGACGGCCAACACCGCGGTTCCTGGTGTGTCCGCTGTGCCGTGCATGTGATCATTGCTTGTACAGCCCTCTCGCAGTGTCCGGAGCAAGTATGGTGGGTCTGACACACCGGTGTCAATGTGTTCTTTTTTCCATTTCCAGGAGTGTATATTTGAAGTCTTTTGCTCTTGTATGTCTGTATATGTGAGCTAATTTTAGAAACTGCTGTAGGGACTTGTGTTCAGTTTTGACTAATAGATACATTGATTTGTGGAAAAGGTTTTTGTATATAATTTATAAATATTTTGAACAAAGTGTATGAGTTATGATGAATTAAATTTAAGTTGTGAAAAAAATGGTATTGTCACCTAGTGAGCAGCCAACTTAATTCGAGAGAGCAGCAGTGGCTCGAGAACACAGCCAGCAGGATCTAACTTGCATCTAGTGTTGTAGTTTGGTAGCAGAGCATATGGCTGGAAACTGAAAGGTTCTGGGATCTCACTGCCTTTTAATCTAACATTTGCCTCTCAGTAATGCGAAGAAGTGCATTTTGAAATATGACGGCAATTTCAGACTGCCAATTTCTGTTTCCCGCAGATTAGGAATCACAGTTCACAACCTTAATTCATTGCAACTTCTTCAAAGATTGGGCAGTGAATCAATCAACTTTGAAATATTGTAATAAGTATGACCAGTGAGGGAAATAAAACCATCTCATCAGCTTTGATGTGAGACATGCAATTTGGAATAATCAAATATTTTTAACCAATAATTTATCTGCATTCATTTAAGAACAGTTATGTGAATCCAAAATATATGGTGCTTTATTTTGTTGTGCTACCAGTAAAACATTTTCCAAAAAACTACCTCAGTGACTTTGCTTCATTTACATACAGTATATTCTTTCAGCAGTGCAGCAGATGACTCCTCTGTCAGCTTCCTACCTACCTCGATCCAAACCTAGGTGTGCTCATGATTTTCCTATAAAGAGTCCACAAAGAATTTCAGCAATGAGTTTAAGCAATGCATCACAGTGTGCACAGCACTAAGCTTCACAAGAGGAGTGCTGCAATGCAAGCTGAGCATGTACATCATTCCTCTTTCTTTTGTTTGTGGAACCTGAGCCAGCCACTCTCTCTCTTTCACACACACATACAATATTTACATTGGTTCCAGACATATTACTTATATCACAATGTGCTTTCTTCATTGCCATGAGACATCACTCCAAATGTCGGCTCAGTAAGGAACATAAAACACTCGTGCCTCGAGACAACATTCCTGCCATTGTGTAAGTTATATGAAAGTGTTGAGATTCATTTATTTAAAATTGTTCTCTGAAATTTATTCATAACTCTACGCAGTGGCCTGCAAACAAAATATACTACGTCACACAAATCACCTGGTCATAAATACTTAATGCTAAAAGTGTGAACCCAGGCTAGGTTGCTAGTTTCATATAAAATCTTAATAATCGAAGCACCACCTTTAATTACTTACCCAGGCAAGGTTGCTAGTTTCACATAAAATCTAAACAATCTAAGCACCACCTTAAATTACGTTTTATTCTTTGGAGGGGGAAGTTTTTAATGGCTTTTAATTGCCCCAGGTCTGACTGTATTGTATTTCCATTAATTATATGGCCTAATAATGAAATTTCTGCTTTCACAAATTTCTTTCCACCCCTCTGAACTGTACTTAGTTTTGCAGTGATCGCGTCAATTGGAACTAGCTATTAAAATATTATCCATATACAGTGTTACTCTATTAAATATCTCTCCAAAAATAAATAAATAAGTAAATAAAATTAAAAAATTGCAATAGCCTTCATAAACTCACAGAGAGATAGATTTAACCCAAAAGGTACCACACTGCCCTTGTTAACACTTTCCTTTACACAAAAATGCTGTATATGCCCTAGTCTCTTTGGATAATTTAATATTGCAATAACCATATTTTACATCCCAAGATGATAGAAATAAAAAGCATGAAATTTTTGCAGAATTTCATCAATTGTGGCAGGTCTGTCATTATCCATCTTTACTACTTCATTTAACTTTCTAGCATCTGATACCATACTGGTGCCACCATTCTTTTTACCAGTTATTATTAAGGAATACTGAATCTACTGTTAAGTCTTTCATTTATACCCATTCCAGCATATTGTCTATTACCTTTTTTCCAAGTAAGGTTCATGAGGTTTTAATTCAAATTTACACTAAAACTGTTTTACTGATCCTGGTGTGTTTGAAAATAGAGAGCTATTAGCATTAAAATCTCTTCCCTGACTGTTAATTGCACCTCAGTTCCTTTTTCCTTTCTATCTGCTAGTATTTCAATATCTTTCAGATCTGTTCGTATGACTCATTGTTGCAATGTATCTCAAAGGTGACTGTGTCATTTCACTCTTTCATATTCATTTTCTAGGGAAATGGTACTTGCTTCAATTAATCACTCAACAAAAACTCCATATCCCATGTACAGAAAAAAATCTGTTCCAAGTATGCTCAACTCTTTTCTTCCCTGAAACAGGCCTTACAAACATACCCTCTGCAATCTCAAAAGAATCAGGGAGTACTCCATTCAAATCGCTGCCCTTATTCAGTAAACACTTAACTAGGGTCCACCACTATGTGTGTGTGTGTGTGTGTGTGTGTGTGTGTGTGTGTGTGTGTGTGTGTGTGTGTGTGTGTGTATCAATACTGTGGGATCCTATACTCCTTACCATTCAACATTGGTCTTTCCTTGTGTGACAAATCCATATTAATTTTCTCCCTTGGAAAACTCATACTGATTTCCAGTCTTACAGTATGCTGTTGCAATTAAATGAAACAGTGCATAGGTTTCCTCTCCTTTTTATTTCTCATATTTACTATATTCACTTACATAACATATCTTTTACTTATTCAGTATATTACCGTGATTGTCATACATAAATCCATATAGCTCTTCTTCTTCCTCTTTTTCTCCTCATTAATTAAATTTTCATTATTTTTGTTACTATTACTACCCACTGTGTCATTACCACTACCATATAATACCTGTTTTATTAATTATTCTTTAACTGACAACAAGATAAGACACATTAATTATTTTCTGATAAGTGATTATTTTTTCATGGCACCCATGAATCACTCTTTATAAGATTTTTCGCAATGGGCATCTAATGATGAATGAAAAGTTACAGTGATGAAAATCCACTAGAATTAGAAACCATTACAAACAGCCAGACAGATGGAACAGAGTTATTGATGACTCTGTAATGCTATGTAATAACTTTTGCCCAAGTACTATCCCAAACTAGAGCAATATTTGGCTTCCTGGTTGTTTATGTAACTATTTATCTGCAGATTTCTGTAATTTTGAGTTATTGCCCATCATAGTATGTAATTTCCATTATTTCTTCCAGTCCTGTACTGTTTATTCTGTTCACTTGATATCCCCTCCTGTATACTTTGAGTCAGGATTCCTTACTTTCTCATTTCCTGTCTGTTTGCCTCTTCTACTTTCCCAACAGATCTTTGTAAATCATCTATTTATTTTTAGACGTTGGCAAAAGAACTTCCCATTCCGTTATTTTCTGGGAAAGCTTGTTTTCTGATTCTGTTATTACTGATTCACAACCTAACTCCTCATTCATGTATTTAATCTTATTAATACAGTTGTGACAAAAACCTTTTACAGTTTCTCTTCTAGAATCACATCTCTCTCCCTCTCTACCTCCCTCCCACCCCGACCCCCCCCCCCCCCCCCCCTCCTCCAGAAAACATAAATTCACTCAAATTGTTTTGCATATCCCCAGAACAGTATTCTTCAAAAAATGATATCATAAACTCCTCTTAAGAATTACATCTACATCTACCTGATTACTCTGCAATTCACATTTAAGTGCTTGGCAAAGGGTTCATTGAACCACAATCATATTATCTCTCTACCATTCCACTCCCGAATAGTGCGCGGGAAAAACGAACACCTAAACCTTTCTGTTCAAGCTCTGATTTATCTTATTTTATTTTGATCATCATTCCTACCTATGTAGGTTGGGCTCTACAAAATATTCTCGCATTTGGAAGAGAAAGTTGGTGACTGAAATGTCGTAAATAGATCTTGCCGCGATGAAAAACGTCTTTGCTTTAATGACTTCCATCCCAACTCGCGTATCATATCTGCCACACTCTCTTCCCTATTATGTGATAATACAAAATGAGCTGCCCTTTTTTGCACCCTTTCAATGTCCTCCGTCAATCCCAACTGGTAAGGATCCCACAGCAATATTCTAAGAGATGACGAACGAGTGTAGTGTAAGCTGTCTCTTTAGTTGACTTGTTGCATCTTCTAAGTGTCCTGCCAATGAAACGCAACCTTTGGCTCGCCTTCCCCACAATATTATCTATGTGGTCTTTCCAACTGAAGTTGTTCATAACTTTAACACCCAGGTACTTTGTTGAATTGACAGCCTTGAGAATTGTACTAGTTATCGAGTAATCGAATTCCAATGGATTTGTTTTGGAACTCATGTGGATCACCTCACACTTTTCGTTATTTAGCGTCAACTGCCACCTGCCACCTGCCACACCATACAGCAATCTTTTCTAAATTGATTTGCAACTGATATTGGTCTTCGGATGACCTTACTAGACGGTAAATTACAGCATCATCTGCAAAAAACCTAAGAGAACTGCTCAGATTGTCACCCAGGTCATTTATACAGATCAGGAACAGCAGAGGTTCCAGGACACTTCCCTGCAGAACACCTGATATCACTTCAGTTTTACTCGATGATTTTTCATCTGTTACTACGAACTGCGACCTTCCTGACAGGAAAGGATAGGTATATACTCGCGCGCGCACACACACACACACACACATATCCATCCATACATACACAGACACCACACAGACAGGTGTCTGTGTATATATGGATGGATATGCGTGTGTGTGTGTGTGTGTGTGTGTGTGTGTGTGTGTGTGCGTGTGTGTGCGTGTGTGTGTGTGTGTGTGTGTGCGCGCGCGAGCGAGTGTATACCTATCCTTTTTGACCCTAAGGTAAGTCTTTCCGCTCCCGGGATTGGAATGACTTCTTACCCTCTCCCTTAAAACCCACATCCTTTCATCTTTCCTTTTCCTTCCCTCTTCCCTGACAAAGCAGCCGCCGGTTGAGAAATCTCGAATCCTGTGTGTGTGTTTGTGTGTATTTTATTCATTGTGCCTATCTACCGGTGCTTTCCTGCTTGGTGTAGATAGGCACAATGAATAAAACACACAAACACCCACACAGAATTTTGAGCTTTCGCAACCGGCGGCTGCTTCATCAGGAAAGAGGGAAGGAGAGGGAAAGACAAAAGGATGTGGGTTTTAAGGGAGAGGGTAAGGAGTCATTCCAATCCCGGGAGTGGAAAGACTTACCTTAGGGGCAAAAAATGACAGGTATATACGATCGCGCGCGCGCGCGCACACGCCCGCACACACACACACATATCCATCCATACATATACAGACGCAAGCAGTCATATTCACAGGCAAAGAGTTTGGGCAGAGATATCAGTCGAGGTTGAAGTGCAGAGGCAAAGATGATGTTGAATGACAGGTGAGGTATGAGTGGCGGCAACTTGAAATTAGTGCAGATTCAGGCCTGGTGGATAACGAGAAGAGAGGATATATTGAAGGGCAAGTTCCCATCTTCGGAGTTCGGATAGGTTGGTGGGAAGTATCCAGATAACCCGGACGGTGTGACACTGTGCCAAGATGTGCTGGCCGTGCACCAAGGCATGTTTAGCCACAGGGTGATCCTCATTACCAACAAACACTGTCTGCCTGTGTCCATTCATGCGAATGGACAGTCTGTTGCTGGTCATTCCCACATAGAAAGCGTCACAGTGTAGGCAGGTCAGTTGGTAAATCACGTGGGTGCTTTCATACGTGGCTCTGCCTTTGATCGTGTACACCTTCCGGGTCACAGGACTGGAGTAGGTGGTGGTGGGAGGGTGCATAGGACAGGTTTTACACCGGGGGCGGTTACAAGGGTAGGAGCCAGAGGGTAGTTAAGGTGGTTTGGGGATTTCATAGGGATGAACCAAGAGGTTATGAAGGTTAGGTGGATGGCGGAAAGACACTCTCGGTGGAGTGGAGAGGATTTCATGAAGGATGGATTTCATTTCGGGGCAGGATTTCAGGAAGAGTGCTGGAGAGCCACATTCAGAGTCTGATCCAGTCCCGGGACATATCCTGACACAAGTGGGGCACTTTTGTGGTTCTTCTGTGAGAGGTTCTGGGTTTGAGGGGATGAGGAAGTGGATCTGGTTATTTGCTTCTGTACCAGGTCGGGAGGGTAGTTGCGGGATGCGAAAGCTGTTTTCAGGTTGTTGGTGTAATGATTCAGGGATTCACGACTGGAGCAGATTCGTTTGCCACAAAGGCCTAGGCTGTAGGGAAGGGACCGTTTGATATGGAATGGGTGGCAGCTGTCATAATGGAGGTACTGTTGCTTGTTGGTGGGTTTGATGTGGACGGATATGTGAAGCTGGCCATTGGACAGATGGATGTCAACGTCAAGGAAAGTGGCATGGGATTTGGAGTAGGACCAGGTGAATCTGATGGAACCAAAGGAGTTGAGGTTGGAGAGGAAATTCTGGAATTGTTCTTCACTGTGAGCCCAGGTCATGAAGATGTCATCAATAAATCTGTACCAAACTTTGGGTTGGCAGGCTTGGGTTACCAAGAAGGCTTCATCTAAGGGACCCATAAATAGGTTGGCGTACAAGGCGGCCATCGTGGTACCCATGGCTGTTCCCTTTAATTGTTGGTATGTCTGGCCTTCAAAAGTGAAGAAGTTGTGGGTCAGGATGAAGCTGGCTAAGGTGATGAGGAAAGACGTTTTAGGTAGGGTGGCAGGTGATCGGTGTGAAAGGAAGTGCTCCATTGCAGTGAGGCCCTGGACGTGCGGGATATTTGTGTATAGGGAAGTGGCATCAATGATTCCAAGGATGGTTTCCGGTGGTAACAGACGGGGTAAGGATTCCAGGCGTTCCGAGAAAGTGGTTGGTGCCTTTGATGAAGGATGGGAGACTGCATGTAATGGGTTGAAGGTGTTGATCTACGTAGGCAGAGATACGTTCTGTGGGGGCCTGGTAACCAGCTACAATGGGGCGGTCAGGATGTTTGGGTTTGTGAATTTTAGGAAGTAGGTAGAAGGTAGGAGTGCGAGGTGTCGGTGGGGTCAGGAGTTTGGTAGAGTCAGGTGAAATGTTTTGTAGGGGGGCTAAGGTTCTTAGGATTCCTTGACATCAGGAATGGGATTACCTTGGCAAACTTTGTATGTAGAGTTGTCTGAAAGCAGACGCAGTCCCTCAGCCACATACTCCCAACGATCAAGTACCACGGTCGTGAAACCCTTGTCAGCCGGAAGAATGATGATGGATCGGTCAGCTTTCAGATCATGGATAGCCTGGGCTTCGGCTGTGGTGATGTTGGTAGTAGGATTAAGGTTTTTTAAGAAAGATTGAGAAGCAAGGCTGGAAGTGAGAAATTCTTGGAAGGTTTGGAGAGGGTGATTTTGAGGAAGAGGAGGTGGGTCCCGCTGTGATGGAGGACGGAACTGTTCCAGGCAGGGTTCAAATTGGATAGTGTCTTGGGGAGTTGGATCATTAGAAGTGGGATCAGGATTATTTTTCTTCGTGGCAAAGTGATATTTCCACAGAGACTACGAGTGTAGGACAGTAAATCTTTGACAAGGGCAGTTTGGTTGAACCTGGGGCTGAAGGTGAGGCCTTTGGATAGGACAGAGGTTTCAGATTGGGAGAGAGGTTTGGAGGAAAGGATAACTACTGAATTGGGGTGCTGTGGTTCCAGATTGTGTTGACTAGAATTTTGAGGTGTTGGGGGGAGTGGAGCTGGAAGTGGGAGATTGAGTAGATGGGAGAGGCTGGGTCTGTGTGCAATGAGAGGAGGTTGAGGTTTGTTGGAAAGGTTGTGGAGGGTGAGTGAGTTGCCTTTTTGGAGGTGGGAAACCAGGAGATTGGATAGTTTTTTGAGGTGGAGGGTGGCGTGCTGTTCTAATTTGTGGTTGGCCTGTAGGAGGATGCTATGAACAGCTGGTGTGGATGTGGGAGAGGAAAGATTGAGGACTTTGATTTGGGATAGGAGTTGACGGGTGTGTTCATTGGCCGAGTCGATGTATAGGTGAAGGATTAGGCGGGTGAGGGCTATGGATTGTGCAGTTTGGAGCTGGTTTAAGGACTAAGTGTGAGGCCTTGGGGGTAATGTCAAATGTCAGACAAGCCTGAGTAAATAAAATATGGGAGTGTAATCTGGCTAGGGTGATGGCATGTTTGCGGAGGGAATGTAAATAAAATTTAATGGGGTCGTTGTAGGGATGTTGTGAGGTTGACATGGTATTAGAAGGTGGAAAAGGTAATATGAGGTTAAAGAGAAAGTAAATAGAAATTTATATAGGGAGAGATAAAGGTGTGAAAAAAGTCGAAAAAGTGTTGGTTTGAGATGAGCTATGTTGATCCTGTGCTGAACTTAGGTTGGTGAACAACAACGGGTGCAAAGGTTAGGTAGTTGTGTTGTCTCCAAAACATGTTAAAGGTTGGGGAAATTCAGGAAAATTTCGAAAAAGATGCGTATAAATATAATAAAAGGACTGGTTATGTACTGACAGGTTATGAAAATGAGGCTAACAATTGTTTGACGAAGAAATAATAACGTTTAAACCTGTGGGAAGCTGCTAAAAAATGATCGGTAATGTGGGAAAAACGGGAATGGAAATAAAACCAAAGTTGTTGGAAATAGCTGAGATGGTTGTTTAATGGGTGAAAGAAACTGAAGCTGTGAAATAGTATTCACGAGTTTACACGAAATGCTTGTAAACTTGCAACAGTGGATTTTATAGCAACGGTAATGTTGAAAGCGTTAAAGTTTTTAGGTTATGGTTTGGAAGTAACTTACGTATTATTGAGTATAGTTAGGCAGGATATAATGTATGGTAGATTACGGAAAAAGGGAAGATGAATACAAAGTGAAGCTACTTGTACAAACAAAAAGAGAAAGTAAGATGATAGAAAAGATTTCGAAATGCAACAGAGACAATAACAAACGTAATTGTTGGGTTCAAATTAACGATGTAAATAAAACAGATAGAAACTTCCACATGGGAAAAATATATTAAAAACAAAGATTCCAAGACTTAGCAAGCAGGAAAGCGCCGGTAGACAGGCACAATAAAATAACACACAAACACACACACAAAACTTCTAGCTTTCGCAACCAACGGTTGCTTCTTCAGGAAAGAGGGAAGGAGAGGGAAAGACAAAAGGATGTGGGTTTTAAGGGAGAGGGTAAGGAGTCATTCCAATCCCGGGAGCAGAAAGACTTACCTTAGGGGGAAAAAAGGACAGGTATACACTCTCTCACACACACATATCCACATGCAGATACACAGACACAAGCAGACATTTGTAAAGGCAAAGAGTTTTGGCATAGATGTCAGTCAAGGCGGAAGTACCGAGGCAAAGATGTTTTGAAAGACAGGTGAGGTATGAGAGGCTGCAACTAGAAATTAGCGGAGGTTGAGGCCTGGCAGATAACGAGAAGAGAGGATATACTGAAGGGCAAGTTGCCATCTCCGGAGTTCTGACAGGTTGGTGTTAATGGGAAGTATCCAGGTAACCCGGACGGTGTAACACTGTGCCAAGATGTGCTGGCCATGCACCAAGGCATGTTTAGCCACAGGGTGATCCTCATTACCAACAAACAATGTTTATTCTCATATTTTCTATTACATTTAAGAAATGATTAGTAAACATCAGTGGCATAGCATGGTTTTAAAGGTTGGGGAGACTCTACATTTATTATAGGGAGACAAAATAGTATAATAAACAATAATTTAAAAAATGAAACAAAATGCATCAAGTAAAACTACAGTAACAACAATAACTACTACTACTACTACTACTACTACTACTACTATGACCACCACTACCACTAATAATAATAATAATAATAATAATAATAACTAATTTGTTCAAGAAACGATGACATTTGTAGATTTCCAGCAGCAAGAGAAGCAGCACTTATATTTTCCTGTACACAAGTGCAATGCGCCTGTCTTTCCTTTCCATGAAGAAGTCTATAACTCGATCTACAAAGATCTGATCACTGGATAGCTCTCCAAGCGGCCAGTGTGGCCGAGCAGTTCTAGGTGCTACAGTCTGGAGCCGTGCAACTGCTACCGTTATACTCGCGCCCACACACACACACACACACACACACACACACACACACACGCATATCCATACATATATACACAGACACCTGTCTGTGTGGTGTCTGTGTATGTATGGATGGATATGTGTGTGTGTGTGTGTGTGCGCGCGCGAGTATATACCTATCCTTTTTTCCCCCTAAGGTAAGTCTTTCCGCTCCCGGGATTGGAACAACTCCTTACCCTCTCCCTTAAAACCCACATCCTTTCATCCTACTTTTTCCTTCCCTCTTTACTGGCGAAGCAGCCACCGGTTGCGCTTTCCTGCTTGGTAAGTCTTGGAATCTTTGTTTTTAATATATTTTTCCCATGTGGAAGTTTCTTTCTATTCTATATATACAAAGTTGATGTGACTTACCAAATAAAAGTGCTGGCAGGTTGATAGACACACAAACAAACACAAACATACACACAATGTTATGTTTGTGTGTATGTTTTTGTTTGTTTGTGTGTCTATCAAACTGAGTGTGCTTTCGTTTGGTAAGTCACATCATCTTTGGTTTTAGATATATTTTTTCCATGTGGAATGTTTCCCTCTATGTGTGTGTGTGTGTGTGTGTGTGTGTGTGTGTGTGTGTGTGTGTGTGTGTGTGTGTATCACTAGTTGTAATTATTATGTTGCATGTATTGTATGCTGCATGAGAGAGATGTGGAGACATCATAGCCACCTCCTAGCATGAATGTGGATCACTTATGTTGCTATGAGTCAGTGATATCACACTAGAAAGATCCAGTTGAAAAACAGCAACAGGCATAATTATTATAATAATTTTAAGGAGTTAAAGAACCACTCCTTGATCTGTAGGAAATACTGAACACAAGTTTTATCAAGGGTGTGAAGTCAAAGACAGCAATTTGGAACACAGAGACACATATTATTCTATACGTTAATGTTAACAGAATGGGAGATACAGTATGCACTGTATTTTGATTCTCAAGCCAGTTGCAGTGTTTGAGTATTTTTTGAAAAATATTGTGTATAGTCATATTAGGACAGTTTTGATGATAAAAGCTAATGCCTGGAAAAGGAAGACTGTTTTTTGTTTGGTAGGCCGAAAAGTGGTGGTGCCATGTATGACTAGCTTTCTTTTACGGTGAGTGAGCTTAGATTGGGAATATTAAAGAAGTTGTAGGATTATTAGATTCTTGTTTCACTCAAATAATTGTTTGCCAACCAATGTACAATAAAGCTGCAGTGGTCTGACAACTTATTTCACACTTGTAGCTAGAAATAACATTGCTTGTCAACTTATCAGTTTCAGTTTGTATAATTATATGAAGGTGGTAATAACATGAATAGAGTTCAACAAAATCATTAAATTATGCAATCAGATCAAAAAATAAATTTTAAGCAATAATTAATCTAAGGCCTTTTATATGTTATTGTGCCTGAACAACAAAAGTAATTTTCTTGGTGAAACTGGCTGTGCTGGAACATCTCGATGTCAAAGATCTGGCAATTAGCATTGCACTCTGCAAACCTCCTAACTGAGGCTGAAGGGTTTCTTTGAATTCATAATATTGGTCCAGCTCTGATTATTATAGTCCCACAGATAACATTAATAACATTATTTTGCAGTCATACTGGGCCAAAATTCTTAATAGCCAATGTGCCATTTTTCCATTTGTCACAATGGCCGCTTTAAGTAGTCAGCAATAAGAAAAGAAGACAACAGTATCCGATACACTTTATAAGAAAGCTGACAGAAGAGATGTCAATAACTACCAGTGTTTTACTACTGACATCATTTTCCAAATTTTTTGGGAAGGTGATATGTTCTAGAAGTGTGTCCCACCTGAGCAAATATAACATCCTCACTAAATCATGCTATAGATTTCTGAACAGTGTCTCAGCTGAAAATAGCATTTACATTTTCACTCTCCATATTTTACAGGTATTTAAATAACAACAATAGCACCAGTTGCTATTTTTTGTGTCCTATCTGAGACATGTGACTCTATGGATCAGAATATTCACATAAACTAAGGTCTTATAGAGCTGATGGAATAGCTAGTCAATGGATAATGTCACACTTAACAAAAATAATACTGATAGCTGTACTTAATAATAAAAGCAGGGGAGATTAGTGAGACTGCAGAGAAATCATTTATGGTGTTAAATAAGGCTCAATCTTATGTCCACTATTGTTTCTGATATATGTGAATCATCTTATGCCTACAACAAAACAAGCTGAATTAGTTCCCTTTTGCAGATGGCACTAGTATTGCAATCAGTCCAAACACACATACAGCAATAGAAGAAATGGTAAATATTCTTAAAAGTATTTTTGAGTGGTTTTCTGCAAGTCGTTTCACTCTCAAATTCAAAAGAACAGGATATTCAGTTGTGCACGTCTAGAAGAACTTCTCCAATGATAAATTGTAATACATCTCGAGGAAATAATAACTAGGGTGGAAACTCTAAAATACATGGATGTTGTTTTGATGAGAATTTTAAAAAAGAAAAATTATGAGACTTCTAACACAACTTTTTTCAGCAACATGTGCACTAAGAATATTTGCAAATCTTGGTGAGAGAAAAATCTGTAAGTTAACACATTTTACACATTGTCAGTCACTAACATCAATGGAATAAATTTTTGGGGCAACTCAACATTAAGAAAGAAATTCTTCATTCCCTAAAAAAGTGCTGTAAGACAAACATTTGGTGTACAACCATGGCTATCTTGTAGACATCTGCTTAAAGGGTAAGGCATTTAGATTACTGCTTCCTAGTATATTCATTCCCTAATGAAGTTTGTTGTAAATAACTCATTACAGTTAACAAGGAACAATGGAATATTCCAGAATTTGAAACACGAGCAGCTGCTAGCATGAGTTTCTTAGAAGTAGATACCTTAGAGGTTGCGAAGCAACTCAAATCGCTTGATATGGGCAAGCCTTCAGGTCCAGATTGTATACCGATTAGGTTCCTTACAGATTACGCTGATACACAGCTCCCTACTTAGCAATCATATACAACCACTCGCTCACCGATAGGTCTGTACATATAGATTGGAAAATTGCGAAGGTCACAACAGTGTTTAAGAAGGGTGGTAGGAGTAATCCATCGAACTACAGACCTATGTCATTGACGTCCGTTTGCAGTATGGTTTTGGAGCATACACTGTATTCAAACATTATGAATCACCTCGAAGGGAATGATCTATTGATACGAAATCAGCATGGTTTTAGAAAACATCGTTTTTGTGCAACTCAGCTAGCTCTTTATGGGCACGAAATAATGGCCGCTATCGACATGGGATCTCAAGTTGATTCCGTATTTCTAGATTTCCGGATAGCTTTTGACACCATTCCTCACAAGTGACTTTTAATCAAGCTGCGGGCCTACGGGGTATCATCTCAGTTGTGTGACTGGATTCGTGATTTCCTGTCAGGAAGGTCGCAGTTCGTAGTAACAGACGAAAAATCATCGAGTAAAACTGAAGTGATATCAGGTGTTCTGCAGGGAAGTGTCCTGGGACCTCTGCTGTTCCTGAGCTATATAAATGACCTGGGTGACAATCTGAGCAGTTCTCTTAGGTTTTTTGCAGATGATGCTGTAATTTACTGTCTAGTAAGGTCATCCGAAGACCAATATCAGTTGCAAATCAATTTAGAAAAGATTGCTGTATGGTGTGGCAGGTGGCAGGTGGCAGTTGACGCTAAATAACGAAAAGTGTGAGGTGATCCACATGAGTTCCAAAATAAATCCATTGGAATTCGATTACTCGATAACTAGTACAATTCTCAAGGCTGTCAATTCAACAAAGTACCTGGGTGTTAAAGTTATGAACAACTTCAGTTGGAAAGACCACATAGATAATATTGTGGGGAAGGCGAGCCAAAGGTTGCGTTTCATTGGCAGGACACTTAGAAGATGCAACAAGTCAACTAAAGAGACAGCTTACACTACACTCGTTCGTCATCTCTTAGAATATTGCTGTGGGATCCTTACCAGTTGGGATTGACGGAGGACATTGAAAGGGTGCAAAAAAGGGCAGCTCATTTTGTATTATCACATAATAGGGAAGAGAGTGTGGCAGATATGATACGCGAGTTGGGATGGAAGTCATTAAAGCAAAGACGTTTTTCATCGCGGCAAGATCTATTTACGACATTTCAGTCACCAACTTTCTCTTCCAAATGCGAGAATATTTTGTAGAGCCCAACCTACATAGGTAGGAATGATGATCAAAATAAAATAAGATAAATCAGAGCTTGAACAGAAAGGTTTAGGTGTTCGTTTTTCCCGCGCACTATTCGGGAGTGGAATGGTAGAGAGATAATATGATTGTGGTTCAATGAACCCTTTGCCAAGCACTTAAATGTGAATTGCAGAGTAATCAGGTAGATGTAGATGTAATTCTTAAGAGGAGTTTATGATATCATTTTTTGAAGAATACTGTTCTGGGGATATGCAAAACAATTTGAGTGAATTTATGTTTTCTGGAGGAGGGGGGGGGGGGGGGGGTCGGGGTGGGAGGGAGGTAGAGAGGGAGAGAGATGTGATTCTAGAAGAGAAACTGTAAAAGGTTTTTGTCACAACTGTATTAATAAGATTAAATACATGAATGAGGAGTTAGGTTGTGAATCAGTAATAACAGAATCAGAAAACAAGCTTTCCCAGAAAATAACGGAATGGGAAGTTCTTTTGCCAACGTCTAAAAATAAATAGATGATTTACAAAGATCTGTTGGGAAAGTAGAAGAGGCAAACAGACAGGAAATGAGAAAGTAAGGAATCCTGACTCAAAGTATACAGGAGGGGATATCAAGTGAACAGAATAAACAGTACAGGACTGGAAGAAATAATGGAAATTACATACTATGATGGGCAATAACTCAAAATTACAGAAATCTGCAGATAAATAGTTACATAAACAACCAGGAAGCCAAATATTGCTCTAGTTTGGGATAGTACTTGGGCAAAAGTTATTACATAGCATTACAGAGTCATCAATAACTCTGTTCCATCTGTCTGGCTGTTTGTAATGGTTTCTAATTCTAGTGGATTTTCATCACTGTAACTTTTCATTCATCATTAGATGCCCATTGCGAAAAATCTTATAAAGAGTGATTCATGGGTGCCATGAAAAAATAATCACTTATCAGAAAATAATTAATGTGTCTTATCTTGTTGTCAGTTAAAGAATAATTAATAAAACAGGTATTATATGGTAGTGGTAATGACACAGAGGGTAGTAATAGTAACAAAAATAATGAAAATTTAATTAGTGAGGAGAAAAAGAGGAAGAAGAAGAGCTATATGGATTTATGTATGACAATCACGGTAATATACTGAATAAGTAAAAGATATGTTATTTAAGTGAATATAGTAAATATGAGAAATAAAAAGGAGAGGAAACCTATGCACTGTTTCATTTAATTGCAACAGCATATTGTAAGACTGGAAATCAGTATGAGTTTTCCAAGGGAGAAAATTAATATGGATTTGTCACACAAGGAAAGACCAATGTTGAATGGTAAGGAGTATAGGATCCCACAGTATTGATACACACACACACACACACACACACACACACACACACACACACACACACACACACACATAGTGGTGGACCCTAGTTAAGTGTTTACTGAATAAGGGCAGCGATTTGAATGGAGTGCTCCCTGATTCTTTTGAGATTGCAGAGGGTATGTTTGTAAGGCCTGTTTCAGGGAAGAAAAGAGTTGAGCATACTTTGAACAGATTTTTTTCTGTACATGGGATATGGAGATTGATTTTGTTGAGTGATTAATTGAAGCAAGTACCATTTCCCTAGGAAATGAATATGAAAGAGTGAAATGACACAGTCACCTTTGAGATACATTGCAACAATGAGTCATACGAACAGATCTGAAAGATATGACATTTGTAGATTTCCAGCAGCAAGAGAAGCAGCACTTATATTTTCCTGTACACAAGTGCGATGCGCCTGTCTTTCCTTTCCACGAAGAAGTCTATAACTCGATCTACAAAGATCTGATCACTGGATAGCTCTCCAAGTGCCGGCCAGTGTGGCCGAGCGGTTCTAGGTGCTACAGTCTGGAGCCGTGCAACTGCTACCGTTGCAGGTTCAAATCCTGCCTCGGGCATGGATGTGTGTGATGTCCTTAGGTTAGTTAGGTTTAAGTAGTTCTAAGTTCTAGGGGACTGATGACTTCAGAAGTTAAGTCCCATAGTGCTCAGAGCCGTTTGAAGCCAGCTGTCCGAGTAGTGTCTTTTCTATTGGTAACATGCTCAAACACGTCAGCCAGGTGTTGGACATGGAATTCCTTAAATAATTCTTTGTTCATTTAAGAGTACTCATGCTTCATTCACTGCTTGCTGTAGTTGCAGGTAGGGTCAAAACCAAAAGCAGGAACTTTCTCGTTTCTTCATAAACAGAGTCTGTTTTTTCTCATCAACATGCATGGTACACAGTTCATTTTCAAGTTGTTCATTTTTAAAAAAAAGGGCACTATTCTAATAACTGATGCAGTTCCAACTTTGGGAATTCTTTTTGATAATTTGGGAAACACTTTCTGTTCAAAGGTTGAACAAAATGAATTTGGGGAAAATCTTGAAAGCTTCTTTCCATCAAAACAATTTGCAAATCAAGTATCTTTTAAGTTAGTGCCCTGAGAGATATCTTTTGACTGTTACAGAATGATAAGTTGACATTCAAATACAAGCTGCATTTAATGCATTCATGAATAAATGTTTCCATTCTTAACTGTCGTAAGTTTCTCAAAACAGTTCTTATTTTGTCATGGGATCAGTTATACTGACAGATTTTGACTGAAGAACATTAAAGAAATGATGAACATAAACAAAGTACCCTCGGTAGAAACAAAGCAAGAATACAAATGTAGGATCATCCGTCCACAGCACAGCTCAAAGAATCTGGTCCCCCTGAGAGTCTGAATCATCAATTATATAATTAAAAACACTATATAGCTCTGAGAAATGACTAGATATTGTTGAAACAGCCCTGGAACGAAAGTTTCAGTGAGTGTTGTTTGCATGTCGCAGTTTAAATCCTTTCTCAGTTAGCAATACAGTTTGTTTGATGATTTGCTGAAAAACAAATGGAATGCAGTAAGATCACTTACAAATATGTGTACTTGTCGTATGATTATGTAATCATGTAACAGTAACAAATTCAGTTGGTGTGCGTAACAATGCGTAAACACCGCATAGGGACAGAACTGCTTCACCAATTGTTGTAGTACGCTTTCTCTGCCTGCCATTACTGAAGCGCCATCATATGTTTGACTAATCACTTTTCTTTCCACATTCCATTCCTTCAATACTGAATGAATAATGTTTGACAAACCTGCAGTAGTTTTATCTCCAGGAACATCATAAAATCCAACGAATCTTTCCTCAATTTTGTCTGCAATACAGTATCTGAATACTATACTCATTTGACTCTTGCATGACATGTTTAATGTTTCATCAGCCTGAATCGAAATGAAATTGCAGTTCAGAATTTTGGATTTTATTTTCTCATTAACTGCCAGTGTTATCATTTCTATTACATCATTCTATATATCTGGAGAAGTTCCTTTAAAGGTTGAAGATGATGACAGATGGTCTCAGATTAACCGCTCTCCTTGAGCTAGTAAATCTGACAATTCCAGATATTTACCTTTGAAGCTGGAGGATTTGTCTTCTCAATGGCCGTGAAAGGCTAATTCTTGTTTACAAAGATAGACAATTGCCTGAGAGAGACGAGCCAGTACTTTTCTGTTGGATGCAACTTGTTCATCGTATTTTGTTGCTGACAGATGAGTGGCTTCAGAAAGGGCGTACTCGATTCTACTTTTGCCCAATAACTGAAATGATTCGTTGTTCTGTAGGTGACATTTTGATATCTGATGCTTTAGTGCTTTCCTGTCAAAGTCCTTTATTGTACAAATGCCCTCATTGCACCATTCCTTTTGACCACCAAACAGAAGACGTAATAACAACATGATCTGCTATTAACTGCATTCGCAGTCAGCCAAGTATACTTTTCATACCTGGCTATCTGAAAAGTGTGTTTTTGTTTGGCTTCACTTAAAACTACACTGAGTACAGGAGTAGGTCGTTTGTCCTTCAATTCACATTTTTTTTTTTGTATGGTATGTTAATGTAGAAAAAGGCACCTTTAATAAAAATTCTATAAGATGTTCATTTGCTGACTCACTCATGGTGGTGACACAACGAAAATATGCACTAAAATGACACAAGAATGACTATAAACACAAACCGCGCGAATGTTCACTTCTGTGTTAAAAGCCAGCGTAGAAGCAGCAGAGACTAATCTCGATACCTGATAGCAATTGCAGTGCACTGGCCTTCGTGGAAGAGGGAAAGTGGAGGGGAGCTGAGAATGCCACTAACACAGCCAGGTAAGGGAAGGGAGGCAGAGACTAAGAGCAGTCAAGTCTCAAGCAGGCAAATACACCAATACTAAGGGTGCGGCACGGGTTACAAAACCAATGTCTTCATGCATTTAGAGCTCTTAGCAGAAAGTTTTTTATATTTTTGTTGTGAATTACTATTGCATCTTTTTTGAACAAGAAAACAGGGGAGACTAAGTCTCAAAGTCTTCCCCCACACTACGCCACTGGTAAACATACCTGCTACCTGTGACTGATCAATTATTTATACCCTTCCGTTTAAATAAGTAATTGTAGAGACTTAAATTATTGTCAGAATTACTGATTTCTGCCTTAATGTATGTATATAATGTGATTGCACTGTGTGGGATTAAATACATATCTTGAAACATTTACATTTTGTGCATCCTTAACATGTCAATCTTCACATCAAATTTGACAGTGTGAACTGAGAAACTAAAATCTCTGTGATGGAAGTGTAGTGCAGTATGATGTGGTAATCTTGTTAATTAGCTACAACGACACATGGTGTTATTTATTGGCAGATTATTCCCATTATAGTATTATAATATTGATGGTGCCAGCTACTATTCGCTAAGACAGTCTAGAAATGTAACAATGTTGTAACTGTTCATTTTTCAGTTACAAAACACATTTATTAAAGAAAGTTTAGTAGTTTTACTCACCCACCATCTCCATTACATTGATGTTGTTCTTCATCATTCTGATAGCAACCCTGTGCGTACACTTCACACAGGCTTTCAGCATTACTGCTAGCATAGACAGTGCTCTTATGAATTCACAGTCTAACTCCCCAATCCTAGATTATGTTCAGCTTTTTATATAGCCTCACCTTTTGATTGTAATGCATCACTTCATGGCTTTAGTGATTTACAAAAGGATGCTTCAATAATTATTGAAATACCACAAAAAAATTAAATTACAAAAGTAACTTGGACTATCTACTTCATGTAGCCATTATTATTATTATTATTATTATTATTATTATTATTATTTATTTTTTTTTTTTTTTTTTTTTTTTTTTTTTTTTTTTTTTTTTACCCTTGTGTTTTACAGAAATAGAAAGCACAACAGAAACTAAAAGGACTACTTTTTGATATTGTAATAATACCATAACTTCATGTTCAACAAAAATTTCCCAGATTCTCAGCCAGCTGCCAGTTATAATTTACTTAACAAAAGTTAAAACTTTGAGTATTTCCTTAAAAAAGCAAAGTATGGAAAATCTAAGAATATCATTTGATCAGAAAATTTCAGTCTTCAATATTATCAGAACAAAATTGTGAAATATAAAAACTGGTGGTGGCTTGAAATTGTATCTTAATTAATAACTTTTGAATCACCAGTTCAGCAATTTAAGCTAAACAAGTAACTTTCTCAGAAATCTGAACAATTGTTCTACAAAGCTAAATAGGAAGTTGGTTTTTAATTTTAAGTTTTTACAGTCATTTTTGAATGGACCTTAACCCTCTCAGGCACTAAGGAAACATTCTGCAGGTGAGTATATGGCATGTTCAAAGAACAGGAAGAAATGGATATTTTGTCATAACTACAGCTGCTAATTTTTGCAATCCCTCTGAAAATAAGTCCAAAATTGTGAAATAATGTCCTTTCCTTGAGGAAGTAAATCATTTACATGGTCAAGTTAAGTTTTTTGTGGTCTTCTGAGATGTTTCTTTTGCATTCATACATTTTCACAGTATTGCAAGTCTAATCAAAGTACATATAAAATGGTTACTCTGGTCATCATCAGCAGCAGTGCTCTTACATACAGACCTCTTCATCAGATCATCATAGCAATACGTATGTTCATGCCAAATATATTCTAGTAAATGTTATGTGTGGCATTTTGTTCCTGTTAATAGCCACTAGTCCAGCATAATTGTTTTCAAAATTAAAAACAAGACATGTCTGGAAATAAAAGACTCTTGGTGTCAGTATAATGAAACTGATACTTGCTACTAACAACACAGTGGAGAAGCTGAGTTGCACAAAGGCACAACAAAAAGACAGTCAGGAGGTTAGCTTTTGGCCAACAAAGTCTTTGTCAGCAGTAAACACACACTCACTCACACACACACACACACACACACACACACACACACACACACACACACACACACACACATGCAAATGCAACTCACACACATATGGCCACTATCTCTGGCAGCTGGAGCCACACTGCGAGCAGCAGCACTTTATGGGAGAGGTAACAGGTTGGGGATAATGAGGCAGATGTGGCAGGGAGGGGGAGGGGTCGCAGGGTAGGTGTGGGGGACAGTAAAGTGCTGCTGCAAGCATGCAGGAATGAGGTGGAAAGAAGGGCAGCTGGATGCAGTTGGGTGGTTAGATGGTGGGCAGGAGAGTGAGAGGGGGGGGGGGGGGGATATTGGAAAAGAAAAGTAGTAAAAACACTTGCTGTGTTGGTGGAATGTGGGTTGTGTAGTGCTGGAATGGAGGGAGGTGGCTGGTGGGTAACTACAATGAATAACAAAGATTGAGGCCAGAAGGGTTACGGGAACATAGGATATACTGCAGGGAGAGTTCCCACATGTGCGTTTCATAAAAACTGGTATTGGTGGGAAGTATCCAGATGGCATACGCTGTGAAGCAGTCACTGAAATGAAGGATGTGGTGTTGGGTGGCTTGCTCAGCAACAGGGGAGTCCTGTTGTTTCTTGGCCACAGATTGTCTGTGGCCATTCATGTGGTCAGACAACTTGTTGGTTGTCACGCCCACTTAGAATGCAGCACAGTGGTTGTAGCTTTGCTTATAGATCACATGACTGGTTTCACATTTAGCCCTGCCTTTGATGGGATAGGTGATGTTTGGACTGGACTGGCGTAGGTGGTGGTGGAAGGATGTATAGGGTAGGTCTTGCATCTAGATCTATTACAGGAACATGAGCCATGATGCAGGGTGTTGGGAGCAGGAGTTGTGTAGGGATTGACGAGTATATTGTGTGGGTTTGGTGGGTGGCAGAATACTGTTCTGGAAGGGGTGGAAAGGATGGTGCATAGGACATTTCTCATTTCGGGGTGTGACGAGAGGTAATCAAAACCCTAAAACCCTGGCAGATAATATAACTCAGTCATTCCAGTCCTGGGTGGCATTGAGTCATGAGGGGATTGCTCCTCTGTGGCCAGACAGTTGGACTTTGGGATGTTGTGGCTGACTTTTGAGAAAAGGCATGGGAGATCTGTTTTTGTACAAGGCTGGGAGGGTAATTATGACCTTTAAAGGCCTCAGTGGGACCCTTGGTATATTTTGAGAGGGCTGCTCATCACTACAGATGCGACGGTCAAGGGTGGCTAGGTTGTGTGTAAGAGTCTTCTTGGTATGGAAAGAGTGGCAGCTGTCAAAGTGAAGGTATTGCTGGTGATTGGTAGATCTGATATGGACAGAGGTATTGATGTAGTCATCTTTGAAGTGGAGGTCAACATCGCAAAGGCGGCTTGATGAGTTGAGTAGGACTAGGTGAAGCAAATGGAGGAGAAGGTGTTGACGTTCTGGAGGAATGCGAATAAGGTAACCTCACCCTTTATCACTATCACGAAGATTTCATCAGTGAATCTGAACTAGGTGAGGGGTTAGGGATTCTGGGTGTTTAGGACAGATTCCTATAGGCTGCCCATGGATAGGTTGACATAGAATGCTGCCATGCAGGTTGCCATAGGTCTACCCTGGATTTGTTTGTAGGTAATGCCTTCAAAGAGGAAGCAAAGCTGGGCGAGGATATAGTTGGTCTTGGCAACTACGAAGGATGTGGTTGATTTGGAATCTGTCAAGCATTGGGAATGACAGTGTTCAATAGTGGTAAGGCCATGAGCATCAGGGATGTTAGTGTAAAGGTATGTGTCATCAAGTGATGAGCAGGACACCGTGTGGTAAAGGTACAGGAGCAGTGGAGAGTCAGTGGAAGAAACTGTTTGTATGTTTTATATAGGAGGGTAGGTTGTGGGTAATAGGCTGAAGGTGTTGTGCTATGATATCAGATATTCTCTCAGTGTGGGCACAGTAACAAGTGACAAGGTAGTGTCCTGGATGGTTGAGCTTATGGACTTACGGAAGCACGTAGAAGGTGCTGCTCTGCTATATGGTGAGTAGCAACTACCCTTTTCATTATATTGTTACATTCCATCAAAGATTCTTGGTACTTTCACTAAATTCCAGCTCAATACTTCATGCCATTTTACAGGGGTGAGGACAAAGGTGGACTCTGGGGAGAGGTTCTGGGAAGGGCTAAGGATTTGAGGAGGCACTGGAGATCCTGTTGGATTTCTGGAATGGGATCACTGTGGCGGTGATTGAGGTGGATGAATCTTGCAGCTGGTGGAGTCCTTCTGCCAGGTAATCCTTGCTGTTCAAAACAACAGTGGTAGAGCCATTGTCAGTAGGTAGGATTATAAGATTGAGATCAGTTTTAAGGTGGTGGATTGTACATCTTTCTGTGGATATAGGGTTAGTTTGCATGTTGAGTGATTTGGGGAATGACGGTGAGGGAAGGTTGGAAGTTAAAATTACTGGAAAGTTAACAGGGGGTGATTTGGGGGTGGATCATGCTTGGATCAAGGAGTGAACTGAGTCAAGCAGGGTTCAACATTGGTCTTTGGTTGAGTCTGATTGGTAGGGCTGGTTGTGAAAAAATGTTTCCGCTGTAGGGACTGGGAGAAGAGGGAAAGTCTTTAACAAGTCCTACATGTTTGAATTTTGGGTTGAGGCAAAGGGCGAGGCCTTTTAAAGGACTGATACTTCTGTGGGAGGAGGAAAGGTTCATGTCTGTGTTTCGGGTTTGTTTAGGTTCTGGATTCTGTGCGGTGGTGGGAGGGAGTTTTGGAGGGTGCAGTAAATGTAGTAGGTCTGTGAGACAAGGTTTGTCAGTTATGGGGGAGGTTCTGAGGTTGTTGTACAGGTGGTGGACAGTGGTAGTCCAAGGCGGGAGGAGAAAACGAGCGGATTGGAGGGTTTTTTTTGCGGTGGAAAGGTCATTTGTGGGGATTCCATGAGCCAAGCAGGAATACAGGGACAGTATGTGGGTCTGGGTTCTGGCTATGAATAAGGAAACTTTTCTGTACTGAGACAGAGGGAAGGAGCAAAGATCCATAGTGGTGGAAAAAAGACATAAAAGTACATACATACATCACTGCACACTCCTAGTAGCACTTTACTCTCCCTGACCCCAACAGTGCTATCCGTCCCCTTCCCTGCCCCACCTGGCTCCTTAACCCCACCCCATTGGCTCTCCTACAATGCACTTCTGCTCAGAGTCCAGCCCCAGCTGCCAGAGACTGTGGTCATGTGTGTTTGAGTTGCATTTGTGTGAGTGATTGTTTGTTTGTGTGTGTGTGGGTGTGGGGGGGGGGGGGGGGGTGATTTTGTCTATTTTGGATAAAGGTCTTGTTGGCCAAAAGCTAACTTTCCGACAGTCTTTTATTGTGCCTTTCTGTGACTCAGCATCTCCGCTATATGGTGAGTAGCAACTACCCTTTTCATTATATTGTTACATTCCATCAAAGATTCTTGGTACTTTCACTAAATTCCAGCTCAATACTTCATGCCATTTTACAGCCAGCCCACAGCACTGTTCAAAAATAAGAACATTTAAACTACAAAGAGCAAAATGTAATGCGTGGTACTTTAAGCATTCAGCAGATAGGGTGCAATGATGATCATCAGAAGTAAAGGCCCTTCAAAAATGAGGTCACAAAAGCATATTTACAATGTACCGAATAAAGCACTTTTCATGCAGAAAGGTGTATCTCTGTATGTAGAATTTTACCATTCTTAACTCATTTTGTCAAAATTTGGAGTAAGGCTCTTTCAAAAATGACTTTATCAATTACAATATCCTCAGATCCTGATATCTTCCGTATTAATTAATTTTAAGTGAAAACTATTACATCACAGGTTAACTGGTTGAAGACACTATATCTGTAATAATAAGAATAAGAAATCCTTTGCCAACTGTAAAAGCCAATAAATTTGTACACACTTATCATACAATCATAATTCTATGTTTGTGGCAGCAATATAATGAAGGTTGACAATAGCATGTTAAATGGTTGGATTAAACATGCATCATTTCAGATTCCCAAGACTAATGCTCAGGTACACATAGGCTTGCTTCCTCTAAACAACTTGCAAAAAAACCAAATAATTTGACAGATTCTTGATAATAAGGTAACTGATATTGTTCTTTCCAACAAGAAAGAAATATAGAAAATCTAAATGTATTCTTCACAGATATTTCAAAAGATTCAGTGTTAGTACAGAAAGGGATCAAACCCATGGATACAAGTATTTGACAACATTCTAATGCATATTAAATATTTTGGTACATATATAGTGAAAATTAATTGCAAATTTTCTCTTAACCCTATACTTCTGTGGCATTAAAATGTATTTCCATAGCAGTTTTAAACAAATTTATTAATTTATAATATTCATATTGTAATAATATCCTATTTAACAATTTGGTCGTTATGTTACACTGCCTTTTTTGTTCTTTGCATTTTTTGTCATGACAACTAGGAGGCATTAAATAGATTTTTATTTGATTATCAAAATAACTTGGAATGGTAGAGGGCAGAAAAGAGAGGGGGGTGGGGGTGGGGTGGAGAAGTGATACAAGTGGGGAGGGGGGGGGGGAGTGCACAGTAGCTATTGAATAGTTGTGAACATTGTAATCTAATCTCATTTATTCACTAGTAGAAAACATGCATAAAGTACTCAAGTTACTAAATTAATCGTCATACCAATTATCTTGTTGTTATCAATTGTTACAGGATTTTGCAACAGAGGAGAACATATCATGGATTGAAATCAATGCAGCAGCATCACTTGAGGTTGTTATTTTGAATAGCCTGACAGCTATTTCTAAAGTCAAGTTGAGGACGTGAGTAACTGTGCACACTGATTATACATATTTACTTAGTTTTGAATGTAGTTAATTTCATGTTAAAATTTAAATCAGTTCTTTCAAGCTCTTACACAGTGTTGATAATATTCCTGTATGTCTTCTACTACAGCTGCACATAATGTGTAAAGATATCATAGTGTAGCTTATGCAGGCTTTAGAACAAATTATTAAGAATGTCTGATATAGTAATAACTTTCAGTGGTCAAGTAAATATCAACAAAAATTGAAAGTGGGAGGCACAAAAAGACTGTTTAGCAAATAAATTGAGTAGCAACCTTTTTCAGAGTATTTCTTATGAGATGAGAACTCTTTGGAGTATTTGTTGCGCAATAAAGATATTCATGTTACCAAATATTTGATGTTGTTGTGATATTGATTGGTTTGATGTGACTCTCCACACTTGCTCTCCCATAAGTCTTTTCATCCCTGCCTTAGCACTGTACTATACATCCACATGAATCTACTTACTGTATTTAAGCCTTGGTGTCCTCCTGCAGTTTTTACCCACCACACTTTGTTCCATCCCTTACTAAATTATGATTGCATGATGCCTCAGGATGCATCCTATCAGCATGTCATTTGTTTCAGTTATGTTGTGCCATAAAACTTTTCTGCTGTATTTAGTGTAGTATTGATTTGTTAGATATTCTACTCATCATATTTTCACCATCCTTATGTGACATCACATTTTAATTGCTACTGTTCTGCTCATATCTGTACTGTTTATTGTCCACATTTAATTTACATATAAGGCTGAACTTCAATTAAATATGCAATATAACTGCCTTTCTGAGTATAGTAATGGTCAAATAAAAGTAAATCAGAGTAAAAGTCTTTACAAATGTTAATTTTGAAATGGATGAGTGTATTTCAGATTATTCAAAAAAAAATATTAGCTTGAAATTAACTCCTTTTTTTGATCTGCTGCAGTTGAACCTTCCAGGTAAATTTCTTAAGTGATAATGGGCCAGGAACAGCTCAGTTCTCTAATAAAGTGACAAAGAAAGATTCAGGAGTATACAAATTTATTTGACATTACATCACTGTTCAGCTCAAAATCTTACATTGTACTGACTCTCCTGCATGATTACTCATGGGTCTTACACACTCTCACTAACAATTAGAACAATGTTGCATGTAGTAATTTTGTTAATTACAACCACTGAAGTTGTTCAGAATTACAGAAGATGTTATCATTCAAATATGACAATTGTAGTACATGAAATAGGACACAGAGACAAATATATATTTGTTGCTTTCAAGAAAATTAAATGAAATGATTTAAATAAACAATTCTGATCACATTTTTGTTAATTGCACTGAAACTACATATCTGATGTATTCCTACCATATTTCCAGTTTCAAATATGGGTATCTTATTTTTTAGTGTAGATGGAATTTCAATATATAATCGAGTAACCTAAATAAACATTTTCTTTATATTGTCAGTTACTTTTGTATTGTGAATTACAGTAATTATGAAGTAATTAAATGCTGTTATGCTAAACAATTCAGAGTCTGCCAGAAAAATGTATACACAGTTTAAGTAATGAAAAGTATTACTTATGTGTTTATTTTGCATTTAATAATTGATCACACATGTTGTACAACCTTTAGTTTGGAACATGGTTATTTTAAAAATTCAAAATGTTCACCACTGGCAGCTATACACATAACAGAACAACAAGCGGTTGCTGCAACTACATCAGCCAGTGTTACAGTGGAGATCGGTGCACATCTCACTGTAATCTCCTGGCGTAGCTCCTCCAGTGTGCACGTTGATAGATGTTATCTTTCACAGTTCCCCACAAGTAAAAGTCCATAGGGGTTAGTTCTGGTGACTGTGAATGGAACTCAATGGGCCTTCTTCATCCAGTCCAGTGCCCCGGAAAACCGTCATCCCAAAAACTCGCACGGCTATGTCGTAGCGTGGTGGCACCCCATCCTGTTGGTAGAAGCCCCCTTCATTGCTCCATAAAGTGCAAGTATACCTGGCAAAATTGATGTACATAACATTTCCAACTACACTTCTCCAGTGACAGTACCATCAAAGAAAGAGGGTCCTACTAAGCCCCTAGATGATAGTCTGCACCACACTTGAACCCCTGATAGATTGACCACTCTATCCAAATAAACATGTGGATTTTCCAGTGCCCAGTACACACTGTTATGCCAACTCATGGTTCCATTACGTTCAAATTGTGCCTCGTCACTCCACAGTACCTTCATTACATATTGTTCATCATCACTTACTGTTTGCTGATACCATATGCAAAATTGCATTCAGCAATCAGGATCATCAACATTAATCATGAACAGTAATCATGGAATGTAAGCGTTCCACTTTGCAGCTTTCAGAATTTTTTGTAAACTTGCACTACTAACCCCCACTTCACATCCACATTGTGTAGCAGACTTCTGCGGAGAATTAACAAATATTTCCAACACAAAAGCTGATGAAGCAGGACTTGTAGCTGTACGCTGTGTTCCTGATCTTCCTTTGTAAAAATCATAAATCATTCCATGCAATTCAAACTTCCCAATCTTGCATTTAGTTGTTCGGTGGGTGGGTGGTTGTGTTTCAAACCCTCACCTCCACTGGCATTGCACTTCAATGGCATTATCAAACTTGGAAAACGAAGTCACAATACCTTTTAATTGCTCAAATGTCAAGCATGCTCCAGCCATCTTGTTTTCTCAGTAATGCCATGAAAGTACTAACATCTGTTGAGTCAAGGATCATACTGCAACACACTTGTAACTCAAATCCAATGACAATATTGATATCTTGGAGCCTGAAAAGGAGTGTATACATTTTTCTGGCAGACTCTGTAGTACAGATAGTTGACAGTAAAACAAATAGGGGTGTTACAGATTCCTAACATTATAAAATTGGATAGATAACAAAAATCTACTCAGCAAGCAGTGGCAGGAGAACACACACATAAAAAATGGATTACATTTACAAGCTTTTGCAAGACAGAGATTACTGCTAAAACTTAGATATATGAGTCAAATTTAAAGTTGATTAAGATGAGCAGGAAGGATGTTATAAGTTTAGAATCAGGTGGGTGCTGGCTGAGGAAATGTTCAGTAGCAGATTGACCATGTGCTTGGGGAATGTTGGTGTATAGGGAGGTGGCATCAATGTGATAAGCAATGTGTATGATGGGAGTGACACAGACACAAATTTCAGATGATATAGGAAATGGTTGGTGTCTTTAATATTGGAGGGAAGTCTTTGTACTGTGGGCTACAGGTGTAGGTCAGTCAAGACTGATATATGCTCAGTGGGTGTTTTGAAGCCAGAAACTATAGGATGGCCATGGTGATGGGGTTTGTGGATCTTAGGAAGAAGGTAAAAGATGGGGGTGCATGGTTTTGGTGGGGTAAGAAGTTCTGTGGATTGAAGTCTTAGCCCTTCTGAGGGGCCTGAGGTTTTAAGGAGGGACTGATGATCAGTTTGTATCACAAGGATTGGATCCTGATGGCAGATGCTGTATGTAGAGGTGTCAGACAGCTGGCATAGACCTTCATTTACATACTCCTGTCAGTCAAGTACCACAGTCGTAGATCCCTTGTCTGCTGGGACCATAATGATGGAGTCATCAGCTTTTAGGGAACAAAGAGCTTGGAGTTCTGCAGAGGTCAGGTTACAGTAATGCTGCATGGACTTGAGGGAGCGTTATGAACCAATGCTGGATGTGAGGAATTCTTGGAAGGCTTGTAAGGGATGATTTTGAGGTAGTCCAGATCAAGTTGGAATCTTGATCATAACTGTTCAGGGTTTGCTGTTCAAAAGGTTTTGGGATTGAATTGCAAATTGATATTGCCAGTTGACATTATGTGTGAAGGAAAGTAGGTCCTTTACCAAAGCAGTATGATTCAATGCAGGTTTAGGGTTGAAAGTGAGACCCTTGAGTAATACAGATAATTCAGGAGGGGACGGGAAGGCAATAGTGAAGGCTGGGGGATGTTAAGGAGGTTGACCTAGCTTAGTTTGTAAGAGAGGAGTGGTAGTTAATGGTGTGGCTGTTTAGGGAGCTGCAGAGAGACAGGAAGGGAAACACCACTGTTGGGCTAGCTTAGAAGAAGGTGGGATAGCTTTTTGAGATGAAGTCTGGCATGCTGTTGCAGTTTGAAGTTAGCTTGCCAGATGATACTATCCAAGGAGACATGGGGCCGACAACTGTAGGATTTTGTAGAAGGAGAGAAGTCTGATGGAGTTGAATCTGGCAGATGAGACTATAGGTCAAAGATTAGCGAGGTAAGTTGTTGTATTTGAATCTGTAAAGTAGGCAGGTGTAGAGTAACATTATATACAGAAACTGGGGACTTACAATACTATGCCTTTGGGAGTAACACCAAGGGCAAGCAGGCTTCAAGAAATGGAATATGGGACCTTAGTTTTGACAGTGCAAAAGCATGTTTTCAAAAAGAATAGATGTAGGATGTGACAGGATTCATCAAGGAAAGAGATGAGGGTTTCGAATGTTAGAGGTGATGGGAGTGGTAAAAACACAAGAAGAGGGTGGGAAAAAAGAGTGAAATGAAAGAAAAGCAAGGAAAAAGATTGAAAAATCATAAAAATTTGTATTAAAATTGTTCAAAAACAAACAATAATAAACAAGAGAATGGGGGTGAGAATTTCTTGCTAGAACAGTGTCCTATGTAATACAAAAAATTATTGCAAAAGAAAAAAAAAACAATAGGGTAAGGGGTGAAAAGATACAAAATTTTAAAAACTGGGCAAACAGAAAGAGGAAGTCATAGTAGGAAATGTAAATACTGTGTTTGGCAGGTAAAGTAATGCAGGAGATGGCAGTAAAAGCTGATCAGAGCAGTCAGGCAAAAAACAAATACATAAAAATGTGGAATAATTACTTATAAACAAGGAAAGTGGAGAGAGGGAAAGAAAACAGATGTCAAATTTGCAAATAAATTGGCAATAGATGGTTGGGAGGGCCCCATGCAATGTAGTGAACTAAACAAATTGTCGTAGACATATTCATAGAAAACGGTAGACTTGTTACATGCAAATTCATAAATAACAATAAACCCCTATATGTCCACAGGAATCAGTACTAGAAAAGATGTAGGGCCAAAGTGTTAATTAACCTAAGTGGTGCAGATAAATAAAAGAGTGGACTAGCACATAAGATAAAAAATAGACAACAATTTGAACAAGATAGATGACAACAAGACTGACACAGGGTTACATAGGGAGGAATGATGGTCACACAGGAAAATATTAGGATGAATGGGCATAGGCAGAGAGTATATACTGACAACCCACAATATCCTGTTGCAGATCATGCACTACAACATCATGGTCATGACCTTGGTGTCTGTTTCATGAGACATGCAATCTGGATTCTTCCCAAGGCACCAGTTTCTCAGAGCTCCACAGGTGGGAATTGGCATTACAACAAATCCTTGGTCCTCAACATCCACCTGGCCTTAATTTATGTTAATTTCTTTGGTCTCAGCATTTCTTTACAGTAACTATTCCTTTTTTTCACTCTGTTTTAGTTTCCTACATCCTTCATTTTCTTACCTTCTATTTTTCGCTGACACTGTGCCATCTCTCTATCACATACAGTGCACTTTTATTTTTGTTCTTATTGACTCATGCATGATGTTTTAGCAGTAATCTATGTCTTGCATATTATCCTATCTTCCACCCTAAAGCTCACAGGTTTTCAAATCTTGCCCATAGCAGTCCCGACATTTAATCTTTCTTCTCATCCCATCCTGTAAATCTCTCCTGTCTCCTGGGCAACTTTTCCAAACTCCACCCCTTTTTTAAAGCTCAACAGTCCTTTTTCTTCATTCCTCTTCCTTCCCTTTCATCCCTTCTGTCAGAAGAACACACAACTGGCTCCAAAAGCTTTTATATATAATACCTTTTTATATGTGTGTTCTACTGACGCCACTTGCAGAGTATATTTTTTTATCCTTTGAATTACATTATGTTTTCAAAAGTTGATTATTTTGGTTGATATAACATTATAAAATACAATGTACTTGGTGCTTCTTATGGTCTCCAATTGTTTGTAAATGAAAAGTCATGTTTGCAACTAAACAAATTGACACTACATGTTCGTGCTAATAGATAGTCATAATATTAGCCAATAGCTTGCCATGAAGTTGTTGAACATCACATTGCAGAGCGCAAATGGTGAAATTATATATGTAGGTCCTACCTAATGACTTATCAATCAATCATACCATCCAGATTAGCTTTGAAATCTTACAAAAATGGGCTGTTATGTTTCAGATACTTTCAGGTAAATCTTTGTGAGACCTTAAATTTGAATTTGATGTTTTCAGAGCCATCCTTTTTGGAATTGCCAGTCTGCATCCTCCCACATTGACCATCATCAGTTATTTTCCTGACCCAACAGGAAAACTCATCTACTACTGTCAGTCTTCCATTTTCTAATTTAATTCCATCAGCATCTCATGTATTTTAATTACCTTCCAGTGCCATTCTTTACTTTTGTTGACATTCACATTATAATCTTACTGAGACACTATGGATCTCTTTAACTTACTTTCCAAGTAATTTGCCTTCTCTTGCAAAATTTCACTGTCATTATCATACCTCAAAACGTTTTTATTCACCTTGAACTATAAGTCTCTTTCCAAATTTCTCTTTGGTTCCTTTTACTGACTGATCTATGCACAAATTGACTTACTTGGGATGATAGGCTACAACCCTGTCTCACTCCCATCTTAACTACTGCCTCCCTTTCATGTTCTATGTCTGTTGTTTACTGCCTGACAAAAAAAAATGAAGTACCCAAGTACCCAGAAGACACGGTTGGATGTCCATTGTCTATGTAACTTTGTGCACACATGCACATGCATGCATCCTCTCCCTCTCTCTCTCTCTCTCTCTCTCTCTCTCTCTCTCTGTCTGTATCTCATGTATGTGCACACACGCGTGCGCTCGTGCACACACACACACACACACACACACACACACACACACACACACACCATTGGCAGTTATATGAATGATTCGAGTTGCAATAGTTAGCAACAAGTAGGATGGCCACCACCTTGAATGAGTGTTATTCATGTTTAGTATTGTTACCAGACCTAGTAGGGTGATGCGAACAGTGTCAGATGTGGAATGATCACTGAAGGACACAGAGATGCCACATACTTCTGACACAGCATTATCAGTGCCTCGCAGAGTTTGAAAGGAAGCTCAGTAGTGTTCTCTGTTTGACTGGTTGTTTGAATCTTGGTACATTTTTATTTGTATGGCATTCAGATGTGATAGTAGCCCTCTTTTGGACTCCACTGGAATGTGAGGGCAGGTGGACTCTTTGCCTAGTTCCCAGTCAACCATGTTTGGCCACCACAAGTGAGAATCACCATACTGTGTACCTAGCAAATGGTAACCCCTTAACGTTTATTCCCCTCCATTCAAGAATAAGTAATAAACTTGCTGCAATGCTCTATGTCATACACCATTGGTCAGAAATTTGCGGCTGCCTCACTAGGCAACTAGTCTCCCATACATGGCTCTGAGCACTATGGGACTTAACTTCTGAGGTTCTCAGTCCCATAGAACTTAGAACTACTTAAACCTAACTAACCTAAGGACATCACACACATTCATACTGTGTACCTAGCAAATGGTAACCCCTTAACGTTTATTCCCCTCCATTCAAGAATAAGTAATAAACTTGCTGCAATGCTCTATGTCATACACCATTGGTCAGAAATTTGCGGCTGCCTCACTATGCAACTAGTCTCCCATACATGGCTCTGAGCACTATGGGACTTAACTTCTGAGGTTCTCAGTCCCATAGAACTTAGAACTATTTAAACCTAACTAACCTAAGGACATCACACACATCCATGCCCGAGGCAGGATTCGAACCTGAGACCATAACAGTCGCGCGGTTCCAGACTGTAGCGCCTAGAACCGCTCGGCCGCCACGGCCGGCACTCCCCCATACATAATTCAGGCTGTAACACAACAACACAAACAGCTTTGTTTGGAGTGGTGGGATGACTGGGAAGCATGGACTGCTGATTAGTGGCATCACCAATGATTTGCAGTTCTGCATTACCACAAGTGACCTTCAGCAGCAAGTAGGCATGACACATGGTATGGTGGCCCTGTGGGCATGACTTCAGGTCACAGCTAGTAGTGATTGAGGGAACTGGATACACATTGGTATGTAATGGATATCCTCCATTCTTAAGGAATTACCATCCCATATGTAGGCTGCTGTTAACACTACAACACAAATGACTTCATTTAAAGAGATGTCACAACTGGGAAGCATGTTCTGCTGATGAACAGCTCACATTGTATTCAGCGATGCATCATGATTCTGCATTACCATGGATGATCATTGTATGTGAGCATGGAGGTGACCTGGAGAGGTGTCCCAGTCTTTCAATGTTTTGGAGAGGCACAGTGGTGTTAGTACAAGTGTTAAGGTGTGAACCATGGGATGTAAATTCAGGTCATGGTTGTGATAGAGGGAACTCTGCTGTCACACGGCTACATCATCGACATCATGCATCTTCATGTGTTATCTCTCTTGCAATAGTATCTCAGTGCCATTTTTCAACAGGACAGTGCTTGTCCACATATGGCATATGTCTCTATGAACTGTTCTGCATGATGTTGTAGTACTCCCAAGGTCAGCTAGATGTACAGTTAGGTCCTAACAGGACATGAGAGGGACCAGGCTTTGGTGTCACCTCTGTCCTAGTGTCAGTATCTGCAAGAGCATGAGAAGATACAACGGCTTTGTGACACCCTTCCCAATTAAATTAGTCATACATACAGGCCAGAGGTGGTGCAATGTCATGCTGCTTACAGAGCTTATACCACCGTCTTTGTAAATTTGACTCAGTTTTCTAAACACTCAAATAACATCGAACACTCTCCCAACCCATGAAGTTGCATTTTGTTTCCTCTTCCCTTTCTGGGGGCTTCATGTTTCTCCACGCTTTATAACTATCTTGGGGTTTCTGTACAAGTTGCAGATAATCTTTCAGTCCCAGTTGTATTTTACTTATCAGACCTTCAGAATTTCAGTGCACTGTACCCTAAGTTTCTTGTAAACATGCAAGTGCTATAAGTGTGTGCCTGTCACTCTCCAGTCACCTTCTAAGATAAATTTGAGGGATAGTATTGCTTTTCACATTCTTATATTTCTCTGGCACCCAAACTGTTCTCCCCCAAGATGAATGTCTGGAAGTTGTTCCATCATTCAATAAATAACAATGATAAATTTTGGTATCATGACTTTTGGAACTGGAACATATTTTAAAATTTCAAGATTATTAAGAATTGCTCCTTTGCAAGTATTTAAATTTTTTTTTCTTTTCTTGATTCATATGAAGCATAATCTAGAAAATTTATGTTTCTTGCTCAATTGCAGCATTTGGTACAGAGAAATTTTAAAGCTCTGAGCATTTAAAACTTTTTGTCTATATTAAACTAAAAGTTTGGAAAATAGTTAATATGAAGCTCGAATCTGTGCAAAAATTGCTGAATAAGCTTCTAGTGCAGAAATGCTACAATTTGTTCATACAGCTTATCCTCAGATAAGGGAAGGACATTGTACTGTATTTATGTAATTCTCTAATGTTTCCTCACACACAAAAGAGATGAATGTGTTTCTCCTTGTATCTGCCCAGGAATAATATTCACACACTCATCAGCTGCTATGTGCCAGGTAAGAACGGGCGAAGCAGGATAGTGTTTTCAACATCCAGAATTGCATATGGGATTCAACATGCTAAAAACATCATTTCATTACAAAAGAGTGGGGAAATTTTTAACTCTTCTGCCAGCACATATACGTTGACCATGTGTTACTTTCCAGTATTTTGTTTTATGTAATGGACACTAAATTGCACATTCCACAAGACCAGCTAGAAATTATTATTTTTAGTGTTGTTAGTGTCACCCAGAAATATTATTATAACAATGGATTGCTGGAAAGACATGAAAAAATTGGTAGCTAATAAATAATTAAGTGCCTTACAAATTTGATGCGCAGGAGAGCACTAATTGTACATCATGTGATGGCAGCGTATATGAGATTTCCTGGAGGATTGACAGTGGTTGGTTGGTGCCACATTCATTATTTTTTATTTTGTTTATGTGTGAGCTGTTGCAGTTAGGTTACCTTATAATAATCAAATTTTTAATAATATACCACATTTATTTGAGTAGTTGAGCAGTTGCTCTCCTATGATACCTAGACTTTTCTTGAATTACCAGTCATGGTGCACTATCCATTCAAGAAAGTGCTGTCTGTGATACAAATAGATAAAGGTACTAACATGAGCTGCATGTATTGCATGACTCATATGGTGGCCAACATTGTAAAATAAATGCCTGTTCTCAATTTCTTTCAGACCATCTGTGTTTGAAAGTGTCTTCAGAATATCTGTAGACAATGCTGAAAACCTGCTGTCATGTGGCTATTACTTCCTCAGCAAGTTTGGCCGGTGGTGTCCAGTTCAGGTGGGACATTTTAGTCACTTTAATATTATTAAATAATATTTTCAACATGACCTGTATGCTTTTCAATGCATAGTTCGATGTGCTTTACAAGAGTAAGATGAACTCTGTGGAACAGGTCTGAATTACCATAGATTTTAGCTCACTGATTCGTAATGCGTTCTGTCAGGTGGTTTAAATTTGTGATCTTCATTGAGTAAGCTTTCTCTTTCAGTGTACCCCAGGAACAGAAATCAAGGGTATAAAGGTCTAGCAAACAAGGGGACCACTCCACATGTCCCCCCAGTCCAGTGAGGAAAATTGTCATTCACCCAATCACCAACAGCTGCAGTAAAATGGGCAGGGGCCTCATCCAGCTGAAACCAGTCTGGAAGTCCCTCACCCAAATGCTCAATTTGAGGCATTAATTTGTCTCTCATCTCTTACATGTACATCAAAGATAAAGATCCTAGCACATGAGATAAATAGTGCCAGAGATTCAATAGCCTCTCAGCAAAATAGTGCATCTGTAAAGAAAGACAGGTTTGATTTTATAATCTGTTATCTTAACACTGAAGGAATAACAGATAAAGAATTTATTGTCAATGACTTTTGATTAGAAAATAAGTTTGATATTTTTTGTTGAAGTGAACACTGGGCTAGTGAGAGTGAACTTACATTTATTAAATTTGATAATTATAATCTAGCCAGTAGTTACTGCAGAAAATTGCATTTAAGAGGTGGTGTGGCAATATATGTTAACAAGTCACTTAGTGGTACAGTCAATAGATTAGATCTAGATTTTCTGTGTGATGAACAAAACTTTGAAGCTGCTAGTATAGTAATAGACAGTTTTAAGTTAGTTGTTATTTCCCTGTACAGGTCACCTAAGGGTACAACCAATGTATTTCTAGAAAAACTGGACCTGCTGTTATGTGTACTTAAAGATACTAGATGGATACATTATGATACTGTGATAGGTGGAGATGTCAATGCTGAATTCGATGTTACAACTCAAAAATGTACTGTCACTGAACTCCAAAACCTACTAAGACAGTGCAACTTACATTCAGTCAATAACAAGCCTACAAGAGAACATGCATGTCTTGACAATATATTTGTAAATTTTAAAACAACAGAAGAATTATGTTTTGTAACAGTATTTCCATATTCCAATCATGATTCAGAATCTTTAAATTATACAAGTAGGTTCCCTCTTGATAAGAGTAATGTAAATAATCCTGTCCCAGAAGTTTTGATCACTAGACCAGTCACAGATGAGAAAATTGACAGGTTTCGTATATCCCTTTCTAACAGAGATTGGTTTGGCCTGTGTTATGATGAGACACATTATACTCTAAGCAATTATCTGCCAGCAGATGTACTATTTGATAGGTTTCTTAAAACATTTTTGGGACACTTTAATGACAGCATTCCAATAAATAAATGCAAAGTTTCTGACAGAGTCCTAAAAGGAAAAATTCCAAATAGACAAAATACATGGTATATGAAACAGCTGTCTCCTATGAAAAATCAAATTATGTTGTTGTACAATATTTATAAAAATCTGAAAACTAACCATGCTAAATTAGCCTATGTTGGATCTAGGAATGAGTACAAAAAAGCAATTGTGGACGCCAAACAAGCACACAATCTCAGAAGTATTGAGAAATCCACCAATATGTGCAAAGCAGCATGGACACTAATAAATAGTGTTGCCAAAGATAAAAGAACTGACAAAATTAGTATCTCTCCCCAGGAATTTAATGACTTTTTTTATTAAATCAGTTGAGGAAGTAGGAAGTGCTATAATTAAACCTGAAATCAGCTCATCACAGTTACTGTCAAAAATATTGCTAGGTCATCAACAAACACAAGTACCTTCAATTTTTCTGAGGTCTCACCAGGTTTTGTATTAAGAATAGTGAAGCAGTTAAAATCATCAGACAGGGTAGACATATATGACCTGTCTTGTAACATGCTGAAGAAAGTAATAGACTGTATAGTGTACCCCCTAACATATTGTATAAACAAGTGTATACTGGAGGGTTTTTTCCCTGATGAGCTTAAACTGTCTAGGGTAGTTCCAGTACATAAAAAAGGAGATAAAAATTCTGTCTCAAGTTACAGGCCAATATCCCTAGTCCCAGTTTTCTCAAAAGTTCTAGAATGCATAATTTACCAACAATTATCTGTTTACTTTGATAACATAGGATTAATAAGTGGATCACAGTATGGCTTTAGGAAAAACCTGTCAACCATTGATGCCATAGACAATGTTGTTAAATACATCCATCAAGTATTTGTAGATAAATGCTTTGCTCAAGTGACTTTTTGTAACCTAAGCAAAGCCTTTGACTGTGTAGAACATACACTACTACTCGAAAAAAATGGACTTTTATGGTATTAAAGGTAACAGCCTGAAGCTATTAAGATCATATTTACAAAACCGTAAGCAAGTCGTCTGTGTTGGGAAAGAAATGTCCAGCATAGAACAAGTTAAGATAGATGTTCTGCAGGGATCTGTGCTGGGCCCTTTCCTTTTCCTAATAATGACAAATGACCTGCCATCATTTATTAAATCCAGAACAGTACTCTATGCTGATGATACAACGTTTCTGAACAGCTGTAATGATCTTAATAGCCTTAAAACATGTGTCACAAAGACAATTGAGTAAGCCAATTTCCAAAGCAAAACCCAGCAGATGGTATTTAGTTTAAAAGACAAGTTTCCATCAGATGATCCTAGTTGTGTTAAATTTTTGGGGGTATATTTGGATGATAAACTTTCTTGTAATCCACATATTAAGTATATTAGTGGTAAATTGTCTAGGGTAATCTATTTGTTAAGGCAATTAACACACTGTGTACCTGAAAATTATGTAAGAGTATCTTACTACTCATTTTTCCAAAGCATCATATCCTGTGGTATTATTTTATGGGGAAACTCCACTTGTGTGCATGATACACTATTGCTGCATAAGAAATCTATTAGGATAATTACAGGCTCACCATACAAGGCTCTTTGCAAACCTTTGTTTACTCAACAAAAAATCATGATAGTAATAAACCAATATATTTATTGTGTTTTAATCTACACCAAAAAGAACTTACCTAAAGTAAAATGCAGGGCAAATATACATTGTTACAACACTAGGACAAACAGCTGTATCTATACACCCTACCACAGACTGTCAAAATCAGTTAACAGTTATGAACTAATGGGCCACAAATTATTTAACAAACTTCCACAAGCTATACAAAATTTGCCAGAGCAACAATACAAACAAACTTTATGACTGGTTAGTTGTAAACCCATTCTACAATATAAAGGATTTCATGACCTGTGATATTAAACTGTAATGTTATTGACAATTCTGTTCCTTTAAAGAATGTACTGTATTGTATTATGTGTATGACTTTGTCTGTTGCTGTAATGGCTTAAAGACAATAAAATTATTATTATTATTATTATTATTATTATTATTATTATTAGCTTTCCGGAAACCACACAACACCATCACCTTTTGGCAGCCCTGCTGTTTGGATAGACTCATCCAATGTGCGTTGCCTTGAGACCAGTATCAAGGATTTTGTTTGTTCATCACTGAACAACACACAGTCTTTAGTAAAATTGATATTTCCATCCAATTTATCTGCAAACCTTTCTCACATCTGCACCCATCTATTGGGGTCACCTTCATGTAAGTGATGCAATATCTATAACTTTTATGCACAAAACCTATCCTCGACCAGGATCTTGTGGATGGTTGACCTTGGAACAATCAACTCCATGAATGTTTGATGTAGCAATCTCTGAGCTAGCTAAACCTTGGCCAAGAAAACCTCTTTCTTTTCATCACAAGTTTTTGGTTATCTGGAATGTGATTTGTCTTGCTACTTTAATCTTGGTGATTAATTACCTGACAGCTGTTAAACAAATTTGTTGACAATGGGAATGTCGAAGGTTAAACTCTTCCACAATTTTGCAATACGGCCATCCTTCTCATCCACTTAAGAGTACCAACTCCACTCGTTCTTCTTTAGACAGAGCCATTATTCAACCTGGATTTATATTTGTTAATATTTATATTTATATTTATTAGATTGATTAGAATTCCCTATGTACCCTGAGTTTGTGGATACCCTGTAGATGCAACACTGTATATCTGCAAACTACTATGTACTCCAGTACAGCCTCAGGTGTCACCCACCACATGAATTGCAGTGCCATATGTGAAAGCAACCACGTGATGTACCAGCTTAGCTGCAATCACTGCACTGCATTCTACACAGGCATGACCATTTTTGAAAATTTATTATAAACTGTATAACAGCTGTAATGTGATATGCTTGGTAATGCATAGAGGGGAATGTGGTAACAATACATCTTTTTCAATTCATACTTTGTAAAAGACATCTTGTGACATTTGCCAACTGTTGTACGTGCACAGATATGGTAAACTGACAATGCATTGAATAATAGAGAAAATAAATAATGATGTACATTAAATGTGTTCCGTCACACAAATCATTCATAATATGGCATAGGTCCATATGAAGTACTTTGTTTCAAATGACCATTCCTGTAATACCGGTGCATATTGACTCATGGGACACTGACAGACACACACAATGGTGAAACATGTATGAACTGGAATTTTTGTTTTACATATCTTTTTGTAAACAGAGATTGGCACAGTCTCTGGTCATTGTTGCCTTCATTTCCAGTGGCTGTTCTACACAGCTAGAACATTGTCATACAGTTTCCTTAGTCAGAATCATAATGTCAGAGCAAGAGATACCGTCATCTATTGTGCAACACCATAATCAAGTTTCTAGCAACAGAGGTTGTAAGACCATCCAAAATTTTGAAAAGACTTTTGGTACAGCTTTGTGACAACAGCCTGAAAAAGACTCAAGTATTCTCATGGCATAAGCAGTTTTTACGAGGACAAGAAACAGTTGAGAACAAGCTGACTGACATCGCCTGAGAACTGGCATAACTGAGGAGAATATCAACAATGTAAGAAAAGATAGCTTGCTTCTTACTGTAAAGCAGATACATGAAGTTGCAGACAGGCACAATTAAAAGACACATAAAGCTTTCAGTCCCAATAGCTTCCTTCATACAGTAAAGCAGATAAATTAATTTGCAGACAGGCACAATTAAAAGACACATCAATCCTTCCGCCTCAGCCTTCATCAGCAAAAGGGAAACACACATCATTCATACACACAAGCAACCACACCTCATGAACACATGACTGCAAACTCCAGCAGCTTGGGTCAGAATGCATTGGCATTCCATGCTGAACAGCCAAAGTTGGTGTCATGAGTGCATGAGGTGTGCTTGCTTGTATGTATGAAGATGTGTTTCTCCTTTGTTGATGAAGACTGTGGCCAAAAGCTTTATGTAAGAATGTTTAAATTGTGCCTGTTTCAAACTTAACATATCTTTTTTACAGTAATTGGCAATGTACCTTTTTCTACATTGTTGATATTCATACCTGGAGCTTCCATTGTTTGAAGAGAATATTGAAATTGTTAGCCAGCTTATTGAAGATGAGCACCGAATAACAGTAGCTGAAATTGCCATTGGGGTTGGTTTAAGCTACTGTAGTGCTCAAGCAATCATTACTAACAATCCTGGATTTCAAAAAGTGTCTGCAATGTGGCTGCTTCATTCTCACCATAAAACAGAAAGTTTATCATCAATGCAACAAGATATTGTAGTTTTCTCTATCACACAAGAACATCATCTCTACAGTCCAGACTTATTGCCCTGTGATTTTCATTTGTTTGGACCACTAAAGGAAGCAGTTAGAAGACATAGATTTGATGACAGTGGTGCTTTCCAATTGTCCATGCATAACTGACTGCTGTCACAGCTATATTCATTTTACAGAAATGAGATCGAGGAACTGCCTATCCTCTGGGGAAGATGTGTTTTCCATTCTGGAGACTATATAGCAAAATAAGTTCATATGTATAAATTTTTCTGAAGATTAAATAAATTTATAAGAAAAACTCGAATTAATATTTGATTCATTCTTGTATAAGGTCAGGAAGGACAAGACTTGTGAGAAAAATAGGAAATTTTTGTTTATGCACAAAGATCGTTGTAACTATGTCTCTTTCAGCAGTCCACCAAGCCTGTGTTGCTATCAAAGACTATCACAATATTATGAAAAGGATAGCTGCTAGTCACAGTATAGCAGAGATATTGAATTGCAGACAGGAACAAAAAAAAGACTGTCACAAGCCAACAAGGCCTTTGTCAAAAATAGACAGCACACACACACACACACACACACACACACACACACACAGGAACAAAGGTGCACGTGCTTGCGCACATGTGTGTGTGAGTTGCATTTGCATGTGCTTCAAGTGTTGATAACACTGGTTTATTTATGCAATGAAAAAATGTTTCATGGCTTTATGAAATGGAAATTTATTGCAAAGTTATAGTTTTTGATTACTATTGTCAAAAGATATTAAGTCATCAACTTTTGCACCCTGTCCATATAATTCAAATGTCAGTAGAACCTCACTGCTCAAATGAAATCAGTTGCCTCTGAATCCATTTTGACACTGATTACCCTTTTAAGATTTAATAAATGTTAGTCAAATGTTTATTAGGGAATCTCAATAAACTGAATCTGCAAAGCAAATCCAGGTAATAATTGAATGTTTTCAACTGAATGTATCTGAAATAACTACATTTCGTAAATTACTTTGCTATTTTAGATTTTTACATTGGCTATAAACAGTTGTAAGCATCATCGATATTTCTTTCTGGTTTTTTTTCTCTTTGATTACCATTTTGCACCCTTCTACAGTGAATGGCAGCAACCAGCAGTAGCTGGCTCTAACAACATTTTAATGTAACGGCCTACAGCTCACTAATTGCTGTTGCATACTTTTCAGGGGAAACCAGAAACATAAATATAAGTCTACAGGAACATAAATAATTACTGACAAATAAATATTTATCATCCATTCATACTTACTTGCTTACTTATGCAACAAGGGTAAGGCAAAACGTGATATTAGTACATAGAATTTCTCTCTAAAAGTTTTGAGGAGTAGTATTTCCTTACAGTTAGCACTTATTTTCAAATATTCACTCTGAAATTAACATTCTACACTATGTATTTCAATACTGCAAGCAGAATTTGTGTCAGTTTGTTTACTGTGGCTATTTTCTTCCAGAACATATATTCATTATCAGTTGTAAGCTCATACAATCTTCATTACAATATTCTTTTAAATAGTTTTATGTAATGGACAGTAGTGACCTTGACTAATTTTGAAGTGAAACTAAAATTGTGATCATCACACACTGAACTCCACTTCTTCACTATTTTTAATAATCATTATCTTGTAAATGTCACTACTTTGTGTATATAAATGAAGGAATCAGAAAGTTGGCTAATATGCTGCAAATAATATTGAAACATATATGAAACAAAAGACTGGGCACAACTGGTCAACCAAAATGAACCGATATATTGGTTATAATTTGTCACATGAATCATACTTACACTGTTGTGTCATCACATGAACTCAAACATAAAGAAGCTGTGTAGTTGAGACTTAAGTTTTCACGAAAAACACATACTGCACTTTTACAGTGTAGATTTCTTTTCCTACAGTGTTGTTTGAGACATGATAAAGGGAAACTAAAAGAGAAAAAGAAAAAAAGAAAAGAAAGCCTAGAGGTATTTCCTGTTCTGAGGAACTGCACAAGAGTTCAGTTCATGAAAATGCTAAGCATTTCTACTTTACTTCAATGATACGGTCTGTTATCAATGATTCTGTCATCTCTTCCATAATTTTGTAATAAAGTCAATATTGGGTGTAATTACATACATATTCATTTATACTCTACAAATTAAACATAAAGTGCATGGCAAGTAGTAATTTGTATTGTACAACTATTCATGTGTCTTCCTATTCCATTGATTCAATTCAATTCAGTTCAACTCAATTCAATTTATTGCTTGTAAGACATAATTTTACATGCATGTGTGTTTTCAAATAAGTATAAAGTTTTTAAAATTACAATTTTTTTAGTTTATATTATTTCTTATTACATTGTAAATTGATAAAATTTAAGTTATAAGGGCATTTTTGGATAAGCCACTGCTTGACTCACTTTTTAAAAGTATCCCCTGTCAATGTCTTAACTTCATTTGGTAACAAGTTATGAAAAGCAGCTCCTTTGACATAGGAGCATTTCACTGTTAAAATTAATCATCTGTTAACCAAGTGGAAATCTTTTCTATTCCTTGTTTCACAGTTCTGACTATTTCTGATTCTTTTTGTGATCGTAGTGTCTTCTTTCACTAGCATATACAGGGTGTTTCAAAAATGACCGGTATATTTGAAACGGCAATAAAAACTAAATGATCAGCGATAGAAATACACCGTTTGTTGCAATATGCTTGGGACAACAGTACATTTTCAGGCGGACAAACTTTCGAAATTACAGTAGTTACAATTTTCAACAACAGATTGCGCTGCAAGTGATGTGAAAGATATAGAAGACAATGCACTCTGTGGGTGCGCCATTCTGTACGTCATCTTTCTGCTGTAAGCGTGTGCTGTTCACAAAGTGCAAGTGTGCTGTGGACAACATGGTTTATTCCTTAGAACAGAGAATTTTTCTGGTGTTGGAATTCCACCACCTAGAACACAGTGTTGTTGCAACAAGACAAAGTTTTCAATGGAGGTTTAATGTAACCAAAGGACCGAAAAGCGATACAATAAAGGATCTGTTTGAAAAATTTCAACGGACTGGGAACGTGACAGATGACCGTGCTGGAAAAGTAGGGCGACCGCATACGGCAACCACAGAGGGCAACGCGCAGCTAGTGCAGCAGGTGGTCCAACAGCGGCCTCAGGTTTCCGTTCGCTATGTTGCAGCTGCGGTCCAAATGACGCCAACGTCCACGTATCGTCTCATGCGCCAGAGTTTACACCTCTATCCATACAAAATTCAAACGCGGCAACCCCTCAGTGCTGCTACCATTGCTGCACAAGAGACATTCGCTAACGATATAGTGCACAGGATTGATGACAGCAATATGCATGTGGGCAGCATTTGGTTTACTGACAAAGCTTATTTTTACCTGGACGGCTTCGTCAGTAAACAGAACTGGCGCATATGGGGAACCGAAAAGCCCCATGTTGCAGTCCCATCGTCCCTGCATCCTCAAAAAGTACTGGTCTGGGCTGCCATTTCTTCCAAAGGAATCAGTGGCCCATTTTTCAGATCCGAAACAATTACTGCATCACGCTACCTGGACATTCTTTGTGAATTTGTGGTGGTACAAACTGCCTTAGACGACACTGTGAACGCCTCATGGTTTATGCAAGATGGTGCCCGGCGACATCGCACGGCCGCCGTCTTTAATTTCCTGAATGAATATTTTGATGACCGTGTGATTGCTTTGGGCTATCCGAAACATACAGGAGGTGGCGTGGATTGGCCTCCCTATTCGCCAGACATGAATCCCTGTGACTTCTTTCTGTGGGGACACTTGAAAGACCAGGTGTACCGCCAGAATCCAGAAGCAATTGAACAGCTGAAGCAGTACATCTCATCTGCATGTGAAGCCATTCCGCCAGACACGTTGTCAAAGTTTTCGGGTAATTTCATTCAGAGACTACGCCATATTATTGCTACGCATGGTGGATTTGTGGAAAATATCGTACTATAGAGTTTCCCAGACCGCAGCGCCATCTGTTGTTGACAATTGTAACTACTGTAATTTAGAAAGTTTGTCTGCCTGAAAATGTACTGTTGTCCCAAGCATATTGCAACAAACGGTGTATTTCTATCGCTGCTCGTTTAGTTTGTATTGCCGTTTCAAATATACCGGACATTTTTGAAACACCCTGTAGTTTCTAGTATATTCATAGCATAAACTGTGAGAATATTGCATCTAACATAGGGGTTTACAAGAGGTTCCTGGTTTTACTTTTGCTGTGGTCCTCAAGGCTTGTTTCTGCAGTATGAAAACTCTTTTCATATTAGTTTGGCATATCCCGCCCCATAGTAATATTCAGTAAGACAAGAAAGGATACACTAATCCCTAATCACAATCCTTAGTGTTTCAGAATTAAGATATGGTGATGATCTGCTTAAGACATATAGAATGATTGTGATATTTTTACAGACATAATGGAAGAAGAGTAGAACAAGAGATATCTTACATTTTTCTTTGTGTGTTGTTATTAGTCTCATGTTATCTTCATAATCCGTATGACAGCGAGATATGGAGATCTGAGAAATATTCATTGATTCCTTCCTGAAAAACAGTTCTTGGAATACTGAGACATTTGATACATATCATAACTAGTTCTTCTTCCATTTTTGGTGCACGTTAAACATATGTGACCTAATATGAGTCCTGTAGACTTGAACAGTTTGCCACTGACAGCCATTGGAGTGATTTGTAAGCAGCCTCTATCACAAGCTAACTGCAATTTTCCGCTGTTTGGACAATAAACTGAAACCTGTAACTTGCATTATTATAAATGTACCTACAACATGATATGATAATAGGCAGTCCTGGTAGAATATAAATAATTTAAGGAGTAAAGGTTACAAATGAATAGATACTTTGCAAGGTCAACAGACATATAAACAAGACTGACCGGAAGAACGGCTCTCATCTCACATACTACAATGGCTGATCATTACATTTGGAGTCAGAAATGAGACTGGTGAAGGTACTAATGGTATCAGCACCATCATAAGTAGCAGCTCATGCAAACTTTAGAAACTTGCTCCTGATTAGTTATCAATCCCTTTTTTCCTTGTGTATATATATGAAGGCTAAGGGCACACTATGCCAGACAGTCTTTACTATGTTCCTACTGTTACTATGCCTCTGAAGTCTCTTGATCTTTCATCTTAGATCATCCTCCTGCTGTTAATGGACTTGCTGAACATTTGTTATATAAAGTACACAGCAGTAGGACAGCAATTGATTTCATATCTCTTCCTATTTATTAATACACAGTGTTCCCAGTTTATGATCAGTAAGCTGCACCAGTTATCACTATTTAACTTATTACAGAGTAACATATTGTTTTACCCAGCTCAGACATAGTAACTGTGGTGTATGAATGGAGTTGTGAACTAACTGAATGTAGACTGTGCTTGAGTTCATAGCTAGGCTCTGACTCACATATGTTTGTATATGCAGACTTTTGGCACTCCCTGACCAACACATTGCAAATCTACAGTTTAACTATCCAACCATGACTGACTCATATAGATGGCTCTAATCTGAATATTAAACATGAACTCATTGAAAATTACATAATGTTCTCATTTGGATTACACAGTGTGGACTGACTAGAGGCTTTGTATGTGACGACTATTTATAGTTAAGCATAATATGGGAGTAACAAAACGATAACCAGTAGATTTATTACATGTCAAATATTACCAAAACAAAAAATTAAGAGAGACAGAGATACAATGGACAGTTATGTGAGAAATAAATTCAGCTGTGTAATTGGAAAAATGCAAAATTATCGCTACTATTTTATGGGATATCAGTTAGTTGTGAAACGGAATTCCCAAAGTTCACCAAAAGTTTTGAGAAAGTGTGATTTTGTGATTAGAATAACTACCAGCTAACATATTATTTCAGTGAAGAGATGCGTTTTTGGAAATACAAAAATCAGGACTGCCAGACTATAGTGCTGAGATTTCGAAATAATTACTTTTAAGATTTGAACTTATATAAGTTGTGAATATGAATAACTTCTGAAATATGCTCTTTTTTTAAGTGAAAAAGTAAAACATTTGTTGAAAAGAGAAGCATGAGGGCTTCTACTGAGCTATGACAACCTAGAAGCAAAACAACTATTAGCAACCTGGAAATTTCACATTCATAGAATTCGCATGAGTAGTAAATCACAAATATTTCTATAAAGGAAATGTTTCCATAAGAACGAAATTTACCATTAGCATTAACAGTCTAAAAGCTATCCTCTGAATATTGCACACATCAAAAAATGTTTTTCATCACCTCCGTTCCGAGAGGTCTGGAATCTGTACAGAAAATTGAAATAGAGATCATCGTAAACATCATTTCCGCCCTTTTTATTGCTCATGAAAACCACACATTGCATGTAGTATCACCATATAGCGAGACCTTCAGAGGTTGAGGTCCAGATTGCTGTACACACCTTTAATACCCAGTAGCACATCCTCTTGCAATGACGCATGCCTGTATTCATTGTGACATATTATCCACAAGTTCATCAAGGCACTGTTGCTCCAGATTATCCCACTCCTCAATGGCGTTTAAGTGTAGATTCCTGAGAGTGGTAGGTGGGTCACATCATCCATAAACAGCCATTTTCAGTCTATCACAGGCATGTTCAAAAGCATTCATGTCTGGAGAACATGCTAGTTGAGCGATGTCACTATACTGAAGAAAGTCATTCACAAGATGTGCACGATGGGAGCACAAATTGTCATCCATGAAGACAAATGCCTCACCAATATGCTGCCGATATGATTGCACTATTGGTTGAAGGATGGCATTCACATATTGTACAGCTGTTACGGTGCCTTCCATGACCACCAGTGGCATTTGTCAGCCCCACATAATGCCACCTCAAAACAACACAGGAACCTCCACCTTGCTTCGTTCGCTGGAAAGTGTGTCTAAGGCGATCAGCCTGACCGGGTAGCCTCCAAACATGTCTCTGACGATTGTCTGGTTGAAGGCATATGCGACACTCATCATTGAAGAGAATGTGATGCCAATCCTGAGTGGTCCATTTGGCATGTTGTCATGGTTGCAAAAATGCACCTCTCCATTGTTACCGGGAGTGAAATTGTGCATCATGCAGCCTATTGCACACAGTTTGAGTCGTAACATGAAGTCCTGTGGCTGCACAAAAAATACTATTCAACATGATGGCATTGCTGTCAAGGTTCCTCCAAGTCATAATCCATAGGTAGCGGTCATCCACTGCAGTAGTAGCCCTTTGGCAGCATGAATGAGGCATGTCATCGACAATTCCTGTATCTCTGTATCTTCTCCATGTCCGAACAACATCACTTTGGTTCACTCTGAGACGCCTGAACACTTCCCTTGTTGAGTGCCCTTCCTGGCACAAAGTAACCACAGTATTGAACATCTAGGCTTGGTTGAACTAAAGACAATGCGAGCCGTGTACTTCCTTCCTGGTGGAATGCCTGGAACTGATTGGCCTTCAGACGCACTCCATCTAAAAGGCACTGCTCATGCATGGTTGTTTATATCTTTGGGCAGGTTTACTGAATCTCTGAATAGTCAAACAGACTGTGTCTGTGGTACAGAATCCTCAGTCAACGTCTGTCTTCAGGAGTTCTGGGAACTGGGATGATGCAAAACCTTTTTTTTTTTTATGTGTGTAAATTGTAATGAAATACTGCTTAAATAGGAAACTGATTATTTCGTGTGACTATTGTATATGAATTATTAATAAAAAAATAGATCCAAAAAGAAAAATATGTCATCAGAAGTATAAGAACTGTAGTAACAGACTCCAACAGCAACATGAAGCTGTCAGTGCTGTCAGAGATCGATCCCAACCTCTAGTCTTCAATACTGGTAGGGCCACAATGTACAAGCTGTCTCTGCAAGAAGCACTCTGGGAAGAGGCCAAGCTCTTGGAGCTCACATCAAGTAACGGTCACCTGGTAGGACCTTGTGACCACCGATCTCCTATAACCTTATTCTGTCTTCCAAAGGACTCATTCTCTCTTGTACACTGGATGGAATACTCACTTTGCCAGTTGCTAACTGTTGATGACTTTTGTTTGATCTAGGACTATCCATGGACTTTCATACTGGCTGGCTATCTTCTGTTTGTGTGATCTCAGAATTGTATGTTACTGTCGTTACCATGTGTTTATACTCTGTCAATGTAAGGTTGTTGTTGTTGTTGTTGTTGTTGTGGTCTTCAGTCCAGAGACTTGTTTTATGCAGCTCTCTATGCTAGCCTATCCTGTGCAAGCTTCTCCATCTCGAAGTACCTACTGCAACCTACATCCTTCTGAATCTGCTTAGTGTATTCATCTCTTGGTCTTCCTTTACAATTTTTCCCCTCCACACTGCCCTCCAGTACTAAATTGGTGATCCCATTATGCCTCAGAAAATGTCCTACCAACCAATCCCTTCTTCTAGTCAAGTTGTGCCACAAATTCCTCTCCTCCCCAATTCTGTTCAGTACCCCCTTATTAGTTACATGATCTGTCCATCTAATCTTTAGCATTCTTCTGTAGCACCCCATTTTGAAAGCCTCTATTCTCTTCTTGTCTAAACTATTTATCATCAATGTTTCACTTCTATAAGTGGCTACACTCAATACAAATACTTTCAGGAAAGACTTCCTGCACTTAAATCTAGACTCGATTTTAAAAAATTTCTCTTCTTCAGAAACGCTTTCCTTGCCATTGCCAATTTCTTCCTCTCTACTTTGATCATCATCAGTTATTTTTCTTCCAATGTAATAAGCTAAACAAATTATGCTCATATCTTCAGACTTCTATAGTGCCAATGAGTCTTATTGAACTATCAGTGAATCAATACATTGGACAATAAGCACACATAATTTAGGAAGCAGTGGCTCTAACAACGGAAGGAAAAATGACTTTTCTGTCAGCAATTATTGAAACCATAATAACAGCAGCTGGCCTTACTTCAGCAACATATAACGACATTGCCACCAGGAACCCTCGCTGTTCATATTGTAAATTAATGACCTTGCAGAAAATATTAATAGTAAAATCAGGCTTTTGGCTGATGATGCAGTCATCTACACTGAAGTGCCAAAGAAACTGGTATAGGCATGTGTATTTGAATACAGAGATATATAAACAGACAGAATACGGTGCTGCAGTCGGTAATGCCTATATAAGACTACAAGTGTCTGGTACAGTTGTTAAAATGGTTACTGCTGCTACAATGGCACGTTATTAAGATTTAAGTGAGTTTGAATGTGGGGCTATAGTCAATGCACAAGCGATGGGACACAGCATCTATGAGGTAGCGATGAAGTGGTGATTTCCCCATATCACCATTTCGCAAGTGTACTGTGAATACCAGGAATCCAGTAAATCATCAACTCTCTGACATTGTTGCGGTCAGAAAAAGCTCCTGCAAGAACTGGGCCAACAATGACAGAAGTGCAACCCCACAAATTGCTGCAGATTCCAATGCTGGCCCATCAACAAGTGGATGTATGTGTGTGGATATGGAGACAACATCATGAATCCATGGGCCCTGCTTGTCAGCAGGACCGAGCGAGGTGGCGCAGTGGTTAGCACACTGGACTCGCATTCGGGAGGACGACGGTTCAATCCCATCTCCGGCCATCCTGATTTAGGTTTTCCGTGATTTCCCTAAATCGTTTGAGGCAAATACCAGGATGGTTCCTTCCCCATCCTTCCCTCATCCGAACTTGCGCTCCGTCTCTAATGACCTCGTTGTCGACGGGATGTTAAACTCTAATCTCCTCCTCCTCCTTGTCAGCAGGAGACTGTTCAAGCTGGTAGAGGCTCCATAATGGTGTGGAGAGTGTGCACTTGGAGTGATATGGGACACCTGATACATCTAGATATTATTCTGAAAGGTGACAGGTACATAAGCATCCTGTCTGATCACCTGCATCCATTCATGCCATTGTGCACTCCAACAGACTTGGGCAATTCCAGCAGGACAGTGCAACACCCCAACCATTGAGAATTGCTACAGAGTGGCTCCAGGAACACTTTTCTGAGTTTAAACACTTCCGCTGGCCACAATACTCCCCCGATGTGAACTTTATTGAGCATATTGGGATGCCTTGTGACGTGCTGTTCAGAAGAGATCTCCACCTCCTTGTACTCCTACAGATTTATGGACAGCCCTGCAGGAATCATGATGTCAGTTCCCTCCAGCACTACTTCAGACATTAGTTGAGTCCATGCCAATTTGTGTCGCAGCACTTCTGCATGCTTGTGGGGGCCCTACATGATATTAGTCAGGTGTAACAGTTTCTTTGGCTCTTCAGTGTATAATGAGGTACTGTCTGAAAGAAGCTGCATAAATATTCAGTCAGATCTTGATAAGATTTCAAAGCAGTGCAGAGATTGGCATGTTGCTTTAAATGTTCATAAATGTAAAATTTTTCATTTCAAATAAAAAGACATGTAGTATCGTATGATGGTAATATCAGTGAGTCACTGCTGGAATGAGCCAACTCATACAAATACAGAAGTGTAACACTCTGTAGGGATATGAAATGGAATGATAACATGGATTCTGCCATGGGTAAAGCAGGTGATAGACTTCAGTTTGTTGGTAGAATACTGCAGAAGTGAAATCAGTCTACAAAGAAGATTGCTTGCAAATCACTTATGCGACTGGTTCTAGAATATTGCTCAAGTGTGTGGGACCTGTACCAGATAGGACTAACAGGGGATATTGAACTTATACAGAAAAAGGCAGCACAAATGGTCACAGATTTGTTTAACCCATGTGAGAGTGTCACAGAGATACTGAAGGAACTGAATTGCAAGATTCTTGAAAATAGATGTAAATTATCCTGAGAAATTCTATTAACAAAACTGGCTTTAAATGATTACTCTAAGAATATACTACAACCCCCTTCATGGTGATCACACAGGGATCATGAAGATAAGATTAGAATAATTGCTGCATGCACAGAGACACTTAAACAGTCATTCTTTCTGCTCTCCATATGTAATTAGATCAGGAAGAAATCCTAATGAATGGTACAATGGGTTGCACCCTCTGCCGTGTGCCTCGCAGTGTCTTGCAGAAAACAGATTTAGATGTAGATTTTAATGAGACGGCTTCGGCTATTTCATCCTTTTCTTCATTTCTGGATGGTGCTGATGACTGGGAAACATATTTCTGACACTTCCACCATTACTTCACTGCCTACAAGTTACCCAATTCAGATCAGCAACAGTCATGTTTTCTGTTTTGGTCTTCGCACAGTGTGTCGGATTTGCTCCATGTGCTATCCTCCATGTGACACCCTGACAGTTGTCTTTCGCTGAACTTTGTAATTTGCTGTCAGAGTAGTACGGGTGTCGATCCTGTGTGGTATTTGCTAGATTTTAATTTTACTGGCATTATAAACAAACCTACAAAGACTGAGTCACTGACCGTCAGAATGTTAGTCACCATTGTACTTTTGTGTGCTTGGAAGTATGGTGTCGACAGTTGTATGTCAACAACTTGATTCGGGACTTTATTCTCCAACTTTTGCCTGACAAGGAAGTTCACTCTCAGTCTTTATGGCATGTTGATCTGCCCTTAGATGAAGTCCTTAAAATTGTTCAGGCTTTCAAATTGACACAGGAAACCAAACTTCATGAGAGGTTCAGTCCACAGTCCGTCACAACTGGTGTGTCAGTAAACACTTCGCCTTGGCACAATGGTAAAACACCTGTTCATGTCAGACATTCCAGTAAACATGTTATGTCATGTCAGTACAATAGTCTCAAGGCATACAAAGAGGGTAGAGACACTTATAGTGTCTCCGAACAATCTCTCCCTTGTAACTCAGTTTCTGGGTTCTCCTTTTTGATGGACACCAATCTGCATCATGTACCTTCTTGTCCTCAGTGTCTCCAAAGGCACCCTTACTCCCTCTACCAGTTCGCTCAACTACTTGTTTTTCATGTGTCTTTTGGCGTCACTTTACTAGTGCATACTAGTCATCTGACTACTGCAACCATGGGTACAATGTGGAGTCTGGTTCTACCATCTTGTCCATCGTGGGATCTCATCAGAGCTCCTCTACTGAAGCAGGGCAATCTATTGAAATATTGACTCTTCTTGCTAGGGATCAAAATGTCAAACTCGTAATTATGTTACAAGGGAATGTTTTGGAAATCCCTTTCCAAATGGATATGGCACATTCTATTCAGTTATGAATAGTACTATTTATATTATTATACCTCCCCCCATGAACCATGGACCTTGCCATTGGTGGGGAGGCTTGCAGATAGCAGTACCGTAGGTGCAACCACAACGGAGGGGTATCTGTTGAGAGCCGAGACAAACGTGTGGTTCCTGAAGAGGGGCAGCAGCCTTCTCAGTAGTTGCAGGGGCAACAGTCTGGATGATTGACTGACCTGGCCATACAACATTAACCAAAACGGCTTTGCTGTGCTGGTACTGCGAACGGCTGAAAGTAAGGGGAAATTGCAGCCGTAATTTTTCTCGAGGACATGCAGCTTTACTGTATGGTTAAATGATGATGGCGTCCTCTTGGGTAAAATATTCCAGAGGTAAAACAGTCCCCCATTTGGATCTCCGGGCGGGGACTACTCAAGAGGACGCCGTTATTAGGAGAAAGAAAACTGGCATTCTACGGATCAGAGCAGGGTTATAAATACAAAATCAAATAGGGGTAATGCAGTAGTAGATTTAATAATGAATAAAAAAATAGGAGTGCGGGTAAGCCACTACAAACAGCATAGTGAACGCATTATTGTGGCCAAGATAGACACGAAGCCCATGCCTACTACAGTAGTACAAGTTTATATGCCGACTAGCTCTGCAGATGATGAAGAAATTGATGAAATGTATGATGAGATAAAAGAAATTATTCAGCTAGTGAAGGGAGACGAAAATTTAATAGTCATGGGTGACTGGAATTTGACAGTAGGAAACGGGAGAGAAGGACGCATAGTAGGTGAATACGGATTGCAGCTAAGAATTAAAAGAGGAAGCCGTCTGTTAGAATTTTGCACAGAGCATAACTTAATCATAGCTAACACTTGGTTCAAGAATCTTAAGAGATGGTTGTATACATAGAAGAACCTTGGAGATACTGACAGGTTTCAGATAGATTGTATGATGGTAAGACAGAGATTTAGGAACCAGGTTTTAAATTATAAGACATGTCCAGTGGCAGATGTGGACTCTGACCACAATCTATTGGTTATGAACTGTAGATTAAAACTGAAGAAATTGCAAAAAGGTGGGAATTCAAGGAGATGGGCCCTGGATAAAGTGACTAAACCAGAGGTTGTACAGAGTTTCAGGGACAGCATAAGGGAACAATTGACAGGAACGGGGGAAAGAAATACAGTAGAAGAAGAATGGGTAGCTCTGAGGGATGAAATAGTGAAGGCAGCAGAGGAACAAGTAGGTAAAAAGACGAGGGCTAGTAGGAATCCTTGGGTAACAGAAGAAATATTGAATTTAAATGATGAAAGTAGAAAATATAAAAATGCAGTAAATGAAGCAGGCAAAAAGAAATACAAACGTCTCAAAAATGAGATCGACAGGAAGTGCAAAATGGCTAAGCAGGGATGGCTAGAGGACAAATGTAAGGATGTAGAGGGTTATCTCACTAGGGGTAAGATAGATACAGCCTACAGGAAAATTAAATAGACCTTTGGAGAAAAGAGAGCCACTTGTATGAATATCAAGAGCTCAGATGGAAACCCAGTTCTAAGCAAAGAGGGGAAAGCAGAAAGGTGGAAGGAGTATATAGAGGGTCTATACAAGGGCGATGTACTTGAGGACAATATTATGGAAATGGAAGAGGATGTAGATGAAGATGAAATGAGAGATACGATACTGCGTGAAGAGTTTGATAGAGCACTGAAAGACCTGAGTCGAAACAAGGCCCCCGGAGTAGACAACATTCCATTAGAACTACTGACAGCCTTGGGAGGGCCAGTCCTGACAAAACTCTACCATCTGGTGAGCAAGATGTATGAGACAGGCGAAATACCCTCAGATTTCAAGAAGAATATAGTAATTCCAATCCCAAAGGAAGCAGGTGTTGACAGACTTAGAGAAAGCTTTTGACAATGTTGACTGGAATACTCTCTTTCAAATTCTGAAGGTGGCAGGGATAAAATACTGGGAATGAAAGAATATTTACAGTTTGTACAGAAGGCAGATGGCAGTTATAAGAGTCGAGGGGTATGAAAGGGAAGCAGTGGTTTGGAAGGAAGTGAGACAGTGTTGTAGCCTCTACCCGATGTTATTCAATCTGTATATTGAGCAAGCAATAAAGGAAACAAAAGAAAAGTTTGGAGTAGGTATTAAAATCCATGGAGAAGAAATAAAGAATTTGAGGTTCGCCGATGACATTGTAATTCTGTTAGAGACAGCAAAGGACTTGGAAGAGCAGTTTAACGGAATGAACAGTGTCTTGAAATGAGGTTATAAGATGAGCATCAACAAAAGCAAAATGAGGATAATGGAATGTAGTCAAATTAAATCAGGTGACGCTAAGGGAATTAGATTAGGAAATGAGACACTTAAAGTAGTAGAGGAGTTTTGCTATTTGGGGAGCAAAGTAACTGATGATGGTCGAAGTAGAGAAGATATAATATGTAGACCGGCAATGGCAAGGAAAGCGTTTCTGAAGAAGAAAAATTTGTTAACATCGAGTATAGATTTAAATGTCAGGAAGTTGTTTATGAAAGTATTTGTATGGAGTGTAGCCATGTATGGAAATGAAACATTGACAATAAATATTTTGGACAAGAAGAGAATAGAAGCTTTTGAAATGTGGTGCTACAGAATAATGCTATAGATATGAAATGAAATGTCTTGTGACGAGGGCCTCCCGTCGGGTAGACCGTTCGCCTGGTGCAAGTGTTTCGATTTGATGCCACTTCGGCGACTTGCGCGTCAATGGGGATGAAATGATGATGATTAGGACAACACAACGCCCAGTCCCTGAGAAGAGAAAATCTCTGACCCAGCCGGGAATCGAACCCGGGCGCTTTGGAGTGACAGTCTGTCACGCTGACCATTCAGCTACCGGGGGCAGACTGCTGAAGATTAGAACTTTTGAAATGTGGTGCTACAGGAAATGGTGAAGATTAGATGGGTAGATCACATAACTAATGAGGAGGTATTGAATAGGGTTGGGGAGAAGAGAAATTTGTGGCACAACTTGACTAGAAGAAGGGATTGATTGGTAGGACATGTTCTGAGGCATCAAGGGATCACAAATTTAGCATTGGAGGGCAGCGTGGAGGGTAAAAATTGTAGAGGGAGACCAAGAGATGAATACACCAAACAGATTCAGAAGGATGTCGGCTGCAGTAGGTACTTGGAGATGAAGGAGCTTGCACAGGATAGAGTCGCATGGAGAGCTGCATCAAACCAGTCTCAGGACTGAAGACCAGAAGAAGAAGAACAACAACAACAACAACAATCTTCTTTCTTTGTGACATCAAACTTATAAGTCATTGCCTTTACTGTGTGTATCTACTGTGTCAGTGTAGTAAGCCAAAATGAATTGTGCTCATAACTGCAGACTCCTACAAGAACAAGAAGGACAGCTCCTTCTTTTTGTTTTGCAAGAGTGGTAAATGTGCTTAGGTGAGCTGGGATAAGCCTTTGGTGCAAGGGAAGTATAGGTGAAGTATAGTAGATGGGTGTGTATATAATAGAGGAGTGTTGATGTATAATTTGGTAAAAGTAGTTTTGCCGGATGAATTATAAGTGTAAGAGTCCTCCTGAAATCTATGCAGTAGACATCTGAGTTCACATCCATGGAGTGTCTTAGTCTAAAGCAGAGCTTTTCTCTTCCTTCCCTTTTGTGTGTTGCACTGATTCTGTTCCTATTTGTGATTCTTTTCTCTAATTAGATTGGTGTAAGCCATGATACAGGTCTGCAGTAACCAAATAATTCTTTTCATCATGCAAAGACTGACTGAATCAAACAATGGAAAATCCAGGATGGACTGTAACAATGTTAGAGTCACTCATGACATCACTGCAATCTAGATCAATGGTGAGGACACCCTATCCGCATTCCTCCAGAACCTCAATAGCTTCTCATCCATTTCCTTCACCTAGTCCTACTCAACCCAACAAGCCACCTTCCTAGATGTTGACCTCCACCTCAAAGATGGCTACATCACTACCTCTGTCCATATCAAACCTACTAACCACCAACAATATCTCCACTTCGACAGCTGCCACCCATTCCTAACCAAGGAATCCTTATCATGCAATGGAGCCACCTGTGGTCATTGCATCTGCAGTGATGAGCAGTTTCTGTCAAAATATACTGAGGATCTCACCAAGGCATTTACAGACCATAATTATTCTCTCAACCTTGTACAAAACCAAATCTCCCATGCTTTATCATTTCAGTCACCTGCGATCTCCCAAAGTCTCACTGTCTGGCCACAGAGGAGCATTCCCCTCATAACTCAGTACACCCAGAACTGGAGCAACTAAATTACATTCTGAGCCAGGGTTTCAACTACCTCTCAACAAGCTCTGAAATGAGTGATGTCCTGCCCACTATCCTTCTCACCTCTCCCACACTTGTATTCTGCCGTCCACTGAACCTACACAATATACTTGATCATTCCTATACAACCCCTTCTCCCAATCCATTTTCTCGTGGCTCATATCCCTGTAATCTCTTGCTGTCGAAGGAAAACTGGGAAAGCATCGCCACTCAGAACAATGTTGATAGCATGTAAGTGAGTTTTCACAAGATCTTTCTTCACTATTTTAATGTAGCATTTCCAAAAGTAGTAGAAACAGTAAAACCTAACAATAATAAACAATGGGTAACCAAATGCATAAAAATTTCCAGTGAGAGAAACAGATTTCTGCAGTATTGTTGTAAGAAATATAGAGTAACCCAAGAATTCACAGATTATTCAAAAGCCTACAAAAGAATCTATGGTAGAGTACTCAGAGATGCAAAAATTGTGTGGAATGACAATTTGATAAGAATTTCGTCTAACAAAATGAGATCCATGTGGAGTGTTATAAAGATAGAAACTTGCAGTTCAGTACCAAAAAAAAAAAAGAATGTATCATTAACACTAGAAGGCTCAAAAGTCATAGACCCAAATTCAGTTGTGGAAAAATTCAATGAATACTTCACTTCACTAGCTGAAGACGTCATTCAAGTACACTGTCAATGACCAATCCCAAGTTTCTCCAACAAGTCAGTGATCTTGACTGCTTCTATGTATGTTTATGAAACAAACCCCAATGAAATTATAAGTAAAATTAAATCATTAAGCAATAAAATGTCAAGTGGTCTTGATGAAGTACCTGATTTCATAATAAAAACACATGCCCACCACATAGCAAACCCCTTGGCAAAAATTTTCAATCTCTCTTTAAAAACTGGTATATTCCCAGATATTTTAAAATAGCAAAAGTTTCACCACTGCTAAAAAATGATTCTTCTGAAAAAAATATCAAACTACTGACCCATGTCACAATTAAGTTCCTTCTCAAAAATTCTAGAAAAAAATCTTCTATGACAGTCTTATAAATTTCATAAATAAATATGCACCTCTTACAGTACAGCAACATGGTTTTAGAAAGTCTAAATTTCACAGACAGCAATTTTCGAATTCTTAGACTGCATTTTAAAATTGCTTGATCAACATAAATTAGCTGCAGGTATTTTTCTAGATCTATCAAAAGCCTTTGACATCCTGGACCATAACATTCTGCTAGAAAAATTAGAAAGATGAGGAGTAAGAGGTGTAGCACATAGCTGGTTGTGTTCATACCTAAAAAACCACAGGCAGATAGTATCATTCCAGTATGAATTCAACAAAATGAATAAAACAAGAAACAACTCCTTTCTTCCTAGCGAATTACCAATGAAATATGGTGTACCACAGGGCTCAATCTTAGGTCCACTACTCTTCTAGATTTATGTGGTCTACTTAGTTGTATATATCAGTCCCACAAAAACTATCCTGTTTGCTCATTGGATCTAAACCAGAAACTTTGCAGTCCACAGCAGAAAGTTCTATGAAAAGATTTTCTGAGTGGTTCACAAAAAGCAAACTTATTATAAATACTGAAAGTTCTGCCCCCGGTAGGTGAGTGGTCTGCGTGACAGAATGTCAATCCTAAGGGCCTGGGTTCGATTCCCGGCTGGGTCGGAGATTTTCTCTGCTCAGGGACTGGGTGTTGTGTTGTCCTAATCATCATCATTTCATCCCCATCGACGAGCAAGTTGCTGAAGTGGCATCAAATCGAAAGACTTGCACCCTGCGAATGGTATACCCAACAGGAGGCCCTAGTCACATGACATTATTATTATTATTATTATTAATACTGAAAAAACTGTATGTGTCTATTTTCATTTAATTCCTCCAACTAATCAAAAGCCTATTCAAGCACAATTAAAAAAAAATGATCCCCTGGAAAATGTAAGCGTCACAAAATTTTTGGGTCTATGGGTACAGCAAGATTTAAAGTGGGACACACATATAGATAACTTAGCTAGAAAACTATCACCTGTGTGCTGTGGCCTAAGAATTTTAAAGACTACAACAAGCAAAACAACAGTACTGCAGACATTTTAAGCACAATTCCACTCACTAGTCCGATATGGGATCGTTTTCTGGGGATCCTCAACTCACACTGTTGAGGTTTTTAGAATGCAAAAAAGAGCTCTAAGAATAATTTGTGGCCTTAAAAAGATGGAGACCTGTAAATTCCATTTTACTGAGCTTGGTGTTCTAAATGTTCCAAGTTTATTCATTTATGATACTATCTTGTTCACAAGGGACTACCTCCTGAAAACAGGCAAACTGCTACAGAACAAAAATGTACACAGTTATAGTACCAAATCAAATATACATCAAAAATATCACAGAACAACCACCTATCAAAGGAGCATAATTAACATTGGTGTAATACTACACAATAAGATACCAGAGGAAATAAAAAATGCAACTCATCCTATATTTAAAGCTAAACTAAAGGTATTTCTAATAAAGCACTGTTTCTATTCTGTCAGAGTATTTCTGAATACATAAAAAATTAATAGTAATAGGTACCTATTTTTAATTTGCATACTATTTTGCTAATACTGTGTATTATTGTAACTTATCTTTGACCTGTCCAATATCAATTGTACATTTTGTGCTGTATGATAAAACTGGACCAATAAAAACTCAAATCAAATCAAATCAATAGAACAAGATTCAAGACCTATCCCATACATCCTTCCACCACCACCTACTCCAGTCTGGCCACAAACATCACGCATCCCATCAGAGGTGGGGCTACCTGTGTAACCAGTCATATTATCTGTAAGCTAAGCTGCAACTACTGTGCCGCATTGTATGTGGGGATGGCAACCAACGAGCTGTCTGTCTGCAAGAATGGCCACTGAAAAACTGTGGCCAACAAACAAGTGGACCTCCCTGTTTGCTGAGAATCTCTGATATATGATGAGTACCAACTATCCTTTTCATAATAAAGTCTGACTGATAGCAGATCAAGATATCATTATGGAAGAACGAAGCAAACATGACAGCTAACAAGCTGTTTGCCCAAGAGATAACTGGACCACCCAGTTGTTGAACATGCTGCCCAATGCAGTGTGCTTCACTTCAGTGACTGTTTCACAGTCTGCACCATCTGGGTCCTTTGTACCGTCACTAGCTTATATGAATTTTTTGAACAATACTGCCACCATTTGACTGTAATAATTTTTTTTTTGTTATGCATCCAGATTTTGGTCTTATGCCATTTTTAAGTACAAAAACGTATATGTCAAAAGACAGCTGGCTCATATGAAAAATTAATTTTTGTACTTGAAAATGGGCTAAGGCTGAAATCTGGATAGTGTAACAATAAAATAAAAATTACTATAAATGGCAGTAGTATCATTCAAAAAAATTTACCAAGACTGTGGCTCCAGCCAAAATAAAAACTTATCTGAATTGCACAGATGGGAACTCTCCCTGAAATATATCCTACTTTCCTGTAACTTCCCTGGCCTCATCCTTTGCTATAGCTCTGTTCAAGCATACTAGCAGGTGGCTTTGAGTGTCTTATTGCCACAGCACTAGTCATATGTCCGCAGTAGTCACATACAACTCTGTTACTTATTGTAATTGTTTCTGCAGTGGTAAAAATCAATATAATTATGTTTTTGTGATGAAATACTGATTAGGCTTTGTCTGTTATATCATTATGTATTGAATTTTAAAAAGTTTTAAAATCCTTGTCATTTAGTTCCTTATTTGTAGTCTACAGTGTGTAAAATGCAAGAATACATATCATGGTAAAAAGTAGAACTACTTGAATTTCAAGCAAATTAGTACACTGATGAAAGTTCATAATTAGTCTATGTGACATATTCTAAACACACTGATGTTAGCTATAACATAACTGAAATTCATATATACAATAAAACTAGATTACTATGTGACTGATTGCTGTAAATACCTACCTGTTTTACTGTTCATTGTACAGTTGCTGAGCACATCTGTTCCCTATGGAATCCTATCTGATATAAATATGTATGGGTTTTGGTTGTGGGTGAATACCAGACACTAACAGTACAATTTGTTTACCATGCAATATTTTATTAAATTATTACTTACAAAATGTTGATGTAATAACCACTCAGTAAATTGAGTGAAAATTGTAAATTGTCTTAGATGTTCTATCTCAATTGTCTTCACTTGTGTCCTTCTTCTCATTACATTTTTCTTGTTTGTCTTCTTCTTCATTGCTTTCATAGTCTCTGGTTGCTGCAGGTGATGGTTATAGGCTTGATTACAGTGGCTTGGGTGAGTTATTTCACAAAATCTTCTTTTGTAGATTTTCTGGATTCTAAACACATTTCTGCCACTATTCAGTTGTGGCGTTTTCCCAGATCTTGTGAAGTAAGCACTCAACATATGCAATTTTAAACCTGTTGTTTTCTGTGGCTACTTCTCACTTTACTTGGGTCCAAATGAGCTCAGTCATGTTCTGCTGGTAGGCAATGAGGAGTTGGTAAATGTACACTCAGTGCCTTTCATTTACCAGTATATCTAGCTCATAAACAGGGTATTTTTTTGTTTAAAGAAACATTGTTGAACAGATCTGCTCTTGTGCATGTAGGTGAGGAGGCAATATTTTTTATAGTTAGCCAAGTGGGTATGTCAACTTTTTGTGTTTTCATTTTTGGAGCTCATTTCATGACTAGTGAATGATACTTGGCATTCTCCATGATAATGTTGAAGCATTCTTTCAATAACTTCAAAAACTAGTTTCAAACCTATTTTTAAACATGGCTGTGTTCATTCCCAGAGACAATATTCTGATTTGTTTGTTTTGCTACATCTGTTAACTAATTTACTTTCTTTAAGAAAACCAACTGTCACTGTTGCCAACAGCCAGTCTGGCCTCTTTCCCAACTGATAACTTAAGGCCTCACTTTGGCTCAAATTCTACCAGATGTTCCTTAGCAAATGTTTTTGACTAATCTAAGTTTTATTCAGATTGAGAATATGTGGTATTTCTCCTGAAATATGCAGTGAATTCATTGTATGCAAAAATTTATTTCTGGAGGCCACTGTGCCATTATATTCAAGTAAAGATTATCTATCATTGTTCTGATGCTTGTATTTGAATCCTGTGTAGTTTAATATGCATCCCACAAATCTAGCAGAGCCAGTAAAATTTATCTTTTAAATTAACTTTTTTCTCAGTTTTTCTGGTGTTGGATATTCACTATTGACATAAAATTCATAGACTGTCCACCTGACTCTGCCTTTATCAAAGCAATTTAGTTTGGTTCAAGAGCTGTGTTGTTCAATATTTTTCCTGGGAGAAGTTTTTTCCTCGTTACACATGCACTGAATAGTTCCTAAGCCAATGTCACAAGCTGCAGTATAAATAGCCTGTATGCTAGAATGGTTGTTTCTTTTGTTAGCACATATCACTACATTTCTTGAGATCATCTCTGTTGATTAGGTCTACCCTCTCCAGATCTTTCCTAATGAGTGTTCTTGTTGATACTAACACTTCACCATCATTGTCTACCAAATGTTTTAAATGTTTATAGATATTGCGGATTATGGATTTGCTATACCACCGAGTCCCAGTTATGTTTCAGTCACAGTCTTTCTGAGGTCGAAGTGCATATTTTAGGAGTTACTTGTAAACTGACCGATATGGCACAGGAAAATCTCTCTTTCTCACTGATTTTCCATTTTCATCTTATACAGATACCTCCACACAATAAATAAACAGCGCAAATAATACCAGATTTAAACTGTTTGCCAAAAGTAACAATTTGGTTAGGAATAGATGACATGAACTGCACAAAAACCTACACACCATCTTGCTACTGACACTCTACTGGCACTTGAACTAGACAGTTATGGATGCTCAGCATTGCCATTTTTTAACATTAGAGAGAGACTGCTACATGAGACAAGGCACAAGAGCAGCATCAGCATATCAGTGCACCTATCAGTATGCCTTATCAGAGCTACAGTCCCTGTACTTCACCTGCATGTCCCCTTCCCTGTTCCAACTGTAGCCTACAAAGCCTTCTATTCTGCCAATGCCAATGTGCCCACTAGTCTTTTTCTCATTTTCTACTTCTTTAACTTCACCCCCACTCTCCCTCCCCTCACAGACATCCTGACTTCACCTAGCAGGGATGCCCTGTTCCCACCATGTCTTCGTCTCTGCATGCTCCCTTGAGTAGCACTTACCATCCCCCATCCCTACCCTTCTATCCTTCCCCATCCCCAGCCCATGCCTCTTCTTTACCCCTACCACCCACCCTGTTCCCATGCAGCACAGTTGCTGCCAGCAGTAAGGCCACTGTGACCAGGAATAATGGTCATGTCTGTGTGAGTTGTGTTGTCTACGTTGGGAGAAAGCCTTTTGGCCAAAATCTAAAATGTATAGCTGTCTTGTCATTGTGCCTCTGTGTGACTTAGCAGATCCTCTGTATCATATTTAGTGACCTATCCTTCTTGTAATATTGTTGTTGTTCCATCCTGTACTTTACATTGTTTGATAAGTGTGTAATAGAATTTGAAGTATGCTAATAAAAGTTTCTTATTGTAATAGAGATCAAAATATGTAGCACCTGTTGGAGCTGGTAGGGTGCCACTGCCTAATAAAATGTGGTACCTCAGCATTTTTAGTTTTTGGAAAGAATGCTGTACAATGTGATTCTGGTGGAACTACTCAGCACATCTCAGTTTTCATGAAATATTGTATATTATGATACATCAAATGCTAAAGTATTTACATTCTTGATGCACTGTTAATATAACAGTTATTCTTTCATATAATTATAAAGTTAAATTTATATGTACCTTTTTGGAAGTAATATCGAACATATCAATACTTTACACATATCTTTGTAACACAAAAGTTTGATTTATTTTATGATCTTTGAACTGTGACTTTATGTATCATTGCACTTGTTGATTTGTGTATATAGTAAGCAGTAACGAGTCAGAAGTAGTTGTGTGATGGCATAGTTGGTTGGACTTAGGTCTGGTATAGTGCAGTTCGTGGAATGGGATGCGAGCAATCATAATGAGCTGTACTGAATATTAATTTTTATACATGTTTTCTTCAAATTGTGTAATTCGTTTTGAGTACTTTGAAGTGAATAATCAGAGCACATTAAAAAGAAATTGAAGTGAAATCTGAGTTCTGGCTTCATTATTGCATGTCATTGCACATATATGAAAGCAACAACCAGTTCCTCTTGAAGGAAGCAAGATCATTAAACTAGACAACCTGTTGAAGAAGAATTCTGCATTAATGACAACAAAAGTTAAGTAACACATATTGTTTTTAACAGCCACTTGCTGTTTTTCTACTATCACACAAATGGACACATTGTTAGTGAATGCCTATATTTGCTTTGTTACGTGCTTTTTCTATTATTAGTGCCAACTGAGTGAAGAGGCCTGTTAAAGATTCTATTGTGTTTAATGCAATTATAATTCACACAGTTCTTAAAGTTCTTTGTTGTAAATTGCAGACCATTATCTAATAGTAATGTCTTTGGTTTCCATATTATAATGAACCATTCTTTGTCTAGCTTGTCCACTAGCACTTTTGTCCTTTCTCTCCAAATACAATAAAATATTACATATTTAGAATAACTATCCAGCACTACGAAAATATAGACACACCCTCTCCTAGATACTGGGAGGAGACCAAACAGATCTACAGCTATCAGCTGTCAAGAATCAATAGCTTCTTCATTCTGAATCAGCTCTTGGATTGGTATTGATGTGGCACGTACTCTCTGAAACTGATAAATGGCATAGATACACTGTGAGTTGACATTACTATATGCAGCTGTGGTAGAACAGAAAACCGAACTTTTGTATGAAGTTAATTTATTATCAAGATGTAACAGACATTATGGAATAAATATGTACATCAACAACAGACTAGAACAGAACTGTAGAAGATCTCCAGTTTCAGAGATACATTTGTTGTGTTTGCTGTCAATAGCCAATTCACTGTTCTTAGTTGCCGCAACTCCTTCTGACCATCCACCATACACTTTTAAACACTGCTGCCTCCCAGCTAGTTTTGATACACTGTATAATATCTGTCAACATATTTGCAAGGTGATACAGAATAAAAAGGTTCCAGTCTGTCACATAACCTTTCATCCAATGAAAAAGCATGCCACAATGTAACTTGTAACATATTTCCATCTGGGGAAGTCATTTAGAATGCAAGTACTGCTTAACAAGACCCAACCGGTCATCATTGTTCTCCATCCTTCATAATTCTCTGCAGGTTCACTGAATTTTGATTTTATTTTTCAATATATTGACTCAACTAAAGGAGGTGATCCCTTCTCAAGCCCCCTATCGCTATCCCTTAATGTGCTGCATTTACACGTCAACTGCTGAAAGTACATAGCTCATCTGGCTGACCTTGGAAGTCTAAGTTTTCATCTCTTCAGGAAGCTCTACATGGCATTATTGGCCATGACATCTTCATTTAAACTTCCCCATGTCCCTCAAGGAGCAATGTTCATGATAGCACTAAAACAACCAGCAATAGCTTACCAAGCAAAAGAACTGACATAGTGGGAAAGTCTATCAGATATGTGGAAGTAAAGGAATTAGAAAGATTTTTTTATTGTATGACACTGATTGGGCTGATATAGTGCATGTAGTTAAGGATTTATAGGATTAATATTCAGCACAGGAGTGGCTGAGACAGCACCAATGGCTAGGAAAATGTTAGGCTTGTTCTACAGTAAAGGCGAGACTGGTATAGTGCTTGTAGCTGGACCAGGGGTATCAGAGAGCTCTTTGAGAGGAGTCACTGAATGTCTTTCATAGCGAGAGGAGTTATTAAAGGATAAAAAAAAAAGAGTGGAAAGGATGATAGTTTATGTGAGTTTGCATGGATTCTCAAGTCACGATGTATTGAAACCATGAGCAAAGCGAGGTTACCATGGATCTCCTGCTGCTGTAAATTAACTTTTGTGAACTGCTAAGATATAAGAAAATGGAACAAAAAGACAGTGCACAAACCTAGAGTAGTTTCACCAAAACAATGGGCAATGTTTCTGCTATTCTGGTCACATTGGTCAGATTTGTTCACCATAGGTTAAGCAAAGACTTAGTCCATGGTACATCTATTTTTCTTGTTAGTCGTTAACAATATGTAATAGGTTTTAGTGTAAACTTGTAGAAAAGATACAAGAAGTAGATGAGAGCAAATTATGTTATTGTACTAGGAAACCACTCTTATACCTGTACCCAACTATGTAGTGGAGCCAAAAGGTGCTGCCAAGACTAAAAGCAAAGATAGTGCAAATGATAAAGTGACACCATTGAGTGAAGGTAGAAAAATAGAACATAAATAGTTGTAAATGAATCAGTGTTCATGTATAAGCAAAATTTGAGGGGAAATTTCCTTTGTACAGGGGGTCGCACATAAAACCAGTCTGCCTCATGTACCAGTTAATCATCTCTAGTCAAATTGTTTGTGAAGTGGCATCACTGTCTTGAAAGTTGGCTACACTGCATTTTATCAGAAATTTGGGTGTGTTTGTGAGTCAGTTGCTGTGAGAAGCTCATATTGCTGAGGTGAGGTGTTACAGAAATAGGGGTAGTTTGCATTATAATAGTGAACTGATATTGTGGAGTGTTACATAAAGACAGGCTCCATCAAGGAATGTAAAGAAATGTTTCAAACATAGTATCCTGGTGGGAAACTCCTCACAAGTGCTATTCAAGATCTGTACAAGAAATGAAGGAGTGTAGGATCCATTCAGAATGTGCAGAGGAATAGGCAAGTGACAGGAAGGACCCCTGAAACTGTAGATAGAATTTGTTTGGGTGTTACAAGAAATCCCTGCAAGTCAGTAAGGATGTTATGACAGTGGGTTGGTGTATCTTGCACATCATGTCATCAAGTATTAGAAGATAAAAAATTAAAAGCCTATCATATGAGTATGGTGCAAGAGATGAAAGTTGGCAGTGTCAGATATCTAGAGATCTTTAACTCATTCTATGCACAATTGATGGATGCAGAGAAGCTGTATGCAGTGTTCCAACAAGTTAAGGCAAGTGCTCACGTATTCAATCAAAGCATGTCCCACATCACAGAGTGTTCCCCGAAGACAGATATTTCAGTAGATACCTCTGGCCGTCCAAAGTCCCTGGACTTAACATTGTGTGATTTTTATTTATGGGGCACACAAAAAAGCATAGAGTATGCTGACAATCCTCACACAATAGATGATTTTAAACGGAATATTACTAGATAAATTAACAACATCATACCTGCAGAATCAAAGTTTGTTGCTGGTAATACCATCATACAGAGTCAGCAGTGCCTGGATGCCCATGGTCACCACTTCCAGAATCTCTTATAAACAGGCAACTACACGCTTTTTAACATTATGTTCTCTATAATTTTTTAGTTTGTTCATTGTTATTTAAATCTAAGTCATGAGACATACTGGTTTTATGTGGGACACCCTGTAGAAGGGAGAATATCTTCTTCTTCTTCCTCTTCTTTCTTCTTTTCCGTTGCCTTGTCCCATGTCATTATGGTCGGCGTTGCTCTTCTGGAACCTTCTCCTCCACAGTACTCTATCCATTTCCTCTTCCTTCTTCCATCCTTTCTCCCTTAGGTCCCTGGATATCTTATCCTTCCACCTCATCTTCGGTCTTCCTCTCCTTCTCGCTCCTTCAATCTTTATATCTTCAACTCTGTTTCCAATATAATCTTCCCCTTTTCTCTGTAAGTGTCCGTACCACCTTAGTCTGCTCTGTTCAAATGGCCCTGAGCACTATGCGAGTTAACATCTATGGTCATCAGTCCCCTAGAACTTAGAACTACTTAAACCTAACTAACCTAAGGACATCACACAACACCCAGTCATCACGAGGCAGAGAAAATCCCTGACCCTGCTGGGTTAGTCTGCTCTCTTGTATCTTTTTCCCCATGGGTCCCACTTTCACAGTTCCTCTAACAAATTCATTTCTAATCCTGTCCTTCCTTGTTACTCCACACATCCACCTTAGCATCTTCATTTCTGCCACTTCCATCTTCCTTTCCTGGGCTATTGTGACTGGCCATGTCTCTGCCCCGTATATCATACCAGGCCTTACCACCAAATTGTTCACTTTCCCTTTCAACCCAATGCTCATCTTCTTCTCACCCAACACTTCACTCATTTTCCTCCAGTTGTTCCAACCGCAATTCATTCGGTGTTGTATCTCGCTTTCCAGTCCTCTGTCCCTCTGTATGTATGACCCCAGGTATTTAAATTTGCAGACCGATTCCAGCTCATAATCCTGGATCTTGCAAGACCTCATCTGCACATCCTTCAGTGCTAAATATTCTGGCTTTGTTCTGCTAATTTTCTTGTTCTAGTGCCTTCTTCCAATCCTCCAGCTTTTCCTCAAGTCTCTCGATGCTCTGCTCACAAAGAACTACATCATCCGCAAACATCATAGTCCGCGGCACTTCCTTCTTCACATCTTTCACCAGTACATCCATAATCAGGTCAAAGAGGCAGGGACTAAGTGTAGACCCTTGATGTAACCATACTTTTACTGGAAACACCTTTGTCATGCCCACACTGCTTCTCACCTGTGTCATTGCTCCTCTGTACATTTCCTTCACTAATCTCACATACTTCTCTGGCACGCACTGCTCTCTCATGCTTCTCCACATTTCATCTCTTGGGACTCTGTCATATACTTTCTCCAAATCAATGAAAGCCATATGTAGATTGGCTTGTAGGTCCTCGTGTCTCTCAACTATCTGCCTTAAAGCATGTATTGCATCAGTCATTCCTCTTCCAGTCATGAACCCAAACTGTTCTTCACACACCACAGTCTCCTTGTGTAGTCTTGCTTCTATAACTCTTTCCCAAATTTTCATTGTGTGTGCCATCAATTTAATACCTCTATAGTTACTGCAGTCCTGCACATCACCTTTCCCCTTAAATATTGGAATCAGTACACTAGTTCTCCACTCATCTGGCATCTCCTCCTGTCACCAAGTATTCTTCATTAAATCCCAAAGGGGCTCAATTCCCTTTTTACTGAGACACTTCAATACCTCAATGGGGATCTGGGCTGGGCCAACTACCTTCCCATTTTTCATCTTTTCAACTGCCCGTTTGACTTCATCTCTACTTATATCCATCGTTAACCCTTCATTTGCCCTTCCTTCCTCAGTTTTCACTCTTACATTTTCTTCATTCAGCAATTTCTCAAAATAATTCAACCACCTTTGGAATATTTTTCCATGATCATGCAGAATTATTCCTGTTTCATCTTTCATTTGTTTTATTGCTCTTAGATCCTTAGAAGTTTTATCTCTTGATTTGCCTGTCGGTATCAGTTGACTTATATCCTGATTTTTCTGTAGTTGTTCATATGCCTCCATTACTGATTCAGCTTTAGCTTTAGCCACAGCTTGTTTTGACTCCTTCTTTGCACTTTTGTATGCTTGCCCATCCTTAGCACTTCCAGACACATCCAACTTCCTCTTAGCATCTTTCTTTTCCTTCACAACCTTCTGGACCTCTTCATTCCACCACCATGCTTCCTTATCTTTTGGCACCCCTCTCCCAGATGTTAATCCAAACACTTCTTCCCCAGTTTTCCTTATAACAGCACTATTTATTTTCCACCACTTGTGCACACTCTCTGCCAATTTTACCTTTCGCAGTACTTTGTCACTAAACTCCTCTCTCAAATTTTTATCCTTTAATCTCCACCACTTAATTTTCCTTTCACATTTATTTATGTGCCTCTGTCTTTTACATACTTTCATCTCACAATCCGCTACAATCAACATATGTTGTGTTGCTATTCCTTCACCGTATATGACCTTAGTATTTCACAACTCCCCACTATTTTTCCTTCTACATAATATGTAAGCAATTTGGCTTTTATTTTCACCACTCCTGTATGCTATTAGTTTTTCTCTTTTTCTTTGGAAGTAGGTATTCGTAATCACTAGATCAAAAGCCACTGCAAACTCTACTATCTTTTTTCCTTCCTCATTTCTCTCGCCATACTCCCATCCTCCATGCCACCTCTGTTCCCCACCTTTCCTTCCACCAACATGACCATTTAGACCCCCTCCGACTGTCACTCTTTCATTCTCTGGACTTGCTAGTCTCCCATCAGGCACCTCCCTGGGTGTCAGATAGGGGAACGCTCACCAGATATGGTGGGTACTGGGGAAATAAAATACCCAGGGCAGGCCAAAACTAGCAAGCCTCTGCCCCTCTAACAAGAGAAGAGGGTTAGCAGCAGGAAGGGCATCTGGCTGTAAAAAAGTTGCCAAAACAAGAGGAATTATGGATGCTTCTCAAGATAAGTGTTCAGGAGTAATAGCCTCTCATTCATATCTCTGGGGGAGGAGTTTTGCAAAGGATCCAAAGGTGTTCAAGATCACAGTGGGAACTCTAAACATGGGAACGATGACAGGAAAGGGAAGAGAGATAGTAGACATGATGCAGAGGAGGAAGATAAAGGCTTTGTGTGTGCAAGAGACAAGGTGGAAGAGCAATAAGGCAAAGATCTTAGCTGATGGCTATAAGCTACTTTATAATAGTGCAAGCCTGGAATCAAGAAATGGAGTTGCTGGTATTTTGCACAGAGAGCTTCAAGAAGAGGTATGTGAAGTCAGCAGAGTAAATGATAGGATCATATACGTTAAGATGATGTTTGGTGGAGAAATGGTAACAGTGCGGATGGCCTATGCACCCCAAGTGGGATGTTCGGAGGACGAGAAGGAAAAATTTTGGAGTGATTTGGATGGAGTAATGGTCATAATACCAGAGAATGAAATAGTGTAGAAGGGAGGATATGTGTAGTGGTAAAGACATAATGGGACTTGTAGACAGTGCAAGTACTGTAGCTGGAACACGAGCAGCTGCAGTCAATGTGCTGCTGACAGAAATACTCTTCACTGTGTGCCTGATTCTTTGTCACCATGCTTTACATGCCAATGACATAGGACACAGACTAGCCTCTAGGAAGATACTACAGCTGACATACTACCAGTTACACAATGCCTTGGCCATTGCCCTGTCCCAGATGTTTTTGAGTGTTAACAAAATGCCATCCCTTCCATGAATTCAGCAGTGAGAAGATGCATTTAAACCCCAGCCCAGAAAAGTACGAAATGCTTGGTATGGCAGGGCCATACAATACGTCTGCCATGTGTCAAGTCATTGCTACAAGCCTACTGATGTAACCTTGAAGTCCTTGTTATAACTCTCCCACTGCTGGGCCATGACCCACAGACCTCCACCTGTCTGCCAGCCCAAGTAGCCAACACTGCACCAGCTGCCTGCCACTGCCCTTCAGTCCAGACTTTGACCCCAGGAAGTACCATCCCCACGCCACTGGGCTGCTGAAGCCTACCACAGAGTACAAGATATCACAGCCTTGCTCTATGTCATAGTCACAATTTGGCCATGTGTGGTGTCTGCACCTGCACCATCAACTCAATACACCCTGTCGGCATTCGTCTGCATAAGCATCTCGCGTTCCTGCACCTCAAGCCATTACTTCACCTTTTACTACAGCACCAGAATATTACTTGATGGTGGAAATGCATTTGAGTGACTGTTTGAGTTGGCTGGATTAATTGAACATTTGTTTTGTTCATTCTGATGCCCATCTGTAGCCACTGGTGACCTATTGCATGGTGGAATCAAAACTGTACAAATTAGTGAAGAAGTCATAAAGAAGCTATTGTATCACCATCAGGTTCTTCCTCTGCTGTAGTTCATCAATCCCATCTTCAGCAGCGAACCATGTTTCTCATAACAATAAATTTCACAACAAAATGCTTGTCTTTTGGGAGTTTGGTGTTGTAATGTGATGTTGAGTAGTAGAGTAACATCTTTTAATGAGAAAAAGAGATTTTCACTTTGTTTTTTATTTCTTTTACATAGATGTGCAAGATAATAATGTATGGGGAAAGCACAGAAGGGCTGTATACTTCAATGTTTATATAAATAACTTTATAGCTGTGTTGAATTAATGCTGTTTGAAGAAAACATGATTGTTCATGATTTTTGTTCAACAATAAATCATGTACAGGCAACTATTGAATCTCAATATTAACTGATAAATTAATGTATGTTCAAAATTAAAACAATTGTACCAAATGTCAATTTTGACAGTAGAAATAATATTTTGTAAAAGAATTTTGAGATCACGAAAGATAAAGGAAATAAACAAATGCTTCTTTGGAAAAAATATAGTAAAAATATGGGTTGTAACTAATCATGTAATAATGTAAAATATAGAGCTCATAAAAGTGTGGTACACAGGAAAAGACACAAAACTGTACAACATGGATGCTAACATCAAACTGTCTCCCACAGAGACTGCCACACCCCCACACCCACTCCAGTAGAGCAGAGCACAGGTGGGAGTGAGAGTGCACTGTTGATTCATATTCATACAGATGTGCATGACCAACTATGTCATTACTGGGGTAGGAACATAGCATGGCTGGAACATTTCTCATAGATGATGCTGCATGGATGTGCCTGACCAATCGTGTTGTGGCTGGCTCTTCGAGACACATGAGTGGGCCATTTCTGGAAGTTGTAGTGGGCATGCTATGAGCACTGAACAGGCGGTATAGCTATGGCTGACGTGAGAAGTGTCCAGTGTGCCCACATGGGACACAGGTGGTGCACAGGTTGTGTTTGAATTCAGCATAGACAGACCCATAGAGCCCACATTGTTGCATTGAACTCATGTCGGGAAGAGGTGCCAAAGTTGTCGGTGAAAGTTGGAGGTTACTGACAGTGGTTGAAATGGCTTCATATTATATTCAATTCCTCTGATGTGTCCTGAATGTGGCAGTGTAGAGCACTGTTGACCTGTGGTGGGTGGGTGGTCATTAAATGTGGAACCATGTGAACTTAGTCAGTGTTGCCATGTGGAGATTGGCAGTGGATGATGATCGAGCTGTGTTCTGGTGAGCCATGGAGGGATGTGGCAGAAGTGTGCAGTATGGCTGGAGAGCCATACCTAAAGGTATCCAAGGTGGAGTAGCTTGGTGGCAGGGAGAAGAACAGTAAACAGTTGTGTGTTTCATTGTATGCCTGGACAATGACGGCACAGATGCTGGGCAGAGTGGGGAGGGGGCATGCTTGGACGTCAGGTAGGCATCACTGGTTGGTGGAACCAGGGTCATGTGTGCACACCCACTCCCATTGACATGATGGTTGTTTGTCAAGGCAGTGAGCAGCTTGAATGCTGCTGTGAGGGCAGTGGATGTGTTGTTATTACATTGTGACTGCAACATTTTCTTCATATGGAAGGCATCTGATGATGCATGACAGTCAGTGTAGCTTTAGTAAATCACCAAGAACCCCTCAGCTGAGGGGGCACTCTGCTTGGGTGTGTTGACAGTTGTTGTACATTTGTCTTCTGGGTAGGGTTCGAGACAGTAGGGTGAAAGATCGTGGGATGCAGTGGCCCCTGTCAATGTACAAGTTGTACAGCTGAGGAGAGGTGGAACTGGTGCAAAAAATCCATCACTAGATCTGGTTTTATGATGTCCTGAAAAGAGAATGTCCTTGTAAAGCAGTGAGATGGAGACAGTAGTGGGTTCTGGGTTGTGGATCAATGTGCTGTGATTGACAAAGCGGCAGCTTCATGCAGCCGCAAATGCCTTGAGTTCATCCATTGTCAACGAGCCACAAACTGGTAATAATTTGATGTCAGAATTTATAGCTGCTGGAAGGTAGTTTGTCAGAAGCAGGATGAGTGGGGGTGGTACCACCACAGAACACATTCATGTGACCAATTAGAAATGCGAAGTTCAGTAGCAGTTGTTGCCAGTGCTGTAGAGAAGATTCACTGCCCTGTGGAGTGCTGTGGTGATTAGAATAGTGTTCTTGGATAGGTGAGTCTGTTGCAGGCACTGTCGAGTAGTTACAAGATAGGTGACACTTGCACAAAGTGTCGTTGAACTGTTACTGCATGGACATGGCAGCACATGAGCGGTGGTTGCACAGTGTAGACTCATTTATTTTCACAAGCTGCAGATCACTGTGCTGAGCTGCAGCAGGGATGTATGATGCAAAGTGCTGGCTGAAGTAATTCTGCCAGAGTACAGCGCAATCAGTCACAAGGAGCTGCTGTGCGAGTACAGTATGTTTGACTATGTTGCGTGCAGATGAGAAAACAGTGCACTTGGTGATGTTCCATGCAGGTCAGGGTGTGAAAAAGATGATGACAATCTGCACAGCCACAAGCATGGTGCGTTTGTCAGCGTTCTGCACAGGCCTGGATGTTCCTCTCAGGCACAAGGAGAGCATGTTTGGCAGCATTCTGTATAGTCCTTAGCACAACATGGATGAGGATGTTGTGCACAGGTGGAGGTGTATGTAAGTCACCAATCAGGACAGACGCAGTGATGTCACAGTCAGGAGCAATAAGACGAAGTCAGTTGGACTCTTTTAATAAGTGAAAGGAAGCATGTCGAGGCTGTTGCTGTGGTGCAGTGTGGCCAGCATTATAGTCAAAAATGTGAATATTATGTCAGTGATCCATGATTTTTGATTTGCAACACAACATGTTAGGAATAAATTGGCAGAGATGAAATGGGTGTGTTCCATGGTCATGTCTGCAATCTGAGTAACTGGTAGCAGCAAGTGCAAATCAAACAAGTTCATGCATGGTGTGGAAGGTGTGCTGTCCATGACAAATGAATGCAAATCTTTTCAGCCAGAATGTTACACTCTATTCTAATCATTGCATAGTATTTTTGAAAGTAAGGTACAGTGATGAGGTCCCACAGTAGATTGTTTGTTGCTTTCAGTCATTCAGGACTAGTGTTATAAGTTAAATCACTGTACTTAAGCACTTTGCTTGGACAATTGATGTCTAAAGACAGTGGAAGAGTCAGATGAGTAGCAGTGCAATGTCTAGAATGGAAGCCGTTGTCGTGACACACAAATTTAAAAACACATCATGTACACCGAGGTCACGTTGCCCTAGTGTAGCAAAAATATTTGTGTGAAAAGTAATTCATACAAAGTTGTTGTGAACATCAGGGTCACCATTGTGGGAGTCTGGCATGGTGTGCGTATGATACAAGTGAGATACGACATGGTACTGTAGATTTACATTTTATTGAACGAATACATACACACATAAAGATACACAACTGTACAACATGGATGCTAAGATCAAAATGAAGTCACAGATAAAGTACTCAGAGTATGTCAGCAACTTAGGTCACATTGGGAGCCCATCATAAAATAACTGTTGAAAATGTGTGTCTGTAGCAGAGTATTTTAAGCAGGGGCATATTCACCTTTATTGTGCTCTAATAGTAGCATTTTTCCACTGATTCCCTTCTTTTCCCTGCTGCAGCAGAACATGTCACTAACTTGAAAAGAAAGTTTGAATCAATAAAGTTTTGATGGTTTACTTATGTGAAATTGAAATAATGCAAAACTAATTTTACACATCAGATGAGATTTACAATGCACGAAAATTTTGCATGTGTTTCAGTATTACAAATGGAGATCTCAGAACCCTTCTGATGATAACAGACATGCTTTATAGCATATTTCTCTGTGTTATGTCACCTTTTAAACTGCATTTTCGACTTGCACCTTAGTTTACATGAGTATTTTATGTGCAGCGATAGGATAAATTTGAACCTCAGTATGTCAGAAATAGGTAAATACAATGGCAAAATTATCAAGATTTTTTGAGATTTGAATCTGAGGAATATATCGAAAAAATTACACCCTTTTGCTATGCTTAGCCATGCTGCAGTCCGTGGCTTGGTTTTTGCATGAAAAAAATGGTAAAAAAGTGATATTTCGAGTTTTTTAGTAAGGAAATGCCCATGAACTAATGAAGATTTTTGAAAACAGGAAAAGCGACTTCTGGATAATTGCCTAGAGAATATATCATTAAAATTTGAGCAATTTTCTGCTGTTATTTATTGTTAATATTTTGCCTTATACCAGTTTTACTTGGGCATTTTATGTGCACAATAAGTTATCTTTGACTCTTTGTATTTTGGAAGCAGATAAAGATATCAATCAAATTTTAAAGACAGTTTGAAATCGATATCTGAGGAATGTATTGCAAAAATTTCAGCCATTTCTTTTGCATTGCAACCCAGTTTTGGTAGGAAAAATAGCAAAAAAAAAAAACTTTTTTGGGATTTTCTAAGGAACCATCCATGAACAGTACTGCCTCCACAAGCCCTTTAAGACCTGCATGAAGTTCAGAAAGAGCCAACTGATTTTCTCCATTTGCCAAAACAGGAGGAGGTGTGTAATAATCATGCTTTTATTTATTTATTTATTTATTTATTGAGTCCTTTGATCATATGTAGTAAAGTGTACAGGATGATGTTGGACTTATTACTAAGTTCAAAATGATACATATAGTTCAAAATGATACATATTTAAATAATCATTTTTCAACATGCTACCAATTTCAATAGTTGTAATTCTTACGATGATACAATGTTACAAATTACAGTAGCTTTAGTTCTTAACAGTTATTCTGGTCCAAGTATTCCTTTACTGAGTATAAACAGTGGTACTGTAGATATTCTCTGACAGATCTTTCAAAAGCACTAATATTTTGTAAGCATTTTATACTATTTGATAGTCTATTATAGAGTTTAATACCCAGATGGCATATACCTTTCTGATACAAACTGGTACTAGCTGGGGATACATGCAAGTTATATTTTATTCGAGTATTATGATCATGTATATCTTTGTTTTTTAAAGTATTATCATCATTTCCAATCATATACTTGTTTACGTACATCAGTGTGTCAACAATAAACATACACGTTAGAGATAGTATATTCAGTGCTTTAAATATGGGTTTGCAGGACTGTCGAGCACCACTACCTGTCATAATCCTAATGGCTCTTTTTTGTATTCTGAAAGTCCCTTGAGCTGCTGGGGAACTTCCCCAGAATATGAGTCCATACTTGAGATGGGCATCTTTGAAAACATTCTTTCTTCCATCGCTGTGCCGGCCTACAATGTTAAAATCACCGTTCTTGTAGTGTTGAAACCACTTACAACACCTTCTTTCACTAACAGTGTCCTTACCATACATACTTGAGAGCATTTTATGAGAGTCAGACACTGTTTTCTTCATATTGAAAGAAAACAGTAACACCTCCTGCAAATGATGAGAATTAGGCTCGTAAAATGACATTTTCAATCAAGGACATCTTTATGATGCAGACACAAATCGACTAATGTTTGAATGAGTTTATGTTCACCGAGATCTAAGCTAACTGCCTGACATCTGTGATGTGTTTCTTTCGACAACTACTTACCGTTTTCGCCACCTATCGGCAAACAGTGGAAGCAAAGTTGTACACCTTGTAGCATCACGTAATATGAGCTTGACACCACAGAATCTCTTACAACACTGAGGCATGCATGGTTACTACCATGCTTCTTTTATAATTATAAAATAATGAATACCAAGCATTTACATAGTTATCTGAGTACATTTCAGAAATTAAATTATAGTTTTACAATTTTGGATACCTGATTAATAATTCCAAATATGTTTTTGTGTGAACATTTCTGTGTGATAATAATTCAATAAAAATACATTCTCTGACTCATGTAAATATGTAGTTTTATTTGCCTAAACAATGCTTCATGTAAAACCCATAATTACTTCAATATTATGTAAAAGTATTTGTTTCTAGCATGTTTTCACTGGAATTTCAATGTATGTTATTTAATGCATTTCAAATAGTTCCATAAAAATAATAAATGTAGCAGTAAGTGTGTTCATTTAGTTTTCGAGATAACTGCCAAAGTCTTTACAGTACAGCATTCATTCTTATTCATTGAAAGTACATAATAGGTTTACCAATTAAACACCATTTTATTTGTTTTGTCTGAATAATACTGTTACAAAGAGTAGAAAACTGAATTTACTTCAGTTTGCTTCATAAATTCCAGGAATAATATGAGTAATGCAATTTTCAAAATACCTCCATCAATCTGTTCATTATATACTGCCCCATTCTGCCATATAACATGTCCCTGATATATTTTGCCTCTTGGGCAATTGGCTCAAGAAACTAGAAGATTGTGATGCAGCCACCACTCACAAAGAAATGATGACTGACATTGAACCTAATACCTTCTGTGGTTTTCTTTGGCAGATTTGTGGGTACTCTCAGTCAGACATGCTGTGATCTCCACCATCCCACATCATTGTTTAAGCCTTTTCCGTATGGGTGGATGCTTCTTGTGGGAATCCACAAGTGTGGCCCAACCAGTCTGGATCTGTAGGATGATCTCCATTCCACACAGATGTAACACTTATACCATAACCTCTGCCTATAATATTACATGATGCCACCAAAATCAACGTTGCTGTTACTAGCGAGGTCAATTTCCAGCTGTTCCTTTGATCTCAGTGCACCTTCTTGTCCTGTGGCAACTCATGTAACTTTCATTGCACCTCATCCTGCCGAGCATTTCACAGTGGCACCCATGGGTATTGACTCGCTGCCCTTCCCACTGTACACTCTGATGAGACCATGTCAGACTTCTACATATAAACCAGCCCAGGACTAGACTGGGATGTTTGTAATTCAATCAGTGAAGTGTGCATTGATTGGCATATTAGTTTGTTAAATGTTGAAAATCAAAAATATAAAATCCAGGATGGAATGTAACAAAATTGTGAAAAGAAAAGTCACTACTCACCATCTAGCAGAGATGCTGAGTCACGGATAAAGTCACAAATAAAGCTTTCGGCCATTAAGGTCTTTGTCAACAATAGACAACACACACACACACACACACATGCAAATGCAACTCTCACACAAGACTACAGTCTCTTGCAACTGAAACCATAATGCGAGCAGCATCACCGATGCATGATGGGAGTGGTGACTGGGTGGTGGTGAGGAGGAGGCCGGGGTGGTGAGGGGGATGGATAGTATGGTGGGGGTGGCAAACAATTAGATGGTGGGGGCACTGGAGAGGGGGGGAGGGGAAGTAGCAGAAAAGGAGAGAAGTAAAATGACTGGGTGTGATGGTCAAACGATGGCAGTGTAGTGCTGCAATGGGAACGGGAAGGGGATTAATGGGTGAAGACAGTGACTAACTTAAATTTAGTTCATATTTTGGTCCTGATTGTCATTGGCAGAGCTCTGTTGTTGCATGAACTTGACTTGGACTGAATTGTTTACTCTAAAATAGCTTGTATTTTTCTGGAAGTGTCCTGTAATAGACTGCAGATTGTCTAAAAAATTGAGTTAGTCTCTGTTAGTTACATGTGTAACTCACCTTTTGCAAAATACACTATTCATTTTTACAGTTTTATGGAAAATGAATGGTAATAAGGAAAATCATAATTTTCCTTTAAGGAAGAAAAGTTGAATGTACAATTCAACATTTCACGTTAAATTCTGCTGTTGTCTAGTTCAGATAGTGGGACAGGAATCTATTTTTCATTTGTGTGGTCAAAGTGTCTGTAAATACTTCATAGTTATTTAACATATTTAAAATCAATCTGTGGAATTACTAAAAACTGCACTTTTATTTCATCATTATCTTTTCATTTTAGACAAAAATTGTATGAGTAAAAATCATGCTTCGATATCTTTGGCAGCAAACTGTTTTGAGATCTATAGACCTAACTGAATAATAAATATCTTTCAGTCCAGGCCACTTATAATGTTTTAAACCAGTAATGTGGAACATATATGGAAAACTGAAAAGACTTTTTAGTAGTTGAAAAGTTGGATTTTAAATAATTTTAATAATAATTTCACACAACTGGTGGCTGACACATATAATAAAAATTCCTTACACTTCTAGAAGAGCCTACAGAATGATAGAGTGCTAGAGTTGTTTACGAGGGGTTACATAAAGCTCTATTGACAGCCAAAAATATTTTCATTAATAAGTACATAAAACACTGACTTCTTAGTTTGCTCTGTACCTATTTTAGAGCAAGTGTTTTTCTGAAGAAACTGTTTGACAGCAGTTGTATGTCAAGAAGGCTTGCGCCAAATATAGATATTCTGAGCCTTTATGTGGGTGCCACAGAAAGCTTTGGCTTGTCAACCACTTTCAGAACTGAAATTTTGTAAGTCTATTAAGGTGTGTGTAAAATTTCCTGTGATTATCTTTATGTGTTTGGAACAGATGCTTGTGCAAATTGATGGTTCCAGTTAATTCTGCAAATGAGTCCGGTAGCTCATAAAAGCAGCTATGACTGCATGGCAAGGGAAGCGGCGTATGTTGAAAATTAATATTATAACAACTTCTTTTTAATTTAATTTTTTATTTTATTTTTGAGTAGCCTCATAACTGTAGCAGTTAGCTGGCAGTTAATAACAATCTTTTGTAGGATTCAGCTGGAGCTGAAGTTTTTGGAATGGCGTCCTCAATCATAACAAAACTTGTCATTGATGTATATAATTTTCAAATGGAGGGGAAAGTATAATTATGGCCATGGTTACGCCTTTTTGTTCAGTTACAGTACCTTCAAAATGGAAAGCTCCCACGAATCCCCAAGGAGACAAACTGCACCATACATTCAAACTAGGCAAATTCACAACATTTTTAACACTAGTGTGGGATTATCTTCAGACCAGTACGTACCGTTACACCAGTTGACAAGTTTAAATCTTGCTTAATATGGCCAAAAATTTTTAAGTATGAATCTCAGTTAATTTATAACCGTCCCCTGAACTCATACTCAAAAAACATCCTGCAGCTTTTGTCATTTAGCTGGTACACATGCCATGGATTGAAATAACACAACTAATTCTCTTCAAAATGCATCACACACAAATTGCACTTACACATGAGAAATTTCACCACTCAAAGCCATTCATGCTCAACGTCATCTTTCCTTCTGCATATGATGGACTGTTCCATGGAACCTGAATTTGTGTTACAGATATGTAATACTTAACCCTCCAAGCAGACCAATTCCATATTCATGTATTCACAGTGTACAAATCACAGCAACATAATTAAACTTCCAGGACCACTTAATAATCTACATCTGCTTTTAAAGGCTCAACATATTTCCTCCATCTTTATATTAGTCTCCAGCAATTTATTGTATTTCTCTCTTAGGTTGATGCCATCTGTTGAGGAAACATAAAATTACTTTCCCTCATAAAACCTCATAGCTGGTAAAGTAAGTTTTCCATGGCAGTTGAAATTGTGTATACATTACTTTGACATAACCTGTATTTCTAGTCATAAAACTCTATTTTCAAATATTTCCGCACCTTTAGGTTACTTTCAGATTTTCATATTTCAGTACGTAATTTGTCTCTCATTATTGGGTTATGTACTATGTACAATCCTCCTTCTATTTTTCATAATACTGCAGCATCTCTTTTATTATTCTCATGTGTGTGTATTCGTGTATGTTTTAAGCATGTGTGTTTCTTATCTATACTCATACTACACAGTACAGTCATTTCTCTAATGGTAATTAAAATCTGAATTTTGTTTCAGATATTTAAAGGAGATATTCCAGTCCAAATGTATACTCCACAAAATGAAAAGGACTTGATGTTTCCTGTAATACATCGAAAATATATTTACTTTACATGTGAGTTAAGCATTTTATATATTGTAGTCTTCTTAAAAAATATAAAAATCATGTAACCTATCTCATATATCTTTACCGTTGTAGGTAGCTGCTTTTAAAATGTGATTCATAAAGAGAGAGAGTATCAACAATTATAATAAGTAAAAGGATAATCTTTCATACAGCTGAATGATATTCAAATTAATATAGAAAATTTTGAATAATCTCTTCTGATGTGTAAAACCAGAGTTCTCATTCCCAGTGCCACATTGTCAAAATTTGGGCAGAATTATCCTGCATTAACAAAGAAGTAGAAAAATGCAAATATAGAAATACGAAATATATAAAAGCAGTTTGAAAATGCAATGACTGCAGGCATTAGCAATTTGGAGATAGGTTGGACACTACACACAGCCTTCATCTCTAGGGGAAAACTTTACAACAACAAAGATTTTTAGAAGTAGTAATTAGGCTCTCAAATGTGCAGTGTGATGCTACAGCAATCATACCTCTCATGGAAAAGAAGGGCATGTTATTTGGAGAAACAAGTATAAAAACTGCTGTCAGTGAAGCTACACAACTCCAAGTCAGTTGTGAGATTTTATTAGAGCAAGGAAGCATATAAAGAGCAAAGATGCAGAGTGTACCTGGTACATCAATGATGTGCAACCCTACCTGAAAGTTTCCCTGCCTACAGAAACATCTCAAAGTAAGTACCCTAAAAGAAGGAGAGCAACTGTTCTGAGTGATGATTATTTTCTGGTATGATTCATAAAAGAGGAAAGCACAGACTGAGATCAGTAGTGCCAATCTGAGAAGTAATAACCGTTTAAAGATTTCCTGCACCTGTGTACTTAATAACAAATTTAGAAACAGTTAAAGGTTATTGAGCGATATTATGTTTTAACAAAGTAGAGTAAAACAAAAATAAATGCCTGTGACAAAACAATGGGTGTTCATATCAAAATAACAGGAGTCATCAGCGAATCAAATTTGAGCTTCTGAATCTTGACATAAATGACATTGGATTTCAAGCTATGCACATTTGCTATGTGTCAAGGAACACCATGGAAGGAGTAGAATTAAAATGCCTCAATTTAATAGCTTCACATTTGCAGCAATCTGTTGTAGAAATGTCACGGAAAAAATATGAAACTACAAGTTATGTCTAAACTAATGTAACATTTAAATCAGCTATATGAGGCAGAATAGGTTTCTACTCAGTACATAGATAGAAAATGGAGTGGCTGACCGCAATGAAACAAGACTACTTGGTGTTATGATCTGTTAGACTTAGTCCTTTGTCAGATACAGACAAAACACACGCACACTCACACACATACACACACATTCTTGCAGGCATAACTCACACACATACACACATATTCTTGCAAGTATAACTCACACACATTGCCACTTTTGTCTCCAGACCCTGAGGCCCAATTGCGCTGAACAGCCATCTCTGCTGGGGTGGGTAATGGGGGTATAGAAGAGGCATGATGTGAGTAGGTAGAGGTCTGGTACCGTGCATCGCGGAATTTGAATCCGCGTCAGACGTCATAGACATCGAAGACCCCTAGAGGTTTCGCCATAGACATCGAAGACCCCTAGAGGTTTTGCCATAAGCCGTGGCGGCGCACGCCTCCTGGCCCACATTTAGTTTGAGGGTGCCACAGTGGAACACATTGTCTCAGCGGCCAATAGTGGCACCCCCTATCGTGCATTTAAGCACCTGCCTCTCACTCAGCCAGGGAATCTAATTATTGCGTGCGTCTTGACATATTGCCTCGACAACATACAGTATGTTTACCGTTCTTTGTTTTTGTTACTAATGGACGTCTTCGATTCATTTGGTTGTCTCTGTCACCCCGTTGCTTCTTGCATGTTGTTGTTGTAAGGTCTCTCTCTATCGTCCGCCATTGTTTTGTGTCCATCCATTCCGTTTGTTTGTTTGTTCATGGGCCTCTCTCCATTTGGTCCCACCGCTCTTTCTCGGCCATCCTGCAACCGTTCCGGTCATGGTTACAACATTTTTGGTGGTGAGGTAAACAGTGATAGTTGTTAGCATGGAGGAAAAGTTGGTCTGTCTGGAGTAACAGCAGCAGCTCATGCAGCAGCAGCAGCTCCCATTAGACATCTTACAACAGTCGCTGTGGTTGCTGGTGGACAAACTCGATGCCTGGGACGCGTTACCACAACAGATTCTGAATCCTCAGGTATCTGATGCTTTCCCATGTCCGTCGTCGTTCCCACCTTTTAATAACACTAAAGAGGACTGGGAAAGTTCTTACATTGGCTGAAACAACATTTCATAGCTTTTCAAGTCACAGACGACTCATTACAGTGGTCGTTGTTTTTGTCTTGGGCCTCTCCAGACACGTTCTTTCTTCTCCGCAAGTTGGCACCATTGTCTGATCCTGTGGCCCTCTCTTTCCAGGCGATATGTCTTTTGGTGACCAACAATTATTCCCAACACTACCATGTGGTCGCCTCTTGGCTGGAGTTCCACTAGTACCATTAACAGCCTGGTCAATCGTATCGTTCCTGGGTCATGGACTAGCAGGGTCTCAGCTGTTGTCATTTTATGGTGTTGAAACTCGATAACCCCTCCTTGGAAGAGCTTCTCTGCATTGTCCACTCCTTTGAAATTGCTCAAGTGGTTAATGAGCACCTTATGGCACGGCCACAGGTGGTGGCAATTGATGTGGCCTGGCCAGCCTAGGCCAGTGCTGACAGGACTCCTCATTGTCCGACATCTCTATGGCATCAGTGCTTCCAGCCGCCCCTCGTCATCAGTCACATGGCCCACTTCCCTCTTGCCTACAGTGCTTTACTGCACATTCTCGAGCTGATTGTACTCTCTGCAGGAAAACATGTTCCATCCGATCAGTTTGTCATAGTCGCTCAACTCACTCAAGTCCTACCCAACCTGGGCCTCAAGATACCATCCATACTCTGCAGTTGGTCGTCCCACAGGATGACCCGTCAGCGCGGAAGCTTTTCCTCATGATCTGCCTTTTCACTGAGGATGTCAGTTTTCAGGTCGACACTGGGGCCACCGTCTCCCTGATTAATATGGTGACATATACCCAGCTGGGTTCTCCTGAGATGCCACCTCCCTCTCGCCATTTGGTTGCCTATGGAGACGGTTCCATTGACTTTCGTGGAAGTTTGTCATCCAGGCGACATACAAGCATGTTCTCCAGCTCCTTACTCTGTGTTGTCGACCATCCATTTTTGACTTTTCAATTTCTGATGAAGTTAGGGTCATTTCCGTGGTTGTTCCTTTTCAGGACTTGGACGATCTGTGATCCGCTTTTGCATTGTTGTTTGCAACGGATCGAGGATGTGCTTCTGATTTTCAGGCACACATCAGGCTACGGCTGGATGTGCAGCCTCGGTTTTTCCAGGCCCGGCCCCTTCCAGTGGCCTTACGGCCAGCAGTCAGGCAGGAACTTTGTCGGCACCAGGTCCCTGGCGTTCTGGACCCTCCGACTTACAATGCCTGGGTGACACCATTGGTGGTCAAACAGAAACCCAATGGGTCCCTTCAGCTGAGTAGGGACTTCGGCGCTACTGTAAATGCTCAGTCCCTCATCGACACTTCTCATCGACACTTACCCCATTCCCCAGCAGGAAGACCTTCTCGCCAAGCTTGCTGGGGAAGAGTATTTTTCAAAGATCGACGTGGCTTAGGCATACTACCAGTTACCCTTGGATGCTGAATCTCAGAACATCATGGTTCTCAACACACCATTTGGATTGTATAACTACAAGTGTCTTCCTATTGGTGTCTCTTTGGCCTGGCCATTTTCCAGTGGTTCCTGGAGCAGCTTACAAAGCTTATCCCTGCCTGTGTGAATTATCTGGATGACATCTTGGTCACTGGGCGTTCCCATCAGGAACATTTGCAAAACCTCAGCGCCTTATTTCACACTATGAAATCTGCAGGGTTACGCTGACGGCTGGACAAGTATTGTTTTTTTCAACCAGAAGTGGAATACTTAGGTCACTAGCTTAGTAAAGATGGCATTCGCTCTTTGGGTCGTAACATCATGGCCATTGAGGCCCTCCCCGTCGCAAGGACTTATCTGAACTCCAGGTGTTTTTGGGCAAGGTTACTTATTACTTAAAATTCGTGCCCCAGGCTGCCTCCATTGCTCAACCGCTCAATCACTTTCATCGCAAAGAGGTACCTTTTGATTGGACTCCTGCCTGTGACCAGGCTTTTCTCCATTTAAAGGCGATACTGAAGACCACTCCTTGTCTTACTCCATTCTCTCCGGACCATCCCTTGGTTGTGGTGGCTGATGCTTCAGCAAATGGCATTGGGGCCATCCTCGTGTATCAGGATGCCAATCACTCCGAACAGCTCATCACTTGTGCTTCTAAGACATTGACCCCCGCACAACTGAACTACTCCCAGATTGAAAAGGAGGCCCTGAAGATCGTGTTCGCCGTCCAAAAATTTCACACCTATGTCTTTGGGGCAAAGTTCACCCTCATGATGGACCATGTGCCCTTGGTTCCACTTTTTGGACCCCACTCTTACCTTCCAGACCAAATGGCTCAACGTCTCCAGTGCTGGGTGTCGTTTTTATGAAATTACGCTTACACCATCAGGTATAAGCCCACTGCCCACCATGCTAACGCGGATGCTTTGTCACGTCCCCCAGCAGGCCCCGATCCTGCCTTTTCACATTGATTCCACTTGCCATGATGCATTGTACAGTCTGCCTCTTATGGCTGCTAACATTGCCACGGCTACCCGCCGCGACCCTATGTGGTCCACGGAAGGCCCTCCCATGTTACTCGTCAGATGCAGTTTGATTTCAGCCCCTGGCATCACCTGTCCCACAGGCTCTCCGTGGTCAATGACGGAGTCGAGTGCCGGTTGGGTGTCCATCCCTCCGGATTTGCGGCTTCCGGTGCTCAATTTGCTACACTGCGGGCACTGGGGTGTGTCCCATATGAAAGTTTAGGCTCGCTGACATATGTATTGGCTCAGAATCTCTGGCAATATTGACCACCTGGTCCATTGGTTAACTGTGTGTGCGCGTCACTAGGCAACCCCCTCTCAGTCGTTTGCACCCTGGCCTGTGTCTCGCCGGCCCTGGGATCACATCCATATTGATTTTGCAGGCCCGTTTTTGGGGTCCATGTGGTTTCTTATCATTGATGCCTACTCCAAATACCCATATGTCATCTGCATGGTATCCACCACCATGGAGGCTACACTGATGGCCCTGGCCCAGGTTCTCACTATTGAGGGTCTGCCACATGTGTTGGTCTCTGATAATGGTCCCCAATTCACAGCGTCCTCCTTCCATGACTTCTGTCAGGCCAACAGCATCTAACATATCCATAGCCCCCTTTCCACCCTTCATCCAATGGAGTGGCGGAGAGGCTTGTCCACACTTTTAAACAACAGCTGACAAAAGCGGTCGACACATCTCCAACCACGTCAGCCCTCACCCAGTTTTTGGGCACCTGTTCCACTACACCAATTGATGGATGCAGTCCAGCAGAGCTCCTTCATGGGCAACAGCCATGGACCTTGCTCCATTTGCTGATGCCATCCCCCTCCCACCCCCAATCCAGGCCCTCGCAGCGTTATATCCCGAGCATGGCCATGTGGACCTGTGAGTATGGGCATAAGGTGGGTTGGACGTCCGCCACTGTCGCCGCAGCCCATGGGCGGCATGTGACATCGGTGCAGGCATAAAAAAGGGTTGGAGTACCATCATCATACTCAGCTCTGCCTGCATGCCCCCGCAGGACTCACGTCACCACCTCCTTCCCTACCTCCTTCGGGTATAGACGTGGTCCTCAAGTCGCTGCCCCTGCCCCCCTGTTACAGTCTCCCCACAGGCCTGCTACCAGCCCTTCCTGACCTCAGGTGGACTGGCGTCTCCCTCCACCCACCCTGGACTCTAGGTCGGTTGTCACCAATACCTTCGGCATCCCTTCCTCACCGGCAATGGCGGTAGATGAGCCTGGCTCTTCTCCCCACTGCCACCCATCTCAGCACCGTGCGGGGCTTTTCCACCCCTATGCATAAGTTTCAGGGTGGAGGGATCTGGTACCGTGCGTCGGGGAATTTGAATCCGGGCCTGGCGTCATGGATGTCGAAAACCCCTAGAGATCTCTGCACCATTGCGCCGTAAGCCATGGTGGCATACACCTCCTGGCTGACATTTAGCGTGAGGGTGGAATAGTGGAGCACATGGTCCCAGCGGACAATGGTGGTGCCTCAGTCAGTAAGTCTAATCATTGCGTGCGTCTTGACATATCGCCTCGACAACAGACAGTGTGTTTATCATTCTTTGTTTTCATTACTACTGGACGGCTTGGATTCGTTTGGGTGTCTGTATCACCCCATTGCTTCTTGCATGTTGTCATCGTAAGGTCTCTCTCCATCATCTGTCATTATTTCGTGCCTGTCCATTTTGTGTGTTTATTTGTTCGCGGGCTGCTCTACGTTTGGTCCCACCGTGCTTTCCTGGCCACCCTGCGACTGTGCTGGTCACGGTTACAACAAGAGGGATACCTGGAGTACTGGCTGTAGGAGTGTGCATGGACTTGGCAGGAACAAGATGTTGGGTTACTGGACGCAGAATGGGAAGGAGGTGCTGTGCGGGTCAACGGGGAGAGGAGAGAAGCAGAGAAAGGGAAAGTGCTATGCAGTTATGTGGGGAGGATGGAAGGTAGGTCTTCCATCCGAACCTATGCAGTATCTTTGTCTACTCCTATTCTATCCCTTCTCCCAACCCTTATGTCATGACTCATATCCCTATAATATATCGAGATGCACAACTTGTCCCACATGTCCTTCCACTACCACCCACTCCAATTATCTTACAGATATCACCTGCAACGTCAAATGTAGGACCAACTGTGAAAGCATCCATTTGATTTACTGGTTTAGCTGCAACCACTGTGCTTTGTTCTTTGTGAACATGATCAACCGCCAACAAGCTATCTACTTGCAGGAATGGTCACTGCCAGAGTGTGGTCTTAAGGCAGTTGTGCCATCCAGTTGCTGAGCATGCTGCCCAACAAAATGTACTCGACTTCAGCAACTGCTTCAAGGGCTATATCATCTACATCTACATCTACATGGATACTCTGCAAATCACATTTAAGTGCCTGGCAGAGGGTTCATCGAGCCACCTTCACAATTCTCTATTATTCCAATCTCGTATAGCAAGCAGAAAGAATGAACACCTATATCTTTCTATACATGCTCTGATTTCCCTTATTTTATCATGGTGATCATTCCTTCCTATGTAGGTTGGTGTCAACAAAATATTTTCATATTCCGAGTAGAAAGTTGGTGATTGGAAATTCCTGAGAAGATTCCATCACAATGAAAAACACCTGATGTCCAACCCAAATCCTGTATTATTTCTGTGGCACTCTCTCCCATATTTCACTATAATACAAAACATGCTGCCTTTCTTTAAACTTTTTTGATATACTCCATCAGTCCTGTCTGGTAAGGATCCCACACCATGCAGCAGTATTCTAAAAGAGGATGGACAAGCATAGTATAGGCCATCTCCTTAGTAGGTCTGTTACATTTCCTAAATGTCCTGCCAATAAAACACAGTCTTTGGTTAGCCTTCCCCACAACATTTTCTATGTGTTCCTTCCAACTTAAGTTGTTCGTAATTGTAGTGCTTAGGTATTTAGCTGAATTTATGGCTTTTAGATTAGACTGATTTATCAAGTAACTGAAGTTTAACAAGTTCCTTTTAGCACTCATGTGGATGACCTCACACTTTTCATTATTTAGGGTCAACTGCCACTTGTCACACCATTCAGATATCTTTTCTAAATCGTTTTGCAGTTTGTTTTGATCTTCTGATAACTTCATTGGTCGATAAATGTGAGCATCATCTGCAAACAGCCAAAGGCAGCTGCTCAGATTGTCTCTCAAATTGTTTATATAGTTAAGGAACAGTAAAGGGCCTATAACACTACCTCAAAGAATGCCAGAAATCACTTCTGTTTTACTTGATGACTTCCAGTCAGTTACTAAGAACTGTGGCCTCTCTGACAGGAAATCACAAATCCAGTCACGTAACTGAGGTGATATTCCATAAGTACGCAATTTCACAACAAGCCACTTCAATGGTACAGTGTCAAAAGCCTTTTGGAAATCCAGAAATACGGAATCAGTCTAAAATCCCTTGTCAATAGCACTCAACACTTCATGTGAATAAAGATCTATTTGTGTTTCATAGGAATGATGTTTTCTAAACCCATGTTGACTGTGTGTCAATAGACTGTTTTCTTCAAGGTAATTCATAAAGTTCGAACACAATATATGTTCCAAAATCCTGCTGCATGTTGACGTTAATGATATGGGCCTGTAATTTAGTGCATTACTCCTACTACGTTCCTTGAACATTGGTGTGACCTGTGCAACTTTCCAGTCTTTGGGTATAGATCTTTCGTCGAGCGAATGGTAGTATATGATTGTTAAGTATGGAGCTAATGCATCAGCATTCTCCTAAAGTAACCTAATCAGTATACAGTCCAGACCAGAAGACTTGCTTTATTAAGTGACTTAAGATGCTTCACTACTCTGAGGATATTTACTCCTATGTTACTCATCTTGGCAGCTTTACTTGATTCGAGGTCTGGAATATTTACTTTGTTTTAGAAGGCTGTGATTAATAACTCTGATTTGGCAGCACTGTCTTCGATTGCATCTCTATTGCTATCACACAGGGAAAACATTGATTGTTTCTTACCTCTAACATACTTCACATATGACCAGAATCTCTTTAGATTTTCTGCCAGGTTTCAAGATAGACTTTCGTTGTGGAAACTGTTATAAGTGTCTCGCATTGAAGTCCGCACTAAATTTCGAGGTTCTGTAAAAGATTGCCGAAGGAGCAAAGGGGCACTAATTTTAAAATATCCGAGTTAGGTCAGAGGTCATCCAAAAGTGTTTGGACTGACGATAATCGTTCAGTTGACAAACTGGAAAATGGTAGACACTGTAATGAGAGTAAATGTAACTACGGCACCATGGTACCTGGCAAATTCTATGAAGATTACGAGAACAAACATGATCCGTTTGTTCAGAGAGGGTATCTATTGTCTCTAAAAGTTGAAACCAGCATATTTAAAAGCAGGCAGTTTCCAGCCTTTTCATCAGAAAAGTGCAACATCCATCCAAAAATTTTCATAAATAACTGCAAGCGTATTTTTCCACGATTCAGTTCATTGTATCCAAAATCACAGGTGAAGCAGCACTTTGGGCTGCAGAAGCAAGTGAGAACTATAGTACTTGCACGGAATTTAAGCAGCTTTTCCTGTCAAAGTATTGGTCCAAGAGCAAATAGGAACAGTTGCATAAAGAAGTGTACCAACCCCAATATTATAACAGTGAGTGAGGCTCACTGCAACAGTATTTCGAAAAAAAACATTAACAAAATGAGATACTGGAGCAAGCCTGTCTCACATCAGGAAGTAATACGCATTCTAAAGGGAAGGTTGCCAGACCAAAACAGTACCCAAGAAAGAGTAGGCCTCTGCCTGAACCCATAAATAAAAAGGATTGTCCAATATAAATGGTCTCAGTGCCCAATTTTCAACAAAAAACATAAACTTGATGACTTATAAATTATTCTTTCAGAATTTAAAAATATTATAGTTATCTGTCTCAATGAACATTCACTTACATGTGGTAATATTAAAATTCTTAATAAAATCGAAAATTTCGAATTAGCTAACAGTTTTTGTAGACGGGAGAAATCACGTGGAGGTTCTTGCATACTTACTCATTCTGACATGAAATATGAAATAAGGAACGATTTTAATCATCTGAATGAAGAATGCATATTTGAAAGCTGTTATATCAATTTAAGGGACCTAAATGTCTCAGTAGTTTCTATTTGGAGAGTACCAGACAAAACTACAATTGAAGCTTTACTGCTCAAATTTAAGTGGCTTCTTGAAAATCTTTATAAAGAAAAAAGGAGAAATATTATAATAGCTGCTGATTTCAATATTAATATCATAGTTGACAGCAATGATGTGTCCAAATTCAATGACTTGGCTTCAAAGCAAACTTCATGCAACCCACTAGAAGAAATGCACAGTCAGCGATCTTTATTGATAATCTTTTAACAAATTATTTGTTTGAAGATGTTAATAAATTTTGCTTAGATTTAGGAATCTCTGACCACTCCTCATTATTCATTGAACTACCAAAACTCTATAAAGAAAATTCATGTAACAAAAGCCACATGAAACGAAACTTCCATGAAAAAAACCTAACCATATTTAGCAATAAGTTAAGAGAGGTTAAATGGCCTTATGACAGCTGTATCTCAAGTAGTACTAACTTTAATAAATTTCTTGGTAGCTTACTTGAAACATTTAATGAAATTTTTCCACTTAAAACCAAATGTCACAAAACGACTAGTAAGATTAAATGCATAACTCAGGGGATAAAAATTCTAGTGCCAGAAAGAGGCAACTACATAATGAACTGAAATATAACAAAAACAGACATTTTGCATTTTGCTGTGTATGTGAAATGTTATAAAGCCATATTTAAAAAAGTTGTAAAGGCAGCAAAACAAATGACAAACAATAAGTTTATTTTATAACATAATAGTAAGACAGAGGCAGTGTGGTACGTTGTCAAATCAGAGTTAGGTGCTAAAGTCAGTAGTAATGAAACAACTAAGATTAAAGTAAATGATAATGTTGTTGTAAACCCAGCTCAAATATCAGAGTGTTTAAATGAATTCTTCATAAATGTAGCAAAGTCAGAAGTTGATGTAGCAGGACATCAGAGTAAAGTAAATCCCTTTCGACTTGAGCAAGAAGCTGAGTATCTCACAGATTTAAAAAAAAGTCACAATAAAGGATGTGCAAAATGTTATATTGTCATTAAAAAATAAAAATTCTGCTGGGTGGGATAGGACACCAAGTAAAGTGATTAAAGCAGTATATGACATAATAGCACCCCTGCTAGCGAAAATAATCAACCAATCTTTCGAACAGGAGTGCTTTCCTGAGACCTCTGCTCAAGAAAGGGTCGAGGGAAGATATGGGAAATTATCGCCCTATTTCTATTCTCCCAATCCCGTCAAAAGTGTTAGAGAAAGTAGCTGCAAATCAGATCAAAAATTTTATCGTAAAAAATGATATTATTGTAAGTAACCAATTTGGATTCCAACAAGGAAAAAACACACTGGATGCAGTAAATAACTTTATTGAGAAGATATGCAAATCATTGGGTCAGAGGGGTAAAGTCGCAGGTATCTTCTGCGATCTTTCAAAAGTATTTGACTGTGTGAACCATGACTTGCTTATCTACAAATTAAACAAATGTGGGATTAAGGACAAAGTTCTGAAATGGCTCACATCATACTTGCATAACAGAAAGCAAAGGGTAAGTGTCACATCAAATGCAGTGAATTATTGTTCTAAATGGAGTACAGTATCACAAGGTGTGCCTCAAGGCTCCATTTTGGGGCCAATCCTGTTCCTAGTCTATGTAAATGACTTGCCCATAAATATAAATTCCCTGTAAGTTCTGTTTGCAGATGATACTTCTGTTGTAATTGAAGATGATGCAGAAAAAATTCAGAGCTCCATTGTAAGCACAATGGGTACTCTAGAAAACTGGTTCCAGATAAATGGCTTAAAATTGAACATTTCAAAAACCAGTACGGTACATTTCAAAACCAAACATTTGGAATGTGTGGATTTTAAAATACATCATCACAATCATCCTTTGGAAGAAGTTAACACAGTCAAATTCCTAGGACTAAATGTGGACAATAACTTAAACTGGAGTACACATATTGAGTACCTACCAAATAAACTAAGCAGCTTTGCATTTTCAATGCAAATACTAGCAAACTCTACTGACATGGGTACACAAAAAATAGCATATCATAGTTATTTTGAATCTGTCATTAGGTATGGTATCATTTTCTGGGGAAATTCAAGTGGTGTATCTCGAATACTGAAACTGCAAAAAGATACATGTGTAGTGCACAACAAACAGAATCTTGTCACCCATTATTTCGGAACCTGCAAATCCTAACAGTCCCCTCCATATACATTTATGAAATTATAATCTTCGTACACAGCCAACAAAAATTATTTTAACGACACATACAACACAAGAAATAAAAATAATTTTATGTTACCCACACACCATTTGAAATTATATGCATGAACTCCACACTATATGGGGATGGCAATATATAAGAAGGTAATGGGCAAAAATATATTTAATATGAAGTCAGAGAGTCTAAAAATAAGGCTACAGCAGATTCTGTGAGAGAAATGCTACTATCCAGTAGAAGAATTCATAGAGGATGACATGATAATTTGAGCAAGTGGTAATTAATTGTTAGTCTTTTATTGTATGTGTAACAAAATTGTATTATTACTATGATACCATTTCTTAAAATCAGTTGTAATTAATTGTTAGTTTTTTATTGTATGTGTATTTTAATATTGCATTTTTGTTATGGTACCATTTGTTAAAATCAGGTGTTGTATGTATATGGTAAAACTTTACCAACATTTTGACGTGTCTCCTGTACCTGAATCAAATGATTTAGATTATGTATGTTATGAGAATAATAAACCACAATTCACAATTATTTTTAACCTCAGTCCATTCACATCAACGAGGACAGCTGAAAATGTGTGTCCTGACCGGGACTCGAACCTGAAATTTCCTGGTTACATGACAGACACTCTATCCATCTGAGCCACCAAGTGCACAGAGGACAGTGCAACTGCAGGGATTTATTCCATGTCCACTCCCCATGAGACACACATTCCTAACTTAATGTCCACATACTACATTCACAGTGCCCCTGCCCATTTCACTCATTACTCACAGCAGACAATCTTACCCAGTCCCGTAAGAGTTCAGGCAATGTGTGTGCATCCAGCACAGAGAAAGAAGGTCAATGACCAGTTAGCCTTAACTATGTGAAGATGGTATCTGTTCTTTTCGATATGTATGAAAAAAACAGATACCATCTTCATATTTCAAATTGTTTGAACTTTGCATTTAATTGTCCTTCCCAGTTAAGTTGTAATTCCTCAAACTTCTCATTTAGGGAACCCATTCCCATTGTCAGTGAACCCATGTCTGTGTTCAGTGAACCCATGTCCGTTTTCAATGAACTCATATCTGTTTTCAGTGAAATCATGTCTGTGTTTAGTGCCACCAACAAATCAAATATCTTGGTGTCCCTGTCCATTATCATGCTGGTGGGCACCTTTACTTCACTTGGGCCACTGGTTGTGGCACTTGTCTCCCTATCTGTTTCAATATCATGCACATCCCTTTCACCAAAACACGGTACTTATAGTTCTACCTCTTCCACATCTGATATTTCATGGCTCCCCTCTCTTAGCTCATGCAATATCTGTCCCACATTTAATTCCTGAAATGCCTCACCCCGAGGCACAGGTTCTGTTTCATTATCACTACTCCCTACGATCATATTTTTCATACTCTTATTCAAATCTCTTTTTCTTCGAGTAAGCATTTTCACAAATTACATCTCTCAACACACTGCTGCTACCGATGTTGTGACAACACACACAAAAGAATACAATAACAGGTTTCAACTCACTACTCTACTAATACCTGCAGGTCTTGCATTTCATTAACGAGTACTTATTCGGTCGGTCCATGAGAAGTTAGACATTGCGGCCAGATGTCTCCTGCACTGCAATATACTCAGGCCAACTTGTTGGGTGCCAGATGTGACCTCCCATCTCCTTCTTCCTGTCTCTTGCTGTGTCATCATCGTTTTCTTCTTTTCTCCTCTGCTGTCCATACCCTCTTCCTTTTTCCTTCGTTGTACCGTGGCTACATCTCAGGGTTTTCAACAAAAGGGAGGTAGAAGGGGGCACATATGTGGTTGATCGCAATGACATAGTGCTCACAGTAAATGGGGTTTGATTTACTGTTTGAATACGACATATATTTACTGTTTGAATATGATATATAGTGTCACCCTTATCTCCGTTTTGGGAAGACTGATGTCTAAAGCTAAAACTTATTCCTAAAAAAGGTAAGTGCTCTCTTTTCCAAAGGGTGAAAATTATAGTGTAGACTATAATTTTTATCGATCTACTGAACTGAAGGAACACAACACAGTTTATAAAGTTCCAACTTCGGATGAAGTTTATTGTTCCCAAGAAGCTGAAAAAAAATCATCCATTCCAAATGTCATTCACAACAAGTGTAGTTAGTTTTCTAGTGTGTGTGTAGAGGTCACCAATGATTGGAATGATCGTTCTGGTAATTCCATTAGAATCTGTTTATTGGTTGCTAACCAAAGTATCAATCAATTAACTATTCCATGATTAATATATATCATATTCAAACAGTAAATATATGTCGTATTCATACAGTAAATCAAACCCCATTTACTGTGAGCACCAAGAACAACTACAATAACCTCCAATAATTCTTTAATAATTATTACCAAGTTAATGTCAAGAAATTACGGGGAGTATCAATTAATCCTTCATGCGACTATAACATGCAATAGCCTACTGTGTATCTCAGAATTCATCTGGTTATTTCAAAGTCCATGCACAATTTATTTATGAGAAAGTTTGGCCATGGCTCTCTAAAATGTTTTCCAAACCAACATTATGGATTATCAGTTTTAGGTCAATTCTTTAAATTAAAGAAGACACGGACTCGATTACAACTTGTCTGTGCACTTGAACAACTAAGAAGTTATTATCTTTTCAAAGAAAAAAATCATGCATAACACAGCATTGTGATCTGGTATGTCAAAAAAAAAAAAAAAAACTCATTACCTGTTGATTCTTGTACAGTGTCAATCACTCAGCAAAGATTGCACTACAAAAAAATCTTGACTTGAGATGAGATCACACATTACTACCTGTTTTGACTCTCCTACTCTTATGTGACACAAAATATATCTGACTTTAATGGACATCACGACAAGGTTATTGCTTAAAGATTTTGTGGGCTACCCAGACGATTACCCATGTAATGCTACAATGATTCGGAACCACACTCATGATGGAAATGTTTTAGACGAAATGGCAACGTGTGTACCTGACCTCTTTGAGATTGTCCACATCAAAACTGGTATCAGCGACCATAATGCGGTTGTAGCAACGATGATTACCGAAGTAAAAAAGACCAACAGAAACAAGTGCAGAGATATAAACATTCAGTAAATGAGATAAAAAAGCAGTAGTTTCATATCTCAGTGAGGAACTTGAGACATTCAGGGCAAGACAGCAGCTTTTATTGAATTGGTGTCTCAAGTTAAAAGAAGAAGAAGAAGAAGAAGAGTTGACCATGCACTTAACAAAAAACTGAGTGAAGCTCCAGCTGATGGAATCCCTATCAGATTCTACACTAAATATGTGACAAAATTAGCACTTATTTTATCTATATCTAACTCAGATCCCTTGAATAAATGATAGTGTCCAGAAGTTGGAAGAAAGATCAGGTAACACCTGTTTACAAGAAGAGTGGTAGAAGTGATCCACAAAACTAGCATCCAGTATCCTTGACATTATTTTCTGTATAGCCTTAGAGCATATTCTGTGCTCAAACATAATAATAAATCTTGAATAGTATGACTTCATCAATGTCAACCAGCATGATTTTCAAAAAAGACAATCATGTGGCACCCAACTCACACTTTTCTCACAGTACACACTGAAAGCCTTGGATCAAGGCAGTTAGGTTGATGGAGTTTATATTGATTCCCATAAAGCATCTGACTTGGTATCATATATACACTTATTGTCAAGGTTTGTTCATATGAGGTACCAAGCAGTAGTTATGAATGGGTTGTGGATTTTTTGGTAAGGAGAACACACTAAGTTATCTTGGATGGAGAGTCATCAACAGATGTAGATGTGACTTCCTCATTAGTTATGTGATCTACCCACCTAATCTTCGACATTCTTCGGTAGCACCACATTTTGAAAGCTTCTATTCTCTTCTTGTCCAAACTATTTATTGTCCATGTTTCACTTCCATACATGGCTACACTCCATACAAATACTTTCAGAAATGACTTCCTGACACTTAAATCTATACTAGATGTTAACACATTTCTCTTCTTCAGAAACGCTTTCCTTGCCATTGCCAGTCTTCATTTTATATCCTCTCTACTTCAACCATCATCAGTGATTTTGCTCCCCAAATAGCAAAACTCCTTTACTACTTTAAGTGTCTCATTTCCTAATCTAATACCCTCGGCATCACCCAACTTAATTCGACAACATTCCATTATCCTCGTTTTGCTTTTGTTGACATTCGTCTTATATCCTCCTTTCAAAACACTGTCCATTCCGATCAACTGCTCTTCCAAGTCCTTTGCTGTCTCTGACAGAATTACAATGTCATCTGCAAACCTCAAAGTTTTTATTTCTTCTCCCTGGATTTTAATACCTACTCCAAACTTTTCTTTTGTTTCCTTTACTGCTTGCTCAATATACAGATTGAAAAACATCGGGGAGAGGCTACAACCTTGTCTCACTCATTTCCCAACCACTGCTTCCCTTTCACGCCCCTCGACTTTTATAACTGCCATCTGGTTTCTGTACAAATTGTAAATAGCCTTTCACTCCCTGTATTTTACCCCTGCCACCTTTAGAATTTGAAAGAGAGTATTCCAGTCAACACTGTCAAAAGCTATCTCTAAGTCTACAAATGTTAGAAATGTAGGTTTGCCTTTCCTTAATCTTTCTTCTAAGATAAGTCGTAAGGTCAGTATTGCCTCACGTGTTCAACATTTCTACGGAATCCAAACAGATCTGCCCCAAGTCGGCTTCTACTAGTTTTTCCATTCGTCTGTAAAGAATTCACGTTAGTATTTTGCAGCTGTGACTTATTAAACTGATAGTTCGGTAATTTTCACATCTGTCAACACCTGCTCTCTTTGGGATTGGAATTATTATATTCTTCTTGAAGTCTGAGGATATTTCGCCTGTCTCGTACATATTGCTCATCAGATGGTAGAATTTTGTCAGGACTAGCTCTCCCAAGGCCGTCAGTAGTTCTAATGGAATGTTGTGTACTCCTGCAGCCTTGTTTCGACTCAGGTCTTTCACTGCTCTGTCAAACTCTTCACGCAGTATCATATCTCCCATTTCATCTTCATCTACACCGTCTTCCATTTCCATAATATTGTCCTCAAGTACATCGCCCTTGTTTAGACCCTCTATATACTCCACCTTTCTTCTATCCCCTCTTTGCTTAGAACTGGGTTTCCATCTGAGCTCTGGATATTCATCTAAGTGGCTATCTCTTCTAAAAAAGTCTCTTTAATTTTCCTATAGGCAGTATCTATCTTACCCCTAGTCTCATTTTTGAGACATTTGTATTCCTTTTTTTGTGCTTCACTTACCGCATTTTTGTATTTTCTCCTTTCATCAATTAAATTCAGTATCTCTTTGGTTACCCAAGGATTTCTACTAGCCCACATCTTTTTACATACTTGATCCTCTGCTACCTTCACTACTTCATCCCTCAGAGCTACCCATTCATCCTCTACTGTATTTCTTTCCCCCATTCCTGTCAATTGTTCCCTTATGCTGTCCCTGAAACTCTGTACAACCTCTGGTTTAGTCAGTTTATCCAGGTCCCATCTCCTTAAATTCCCACCTTTTTGCAATTTCTTCAGTTTTAATCTACAGTTCATAACCTACAGTTCATATCCACATCTGCCCCTGGAAATGTCCTACAATTTAAAACCTGGTTCCTAAATCTCTGTCTTACCATTATATAATCTATCTGATACCTTTTAGTATCTCCAGGATACTGCCATGCATACAACCTTCTTTGATGATTCTTGAACCAAGTGTTAGCTATGATTAAGTTTTGCTCTGTGCAAAATTCTACCAGACGGCTTCCTCTTTTATTTCTTAGCCCCAATCCATATTCACCTAATATGTTTCCTTCTCTCCCTTTTCCTACCGTCGAATTCCAGTCACCCACGACTATTAAATTTTCGTCTCCCTTCCCTACCTGAATAATTTCTTTTATCTCATCATACATTTCTTCAATTTCTTCGCCACCTGCAGAGCTAGTTGGCATATAAACTTGTACTACTGCAGTAGGCATGGGCTTCATGGCTATCTTTTCCACTATAATATGTTCACTATGTTGTTCGTAGTAGCTTACCCGCACTCCTATTTTTTTATTCATTATTAAACCTACTGCTGCATTACCCCTATTTGCTTTTGTATTTATATCCCTGTGTTCACCTGACCTGAAGTCTTGTTCCTCCTGCCATCAAACTTCACTGATTCCCACTATTTCTACCTTTAACCTATCCATTTCCCATTTTAAATTTTCTAACCTACCTGCCCAATTAAGGGATCTAACATTCCATGCTCCGATCCGTAGAATGCCAGTTTTCTTTCTTCTGATAACGACATCCTCTTGAATAGTCCCCACCCAGAGATCGGAATGGGGGACTATTTTACCTCCGGAATATTTTACCCAAGAGGACGCCATCATCATTTAACCATACAGTAAAGCTGCATGCCCTCGGGAAAAATTATGGCTGTAGTTTCCCCTTGCTTTCAATCATTCGCAGTACCACAACAGCAAGACTGTTTTGGTTAATGTTACAAGGCCAGATTACTCAATAATCCAGACTGCTGCCCCTGCAACTACTGAAGAGGCTGCTGACCTTCTTCAGGAACCACACGTTTGTCTGCCCTCTCAACAGATACCCCTCCGTTGTGGTTGCACCTACGGTATGGCTATCTGTATCGTTGAGGCACGCAAGCCTCCTAACCAACAGCAAGGTCCATGGTTCATGGGGGGAGGTACTTATTATGATGTTCCATAAATTCAGATGAAGAATAGAAGCAGTGGTCAAGCATGAACTGTTTTAACTTTATTTTAAATACATTTAATGTTGGTAAGCATTTTAGGTAAGAAGGCAAATGGTAATATAACATAGCTCCAGTATGATACTCTCCTATTTCGCATAAATTTGTATTTTCTGTGTTCATATGTAGGTTCACCTTCTGTCTACTTTCACACATGTGTATATCATAGTTGTGACTGAAGAGATTTCCCTTTTAAAAACATGCTCTCTTTTGCGAAAATTAGCATTTTGTATACATACAAGCAAGGCAGAGGCAATATTTTGATAGTTTTAAAAAGAGGTTTATAGGAATCCTTGCATTTAGCTTTTTTTATCACCCTGTTAATCTTTTTCTGTATTCTAAATATTTTTGTAGAATTTGTGGAATTCCCCAAAAAATTATTCTGTACATAAGTACTGACTTTATACCACAATGGTACATTGTCAGCACTGATGAGCAGCTTGTATTCTCTTATTTAAATTGTTTAGGTGCACCTCCTACTGTAGATTTGCCTGAACATGAATGTCTACAGATTTTGTGACATATTTTTTCTTTCAAAAGTGAAGACAGAGTTTGCAGGATGATGGTTTTGTGTGGTGTGGAAGCTAACTGCCACAGTTTTTTTTTAGAATTTATGATGAGCCTATTGGTCCTGCAGCAGTGCATTAAGGTGTACATAACTGACCTTGCAGATTTTCCTCATTCTGTGATTTAATTAGAAAATTAGTGTCATTGGCAAAGAGTACAGTGGTTTCATCATGTATTTTACCAACCAAGTCATTTATATACAGCAGAAATAGGACAGGTCCCATAACTGACCCTTGTGGGTCTCCATACTTGATTTTCTCCTCATCACTGTAAAAGCTAGATATTTTTTGAGTTTCACTATCTTTGTGTTTTATTTCTGTAATCTGCTGATAATTATATCTACTGGTCTGTGTTTATTTCTTTTTTTTTTTTAACATGGCTAGTTACTGGTCCTTTATGTTATCTTATGTAAGAAGCTATTGTCACATAATGATATGAATTCATCATGGAATAGATTAAATTTTATTTAAGTACTTTGCTCCTTATAAATTTCATTCAAGGTCGTCTCTTGTAAACTATATTTAATAACATTTGTCCTGGAGTCATTCACACACAGATTTCCACTGAGGAGTGTTTACACTGGAAAGTACTATCTTATTTACCTTAACTAATTGTGCATCATAGTCAGAGAGGACATTTTTTACTGAATATACAGTTGTTATCTTGCTTTGAGCTTCATCAAAGAAAATATTATCAGTTAGATTCCTACTGTCTTTATCTGACCACAATGGAAATTTAGTTACTGAGATAAAATTGGAGGATCCTTATAAGCTTGAAACTTCATTTTTCCTATTAGAGCCCTTTAGAAAACCTACACTGAGATCACCTCAGACCATTAATTGATTACTGCTGTCTGTTAAATAGCATAGTAAGGAATCCATGTTGCACTTCATAAACAGTTCAAAATTTTCCTGTGTGCTCTGTCTCAATATATATAACAACCCCTCCTTTTCCAATATTAGTCCAATATGAGTAATATACTAGAAGGTAGTTTATTATGTTTAACTTGTATAACCCTGTAGTTATGTGGTGCTGTTCAAAAAATTCCAGAACTTTGTCCACAAAATTTTTCTATGCTTCACTTTTACCTATTGCGCATGATCTTCTTTGAAATACTCTCCTCACAATTTATATGCTGCTCACAATGCTGTTTCCACTTCCAGCAGTCTTGGTATGCCTCTTGCCGGATTGCATGAAGCACCATCTGCAAATTTTCTTTTATCTTATCTATCATTGCAAATTTTTGTCCTTTCAGTGGGGGTGTTCAACTATGGAAATAAAAAAAAGGCAGCAGTGGCAAGGTCTGGAGAGTACAGAGGATGAGGTAGCACAGTGATTTCATTTTTTATGCAACAGTCATGCAGCAACATGGATGAATGTGTGGGTGCATTATTGCAATGCAAGAGCCATGAATTGTCTCACCACATTTCAGGATCTTTCCTTCTCGTATGTACTTGCAGGAGTCACAAAACATCTCAATAGCATCATCAATTAACTATAAACATGACTGACATTTGACATGACCTGATGAGCTTTTTTTGGTCATGGAGAATCTTTCCTGACCCATTGTGAAGATTGAGCCTTGGCCTCAACATCTTAACCCTAGAAACACATCTCATCACCAGTTATGGTTCTATTAAGGAACATCTTGTCCTCATTTTCATGTTCCAAAAGCTCTTCACAGATTGCTAGTCAAAGGTCTTCCCGGTCTTGAGTTGAGAGTCATAGAAATACTTGACAGCAAGATGATATATTCCAAGCTGCTGTGTCAGGATTTCGTGACATGATCCAACTGAAATGTTACATTCTTCTGCACTCTTTTGGACAGTCAGTCTTTGATTGGCATGCATAATTTTGTTGACATTTTTGACATGAGTGTCATCAGCAGACGTCAAAGGATGTCCTGAACGGGGGCCATTTGAACTTCCGACCGGCCATTTTTAAACAATGTCAGCCATTCATAACACGAAGTATGGCTTAAGATCTCATCACCGTAGGTTTTTTACATCATTTTGTGTGTCTCTGTAAAAGTTTTCTTTTATGCAGACACATTGCTCCTCTAACTCTGCTATCTCAAAATTCATGAACTGTGTGACACAACAGTTTACTTAGTATAACAAAACCTAACAGACATACAACAGTGAAACTTCCAGCAGTGACACCAACCACATTTCACTTCAACATATCATTGTTGCAAAATTATGAATGTTTCATAATTTTTTGAACAGACCATGTATTGTTTCAGAACTCTCAGTCTTGTAGACAGTCACAAGACTGTTCTACTTTATTACTGAATCCTCTAAAATTCTAATTAAGTAAGCTAGCTTTACTTTTCTGAGCATTCTTAAACATTTTTTTTGGGCTTTCCCCTTATTTTAACTCCTTTCATAACAGTGTTCTGATTCTAACTAAAACAAAGTACCTGATAACAGTAATCACTGGGATCTCACTCTGTGTAAAGGAGGCCATCACACATTTTGAGTAAGAAGCTGAGCCAACCTGTCTTCCCTATCCTATTCAGGTGTAGACAGTGTCTAGTAATCCCCATCTACCATTGTACTCATATGAGATTTTGATTCAGTCAGCATCAGCAGCCTGTTCAATTTAGTTTGAAAGACCCTCACACATGATTCTTTGCTTATGTAGTTTTTCTTTTTAGTGACAAAAATAGCCCTCCAATTGTAAATGCCTGATGGTCATATATAGCTGCCTTTAGAACAGCTGTTTTGTAGAAAAGATTGCTCTTGTTTGTTATTATGTTATCCAGACAATTTTTGCTGCTGCCAACTTCTCTAGCTGTCTCATGAATGAGTGGAAACAGACTGAATTCATCTAGTACAATATGCAGTTCTTTATAGCTGTAATCATGTGTTAGTAAGTCTATATTTAGATTTCCTCTGGTTAAAATATGTACACAGTCACTCAGTCCCAAAAACGTGTAGTTTATAATTATGTACACATATAAAAGTACATTAAAGCACAATAGCTTTTAAAGTTATTAGTTCCTTTCTTGGAGCCACAAGCAGGTGATGGGAGTTTAGGTTGAGGATGTTAAAGAAAAAGATATTGTCAGTCAGGTCGCTAGAATGAGAGGAGTCCACCTGTTATGTGAGTGAAGGAAAACAGTGATAAAGAGGTAGACATCAGAGAGAGTAGGATGACCATAAAGTGTAAGAGGCCCAAGATAATATTTCCAAAAGCTAGAGCAGTTTTATGTACTTTTATTTATGTGTACTGGTAGCACTAAAATTCTCACTTCCTGATGGTAAATGCTAGTCACCAATACAGTCTCACTATTCACAGAGACTGTCAACCTGTTATAAATGTGTCATCATTTGTTAATCTACAATTAAAATTACCATGAATGTCTTTCATGTGATCGCAGTTTTCCCTACTCACATTATTTAATTTTACTGATTCTTGTATAATGGTCCAGATTGATACACAGTTACTGAACACTCCATATTGTAAATCTTAAGTTCTTATACAGTATTCCATGGGGTTAATTTAATATCTCCATTTCTGAAAACTTTATATGCATGTTATCAAACCTTGTTTACATAGTGGTTAACCTTGTGTCCACATCCTCTTATATCTCTTTTATTGTTTTGATCCAATTCAGTCATACATAGTATTCATCCTAGAAAATCCATTAATCACTCTTTTTATAATGTTCTGAATCATGTCAAACAAATTACTCTTCCCACTCTCCAAGCACTCACTTATTTTGGTGACAAACAATTTATGAATGAACTACTCAGCACACTCACAAAATGGTGTGTAGTCTCAATGTGTGTCCCATTTCAGCTGTCTTATGGACATCATCCTACATCTAGTGTTGGTGAATAACTTCCTGTAAATCAGTCATGATGATGTAATGTATTTGGATGTCTGCCATATATGGAAGCAAGGCTGCGGCTTCCACAGATCCCTAACTGCAGGTGCAAGGCTTAGAATGCTCCAATTGTTAATAAATGAACTGCAGGCAGTTGCTCGCAGATCCATAATGTAATTGATAATCTGCCTACATTCTTCATTATCTCAACAGCTGACTGCAGCATGGCCCAAATGAGGCACATTAGCAATTTTTCTGTAGCTTGCCTTCTATGATTAAATGCATCTACAGTCTACACATTAAAGTAGTGATGTTTGATTCTGATGACGCTGTTTTCCGTGACTCTGGCGTATCCCAATTTCAGCAAGCATATAAACTGGGGTATTATTCCCATCAGAATCATCTTTAGAGTTAAAAGCAAAGATTTCAGTCTTGTTGCATTATAGTGAACAATTTCTAAAGATTCACTTAGAATTTATATGGTATTGTGTAACTGATCATGGTAAACTTGCAGTGTTATTCATATTTCAAGAAAATCTCAAAGCATTACACTGAATAAATAATGAATGATGATGTCATTACAATTTCACTTCTATTAAGAACACTATACTTTCCACACATTACAAAAATGATGTATCTACATTATATTTTTAAAACAGTGACTAATATTTTTGCTACACATGAACATAATTTTAAAATTTATTTTTTTCTTTTATGGCCTTTGTATAGTATTTTTCTGAGAAGTTTACTGGAAAATTTACATTCTTGTTTTCCATTCCTTTTTAAAAATAATAAGTATATTTTTAAAGATCCACCATGACTAGATATGTTTCTCAATTTCTTCTTTTCTTTAGCTAGCAAAGAAAACTGTGATTTGTTTATGAAAGAGCCAATGAAGTACATAAACCAAGAAAGCTATATTCCAAACTTACCTATAAAATTGGCAATTATAGGACCTCCAAAATCTGGAAAATCAAAGTGTAAGTAGTGATGAGATCATTTTAAAAAAATTCTGGAAAGTTTTGAAAGTAACTCCACATTTTTTTTTATATACAGCATGAATGTAGCCAGGTATAACTGTATATGTAAACATTGTCAAATTTTCTAATGGCATAATTGCAGGTCATGTTTTGTAATGGAAAAGAGACTCTGAAACTGTCAAATGTATTACATGCAGTATGCTGCTAAATAATGATCTTCTTACTATTCTCCTTGTCATATGTCAAATAAAGTGATATAAGTGTCTAAGCATTGGCACATTACAAAGCAGGAACATACTGCAAAAGCAAAGTAAAAACATACCTTACAAGTCACCTTCATAATTTATTAAAATATTTAGCATCACACCTGTAAATTCTGGTAAACACTAAGGTTCATACAAACATATTTTAAATCTTCTTGCTGAAAGGGGGGTTGGGGATGGGCTTCATAATGGGTTTAAAGAACACAATATTAGAATATTTGAATAATATCTGCCCACTCTGATTTAGGCTTTATGTGTTTTCTATGTATCACTTCTGAACACAGACTTCCCTTCCCATGTTTGCCCAACTAAGATAGTTCTCTGTCCCTAATGAGCTGCAAATTAGTGACACATTAAACATTAATATGAGGCATGTACACAAAGTTAGTATAACTCTGGAAAAAAAAATCATAAAGACTTTTCGTCAAACCAAAATTTGTGTTTATGAGGAAGAGCACTTCGGGGTAGTCAGAAGGTGCAAGGCTGAGGCTGTATGGTGGGTGATCAAACTATTCCCAAGTGAACAGCTGAGTAGGCTTCTGAGTGACACCAGAAGAATGGGGAAGAATGTTATCATGAACCTACACAGTGCCTTGACTGAGCACTCCATGCCTTTTGTTTTGAATTGTGTCCCAGTTTTCCCTTCCTCTGGAAGGAAACTCAACAAACAGAGAAGCAAAAAATAGTGTTCAGCAACAGCTGCCTTCACTGGTGGCATCTATCTGCGAAGTGAGTATGGAAAAGTTGGTCTCCTGCTAAGACAAATGACTGAAAAATAGTTTAAGAAGTGCTCTTTCTTCTAAAGATAAATTTTGGTTTGAAAAAAAAAAATGTTTTTATATGTTCTTTTCCAATAAGGTACTTACTTTCCAGAAATTCCTCATATTAATATTTACATGAGTACACTTATAAAATTCTAAAGTGCCATAAATTATTTTGATCCTTTTTTTAATGTAGAACATTAAGTATTATTTATTTACTGCATTTAATGCAGGCTAAAAAGAATATTACAGAATACTGAATTGTTTATTAATTATTAAAATTCATAACTTAGCTGAGAAACAATGAATACTGCATCTAATCTTCTCTCCAGAAGAAAACTAAGAGTAAACAATTAAAGATGTCAGCATCACAGCAGTACTTCAATGTGTTGTAACCTCTCAGCTTTCAGTACTGCCATATCAATTCTTCATCATCCATCAAGTCCACAGCTCGTGGTCTAGTGGCATACCTCTAACTACCTACCTACCTCTGGTGGGTTGGGGTTTTTCTCTGCCTGGTGACTGGGTGTTTGTGTTGTCTTATCATTTCATCATCATCCTCATGGACTGTGAAAAAAACTGAACTGTGAAAAAATTGGTACTTTGTATGGGCACTAATGACTGTGCAGTTGTGTGTCCCACAAACCAAACATCATCATCAGCATCATCTACCAAATGGCCTCCGTGCCTAAACTGTTCAGTGCTCAGGATGTATGGATGTTTAAAACTCACTTGACATCCTGCTTGGGTTTGCATTTGCAGTGTTTGCTGTTGTATAGTTGTTTGTCGAGGTGTTGGTGGAAGCAAGTTTGACATTGGTTTTATTTTGTAGTAGTTGGTGCTATTGTTATCATTTGGTTGCTGGCTAGGGACTTTCCAGATGGCATATATGCTACCTTGACCATCTCTATTGTGACCACGATGAGTTTTCCATTGTAGCATATTTTCATTATATGTTCGTTTATGCATAGCAACGTCATGAAGCCCAGCACACAATGGCCACAACAGTGGCTTGATAACATCTGATCGGACAAAGCTAGTCAGGTTTCATGTCTGTTTCTTGGAATTGTGCCCTGTTGAGTCATCTGTCGTCATAACTGATTGATAAATAATGGCAATGTGTTAGTTCCTACAGTTGTAGACATCATTAAATCAGCTGGAATGTAGGTTCCCTTGCAGTATAACATTTCAGCAACAAACATGCCAATGTCTGCCTTGTAAACAATGTGTAAACACAGTAAAACCAATGGTATTGTATGTAAACATTTGTCCCTGTGACACAATGTAGTTGCCTTCCAGGTTCATCTATATCTACATCTACATCTACATTTATACTCCACAAGCCACCCAACGGTGTGTGGCGGAGGGCACTTTACGTGCCATTGTCATTACCTCCCTTTTCTGTTCCAGTTGCGTATGGTTCGTAGGAAGAACAACTGTCTGAAAGCCTCCGTGCGCGTTTGAATCTCTCTGATTTTTCATTCGTGATCTCCTCGGGAAGTGTAAGTAGGGGTAGGCAAAATATTCGATATCTCATCCAGAAACACACCCTCCAGAAACCTGGCAAGCAAGCTACATTGTTATGCAGAGCGCCTCTCTTGCAGAGTCTGCCACTTGAGTTTGCTAAACATCTCCGTAATGCTATCACAGTTACCAAATAACCCTGTGACAAAACGCACCGCTCTTCTTTGGATCTTCGCTATCTCCTCCGTCAACCCGATCTGGTACGGATCCCACACTGATGACCAATACTCAAGTATAGGTCGAACGAGTGTTTTGTAAGCCACCTCCTTTGTTGATGGACTACATTTTCTAAGGACTCTCCCAATGAATCTCAACCTGGTACCCGCCTTACCAACAATTAATTTTATATGATCATTCCATTTCAAATCGTTCCGCATACATACTCCCAGATATTTTACAGAAGTAACTGCTATCAGTGTTTGTTCTGCTATCATATAACCATACACTAAAGGATCCTTCTTTCTATGTATTCGCAATACATTACATTTGTCTATGTTAAGGGTCAGTTGCCATTCCCTGCACCAAGTGCCTATCTGCTGCAGATCTTCCTGCATTTCGCTACAATTTTCTAATGCTGCAACTTCTCTGTATACCGCAGCATCATCCGCGAAAAGCCGCATGGGACTTCCGACACTATGTACTTGGTCATTTATATATATTATGAAAAGCAATGGTCCCATAATACTCCCCTGTGGCACGCCAGAGGTTACTTTAACGTCTGTAGACGTCTCTCCATTGATAACAACATGCTGTGTTCTGTTTGCTAAAAACTCTTCAATCCAACCACACAGCTGGTCTGATATTCCATAAGCTCTTACCTTGTTTATCAGGCATCAGTGTGGAACTGTATCGAATGCCTTCCGGAAGTCAAGGAAAATAGCATCTACCTGGGAGCTTGTATCTAATATTTTCTGGGTCTCATGAACAAATAAAGCGAGTTGGGTCTCACACGATCACTGTTTCCGGAATCCATGTTGATTCCTACAGAGTAGATTCTGGGTTTCCAAAAACGACATGATACGCGAGCAAAAAACATGTTCTAAAATTCTACAACAGATCGACGTCAGAGATATAGGTCTATAGTTTTGCGCATCTGCTCAACGACCCTTCTTGAAGACTAGGACTACCCGTGCTCTTTTCCAATCATTTGGAACCTTCTGTTACTCTACAGACTTGCGGTACACGACTGTTAGAAGGGGGGCAAGTTCTTTCGCGTACTCTGTGTAGAATCGAATTGGTATCCCGTCAGGTCCAGTGGACTTTCCTCTGTTGAGTGATTCCAGTTGCTTTTCTATTCCTTGGACACTTATTTCAATGTCAGCCATTTTATCATTTGTGTGAGGATTTAGAGAAGGAACTTCAGTGCAGTCTTCCTTTGTGAAACAGCTTTGGAAAAAGGTGTTTAGTATTTCAGCTTTACGCATGTTATCCTCTGTTTCAATGCCATCACCATCCCAGAGTGTGTGGATATGCTGTTTCGAGCCACTTACTGATTTAATGTAAGACCAGAATTTCTTAGGATTTTCTGTCAAGTTGGTACATAGAATTTTACATTCGAATTCACTGAACGTTTTACGCATAGCCCTCCTTACGCTAACTTTGACATTGTTTAGCTTCTGTTTGTCTGAGAGTTTTTGGCTGCTTTTACACTTGGAATGAAGCTCTCTTTGCTTTCGCAGTAGTTTCCTAACTTTGTTGTTGAACCACGGTGGGTTTTTCCCGTCCCTCATTGTTTTACTTGGCACGTACCTGTCTAAAACGCATTTTACGATTGCCTTGAACTTTTTCCATAAACACTCAACATTGTCAGTGTCAGAACATAAATTTTGGTTTTGATCTGTTAGGTAGTCTGAAATCTGCCTTCTATTACTCTTGCTAAACAGATAAACCTTCCTCACTTTTTTTATATTCCTATTAACTTCCATATTCAGGGATGCTGTAATGGCATTATGATCACTGATTCCGTGTTCTGCACTTACAGAGTCGAAAAGTTCGGGTCTGTTTGTTATCAGTAGGTCCAAGATGTTATCTCCATGAGTCGGTTCTCTGTTTAATTGCTCGAAGTAATTTTCGGATAGTGCACTCAGTATAATGTCACTCGATGCTCTGTCCCTACCACCCGTCCTAAACATCTGAGTGTCCCAGTATATATCTAGTAAATTGAAATCTCCACCTAAGACTATAACATGTTGAGAAAAGGTATGTGAAATGTATTCTAAATTTTCTCTCAGTTGTTCTTCCACTAATGCTGCGAAGTTGGGAGTTCGACAAAAGGAGCCAACTATTAACCTAGCATGGTTGTTGAGTGTAACATCCACCCATAACAATTCACAGGAACTATCCACTTCTACTTCACTACAGGATAAACTACTACTAACAGCGACAAACACACCACCACCAGTTGCATACAATCTATCCTTTCTAAACACTGTCTGTGTCTTTGTAAAAATTTCGGCAGAATTTATCTCTGTCTTCAGCCAGCTTTCCTTACCTATAATGATTTCAGCTTCTGTGCTTTCTATCAGTGCTTGAAGTTCCGGTACTTTACCAATGGAGCTTTGACAGTTTACAATTACAATGCTGATTGCTGCTTGGCCCCCGCATGTCCTGACTTTGCCCCGCACCCTTTGAGGCTGCTGCCCTTTCTGTACTTGACCGAGGCCATATAACCTAAAAAACCACCCAGTCCACACCACACAACCCCTGCTACCTGTGTAGCCACTTGCTGCGTGTAGTGGACTCCTGACCCATCCAGCAGAACCCGAAACCCCACCACCCTATGGCGCAAGTCGAGGAATGTGCAGCCCACACGGTCACAGAACCGTCTCAGCCTCTGATTCAGACCCTCCACTCGGCTCTGTACCAAAGGTCCGCAGTCAGTCCTGTGAACAATGCTGCACATGGTGAGCTCTGCTTTCATCCCGCTAGCGAGACTGGCAGTCTTCACCAAATCAGATAGCCGCCAGAAGCCAGAGAGGATTTCCTCTGATCCATAGCAACACGCATCATTGGTGCCCACATGAGCGACCACCTGCAGATGGGTGCACCCGGTACCCTTCATGGCATCCGGAAGGACCCTTTCCACATCTGAAATGACTCCCCCCGGTATGCACACGGAGTGCACATTGGTTTTCTTCCCCTCTCTTGCTGCCATATCCCTTAGGGGCCCCATTACGCACCTGACATTGGAGCTCCCAACTACCAGTAAGCCCACCCTCTCCGGCCGCCCAGATCTTGCAGACTGAGGGGCAACCTCTGGAACAGGACAAGCAGCCATGTCCGGCCGAAGATCAGTATTAGCCTGAGACAGAGCCTGAAACCGGAGAGGCCTTCCGTTCAGCCCTCTGGAATGTCTTTCGCCCCCTGCCACGCCTCGAGACGACCTCCCACTCTACCACAGGTGAGGGATCAGCCTCAATGTGGGCAGTATCCCGGGCAGCCACAGTCTTAGTCTGATCGGGGGATGTGTGGGACGAGCTGGCCATCCCCGACAAACCCCCATCCGGACCCCCACAGTGATGCCCATTGGCAACAGCCTCAAGCTGTGTGACCGAAGCCAACACTGCCTGAAGCTGGGAATGAGGGGATGCCGAATACAGCAGTGGCAGTCCCTATCCATGCTAAAAAATGTTGTGCAAAGAACATCTGAACTAATCTACAGAGAGCACAAACAATTCAACACAACATTTAAACGGTTATTAAAATACAAGACTGCCTAGTAAATGCAGTAATGCTGCTACTTGCACACTGCTGACAGATTGCCCGGCAGCAGAAGGAGACTACACGATTTTACACTATTCAGGTACTAAAATGCAATGCTACAACTCTCAACGCCCGAAATTTATGAATTAAACAATGCAAAGACCAAAAACACGCAAAGAAATTAAGAATTAAACTATGTAACAAATAAGTGAGCTAAGAGTATACGACTTGCTGCTGCAGCTGCTTATCCAGTGGTGGCAGGGAGCACACTGGCTATGACCAACTGACACTGGCCATTCAAAACAAAAACAGAAGACAGATGACTATGCAAATTTACACTATTCAGGTACTAAAACGCGATGCTACAACTCTCAAATATTTTATATGCCAGAAATTTATGAATTAAGCAATGCAAATACCAAAAACACACAAAGAAATTAAGAATTAAACTGTGTAACAAATAAGTGAGCTAAGAGTATACGGCTTGCTTCTGCAGCTGCTTATCCAACGGCAGCAGGGAGCAGTGCCATCCTTCCACCATTCAATTACTTTGCAGGTTGTAGCTGGTGATTTTATGGTGGTTCACCCTCCACAGCTTGGCTAAATATTGGCATAGAGCTGACTCAAATTATCTACCTGTAACCTGACAGTGTGCACAAGAAAGGCTTTGCCATTGTCTTGGCCAAAATATCAGTGACAGGAATGGCTTCTGCCAAATGTTTGTATAAACTAACAGCTGTAAACATCTAGCACAATCCATCTGATGGAGATAGTGGCCCCACCAAGTCAATACGAATGTACACAAATCTTTAGCAACTGCCAGGAAATGTCCCCAAAAAAGGCTGGGTGTAACATTCCAATTTACTCCTTTGGTAGGCCAGGTATTCCCACGCCCACATTTTACTGCCTTTGTCTATACCACACAAAACACCCTTCATGAGATGTGATGTGTTTTATTCTTGTAGGTGGTCCAAATCACGAACACAAGGAAATGCTTGCCTGTGGTAGGTTGCCAGCGCAAAATGACGATGTATTCTTGGAGAGATGGTGCACCAAATTTTCAGACTAGAATTAGGGGGAAGATGTCCTGAACAGCCAACTTGTGGACTTCTGCCACCAAGGTCTTCCGTGCAAAAGAAAACACATCGAATGGTGAATACATAGAGAAGATGCAACACCTTTACAATATTTCATGATTGCAGCTTTACCTTTTCAAAATGATTAAAACTATATAACTATCCCTTCTGTGTACACTGTGATAAGAATGTAGACTGCTGGTTTCTTCAAACAGTACCACCATGAAGGTGGCATGCTAAAAATTTCAAATTGGTAAGAAGTATACTACATGCTTGTGTAAGCAAAGGATTAGTATTTCTGTACAACTGCACAAAGCAAGTAAGAGTAATTCCATCTACATTCTGTATATAAAGGAAAGATTATGCTCAAGATTTCTCATTCAAAAACTGGTTTTGCATTTTTGTTTATGATGAGATAATGTTACACTCCATGCAAGAAGGAGAAATGCGTACCAGCATATGTTGGAATTTGACAACAGCAGGACCATGGTTTTTCGAGCTTGTGGAATATCTCCTCACATCCCCACAACTGAAATAGACAGGTTTGTGAGGGAAGACATAATACCACACTGAATCTTAGCAGCAGCACACAACAAACATCTAACAGGACAGACATACTGTTTTGTCAGTCGAACATAATCAAACAGCCACACCACATACTTAAAGTTAGAAAATATGCTTGCTTGCTGCAAGGCATGTATCCACATACACAGTGTAACAATGTGTGGAGCCTCATCCTGTATCAACATGGTAATGACTGTCTCAGCTTCACCTGACATGGTAGCAGAGAGGCGTGTGCCAAAAGTTCTGACAGCACTGGACACATACAAACGGCTTTAATTTCGCTGTCTTTATACATCCAATTTTTTTTTTTTTTTTTTGACCTTGTTGCTACACATGTTCTTGATGAACTTTTACATTTTCATCTCTTTTGAATATTTGGCTTATTGTTGACAGTGCTTTAAAGTGCTTGGTGAATTTTTCTTTATGAAAAATATCGTTCAAAGAATTTGTATGAAAGTTTGCTTGGAAGATGGAATAAAATGCAGCACCACATTCAGAATGTTGACTCTGGCTTTTGGCAAATCATCTATAAGTGAGACAACAGTTTACGAGTGGTATAAAGAGTTCATTGAGCGTTGAGAAGATGTTGAAGATGACAACCACTCTGGACTCCCTAGCACATCAACTACTGATGACAATCTGGAATAACTAAAGAAAATGGTTCTGGAAAATCACTATATCACCATCAGAGAAGTTATTGTTGATGTTAGCATATCCTTTGGCTCATACCATGCTGTGTTTTTGGACATTTTGGGCATGAAATGTGTAACTGAAAAGTTTGTTCCAAATTTGTTGAATTTTGGCCAAGACCATCATCATATAGATAATGCTGAGGAATTACTGAATGAAGTTGACAGCTACCCAGGATTTCTAATGGAGATTATAAAAGGTGACTAAACATGGGCGTACATGTATGCCATTGAAGCCAAGATCCAGTCATCCCACTGCAAACTGCCTGAAACATGAAGACTGAAAAAAATCAACATTCTTGATCACATATGAAGTCTCTTCTATCTGTTTTTTCAATTACAATTGGATGGCATCATGAGTTCCTGAATTACAGTCATACAATCAGTAAGGAATACTATTTGGAAGCTACGTACCATTCTTGCGAAGCAATCCAAAGAAAATGACCAGAATTGGGGCAAAACCTATCATGCAAACTGCATCACAATAATGCTCCCACTCAGACCTGAATGCTTGTTGTTGTTGTTGTTGTTGTCTTCAGTCCTGAGACTGGTCGGATGCAGCTCTCCATGCTACTCTGACCTGTGCTAGCTTCTTCATCTCCCAGTACCTACTGCAACCTACATCCTTCTGAATCTGCTTACTGTATTCATCTCTTGGTCCCCCTCTACGATTTTTACCCTCCACGCTGCCCTACAATGCTAAATTTGTGATCCCTTGATGCCTCAGGACATGTCCTATCAACAGATCCCTTCTTCTAGTCAAGTTGTGCCACAAACTTATCTTCTCCCCAATCCTATTCAATACCTCCTCATTAGTTACATGATCTATCCATCTTATCTTCAGCATTCTTCTGTAGCACCACATTTTGAAAGCTCCTATTCTCTTCTTGTCCAGACTAGCTATAGTCTATGTTTCACTTCCATACATGGCTACACGCCATACAAATATTTTCAGAAACGACTTCCTGATACATAAATCTATATTCGATGTTAACAAATTTCTCTTCTTCAGAAACGCTTTCCTTGCCATTACCAGTCTACATTTTATATCCTCTCTACTTCGACCATCATCAGTTATTTTACTTCCTAAATAGCAAAACTCCTTTACTACTTTAAGTGTCTCATTTCCTAATCTAATTCCCTCAGCATCACCCGATTTAATTTGACTACATTCCATTATCCTCGTTTTGCTTTTGTTGATGTTCATCTTATATCCTCCTTTCAAGGCACTATCCATTCCATTCAACTGCTCTTCCAGGTCCTTTGCTGTCTCTGACAGAATTACATTGTAATCGGCGAACCTCAAAGTTTTTACTTCTTATCCATGCATTTTAATACCTACTCTGAATTTTTCTTTTGTTTCCTTTACTGCTTGCTCAATATACAGATTGAATAACATCGGGGAGAGGCTACAACCTGGTCTCACTCCCTTCCCAAGCATTGCTTCCCTTTCATGCCCCTCAACTCTTATAACTGCCATCTGGTTTCTCCACAAATTGTAAATAGCCTTTCGCTCCCTGTATTTTATCCCTGCCACCTTCAGAATTTGAAAGAGAGTATTCCAGTCAACATTGTCAAAAGCTTTTTCCAAGTCTACAAATGCTAGAAACGTAGGTTTGCCTTTCCTGATCCTTTCTTCTAAAATAAGTTGTAAAGTCAGTATTGCCTCACAGGTTCCAACATTTCTACGGAATCCAAACTGATCTTCCCCGAGGTCCGCATCTACCAGTTTTTCCATTCATCTGTAAAGAATTCGCGTTAGTATTTTGCAGCTGTGGCTTATTAAACTGATAGTTCGGTAATTTTCACATCTGTCAACATCTGCTTTCTTTGGGATTGGAATTATTATATTCTTCTTGAAATCTGAGGGTATTTCGCCTGTCTCATACATCTTGCTCACCAGCTGGTAGAGTTTTGTCATGACTGTCTCTCCTAAGGCCGTCAGTAGTTCTAATGGAATGTTGTCTACTCCCAGGGCCTTGTTTCGACTCAGGTCTTTCACTGCTCTGTCAATCTCTTCACGCAGTATCTTATCTCCCATTTCGTCTTCATCTACATCCTCTTCCATTTGCATAATATTGTCCTCAAGTTACATCGCCCTTGTATAAACCCTCTATATACTCCTTCCACCTTTCTGCATTCCCTTCTTTGCTTAGAACTGGATTGCCATCTGAGTTCTTGATATTCATACAAGTGGTTTTCTTCTCTTCAAAGGTCTCTTTAATTTTCCTGTAGGCAGTATCTATCTTACCCCTAGTGAGATAAGCTTCTACATCCTTACATTTCTCCTCTAGTCATCTCTGCTTAGCCAATTTGCACTTCCTGTCGATCTCATTTTTGAGACGTTTGTATTCCTTTTTGCCTGCTTCATTTACTGCATTTTTATATTTTCTCCTTTCATCAATTAAATTCAATATTTCTTCTGTTACCCAAGGATTTCTAGCAGCCCTCGTCTTTTTACTTACTTTATCCTCTGCTGCCTTCACTACTTCATCCCTCAGAGCTACCCATTCGTCCTCTACTGTATTTCTTTCCCCCATTCCTGTCAGTTGTTCCCTTATGCTGTCCCTGAAACTCTGTACAATCTCTGGTTTAACCAGTTCATCCAGGTCCCATCTCCTTAAATTCCCACCTTTTTGCAATGTCTTCAGTTTTAATTTACAGTTCATAACCTACAGTTCATAACCACATCTGCCCCTGGAAATGTCCTACAATTTAAAACCTGGTTCCTAAATCTCTGTCTTACCATTATATGATCTATCTGATACCTTTTAGTATCTCCAGGATTCTTCCATGTATACAACCTTCTTTTATGATTCTTGAACCAAGTGTTAGGCTATGATTAAGTTATGCTCTGTGCAAAATTCTACCAGACGGCTTCCTCTTTCATTTCTTAGCCCCAAACCATATTCACCCACCATGTTTCCTTCTCTCCCTTTTCCTACTGACGAATTCCAGTCACCCATGACTATTAAATTTTCGTCTCCCTTCACTACCTGAATAATTTCTTTTATCTCATCATACATTTTGTCAATTTCTTCATCACCTGCAGAGCTAGTTTGCATATAAACTTCTACTACTGTAGTAGGGATGCGCTTTGTCTATCTTGGTCACAATAATGTGTTCACTATGCTGTTTGTAGTAGCTTACCCGCACTCCTATTTTTTTATTCATTATTAAACCTACTCCTGCATTACCCCCATTTGATTTTGTATTTATAACCCTGTATTCACCTGACCAGAAGTCTTGTTCCTCCTGCCACCGAACTTCACTAATTCCCACTATATCTAACTTTAACCTATCCATTTCCCTTTTAAATTTTCTAACCTACCTGCCCGATTAAGGGATCTGACATTCCACGCTCCGATCCGTAGAACACCAGTTTTCTTTCTTCTGATAACGATGTCCTCCTGAGTAGTCCCCGCCCAGAGATCGGAATGGGGGACTATTTTACCTCTGGAATATTTTACCCAAGAGGATGCCATCATCTTTTAATCATACAGTAAAGCTGCATGTCCTCGGGAAAAATTACGGTTGTAGTTTCCCCTTGCTTTCAGCCGTTCGCAGTACCACCACAGCAAGGCCGTTGTGGTTAATGTTACAAGGCCAGATCAGTCAATCATCCAGACTGTTGCCCCTGCAACTACTGAGAAGGCTGCTGCCCCTCTTCAGGAATCACATGTTTGTCTGGCCTCTCAACAGATACCCCTCCGTTGTGGTTGCACCTACGGCACGGCCATCTGTATCGCTGAGGCACGCAAGCACGAATGCTTGTTAGTAGATGAAATTTGCCACAGGTAGGGCTACTGGCAAATTTCCGCTACTGTGACTGACTTCTGATTTCCACCCTCCCCCCTCCCCCCAAACCAATATATCTTATTAAATTTAACAAAATTTAATGATTGAAATAAATTAGAAATAATTTTATATTTAAACCAAGAGAAAAATATCATACATGAAAGTGTTCTAAAAATTTCTTAAAATTGATAAGTTTTACAAAATAAAAAATTGAGAAATTTAAATAATTAAAAGTAAAAAATAAAAAATAAATAACAAAAACATTTAAAAATTTAATACTAATGTTTTTCCTTGTAAATGGATGCACTAAGTTTAAAAAACATGTATATTTAATTACTTATATTTCTTAGAAGTATTTTCACCTTCAATATAAAGGATGACTATAATTACAGTTAAACTTTCAAAATGCTGTCGAAATAACACCACTGGTAAGAATGACATCAAATTGCAATGGAATATTACTGGAGAGGAGGGAAAACATATGGCAGAAGAAAAAAAAATAGTGTGAAAATTGATCAATAGATGGTGCTTGATGTGTCCGAATATGTAAATGAAAACATCTGTCATGCACATGACCCATTGAAGTTGGTATAAACACGCCAGGTACATGGCTTTTCCTCCTCTCATATCTGTGACATTGACCATGACTGCCTCAATGCAGGATTATGCTGTGTTTGTTAAGCTGTATTCCAGGAATGATGACTGTGCATACATCGCTGTGCAGAAGTTCCTGACACTGAAGGATTTGAAAATAGGTGTTGGTCCAATGACTGCCATGGGACTGGAGAAACTGATTCACAAAATTCAAAAACATAGGTTCTTTTGTGGAGCAACCTGGTACAGGAAGGAAATGAATTGATTCAATGTGAGTGGAAGCAGTGGCCACAGCAATGCAGGAGGAGAGGAGTGGTGGTGTGCAAACATGTAGTGCACAGAGAATTGCCCAAACTTTGGACATATCCATGAGTACAGTGCATAATAAATCAACAAAACATACTTATTTGCTGTCCATTCAAAATTACCCATGTGCACAAGTTGCTTCCTGTTGACCTGCCAGCAAGAGAGACTTTTGCTTTAGAATTTCTTGCTTACGTGGAAGAGGACAATGACCCGCCGTGGAAGATTTTGTGGCCAGATGAAACCACTTCCACAGCACACAGAATTGTTGAATATGGATTTTCTGTAATCCACACACAAATCAACCAGTATCACTTCATCCTGGAAAGATCACTGTGTGGTGTAGATTTATGGCATCATTTATCATAGGGCCATATTTTTTTGATGAGGGAGGTACTTCCAGTCCTGTTACACATATCGTCACTGGGAAGCACTATGAGTGTCTTTTCCACAACCACGTCATTCTAGCTCACCAACAGCATGGATGTTTGGATGGGATCATTTTAATGCAACCTCCACAAATTGCAAATCCGGTTAAGCAGTTGCAGAAGTGCCATTTCGGAAATGCTAGAATTATCAGCTGCTATTTCCCTACAGCCTGGCTGTCCTCATCACCTGATCTTAATCCATGTGCTTTCTGGCTGTGGGGCTAAGTGAAACATGTTGTGTTCAGACTTCTGATTGCAAACTTAGCTCCACTGAAGGCACACATTTTGAACATGACCCTGGAAACATTTTGATCAGTTGTGAAACATGCTGTTTCTTGATTTCAATTTGTTGCAGAAAACAGTGGACAGCATATTGAATATGTTTTGCAACAGTCACACAGAAATTAATAATACAATTTGATTTTGATTGATGCTTTGTATGCAGTTTTTGGCCTCAGAACAATTAAAAACCAATGTGATTATCCTTTTTATGTGATTTTTGGCCTCATCCTGGATTTTCCATTGTTTGATTAATTTTTTATTGCATTTTCCATCACATATTGGATAATTTGAACTATCAGCTTGAATAGTTTTGAAACCCTAAAATTATTGAGTGTGATTAGAACAAATCCAGCCTACTCCAATATTTATATTAATTTAAACATCTTTTTTAGGATATTTAAATGGTGTTTACGTTTTTCATTAACTGGAAAAGAATAGAATTGATAACTTTCAATTTTGTCCACTTATAAAGAACAAAATTTTTAAAATTTGCAAATATTAAAGTTTTTAAATATATTATAACATTATTTTTTGGTAGCCAACCATTATGGGAATTATCAAATCCTGACCATTTAAAAGAACTTTATCGTCTTTCTTATTTAAATTTTTTTTTTGCAAGATATATAGCCCTATCCGAAAAATTCGTTTTTGTACTTCTTGTTCATAAAAATTTCCTTCACTTTTTCTCCATTTAAATCTCATAATTTATATGTAACTGGATTGGAATAACTAATGCTTTTAATTAAAAAAATTACTGTTGCCCAATAAGCTGTCTCTTCTTTTTCAAAAATTCCTCTTAATTTACTTATTCTAATTTTATCTCCTATTTAAGAACTTTGGTTTATTTTTATTGTTGTAAATGAGGAACACTTTTTATAATCAAATGTTTTGTATTATTATATTCCTCGATTAATTAGAAATTGCATTAACCTATATTTATTATTTTCTTGAAGAGCAATTTTTTTCCATGATTCTTTTTTTTAGTACTCTATTAAATCTTTCAACAACAGATGCTTTCAATGCTGTAAAGGTTTAATAGTGATTAATATTATATTTTTTTGTAAGTTCTTGGAAATCTTTATTAAAATATTCTTTTTAATTATTTGTATGTAATTTTTTTGAAGTTCTTATTTTTTCAAAAGTGTCAACTACATTTTTGCAAGTTTTATCTTTAATTGGAATAGCCCAAGAATATTTTGAAAAAAAAAAACATCAGTTACAGTTAATAAATATATATATAGGTTTTATTTATTTTTCAGATTTCTATTAAATTTCTAAAATACCTTTTTATTAAATCAACTTGCCATAAATAATCTAGTCTGAAAATAATAACATATCTTCTTTTTGCACATAGGTTTATGTAGTTTGTTAATTATTTCTTCATGAACATTATTATGTTGTAAAGAGTGGGTCTTCAGACTGCATCCCATTACCTACATTTTTTTCAGAGATGTACTTTTTTGGCTTTACAGATTGAACAAATTCCTTCAATTCTTTGTCTTCCTTTTTTGTTGTTGTTCTATCTGGGTGATATGTGTCAGTAACTGTTTTTTATATTTTAGACACCAAATATGATGTCTTGAATGGTGAGTAGGGTTATTCATTTATATAGACAAGAAATTTAGATGACTTCACCTAATAAAATTGTCTTTAAATTACTGGTACATTTTTAATAGAATTTGTTAATCTTACATGTAAAACAACTCAAATGTGTGCCACCAATAAATAATTGCTATTATTTATTCTATATAACTTATCAGCCCTTATTGACTTATCTAAATTATTAAATGGTAAATTTTTATATTCATTTTCACCTGTAACAATGATTTTCTTATGACTGAAGATATATTCAAGATGCTCAATCTTTCATGAATGAATAGTCAGTTATTTGTTGTCACGTAATTTATTTTGAAGATTATTTATTGGGTTGATGTATGGAGTTAAATCCATTTATGAAAAATAATCTACAAAAGATTTCTGCTTCTTTTTTGGTAAAGTATTTTTTTTAGCTGTTGGTTGTCTTTATGAATCTGATTAAGCTTTTCATTAAGGTATGTTTTCATGACCTAATTAATGACTTGTGTTACAGTACTCGTATATTCTGCTTTAGTAACAACATTACTTAATTCTTTTACCTAATATTGTTCAGAAACAGCGTCATAGACAATTACTGGATTTTTTACGTTTACTCATCTTGTAATCAATATAAATTTTAGTTGTTATAATAATCTTAACTCATTACTTTTGAAATTTTTTAATTACATTCTCTATTTTTGGAGCTATTTCTTTTTTATTTTTTCTAGTTCTTTATTAAAATTTAATTCTGATGTTCTTTTTATTTTTTTTATCAAATTTTGATTGAAAATTCTCAATTTTCTTTTTGATTTTTATACAATGCTTTATGAAAATTTGTTTCTAATGTTGGTTCTATTCTTCTAATTCCTTATATATTATTTGTTTTTGGAATGAATACTTCTCAGAAATCTTGTTTGGTTGTTAATATAAGTTCTAAATTTTCTAATTCTTGATATTTTATTTTATTGCCAAAAATGGTTTATTTATTAAATTTAAAAACCTTGTAATTTATATTATCTGAAAATATTTTGATATGAATAAACATAAATGACGATAAATAAATTCACCAAAATTTTTTATTTTTGCAACATTATAAAACATTTTTTCCAAATAATTTACCAATTGTTTCAGTATACTCCCCTCAACTGAACCAAAAATAAAATTTATATTTTTGGCCTTATAATAAAAAATCAGAAATAAATCAATTTACTATGCTGGTTGAATTTTTCTTACAGTTAATGGTTACATCACCTGTCATAAAACATGCGTAAAATGTTTAATTTTTAATTCTAAGATTTTCTTTATCAAAAAGTATAAAGGTTTATTATATTTTCGAATTAGTTTTTGGAAACTTTTTATTCTTTGTTGTTTTCACACTGATGCCAGCTTTCTTCTCCATTGCTAAATTATGTGTTTTTTTTGTGCTTCTAATGTGTGATCTCTTTTTGTATATTGTTGTTTGTGCTACTGTACCAGCTACTGTAGTAGCAGCAGTTAAATATGGTAATGCAGCCAATAATAATGGTTAAAATCCACCTCCATGTTTTATTAACCCACATCAAGTTTATTTCTTTTCTTTTTTGGTAAGAAGTTCAGTCATTTTTTCAACGATAGGAGTCCCTCATGTTATAGATACATTGTGGCACCATACACAATCATACAACGGCAGCAACGGCGGAGAAGAATCACTTCAGAATGGCGTAGCTGGCAGATGAGGCAACCCTCCTTTCTGGGGATTAAATGAGAAGAGAACCATTGCCCTGTGGTGGAGGAGAAACTCCAAAAGGCTAAGGGAGACAACCCCAACAGAAAATCCTTTCTCGCATTAGGCCTAGCAAGCCAGTAGGAAAGTCTTCATATATTGCTTTCTAAAAACAGACAAGCCTCGGAACAAACCTCTCAGGATTTGACCCCACCGCTTCTACAAGTACTGGTGTGAATGATGGGAGACCTGATGATATTCATCAGTACAAGATGATTAAACCAAATGGACTAAAAAATAACCTAAATATTGGCACTCTTAATATATTAACCCTCAATGGAAAAAGGAAGAAATGACAGATGTACTAACAGAGAGAAAGTTAGATATATTGGGATTAAGTGAAACAAAGTCTAAGGGAAAAGGTGAGAAGAATTTGAGAGGAGGAGGAAAACTGTACTGGAGTGGGAGTAACAGGTTTGGAAGAAATAGTGTGGCAGTGATGGTAGATAATAATGTACAAAGCTGTATTGAAAATGTGAGGTATATATCAGACAGGATCATAATCTTAAACCTGAGATTCCAAGAAGAAACACTGAAAGTAATCCAGATTTTTGCACCTCAAGTGGGATGTAGTGAAGAAGAGAAGATGGACTTAGAAAATGAGTTAGAAACCCATATAGAGAGATTTTAATGCACAGGTAGGCAAAGACAGAAAGGTATTTGAGCAAGTGTTGGGATGGCTTGGATATGGAGCCAGAAATGGAGAAGGGGAAAGACTCCTGGATGTGTGCCAGAGGAATGGAATGAAAACAGCAAACAGTTAGTTTACAAAGGGATAAAGTCATGTTATCACCAGATAAAATTGGGATGGAAAAACCAAGAGTATAATTGATTATATTCTAGTAAATAGGGAATGGGGAGAGAAAGTAACAGATGTGAAGGTAATTGTAAGTGTGAGTGCAGATGGAGACCATAGATTACTGGTTGGACAATGGAAAATGAATCAGTGTGTGAAAAATAGAAAACAGAAGAAAGTGATGAGCATACAGGATTGGAAACTGAAGGAGAGTGAAAGTGCTGAGAAGTATAGAGAATTAATGACACAAAAAATTCCAAAAGAAGTTTTCTGCAATGTAGAAAAATAAAGTAGTTTATTCAAAGACACTTTAGTCGAAGCAGCACAAAAAGTATGTGGTAGAACATCGGGAAAGGAAAAAGCAAGACAGACAAGTTGGTGGGATGATACCACACAGAAAAAGTGGTGGGAAACTAAAAATGATGAAGACCATAAAAGATATATAGAGGAAAAGAAGAAGTGCAAAGAAATAGTGGAAGCAGCAAAGAAAAAGGCATGGGAAGAGAATACAAAAAACATGAAGAAGATGTGAAGAGCAATAAGAAAAAATTCTATAAAATGATGAAAAATAAAAGGAAAACTTCTGAAGTACCAGTAAAGGTGGAAACTGTGATTGAAGATCCAGGGAATATAAAAAATCTCTGGAAAGAACATTTTAAGAAGCTGTTAAATGCTGAGGAGCAGGTACACGAGGAAACAACAAATAATGGAGAAATTGAGAGAAGTTGGGAAGCAGAATTAGGACAAATTACACTGGAAGAAATGGAAATAGTTGTGAAAAAGATGAATTGGGGTGGGGGGGGGGGGGGGTGTGGAAGCCCCAGGACCTGATAAAGTATCAGTGGACAGGATGAGAGCAGCAAATCCATTGGGAATGCAGTGGCTGTATAGAGTATAGTGTGGAGAAATAGTATGTGGTTATTCCTGGTATGCAGAGCAGCGGTGATCATTAAATAACACACCAACATGCATTAATACAACTTTATTATGCGAGAATATTTACAACGTCTTATACAGTCAGCAGCACGCAACAGAATCGAAAGCAATATGGCGGTGCACAATAACTCCACAGGGGTCAGAGAGCCTGCTATGGCAGAGATATATCACTCGTAGAGTCGATAGTCGCCAACCTCCCCCCCCCCCCCTCCCCTTGCAGTGCGTAGCAGACTGCATCTGCCAAGGGTCTGTGATCTGTATAAATCATGAATGGGCGACCCTCAACATCGGCTCTGAAATATTTGACCGCCTCCTACAGGGTGAGGAGTTCACGGTCGAAAGCAGACCATTTGGACTGGGATTTGGTTAATTTCTTGGAGAGGTAACGGAGTGGTTGGTGGGTATCCAATACATGTTGCTGAAGGATCGCACCAATTGCAGTGTCACTCGCATCAGCTGTAATAGAAATGGGTGCGTCACAAGTGGGGTGAGTGAGTGTGACAGCTTTAGAGAGGGCGGTTTTGAGATTTTTGAATGAATCGGCCATTTCCAGTGTGCAAACGAGTTTGCGTTTGCCTTTAGTATCCTTCCCCGCCAGAGGGATCTGGATAGATTCAGCATGGGGCAGGTGGCACCTGTAGAAGGTCACCATGCCTAGGAATAGGTGAAGTTCAGCGAAGTCCTCTGTGGAAGGGAGGCTAGGTATGAGTTCAACCTGAGAGGAGGTAGGACGGACGCCCTCGGCCGTGACTGTGTGACCTGAGAAGGTGATTTCAGGACCGCTAAGCTGCGACTTCTCGTGGTTGATCTCCACTCTATTAGCAGCAAGCAGTGCAAGCACTCTGGAAAGATGGAGAGTGAGCTCCTCAAGTGAGGGAGAGAAAATCAGTATATCGTCTAAGTAGGCATAGGCAAAAGGGAGGTCAAACAACAGTGCGTCAATGAAGCGTTGCCATAGCTGTGCGGCATTTTTGAGACTATATGGCATGGAACAGTACTCAAAGAGGACAAATGGAGTGATTATGGCTGTCTTGGGGATGTCGTCGAGGAACATGGGAATCTGATGATATGCTTTGCTACAATTGAGAACGGAAAGATCTGGGAACCATGCAACATCTGGGTGAAATCTTGAATGTGGGGGATAGGGTAGTTATCGATGGTAGTGCGTGCGTTAAGAGCACGGTAGTCACCACAGAGGCGGAAAGTACCGTCCTTCTTTGGCACGAGATGGATTGGTGATGACCAGTTACTGTCAGATTGATGGAGAACGTTGGAATCCAAAAGATCTTTAACAATGTATTTAGCACGGCAAAGTTTCTGCATGTTTAGGCGGTGTGCCTTATGCTGCACAGGGTGTCCATCAGTTGTGTTTATTCTGTGGCACGTGCCATTGGCAATTGCACGCAAAAATGTGGGAGGAGCAGGGGGGGGTAGTGGCAGGAGGGGTAGTGGCAGGAGGGGTAGTGGCAGGAGGGGTAGGGGCAGGGGGGGTAGGGGAAGGGGGGTAGGGGAAGGGGGGTAGGGGCAGGGGGGGTAGGGGAAGGGGGGTAGGGGAAGGGGGGTAGGGGCAGGGTGGGTAGAGGCAGGAGGGGTAGGGGCAGAGGCTGGCCGAACCGTTAGTGGGATCACAGCAGCAGAACAATGACCAGGCTGCGGAGGCTTGTCCACGATTGCAAGAGTGGGTGTGCGGAGTTGTAGAAGCTGCTGTTGTGTCTTCAACAATTGTGCATGGACTATATCAATTCGAACACGCAGGTCAACATTCTGAGTGCGCAACACATCAACATCTGAACGCTCGCACAAGAAAGCTGAGAGAGCAAAAGAAAGGTTTGCAGTGAGTGACATACGCTCTGAAAGGGCAGAGTGTGAACAGTCAGTAGAAACTTTGCACTGAGGGGGGAAATGTTGTGACACACCAGGAACACTCAAACCAGAGATGTGAGTCAGACAGCCGGCTTGCAGATTAGGTTAGAGGGCATAGTGATGAAGAAAATCGAGGCCCCGTACAGGTGCATCAACTTCCGCAACGTAAAATGTCCAGGGGAAAACCTGATCTGGGGCAAATTTAAGCAGGGGAAGTGAGGAACTTAGCACCAGAATTGGGGAATTGTTAGCAGCTATCAGTGGTGGTGCAGATAAGGGATCTATGTTAGGAGTGAGGGAGGGCAGGATAACACTAATGTCAGCTCCAGTGTCCACTAGAAAACGAAGTTTGCTGTTGATGTCCTCGATGAAGAGGCGCGAAGCAGATGACAGTGCAGCAGGCGTCAGACAAGATGCCGGAAGGCGCCGTGAGGTAGGAGGGCAGGACGTGCCCGCCATAAGCATTTGGGAAAGCACACGGGGGTTTGCAGTTGCAAGCCGCGTCACCAAAGTTAGCGTGGAACCAGCAATAAGGAGAGCCAGCTTGCAGTTCAGAAGCGTGGCTGTGCAGTGGGGTGGTCAGTTGCGCGGCCAGAGTGCACTCAGGTGCTCGCTCGGCCACCTCCGGTGACCTTTGGGGCAGCAACATAAAAGTAGGTAGTGCAGTCGGGTGACCACAGGGTGGTGGGGCTGTTGCTTGCACTGACAGCGAGGTACGTGTCTTGCCACAGCCGTGGGTAGGCTTGGCTTCTGTTACTGCATAATGCGTGGGGGCAGCAGATGTCAGACTCGAATGCTGGAGGTACCAGTGTTGGATGATGCTATAAGCACGGTTGGCGATGCGCAAGTGTGCTTCAAGGGGCTCATAGACATGGGACAAAGTGTGACGTCTCGTAGAAATTCTGTGTCCACAAGGGTGTGTAAGTGGCGCCACAGCTGTGATGGGGTAAGGTAATCGATGTGTTCCTCATGGATAATGCATTGGATCAACTCAGCAGGGGGACGGGATAAGTATTCAATGATACAAGCTTTAGCAAGGGAGGAGAAAGCAGCAGGTCACTAATAAGATCTGTGTGATCGTGCAGATGACTAAGAAGGCACACAAATCGGGCTCTGTCGTCTAGGATGCCATGAATGTCCAACATTTTATCCACTAATGCAAACCATGTCTTAGAGTTCTCCGTTTGTAGGGCTGGCAGTTTTGGGAATCTGCTAGGCGCGAGGTACTGAGGAATGGTCGGTGCAGCGAACACACTACTTGGAGGTGCGGCCAGTGTAGCAGTGTAGAGTGGTGCCAAATCAGGATTGTAGGCACCAGTAGACTGGCACACAGTAGCTGTACTAATCTGATTATTAGCGACAAAACTACACGATTTACAAGCAGCAGGAGTGCAAGAAGAAAATTCAGACTTACATGTGAGTTCAGTTGCATAGTGTAGGCAGGTACAGTTGCTGGGGCCCCGGCTGGTGGGGACACGGTTGGGTGCGGAAGACTCTCCAGTACTGTGGGAACAGGTGCAGTTTGGACTGGTGAGAAAGCTAGCAGTGTTTGCCAAGTGTAAGAACCCGGCGCGGAAGTCGATGAAACGTTGTGGATCCTTGCGGGAGGAGGGACGGTGCCGCCGTAGGCGCGGGTGGTAGGCATGCGAGAGCTGTTAACAACGGGTTTGGGAGTGTAACGGGTGCGGTTGAAACCAATGCAGCAGAGATGGACAAAACCATCAGGAAAACGTGCGGAAGATGAACAGAAGACGGGATGGTGTGCAGCATGGGAGACGTGGCTGCATCATACCTGAGCGATTGTAAGATGTCCGTGGAGAGTTGCGTAGTCTGTGGCTGTAGAGCAGGCATCATGTGTGGGTGCAGCAGATGAGCAGGAACGGCAGGCATTGGCAGTGCTGGGGTGTCGATAAGCAGAATGCAGTCCGACGGTCGTGAAGCAGCCGTAGGCATGGGAACGTGCTGCGGCGGCCAAGCAGGAACCGTTGAGTTTATCTCGGGGCCACGTAGGTTAAAATCCGGTTGACAGTGGAGTTCACTTTGGCACTGAAACTGTGGCGTGATTTCTGGAATGGATTCATTTTCCACTTTGAAAAACTGTGTCTGAGAAGTCACATCACAGGGACTGAATGGTTGTTGCAACATTGTTCGTAGCACAATACAAATCACTGTTAATAGCACTCGCTAATTGAACTAAAACAGATCAGGGTCACCAATGTGGTTATTCCTGATATGTGGAGTGGCAGCGATCATTAAATAACACACCAACATGCATTAATACAACTTTATTTTGCGAGAATATTTACAACGTCTTATACAGTCGGCAGCACACAACAGAATGGAAAGCAATATAGCAGCGCACAATAAGTCCGCATAGGTCAGAGAGCCTGCTATGGCAGAGATATATCCCTCGTAGAGTTGATAGTCGCCACAAGTACAATACCTGATGATTGGATAAGAGGAGACATTGCTCCCATCTCCAAAAAAGTCAATAAAAGAATTTGTAAAAACTACAGAGGAAAAATACTTATGAGTCATGCAGCCAAGATTTATTAATGAATTTTACTAAATCAAATAAGTGAAAATATAGAAAAGGAGCTGAGTGAAGAACAGCATGGTTTAAGAAAAGGAAGAAGCATGATCGACCTGATATTTTCTAACCGTCAACTGTTGGAGTATAACAAAAGGATGATAATAGTTTTTATAGACATAGAAAAGGCATATGACTCAGTTAACAGGGAATGACTCTGGGAAGAAATGAAGAAGATGGATACATTAATGTAATAAAGACATTGTACAGAGGACACAATTATAGAATTAGAACACAACTGGGGAACTCTGAATACTTTGAAATAAGACAAGGGCTTAAGCAAGGAAGTATTCTATCTCCTGCACTTTTAATGTTGTGATGGAGGAAATGAATAGGGCCATTAAGGATATAGTAAAAGAAAAAGACAAAAAGATGATTTTTGCAGATGATGTGGTAATATGGACTGATAAAGATGTAGATATACAGCTACAACGGAACAAAATAACGACAAGGTATGGATTAAAAATAAATAAAGATAAGAGTGAAGTAATGGTATTTGGAAGAGAGAAAGGGGTCAACAGAATTATTACCTTGAATGGAGAACCCCTCAAAGTGGTAGAAAGCTTCACTTATTTAGGGAGTGAAATATCTAAGAATGGAAGAATAAACAATGAAATTAATAGGAGGTTACAGAAGGGAGGCAATTTCTACCAAACAATAAAACACCTGATTTGGAATTAGGAAGTTTCAGAAAAAGCAAAATTCCTTATGTATAAGTATTATTACTTCCCTAATGTCACCTATCGTGGAGATACATGAACAATGACAGAAAGGGACTGGAGCAGACTGCAAGCAGGGGAAATGAAATTTCGCAGAGCAGTTAAGGAAAAAACAAGAATGGAGAGAGTAAGGAATGTAGAGGTCAGACAGGATGTTAAACAAGAAATTATGAGAGAAGAAATTGAAAAAAAAAAGAGATCAAGATGGTATGGGCATGTTAAGAGGATGCATGAGCAGACACTTCCCAAAATTATGGAAGAACTAAAGATGGATGGGAAAAGACCTAGAGGTCACCCAAGAACACAGTGGAAAATGGAAATGAGGATATCTGTGGAAAAGAAAGGTGTGATCTGGCAGCAAGTAGAGGAAGAAAAGTGGTGGGACGACTAAGCCAAATGGAGAGAACTCGTCAGCACCCAGACCTGGCAGAAGCTGAAGCGGGACCTGGATATAGATAGAAAGATACATTTCTGCCAGTTTTATCATTTTGCTTTCTTTTTTGGGCATCTGTTAAAAAATTATCACAACTGTCAGATGGTTATAATTAAACTGTCACTTTTTAACATGGAAACTAATTACCATATGGGCACCAAACTTCATAACATTAATGTCCAGAGTATTGGGTGCATGATTTCCATGCATCACAGTTCCACCATCTAGTTCCAACTATGGCCACCAGGTGCTGTGATCAGTCATCATGATTCATAGACACACACACCTAACCAGTCACAGTGCACGTGTTGACCTGTTGACGTGAGGTTGGACAGAAGTAACAGAGCATTATTGGTGAAGCTCTTATTATCAAAACAACAGTAATGCTGCGGCTGCATTTTGGGAATATTAATGGGCTGAAAGGATTATGCAAGGGTCCTCTTTCTCCACAAATTGTGCAGAGCATGATGAAAAAGTTCGAATCAGCTGGAGAACTTGGCTTCACTCCAGGAAGAGGTTTATGACTGGTTGCATCATAGGTGACTAATGAAATTGCTGTTGCTATGGCAGACAATGCTTCACTCAATTCCTGATCATCAGGCAGTGCGTTTGCTATTTCACAACTGTTGAACATCCCATGGTCCACTACAGAAGGTGCTTCTCACCATTCTCAAATAGTATCCATACATGATCCATATCATACAGCAGCTTGCACGACAGGACTCATAATGACATGCTGACTTCACTCTCCACTTTCTTGCAAGGATACAAGTTGATAAGGGCTGGCCCTGGGGCATACTATGGACAGACAAAGCTCATTTTTCTCTGACAGGTGAGGTGAACACACACATTTGCTGGGTGTGGAGATCTTCACCTCCACTCATTGTGCATGAAGTTCCTCTGTATGGTGAATGTGTCACCATATAGTGCAACTTTACCATCACAATCATCATTGGGCCATTCATTTTTGGACGGTTAGTACTCAAAAACCAAAGATGTGCAGCAATATCGCGATATGCTTTGCCAGCATGTCATATCTGCCGTACACGAGAGAGATGCATTGAACACAATAGTTTTCATGCAAGATGGAGCCCCACCGCACATCTCTTGTGAAGTTCACCTGCTTCTCTGAAACACATTTGGAAATGCTCAAATTATTAGCCAGTTGTTTCCAAATTCTTGGCTGGTATGATCACCTGATCTCACTTTCTGTGATTTCTGGTTGTGGGGCTACCTGAAAGACAGGGTTTACCAGGAAAACATTCACATTAAAAGTGATTAAGATATAAAAAGGGAGTCAGTCAAAAAGTGTGCATGTTTGTGCATATGTGCGTGTGTGTGTGTGTGTGTGTGTGTGTGTGTGTGTGTGTGTGTGTATGTGTCTGTGTGTGTTTGAAGAAATGAGTAATTATAAGAAGTTTTAAAGGACAGTTATAGATGAGTAAATCAGAAAAGAGACAAATGTTCTCAACCAGCTGAGGAGGCACCAATCACCAGTTGGTGTATTCACTGAAAGGTAGTGTATCCTCCACCTAAATGACATTGTGACTCTTTCATAATTCTTTTGTTCTATCAGTAAAATTAATGTCACCAACATTACTGAGCTCAATCTTGCTTAGTTTCTTTAGTGTAATAGGTCTTACAGGAATCACATAAGGTCTTAAATCAAATACATTTTCCAATCCAAACAGCTTACCTGATTTAAGCCAATTCATAGGCTTTACAAGCTGCGACATTGTCGCAACTAAAACAGTGACCCATATATAGAATAAATTTCCTTTAATTTACATCTATGGTCACAAACTTTTTGTTCACAGATTACCGGTTTTGGTCTATAATGACCATCTTCAGATCTGCAGCAAAAAATATGGGAAAAACATAAATACACTTGCAGATTGTCTACAGCTTAAAAACAATAAACAGACCGTAATGAAAAGCACTACTGACATCTGGTGAACTTGCAACACAAACATATTGTGGCTACTGTAGGGCAGCTTGTTATGAACAGTACTGCTACTGACAACATGACTCATGCGTATGCTGTTATTTATATATATTTGACGATGCTGGTGCTGATTTCGGATTTAACATTTGATGATGCCACTATGGCTGCAGAACATTAGGACACTGTTTCTATAAAACACAGGTATGCTTCTTTATACTTAAAGTGCACAAATGCATATATATGGCAGTAGTAAATTCCACAAATACATATATATGTCAGTAGCACTTTTCATTATAGTCTATTTATTGTTTTTAAGCTGTAGACAATCTGCAGGTGTATTTATGTTTTTCTCATATTTTTTGCTGCAGCTCTGAAGCTGGTCATTATAGACCAAAATCAGTAATCTGTGAACAAAAAGTTTGTGACCATAGATGTAAATTAAAGGAAATTTATTCAATTCATAGGCATTATTATGAGCTAGTCTGATGACTAAAATGACCATGGTACACATTTAAAAAGTCTTAATTTCGTCATTCACTTTGCTGAATTTTTCTTTTGTTTTTACTAATACTGAATTACAAGATTTAAAACTAACGTGTTTTGCATTGTCTTTTTTATTTCAGCTGATTTCTTCTTCGTTATTTCTTTTCCAAACTTTATTTTCATAGCAGCAAAAAATCAGTTTCTTTCCCAATTACATTAGGAGCTTTTTCCCCCAAACATTAATTTGCATGGTAAAAAACCTATGGATTCATTCCACAAATTATTAATGATGTTCTTAAACTGGTATGTCTAATTAGCCCAAGCATAATGTTTCTTACCAACATAGGTATGACAGAGCCTTTTGATTACCTTTATTACTCTCTCGCTCATGTTGCCTTTACGAAAGCACGTAAATAAACACATCAAAAATACTTTTGCATCACTTCAGTTCCTAGAGTTCCAGAAACTGTACAGAAAATTGTTATAGATATCAACATAAACATCATTTCTGCCCTTTCTTTTGCTCATGAAAGCCACACATTGTTGTACCCTCATACAGCAAGACCTTCAGAGGTGGTGGTCCAGACTGCTGTACAAACCGGTACCTCTAGTACCCCGTAGCATGTCCTCTTGCATTGGTGGATGCCTGTATTCATCATGACACATTATCCACAAGTTCATCAAGGCACTGCTGGTCCAGATTGTCCCTCTCCTCAATGATGATTCGACGTAGATCCCTCAGGGTGGTTGATAGGTCACGTCATCCATAAACAGCCATTTTCAGTCAATCCCAGGAATGTTAGATAGGGCTCATGTCTGGAGAACATGCTGGCCACTCTATTCAAGTGATGTCATTATCCTGAAGGATGTCATTCACAAGATGTGAACAATGGAGCCACGAATTGTTGTCCATGAAGACAAATGCCTCACCAATATGCTGCTGATATGGTTACACTATCCTTTGGAGGATGGCGTTCACATATCGTACAGCCATTACGGCACCTTCCATGATCACCAGCAGTGTATATCGGCCTCACATAATGCCACCCCAAACAGCAGGGTACATCCACCTTGCTGCACTTGTTGGACTGTGTGTCTAAGCCATTCAGCCAGCTCGGGTTGCCTCCAAACGTGCCTCTGACGATTATCTGGTTGAAGACATATGTCACACTTATTGGTGAAGAGAACATGAATCCAATCCTGAGCTGCCCATTTGGCATGTTGCAGGGCCCATCTGTACCATGCTGCATGGTGTCATTGGTGCAAAGATGGACCTCGCCATGGACATTGGGAGTGAAGTTGCATATCGTGCAGTCTATTGCGCACAGTTTGAGTCCTAACACAGTCTCCTGTGGCTGCACAAAAAGCATTGTTCAACATGGTGGCGTTGCTCTCAGGGTTCCTCTGAGCCATAACCTGTAGGTATCAGTGATCCACTGCATTAGAAGCCTTTGGGCAGCCTGAGCGAGGGATGTCGTTGACAGTTCCTGTCTCTTGTATCTCCTCCATGCCCGAACAACATTGCTTTGGTCCACTCCGAGATGCCTGGACACTTCCCTTGTTGAGAGCCCTTCCTGGCACAAAGTAACAATGTGGATGTGATTGAATCACGGTATTGACTGTCTAGGCATGGTTGATTTACAGGCAACAGAAGCCATGTACCCCCTTCCAGGTGGAATGACTGGAACTCATCGGCTGTCAGACCCCCTCCGTCTAATAGGTGCTGCTTGTGCATGGGTGTTTACATCTTTAGGTGGGTTTAGTGACATCTGAAAAGTGAAAGGATGTGATACTATGATACAACATCCACAGTCAGTGTCTATCATCAGAAGTTCTGGGAACTACGGTGATGCAAAACGTTTTGTGATGTATTTTTATATGTTAAATTTTATATTGGTATGTGAATTGCAAAAATCTTTCTCAGGTAAACTTAGGTTCATTAACAGCTGGAATACCTACTTTTGGAAAATAGTTTTCAATTTTGCAACAATACTTTTGGTGTTGACTCATTTCATCATTATCATCATCATCATCATCATTTAAGACTGATTATGCCTTTCAGCGTTCAGTCTGGAGCATAGCCCCTTATAAAATTTGTACACGATCCCCTATTCAGTGATAACATTGCGCCTCTTCTGATGTTAAACCTATTGCTTCAAAATCATTCTTAACTGAATCCAGGTACCTTCTCCTTGGTCTGCCCCAACTCCTCCTACCCTCTACTGCTGAACCCATGAGTTTCTTGGCTAATCTTGCTTCTCCCATGTGTGTAACATGACCCCACAATCTAAGCCTGTTCACCCTGACTGCTACATCTATAGAGTTCATTCCCAGTTTTTCTTTGATTTTCTCATTGTGGACACCCTCCTGCCATTGTTCCCATCTACTAGTACCTGCAATCATCCTAGCTACTTTCATATCCGTAACCTCAACCTTGTTGATAAGGTAACCTGAATCCACCCAGCTTTCGCTCCCGTACAACAAAGTTGGTCGAAAGATTGAACGGTGCACAGATAACTTATTCTTGGTACTGACTTTCTTCTTGCAGAAGAGAGCAGATCGTAGCTGAGTGCTCTCTGCATTAGCTTTGCTACACCTCGCTTCCAGTTCTTTCACTATGTTGCCATCCTGTGAGAATATGCATCCTAAGTACTTGAAACTGTCCACCTGTTCTAACTTCGTTCCTCCTATTTGGCACTCTATCCGTTTATATTTCTTTCCCACTGACATTACTTTCGTTTTGGAGATGCTAATCTTCATACCATAGTCCTTACATTTCTGATCCAGCTTTGAAATATTACTTTGCAAACTTTCAATTGAATCTGCCATCACAACTAAGTCATCTGCATATGCAAGACTGCTTATTTTGTGTTCACATATCTTAATCTCACCCAGCCAGTCTATTGTTTTCAACATATGATCCATAAATAATATGAACAACAGCGGAGACAAGTTGCAACCTTGTCTTACCCCTGAAACTACTCTGAACCATGAACTCAATTTACTGTCAACTCTAACTGCTGCCTGACTATCCATGTAAAGACCTTTAATTGATTGCAAAAGTCTGCTTCCTATTCCATAATCTTGTAGAACAGGCAATAACTTCCTCCTAGGAACCCATCAATGCCTTTTCTAGATCTATAAAGCATAGATACAATTCCCTGTTCCACTCATAACACTTCTCCATTATTTGCCGTAAGCTAAAGATCTGCTCCTGACAACCTCTTTGTTGTTGTTGTTGTCTTCAGTCCTGAGACTGGTTTGATGCAGCTCTCCATGCTACTCTATCCTGTGCAAGCTGCTTCATCTCCCAGTACCTACTGCAACCTACATCCTTCTGAATCTGCTTAGTGTACTCATCTCTCGGTCTCCCTCTACGATTTTTACCCTCCACGCTGCCCTCCAATGCTAAATTTGTGATCCCTTGATGCCTCAAAACATGTCCTACCAACCGATCCCTTCTTCTAGTCAAGTTGTGCCACAAACTTCTCTTCTCCCCAATCCTATTCAATACCTCCTCATTAGTTACGTGATCTATCCACCTTATCTTCAGTATTCTTCTGTAGCACCACATTTCGAAAGCTTCTATTCTCTTCTTGTCCAAACTAGTTATCGTCCATGTTTCACTTCCATACATGGCTACACTCCAAACAAATACTTTCAGAAACGATTTCCTGATACATAAATCTATATTCGATGTTACCAAATTTCTCTTCTTCAGAAACGCTTTCCTTGCCATTGCCAGTCTACATTTTATATCCTCTCTACTTCGACCATCATCAGTTATTTTACTTCCTAAATAGCAAAACTCCTTTACTACTTTAAGTGTCTCATTTCCTAATCTAATTCCCTTAGCATCACCCGATTTAATTTGACTACATTCCATTATCCTCGTTTTGCTTTTGTTAATGTTCATCTTATATCCTCCTTTCAAGACACTGTCCATTCCGTTCAACTGCTCTTCCAAGTCCTTTGCCGTCTCTGACAGAATTACAATGTCATCGGCGAACCTCAAAGTTTTTACTTCGTCTCCATGAATTTTAATACCTACTCCGAATTTTTCTTTTGTTTCCTTTACTGCTTGCTCAATATACAGATTGAATAACATCGGGGAGAGGCTACAACCCTGTCTCACTCCTTTCCCAACCACTGCTTCCCTTTCATGCCCCTCGACTCTTATTACTGCCATCTGGTTTCTGTACAAATTATAAATAGCCTTTCGCTCCCTGTATTTTACCCCTGCCACCTTTAGAATTTGAAAAAGAGTATTCCAGTCAACATTGTCAAAAGCTTTCTCTAAGTCTACAAATGCTAGAAACGTAGGTTTGCCTTTTCTTAATCTTTCTTCTAAGATAAGTCGTAAGGTCAGTATTGCCTCACGTGTTCCAACATTTCGACGGAATCCAAACTGATCCTCCCCGAGGTCTGTATCTACCAGTTTTTCCATTCGTCTGTAAAGAACTCGCGTTAGTATTTTGCAGCCGTGGCTTATTAAACTGATAGTTCGGTAATTTTCACATCTGTCAGCACCTGCTTTCTTTGGGATTGGAATTATTATATTCTTCTTGAAGTCTGAGGGTATTTCGCCTGTCTCATACATCTTGCTCACCAGCTGGTAGAGTTTTGTCATGACTGGCTCTCCCAAGGCCGTCAGTAGTTCTAATGGAATGTTGTCTATTCCGGGGGCCTTGTTTCGACTCAGGTCTTTCAGTGCTCTGTCAAACTCTTCACGCAGTATCGTATCTCCCATTTCGTCTTCATCTACATCCTCTTCTATTTCCATAATATTGTCCTCAAGTACATCGCCCTTGTATAAGCCTTCTATATACTCCTTCCACCTTTCTGCCTTCCCTTCTTTGCTTAGAACTGGGCTGCCATCTGAGCTCTTGATATTCATACACGTGGTTCTCTTCTCTCCAAAGGTCTCTTTAATTTTCCTGTAGGCAGTATCTATCTTACCCCTAGTGAGATAAGCTTCTACATCCTTACATTTGTCCTCTAGCCATCCCTGTTTAGCCATTTTGCACTTCCTGTCGATCTCATTTTTGAAACGTCTGTATTCCTTTTTGCCTGCTTCATTTACTGCATTTTTATATTTTCTCCTTTCATCAATTAACTTCAATATTTCTTCTGTTACCCAAGGATTTCTAGCAGCCCTCGTCTTTGTACCTACTTTATCCTCTGCTGCCTTCACTACTACATCCCTCAGAGCTACCCATTCTTCTTCTACTGTATTTCTTTCCCCTATTCCTGTCAATTGTTCCCTTATGCTCTCCCTGAAACTCTGTACAACCTCTGGTTCTTTCAGTTTATCCAGGTCCCATCTCCTTAATTTCTCACATTTTTGCAGTTTCTTCAGTTTTAATCTACAGGTCATAACCAATAGATTGTGGTCAGAGTCCACATCTGCCCCTGGAAATGTCTTACAACTTAAAACCTGGTTCCTAAATCTCTGTCTTACCATTATATAATCTATCTGATACCTTTTAGTATCTCCAGGGTTCTTCCACGTATACAACCTTCTTTCATGATTCTTAAACCAAGTGTTAGCTATGATTAAGTTGTGCTCTGTGCAAAATTCTACTAGGCGGCTTCCTCTTTCATTTCTTAGCCCCAATCCATATTCACCTACTATGTTTCCTTCTCTCCCTTTTCCTACACTCGAATTCCAGTCACCCATTACTATTAAATTTTCGTCTCCCTTCACTATCTGAATAATTTCTTTTATTTCATCGTACATTTCTTCAATTTCTTCATCATCTGCAGAGCTAGTTGGCATATAAACTTGTACTACTGTAGTAGGTGTGGGCTTCGTATCTATCTTGGCCACAATAATGCGTTCACTATGCTGTTTGTAGTAGCTTACCCGCATTCCTATTTTCCTATTCATTATTAAACCTACTCCTGCATTACCCCTATTTGATTTTGTGTTTATAACCCTGTAGTCACCTGACCAGAAGTCTTGTTCCTCCTGCCACCGAACCTCACTAATTCCCACTATATCTAACTTTAACCTATCCATTTCCCTTTTTAAATTTTCTAACCTACCTGCCCGATTAAGGGATCTGACATTCCACGCTCCGATCCGTAGAATGCCAGTTTTCTTTCTCCTGATAACGACATCCTCCTGAGTAGTCCCCGCCCGGAGATCCGAATGGGGGACTATTTTACCTCCGGAATATTTTACCCAAGAGGATGCCATCATCATTTAATCATACAGTAAAGCTGCATGTCCTCGGGAAAAATTACGGCTGTAGTTTCCCCTTGCTTTCAGCCGTTCGCAGTACCAGCACAGCAAGGCCGTTTTGGTTAATGTTGCAAGGCCAGATCAGTCAATCATCCAGACTGTTGCCCCTGCAACTACTGAAAAGGCTGCTGCCCCTCTTCAGGAACCACACGTTTGTCTGGCCTCTCAACAGATACCCCTCCATTGTGGTTGCACCTACGGTACGGCCATCTGTATCGCTGAGGCACGCAAGCCTCCCCACCAACGGCAAGGTCCATGGTTCATGGGGGGAGGTGACAACCTCTAAGACACCTAAACCCACACTGATTTTCATCCAATTAGTCCTCAACTAATACTCATACTCTAAAGTTTTACCCAAAACGCTGATTAAAGAGATACCTCTGTAGTTGTTACAATCTTTTCTGTTTCCATATTTAAAGATTGGTGTGATTACTGCGTTTGTCCAGTCTGATGGAACCTGTCCCGACTCCCAGACCACTTCAATTATCCTGTGTAGCCATTTAAGACCTGACATTCCACTGTATTTGATGAGTTCCGACTTAATTTCATCCACCCCAGCTGCTTTATTGCACTGCAATCTATTGACGATTTCCTCCACTTCTTCAAATGTGATCCTATTTCCTTCATCATTCCTATCCCATTGTACATTGAAATCTGAAACATAACTGATATTTTCACCTACATTGAGCAACTCTTCAAAATATTCCCTCTATCTGCCCAAGGCATCCACAGGATTCACCAGCAGTTTTCCTGACCTGTCCAAAATACTTGTCATTTCCTTCTTACCTCTCTTTCGAAGACTGCTAATTACACTCCAGAATGGTTTTCCAGCTGCTTGACCTATAGTCTCCAACCTGTTTCCAAAGTCTTCCCAAGATTTCTTCTTGGATGCTACAATTATCTGTTTGGCTTTGTTTCTTTCTTCAACATAACTTTCTCTGTCTACCTGAGTTCTAGTATGTAGCCATTTTTGATACACCTTCTTTTTCCTTTTACAGGTTGCCTTGACTGTGTCATTCCACCAAGCTGTTTGCTTCATCCTACTTTTACACACTACTGTTCCTGGACATTCCTTAGCCACTTCTAGTACGGTGTCCCTGTATCTTGTCCATTCCTTTTCCAATGACTGTAATTGACTAAATTCAACTAACTGGTACATTTCTGAGATCTCTGTTATGTACTTGTACCTGATTTCCTTATCCTGAAGTTTCTCCACTCTTATCCTCCTACATATGGACCTGACCTCCTGCACTTTCGGTCCCACAATCCCAATTTCAATGCAGATTAAATAATGATCAGTGTCATCCAAGAATCCCCTGAATACACGTGTGTCCCTCACAGCCTCCCTGAATTCCTGATCTTTTATTATATAGTCGACAGATCTGGTTCCCCTGATTTCCCAAGTATACCAGTGAATGTTCTTATGTTTAAAAAAGGAGTTTGTGATTACTAAGCCCATACTGGCACAGAAATTCAAGAGTTGATTCTCGTTCCTGTTGGCCTTCATATCCTCTCCAAGTTTACCCATAACCTTTTCATACCCTTCTGTTCGATTTCCAATCCTGGCATTATAATCACCCATGAGCAGAACACTGTCCTTGTCCTTTACTCTAACAACTACATCACTGAGTGCCTCATAAAAACTATCCATCTTATCTTGATCTGTCCCTTCACAATGCGAATATACTGACACAATCCTAATTTTCTTGCTAGACACTGTCAAATCTATCCACATCAGTCGTTCATTTACATACCTTATCGCAACTATGCTGGGTTCCATTTCTTTCCTGATGTAAAGCCCTACACCCCATTGTGCTATTCCTGCTTTGGCTCCTGGCAGATAGACCTTGTATTCTCCCACTTCCTCTTCTTTCTCACCCCTTACCCGAATGTCACTAACAGCTAAAACGTCCAGCCCCATCTTACTTGCAGCCTCTGCCAGCTCTACCTTCTTCCCAGAGTACCCCCCATTGATATTAATAGGTCCCCATCCCATTACCATTTGTTTGCCAAGTTATATTTTAGGTGTCCCTGTTTTGTCAGTTAGAGGTGGGACTCCGTCACCTCCAAAGGTCCGAGGCATTTTGCTCTGATTGTTGCCAGCATCATATTTAAAGTACCAGGGAAGCAGGTTGCTAGCCTTACTTGCCCCGAGTCCCATTGGGTTTTACCCCTAACAGCTGAGGGACTAACCGGTGGATTTGGTAGTCTTTGCCGTCTGAGCACAAAGGTGACCACGACTCAGAATATGTCCGAGATGCCCAGCCTTATTCCAAAGTAACTGGTATCCCGACTATCGGGACCACTTACTTGGCCACTCATACGTTGCCCATGGTTCATGAACTAGGAGATGACTACATTCCACACCACGAAAGGAGAAAATTTAACATGTTTGGCAAAAATGTCTAAAACAACCAATACATGTTTGCAGCCCCCTGCAGAATTTTGTAAAGGTCCTAGTAAACTGATTGCTATGGATTTTCTTGATCCATTAGATAATATTAAATTAATTAAACTCTTTAATGAAATATTATTATTTTTTACTTTTTAACAGGTGTCACAACAAACTAACAATCATTTGACTCACCTCCATATTTCATCAAAAGTTACTGTTTTTAGTATTTTAGCTCACAATTTTCTTGTTCCATAATTACCATAAATTTCACACAACTAATCAATGAAAGTATCCACATACTGCTCTGGGAAACATAATTTCCTTTGCTGGTTATCTACAGACCACCTTCTAAAAATCAGATAAAATTCATTTATTTTTGTAAAATTATCAGAATTGTAATCTTATTTATTGAGTTTTATCTTGGGGTCTCCATTTTGCTTTCTCCTCACATATTTGCAAATTTTTTTCTAATAATTTTTCTTGCTTCAACCTTTACACAAAGAATATTTTGATCAAATCCCTTTCCGTTTCTTGAATATTACCCCTTCTTACCTCTGGTAAATGGAACAATACATCAGCAATAACATCATCCTTTCCTTTTATGTACACTCCTGGAAATTGAAATAAGAACACAGTGAATTCATTGTCCCAGGAAGGGGAAACTTTATTGACACATTCCTGGGGTCAGATACATCACATGATCACACTGACTGAACCACAGGCACATAGACACAGGCAACAGAGCATGCACAATGTCGGCACTAGTACAGTGTAAATCCACCTTTCGCAGCAATGCAGGCTGCTATTCTCCCATGGAGACGATCGTAGAGATGCTGGATGTAGTCCTGTGGAACGGCTTGCCATGCCATTTCCCCCTGGCGCCTCAGTTGGACCAGCGTTCGTGTTGGACGTGCAGACCGCGTGAGACGACGCTTCATCCAGTCCCAAACATGCTCAATGGGAGACAGATCCGGAGATCTTGCTGGCCAGGGTAGTTGACTTACACCTTCTAGAGCACGTTGGGTGGCACGGGATACATGCGGACGTGCATTGTCCTGTTGGAACAGCAAGTTCCCTTGCCGGTCTAGGAATGGTAGAACAATGGGTTCGTTGACGGTTTGGATGTACCGTGCACTATTCAGTGTCCCCTCGACGATCACCAGAGGTGTACGGCCAGTGTAGGAGATCGCTCCCCACACCATGATGCTGGGTGTTGGCCCTGTGTGCCTCGGTCGTTTGCAGTCCTGATTGTGGCGCTCACCTGCACGGCGCCCAACACGCCTACGATCATCATTGGCACCAAGGCAGAAGCGACTCTCATCGCTGAAGACGACACGTCTCCATTCGTCCCTCCATTCACGCCTGTCGCGACACCACTGGAGGCGGGCTGCACGATGTTGGGGCGTGAGCGGAAGACGGCCTAACGGTGTGCGGGACCGTAGCCCAGTTTCATGGAGACGGTTGCGAATGGTCCTCGCCGATACCCCAGGAGCAACAGTGTCCCTAATTTGCTGGGAAGTGGCGGTGTGGTCCCCTACGGCACTGCGTAGGATCCTATGGTCTTGGCGTGCATCCTTGCGTCGCTGCGGTCCGGTTCCAGGTCGACGGGCATGTGCACCTTCCGCCGACCACTGGCGACAACATCGATGTACTGTGGAGACCTCACGCCCCACGTGTTGAGCAATTCGGCGGTACGTCCACCCGGCCTCCCGCATGCCCACTATACGCCTTCGCTCAAAGTCCGTCAACTGCACATACGGTTCACGTCCACGCTGTCGCGGCATGCTACCAGTGTTAAAGACTGCGATGGAGCTCCGTATGCCACGGCAAACTGGCTGACACTGGCGGCGGCGGTGCACAAAAGCTGCGCAGCTAACGCCATTCGACGGCCAACACCGCGGGTCCTGGTGTGTCTGCTGTGCCGTGCGTGTGATCATTGCTTGTACAGCCCTCTCGCAGTGTCCGGAGCAAGTATGGTGGGTCTGACACACCGGTGTCAGTGTGTTCTTTTTTCCATTTCCAGGAGTGTATATTACCCCTTTGTCAAATTGTTGCAAATCCATGGCCTACCTTGCCAACATGTTCTGCTTCAAGCTACACTGCTGCAAGAAACTCAAAGGTTTGTGATAAGTATAAACAATTTTTGTATCATAATAAAATGACCAAAATTCCAAAAATGATATGAAATCCTACTCAGTGTCATCCGTACACAAACTGACAGAGAACACATGTACAAGAAGACGTAGGAAAGTATCCAGCATACAAATTTACCAATAGAAATGGCACATGGTTCACTGAGATATGCCAAGAAAATTATCTCCACATCATTTCGGAGAGATGCCAAAAAACAAGAAACATTGCGATCACTCATCCATAAGTTGGGAGAATTTCACACTGATGATGTTGCAATATCATATGACTATCAAAAAGAAATTCATGATGTGCAAGTATGCAGAGGTGCAAATAAAACGTAAATTCACACCCAAGAGGAAATTCATAAGAAAAACACCAGTGATCCCAAAATTTGATCATCACAAAATCAAATATTCCAAAATCTCAGAAAAATGTGAAGAACAACATGTTGAAAATTGTGAAAATTTCAAACTAATATCATCAAAATAGTAAATGATTCCTCCTCACAAAAAACCAAAACCGCTGTGGTGGAATCAAGAATGTGAGAATGCACTAGAAGAAAGAAGAAAGGCATTTCAAAATTTCAATTCAAACAAATCAGAAGAAACACAAAAAAAGTTTTTCAAAATTCGCAAACTGACTTCTAACATTTTAAGACAAATTAGATGAAAATATATCAATGAGCAAATGCAGTCAATCGAATTAAACTTCAAAAACCACAATACACACAATTTCTATAAGAGCTTCGCAAACCTGATCAGAGGGTACTCACCACAAGACCTTTGCTTCCAAAAACAAGGTGGTAAATTGACCCTGACAAAAGAAAATTTTCCAGTACTAGCCACATATCTTTCACAGCTTTTAAATTGTTCAGAACCCAAAGAGAGATTCCCGGAAATACAGCTGGAAATCTTAGAGCAAAACTCATCACCACCAACACAATAAGAGATTTATGCACAGGTCAAGAAACTTAAAAGTGATAAAGCATCAGGGAGGATGAGATTGTAGCAGAACTCTTAAAAAATTTAGGCCCAAATTCACTCAAAGAAATTACACAAATATTCCAAAACATCTGACAAACCAAAAAAATCCCGGATGACTGGAAGATTGCTCTGATTCATCCACTTTGTAAAAAAGGTAACAAATCAGATATAAACAACTGTAGAGGGATCTCTCTCCTACCAGTCACCTACAAAATTCTATGTGCTTACCTCTTGAAAAGCACACAACACCAACTACAACCCAAAGTAGTAGAATATCAATCAATATTCAGATGAAACATTGATTCAGATCAAACATTACATGTCCAGAGCAAATTTTCAACCCCAAAACCATACACAAAATGCGAGCTCTCAGACAAAAACCTGTAGTATGCACATTTCTAGATTTCAAAAAAGCATGTGATTAAATAGGCAGGCCCTCACTATTCTAAATTCTAGAAGAGAGGGGATTAGATCCCAAACCACAAGAAATCATAAAACAAACATTAATTGCCACGAAAGCTAAAGTAAAATTTATGGGGGATATCTCAGAACCCTTCGACTTTCAAACAGGTGTGAGACAAAGTGATGGACTCTCTCCTATTCTTTTCAACATAATTCTAGACAAAGTTATGGAAGAATGGGAAAAACAACTCAAGAAATGTGGGGTTTGGAAGTCATTCAGACTGGGTGTTGTCAAAACCAGCCTCTACACACCATGTCTTGCATTTGTGGATGTCCTGGTGATACTAAAAGGGGATGATCAGGTGATCAGATTGCAGTCAAACAGCTGGAAGTACTCAAAGAATGTGCAGAAAAATTAGGTTTACAAATTTCATTTGAGAAAGCTGAACTAAGCCTGAAAACAAAATATGGTAAAATCAACAGGGTCCCATGCTTTAAATACATCAGGGAATTCATTGAACCAACTGACACTGAAAAAAATCTCACAGCAGCATCACCTCCAAAAAATTAAAAAGGAAGAGGATTAATACAAAACCTCTACAACAAAAAATCTGTGTCCAGAGAGGCAAAAATTGGACTCTACAATACAGTCATAAAATCAACAATTCTGTATGCAAGTGAAACGCTAACCCTTAACAGAAAACAGTAACTCAAAAAATCAAAAAAGAAAAGAGAAAAATCATCAGGAAAATTCTAGAAGGAAGACATACCCAAGATGGTTACAGGCTGCAATCAGTTAAAACAACAGAAGGGTTGTCAATCATCAGAACTGATATTAGGAAAAGGTGAATGAAATTCTTTGGTCATTTCAGCATACTGCCAGAAAATCGATTGACAAAAAGAATAATAGACTATGTAACCTCACTTAAGAATTCCATGCCTTGGATAGATGAAATTCGAAAGGACCTCAATAATGCAAAGGTAAGACAAGCCAACATTTTAAAAAGAGACACCTTCAGACACAAAGTAGACAAATGGGAAGTTATATCAGAGCAAACCAAAACATAAAGAGCACAGATCAAAGTGATCAGAAGAGCATAAAGAAGCCGTTTCACAAATAATTAAAGCCTATTGGAAGAACAAGAAGAACACACACAAAAATTGATTGAGTTATTTGCTTAATGCCTTCCATTTCTGAGGAGAATTTGCCAATAATAATAATAATAATAATAATAATAATAATAAATATCCCTCAAATTTCTGAAAACTAAATATAACAGCTAATTCTTCTAGTTCTGAAACCACATAATTTTTCTTGCGAGAATGCAACATTTGACTGGAAAAGACTGTGGTCCTATGTTCAATTCCGTTTTGATGAATTGAAAAATTTCTAACCCCAGCCCACAATAACTAGCATTAGTACCCATACAGAACACCAAAGAAAAGTCTGGATGGTACAGTACTTTATTGTTAACCAATTCATCTTTTGTAACAGTATTGTGAGAAGGGAAGTTGCTACTCACCATATAGCGGAGATGTGGATTCACAGATAGGCCTATCTGTGACTCAGCATCTCCACTATAGTTTGGAACTGCACAGATGAATTGAACAATGGAAAATCCTGGATGGAATGTAACAATATTATGAGAAGGAAAGCTGCTACTCACTATAAAGTGGAATTGCTGAGTTGCAGATAGGCCTATCTCTCCAGTTCCAAACTACATTTTTCTGTAATAAATTCCTTAAACACAGGTGATGAAATGACTGATAACTTACAAATTTACAGTAAAACCTGAACATGCCCAACATAGCTATTAATTCTTTATCATTATCATTTATTTTTTGGGTAACCATTTGATCCTTTTTCTCAATGTTATTAGGCCACAAAGCCAGACTCTTCAAAGTTGATGCTCCTTGTACGGACTTAACTCCTCGTATCTCATCTTGATTGCCATTGTTTCCAATTTGTAACAGTGTAACAATATTTTTATTTTCAGTTTCACTCATTTGATTGGACAAGTTTCAAATGAATTTTCTACACTACTGCTGGAAATTGCTCTATTTAATCCAAACAAGAGTTACTAGTTTGCTCTTTAATGCTGTTTATTCCTTCTGTGTAAATTACCTCTACTGATCCATTTTCATACTGATTTAGCACATAATTTGGTTCCTTCCATTTCCTTTCTGGTATACAAGCTGCTTTCTTACCACATCTATAATTTTGAGGGTATTTATTATCCTTATCTTTATAAAAATGTTTAACTCCACCAGTCTTTGTTACATAACCAGTATTATATTAGAAATTGTGTGGCTCTTTGTAACCTTTTGCCCAATTAAAATCCTCAAATTTAGTTTCCCAGGTCCTGATTTGTATTACCATTTCAACTTCCATTCCACTTACCTGAGCTTCAGTCATCATCCCTGACTGTTTCATTGGTATTACCTCTCCTGTTATCTATGTGATTATTTTGGTTATCTGGTCTACCAATTCTATTCATTTGGTAATTATTTCTACTCCCATTTTCCCCAAAATTAGGTTTAACTCTTTCTACTCTTCCCACATAAGTCAAAAAAGTCACTTTAATTTCCTCATTCACTCTTTGAAGCAATTTATTTTCTAACCCAAAGATAATTATTTCACCACCCAAATCGTGATCAACATATTTGAGTTTGTTTATCGAATGTTAACAGAACCTTTTCATTATGCCTCTCTTATGCTCGTATCTTTCTCCACACCAAAACTCACTCAAGATATTCTGTTGTTCTACTATGGACCAGAATTCTTCTGGGAAGACCTTTCTGAATTCTTCCCAAGAATCACATTTAGTTGCTACTTCTGTTGCCCAACCATAAGCATCCCCTTTCATAAAACCTCTTAACAAAGACATTTTTCTCTTTCACTATGTCCCTCAGGTAAATCATCAAATTCTGTAATAAATTCCATTGGGTGTACAGTGCCACAAAATTCAGAATTGTTAATTTTTTTACAACTAATGAAAGATGAACCACCTGATACAGAGTGATCAACTCCACCAATACTTTCAGTCACCTTATTTTAATATCAGTAAATTCTGAATTCATGATTTCATTAACTCCTAACATGCTGTCCTTAATTATAGAAATACAATTATTTTCTTCTTTACTTACCAGGTTTAGAATTGATCTATTCCCTGCTTCTTTTGTCTGTACTGTGTTTTTAAATCATCTTTATTTTTGTCACAATAAATTTTATTATCCTCATGAACTTTCTGACAATTAGCATTTACTGCTTCCAAACCATACTTACATATTTTTACATTTTTCTCACTAACTTTGCAATGATTGGTTACATCTTCCAATTTAGAACCTATTTGTATATGGAGCCTTGCTCAACTGGCTCTCATAATTACTTTTTGCTTCAGAAATTCTTTGGTCAAATTTTGCCAACATCCTCTTCTATCTCACTAATGTTTATTTCTCTTTTTAGTTCATTCATATTTGTATGTATTACTAAGCGTAGTTTTTACTTTTCCCATGCCATTAACCATACCACCATTTTGTTCTGTTTTAACTTTACCAAACAACAATTAGCCACTTGCAGTTTCTTACTTGACATAAAGGGTTGCGTCCGTTCATAGATACTTTCAACATTACTTGCATTTTTATCATTAGTGGGTGAATCCCTTGCATTTCTTCCAAAATTTGGCTATTTGTTTGACTATCAGCAGAACTTCTTTCATTGTCTACCTCAGTATCATTTAAAAGTTCTGTCTTAATGAGAAAATTAGGTACAATCACTACACTATCATCCTGATTTCCTCCATCATCAACAAGAATTTTCTCACCATTAACACTTTTTTCCTTATCAGCCACTTTTAAAGAGTTAAAGTGGGACACTGAGTTAAACAAGATACTGAAATAGTTCTTAAATATATCTACCTGATTAGTGTAGGAACGCCACCTCTGGAGTCTGTTGTGGTTCGCTTGCTTTATTTTCATCATTTGTTGTCCTCGGTGCCAACATACTGCATTGCTACACTGGCTGAAAAATGGGGTTTGTAATTTGTACACTGGCTATGGTAAATAATGTAGCTGACAGGTGCACAGTTGTGTTTCACAGATGTTTTACTTTCACTTTTCACAACCCCCTCCCCCTCCCCCCCCCCCTCCCATAAACACATTTAATATGGCCAGAGTACTACTGTTTAACTTTCCATAAACCTCATTAATAGTTTGCAGGTGAACATCCATATACTGCTACAATAGTTTCCTGTTGAACATCTACTAGCAGTAAAAACATAACCACACAGTTCACAGCCTTTCAAATAAATTGAACAGTCACTGTCATTGCTTTAACACACAGCCTATTGGTGTAACACTTATTTCACTGTTAAGTTGGTGCATTGTTGTCATTCTAACCAACACAGGTTTCTCATCCGAAACTCGGCCGTGGACTGACTGTTTCATGACCAAAAATTGGGCCCTTACATATCCTCACATATCCTGAAACTACACACTGTTTGAAGTTAAATTTACAGAAATTACAATTAAAACTTAACTCATTAAATTAACTGAATATATTGAAAAATTCCGTCTTTTTAACTGTTTCTTCTGCTACAAGTGTTAAGCCAAATTGTTTGTTTAAATGATGAAATTGATGTATATCATTACACAAAGAATACTTTTGACAAAATTATTAATTACTTTGGAATTAAGTAAGGTATGGCTTCGCTAACATGTTTCCAACTAGAGCCAAATAGATACTTTAAGATTACTAGTACTTCGTATTCCAAATATTTATAACGAGTACAGAATTTATATTTGTTTATATGCCAACAATAGAATTTAAGTTACGAATCAGTTACTGATTTCACCCTATAATAAAATATACTAACTAGGAATAGTTAAAATAAACTCAAAAATCAATTACATACATAAAACTAAGCACAAAATTAGATCTGGTGTTATATTCTGTAAAACTGAGGGCAAACCTTTCTCTTTTATGAAAATGCAGATTATACTCACTTATGTTAATGGTAATTAGTTGAAATTGAAAAAAAAAAAAAAAAAAAAAAAAAATTTAAGCAGGCAATGGCAAAACAAGAGGAAGTAAAATTATCCCAGCTTGCTTTGTCACAAGCCATTTGGTACTATCTGGTATCATCTGATACGCCACCTGCTGTATCACACCAAAAATAGGATTGGTTGAATTTTCAATATGGCTACTCTCTCAGCTGCTCCATTATCTATAGACTAGTCCAGTTATTCATAATTTCCATGTCCTCTTCTGTTGTTGTACCTCACAATCCAGCTCCAGTTATATCCCAAAATACTCACTTTGTTCCAAAAAAATTTTACCAATCATTGTACATTTTACTCAGTCACGTTTTTGTTCTCTGCATAGTGTGTACTCCACTAACAGTCACTTGAATGTTTTATAAGTTCCTCTCTAATGTGCCTTAGCAAAGTGATCCTTCCGCAATGAGTCATCAATGTAAATTTCCAATAACATCCCACTAAAGTCACTTTGTTACATTATGTTCTTAGCACTCACTCATTCGTAACACTATATCAGTTTCTGTACTGCTCCTCATTTGTCTAAAGAAGCATATGTAAACACTGTTATGCTAGTTTACATTAAAAGTCTCTTCTAAATGCTGTCCTTTGTGCTTGCAAGTCAGCAAACAAGCACTGCACCAAGTGTAATATTGTTTCTCGAAGTTAAAATGTTCATGCTAGGACTGTACATCTTCATAAATAGAAAGTTACGTACAGTAGCTCTTTTCAGATGTTTATACAAAATCACGTATTTATTCACATAATTTGATGCCTATCACTAAAGACCAGGCCTCATTATAGATCAAAAATATTTATGCTGTACTCACATGTCATGGATAACTTTAAATTATATTCTGCCAAAATGATGAGAATCATGAATTAATTTTTCTATAGCAAATCTACAAATTGTGTTCAAGGCACATGGAATGATGATAATAGTTCATTAAGGTACAATGGCACATTTATGAGAGTTCCTTGTTAAGTCTTTCACAGAATCTAATAGTCTCTGCTCATATCCTCAAATAATCCGAAGGATAGTTCAAATAAAAACACTAGAGCAAACAGTGTAGAGAATACTGAAATCCTGGAGCAAGTTACATACTTATCAAGACTTAGCTTCAAGAAAAACTAGTAGTGTATGACAGAACTGTGCATATTCCAGAAATTTGTAGTGGTTTGATCACAATATCAATTGAAAGTTTAGGCTTGTTGAAATCAGCAATTAATTATATCTCCTGAATTAATTAGGTTTAAGCTAAAATAAACATGTCTTTGAAATGAGCAAAATCTGTTCTACAGTTTAGAGATAGGCTAATGTACTTTTCTGAATCTATTTATTATTTCAATAGATTTTTATGGATGCCCTCAAGATTGAAAACTTTGAAATACTGTACTTTTGAATTACATCATTTCCAACAACAAATTGGTTATCCTGAATAAATAGGTTTCACTGGGGAAATTAATTTATATTAGATTGTGCTCAGATATTGGATTCTATAATAGAAATTTTTGTAAGAATAGCAACAAGAAAAGAAAAAAACCTAGCATACACGTTAGCATCATAGGCTAGACAGTGTGCTGGCTTTATGAGAGCAGAGTGGGAGGACAGTGCTAGGAAGCTTGTGAATCCTCCCTGCAAGTCATGTTCATTGCATCGGTAGACTGCTGCTGCCTGCTGAATCCAATATTGCCAGATGGAGACAGGTTTCTCACGACACTGAATGCATGGCAAATTTTAAGACTGGCAGGAATTTTAAATCAAACAGTAAACATTTTTTATTAATTTTGAGTATAAGATGCACCTCAATTTTGGTGGCAATTTTTCAAAGAAAAAGATGCATCTTTTACTTTTTCAATATTTTCATTCCTTCTTGATGTTGTAGAACTTCGAGCATGAATCATTTTCAGTGTCTTCTTGGTCATCTTTGAAACACCTGAACCACTCAAAAACTCGCATACCTGATAAACATTCTTTGTCCTACACATCTTTCTGTAAAAGGTAGGTATCAGTGGCAGCAGTTTTTCAAATTTTCACGTGAAACTTCACAACAATTTGTTGCACTTTTATTTCCCATGTCATTGTACTGGCAAAATAAAATTACATCTCTTATGCAAATGTAGGTCACAACCACACTGATCATTCCACAGATGCTAGAGATGCTTCACTTCACTGAAAAGGCTTCATAGTTCATAGCTATTGGTCGCTCATCTTTAGTGCATGTGTACTGACTCGGTGGCAGCGTCAGTCCTGTAAATTTACATCCACACCTCACCCACCATTGAGATAAGACACCCCCCAAGTTTCCTTAGATGTGGAGTGAGGATGTGAAGGAGAGCATATAAAATTATTTAAAATTAGAAATGAATCCATAACATGCAAGGTTGCTGAGTTGACTGATGACAGTCCCAATGATATTTAATTATTATGTATGTAGAAAGAGGTATGGTAGAAAGAGGTGGCCTGTAAAGCATAAATCTCAAATTCTGGGAGAAATTCAACCATACCTGGTAGATAAATGGCTTACTGTTGTTGTGGTCTTCAGTCCTGAGACTGGTTTCATGCAGCTCTCCATGCTACTCTATCCTGTGTAAGATTCTTCATCTCCCAGTACCTACTGCAACCTACATCCTTCTCAATCTGCTTAGTGTATTCATCTCTTGGTCTCCCTCTACAATTTTTACCCTCCACACTGCCCTCCAATACTAAATTGGTGATCCCTTGATGCCTCAGAACATGTCCTACCAATCGATCCCTTCTTCTAGTCAAGTTGTGCCACAAACTTCTCTTCTCCCCAATCCTATTCAATACCTCCTCATTAGTTATGTTATCTACCCATCTAATCTTCACCATTTTCCTGTAGCACCACATTTCAAAAGTTTCTATTTTCTTCATGTCTAAGCTATTTATCATCCATGTTTCACTTCCATACATGGCTACACTCCATACAAATACTTTCAGAAACGACTTCCTGACACTTAAATCTATACTCGATGTTAACAAATTTCTCTTCTTCAGAAACACATTCCTTGCCATTGCCAGTCTACATTTTATATCTTCTGTACTTCAACCATCATCAGTTATTTTGCTTACTATCTGGAGAAAATTACTGCATGACTGGAGAACTCTTGGCACTCCTACAGATAGGGGTAGAGATGAGGGAGGGGCATGGAGAAATTTCAGCCACACTTAATAACATTTGGCAAGCTATCTAGGAAAATCTAATAAACAACCAAATACTAGATGAATTATATTACCTAGTGCTGTACTGTAAGCACTGTAAGTACTGTAAGCACATTATACTGTAAGCAACACCAACAGACTTTTGTTTCAGCATTCAAAGATATTGCAAAATTCATTTTCTTACTAAAAATTAGTAATTCATGTAGATGTTATGGTGTTACTAGCATAACATCAGTTGTTCTTGCTTGATAGGAATTCCCTTCACTTAATTTTGTAGTCATCTGATGACTAAACACACATTTCTTGACAAACAGAAAAAAGTATGTATATGTAAAGCTGGGGGTTGGCAAACTGCAAGTAATTACAGACCTATCTCTCTTCTTCAACTCTTCCCAAAAATCGTTTAAGGAAGAGGTTTATGCTAGACTACTGACTAATTTACTTGAACAAAAAACTTATTAACTGTCTCTCAGTTTGCTCACTATCCCATTGGTGCATTATGTGATTTCCCAAAACTTTTAATTCTTTTAGTAGCAAAATTCTACTTACCAAACTGAAGTGTTATGAATTTAATGGTATTGGTCTTGCATGGCTCGAGTCCTCCTGAAACAATTCAAATGAAAATTAGAAACATACTTTGTAACCACTGATTGCAAAAAATTATCTGAATCTCTAGATTCAAAAACTGAAATTTTCTGTTAGCTGCACGGTGAGTAGCAGTGTTCATTGTACAGCTCTGTGACAAACACTGTTGTATTGTAAAAATAACTGTTAATTTTAAGATTTTTGTAACCATTTTCTTTCCAAGTAACAGTATAATCAATATTAAGCTACCAAATGGAGATGAAGTAAGAAAGCAGCAGATTTTTTAAAAGTATTGGCATCCTGTTTAATTCACTTGATTAAAATTATATGTAATAAGCACGAATAACACTAAACAGTATAATAATAGTTCGTTGTTAATACAGTTTAGAGGCTGAATTTGTGTGATTTGTCTTTTATTATTGTATACCTCATTTCACACCCCTGAAAGTTCTCCTTCTTAGTGTGTTGTATAGAACCTTATGAATGAATGTATGAAAGAGATTTGAAACTATTTAAAGACAAAAACAGACACACCAGTAAAAAAAGAAGGGGTAATTATTTGTGGTTATTTCAAATAGCAGCATGAATAACAAGCAATATAACTGTTTACATTCAGACAAGATTTCAAAGGTAAATGTGTCTTTTATGCTGAGATTTGGAACTGTGTAAACTATAACAACAATTGAAAGAGGATACTTTTCTCACCCTGATTGTTCTTATCACAAACAACTAGCTTTTTTTTCGATATTCCTTCTCAATCAATTGTTAATTTTGTATGAATATGAAAACACAATTGCATACGAATATTTTCTTCCAGTCATTATCAACATTATGAAAGCATTATAATGTAAAAAAAGTATATTGCTTTGATGTGTCATTGGTCAACCACATACTTTGTTTCAACTTATTGATAATAAATGCTTTTTTCACCATATTTGCTTCTTATTAGTGGCTGAAGAATTGTCAAGAGAGTTTGGTGTGAAAGTTATTACACCTGGACAGTCACTGAGATACACTTTGGAAGAGATACCTGCATCAGCATTATCAATTGCCATAGAAGAGAAACTTCGATCTGGAGCTCGTGTTCCTTCTTACCTTTTAGTTCCAAGTATTGAAGTAGCAACAATGGTTCCAAGGTAGTTTATCATGTTCTCAATAACCTCATGTTAAAAAAGTATTAGATGCTCCAGAAGTGGAGAGATGTATTGCTTTTAAACTATAACTTCCAAAATGAAATAAAAGATCATAGCTCAAAATCATGTAGCTCTTCTGTAACATCTCACTGCTTCATTCATCAATTAGAATCTCAGTTTGCCTGGTTAAGGTTTTTCTATTATAGTCACTTGAAACTTGTCTTGTGCTTGGATGTCTAGTTAACTAAACTCAGAAGCCTGCAGCAATATTGCTAATAAAAATGAGGCATTTGGTGTGCTGTACCTGATTAAATATTAATGACAGTGGCTTCTGACAGTCTCCTAAGTTTGGTTGACTTGAAAACATGTTTTTTATGCATATATTCATTTCCCAGGTACGTAAAGATTCTTGTATATTGTGAATTATTGCCTTTCTTTGTACTTGTTAAGTTGTAAATAGGAAGGCACACTGTAGACAATTTCTAAAAAACACTCTGAATCTTATTATAATAGATCTTTTAACTTTTAGAAGTAACTAAAATTCAATATGCAACAGATATACCATATTTCAGTGAGGAAATTGTTTCTTTCAGGGCTGCAACACAAGGTTTTGTGTTGGATGGTTTCCCAAATACAGAAGAAGAGTCACAATTTTTAGAAAACTTAGGAATAATACCATACATATTTATTATACTTCAGTGCAGTAGCAGGACAAGTGAAAAGAACTTGAAGAAACTCAGTGCCAACTTATACAGGTAGATGTTTTTGTTCAATTTAAATGCTGATCACACAATTTGACTTGGACACTGAGTGGACAATACTGACAGCAGAAGCTTGTGGTCAGCTTTTAGTTCATTGTTTGCTGAGGCAAGCCCCACATTCTTCTCTCAGAGCAGCCAGCTTATAGCTTATAAAACAAACAATCATGTAATTGATTAATGCATCACAAAATGACACAGAAGTTGATGGTGAGTTGCTAGGAGGACCAGGTATAGCCTCTTCACTCATTTCTGTAAATAATATTAACAGTCACTATGCACAACATCGCATGAAAATCAACACTGTATTCACAGCACTTACTTGTTACAGCACCCACTACTGTTACATAGCTGTGCAAAGTTAGCCAACTTCCATTAATCACAGAGGGACCAACTGAAAATTTGTGATCAGTAATATGTAATACTTTTGTTTGTGACATATTTATAATTTGCCATATCTCCAGTAAAATTATGGTACAAAATTTACTGCACTTGTAAATTCAGTCTGTTTGACAATATTTCATTTTTCTGTAGTAGACAGCCAGTGGATTATAGCAAATAGGTGTGAGATATTTTCATGGCAGCAAAGTTAATGCTACTGAGGTTATTTAACCCTTGAGTGGGTGTGCCATTTTTTATAACATGAGTAGGTGTTATACACATGTAAAGAAGAGGTGTATTTATGAATCTCCCTGACAGATTAAAACTGTGTGCTTGACCAAGCCTCAAACTTGGGACCTTTGCCTATCACAGGTAAGTGCTCTAACATCTGAGCTACCCAAGCACGGCTCACAACCCATCCTCACAGTTTCAATTCTGCCAGTACCTCAACTCCTACCTTCTTAACTTCACAGAAGCTCTCCTGTGAATCTTGCAGAACTAGCACTCCTGGAAGAACAGATATTGTGGAGGTATGGCTTCGCCACAGCCTGAGGGATGTTCCCAGAATGAGATTTTCACTCTGCAGTGGAATGTGTGTTGATATGAAACTTCCTGGCAGATTAAAACTGTGTACCAGACTGAGACTCAAACTCAGGGCCTTTGCCTAGGTATAGGCCTGCAAATTGTATATATTTATTTCATTTTCAGTCCATCCATGCTCAGTCATTATGAATATGCTTGATGCTGCAGCAACAAGTAACTCTTCTATCTCATCAGGCTTTTTAAAATATACTGAACATGTGGTGAAATACTCATGTTGGCAAAATTGGATACACAAACCAAAGATACATAAATTACAGAACAATTTAATTGAATCTTAGTCTTCTGCTTACAAGGCTCAGCAAAACTGGTGTAAAAATATAACACCAGAAAAGAAACAGATGAAAGCACGTAGCAGGAATAACTTAAATGTTAACAAATTTCTTTCATATGTCCTACTTCATTTTCTTTTTTACCTACATATATCACTACTACAAACAGCATAGTGAACGCATTATTGTGGCCAAGATAGATACGAAGCCCGCACCTACTACAGTAATACAAGTTTATATGCCAACTAACTCTTCCGATGACGAAGAAATTGAAGAAATGTATGATGAAATAAAAGAAATTATTCAGATAGTGAAGGGTGACGAAAATTTAATACTTATGGGTGACTGTAATTCAGTAGTAGGAAAAGGGAGAGAAGGAAATGTAGTAGGTGAATAATGATTGGGGCTAAGAAATGAAAGAGGAAGCCGACTGGTAGAATTTTGCACAGAGCACAACGTAATCATAGCTAACACTTGGTTCAAGAATCATAAAAGAAGGCTGTATACATGGAAGAAACCTGGAGATACTGACAGGTTTCAGATAGATTATATAATGGTCAGACAGAGATTTAGGAACCAGGTTTTAAATTGTAAGACATTTCCAGGGGCAGATGTGGACTCTGACAACAATCTATTGGTTATGACCTGTAGATTAAAACTGAAAAAACTGCAAAAAGGTGGGAATTTACGGAGATGGGACCTGGATAAACTGAAAGAACCATAGGTTGTAGAGAGTTTCAGGGAGAGCATAAGGGAAAAACTGACAGGAATGGGGAAAAGAAATACAGTAGAAGGAGAATGGGTAGTTTTGAGGGATGAAATAGTGAAGGCAGCAGAGGATCAAGTTGGTAAAAAGATGAGGGCTAGTAGAAATACTTGGGTAACAGAAGAAATATTGAATTTAATTGATGAAAGGAGAAAATATAAAAATGCAGTAAATGAAGCAGGCAAAAAGGAATACAAACGGCTCAAAAACAATATCGACAGGAAGTGCAAAATGGTTAATGAGGGATGGCTAGAAGACAAATGTAAGGATGTGGAGGCTTATCTTACTAGGGGTAAGGTAGATACTGCCTACAGGAAAATTAAAGAGACCTTTGGAGACAAGAGAACCACTTGTATGAACATCAAGAGCTCAGATGGAAACCCAGTTCAAAGCAAAGAAGGGAAGGCAGAAAGGTGGAAGGAGTATATAGAGGGTCTATACAAGAGCGATGTACTTGAGGACAATATTATGGAAATGGAAGAGGATGTAGATGAAGATGAAATGGGAGATACGATACTGCGTGAAGAGTTTGACAGAGCACTGAAAGACCTGATCGAAACAAGGTCCCCGGAGTAGACAACATTCCATTGGAACTACTGACGGCCTTGGGAGAGCCAGTCCTGACAAAACTCTACCATCTGGTGAGCAAAATGTAAGAAACAGGCGAAATACCCTCAGACGTCAAGAAGAATATAATAATTCCAATCCCAAAGAAAGCAGGTGTTGACAGTTGTGAAAATTACCGAACTATCAGTTTAATAAGTCACAGCTGCAAAATACTTATTGAAAGCTTTTGACAATGTTGACTGGAATACTCTCTTTCAAATTCTGGAGGTGGCAGAGGTAAAATACAGGGAGGGAAAGGCTATTTACAATTTGTACAGAAACCAGATGGCAGTTATAAGAGTTGAGGGGCATGAAAGGGAAGCAGTGGTTTGGAAGGGAGTAAGACAGGGTTGTAGCCTCTCCCCGATGTTATTCAATCTGTATATTGAGCAAGAAGTAAAGGAAACAAATGAAAAATTCGGAGTAGGTGTTAAAATCCATGGAGCAGAAATAAAAACTTTGAGGTTCGCCGATGACATTGTAATTCTGTCAGAGACAGCAAAGGACTTGGAAGAGCAGTTGAATGGAATGGACAGTGTCTTGAAAGGAGGATATAAGATGAACATCAACAAAAGCAAAATGAGGATAATGGAATGTAGTCGAATTAAGTTAAGTGATGCTGAGTTAATTAGATTAGGAAATGAGATACTTAAAGTAGTAAAGGAGTTTTGCTATTTGGGGAGCAAAATAACTGATAATGGTCAAAGTAGAGACTATATAAAATATAGACTGGCAATGGCAAGGAAAGCATTTCTGAAGAAGAGAAATTTATTAACATCGAGTATAGATTTAAGTGTCAGGAAGCAATTTCTGAAAATATTTGTATGGAGTGTAGCCATGTATGGAAGTGAAACATGGATGATAACTAGTTTGGACAAGAAGAGAATAGAAGCTTTCGAAATGTGGTGTTACAGAAGAATGCTAAAGATAAGGTGGATAGATCACGTAACTAATGAGGAGGTATTGAATAGGATTGTGGAGAAGAGAAGTTTGTGGCACAACTTGACTAGAAGAAGGGATCGGTTGGTAGGACATGTTTTGAGACATCAAGGGATCACAAATTTAGCATTGGAGGGCAGTGTGGAGGGTAAAAATCGCAGAGGGAGACCAAGAGATGAATACACTAAGCAGATTCAGAAGGATGTAGGTTGCAGTAGGTACTGGAAGATGAAGAAGTTTGCACAGGATAGAGTAGCATGGAGAGCTGCATCAAACCAGTCTCAGGACTGAAGACAACAACAACAACAACAACAACAACAACAACAACATGTAATGCACCACTGACTCAGGGTATTTTTCCAGACAGGTTAAAATATGCCATTGTCAGGCCTCTCTACAAAAAGCGGGAAACCACAGACATCAATAATTACTTACCAGTATTCTTACTTACAGCATTTTCAAAAATCTTTGAGAAAGTAATGCACTCAAGAGTGGTTAGTCATCTCAACAGTAATGGGATACTTAGTAAATCACAGTTTGGATTTCAGAAATGCTGTTCCACTGAGACAGCAATATACAATTTTACTGTCCACGTAATAGAGTCTTTAAATAGGAAAATGTCACCAGTTGGAATATTCTGTGCCTTATCCAAAGCATTTGATTGTGTGAACCATGACATTATGTTAAAGAAATTACAATTCTATGGTATAAATGGAACAGCATATGAATGGTTTAAGTCATATCTACAGAACAGGAAGCAAAAAGTCTCTTTATATGCTTCAAGTGATTCAAGTGTCAGGAAGCAATTTCTGAAAATATTTGTATGGAGTGTAGCCATGTATGGAAGTGAAACATGGACGATAAATAATTTGGACAAGAAGAGAATAGAAGCTTTCGAAATGTGGTGCTACAGGAGAATGGTGAAGATTAAATGGGTAGATAACATAACTAATGAGGACGTATTGAATAGGATTGGGGAGAAGAAAAATTTGTGGCACAACTTGACTAGAAGAAGGGATCCGTTGGTAGGACATGTTCTGAGGCATCAAGGGATCACCAATTTAGTATTGGAGGACAGCGTGGAGGGTAAAAATCGTAGAGGGAGACGAAGAGATGAATACACTAAGCAGATTCAGAAGGATGTAAGTTGCAGTAGGTACTGGGAGATGAAGAAGCTTGCACAGGATAGAGTAGCATGGAGAGCTGCATCAAACCAGTCTCAGGACTGAAGACCACAACAACAACAACATATCACATTTCCTATTATTTCAGTTGTGCAGTTTTCATGTTCCTTAAATTCCTTCCTTCTCCTGAAGTTGTAGCTTATGGTTGTGTTGGGGCACTTGTTTTTGTGGGATCTGTTTCTCCAAATGTAATTCATGGGCTTTCAGTTGTGTTTATTAATAATATGTGTTTGTCATGTTTAGAGTTAGCTTTCTTCCTTGCAGTATTGGATTGTCATTTCACTGGTTAATCATATGTAGAAATTTCTGAGGATGGAGTTATATAATTCAGAAATCAATAACCATTTTACATACAAATAGCAAAAATTTAGACCCAGCGAGGTGGCACAGTGGTCAGCACAGTGGATTTGCATTAGGGAGGACGACAGTTCAAACCCGAGTACTGACAGGTTTTGTGTGATTTCCCTAAATCACTTCAGGCAAATGCTGGGATGGTTCCTTTGAAAGGGCATGGCCAAGTTTCTTTGCCATACTTCTCTAATTTGATGGGATGGGACTGATGACCTTGTTGTTTCGACCCCTCCCCAAACCCACCAACCCAAAAATTTAGAAAGCTGATAGGAGCATGTCAGTCATATATTATTAATATATATTCTTCATCAGCAGACAGTAAAATTTTTGAACAGTCCTATAAAGTCATTACAAAGTCATTTATCTGGATTAAGAACTGATCTGGATGCAATGCCATAATTTGTGTCTGCTTGTGTTATATTTCCCCAGTCTGAGTTTAGTTTAACTTTCTTGGTGTATTTAGTCAATGCCGTCATGCACTTTCTTTTAAAAAGACTCTAGACATGCCAAGAATTTGAGAAGATTTTAGTTTCTGAATAGAATTCTATCATTGTCTTTGACAGAGTCTTGTTGTTTCCCTCTGCTAGGATTTCATTTGGGGGATCATGTGAAGTGCTTATTTAAATAGTGGTAAAAGTCCATTACCTCCACTTTTTTGCCTATAATGCTTCTGAAATTAATGATCCAAACAAACAGAAAGAAAGGTTCATCTCTAACAAGAAGCCACATGCTTGAATATTTCTGGTATATCAACTGCAGATTTTTCAGCACTCATTTAACTGTAGGACTGTATCTCAAAATGAACAAAAATGGACTTGTACCACTATTGAAATAAGCCCTTTATATATTACCTGGTCTGGAAATGATCCTTCATGAGACTCAAACTGAGGAATAGGTACCACTTCATCTCCTTAAAAATAAGTCAGTGTGCTACAGTGAATCACATTTTGAAATAAACTGAAAAGACTGGTAGGAGTGGAATACACCTGCAATGGACTGAGGTAATTTGCTTATCTCCATTTACAGGTAACTGTACATTTAAATTTATCAGGAAATACACCTTCTGTCATAGATTTATATGTATACATCTTATAAAATGGGGGGGAGGGGGGGGCAGGTCCTGTCAAGTCACTGAAGATAACTGATGATGCTAAGAACAAGTTGGTAATGACTCTTGCACTATGATCTACATTGCATGTCTGAATCTATACTAAAGTAAGAGTTTTCGCATGTTGTGGGCTATACTGCTTTTTCAACCACACGCCCACAGGAATTTTTTCCAGACAGTAAGTGATATGTGTACCAAGTTTGGTTGAGATTGGTCCAGTAGCGTAGGAGGAGATACAGAACGTGCATACATTTTTGTAATTTGTTTGGATTCATCTATTGTTATGACCTTCGTTGAGTACTTCTTGTGACACATATAGTATTGATTCCTCAATACAGGCACCTCAGTGCCAAGATTAATCTGATGATGTGAGTAGTGTTGTTACAGTTTGAAACTGTGAACTATTATTTATTTTTAAAGTATTTCTCAATAGACTCAGTCTGCTATATTGCAAGAGCTGCCATCCTCAGTGCTTGCACCTCCCACAATTTGTTGCTACTCAAGTCAGGACTCACTCACCCCTTACATGCCTGGTACAGACCACCAGTTTCCTGTTGTTGGTTGCTAGCTTGCTGGCAGCAACACAGCTACTGAAGATAGTCCAGCCTCTTGTCCTTGCCTTAACCCCTCAGCCAACTCAGTGCTTACATCTCCATGATTTCAGTAACATTATGCACCTGATAGCTTACTGTCACATAAATTTTATGTCACATACCTCCTCTTAATGTGGCAGTTAGCTTGCTATGTGGCACATTAAGTAACACTAAAATTGACTTTGTTAAACATAATACAGGGTGGAGAAAAATTGTGTCAGAAAATTTTAACCCTGTATAGCTGATACCAGTAGGAACCAAAATTACTAATGTTGTGTTGGTCAACACCACACAATTTTTAAACTACAGAAACTTGGCACCATGCACTTTGGTTTACTGATGTAAAACTTACTTCATGCTGTGGGTAAATACACATGATTTAGTGCATAATTTCTCCTAACATTCCTCTCCCACTTTCACAATGAAATATGGCTTTTGTGTTAGCAAGATTCATTAGTCTCACCAAGCAACTAATATCCCATCAATCACTATTAAATATGTGTCAAATTGGGTAATGGATACAATGTTAAGACTGTCAACATTACCAATTCACATACACACTGGACGGAAGTCCATACAGCTTGTGTTCCCACAGGGCTCCCCCCAAAGGCATGGAGTGCTGAAGTTGTGTTGCAGTATGGTGCAGGTCATCTCTGGAGATGCTAACTTGTACTCATCTAGATGTCTTGGTCAATGCAGCAGTCTGCCTGTTCGTGACATCGGTATTGGCTCTGTAGGTGGTACTGGAGGTGCCATTGTTAGGTCATCAGCCAGAGGTTGTATGCATCCTGTGCTGAGTGTGTAGGCTGATCCTGTGTCTGGTTTCTAGTGTTGTGGCCTGGGGCTTACACATGTGGGATGCTATCCCTAGATAGCATAGATAACAGTGCAGCTGTATCGACTGACTGTGGTATCAATGTGGAATGGTACAATGATTACGACACTGTGCTGTTGCGGACCTGTTGGTTTTTGTACATGGCAGACACCACAATCATCATTTCATGTAGAGACACTGTGATATCTTCAGGAAGATAGTGCTGGATATTGACAGTGATGGAAAAGGGGATTGTGTCGTGGTGTGGGGTCAAAGGGGCAGTATTGCTCCACAGCGTCTCCGCCAAAATCCATGCTGGCTTCAGTCTATTTATGGACACAGTAGAAGGTTTGATAGCTAGCATGATCTTGAATGTGTTGTGTCCCTGTCTTAGTACTTTATATGGTCCACTGTATGCTGGGTGCAGTGCTGGCTTGATGGCGCCTGTGCGTAGCATTACGCGAATACAAGTCAGTAGGTTTTTGTACACAAATACAGTGGTGCAATGGTAGTGGGACTGTGATGCTGCTTATCCATTCTCTGATCCATCGTACAAAGTCTGGGAGGTCCTTGTTGCCTTTGTTCATTGTCTGTGTGACATATTGCACCGGGAGGCTAATCTCTTCGCTGTAGAGGATTTCCGTAAGCGAGGCACTGAGGTCCTCTTAGTGAGGCATTCTGATACCAAGCAACACCCAGAGTAGGGCCTCTGACCATTCGTTATCATGGCACACCAGTGCCGTTTTCAGCATGAGATGCCACCATTCCACTACGTTGTTTGACTGTAGATGGTAGGCTGTGGTATGGAATTGGTGGCAGCTGCAGAGGTGGTACAGTTCTGTAATCAGGGTCAATTCAAATTGTCTACCCTGATCAGTTGCTAGCGACTCAGGGCAGCCAAATCTCACTATCCATAGGTCAATGATCTTGCCACTGTCTGTTGATACATCCCTGAGCAGAGTGGCCTCCACCCACCAAGTCGTTCGGTCAATGACTAATAGGATACAATGAAATCCATTAGATTCAGCTAGTAGCCCCACTAGATCTATACGTGCATGGAAAAAAATGGCCCTTCGGGACAGGGAAGCTCCCTAACAGGGGTTGGTTGTGTTGTCCTGTCTTCACGCTCTGGTAAGGAATGAACTCTCATGTCCTAGTGGCACAATCCCTCCTCATATTCAGCTACACATAACGCTCTGAAACTAGTTTCATTGTGGCGCACACTCTAGGGTGAGATAAGTTATGGAGCAAGCCGCATATTGTTTGGTGATAGTTGGCACAGATGTAAGGTCATTGCCTCCTCGTTGACACATTGCACCAAACTACTTTTTTGGTTCCAGGCACTGGTCATTGTCATACTTGTAATCCCTTGTTTCCGCCAGACAAGAATTGTTCCAGATCCATATCTGTTGCCCATGCATCAGTGAGATTATCAAAATCCAATTGAGTGGTCATGGCTGTAAGGCGGGACAGGTAGCCCACAACCATATTGTCCACTCTGTGCACATGGCGAATGTCTGCTGTGAACTGTGAGATGTGGTCTAAGTGCCTAAACCTGCATGGTGTGGCATTGGCAGAGGATTCATTACTGCACAGCTAATGGTCGATGGTCTCTATAGACAGTTAGTGGTCTCGCTTAAACATAGTTGTAAAAGTGGCACACTACTTCATACATAGACAGTAGTTTGCAGTCGAAGATGGGCAACTTCCTCCGAGAGTCTGTCAGTTTCCTTGAGAAAAAAAAGATAGGTTGTCTTATCCCTGGTTCTTCCTACTGTAATACAGCACCTATCACTCAGTGACTAGCACCTGATGTAATGATAAAATGAGCATCCAGTGTAGGTAGTGCGAGTTTGATGGTGTGGGCTAGTTCAACTTTAATGTTGTCAAATGCAGTTTGCATCTTGGCTGTCCATGTTAGCTTCCTTTCCCCGTTGTACTTTTCCGCCATAGACCTTCTGTGATGGGAGTTGTGTGGAGAGTTTCAGCTGTGTGGGGTAGGTTTGGGATGAGGCAGTAATGATGGAAGAAGTCCATTCCAAACACCAGTTCTGATGTTTCAGCCACAAAGGGGTCCATGAACGTGGTGTGTGGTCGTCTAGCCAGAGTGTCAAGGAGGTTACCCCATTACTGGTATTATTGAATTATTCACCGCTTGGAGTTGTATGGTTGAGGGCTTGTCATCTCCTGCCATGAGATGTGGGGGTAGTGTGCTGATGTCCACACCTGTCTCAACTAGCATGCTGTTGTAATCAGCGATCATAAACAAACAGTCGTGTGCTGTCTGTCCATGTGTGTCGCATTTTATGTGCTTAGGTATCTCCAGTAGAAAGGCTGCTTGATGTAGGGAGATGGTCTGGTGCACCTGTGTAGTTTGGGTAGCTGCATGGTTGTCAGCAGTGGCATGTGTCGGCACTGAATCGCGAGTGAAACCAGCAGTAGCCACTTGTCATTTTGTTTTGGTTAGGCTGTGTTGAGGCAGTCCGCGTGTCAGCCGTCTCCCTTGTTTGTTTATTTCCTGCAGGAGCTGGGTCCATGTGCCGTGATTGTTGTGGCACTGCATCAGTAATGGCCTACAAGGTGGCTGCAGTCCAGTTGCGCAGGGATAAGGAAGTTGACCAGGGTCTGCGTGCAGTGTTTTGCACTGTGGGTGCTGCTGCTGTTTTGTTGTCTGTTGTGCACCGTTTCCATTACTGGTGTGGCTGTCATAGATACATGTCCTGGCACTGATCAGGCTCTGGTGGCATGAAAGTGCCAGCATCCTATTGGCCAGTCTTAGGCCCGTTCTCAATGGTGTGTCCACATGTACTAGAATTGCTGTCTGTATATGGTCTGGAAGCTTCAATAGCCGTAATGACTATAGGGCCCAGTCTGGTAGTAGGTTGTTATAAATTTTCAGGTGCAGTTTGTGCCATAATGCCATTTATGGCAAGGTGCAGCTGTTGCTCCAGCATGTGTGATAATCATTGCAATATTAGTGACTTCATCATCTTATATTTGTGCACAGTTGAAGTATTTAGCAGTATATTGCTGATTAGATCTGCTTGTTCGCTGAGATGGTTGATAAGTATTAACAGCTTGCTCTAGTCATCCTTTATTACTTTATCCCTGCTGTCCTCATCATACATTTTTATAAGGCAAACCATACTTCTAGTGAGTCTTTGTGAATGGGCAGCAGGTGGAGTTTGATAGTTGTGGGTGGAGTTTGATAGATGGTAGGTTGTTTCTGTAGTGGTCATTTTGTGTTATTCCCACTGAGTTATCACCATTCAGTAGTTGAAAGGTGTTGCTCAGACCAACTGTGGTGGCCTGATGAGGTATGGCACCTATTTGTTGTACCTGTCAGCATGGTGTGGCATAATATTCTGGTTGGAGCTGTGGTCTGGCATGTGTTGCAGCCACCCAGGCAGTGATGTCACACCTGTGGATTGGCGGGTGTCACCATATAGAGGCATCGGCAAACTGAAGAACAAATATAGTTTCGTTGGATATCACAATTTTTTGGTGTTGTTTGTCCGTGTGTCCACTGTGCACACTGTCCCATTAGTTGCATTGCAGCCCTCATGGTTGCTGTGGTGGCGCCACTGTAATGAAATGTTGTGAATGGTGCAGATGGTGTGGCAAGTAAGTTCGTGTTAACATTATCACACCCCTCAGTCATAACACATGTCACAGTAGGTGGGGTGAAGTCACGGTCAGGTAGAAGCCATCGTGGCATAGGAGGTCCATGCGGTGTGCCCATAGGATGAGCGGTGTGTTGTGTAATCACTGTCGGCTGGATAAATTCATGGTAGGTCAGCAGCCCATGTGGTGTAGGTTTTGCTGTAGGTGTGGTGGTGATGTCTGGCTCAAACTTGATGCTCTTCATTGTCAGTGCGAGTGGTGTAGCGGTCAGCTTGTAATTCTGATATCTGTTTTGTAGTCATAGTGCTGGTGATGCATCTGTTGTGGCATCCTGGTAGCTGTTGATGTGTAGTCATGGTAAAATGGTAATGTCATGCATCCATAGCGAGCATCAGCATATCCCAGTGCGAGCTGAGATGTAGGGAATGGTGCAGCCAGTGGGGCCGTGACGTCACATCCAAGGCGTACCGCAGAATGCAACGCGGCTGCCATGACATCAGCCGCATGATGTGAGAGTGAAAGTGGTTCACAGAAATATGCCATTCTGTCCAAAATCACAGTTAACCAGCACTGTTTGTCCCTGAGGCCACCAAATACACTGACCTGCATATTCATTTATTGTCACTGATTGTTTGGCATTTTGTTATGTCGCTATGGTTGGTGTCCATAATTAGCCTGTCACTGCTTGATATCTCAATAACGATAGAGCCACTCAGCTCATAGGGAGACTTGTGAGTAGCATTAGTACTAGCTAAATGTATATCAATTGGAATATTGCACTCAAGAATGGTGGGGGCAGCAGAGTAGCGCCATTGTGCGTTACCGCCAATGGTTGTTGGTCCTTTGTTATGTAGTCTGATGAGGTTAGTGTCCACATAAGTACTCATAGCACTATTTTCAGTGTTTGTTAAAGGTGCTGTAGTCAATGTAAGTTCAATATTGTAGTCCTTATATGTGAACTAATGTGACAATGGTTGCATTGTTGTGTTGGTATTAAACACAAAAGAGTTGCAATTTCCTTCTTGTAGCAGTGAAAAGTCATTAGATAAACACTGACAACACTTGCTATCAGTGACTGTAGCTGGCTGACCATATGTGTGTGTAGGATCCTTGTCGGCAAGGTGTTGGATTCTCATGTCAAGTGGAGGTGGAGAATGTCACACAAAAATGTCGCCGCGCGGTTGTCAAAAAACTTGAGGTCATCAATGTAGGAATTGGGTAACAAACGCAATATTCATTATGTGTAAAGACTGTCAACATTATTGATTCACATGCACAATATTTATTTACAAACATTATATGGATAGATACAACTTAAACACTTGATGTCTCAGAACACACTACCCAAGGTCCAGAGATACTGTTTTTGCAGTAATATTCTCGGGGGCAGAAGTCCATAGAGCTTGTGTCCCCACATATTGATAAACAAAAAACTTCAAATTGAATCTCACTGTCCTGATTCCAATTTAGATTAAAGTCCTTTACAATGTCTGCTTGTGTCTGTATATGTGCTGATGGATGTGTGTGTGTGTGTGTGTGTGTGTGTGCGAGTCCCTTTTTCCCCCTAAGGTAAGTCTTTCCGCTCCCAGGACTGGAATGACTCCTTACCCCCTTCCTTAAAACCCACATCCTTTCGTCTTTCCCTCTTCTTCCCACTTTTTTGAAAAGCAACCGTGGGTTGCGAAAGCTTGAAATTTGTGTGTGTGTTTGTGTGTTTTTTATTGTCTTCTATCAATATACCAACACTTTCATTTGGTAAGTTACAGCATCTTTATTTTTAGATATATTTTTACATATTTAAGTTGATATAGCAGCTTTCATAATATTGTTACATTTCATCCTGCATTTTCCATTGTTTGATTGAAGTTGATATGCAAAAGGTTTGCATCAATGGTTACAAATTAGCTGCACATGTAAGTAGAGATAATATGATGAGAAGAGGAGTTGCCATAAATGTCAAAAGCTTCCACAGTGTAAAAATTTTAGAAACTAAAAAAATGTTGTAGAGAAACATATGGAAGCATGTGCCACTGAACTTAAACTAAATGATGGCACTTTCATAATTGTAACAGTGTATAGGTCCCCCTCAGGGAATTTCCAACTATTTCTGGAAAACTTGGATGCTTTGTTGTGCTATCTGTCAGACAGGGGGACGCAAATTATCATTTGTGGGGATTTCAGTGTTGGTTCCCTGAAAGAGTGTAATAGGAAGAATGACCTTGTAGTATTACTGAGTTCTTTCAATTTGAGCTCCATCATTGATTTTCCTACTAGGATAACAAAGAACAGCAGTACATTGATAGATAACTTTTTTATAGACCAAGATAAGTGTAAGGACATAAATGCTTATCCTGTTGAGAATGGTCTTTCAGATCATGGTGCACAGCTAGTTACAGTACATGACATAGCTCCATGCAATATATCAAATCAGACTTTCAAAGCAGTGCATTCAATTAACAACATAAATATTTCAAACTTTAGGGAAAGCCTACAGCAGGTAGACTGGGATGAAGTGTAAAGGAACCCGATGCAAACTTGAAATATAACTTATTTCACAATATATTTTTAAGGGTATTTGAAAATTGTTTTCCCAAGGAAATAGTTAAACATAATTCCAAGAAAACATATAAAAAACCTTGGCTAACTATAGGAATAAAAAATATCTTGCAACCGTAAAAGAGAACTATATCTAACAGCAAGAGGGAGTACTGACCCCGAAATTGTTCAATATTATAAAAACTATTGTGTGGTACTAAGAAAAGTTATTAAAAAGTCCAGAAGCATGTGTATCATGTCTGAGATCAGTAACTCTGATAATAAAATTAAAGCAATTTGGAATATTATTGAAAGGGAAACAGGGCAACCAAGAGCAAAGGAAGACTTTAGTGCCATACAACTGAATGACAAGTGTACTAACAAACAATCAGAAATTGAAAATATTTTCAATAATCATTTTGTAAATGTTGTGGAGAAAATTGGATCTAGATCTTCACTAGAAGAGGCCACCTGTGCAGTTTGAAACAAGTGTAATTCCACCAACCTATCCCTCTGAAATCAGTAAAATAATAAACTCACTGAAAAGTAAAAGCTCTTACGGAATTGATGGCATTTGCATTAAGGTACTTAAAGCTTGTTCCCCACAGATAAGTAGAATTCTCAGCCACATATGTAATAGCTCTTTGGAGCAGGGTGTTTTCTCCGATTGGCTGAAATATGCCATTGTAAAATCATTGCATAAAAAGGGGGATGCTTCACATGTCAACAACTACCGCCCAATCTCTCTTCTGACAGCTCTATCAAAAAATTTTGAGAAAGTAATGTATTCAAGAGTAGCCTCCCATATTTGTAAAAATAAAGTACTAACAAAATGTCAGTTTGGTTTTCAGAAACGCTTTTCAACAGAAAATTCTATATACACTTTCACTGATCAAATATTAAATGCTCTGAATAACGGGACATCACCCATTGGTATTTTTTGTGATCTCTCAAAGGCCTTTGATTGTGTAAATCATGGAATTCTTTTAGATAAACTAAATCATTACTGTTTGAGGGGGGAAGTGCACAAATGGTTTAATTCATACTTAACTGGGAGAATGCAGAAAGTTGAAATAAATGGTTCATGTAGTGTTAAAACAACAGCTGATTCCTAAAACTGGGGGGGGGGGGGGGGGGGGCTAATCAAGTACGGGGTCCCACAGGGTACGGATTTAGGTCCTTTACTGTTCTTGATATACATTAATGACTTACCATTTCACATTGATGAAGATGCAAAGTTAGTTCTTTTTGCTGATGATACAAGTGTAGTAATAACATCCAAAAACCAAGAACTAAGTGATGTAATTGTAAATGATGTTTTTCACAAAATTATTAAGTGGTTCTCAGCAAACGGACTTTCGTTAAATTTTGATAAAACACAGTATATACAGTTCCAACAGTAAATGGCACAACTCCAGTAATAATTATAGACTTTGAACAGAAGTCTGTAGCTAAGGTAGGATTTTCAAAATTTTTAGGTGTGTCCATTGATGAGAGGTTAAACTGGAAGCAACACATTGATGGCCTGCTGAAACGTCTGAGTTCAGCTATGTATGCTATTAGGGTTATTGCAAATATTGGTGATAAGAATCTCAATAAATTAGCTTACTATGCATACTTTCATTCACTGCTTTCAAATGGCATCATATTCTGGGGTAATTCATCATTGAGTAGAAAAGTATTCATTGCTCAAAAACATGTAATCAGAATAATTGCTGGAGCCCACCCACGATCATCCTGCAGACATCTATTTAAGGATCTAGGGATCCTCACAGTAACCTCACAGTATATATATTCACTTATGAAATTTTTTGTTAGTAATCCAACCCAGTTCAAAAGTAATAGCAGTGTGCATAGCTATAACACCAGGAGAAAGGATGATCTTCAGTATGCAGGGTTAAATCTGACTTTGGCACAGAAAGAGGTAAATTATGTTGCCACAAAAGCCTACCAAACAGCATCAAAAGCCTGACAGATTGCCAACTAACATTTAAAAATAAATTAAAAGAATTTCTAGATTACAAATCCTTCTACTCATTGACTGAATTTTTAGATATAAATTAAGGGGTGGGATACTTAAATGCAATATTTTGTGTAATGTAATATCTTGTACAGACATCTTTTATTAATCTGACATGTTCCACATCATTACAAAGTGTCATATTCATGATCTATGGAACAAGTATTAATCTAATCTAATCTAAAAAAATCTTCTAATGAATAGAAGGAGTTAGTTAACAAGAAGTTGTGTGATTTTTCCTTAAATACTTTGATTGTCATGCTTGTGGCATGTTTAGTCAATTTGTTATATATTTCATTTGCCATGGCTATTGTGAGTTTATGCTAATCTACTTAGATTAGATTAGATGGCGAGAGCAGAGAAGTGTATATCCTTGTATTGTAGTCATGGCTTTGATTTGTTAACCTAAATTTGGTGTTTCAGTCAGTATATAGTTAACATTGTCAAAAACACATAGATTAATAACTGTCAACATTCTATATTTAGTGAACAATGTTTTACAGTGTCTCCTGTTATTCTCCTTTGCTGTTACTCTGATTGCTTTCTTCTGGATCACCTGAATTTCACTTATTTTTTTGCTGATTCACTAGAGTATTAACCCATGCCTTAAAACAGATCGAAAAGAGTGAAGTGTGCTGTACTTACATATTCAGTCTCTTCAGTAGATATATAACTCTTGACAGCCTAACCACTATGTGTTCAACATGAGAGTTCCACCTTAGTTTATTGTCAATTATGATACCTAAAAATTTTGCATTTTATTTTTCTATTTTTACAGTCTTTGATAGACTGAACCACATAACGTGGGACTCTTTCTCATCTATTAGTAGACCAGTCACATTAAACCATGATACTGCATTTTGTGTTGCCAAATTTATACTTCTAGCAGGGTTATGAAATACATGGTTTACAGACAGAAAAGTTGTATCATCTGCATGCATATAGAATAGAATAGAGTAGAATGGAATAGAAAAGAAACTTTATTGTCACATAACATGTCAGATACAATCAGATGATTGGGATATAGGTGACTCATCAGTTTAAAGCTACTTTCTAATTGTAAGTATACAGAATAATTAAAGGTATTTTGTAATTATTACTACCACAAAATGATTTAAAATAATCATGTTGAAAACAAAGTAAAATTAAGAATAAGTATTTACTTAAAGTACTTTTTTAGGATGGCAGAATAAAATGTAACATCAAGCACTGTTGTTTGTGACAGTCAGTCATAAATTCTTCTACACTGTAATAATATTTACTTGCTAGGTTTTTTAATGTAGTCCTAATTCTTATGGTTCATTATGCTTGTAAATTTGTCATAGACTTTATTTCCCAGCCTGACACTCATATAGTAAGGTGTCTTCTCCAGCAGTTTTTGCCTATGAGTTGGTAACTTACACTGATATTTGTTTCTTGTTTCATAATCATGCTTAAACAGGTTATCCTAAAAAAGATGTGGGTTTTGTTAAAAAATACTTAATTGTCTCATAGATATAGAGGCCAGGAACAGTCATAAGTTCAAGGGCCTTGAACAGAAGTCTGCACATCGTCATCAATATCATCATCATTAGTATTCTGCCAGAAGGCAGATTTTCGCATGGTAGTTCTCCAGGCTGTCCTGTCTTCTGCCATCCTCTTCAGGTCTGCATAATTTCATCTTCCCTTTATGTCATCTATCATCTTGTATCTCCTTCTTCCTCTCAGTCTTCTCCCACAAGCCAGTCTTTCCAAAGCATCTGCTAGAAAGCACTCCCTTCTCAGTGAATGTCCCAACCAGTTCTTTTTCCTTTCTCTTACAACCCTCAGCAGACATCTTCTCTCACCAACCATTTCCAATACTCTTTCATTACTCACTCTTTCCATCCAGCTTATTCTCTCCATTCTCCTCCATATCCACATCTGAAATGCTTCAAATCTTTTTTCATCCTCTTGTCTCAGCATCCATGTTTCTGCCCCATATAGTGCCACACTCCAGACAAACATTTGCCAAGCCTTTCCTTAGACTTTTATCTAATTTGCCACATAAGAGTCTCCTCTTTCTGCTAAATGCCTCCTTCACTATGACAGTTTGAGTTATCACCTCCTGATGGCATCTCAAGTCTTCAATAATTATGCTCCCAAGGTATTTAAATGCACTTACTTGGCTAATGGTACATTGTCCTATTTTAATACTGGACAGTCTGTGTCTTTTACTGATGACCATACTCTTTGTTTTTGCTGTGTTTATTTGCATCCTATATTCCACACAAGCTTCATTCAGGTGTTTCAGCACATTATTTACTGTCTGCTCACTTTCTGCCACTAATACCATGTCATAAGCAAGTCTTATACATTCAATTGTGTTTCCACCAATACATATTCCTCTTTTCCCATCTAAGCCTCTCGCAATAATTTCTTCAAGGTACGCATTAAACAATAGTGGGGAAAGGCAACAATCTTGTCTAACACCTTGTCCAATGATGTTTCTTTCTGGCGTTTCATTTTCAATCCTTATCCTTACTTTCAGGTGTAAATATAGATTCTGTATCAGTCATCTCTCTTTCCATTCTACTCCTTTCCTCTTCAAAATATCCATCAGCTTGTTCCACTGAATTCTGTCAAAAGCCTTTTCTAAATTGTTAAAAACAGCAAAGATTTCTCTACCTTTTTCCATATATCTTTCCCCTTTAATTTGTAACAGGCCAACAGCATCTCTTGTTTCTTTTATTCTTCTAAATCCAACTGCTCCTCTGCGATCACTCTATCCAGCTTGCCATACAGCCTTCAATTCAACACTCTCAGCAACACTTTAGCTGCATGAGAACTTAGACTGATGGTCATATGCTCTTCACATTTATTAGTGTTTCTCTTTTTCTCTATTGGTATGATAACTGTTGCAAGGAAGTTCTCAGGCAATTCCCCTTTTCATATATCTCTTTACAGAGGTAGCTGTTTCTTTTTTTTTGCCTTGTTTCCCAGACCCTTCAACAGTTCTGCTGGCAAATCATCAGTGTCACATGCCTTCGTATTCTTCATCTCCTTCAGCGCTTTTTCTGCTTCTGCTTCCAAGATGGTGGATTCCTTTCCATCTTCCAGCACATCTTGCTCCTCTTCAAACTTAATTTCACTTTGTATTTCATTCACCTTATACAGACATTCAATATATTCCTGCCACCTGCTCAAAACCTCCTGTGGTTCTTCTGCCAGAGTACCATCCACTCTTCTATTTCCATGTTATTCCTATTTCTTTTATGCTTATCAACTATATCACTACTTCCCTCGTTCTCCATTTTCTCCATTTTGTTGCATTTCTGTTTCATCCATTTTTCCCTTGCTTCTTCAGTTTCTCTTCTTAATACATTATTCAGTTTCCCATACCTCTTTTTGCCTTCTTCAGTTTCTACATTTTTCCACTTCCTCTGATCTTCCATCTTTTTCAACATGTTTACTGTTATCCATTCTTTCCTGGTACATTGGGATACTCTAATTCCTAGTACTTCTTTGGCAGAGTGCATAAGTCCTTCCCTCACTGTTATCCATTTGTCATTAACACTTTCATCAACACTACCTCTTTCCCATTTTTCTATAAATTTGTTTTCCAAATTTGATGCCTTGACTACCTCTTTGAGTCTTTCTTTGTTTATTCTTTCTTTTGCTTTACCTCTCCAGACTTCTTTGAACTTCACTTGTATTTCTCCCACTACTAGCTTGAGGTCTGAATTTATATCCACTCTTGGATAAGTTTTTACATTCCTCAGACAGCTCCTAAACCTTTCTTGTATCAGGATGTAGTCCAAATGACATCTTTCTCATTCAAATTTGATATTCATCTGTAACATCTCCTTTTGTGGTGTTCAAATAATGTGTTACCCATTGCTAATGAATTTTCTGTACAGAAACTAATTATTAATTCACCACTCTCATTTCTTATTCATAATCCAAATTTTCCTACTGTATCTTCATCTCTTCCTTCACCCACCATTGCATTCCAGTCCCCCATTATGATAATGCAGACATTTCTGTTTTCTTTCTCGGTGAGTTCTTTTATTCCTCATCTCTGTGCTGGCAGGTTGGCATATATACCTGTATTAACCAAATCTTTTTGAACTACCCTTCAGTAGTATCATCATCAGTCTTCCATCAATATATTGTACCTTTGTTACATTATTTTTTAGCTTTTGCCCTATGAATATTCATACTCCATTTAAAGCATTCTTGATTTCCCCTGAGTAAAAGAGCTTATAATCTCCATTTTCTATCTCCCCATTCTCTCCCCATCTCATTTCACACAAATCAAGGGCATCTAATCTGTTCCTTTTCATCTCCTGTTTTGCATTATCTAGCTTTCCTGTTCGCAGTAGTGTCCTCACATTCCATGTTCCAATCCGTATCTTCCCTTCCTTCACTGTCTCTTTCTTCCTTTGAAATATGTCTACTCTCAATGTGTTTCCCTCCCAGAGATCCAAATGATGGGAAGTCCTAACTCTGGAATCTTTCACAGGGAGAGACATACTATGTACTGCTTGGGTATGTAGTGTGGCAGTTTTGCACGATTGTCTTTCTTCTGCACCTGCCATGACTCTAATGATTTTTTCTGTAGCCTAAAGACTCTCTGAAAGTTAATTTTCTCTGATTCCCAAAAAATTATACAATATCTAATCACAGATACAAAATATGCATGATATACAACTTTTTTTACTGGTGTTTCTATTATACAGCTTATAACATTCATTGCAAATATTAGATTATTTAGACAGTGACATTTGGCATCTACATGGTCTGTCCATGATAAATTCTTGTTCAGAATTACACCTAGATATGTGGTACAGTTTGGGGTGGCTAGGTGATTGCCCTCATTTGGTATTTCTGGTATATCCTGTACAGTTTTTTTTGTGGTAAAGTGAATGATTTGAGTCTTTGTTAGATTTAATTTCAGACCATTATTTCTCACCCAGAGACTGCTGAAGATGACTAATTAAATTATCACTTTTCTTGCAACAAACTATTCCTGTAGAGTCATTCGCATAAAGAATAGTGTCTGAATTTATGTTAATCAACAGGTCATTTATATAACACAAGAACAATATTGGCCCAAGGACAGATCCTTGTGGCACACATTGTTCTGTCTTTTTCCAACTTGAGAAGAATCTATTACCAGTTTCTTCTATTACTATTCTTTGTTTCCTGTTTAATAGGTAAAATGACATACACATCAATGAATGTTCACTAAAACCATATGCTTGTAGCTTGCGAAGTAGTAATTTGTGGTCTACTGTGTTAAAGGCTTTACTTAGGTCATAAAAGATGTCTGATACATTCATATTTTTATCTAGACTACTACTAAATTTTGTAATAAGTTCATTAATACCTTGCACAGTGCAGTGTCCTATTTGGAAACCATGCTGATTGTTCTGGATAACATTATGCAGATTAATATAGTTAACTAACTGGTTACAAGCAGCTCTTCAAATATTTTGGAAAATGTTGATAACAATGGATTAGTCGATAATTACTCATTTCAGTATCTGCCTTTTTTGTAAATGGGTCATATTTGTGCATACTTCAGTCAATAGGGAAAACATCCTTCCTCAAAAGATTGACTTTCACTTCCACATGAATTTCTCTTTTCCTCAGTCTTGAAATTTGAATACCCCTTGTTATCCATGAACCCTTCTTAGGTGTATCATTTTTATAGTTATAAAAAGAAAGCATTCATTGAGCACCCTCAAGAAGGCCTCCAGAAGGTTATTTAAATTTTCATTTACTGAGGACTTAGCAGTAAATGACCATGAGATGAGGCTGATTTTATTGACAAACATTTCTCTATTTTCTCATCTGAAATTTCTTATTTTCTTATTTGTGTGCTTTGGGCTAACACAGGGTAATGACACTAATAGAGCACTGTGGTCTGAGATCCCTAAACTTACTACACATTTTTCTGTTACTCTGTAGTTTAAACTACTAGCAATGTTATCTACGCAGGATGCTGACAAAGCAATTATCCTTGTAATTTCTACATAATTTAGAATAAACCCATTTGTGGATATCAGCTCCTTCATCTTAAAGGCAAATTTGTCATTTTTTCTCACATCTATATCAAAATCAGCACAAAAAACTATTTTTTTACATTACTTTTCAGTTCTGAGTTGGTGGAGTAAATTTTCAAGTTTGGCCAGAAAACTGCAGGAGATTGAGTAACCATAGGTACCATATGTGGTGTGTTCTTCATTTAAATTATTGAAATTTTGCTTAATTTGGTATTTTACTGATGAATGAACCAAAATACATGAACCACCATACCCACTGTCACTACATAAGCTAACTGCTACTTCATAATCTGTAAGTTTGTTCAATAAATTTGTATTTTAACCTTTAAGCTAATGTTCACTTAAGCAAATAACCTTTACAGACCATTTTGTTCTCTCTAGAAATATTTCTTAATCATGAAGCTTAGTTACCAGATTACTTGACAAATTCAAATGCATAATAAGGTTATTATTTGCTATTCTAGATGTGGTGTCATCAAAATTATCTACTCTAAACTGACCAGACACAACTTTTTATATATTACTTATCTTAATGTTTTTTCCCTCTCAGTTTCTACTAAAAATCCTTAAGATGGCATGGTGGTGACGTTTTTCTCTTGTTATGAGTGGCTCCTATTGATTCTTCTGCTGTTGTTTCTTCTGTTGATGTTGTTGGTGCTTCTATTGTTGCTTCTTCACTTGTTACTTGTTCAAGTGATGATTGTATTCCTGACTCTGGCAATACTGATGGTGCTACCACTTGTGATAGTGGCTCTGTTGTTGTCTCTGATGGTGGTTTTGCTGTTGATTGAGATGATGATGCTGCATCTGTAGTATGTCCCGGTAAGTTGTGTATATGTGCAAGGAATAGAAGTGGTCCTAATTTATATTCCTGTGGCACTTAATGTTGAATGTCACGTGTGTTTGACAGATGCCTTTCCGAATTCACTACTTGCTTCCTTTTTTTAAGCTATGATTTGACGAGTTATAAACTTTTGTCACATATTTCATAATGCTCAAGTTTTGTGAGCAAAACAAGAGTGGTCAACACAGTCAAAGGCATTCCTCAGATCACATAAGGTTACCTGTATGTGAACACGGTCCTCAAATGCTGCTAAAATGTCTCTCACTAAGAGTCCTATGGCATGTATAGTTGACTTTTCTTTTCTGTAACCAAACTGTGATGTGCTTAACATATGATAAGGATGTGCACAGCAAGTCAGTATATCAGAACAGTGCTGTTTACAAACCAAAAATTCTTTACAGTGAATTGCCAGATAACATCAAAAAATACCAAAAATTAATACATTTAAAAAAGAACTAAAACATCTACTAATAAACAACAGCTTCTACAGCATTAATGAATACCTGGAATTTTGCTCAAATCTGTAGGTCTGCTTCATAACTCTCTCAACAAAAATTCATAATAATCAAACCATTGTGAGATAAAGCTAAACGTCTTTTATCCATGTATGCATCTAATTATGCACCTAACTTCTGTGCCGTATGTTACTATGCCTATTTAACTAAAGTACTGGTATTTAATAGTTTTAGTAAAATCAACCAAGATGCCTTGCTCCCTTTTATTTTATGTATATGTATGTATATAATTTAAAAACAAAGATTCCAAGACTTACCAAGCGGGAAAGCGCCGGCAGACAGGCACATGAACAAAACACACAAACACACACACAGAATTACGAGCTTTCGCAACTGGCAGTTGCTTCGTCAGGAAAGAGGGAAGGAGAGGGAAAAATGAAAGGATGTGGGTTTTAAGGGAGAGGGTAAGGAGTCATTCCAATCCTGGGAGCGGAAAGACTTCCCTTAGGGGAAAAAAGGACAGGTGTACACTCGCACACACACACACACATATATCCATCCGCACATACACAGACACAAGCAGATATATAATAGGTATATAATTTCATAATCTAATTAAGTGGGATAAAGTTTTGTAATAAAGCTGAGTAGATATGAATGATAAGATTTTGTACTTGATGTAAATATATAACATTTTATACTGTTATGTATATTGTTGATGAAGGCCCACTGTAGCAGTCTCACCTGCTTTTAATTCTTCGTTGATTGATGATTGTTGCCATTGGTGTTGACATACTGCATTGCTACACTGACTGAAAAATGGGTTGTGGATTCTGAGATGCACTACTGTAAATCATGTAGCCGACAGGTGCACAGTTGCATTTCACAATGCTTTAATATTCACTTTGCACAAACCCCAATATTACACTGTTATATGGCCAGTGCACTATTGTTTAATTTGCAATAAGCCTCCTTAATAGTTAGCAGGTGAAACTCCACATACTGCTACAATAGTTACTCGTTGATCATCTACGAGCAGTGAAACCTAACCACAAAGTTCACAGTTCTTGAAGAATAATCAGGTATGTATGGAGCAAACACTGTCACTGTTTTTTACACATGACCTAATTGTTTAACATATATTTCACAGTTAAACTGCAGTATTTTTGTTGTTCTAACCAGCACAGGTTACTTGCCTGAAACTCGGCAAAATTTGAGCCCTTATATATCATCACAATAAATATGTACTGCAACTACACATTGTTTAAAGTTAAATTTACAGAACTGATGATTGTCGAAGTAGAGAGGATATAAAATGTAGACAGGCAATGGCAATGAACGTGTTTATGAAGAAGAGAAATTTGTTAACATCAAGTATAGATTTAAGTGTCAGGAAGTCAGTTCTGAAAGTATTAGTATGGAGTGTAGCCATGCATGGAAGTGAAACATGGACGATAAATAGTTTAGACAAGAAGAGAATAGAAGCTTTCAAAATGTGGTGCTACAGAAGGATGCTGAAGATAAGATGGGCATATCACATAACTAATGAGTAAGTATTGAATAGAATTGGGGAGAAGAGAAATTTGTGGCACAACTTGACTAGAAGAAGGGATCGGTGGGTAGGACATTTTCTGAGGCATCAAGGGACCACCACTTTAGTACTGGAGAGCAGTGTGGAGGGTAAAAATTGTAAAGGAAGACCAAGAGATGAATACACTAAGCAGATTCAGAAGGATGTAGGTTTCATTAGGAACTTCGAGATGAAGAAGCTTGCATAGGATGGAGTAACATTGAAAGATGCATCAAACAAGTCATATGCCATAAAAAATCTTAAGTTCTACATAAAAATGATGATTACCTATGGGTTCATAAATTTTCACACTTGTAACACAAGTCTCATTTCTCTGTGTACAGTCACAACTCATTTACATTCTGTAACTCCAATAGCATCTGAGGTTTACGATATTTTAATCCTTTATGAATTTGAGTGTGGATATTCTGTGACAATGAATAGTCCTTCATATAGCTCAAAGAGTTTTTTGATATCCCCCACCTACATTACTCAATTTCTCTTTGTTTTTGCGAACACTTTGTCCAACAATGTTACAATTTATTGGCTTATGTCAACCATCATATCTCTCTTCCTTTCTGGTGCCACTTACCCTAGACCAGCATTGACTGCTTTTTATCTTTCAGCTGCCATTATTTCCCTGTTCTGCAGGAAATTGATAATTTGAGTTAAGATGAATTTTGGCTTACAACCCATCATCACTTCATATAGTGAGCAACCCATGGCAGTACTCATTGCACGATTAAGTTCATCCTCAGATGATCGCATAAATTTTGACCCTTTTGAATGTGTGGTGCTTGCATTGTGACAGTTTCCCTTCTTTATTTCTTCATTTGTTGTCCTCGGTGTCAATGTACTGCATTGTGATAAAGGCTGAAAAATGGGGTGTGGAAGTTGAACACTGACTACTTTAAATAATGTAGCTGAGAGGTGCACAGTTGCATTTCACACTAGTTTACTTTCACTGTTCACAACCCCCACAATAACACACAGTTATATATGGCTCGTGCACTATTGTTTTAACTTTGCATAAGCCTCATTAATATTTTGGAGGCAAACCTCCATATACTGCTACAATAGTTAACTACGAGCAGTAAAAACCCAACCACAAAGTTCACAGTTCTTGAAGAACAAAAGGTATGTATGGAGCAGACACACGGCCTAATTGTGTAACATGTATTTCACAATTAAGTTGGAATATTGTTGTTGTTCTAGTCATCACAGGTGTCTCGTCTGAAACTCGGAACTGTCTGTCTAGGGTCCAAAATCTGGACTCTTACATATCCTCACCATAAAGTCACTGAAACTACACTTTGTTTGAAGTTAAATTTACAGAAATTACAATTAAAACTTAACTCATTAAATTAACTGAATACACCAAATTTATTTATTTATTTTTAATTCCTTCTACTACAAGCGTTAAGCCAAATTATTTGTTTAAATCGTGAAATTAACATATTTAGTTACACAAACAATACTTTTGATAAAACTATTGATTACTTTGGAATTAATTAAGGTCTGGCTTTGCTAACATGTTTTCGAATAGAGCCAAATAGACACTTTAAAAATACATAGTTGTTCCTCCAAATGTTTATACTTAGTACAGAATTTAGTTTAGTTTATAAGCCAATAATAGAATTTAAGTTACGAAACAATTACTGATTTCACCCTATAATGAAAGATTCTGATTAGGAATAATCAACATAAACTAGAAAATGAATTACATACATAAAACTAAGCAAAAAATTAGATCTTGTGTTACATTCTTTAAAACTGAGGGCCATCCTTTCTCTTTTATGAGAATGCAAATTATACTCACATGTGTTAATGGTAATTAGTTAATAACAAAATTAATTTTAAGGAGGCAGATGGTAAAACAAGAGGGGAAGTAAAATTATCCCAGCTTGCTTTGTCACAGCATGCTTCAACACATCCACCCTATCTGCCATTACAATAGCTACAGGTTTTGCTTTGATAGCTTGTAAGGCATCATCTTAACTTAATACTCAGAATCAACCACAGTACACAGTTTGCCTGAGATAACATCCCCATATCACGTCAACAAACCACACACTTTGTCTTTTTCATACTGCTAAAATATTTTCAATTAGCTCAGTAATGTGTCTTATCTGCTCACTTATGGATTCCAGTCCACAGCCACTTTATCTCATTTCCACACGGATGATTTTTCATTCACCTGTTAAATTAACTTTGAACTTCATTTTTCATCTCTTACTTTGTAAATCAAACTCAAGGTACTTTGCTTCACAGTTTGGTAAGGGTTTCACTTAAAAAATCTGTATTTCTTTGGTTATCCCACTAATTATAAAACATCTTGTATTAAGATAACATTAACCACATTTAAAATTTAATAACATTTTATTTCTGATCAGTTTGCTTATGCCACCAGGGCCAGTTTTAATTTTGACATCGGTGACTAGAAAAATTACCAGTTTATTGTTCTTATTTTTATTCACAAAATTTTTGCCTGTTTCATTTTTTTCTCCCTTTAACTATCTTTCCACTATAAAAATTGCTCTTCCACACAAATGAGGTAATAAGACTTTCAATATTTTACTAGATGACCTTTAGTCATTAATAGAGTAAACACTTCCCATCTTGATACACCATTCTTTGTTAATGTCAGCTCCTAAAACATGAGCTTTCCTTTACCCTATGGGCATATGTCCCTGATCCATTTCTAATATACCCATAGAATTATGGCTTCATCTAAAATCACCAGCTCACCTTTGTCTATGATGATAAGTGCACTGGTTGCTGCCTCAGTAATATCGATTTAAGTACCTGCAGCATCCTCAGACTTAACTTTACTACCAGAAACATCATCATCATCTCTCTTTACAATACAACACTTTCTTCTGCCAATACCTTACAATCTCCTCCAATAACATTGTTATCAACATCTGCCTGTGCATTATAACATTCCCCACACACAAGTTCCCTTACATCTACAAATAAATCACAAAAATTATATCCAGCTGATAATATTATAGTTATGCTGCCTTTACCAACATTATTCCCTAACAAATCGGCACCTACCTCACTAAAATTGCTGCTACTGCACCACACCACATCAGAATTCACAATATATTCAATTTCTGGCAATTCTGGATTAACTTCTATCTCCATTTTTTATTCCATATTTCACCTCCAAATAATTCATCTCCTGCACCATATCCCACTATCTAATTCAAAAGTGCATTCCTCTAACTCAGTATGTTCTCTTTTGTGCTGCACCACTTCAAATCTTACCACATTTTGTCTACTTTCTTAGCTACCTCCATATCCAATGTTTGAGTCAGGTTTATGACATTTTCTGTGTGGTCATGTGCAACTAAATTGTCAACATTAAATGTCCTTTTTCTTGCCAATTTATTTCCTATTTCAGTCCTAAAATACAGCATGCATCAGTTTCCTGGCCTCTTATAGTGGTTTGGTGATTCATGAATTATTGGTCTCACAAATTTTTGATCCTTATCATGATCTCCATTCTGAAAATTTGCATTATTATTATTTATGCCTTGAAAATCATTATTATTATTTCTATGGAAGTTGTTATTATGATAGTTATGATTTTGATCGTTACTCTGGTTTATATTCTGATTCCCATTTCCCTGTCATTTATTAAAATTTTGTGGTTTGACTTTTAGTGTCTGCTCCAGTTTGTCAATGTAATCTAAAAATTCATCTATCAAACTGGAGCTGTGCACTCAGTAACACCACTGGAAATCCAGCTACCATATTTTAATTGTTGTGATTTTCATCAACCAATTTCTGTGTTTAATTTTCCAAATTCATGCAAACAAAACTCCCATGATGTAACACTGCCATTATTGTAATTCAGTCTGCTTAAAAATTGATTATGAAGTCATGTTTGCTTGCTTCCCTCCAAAAGTTGTTTAGAAAATAGTTTTCAAATGCTTCTTATTTAATCTTTGCTTCATCCAACATTCCTGGCATAAATCAATTTCTACATGCCTTTAGAAAATTAATATGATGATATCTTCTCTCATGTGCAAAATAATCTGCATTTCTCATCTCAGTTTGTGGTAGATTAATTACAGTGGTGTCCTAAACCACTGCTAGAGAATTTAGCTCAGCATTCTCAGCTTTAATTTGCTACTTGCACTAAGATGCCTAATACGTTGGCATAGATTTCTACTTTGAATGTCTAGTGTTTATGAACTCTTTCTAACAGCCTGCAATTCTGCCCGACAAATTGCTTAATGATTTATTAGTCTCTCCATCAAGTGTATTTTGCCTCTGCACACATCCTTTACGTTGCTACTCAGCCCATCTTGTACTTTCTCAATCTCTTGACCAAATGCTGTTTCATTTGTTTCATATTTTTCCCCAATATGGCCAATATCCTGCAAAATTATGCACATTATCCACCCAAGTTTCCCAATTTTCTATTCACCATTAACCCCAATCATGGTTAAAAGGCACAGTTGTTGGCATGGTTAAAGATCTTATTTCAAGGAAAATTTATTTTCCAGTTGAAAATTTGTAATGTTTATGTAATTCTTTGATGGTTAGTATACATATTGAGTTATTTTAACCAAAGATTTTATAACTTTTCACAGACTTTTTCACTAAATGAAATAACAATCCAAAAAAGCACTACATTATATAGTTCTTGTTGGGTTAAACAAAATGAAGATATTAAAGGCAAAAAAAATGGTTACCTACTCACTCTCTTCACCTATTAAACTGTTGTCTGAAAATCTGTCATTCACTTTGAAATACAGGTGGCACACTTTATCCTGTTTAACTTCGGGTATATATACCCGACGACTTTTCGGAACACACTTTTCATGAAAAAGTTTGTTACACATGGAGCACTTTAGTGAGTCTTCTTTATGTAGCCAGATATTTCTAGCACACACATAACAAAGGCCTTGCTTATAGGATTACATACTTCATGCATCCATTTCTGGACAGTTATTAGTAGGCCTAATTACTTGTGAAGATCCATCTCTCTCTCTCTCTCTCTCTCTCTCTCTCTCTCTCTCTCTCTCTCTCTCTCTCTCTTTTTTTTTTTTTTTTTTTTTTTTTTTAATTCTGTTCCATGAGGTCCTTCTTTTCATCTCTTCTCTCTTTCCTCTCACATTTTTCTCCTTTTTTATTAAATACTTCATTCCACATATGAAAGAGAATGTAAAATTCATTGCTATGTTCCTCTGTACATTCATTTTCTGTGTTGGCAAACTTTTGTGATAACTCATTTACAACTATATTACTGAAAATTTCAAAATCTAATTGGTGTATTTCACCCATTTCATTTGCTTTTGTTGTCACACATCCAATATTTGAATAGCCAAGACTTTTTGTAAAATTCACTGGGTCTGACTTGCAGTGCACTAGACTGCAGTCCTGGAAATCATTCTCTGGTTTCACATGTTTGTCTAAGACAACTTTCAAGAGTGGACAGAACCAATCCTTAATCAGGTCTTGGCAGGATGATTATTCCACTATACAACAACTCCTCTTCTCCACCACTCTTTAACTGATCTAAATTCTGCTACATCTGCAGTTTGTAGAATACAGGTGGCATTAAGATAAAGAGCTACAGGTACAATACCAAGGTGGGGCGCAAATCATCTAGCATGTGAGGTGATTCTTGTGGCCGTCAACAAAATCTACAAGGGCTATTCGGAAAGTAAGGTCCATTTAGCCATGACATGGAAACCACTGTAAAAATAAAAAATGTTTTATTTACAACAGTTAGCTACACCTTCCAGCCACTTGGAGTGGCCACGCGCTTAGATGTTCCCTGTCATGGATTGCGCGGCCCCTCCTGCTGTAGGTTTGAGTCCTTTCTTAGCATAAGTCAGCTCAAGTACTGTGTAGGTCTAGGGACTGATGACCTCAGCAGTTTGGCCCCTTAGGAATTCATACACATTTGAACATTTTACACCTCTCAGCTACTTCTTTATATAGTCACCGTTCCAACTTACACATTTGTCATGGTGTTGTACCAACTTCCCAATACCCTCGCCATAGAAGGCAGCCACCTGAGCTTGCCGCCAATTCTCTATGCTGGCCTGCAGCTCATTATCTTTGCCAAAATGTTTTCTACATAGCCAGTTGTTTATATGAGGAGAGATTAAACTCAGAGGGAGCAAATTATGGAGTCTATTATGGGTAATCAAACACTTCCCAATCAAAAATGCTGCTGGAGTATCTTCATTGCCCCGGGAAGAACTGTCCTCAAGAAGGAAATGCATGACAGTTGTATTATGGGCGCTGCATGATATCAAGTAAAATTTCCCACCAGGCCTTCATATTTGGCGGGAGAAACTATTTCTAAGCATCTCTATGTGGTCACTGTGCTCTCAGAACTGAAAAGAGTGATGTAACACAATTGATGTTAATACTAGAAACAATGCTCAATGTATTTGTGCAAAGCTTCATTGGATGTTCACAGTGGTTTCCATTTCACACCTGATCAGATCTTACTTTCCAAATAGGCCTCGTTTTGTTGAAATTTTGATATTATTGTTTTTGATAAATGGGTCAAATATATTGCCAGAAGAGGAATTTGTCTCCCATCCAGCCACTCTCACTGTGACCAATACACCAAGAATGTGGAGCAGAATTCAGAACACCTGCAGGAATCCTTTGACATGAAATAATTACCATTGCTAGGGCCATCAATCCTGATGAAGAGAAGGGAAACATAATCGTAATTGAAGTCTTAGTCATTCATCTTTCAGTTTGGTCCATATTTTTAGCCCACTTTGGTCCCAGCACTTAACTGCCTGTTGGATTTACAAAAAAAAAAAAAAAAAAAAAAAAAAAAAAAAAAAAAAAAAAAAAAAAAAAAAAAAAAAAAAATCTCATCACCATTAAATACCCTTGTTGGATCCTGTAATATATCAAAAAGACCTTCATCCTTAAGCATTGATTAATTTGTGTGAACCAATTACAAATATCCTACTCACACAGGTACTAGCTGCCATCACAGCTTCATTGATTCTATATGTTACCTCTGGGTCTCTCCAAAGAAATGCTTGGTACCATACAACTCCAGGTGTACTGTTTTTGAAAGGATTTTCCCTCTCATCCATTTGTAGAAACATTTTTATGTTCAGAATAATGTCTTGCACACATCTGGGAAAACTCATATTGCAGCTGTCTATTATCCATTTCAGCAGAGTGTTCTCTTCATTTTGTGAAAGCATTGGTTGTGGTTCACACTTTGTTTCCACAACATCCTGTTTCATTTGAAACTGGACTGTCGCTCTTGGGATGTTGTATTTTTTGGCTACTATGTTTTCTGTAAGATTATTATTACACAGCCCTGGATCTATGATATTTTTCAACCGGGGCAAAAACTTTTAGTAGCTTCCCCCCACACCATCAAGTGTTTGATATACGAAGTCAGAAATTAAAAAAAAGTCAATTATACAAATATATGCTCATTTTGAAGCACACATTTTTCTGAAGAGTTTGATACATAAAACATATACACACATCAAAAGAGTTTTGCATCACCCCAGTTCCCAGAACTCCTGAAGACTCATGTTGCCTGTACTTCAACCATGGTTCAAATGGCTCTGAGCACTGTGCGACTTAACATCTGAGGTCATCAGTCCCCTAGAACTTAGAACTACCAAAACCTAACTAACCTAAGGGCATCACACACATCCATGCCCGAGGCAGGATTCGAACCTGCAATCGTAGTGGTTGCGCGGTTCCAGACTGAAGTGCCTAGAACCACTCGGCCACACCGGCCAGCAGTTCAACTATGCCTAGATGGTCAAGTGATGTTGTTTATACATGGAGGAGATACAGAGATACAGGAACTGTCAATGACATGCCTTGCTCAGGCCATCCAAGGGCTACTACTGCAATGGATGACCACTGCCTACAGATTATGGCTCAGAGAAACCCTGACAGCAACACCACCATGTTGAATAATGCTTTTGTGCAGCCACAGTATGTCGTGTTATGACTCAAACTGTGTGCAATAGGCTGCATGGTGTGCAATGTCACTCCTGACATACAAGGCAAGTTCCATCTTTGCAATCGTGACACCATGCAGTGCAGTACAGATGGGCCCAACAACATGCCGAATGGACCGCTCAGGATTGGCATCACATTCTATTTACCGAGCAGTGTCGCATATGCCTTTAACCAGACAATTGTCAGAGACATGTTTGGAGGGAACTCAACCAGGCTAAACACCTTAGACACACTTTCCAGTGTGTGCAGCAAGGTGGAGGTTTTGGAGCAGCATTATGTGGGGTCAACATATGCTGCTGCTGGTCATGGAAGGTGCCATAATGGTTGCACGATATGTGAATGCCATCCTCCAACCAAGAGTGCAACCATATTGGCAGCATATTGGTGAGGCATTCCTCTTCACGGACGACAATTCGCCCCCCCCCCCCCCCCCCCCCAACCACACCCCCATCATCCACATATTATAAGTGACTTTGTTCAGGATAATGACATCACTTGACTAGAATGGCCAGCATATTCTCCACACATGAACCCTATTGAACATGCCTGGGATAGACTGAAAAGGGATGTTTATGGACGACGTGACCCACCAACCGCTCTGAGGGATCTACACTGAATCGCCGTTGAGGAGTGGGACAGTTTGGATCAACAGGGCCTTGATGAACTTTTGGATAGTATGCCGTGACAAATACAGGCATGCATCAATGCAAGAGGATGTGCTACTGGGTGTTAGAGGTACCGATGTGTACAGCAATCTGGACCCCTGCCTGTGAAGGTCTCGGTGTATGGTGGTACAACATGCAATGTGTGGTTTTCATGAGCAATAAAAAGGGCAGAAGTGATGTTTATTTTGATCTCTATTCCAGTTTTCTTTACAGGTTCCAGAACAGTCAGAGCTGAGTTGATGCAAAAAATTTTTGGTGTGTGTATGTTCAAGGAAATGTAAGACACATTATTTGGTCTTAAGTGTGCCAAAGTGCAGTGCCACACCTTTTCACACAGAATTCTTCTATCACATGTCACTGTATTCACTCTGTGGAATTCAAACATGTATATTTTGTAGTGGAAACCATCAAACATATATTCAGGACAGTGGAAATTGAAATGTCCTTGGTGCCTCTTCTGCTCCCAGTTGACTGGCTTGACATCCTAACCCCCTTAAAAAAAAATCACGATTAATACTGGGTGGAATATTTTGTAACTGGGATGATACAAACTCTTCAGAAAATTTGTGCTCTTTATTACCTATTAGCTAACAACTTTGTGAAAGAGTCTATTACCCCATCAAAATTTGTCAGATGTTTCGCTACATGAAATATCTAAATGTTGTTGTCTAATGCTGATAAAGCTGTTAATAGGAATAGCATCCAGGACTGGTGTGGATTTTGGATTTGATTACATCTATTTTGTCACAGTCCGCTAGATAAAACAAAATAGGCAGTTGTAATACAAACCACATAAGTGAGGCTGTTTAGGCACAAATAGTAAATTTGCTCTACCATATTTACATACATAACATGAAAGAATATAATTCATGAAGTACCAATATCAAATGCTTTCTATGCTTACTACAAGAAAAAAGTTTTATGTTATCAAACAGTTTCACAGTTCATTCATATGCTCCAGTTTCTCAAACACGAAATTGAAAAGTTTTTTATAAATTTGGATTTGTCATATTCTTCCATATATTTTGTATAATGTCCTGTTTCTTCTTCTTCCTCGTTCTAATAAAAAATCTTTTCATTACTAATTCTGAAGCTATTCCTGCCATTGTCGAAACTTATTCTCTGGTTAACTTCACTAACAGTGCCAGAATCACGGGTTTAGTTATCCTGCATTTATTATCCAGTTAGGCGTTATTACAGATTTGAACAATGCATTTTCTGCTCTATTCCAAGAATAGATCATAAGTGGCTGCTAACTGAAGATAGTACAACCCTTAGTAGTGTAGCAATCCGGCAAAAACTTTCTATCAATATTTCATTTTCTTGGATACACTGAGAAGACCATAAGTAATCTTTCTTATCTGTTATTCCCGTTAATGACTTATTTCCATTCTGGTAGTCTGAATCTATGGATTTCACTTATAATTATAACAATGTTGATCATTTGGGCACCCTGTCAATCACATAAACAAACAATGATTGACATTCACCCACTCAGGTTTATTGGCTCAGCTAGTATAGCCCCCTCCCCTTTTGTCTGTGGGAAAGTTTTTTTTTTCTAGATGCGATGGGAATTCCCCTGGCAGAGACATCATGAACACTATGCGCACATTCAAAAATCAGTTCATGATTCATTCAGAAATCAACTTAGAATTTGTTCAAAAATGTTAAAAAATCAACATGGATGCATTTCAAAATCATATGATTTGTTTATCTCTTGCTCCGGTGATCCATATTGTGACACTATCACAGGATATGGAACATGTCAATTTTACAAGCTTTTGGCCAGAATACATAAAACAAAACAAAAACAGTAAGCAGTAACTTAGGTCCCTCTACCAAAAAAAAAAAAAATACATTTTAGAGATAGATAGAGATTACAAAACAAAAAACAGTAAACAGTTACTTAGGTCCCACTACAAAAATACATTCTAGAGATAGATAAAGATTACAAAATAATAATTGTTACAGGGAAATAAATATTGTAAAATATATGTTTACAATAAAAATATTTGGTATTACAAATACAAATTTGGGCATATATTTGCAATTTACAATACAATGAATAATCACTAGACCAATAAGTACTGGATGCTAGGAACTTGGTGAAACAAGATTGTTTCTACAAGAATATGAATCTGGTGCCCCCTCAAAACTGACATCAGGGGCATGTACCCTGGTTTGCTCTCCCCCCACCCCCCCTCCCCCAACCCCCCCACAATAGATTCTTCAGTTACAGCAATTAGATCTTCAGGCAGGTATCTCTTCTTCTTAGGTGATATTTTAGATGCTGAGAATGCCTATAATGAAAATATTTTATTTAATTGTGCAGAAAATAAATTACAAACTTCAGAAATGCCAAGAAACTTAAGACTACTTCACAGTTCTTCCCCCTCCCACCACCCCCTTCCCTCCAAGTCAACATCTACCCAGATACTTTACAATTTACTGGCAACCATGCCAACAACTGCAATGGTAGAAGAAAATTTAATTTAAAATACATAAAAATTCTTCTTGAGGTGAGCAAAAGCATATAAAAAAACATAATCCCAACCAGACACTTATACTGGTTGGAATGGGTTACCAAGAACTAGAATGAAATGAAATAGTTAGTTAGTTAGTTACGTGTTCTATTGATCAATAGCACAGAAAAACTGCTATGATGCAGAACATGTCAAATGCACAAGAAATGTGCACAGGAAACAAGTTTTTTTTCTTTTTCTTTTTTTGGTTTACATTATAGTGTTATAGCTAAATATTTCTATTATCTATCTCATTCCCTTAAATGGCACAAAACACATATAATATATCTCCATATTTATTTACTCATATTCAAGAATTCATCAATGGTATAGAAGGAGTCGTCAAGGAGGTACGAATTCAGTTTGTTTTAGAAACTATTACTGCTTTCTGTCAGACATTTTATTTCATCTGATAATTTATCAACAAGTTTTATGGTAGCATATTTTACTCCTTTCTGTGCCAAAGATAGGTTAAGTAAAGGATAGTGTAGGTCTCACTTTTTTCTGGTATTGTAATCATGAATGTCACTGTTGGTTTTAAACAGGTCCATGTTGCTGAGAAAAAATTTCATTACTGAGTAAATGTACTGTGAAGCAGTTGTAAGAATTCCTGACCTTTTAAACTGATGCCTACAAGATGTGCGACTGTAAACCCCACACATTATTCTAACTACTTTCTTTTCAGCATTGAATACCTTTTCTGTACATCTACATCTACATCTACATGACTACTCTGCAATTCACATTTAAGTGCTTGGCAGAGGGTTCATCGAACCACAATCATACTATCTCTCTACTATTCCACTTCCGAACAGCGAGCGGGAAAAACGAACACCTAAACCTTTCTGTTCGAGCTCTGATTTCTCTTATTTTATTTTGATGATCATTCCTACCTATGTAGGTTGGGCTCAACAAAATATTTTCGCATTCGGAAGAGAAAGTTGGTGACTGAAATTTCGTAAAAAGGTCTCGCTGCGACGAAAAACGTCTATGCTGTAATGACTTCCATCCCAACTCGTGTATCATATCTGCCACACTCTCTCCCCTATAACGTGATAATACAAAACGAGCTGCCCTTTTTTGCATCTTTTCGATGTCCTCCGTCAATCCCACCTGGTAAGGATCCCACACTGCGCAGCAATATTCTAACAGAGGACGAACGAGTGTAGTGTAAGCTGTCTCTTTAGTGGACTTGTTGCATCTTCTAAGTGTCCTGCCAATGAAACGCAACCTTTGGTTCGCCTTCCCGACAATATTATCTGTGTTGGTCCTTCCAACTGAAGTTGTTCGTAATTTTAACACCCAGGTACTTAGTTGAATTGACAGCCTTGAGAATTGTACTATTTATCGAGTAATCGAATTCCAACGGATTTCTTTTGGAACTCATGTGGATCATCTTACACTTTTCTTTATTTAGCGTCAACTGCCACCTGACACACCATACAGCAATCTTTTCTAAATCGCTTTGCAACTGATACTGGTCTTCGGATGACCTTACTAGATGCTAAATTACAGCATCATCTGCAAACAGTCTAAGAGAACTGCTCAGATTGTCACCCAGGTCATTTATATAGGTCAGGAACAGTAGAGGTCCCAGGACGCTTCCCTGGGGAACACCTGATATCACTTCAGTTTTACTCGATGATTTGCCGTCTATTACTACGAACTGCGACCTTCCTGACAGGAAATCACGAATCCAGTCGCACAACTGAGACGATACCCCATAGCTCCGCAGCTTGATTAGAAGTGTTGAGTTGCCCCAGAAAATTATTCCGTATAACATCAGAGAGTGGAAGTATGCAAAGTATGTTAGCTTACTAATTTCTACATCTTCAAAATTGGCATTTATTCTGATTGCAAAAGTTGCTGAACCTAGTAGCTTTAGGAGATCCAAATTATAAATTTTCCAATTAAGATTCTCATCTATATGTACACTTAGTATGCTCTACCCTGGCTCCTGACTTCTTTTGATGTGTTATGTTTATTGAAGGATTTATACTTTTTGCAGCAGAAAATTGGATGTACTGAATTTTTTCAAACTTCAGAGCAACCCATTCACAGAAAACCAATTAATAACTTTTCCAAAGACCTTATTAGTATCATTTTCTATCTGACTTTCTTTTACTGGATTAATAATTATGCTTGTATCACCAGCAAACAGTGTCAGTTCAGGATCTTGTTTCACATAAGAAAGGAGGTCATTCACATATATCAAGAACAGGAGGGGACTCACGATTGAACCTAGTGGAACACCTAATGTAATTTCACTCCAGTTAGATGAAGTGGCAAACTCCTTTGAATCACTTGAAGCATATAAAGAGACTTTTTGCTTCCTGTTCTGTAGATATGACTTAAACCATTCATATGCTGTTCCATTTATACCATAGAATTGTAATTTCTTTAACATAATGTCATAGTTCACACAATCAAATGCTTTGGATAAGGCACAGAATATTCCAACTGGTGACATTTTCCTATTTAAAGACTCTATTACGTGGACAGTAAAATTGTATATTGCTGTCTCAGTGGAACAGCATTTCTGAAATCCAAACTGTGATTTACTAAGTATCCCATTACTGTTGAGATGACTAACCACTCTTGAGTGCATTACTTTCTCAAAGATTTTTGAAAATGCTGTAAGTAAGAATACTGGTGAGTAATTATTGATGTCTGTGGTTTCCCGCTTTTTGTAGAGAGGCCTGACAATGGCATATTTTAACCTGTCTGGAAAAATACCCTGAGTCAGTGGTGCATTACATGTTGTTGTTGTTGTTGTTGTTGTCTTCAGTCCTGAGACTGGTTTGATGCAGCTCTCCATGCTACTCTATCCTGTGCAAACTTCTTCATCTTCCAGTACCTACTGCAACCTACATCCTTCTGAATCTGCTTAGTGTATTCATCTCTTGGTCTCCCTCTGCGATTTTTACCCTCCACACTGCCCTCCAATGCTAAATTTGTGATCCCTTGACGTCTCAAAACATGTCCTACCAACCGATCCCTTCTTCTAGTCAAGTTGTGCCACAAACTTCTCTTCTCCACAATCCTATTCAATACCTCCTCATTAGTTACGTGATCTATCCACCTTATCTTTAGCATTCTTCTGTAACACCACATTTCGAAAGCTTCTATTCTCTTCTTGTCCAAACTAGTTATCATCCATGTTTCACTTCCATACATGGCTACACTCCATACAAATACTTTCAGAAACAACTTCCTGATACATAAATCTATATTCGATGTTAACAAATTTCTCTTATTCAGAAACGCTTTCCTTGGCATTGCCAGTTTACATTTTATATCCTCTCTACTTCAACCATCATCAGTTATTTTACTTCCTAAATAGCAAAACTCCTTTACTCCTTTAAGTGTCTCATTTCCTAATCTAATTCCCTCAGCATCACCCGATTTAATTTGACTACATTCCATTATCCTCGTTTTGCTTTTGTGGATGTTCATCTTATATCCTCCTTTCAAGACACTGTCCATTCCGTTCAACTGTTCTTCCAAGTCCTTTGCTGTCTCTGACAGAATTACAATGTCATCCGCGTACCTCAAAGTTTTTATTTCTTCTCCATGGATTTTAACACCTACTCCAAATTTTTCATTTGTTTCCTTTACTTCTTGCTCAATATACAGATTGAATAACATCGGGGAGAGGCTACAACCCTGTCTTACTCCCTTCCAAACCACTGCTTCCCTTTCATGCCCCTCGACTCTTATGACTGCCATCTGGTTTCTGTACAAATTGTAAATAGCCTTTCACTCCCTGTATTTTCCCCCCGCCACTTTCAGAATTTGGAAGAGAGTATTCCAGTCAACATTGTCAAAAGCTTTCTCTAAGTCTACAAATGCTAGAAACGTAGGTTTGCCTTTTCTTAATCTTTCTTCTAAGATAAGTCGTAAGGTCAGTATTGCCTCACGTGTTCCATCATTTCTACGGAATCCAAACTGATCCTCCCCGAGGTCCACATCTACCAGTTTTTCCATTCGTCTGTAAAGAATTCGCGTTAGTATTTTGCAGCTGTGACTTATTAAACTGATAGTTCGGTAATTTTCACATCTGTCAGCACCTGCTTTCTTTGGGATTGGAATTATTATATTCTTCTTGAAGTCGGAGGATATTTCGCCTGTCTCATACATCTTGCTCACCAGCTGGTAGAGTTTTGTCATGACTGGCTCTCCCAAGGCCGTCAGTAGTGCTCTGTCAAACTCTTCACGCAGTATCTTATCTCCCATTTCGTCTTCATCTACATCCTCTTCCATTTCCATAATATTGTCCTCAAGTACATCGCCCTTGTATAAACTTCTATATACTCCTTCCACCTCTCTGCCTTCCCTTCTTTGCTTAGAACTGGGTTGCCATCTGTGCTCTTGATATTCATACACGTGGTTCTCTTCTCTCCAAAGGTCTCTTTAATTTTCCTGTAGGCAGTATCTATCTTACCCCTAGTGAGATAAGCTTCTACATCCTTACATTTATCATTTAGCCATCTCTGCTTAGGTATTTCGCACTTCCTGTCGATCTCATTTTTGAGACGTTTGTATTCCTTTTTGCCTGCTTCATTTACTGCATTTTTATATTTTCTCCTTTCATCAATTAAATTCAATATTTCTTCTGTTACCCAAGGATTTCTAGCAGCCCTCGTCTTTTTACCTACTTTATCCTCTGCTGCCTTCACTACTTCATCTCTCAGAGCTACCCATTCTTCTTCTACTGTATTTCTTTCCCCCATTCCTGTGAATTGTTCCCTTATGCTCTCCTTGAAACTCTGTACAACCTCTGGTTCTTTCTGTTTATCCAGGTCCCATGTCCTTAAATTCCCACATTTTTGTAGTTTCTTCAGTTTTAATCTACAGCTCATAACCAATAGATTTTTGGCCAGAGTCCACTCTGCCCCTGGAAATGTCCTACAATTTAAAACCTGACTCCTAAATCTCTGTCTTATCATTATATAATCTATCTGATACCTTTTTGTATCTCCAAGATTCTTCCTTGTATACAACCTTCTTTTATGATTCTTGAACCAAGTGTTAGCTATGATTAAGTTATGCTCCGTGCAAAATTCTACCAGATGGCTTCCTCTTTCATTTCTTACCCCCAATCCATAATCACCTACTATGTTTCCTTCTCTCCCTTTTCCTACTAACGAATTCCAGTCACCCATGACAATTAAATTTTCGTCTCCCTTCACTACCTGAATAATTTCTTTTATCTCATCATACATTTCATCAATTTCTTCATCATCTGCAGAGCTGGTTGGCATATAAACTTGTACTACTGTAGCAGACATGGGCTTTGCGTCTATCTTGGTCACAATAATGCGTTCACTATGCAGTTTGTAGTAGCTTACTTGCACTCCTATTTTTTTATTCATTATTAAACCTACTCCAGCATTACCCCTATTTGATTTTGTATTTATAATCCTGTGTTCACGTGACCAAAACTCTTGTTCCTCCTGCCACCAAACTTCACTAATTCCCACTATATTTAACTTTAACCTATCCATTTCCCTTTTTTAATTTTCTAACCAACCTGCCCGATTAAGTGATCTGACATTCCACACTCCGACCCGTAGAACGCCAGTTTTCTTTCTCCTGATAACGACGTCCTCCTGAGTAGTCCTCGCCCGGAGATCCGAATGGGGGCCTTTTTTACCTCCGGAATATTTTACCCAAGAGGATGCCATCATCATTCAATCATACAGTAAAGCTGCATGTCCTCGGGAAAAATTATGGCTGTAGTTTCCACTTGCTTTCAGCCATCCACAGTACCAGCACAACAAGTCCGTTTTGGTTAATGTTGCAAGGCCAGATCAGTCAATCATCCAGACTGTTGCCTCTGCAACTACTGAGATGGCTGCTGCCCCTCTTCAGGAACCACATGTTTGTCTGGCCTCTCAACAGATACCCCTCACTTGTGGTTGCACCTACGGTACGGCCATCTGTATCGCTGAGGCACGCAAGCCTCCCCACCAATGGCGCAAGGTCCATGGTTCATGGTGCATTACATATGCGACTCAAAACATCAGCTGTAATTGCTCCACATTGTTTTAATAACTTGTTAGAGATGTCATCTACTCCAACAGAACCTTTATTTTTCAAAGATTTAATCATTTTCCTTATTTCACAAGTGGTTGTTAGATGAAACTTAATCTGACTAAAATTTTTCAAAACTGACTCTTCCATGTACTGCCTGGCTTTTTCTTTTGAGCTATTCTCACCAATATTTTCTCCTACACTTATGAAATGGTTGTTAAATACATTGCCTAAGTGTGTACTGTTGGTTAAGATGGTCTCATTCTCTTTAACAGTAATACTACCTACCCCAGTGGTTACTTTCCCTGTCTCCCTTCTAACAAAATTCCATATTGATTTTATTTTATTACTGGAGTTGTTAATTTATTCTCTAACATATATATATATATATTTCTTGGTTTCCTTACAACTTTTCTCAGTGTGTTACAATAATTTATATAGTGTAAAACTACTTTTTCTGTTTCTTTCTGAAGACGCTTTCATACCTTTAGTAATCCAAGGTTTCTTTGAAAACTTTGTGGTGTTACATTTAGTAATTTTCTTCGGAAAACAATGTTCAAAAAGGGGTATAAATTTATCAAGAAATATGCTGCATTTATCATTAACATTTGGCTCATTATATACATCTTCCCAGTTTACATTTCCTAAACTTTCTCTGAAGTGATGTATAGATACTGGGTTGAGCACCCTCACACTTTTACTTAATGGTTTCTGAAGTGTACACCCTGTTAGGTTTTGTAAGTTACTCAGTTGTGCACCATGGTCAGGTAATCCATTTACCACAGGGAAAGCATGTGTTTGTTCTTCATCCTATTGCTGTACAAATACATTATCTATTAGAGTACTACTGTACACAAAATATGATTACATTTGTTGACATCCAGCAGTCTGAGATTTATTTGAGGTTAAAAACTAGAAAATGTTTTGCAAAATTAATTGGAAGAATTCTGCTATTAATTACAGGCTACATAAATGAATTTTATTAAATTTCATTCAGGTACATACCCAATTATATGATGGATGAACCTTAAGAAAGCCTTTAGAATCACTATCTACAAGCACCAGCAATGGTGTAACATTCACAGACAGCAATGATGGGAAGTTCAAGGGAAACAAGACATAAAAGAGCGTATGCAACATTATAACAAATATTTTCCTTAATTACAATACCTGGACTATAATATATTTACCTTAATATAAAAGAGCAAAGGATGAATTGCCAACAACTGCCACATGTCCAAGACATATACATTGTACCTCAGTTTTAATTTTCCTAACCTCAGATTTATGCTTTCAGTCTTTGAATCTGCTTCAAAATTTTCTCTTTCCATTTTGGCAATGAGTTCCAATTCTTATTTTCCTATGTTAAAATGTATATCCCCAGATAACATTTGCATTACCTTTGCCATCATTTCTTCTGTAGAAACACTTCCAGACTCTGATTTTGTTCTCAAATTAAATGACATACACATGAAAACGGTGGTGTTACAGATATTGTTTAACCATGAAACAAAATTACAAAAACTGCCAGGTGCAGTAAAGACTGTCACTGCATATTAAAAGTAGTTGCAATGTCCCATTCAGTTAAACTAAGCACAAAATATTCACCAGCTCATACAGAAATAAAGTTTACTGTGGTGACCAGCCATAGTATTTTCAATAATTATTGCTGATTTACAGCTGAAAATAATCAATGTCAAACACTACACATCACCTAACTTTCATGAAATGGTAGAGTTCTATATGGGTAACTGATTTGAAGTCCAATTTCACTCAATTTTTTTTAACAAATGTTAAGAGTATTGGAGTGGCTGCTTGTCATGCAAAATCAATCACCTCTCAAGTCCTAAAACCAAGCTGTCAGATCTCCGACATACAAATAACCTCAAGGAATGATGTGTACAGTGTGACCATCCAACTCAGAATGACCTGGAGCTACCACTCTGTCATGCTTATAAGCCCTCAGTTTCTCTGACACAAAATACATGAAATGGACCACAATTTTAAATATATACAAGTTACAGTTACAATATGCATGTTAAATGAAAGACTCTCTCCCAGTCCCCATCACACAAAACACATTAACCTATCTCTAATAGTTTAAAAAGATGTAAAAGCCATAATAATTCAATAAATAAAAGATATACAGGAGTGACAGCTAGTGTTCTCCATTATAATTTAGTGCCCCTTCTCTGTCAAGATTTTATTACTTTTATCCCTCCATCAGGTACCCCCAAAGGGAGTCAAGGTTACGTGTGTGGACTGCAGCTGTAGCAATTTTATTTTCAAAAGACACAAGTTAACTCAGTGAAGATCAGACTTAAACACTGGCTTATCCTCATCCCCCCCACCACACACACACAAAGAAAGCTGCTAAGTCTGAGACATGTCAATGCTTGTCGAGAATGGGAAGGCCTTCATTAGTGTTCATACAGGCTACACTTGTAGTCTGTGTTACTAACACAGGGTAAAATGATTTTTATACAAGTATTCATTTACCGTTATGACCTAACTTGAGTACTTCTTGTGATGTACGTAATACTGATGTCTCAATACATACACCTCAGTGGAGTCCTGTGATGTGATTGGTTTCTCTGTATGTCAAAACCTCAAATTATTCTTTAACTTTAAACAATTTCTCACCGCACCCGGCAAGTCTCCCCTTACCCGGTTTTCTGGGTTACTCTTCTGAACTCTACCCCTTTTCCCAAACCTCTCCAGTCTTTTTTCCTTCGCCCCTCTTCCTTCCCTTCAACCCTTCTGATGAAAGAAGGAGACACTGACTTCAAAAGCTCACATATGTAAAACCTTTTTTATGTGTGTGCTCTCCTGCCAGTGCCTGGTGAGTAGATTTTTTATCTATTCAGCTACATTGTTTAATTTTAAAGTATTTCTCAATAGCCTCAGTCTGTCTTATTGCAACAGCTGATATCTTTAGTGCTTGTGTTGGTACTCAAGCCATCATTCACCTTTCCCCTTCCATACCTGGGATAAATTTCCAATATTCTGTTGGTGATGGTTTGCTTGCTGGTGGCCACATGGCTACCAAAGCTGGTCAAACCACCCACCTTCTCCTTAGCCCCTCAGGGTAGTCAGTGCTTACAACTACATGATTTCAATAACTTTAGGAAAATGATATCTCACTGGCATATATAGAATGAGTATAATTAAAGTTAAACTTTCAAAACACTGTAGAAGTAACACCACTGGTCAGAATGATGGCAAAGTAACTTTCTAAACACTGTAGAAATAACACCAGTGGTCAGAATGACATCAAATTGTAACAGAATATTATCAGAGAAGGGGAAAAATGTATGGCAGAAAAAAAAAATAGTGTGAAAATTGATCAGTAGATGGGGCTGTATGTTTCATAATACATAGATGAAAACACCTGTCATGCACACGACCCATTGAAGTTGCTGCAAACATGCCAGGTACACAGCTTTTTCTCCTTCCTCATCTGCGATGTTCGCCATGACTGTATCAGTGCAGAATCTAACTCTGCTTGTGAAAGCTGTATTACAAGAATAATGACTCTACATATGTCATTCTGCAGAAGTCCCGGACACTGAAGGGTTTGAAAAAAGGCACTGGTCCAATGACTGCCATGGGTCTGGAGAAAATTATTTGAAAAGATGGGTTCTTTTGGCAACCTGGTAGGAGGAGGAAATGAATTGATTTGACATCAGTGGAAGCAGCAGTGGCCACAGCAAAGCAGGAGGAGATGAGTGGTGGAGTGAAAATGTGTAGTGCATGGAGAATTGCCTGAACATTGGACATACCCATGAGCACAGTGCATAAAATCGTACAAAACATCCTCCTTTGCTATCCATTCAAAGTTACCCATGTGTGAGAGTTGCTTCGTATTGACCTGTCAGCAAAAGAGACTTTTGGTTTAGAATTTCTTGCTCACATGGAAGTGGACAATCATTGGCCATGGAAGATTTTGTGGACATATGAAGCCCATTTCCATCTGACAGGATATGCGCAACACAAAATCCACACGCAAATCAATCAGTACCACTTCATCCTCAAAAGCTCACTGTGTGGTGATTCATTTGTCATTTGTAGTTGACCACTATTAAATTATGATGCTTACAGTGCCATCTATACTTACTTTTTGAAACTATTTATTTTTCTTCTGCCACTGCAATTTGACATCATTCTGACCAGTGGTGTTATTTCTACAGTGGTCTGAAAGTTTAACTTTAATTACAATTACACTGTACATTACATTACAGCTTACACTAAAATTAGCTCTTCCATTGCAATGTACATCTTACTCTTTGTATGATTATACATGTACTGTTAGTTTTATCCCATTTGTTCCTACTTCAAAAATTGAGCAGTAAATCCTCTTCTTACACCTTAATCAATATTTATTGAAGAAGGTAAGGATCTGCTGTTAAAAAAATAAATAAAAAAAGACATGAAAATCAAGGAAACCATAGTTTCCAAAGTTCAATGTCAGAATTAGAATTGTTTTTCTGATAACTTCCTTATCCATCAAATATTGCCTAAGTTTTTATCTTTCTATCACAATTAAAGTTTGAAATTGTGTCATAGTTATTATTGTACTGGAAATTTCAGGATAGGAACAACATCAAAAAATGAGGAAAGACAAACAAACATGTACTGTTGGTTGGTGGGCGAAGCTTATAACATGTAATAGATCACAAAATAACACTAACTTTGGACATTTGTTCTTGCACACATCTCTCTCTCTCTCTCTCTCTCTCTCTCTCTCTCTCTCTCTCTCAATCTCTCTCTCTCTCTCACTCATTTACTGTGTGTGTGTGTGTGTGTGTGTGTGTGTGTGTGTGTGTGTGTGTGTGTGTGTGTGTTTGTGTGTATGAGTGTGTGTGCATGTGTGTTACAACTAACTATTTTAAAGTTATATAAGCAATAATGCTTGAATATGTTCTTTATACAGAGACGCTCCTATTTACTCTGCTGAACTGCTCCATTATAAATGCAACTCATGGAAAGAGGCCATAACTAAGAATCTTGCACGACTTGGTTTTGAGAACAAAAATTTGGTATTTGTTACTGAAGGTAATTCAAAATGGAAATCGTATCAAGACATAAAAAAGAAAATATTTGTGGTAATGAATAGCTACAATAAGTATTTCCAAGGAATAGGCAAAGGTAAGATAATACTCATGAATGAAATTTTAAATAAATTATTCTCACTATTAATCATTGCTTTCATGTGTGAAATTTCACATAGCAGTTCATGTACACTAATGCACTTGTTTGCTTTTATTTTATTATATAAATAATTTTGTTTTGCCAACAGTCACAAAGTGAAATAAACTTAGTGTTAAACAATACTATTGCACTTTATTAGAACCTAACCATGACATAGTTACAACATCTAAAGACACATTTTACAATGCCTCAGTGTGAACATATAAAAGAGCCATCTGGTGTGCTGACATTATGAGAGAAGATCAAAACAAGGTTATTGGTGATAATAATACTCAATATAACATGCTTGTTTTAATCATACTGATGCTCTTGTGATACTGAGTTTTTTGAGGCCATTGATTCCATTGACCGGAATTTATTTTAAATCAAAGATTTTGTTAACAAATGTGCCACCTGTTTGACAGAACAAATGCAACATACTTCAGTCTTATGATTTTCAACATGTTCACATATATTTAATGGTTATGTGTTTGTATGTTTGTAATGCTCTGTCTCTACATGAATATTCCACAATTTACGTTTAAGTTCCTGGCAGGGGGTTCATCAGACACACACTATTTCTTTAATATTCCACTCTCAGACAGCTTGTGGGACAAATGAACAATTAAATCTTTCCTAGCTAGCTCTTATTCCCTTCATTTTCTTATAATGATCATTTTTCCTATGTAGCTGGGGTCAACAAAATATTTTCACATTTGGAGGAGAAAGCTGGAGATTGAAATTTCATGAAAATACCTCACCACAATGAAAATATCTTTGTTCTGATGATTACCACCTCAAGTCATATATCAAATCTGTGACTCTCTTTCCCCTTTTTGCATTTAATGAAGAATGAGTTGCCCTTTTTTGAAATTTTTCAATGTCCTGCATCAATCTTACCTGCTAAGACTCCCACACCACACACCAATACTATAGCAAAGATGGATAAGTGTACTGTAGGCAGTTTCTTTAGTGGATTCCTTGCATCTTTTGTGTTCTTCTAATGAAATGTAGTCTTTAGCTTGCCTCCCCCACAATATTATCTGTGTGAACATTCCAATTACATTTTTCATAGTTGTTCTTGCTAGGTATTTAGTTGAACTGACAGCCTTTAGATTTGTGTGATTTATTATGTAATCAAAATTTAACAGATTTCCTTCAGTATTCATGTGGATGACCTCACATGTTGGATCAGTTACCACTTTCTACATGTTAAACATTTCTTGTCTAATATCTTGCTTTTTATATTCTGATGTCCTTACTAGACGGGAAAAGACAGCATCATCTGTGAAACAATCTAAGATTGCTGTTCAGATTGTCACCTAAATCATTTATATACATTAATAACAGTAGAGGGCTCATACACTTCTTTGAGAAACACCAAATATCACTTCTGATTTTGTTGTGATTGTAATAACTGAATGCTAATTTTAATTCAGTGCAAACATCTATAGTACCAGAAAAGTGTTTCCCTGCTATAGTTCCTTGAAGTTGGCTGATTGCACCTTTGCTAATTAAATACTTGTTTGATAGGATAGCACTGTAACAGAAATGTGGCAATCCAATAAGAAATAATAATAACACTTATTGAGAGTATATTACAAAATGGTAGTTAACTTTAATACAATTTGATGCTTGGTACTTAATGTCCTAAGCCTAACACAATGAAATGTAAAGAATTTTGCTCCCTCTTGGCAGTCTATGATATCGTCACTCCAACTGATAGTAGTGATTACAGACACTATTAATAGTCCAATTACTTTGTAAATAGTGACTGTTTTGTGCTTGTCAGTGGAAGCATTTCTGTGTCTGCCAGTATGGGGTGGGAGCAATGCAGTCCACAGATGGCAGTCATAATAAATGGTTTCTAACCTCTTCTTTGTCTTTATACTTTTAAAAAAATACACTACATGCCATCCAGAACTAGTAAGAGGTATCCCACCAGTATATCCCTAAAATATGGTGACAAACAGATAGAGGAAGTGACAGTATTAAATTCTTGGGATTGTTGTTGTCGTTGTGGTCTTCAGTCCAGAGACTTGTTTGATGCAGCTTGGTGATCCCTTGATGCCTCAGAATATGCCCCACTAACCGATGCCTTCTTCTAGTCAAGTTGTAACACAAATATCTCTTCTCTCCAATTCTATTCAATGCCTCCTCATTAGTTATGTGATCCACCCATCTAATCTTCAGCATTCCTCTGAAGCACCACGTTTTGAAAGCTTCTATCATCTTCTTGTCTAAACTATTTATCATCCACATTTCACTTCCATACATGGCTATACTCCATACAAATACTTTCAGAAACGACTTCCTGACATTTAAATCTAAACTCGATGTTAACAAATTTCTCTTCTTCAGAAACGCTTTCCTTGCCATTGCCAGTCTACATTTTATATCCTCTTTACTGCGACAATCATCAGTTATTTTGCTCCCCAAATAGCAAAACTCCTTTACTACTTTAAGTGTCTCATTTCCTAATCTAATTCCGGCAGCATCACCCAATTTAATTCAACTACACTCCATTATCCTCATTTTGCTTTTGTTGATGTTCATCTTACATCCTCCTTTCAAGACATTGTCCATTCATTCAACTGATCTTCCAGCTCCTTTGCTGTCTCTGACAGAATTACCATATCATCGGCGAACCTCAAAGTTTTTATTTCTTCTCCATGGATTTTAATACCTACTCTGCATTTTTCTTTTGTTTCCTGTACTGCTTGCTCAATATACAGATTGAATAACATTGGGGATAGGCTACAACCCTATCTCACTCCCTTCCCAACCACTGCTTCCCTTTCATGCCCCTCAGCTCTAATAACTACCATCTGGCTTCTGTACAAATTGTAAATAGCCTTTTGCTCCCTGTATTTTACCACCTTTAGAATTTGAAAGAGAGTATTCTAGTCAACATTGTCAAAAGCTTTCTCTAAGTCTACAAATGCTAGAAAAGTAGGTTTGCCTTTCCTTAATCTATTTTCTAAGATAAATCGTAGGGCCAGCATTGCCTCACATGTTCCAACATTTCTGCGGAATCCAAACTGATCTTCCCCGAGGTAGGCTTCTACCAGTTTTTCCATTCCTCTGTAAAGAATTTGTGTTAGTATTTTGCAGCCATGGATTATTTAACTGATAGTTCAGTAATTTTCACATCTGTCAACACCTGCTTTCTTTGGGATTGGAATTATTATATTCTTCTTGAAGTCTGAGGGCATTTCACCTGTCTCATACATCTTGCTCACTGAATGGTAGAGTTTAGTTATGCCTGGCTATCCCAAGGCTGTAATTAATTATAATTGGATGTAGTCTACTCCCGGGGACTTGTTTCGACTTAGATCTTTCAGTGATCGGTCAAACTCTTCACTTAATATCATATCTCCCATTTCATCTTTATCTAAATTCTCTTCCATTCCATAATATTATCCTCAAGAACATCGCCCTTGTATAGACCCTCTGTATACTCCTTCCACCTTTCTCCTTTCCCTTCTTTGCTTAGTACAGGGTTTCCATCTGTACTCTTGATATTCATGCAAGCCATCCTCTTTTCTCCAAAGGTCTCTTTAATTTTCCTGTAGGCTGTAACTATCTTACCCTTAGTAATATGTGCCTCTACATCCTTACATTTGTCCTCTAGCCATCCCTGCTTAGCCATTTTGCACTTCCTGTCGATCTCATTTTTGAGATGTTTTTATTCCTTTTTGCCTGCTTCATTTACTGCATTTTTGTATTTTCTTCTTTCATCAATTAAATTTAATATCTCTTCTGTTACCCAAGGATTTCTATTAGCCCTCATCTTTTTACCTATTTGATCCTCTGCTGCCTTCACTACTTCATCCCTCGGAGCTATCCATTCACCTTCTACTGTATTTCTTTCCCCCATTCCTGTCAATTGTTCCCTTATGCTGTCCCTGAATCTCTGTACAACCTCTGGTTTAGTCAGTTTATCCAGGGCCCATCTCCTTGAATTCCCACCTTTTTGCAATTTCTTCAGTTTTAATCTACAGTTCATAATGAATAGATTGTGGTCAGAGTCCACATCTGCCCCTAGAAATGTCTCACAATTTAAAACCTGGTTCCTGAATCTCTGTCTTACCATTATATAATCTATCTGATACCTTCTAGTACCTCTAGGGGTCTTCCATATATACAACATTCTTTTATGATTCTTGAACCAAGTGTTAGCTATGATTAAGTTATGCTCTGTGCAAAATTCTACGAGGTGGCTTCCTCTTTCATTCCTTACTCCCATTCCATATTCACCCACTATATTTCCTTCTCTTACTTTTCCTACTGTCGAGTTCCAGTCACCCATGGCTATTAAATTTTCATCTCTCTTCACTTTCTGAATAATTTCTTTTACCTCATCATACATTTCATCAATCTCTTTGTTATCTGCAGATCTAGTTGGCATATAAACTTGTACTATTGTGGTAGGTGAGGGATTGGTATCTATCTTGGCCAGAATAATGTGTTCACTGTGCTGTTTGTAGTAGCTTACCCACATTCCTATTTTCCTATTCATTATTAAACCTACTCCTGCATTACCCCTATTTGATTTTGTATTTATAACCCTGTATTCACCTGACCAAAAGTCTCATTCCTCTTGCCACCGAACTTCACTAATTCCCACTCTATCTAACTTTAACCTATCCACTTCCCTTTTTAAATTTTCATTTCATAGTATCGTATGAGATTATTTGTTGGGGTAACTCGCCAAGCTAAAGTTTTCCGGCTATAGAAATGTTTAGTAAGAATTATTTGTGGCGTGAACTCAAGAACATCCTGCATATGCCTGGTTTGGCAGCTTAGGATATTAACTACTGCTTTCAGTATGTTTATTCCATTACAAATATATCTCTTTATTAAAGCAACAGCTCATTTCATGTAATACAGAGGAGGGCAACCAAATGGTCTCAGGATTGCTTGACTCATAGGAGAGTGTCACAGAGATACTGAAAGAACTGAACTGGAATACTCTTGAAAATAAATGTAAACTATCCGTAGAGGGTCTATTAACGAAGTTTCAAGAACCACCTTTAAATGATGATTCTAGGAATATAATACAATCCGCTACTTATCACTCACAAATCCCCTACTTATCACTCACATAGGGATCATAAGGATAAGATGAGAGTAATTACTGCACACACAGAGGCATTCAAACAGTTATTCTTCCTGTGGTCCATATGTGATTATAATAGGAAGAAACCCTAAGAACTGGTACAGAATGATGTACTCTCTGCCATGCACATCATGGTGGTGTACGGAGTACAGATGTAGGTGTAGAATCAGCATTAGAAATAAGAATAATCTACACAAAGATTTAAAGTCACTTGCTTTAGTCCATGTCCATTATTCAGGAACACACATTTTCAATAAGATGCCAACAGGAATAAAAAGTTTAACTACCAGAGGAGCCTAAATGATTTATTGGTAGCCATCTCCTTCTACTCCATTAATGAATTTCCTAGTAGAATGTGTGTGTGTGTGTGTATGTGTGTGTGTGTGTGTGTGTTAGTAATAATGTGAAATAATGTGAATATTAGTACAACCTGGCTTGTGTACAAATTCAGTGCAGTAATGTGATCATTGGAAATGAGTGTTGTAAAATGGTAAGGATCTTTCATCGAGCAAAAGGTTGTATATGACTGCTAAGTATGGAACTATAATATCAGCATACTCTGACATAAATCTAATTGCTATACAATCTGGACTGGCAGACTTGCCATTATTAAGTGATTTGAGTTGCTTCACTAGGATGTCTAGTTCTAAGTTATTCATCATGATAGCAGTTCATGATTTGAATTCTGTATTATTTACTCCATGAAGGAATTTCAGAAAACTGTTCTGTAACTTTGCTTTGATGATGCTGTCACTCATAACATTACCATCACTATCATACAGTGAAGGTATTTATTGTGTCTTGCCACTGGTGTACTTTACAACTAACCAGAATCTTTTTGGATTTTCTGGCAGATTTTGAGACAGCATTTTGTTGTGGAAACTATTAAAAGTATCTCAGATTGAAAGCAGCATCAAATTTCAAAGTTCAGTAAAACTTCACCAACTCTGTATTTTTAACCAAGAGAATAGCATTTTGATTATTGGCACAGGGCCCAGTTTGTTTTCTAACTGAAAACCAAGTTTGTTGAGAAAACCACACAACCAAAACATCTTCAGTAGCAGCAACTGAACCTGTTGTGTATTCAGCCTCATTATTTATTCTGGTCACACATTCCTGCTGATGTGAACACCATTACACAAGCCCAGGTGCTAACAGGCTCAGATAGCTGGTTGGTGACCAGTGACCATCGTAGTCACCAGCATAATCAGGACAAGAAAAGACCAGCAGCCTGTAGAGTCATTTTTGTATCTCTTGTTCAGGTCCTTGGTCCTCTGCAGGTACTTCACAGTACTTTTAACAGCAAGCCAGTATCCAGGACCTAGATTATGTAAAAACCTACTTATGATGCTCACAGTGAAATTGATGTCTGGCTGCGTTACCGTTGCTGTAAAACATAAGTTACTTAGTGTGTGTCAATAGGGCTTGTTGCCCATCACCTTTACCATGTGTTAGATTACATGAGATTGTCTACTATGCAACACAGTTTCAGGATCAAAATGAGTGGAATTCAGCTGCAAATCATCCATGATGAACTTCTGAAGTAGTAAATGATTGGTTTTCTCTTGCAAATACTCTTCTCGGGTTTGCCGCCAGATTGTATTGTGTAACTCGCACAATATTTCGTCGATGCAACTGCTCGACATCATCAGGTGGTGGTAGCTGCTGTTATCACTGCTGCAAGGTGTTACTGATGATAATCGCACGGCGGCGACGGAATTTATCATGCCGGGAGCAGGCAATACGCATGCGCGGGAAGATGCTCGTAGTTGGAGGAAAGCGGCGCTCCTGGTGCCCCCTGCTGGGACCCGCAGAAAGGCCATCCACGTGTGCGCTGTGGGCAATGACTGTGCTGCCAGACGCTCCTGTGGTTAAAGTCCGAACTAAACGTCAGTTGCGCGTTTCGTCACTTGATGGATCGGAAGTTCTTGTTTCCCTTTTTTTTTTTCGATTTAATGGCAGCCAGTGCTGGATTCCAGGCGGCGCTTAGTTGAAACCCTGCATCCCTGTTGATAAGATTGTCTGCTGTACGGATATGTATGGCCTCCTCAAGAACACAGTCCCAGAAAGATGACGCTGGGGATAAAATTTCCGTCTCTTCATACAGCATACGATGTCCCATGTCCAGGCAATGCTCCGGTACCGCTGATTTATCAGGTTGCCCCAGGCGTGTGTGACAATGGTGTTTGATGCAACGTTCTTGCATGGTTCGGCATGTCTGTCCAGTGTAAGATTTTCCACATTGGCATGGGATTTTATACACACCACGTTTCCTAAGGCCAAGATCGTCTTTGACCGAGCACAATAAATTCCTCAATTTTGCTGGTGGCCGAAATACACACTTAATATCGTGCTTTTTGAGGATTCTTTCTATTCTCGAAGACATGCCGCCAAAATAGGGCAAGAACGCTGTTGCAGTGGGTGCCTCCTCATCTTCATTTACATCCCTGCTTCGAATTTGCTTGGAACGGAATGCATGGTGTACCTGTCTATTGGAATAGCCATTCTGTTGGAATACCGTTCTCAGGTGTTGTAGTTCACCAGGTAGACTGTTGGCATCTGAGACTACATGTTCTCTATGCACCATAGAGCGTAGGACACTACCGCGTTGCGCAGGGTGATGGCAACTTGTTGCCTGCAAATATAGCTCCGTATGAGTTGATTTGCGGTAGACGCTGTGTCCCAGTGTACCATCCGCTTTTCTCCTGACTAAAACATCGAGGAATGGTAAGGTGCCATCCCTTTCCACTTCCATGGTGAACTGAATGTCGGGATGGAGCGAGTTCAGATGCCGGAGAAACACAGGTAATGTCTCCATTCCGTGGGGCCACACCACAAAGGTATCGTCTACATACCGCCAGAAACAAGAAGGTTTGAGACTTGCCGACTGCAGTGCTTTTTCCTCAAAGTCTTCCATAAAATAGTTGGCCACCATGGGAGACAGAGGACTTCCCATGGCAACACCGTCCACTTGTTCAAAATACTGGTCATTGAATAAGAAATAAGTTGAGGTAAGCACATGTTTAAATAATGCCACCATGTCTCTCTCAAACTGGTTGCTGATAAGCTCTAACGAATCCTGCAGAGGCACTTTCGTAAACAAAGAGATAACGTCAAAACTAACTAAAATATCCGACGCTTGTAGCTTAAGTGTCTTCAGGCGTCCTATGAAGTCCTCTGAATTCCGGATGTGGTGATCACACTTGCCTACGAGAGGACCCAACAGTGTAGCAAGATGTTTGGCCAGAAAATAAGTGGGAGCTCCAAAGTTGCTCACAATTGGCCGAAGTGGTGTTCCATCCTTGTGTATCTTGGGTAGGCCGTAGAGTCTTGGGGGGACTGCAGCCTGTTGGCGTAGACCACCTGATGATGTCGAGCAGTTGCATCGACGAAATATTGTGCGAGTTACACAATACAATCCGGCGGCAAACCCGATAAGAGTATTTGCAGCAGATCCGTCGGGAAAGCATGAAAAGTCACATCTGGTTTTCTCTTGTTTGCAGAATGATTGTGTTCAATGTCCAATCCACAAAATTGTTTTCCATTGCCCATAGTAATTTAAAATGTTTTCCTACATGTATCAGAGAACTGTTGATGAGCCACTATCCACATAAAATGTCAGGTAGACATCCAGGTGATCTGTTCAAGCACAGAAAATGCATGTGTCTCTGTTCAATTCTCAAATCCAGAAGTTGTCAAAAATTGTAAATATCTTCAGTCTAACAGTGAGGTGATGGAGCCCATCTAGCCTCTTCTTCAATTTTCAAACAAAATTTGATTCCTGTGGAACAAAGCAATTCTGTTGCTCCATGTAGTACCTTCCGCCGCAGAAGTCGAACACGTGCCAGAACAAATGGACGTAGTCAGCCCATAGAGGGCTCTGCCTCCATGGCGGCTATTCCATGCAGCGGCTGTCGTGCAGCGAGGGCGCCACCGCTACGCCACATGCAGACAGCAGCCAATAGCCACTCCCTCCAGTTTCATATGTAGGGACCCGCTCTGCCCTAGTCCAGTCAGTCTGGTACCCGCTCTGGATTTTGTTTCTATCTCGGCGGTACTGCGTTCTGGTCATTGCTCGTTGTTGACATTTGCCTGGCTCTGGTTCTGAGTGGATTTACGTTTGGTGTTTGGTGTTGTGCTTTCCACAAGCCTCCGTTGTTTCTCTTCCTTGTTGTGACGCTCATAGTCGGCCGTGGTCAGTTGTTGTCAGTTGTCGTTGGTCTGTCGTCCGACTCTTCCTGTGTTTACCCGGTGGTGCGTGCTCCACCACCAGCGGCTTCCCCGCCTGGCAGCTCTGATCCGCAACCCAAGGCATTCCCGCAGTTAGTTTTGGTTACTACGCTCCGCAAAACTACTTCTTTCACATCCTCAAAAGGATTGCAGTCTTAACATCAAACTGCCTGATGTTGAAATCTCATGATGCTGTTATTACTAAATAAATCTGATTCAGTCATATCAGACTACAGGAGAGAAAGTCCGTTCATAATTTATGCCTTCTCGTTTCAGACACACTTTTTTTGAGAATGTAGCTATAAAATGATCAGTTTTTCCCTGAGAATTTTGCTTCACACAATAGATCTATTTACATGTAAATTGCAGTTGTGTGATAATTGTATCAGATCTCAATGTCTGTTCTTCTTCAAATATACCATTTTGTTTTCCATTGCTTGCTTCCACTCTGATATCAAGTGAGGTGGTGCAGTGGCTAGCACACAGGACACATGTTTGGGAGCATGAGGGTTCAAATCAACAACCTGTGATCCCTCTGTGTCACTGCCGGCAATTACCAGAATATTTCCTTTGAAACAGTATGGCCAATTTTCTTCCAAATCCTTGAGACATTCATAACTTGTGCTGTATCTCTAATGACATCGATGTTGGTGGAACATTAAACTGTAAGCTTCCTTCCTTCCACTTTCATGACTCTTGTAATGCATTTGCTTCTTCAAAAATTTCCATTGTAGCAAATGATAGTCAGTTTTTCTGATTTACTGTCCAATTTTTATCTAAACTAATCAGTAATGCATACAGATGCTGCCATCCATACTTTCTCATGTGTTTTAAAGATGGAGGTTTTCCAAACCATTTTACATATAGCATAACAGTAGTGTTCACTTTATATAGTCACTGATTTAACCCTCGAGTGGGCGCGCCGTTTTTCATAACACGAGCGGGCGCGTGGCACACTTTGTATGCATGAAAATAATAGGTTCCCTTATGTTACCAAGGTAAGTCAAGTATGATCAAAATCACAGTTTAATCTTAGTTTACTTAAACAAGGAGAAAATAAACTTACATAATATGAGCTAAACAATGGTTTTATTAAAGAATAATGAAATTTTCACTATAATTCTCTGTTGCCAAGAACAGGTGTTAAAGAGACAGTAATGATGCATTCAAACCATTAAGCAATGCAGCTACATTAGATCTCTGTCAGCTGCTTAATCGATCACTAATTGTCTCATAGACAACTGCCTCAATGTGGGATTATATTGCTAGCTTGTAACTGGGGTAATTTTTTTGTACTGATTGTAAATATTTTGTTGCCTAGCACACTTTGTATTTTATATTACTGTTGCTCACTTGGACATATGACAACACAATTTATCGCTGTGTTACCAAAAGCAATACTGAAGGAATAGGTACAGGTTTGCAGTTGTGAAACAAAAATGGAACCGCACAAAATCATTCTATTTTTGGTTGGCACACTTTATACACAGGTACGCCCTATCAAGGGTTAAGATGTAAGCAGCACAATTTGTTGCTTCCAACCACTGTTAATGAAAAAGCCTGTACTCAATAAAATCGAGAGTATACACTCACTCAACAATAGAGCTCTTTTCTTGATTCGTCCATTTTTTGCTGTTTTGCTCAAAATAATTTTCAAAGTGATTTTTTTTTCTTTTTTTAATTCAGTTCTGCCATCATGTATCAGAACTCCAGTTATTTTTCCTGTAATCCTCTCAGTAAGTCTCTGCCAGGAATAGTATCATCCTTACATTTAAGAAAATACATAAATTTGTATGAAGTGTAGTCATTCTTCAAAAACACAGGGTGTTCAGGAATTCCTGTTACAAACTTCTAGGACTTATAATGGCGTGAGTACATAATATTTTTGTCACAAAATATATGTCCGGAAATTTACTGTTTCCATTCTACAATGGTTTCTGTTCAGATGTTTAACTCATTCACTTCTGCTTGAGGAACTGCATTAGGGATGATACAGTACAATTATTAGGTAACAATTTTAAAGGAAACGTAATGAAACATCCATTTACCACTTAAGCACATTTGCTTAACACTTAAATATTACATGTTCACATTATTTCAAAACAAAAAAGAATCCATTATACCATACATGTAGAACAATACTGATGATTTATAACAAGTAGTGACCCTCAGCATTGTTACAGAAATTTTACCTATGAAGCATGTTCTGGTACACTCTCTCTATCCCACATTGGATCCCTTCAATTTCTAGTGCAGTGGACAGAACTCTTGCCATCAGATCTCCGTCTGCCTGTACAGGCAAGGCAGATGTTAAGTGACATCAGGTAACATCTAAATGGTATATGTCATCCTGTCTACCCTGTTGCATACCAGGACAAGCAACTCTGAGACTTTTTTAGTTTCAGTGAACATGGATGTGTTACACATCTGAATTGAAACTGTAATAGAATGGCAATGGTACATTTCAGATAATGGGTACCTATTCAAAATATTATGTGCTCAATCCCCTCTACAGGTCCTAGAAGTTTGTAATGGGAATTCCTGAACACTCTGTATGTACAAATATGCACCTTAGAGACACCATTATTTCATCCATCCACTCAAATCTGTATGAATAAACTCATCAGGAGCTTTTGATCCCAATTCCAAAATTGAACAAAATGATTTTCTCTTCATCTTACCATATTGACATGATTCACAATGAAGGTCTTTGTCATTCTTTATTTTAAAACCAGGAACTAAATTCACATCAGACTTATTCTTCAGACCTCTGAAATGGATGTGTCTAAGTCTCATGTTCCAGGTGATCATGGAATTCAAAGAACAGAATCTGCTGGTAGTACATCTAGATGTTCAAACAACATTTGACACCTATTGTCCATCTTCATTCCTGCTGAAACTAGACCTGAATTGCAAACTTCCCTTTTCTTGTTGTCAAAAATAACTTTCACTGCTCTTTTTGTGACTGTGCCCACTGAATATAATTTTTTGTTTGGCTTAGAAATGTATGTTTTCCAAAGTATGAGGTTGCCATTTTCCTCAACTAGAAAGAATACTTAAATTGATCCAACGTCTTCTGCTTTAACAATTGAGTTGTCTCCAATCTGACGTAAGAGTCATCAGACTGAACCAGCTCAAATGTGTTAAACCAATTTTTGTGTTTTAATGCCGTCCCACTTAAAAGATACAGAATTGAAACAAAACTTAAAAGTGTCTCCTCAGACCTTATTTACACAATGATGTCTTAAACCATGAAGAGCCCATTACAATTTCTTCACCTTGTAGACTCTGTTGTCTAGAAGTATTTCTCATTACTGTTGGTTGCAGAAGGATGTTTTCATTCAATTTTACTGCTGGTTTAACATGAGTAATAAAATTCATAGATGTTCTCAACATTTTTGATCCTTTGTGGTGGCCCTTCATCACACATTGATTTTAGCTGTCTGGCACCATTCCATATGTGCCTAGCTAACTATGGCCACCTGCTAATGTTGCGAGGTTCTCTCTCCATACACCTCTGTCAGCTTCCACCCAAAGCTATCAGCTCTACCATTTGATAAGGAAATCTGTCCACTACAGCCATACAGTCACTGATTAATGGGACCAAGATGACAGCTAGACTTCTATTGGCATAACCTTGTTTGCAGTTCTCTTCTTACCTTCAAAGTGACAACTCCAGAGTTTGATCTCATGAATTCGTTGTCAGCTTACACATTCTTAACAATCACTGCTGGCACCTTGCCTGCCCTCAGTGACACGCAGTGGCCTAACACTACTGGCAGCTGGCTGTCCTGCTTACCTCATACCCAGCATCCTGACAACTGGCATTCACTACTGTCACCTGACCGGCACTGTCAGTGATAACTCTATTACCCTTCATCTCACTGCTGGTACAGCATGCTCCTCTATTGGCACCAGCCTCTGTCATCACTTTCTCACTTATCCTCTATGCTCTGCTCTCCTGTGAGTTGGGAGGGATGGCACGGGAAACTGAGTGGTGGTCCTTCATCACACATCAGTTTTAGCAGTCTAGTCCCATTCCATATGTGTCTATCTTGCTGTAGCCATCAGCCATTGCAGTGAAGTTCTTTCTTCATGTGCTTCTGTCTGCTTCCACCTAAGGCTCTCAATTCTTTCATGTGGACGCCTATCTACTGCGATCACTGGCTAACGAGACCAAGACAATAGCTCCACACCTAGTAGTCTCTCATCAGCTTAACCACTTATCTTGGAGGCAACAATGCCAGAGCTGAGTCCTGAGCACTTGCTGAAACAGCTATGTCATGTTGCTATGGACTTTACATAGCCTGCACCATGTTGTCTCTACACTTGCAATGCACCACAAGACATTCTCTCACACCAGAAGTGTGTGTGCCCACATGGGTACTAGCCAAGATTCAAGCTTCCACTCATTACAGCTGGTCCCCTCACATGTATAACATGTATCATTTTACTGAATCTTTGCCTGGCCATTTCCCCACAAAAAGCATTAGTCAGTTCTGCACCTCATGGCTTTGGCAAACACTGAGCAACTAGTTATTGTGCATATGCGCCACCTCCAACTTCATTTGAAGCCAACCGACACTCATTAATTCCTGACAAGTACATATGGCAACTTATTATCCAAACAGTACAAAGATCAAAAGTGCAACAAATATGCAAAACTAGCAATACAAAGATACTTATTTTTAGAGATTGATTTTTTTTCCTTTACAGAAATTTATAAGTGATTAATAGTTTATGTTACAAATGTTTATCAATTTCTCTTCTAAAAATTACAGAAATAATCATGAAATGATTATAATAATTTTAAATATCTTTCCAAAATTTAGCATAGTATGGTAAACTGAACAGACATATTAGTTATTATTTTGGAAAATATTGTTTTACTTCTTAAGTTACAATTTTCAAAATCATTAACTCAATAGTGCAAAATAATTACATTTAGACTTGTAAACTTGTAGTCATTCATCCTAGATGTGTGCATGGTTACTTTCAAATAATAAACGACTGAAAAAAAGAACTAAACTATGTCCGAACAGACCATGGAAGGCCCAATGGTACCATCCGGCCGTTGTGTCATCTTCATCCCACAGGTATCACTGGATGTGGACATGGAGGAGCATGTGGTCAGCACACTGGTCTTCCAGCCATATGCCAGTTTACGAGACCAGAACCACCACTTCTCAATCAAGTAGCTCCTCAGTTTCCATTGAAAAACAATGTTAATAAAATTAGTAACATTCTTCACAAGATTAATAATGTATTAACACATACACTCAAAAAGCAAAACTGGTAAGTTTCTTTGTGTAAGAATACAACAAAAATAATCATTGAAACATTATTTGATTAAACAGAGAATAAGTTTGGTGTTATATTCCAATGACATCAAGAACGTGTGAGCATGGGGGTATCTTTTATTGATCACTCTGGCCTCCACCACTCTAAAACAACTTTGACAAAATTTGTATGTTTACTGCTAGAACAGTTTCCAAACAGTTCACTTTAGTAATTCGTTCTGCAGTGACATATAAAGATTAGTTAGTTGCTTATACATATCTTAGTTTGGTGTAACGGAGTGACCTGCTTTCTTCCGCTGCTGTCATCCCAGTACGTTTCATCAACAAACTGGATCTAATTACTTGAATTCCATGAAATAATGCAGGTACCAAGTCATTTTATAGTGGATTATTAATAACAAGCTGGACTACTTGTTCTTGGTGGGAGCCCACTCCACATAACAGACTACATAGTCACAAAACCATAGGACAACAATTAGATTATTACACTGACATGTGACACAGTGGTCATGTCTGTCAAGTGTCTCCAACTGACTTTTTCTGAGCCTTCTGCTCCCCCTATTTATTTGTTCTTAATGATGAAGATAACAGAACTGTTGTGCAAACTTATAAAATTAACAAATAAAAGTTCAAAGTTATTGTGAATAACTATACAGAAAAGCTTTCATATTTTATGCCCAATCTGGTGTATACAATATAAACGATTATACAAAATAGCGAAAAACAACAATCCCAACCTAATTTTTCTTAATTGTGGCTTAATTAGTGAATACAAAATAATGCTAGCATATATATTGGACAAACATGACGTACAAGTAAACAAATGAAATAATAAATTTTATGAAATTTAATGTGTTATGCAAAATCACTTATTAGATACAATTGGAATTACAAAATTTCAATGAATTGCCTCTTTATTTCATATGTAGAATATGGCAGGATCTTTTATAACTAGCAACCTGAAGTAAAAATGTGAATAACCTCATGTTCAAATATACGAGATGTTTGTTTTAGCTTGATACAACTTAACATCTCAAAAATAATGCAGTGTATGAAATAATGTCCTAGGTGAAAAGTTAATTTTAGTAACTAGGTGACATCTGGCTGTGCTACAGCTGCCCACCTCCTAACCACCCCATTGCATGGGCAGCATCAACTTTGTGATTTCTGAAATGAATGCACACTCCTCTCTCCCCCACCCCCAACCTCACCCCCCATTTTTATTGCAAATTCAAATTGTGTGCCAAAAAAGATGTATAATTTATTTAAACCATTGTTTCCTATTCAGGGTAGATCACACTGTAATCAACATATATCAAGTGCACCTGTTTTTGCAATTAAGAACAAACACATGTGATTCTATATTTAATTTATGATGGAAAAGTAAACTTCCATGTTCCAGTGGTTAGCACTGATGTTCAAACATGACTTGAGTGTGGCAGGTGTGATTGTACAGAACAAATTAATATGGCTAGAACTGGACATTCATCGCAGGTAAGCTACTTGTATGATAATTTAGTTTTCTGTTCCCTACAAGGTTGATTTTGGAGAGTTGCCTAAACATCAGAATGCTTGATTTCAGGGGCTGCCATTGAACACCGTCATCAGAGTGTCTGGTTCCAGTGTGTGTTTCCATTCAACCACCATAACTGTCTTGCTGGCTGCTAGCTGCTGCCAGCAGAATACAAACCACAACCAATGTTACAAGATAAAGCGTGGAGGAGGTGATAGTGAGTGGTGTACCTTCCATGGATATCACTGAGATCAAGCACCCCAATGGTGAGAAGCAAGGAACTCACTGATATCAAGCATTCAAATGGGAAGAGAAAACTTTTACATCCACATTGTTACTCCTGGATCATGCTAAACATAGTTTCTAATCAGACACTGGAACAGCTAACCATATTGTACTGTACAGTCAACTTTATGACACTATAGCAAGTTTTGAGTAAAAGTATCAACTGTTGGAACCAAAAGGTCTACATGAATTTTATATTGAATGGATTGTTTCTTAGTTGAAAAAATAAGCACGTTTGATAGTTGTCAATTACAGTGTCATCTGCCAGAAATGGGAAACAATAGTTTAAATAAACTCTACATAACTGTTTGGAATATTATCTGAACATGCAATAAAAATGTGGGGCCACTCACATTTGAAAATAAAAAGTTGCCCCCCTCCATGCAGGAGGGATGGATAGGAGGTGGTCAGTTGTATTACATATAGATGTCACCTTTACTAATATTATCTTTTCACCTAGAATTTTTTTGTCTCATTTTCATAGATATTTAGCTGTCTCAAGTTGAAACAAACACCTTGCATCTGAGTGTGTGTGTGTGTGTGTGTGTGTGTGTGTGTGTGTGTGTGTGTGTGTCACCTATTTTGAAAGACCGACATACTTAATAAATGACATAAGAAAATGATTGGTAATTATACACAAAACCAAGTGAATGAATTACTGTACAAATACAATTTAATTTTGAAAAGTGTATTTCATTTGATTATGTTACATTAAATGAAAAATCTGTATCTCAATCAGGAAACAGTCCAAACTTAGTCTTTCACAAGATACTGCAGTTCCCAAAAGACACAAACATCTGCATTTAATGAAGCAACATCAATCCCTTAAGTACATAAAATCTTATAAAAATTAATACTATACTGAACTGCATTACAAAATAATATTATATTTTGCTTTAAACCAAAATTTTGTTTGGCAGTTATAATAATAACACAAGTAACATAAAATATCCTTATACACAAATTAAATCAAACAGGACAAAGCATAGAATCACCTGATGCAAAGTTTCTTAAAAAATTAGGAGAATGAATAAAGACTTTCAGCACCTTGCACTTCAGTGTCTCTTATAAGTGTTTGATTATACATTTAAAAAAATTATTTTACAAAATTACAAAACAGCCCATCTTACATAAACATCACATACATTATTGTCCTTATTTTAGCATTATGAGTACTGTTTCTTTTATGAAGTGTTTGTTGTCCATTAGAAGTGTGACCTCATAGTACTTTCATTTAGTGATTTCAGTGTCTTTGGTAGTAGTGCACAACATTCATTGCTAAGAGTTTACTCGCCATATTTTAGAAAATGTAGTCCATCAAAAAAAAGGAGGTGGCTTACAAAACACTCGTTTGACTTATACTTGAGTATTGCTCATCAGTGTGGGATCCGTACCAGGTGGAGTTTATGGAGGAGATAGAGAAGATCCAAAGAACAGCAGCGCGTTTCGTCACAGGGTTATTTGGTAACCGCGATAGTGTTACAGAGAAGTTTAGCAAACTCAAGTGACAGACTCTGCAAGAGAGGCGCTCTGCATCACGGTGTAGCTTGCTCACCAGGTATCGAGAGGGTGCGTTTCTGGATGAGGTATCGAATATATTGCTTCCCCCTATTTATACCTCCCGAGGAGATCACAAATGTAAAATTAGAGAGATTTGAGCGTGCCGGAGGCCTTCAGACAGTCGTTCTTCCCACAAACCATACACGACTGGTACAGAAAAGGGTGGTAATGACAGTGGCACGTAAAGGGCCCTCCGCCACACACCATTGGGTGGCTTGCAGAGTATAAATGTAGATGTAGATGTAGATGTAAATATACATTCCATAAATATTCTTTGAAAATAAAAAAGGTCACCATCTCAATGCTGTACATAAGAAAATTCCTACTAGCTGGGTATATACACTCCTGGAAATGGAAAAAAGAACACATTGACACCGGTGTGTCAGACCCACCCTACTTGCTCCGGACACTGTGAGAGGGCTGTACAAGCAATGATCACACGCACGGCACAGCGGACACACCAGGAACCGCGGTGTTGGCCGTCGAATGGCGCTAGCTGCGCAGCATTTGTGCACCACCGCCGTCAGTGTCAGCCAGTTTGCCATGGCATACGGAGCTCCATCGCAGTCTTTAACACTGGTAGCATGCCGCGACAGCGTGGACGTGAACCGTATGTGCAGTTGACGGACTTTGAGCGAGGGCATATAGTGGGCATGCGGGAGGCCGGGTGGATGTACCGCCGAATTGCTCAGCACATGGGGCGTGACGACTCCACAGTACATCGAGGTTGTCGCCAGTGGTCGGCGGCAGGTGCACGTGCCCGTCGACCTGGGACCAGACCGCAGCAACGCACGGATGCACGCCAAGACCGTAGGATCCTACGCAGTGCCATAGGGGACCGCACCGCCACTTCCCAGCAAATTAGGGACACTGTTGCTCCTGGGGTATCGGCGAGGACCATTCGCAACCATCTCCATGAATCTTGGCTACAGTCCGGCACACCGTTTTGCCATCTTCCGCTCACGCCCCAACATCGTGCAGCCCGCCTGCAGTGGTGTCGCGACAGGCGTGAATGGAGGGACGAATGGAGACGTGTCGTCTTCAGCGATGAGAGTCGCTTCTGCCTTGGTGCCAATGATGGTCGTATGCGTGTTTGGCGCCATGCAGGTGAGCGCCACAATCAGGACTGCATACGAGCGGGGCACACAGGGCCAACACCCGGCATCATGGTGTGGGACGCGATCTCCTACACTGGCCGTACACCTCTGGTGATCGTCGAGGGGACACTGAATAGTGCACGGTACATCCAAACCGTCATCGAACCCATCATTCTACCATTCCTAGACCGGCAAGGGAACTTGCTGTTCCAACTGTACAATGCACGTCCGCATGTATCCCGTGCCACCCAACGTGCTCTAGAAGGTGTAAGTCAACTACCCTGGCCAGCAAGATCTCCGGATCTGTCCTCCATTGAGCATGTTTGGGACTGGATGAAGCGTCGTCTAACGCGGTCTGCACATCCAGCACGAACGCTGGTCCAACTGAGGCACCAGTTGGAAATGGCATGGCAAGCCGTTCCACAGGACTACATCCAGCATCTCTACGATCGTCTCCATGGGAGAATAGCAGCCTGCATTGCTGCGAAAGGTGGATATACACTGTACTAGTGCCGACATTGTGCATGCTCTGTTGCCTGTGCCTATGTGCCTGTGGTTCTGTCAGTGTGATCATGTGATGTATCTGACCCCAGGAATGTGTTAATAAAGTTTCCCCTTCCTGGGACAATGAATCCACGGTGTTCTTATTTCAATTTCCAGGAGTGTATATCCAAAAAACAATGTAAGTCTCCGAAAAAAGTCAAAATATTTAAGCAAGAAATTAAAATTTATGCATTGTTATAATTTGCTTACATAGTATCTAGATATGAATGAAATCATCATAGTATACCCAAATTGTAGATTGCAAGGGCCAGCATATGAATTTCTCATTTTGGCATGTGGTATATTCTTCATCAGTTTTTATTTTTGTAACAATGAAAGCAATCAATTATTGACAAAATTATTTAATTGGATAGATAAAAAAATTTACTCACCAAGCAGTTGACAGAACACACACATAAAAGACTGTTGTAATTGACAAGCTTTCAGAGCCAATGGCTCCTTCTTCAGGCAGAAGGGTTGAAGGGGAAGCAAGAAGGGTGAAGGAAAAGGACTGGAGAGGTCTAGGAAAAGGGATAGATTTTGGGAACAGTGGGTCAGGGGAGACTTAACATACAGGATGAGAAGGAAAGACTGGTTGTTGGCAGCTGTATTGGATGGGATTTGAAAAATCTCGTCCAAAGCAGTCAACCCCTTTACCCCTCCACCTCCACCCCCCCCCCCCCTCCCAACTCCCCTCCCCATCATCCACTCACCTTCTCTGGCACAGAATTTGTGCACCCCAATTTTCTGCATGTAATGTAATCCACCTGAAAGTGTGTGAATATTTTATATATTTTTGCAAATCAAGTAATTGAGATGGGATGAGGGTACTATGATCATTAACTTGTCAGGCAGATTCAATCTGGGGTTGGTGTGTCTGACTGAATTCCTTAAGTAGAGTAACAACACATACAGCTATCCCAGCATTATTGATTGGTCTCTGCAACAAACAAAGTAGATGGAAATAAAGGTACAAAACCCAGTACTGTTGGAGGCATTTAGCCAAACCATGCCTCTTTAATAGAAGAAGAAATAAAGGAAGGCTTCTGTGGTATGCCAAGAGAGTAAGAATATAAAAGGGGTGGACTCAAAAATATAGTTGAGTTGCATCCATTGTCAACTACTCACATATACAAATTCACAACCCAGATTGGCAGAATGGACAATGCCTCTTCAGGGATGTAAGATTCCCCATCACTGAAAAATTATGTGAAGCTCTGCTTTGACTACTGAGAAGATGTGAATCTGGGCATGTAGATGCCTATGCACTATCAGAAATGGGCAGAAACATCCGGACTTGTCATAGACATAAAATTATAAGAGTATCAGCAAAATCATTTTGTGACTATACTGAAGGCTGATTCAAAATATAACATGTTACTAACATATTTAAATTATTGATAAGGCTATTGAATAACACAAGATTGACATAAGGAAAATGCATAAAATGATTTTACTATTTTTCAAATACTGAAAAGGTATTAGTTCTACAATTTCTGCCATTTTGCAGTAGATGACAGTAGTGGCAAATGATCGTGCATGTAGTTGGTTGCAAGTGTCATGCAATAAGCTTAGGCATCCATAAACATAATACCATTAAAATATTAGTCTATTTGTGCTTGGATCATAAAATTATTCACAGTTGAATTTGCCAACTTAAGAGCCCAGTTCTCCTTATTTGCAGGAAATTTTAATTTTCTTCTTCAGTATGAAGAAATATGCAGCCAAGGTTCATAAAATGCTGGGTAAGACCTGTGGTGAGGTACCTATTATTGAAATGACATGCAGAGAATGGTTTCAACTCTGCAACAGTGGGGATTTTGACACCAAAAGCCAGCATTGAGGTGGAAGAGAGAAGATTTTCATTTCTACCGAAACTGACGAGAACAATAATAGGCAATTGTTATCGAAAGCAATTGCCTTTGAGCTGAGCATTGAAAGACAAGGCCATAATACAGTGTTACACATGAAAAGGTGATTTTTCAGCATTACAATGCTCAAACCCATGATGCAGAACCCGTCAACACATACTTTGAAACATTGAAATAGTAAGTTCCACCCAACTGCTGTATTCTCCAGACTAGCACCTTTTGCAGTCAGTGGCACATGACCTGGCTGACCAGCACTACCAGTCTCACGAAAAAGTGCAAAATTGGATTGATTCATGAATCATTTCATAAGACACCCAGACTTCCATTGTAGGATTCAAATGCAGCCCAAAACATGACAGAAAGTAGTGGCCAGCGATAGCCAATACTTTGAATCCTACGTTTTTTGTAAGTTTTTCACAATGCTGCCATGAACTTTGAGAAAAAATGATGGCAACAAAGTTGTAGACCTAAAAATATGAATAGAAAAAGGTAACACTGATAGATTCATAGGTAGAAGATCTCTGCACTGTCATATTTGCAAAATCAACTAATCTCAAGATTTAATTTACCTCTTCTCATAGGTGCTCATTAACCAACTTACAAATACTTTATCAATACATCATACCACATGATTTTATGAAATTAATTTACTACCATAGTTGACATAGAATTCCTAACCACTGCTTCTTCAACATACACCTCAAGATGACATTGAAATCCTAACCACTACTTCTTCAACCTACACCTCAACATATTTATTATTACTCATATAAAATATATTCATCATCATTACCATAAAGCCCTAACACATTGCCACCATGAATCCTGTTCTCTTATATTACCACATCAAAACCTCATCAATAGCAGTAAAGTTCACCTTACAGAAACAGCATTTAGTAATATAATAACATTCAATTCCTCATTATGTTACTACACATAACATTTTGAACTACATTATCAGTATCTTGTCAACATAATATAATTCACAAGAGAATATAATAGTAGTTTGTTATTTAGTTTATATTCAGTTAATACTCTGATTTTTCATAGGACTGTTTTTTTACAATCTTTAATAAATACCTCTTATTGAACCCAAAAATTACGTTTGTTATTGTCTCTGTTGCATTTTGAAATCTTCTCTATAATCTTACTTTCTCTTTTTGTTTGTACAAGTACTTCCACTTTGTATTCATCTTCCCTTTTTCCGTAATCTACCATACATTTTATCCTGCCTAATTATACTCAATAATACGTAATTTACTTCCAAACCACAACCTAAAAATTTTTAACGCTTTCAACATAACCGCTGCTATAAAATCCACTGTTCCAAATTTACAAACATTTCGTGTAAACTCGTGAATACTATTTCACAGCTTCAGTTCCTTTCACCCATTAAACAACAATCTCAGCTATTTCCAACAACTTTCGTTCTATTTCCATTCCCGTTTTTCCCACATAACCGATCATTTTTTAGCAGCTTCCCACAGGTTTAAACATTATTATTTCTTCATCAAACAATTGTTAGCCTCATTCTCATAACCTGCCGGTACACATCCCGTCCTTTGAATACATTTACATGCATATTTTTCGAGATTTTATTCGAAAAATTTTTTCGAATTTTATTTTTTCGGAAAATGTTTTTCGAAACTTTTTTCGAAAAATTTTTTCTTTTTTTTCTTTCAAAACTTTTTTCGAGAAATTTTTTTCGAAATTTTCCTGAATTTCACCACCCTTTAACGTAATCTGGAGACAACATAACTACCTAACCTTTGCACCCATTGTTGTTCACCAACCTAAGTTCAGCACAGGATCAACATAGCTCATCTCAAACCAACACTTTTTCGACTTTTTTCACACCTTTATCTCTCCCCATATAAATTTCTATTTATTTTCACTTTAACCTCATATAACCCTTTCCACCTTCTAATACCATGTCAACCTCACAACAACCCTACAACGACCCCATTAAATTTTATTTACATTCCCTCCGCAAACATGCCTTCACCCTAGCCAGATTACGCTCCCGTATTTTATTTACTCAGGCTTGTCTGACATTTGGCATTACCCCCAAAGGCCTCACACTTAAAGTTCCCATCTCTGGCTGCAATCCTTCTTTCCATCAGTCCTTATACCAGTTCCAAACAGCACAATCCATAGCCCTCACCTGCCTAATCCTTCACCTATACATCGACTCGGCCAATGAAAACACCCGTCAACTCCTATCCCAAATCAAAGTCCTCAATCTTTCCTCTCCCACATCCACACCGGCTGTACATAGCATCCTCCTACAGGCCAACTGCAAATTAGAACAGCATGCCACCCTCCACCTCAAAAAACTATCCAATCTCCTGGTTTCCCACCTCCGGAAAGGCAACTCACTCACCCTCCACAACCTTTCCAACAAACCTCAACCTCCTCTCATTGCACACAGACCCAGTCTCTCCTATCTACTCAATCTCCAACTTCCAGCTCCACTCCCCCCAACACCTCAAAATTCTAGTCAACACAATCTGGAACCACAACACCCCAATTCAGTAGTTAACCTTTCCTCCAAACCTCTCTCCCAATCCGAAACCTCTGTCCTATCCAAAGGCCTCACCTTCAGCCCCCTCCCAGGTTCGACCA